>NW_026526721.1:136717310-139119810 GCF_024362965.1 Panthera pardus | reverse complement strand
GGGCAGAGATAGAGGGAGAGAGAGAATCCGAAGCAGGCCCTGCCATTGTCAGTGCAGAGCTGGACTCGGGGCTCGAACTCATAGACTGGGAGATCATGGCCTGAGCCGAAACCAAGAGTTGGACGCTTAACCGACTGAGCCACCCAGGTGCCACACAATTATCATTTTAAAAGCACAAAATATTGAAACAGATTTTCTAACAAAAACCTGTGCATTAGCCTGTATATCATTTCAGTTCTCTGCAGTTGAATATTCTAGATTCATTAGCTCTACTGTTTGTAAGAGTTTAACAACTGCTTGGTTTCCATAGTCAAAATGATCATATTCTATCCTTGATTCTCGTATCGCTCTCTCTTGCATTCAGCTTACAAAACTGATGAAAGAAGTAGCTAATATAATGGACAGAATCAGCATTCCAGAATTTGGGGACTTTGAAACCCATCACCCCAAAAAAACAACGAGCTCTTTGGGAAAAAATACCATAAATTATATATATGTATATATATATATGATACCATAAATTATATATATAATATACATATTAATGTATATTAATATATATATGTGTATATATCTATATATCTATATATCTATATATCTATATATCTATATATCTATATCTATATCTATATCTATATCTATATCTATATCTATATCTATATATCCATCCTCCCTGGACTAAGTAGAGATTGAATGAATGGGTGACAAAAATAGCAACGGGCACCAAAAAATGATTTTATGAATTAGTTTTGCTAGACCTTAAAAACACCATATGCTATTATTAAATACAAAGAGAAAAATGGTAGTTTAACAGTGGAGAAACCTGGCAGACACTGCCTGAACCAGGTGATTAATGTGGACATCGTCAGTAATGGGACAAATTGATATGATGCATCTGGAAGGACAGCATCACTCGTGGGCTATTCCTGCCAGAAATGCATAACCTGAATCACGAGGAAACATCACATCCAAACTGAGAGACAGTCTAAAAAACAGCAGGCCTATACTCTTCGAAAATGGCAATGTCAGGAAAGACCAAAAAGAAAAAAAAAAAAAAAAGAAAGAAAGAAAAGAAAAAGGAAAAGAAATTTAAAGGCTGAAAGACGGTTCCAGATTAAAGGAGAATAAAGAGACTTAACAACTAAATGCATCGTACAATCCTAGATCTTCAATTGAGAGGAAAATTGCTGTAAATGACATTGTTGGCAAATTGGCAAAAATTGAATGTGGACTGTAGCTTAGATAATAGTATTGCATTAATGTTAAATTTCCTCAATTTGATAATTTTACCAGAGTTATGTAAGATGTCTTTGTTCTGAGGGGACACATGCTGAGATATTTGGTTGGCATAAATGGTTCAGAAAAAGAAGTATATAGATGTATTTAAATACAGATTTCCATAAGCCTTAGTGCAATTTTTAAGAATTGAGGTAAAATTCACGTAACATAAAATTAACCATTTAAAAGTGTACAATGCAGTGACATGTAATACATTCACAATGTTGTGCAACTCCTACCTCCATCTAGCTCCAAAACATGTTCATCATCTCAAAAGAAAACCTCATACCCATTAAGCATTACATCTCATTTCCATTCTCCCCTGAGTCCCTGGCAAGTACCAATTTTCTTTCTGTATCTACAGATTTACCTATTGTGAATATTTCATGTAAATGGAATCATATGCCATGTGACTTAAAAAAAATTTTTTTAAGAGAGAGAGAGCGAGCATGGGGGAGGGGCAGAGAGAGAGATGGGGACAGAAGATCCAAGAGGGGCTCTGTGCTGACAGAAGACAGCCCGACACGGGGCTCGAACTCACAAATTGTGAGATCATGACCAGAGCTAAAGTCAGACACTTAACTGACTGAGCTCCCAGGCACCCCTTAAAAAAATTAAAAAAAAATTTTTTTTAATATTTATTTATATTTGAGAGAGACAGAGCGTGAGTGGGGGAGGGGCAGAGAGAGAGGGAAACAGAATCTGAAGCAGTCTCCAGGCTCTGAGCTGTGAGCACAGAGCCTGATGAGGGGCTCAAATCCATGAACCATGAGATCAGGATCTGAGCTGAAGTCAGATGCTCAACCAGGGAGCCACCCAGGCACCCCTACCACGTGCTCTTTTATGTTTGGCTTCTTTTACTTAGCATAGTGTTTTTGAAGTTCATCCACATTGTAGCACGTATCAAAACTTCGTTTCATTTTATGTCTGAATAATATTCCAGTATATGTATATACCACACTTTGCTTATCCACGTACCCATTGATGGATGTTTGGGTTGTTTCCCCCTTTTGGCTCTAGTGAATTCTTCAGTTCTTCTGGGCACGTACCTAGGAGTGGAAGTGCTAGGTCATATGGTAAATTCACGTCTAACTTTTTAAGAAACTGCCAAATTGTTTTTCAGAGTGTCTGCATCATTTTACTGTTTATATTGTTCTTAGAACTCTTCTCACAGTTTGAAACTATTTCAAAGGAAAAAGCTTAAAAAGAGAGAGAGAGAGAGAGAGAGAGAGAGAGAGAGAGAGAGTGTGTGTGTGTGTGTGTGTGTGTGTGTGTGTGTGTGTGTAGCCAGGCAGAAGGGAAAGGACACATAAAATCACAAAAGTGGGGGAGTGGTGACAGATTCATCCAACCAGGCAGATCTGCCTGTGGACTGGTTCAGGTGATAGGCAGGAGCTACTTGAGGGGAGATGCCAGTGTGGAAATTTCTTTAAGGGATGACACAGTTTAAAAGTGCATCCAAAGCACTTCCATGGCCAGAAACCCAGCCATAGGCAGGTGGAGAAAACCACAGTGTGCCCAGACTTTCTCTCCTCCTTTGGGGCGTCATTAGCAGCTCTATGTGGGCACAGTGGCTTTGAATGCATGAGTGAGCATGCTCTTGGAACCTGGCTTTTGTAAATGGTCATCCATGGGAAACCCTTACAGAAATGTGCCTGACTACCATGCTACTGGGACCCTCATAAGTAAAAAGAGGATATGACCCATCTCATATGACTGTTCTGATGGTGAAAGAACACAAATGTGGCAAAAGTCTACCAAAGACTGTAAAGCACAGACAGACCTTGAGGATCATAACTAAGGCCTCCAAATTCAGTTCACATCAGCCTTGTTGGTTACTCCCGCTGCTCAGAGCTGGCTCCCCAACCGGCCACTCAGGGGCCCCCTGGGAGACTGTGAGAAATGCAGACTGTCCAGCTCAAGCACTGGCTGGACCAGAGTCTTGCATTTCAACAAGATCCCCAGGTATATGGCATGCCCATTAAAGTGTGTGTGTGTGTGTGTGTGTGTGTGTGTGTGTGTGTGTGTTTATTTTGAGCCAGAGATACAGACAGAGGATGTGTGTGCATGCATGCACAGGGGAAGGGCAGAGAGAGGGAGAGAGAATCCCAAGCGGGCCCCACGCTGTCTGCGCGGAGCCCGACGCAGCAGTGAGATGATGACCCGAGCTGAAACCAAGAGTTGGATGCTTAATCCACTGAGCCACCTTGGCGTGCCTGGCATGACCATTAAAGTTTAAGAAGAGCTGCTTTAATGCACTCTCCCAAACTTTTCTAATTTTTTAAAAATGTTTTTAATGTTTATTTATTTTTAAGAGAGACAGAGAGACGGAGCGTGAGTGGGGGAGGGGCAGAGAGAGAGGGAGACAGAGAATCCGAAGCAGGTCCCAGGCTCTGAGCTGTCAGCACAGAGCCCGACATGGGGCTTGAACTCACAAACCGTGGGATCATGACCTGAGCTGAAGTTGGATGCTTAACCAACTGAGCCACCCAGGTGCCCCTAAGCTTTTCTAATTTGAACAACCATCTGTGGCTGGTTATTAAAGAATCCACTTTCCCATGCCCCCCACAGTAAAGATTAATTCAATGAGTCTAGGGAGAGACCCTGGAATGTGAATTTTTAACAAGCCTCCAGGTGAGTCTCCTGGTCAGATAACTGTAGAATGCAATACTTTAAAGGCATAGTTTTACAGACAAAGGGGGAACTGGATCCGCTGGAGAGAGACAGAGATTGTAAGCATCTTTTAGGAGGATTGAGTATTAGCTCAAGGAATTCCGAAACGCCTGGGGGCTTCAGGAAGGACTATCAGCCTCAGGGTCTGACACTTTCTCTAAAGCGAAGCTAAAGCTTCCCTGAGACTCTGCGGCCTGCTGAACACAATGTTCTTCTACTTTAATCCTAATGCTAGAAAGGGCCATACTAATCTCTATGGCTGGGGAAAGGAAACTGAGGCTCTGAGAGGGTAAATAGTGGCCCAGTGTCCCTCAGCTAGGAACTAGTTTTAGGACTGGAATTCAGGCCAGTTTCTTTCGGCCTGCCATGATGCCACGCGGCCTGGACCCTTCATGTATACACCTAATCCAGCCTGAGCCTGCCGAGACCTCTCCCACCTGGCTTCCTTCCACCCTTCCTTCTCTTCTGCCTCTGCCACTGGGGACGTGGAAGCAGAGAACATTCCTGCTCTTCTGGGCTGGAGGGCTTGGTCTGGCTCCCTGTCCCGGCTATCTCCCTTCGCTGAACTTGAGTTTCCTTCACTGCAAAATGGGAATGATTTTAGGGCAGTCTTAAAGGAAAGGATGTTCTGTGAGGATTAAAGAAAAAACTGTGAGGGTTAAAATATAAAGCACAATAAATTTCCTGGCACACAGTACGTGCTCACTTGATGGTAGCTATTTCTGTTATTATTTTATTGTAGGGGCAGAAGTAAAAAAAAAAAGTTTAAAGATGAGAACTAAGCAGCTATTAGCCTGTGGTACCGACTTGTTTAGAGTAGGCGTCATCCCTCAAAGAGAAACTTGCCCGTAATTTTGATATGTCTGTCGTCAGGCAGTTTTGGTTTGCAAGATGTATTCGTTTCCTGTAGCTTCTGTTACAAATTGCCACAAACCTGGTGACTTAAAACAACAGGAATTAATTGACTCACAGCTCTAGAAGCCCGAAGTCCACAACTGAAGTGGGGGTGGGCCTGTGCTCCCCGCAGAGGCTCTAGGGGAACATCCTTCCTTGACTCTTCCAGCTTCTGGTGGCTCTTGACGCAAGGCCGCATAATTGCAATCTCTGCCACCATCCTCCTCCTCCTATGCCTTCCTCCTCATGTCTTTCTGTGTCTTCTCCTTTTCTGTCTCTTAGAAGGATGCTTGTCATTGGATGTAGCCCCCCCCCTCCAGATAATCTAAGATGATATCATCTTAAGATCCTTAACTACATCTGCAAAGACCCTTTTCCAAATGAGGTCCTATTCACAGGTTCCAGGGGTCAAGATGTGCCCATGTCTTCTTCCGGAGCCACAGTTCAGCTCACTACGCAAGGCATAGAGTGTCTCTCATTTCTTCTGTCCCGGGAGAAAAGTCCTTTGTGGTAAGGAGACATGTGGACAGGAAAGGGAACCAGAGGACAGGTCAGCTCCATGGTTCTCGTTCAAGGTGCCCCTGCTTTTCATGGTCTCCCTTCTCCCAACTTCACGCCCTCACGATCCCATTACCATGGCCTGGGTCCTTCCAGGTTTCCCAATCAAATTTCCAAGTAATGAAAGGTTGTCGGCCAGTCTGGGCGTAGGCTGATCTCAGGTTAGGTGTCTTTCTCCGGTTCAGTCACTGGAGATCTTGAGGCGGTGGGGAAGGGGCACAGCACAGCCACATGAGTCAGAACACAGCCTCCCACGTCTACTCCTTCGGTCCTCTCCGGTGGATCTAGTGGAGCAACAGCTTCTCTTAGAAGGAGGATATTTGAGCAGACATCTCTTGTGCGAGCCCTTGGAGAAGAATGTGGTGGAATCTCAGGTTCCATGCTGTACCTGAGATTCTGCTCCCTTTATCGAAGTGTCATGCTCCTTTTTATAAGGCGGCCACATTTCTGGGGAGACGTACAGCAGGAATCCTGGGGTTGTGTTATAAGGGAGGCTCTGGTAATGATATAATCATAATAGCAGTCCCATTCATGGGGCACTTGCATTTCTCATTAATCTTTGTAACAACGAGGCAAGGAGTCCTTAGCTCTGCCAGCCTGCCATGGAGGAGGAAATCAAGGCTGATAGCAGCTAAATTACTCGCCCAAGGTCACCTGGCTTCTAAGTACAGCACCAGAATGAGTCCACAGCCTTCTTCACTGCAATTTCTCCGTAATGGCTGTTTTCATTAATGCCACACATTAGTCACTCCCTTTGGAAATCAGGTTGGAATTAATTTAAAGCCAAGGACACCATCTTAGAAAAGAGAGCAGCTCTCATTTGGAATGAGAATAAATGTAAGGAAGGAGAGATGGATGTGTGAATGTAAGTGCTGGGGAATGTTGCCCACTCCAGCAAAAATATCTCATATTCATTCAATCATTTTTTTTTCTCTCTTCGGGTATTATCACTGAGGGCTTGTTGCCTATACAACACATGAAGGACATTCATTAATGTTATTTATCTTCCCCAACTGAGGATTAACTGTGGGGGGCTCCAGCAGGGAGTGGAAAAGACCCCCAGGGAGTTATGGGATCCCTGTAAATAACGGGAAATGCAATTACACAGCTTCAGAGCCAGGAAGGGGAAGGAGAATCCCTGCGCTAGGGGAGCAGTGAACCACCAACCTCCTTTTCCCCAGGAGATGAGAAAGTGATGAGCTGGCTACCAGGAACTGGGGCTGAAGGAGCCGCTTTGAGTTTTTACAGAAGAGCCTGCCTTCCGCTCATTCCCGTTTCCCAGGTTTGGCTCAACACCATGATTCACGGCACCCGGGCCTTCCAGAAACGGCCGCTCTGGGAACCTTCTCTTTTCCCAGTTCACCATAGACACTCTTCCTTTTCAAGGAAAAAAATCAATTTTGAAAATAACGAGATAATCTTTAAATGAAGTGTATTTCCAGTGGGCAACCCCGGCTCCATCCAGAAGGCTCAGGACCATGCAGCCTGGCTTCTGTATCATTATCTTCTTTGGGTCTGCACTATTTTTTTTTTCTTCTTCTTTCTTTCTTCCTTTTTTTTTTTTTTTTTGCATGCTTCAAATGCACCTTTGCGGAAGGAGATTCTAACTCCACCCGCCCAACTCTGGGACGTCATTAAGACCTCCATGGGCCTGCTGGGCGCTGTTGGCTGGGTGTGCTAAAAATAACCGGGTAGGTTAAAAAAAAAAATGTTGAAGCAGATTTAGGGGCTCTTGTGGAAAATGAAACGCAGAAGCTGGGCCCTGGGTGGTTCTATTTAAAGATGATCACCATCTCATCCCTTCCCGTGGATTTCCATGTGGAGACTTTATTCCCCTACTGAGCCAGCTGAGGGCGGGGGTGGGGTCTCATCTGGATCAGGACCCACTCCTCCCCCGACCCCCTGCGCCCTCGGCTGCGGCAGCTGCCCGGAGAGAAAGGAGCTCGCGGGTCCGACCCGCAGCTCGGTTCTTTAGCACCACGATTGTCCCTTTGAATTGAGGAAAGCGAAAATAAAGTTTTCAAGGCCAATTTCACAATTTTATCTTCTGTGAAAAGCAAAATCAACGAGGCTATGAAAACTTACAAGCAGTTAAAACACTTTTATGTCCTCCTCCCCTTAGAGAGGGAGAGAGGAAATCAGACTGCTTTGTTCAAAGCAACGGCCAACATAAGCCTTTTCTTCTTTCTTTCTTTTCCTTTTTTTTTTTTTTTTTAACACATCTGGTCTCAATCTTTATACACCAGTGGACAAAAGCAATTAGACAGCTCTGCTTTCCATGTCATAATAATGAAAGTCATATATTTTCCATGGCTGTCTCATTTGGTTACCCAGCTCTGCAGAAAGAGCTTAAATGGAATTTAAAATGCAGGTCTTTGCTTGACAGTACCATTAGTGACCTGAGGGATAAGTGCTTCAGCTCTTCCAGAACCAGGAGAAGAGAAGGGGTAGGTATTACAGGTGTGTGTTAATAGATGCCCCCCCCCCCCCAGTCTTTCTAACACGCCCTGGGTGGGGTGGGGACACACGATTAGAACTGGCTCAGATACAGCAAGTTCTATTGACCAGTCTGGTAAAGTTGCTTTCATGTAAACGATGAAGCTCTTTCTCCCTGTGGTGGTCAGAATTCTTTTGGTCACAAGGGACAGAACTCAACACAACCCAGCCCAAGCAAAAAGGAGAACTGGTTCCTGTAAGTGGGAAATGTGCTGGGGGGGTGGGGGTGAATCAGGTCACACGACAGATTCCAAAGCTTCAAACAATCCCATCCTCTTGTCCTCTCCTTCTCCCTCTCCCAAGATTGACAACCCCAGGGAAAGTGTTGCCTTAATAACTAATAGTTGCAGCAATAATTTCGAAGTGAATTCTCACTGAGTAAGGTGCTCATCCTTAAACTGATTATGGCTTGAGTCACTGGTCCACCTGAAGACGTGAGTGGGGTCAGCTCCACGAAACACAGGACTCAGATTAGGTCAGGATTGGCTCCACAAAAGAAAATTGCGTTTTAGCTTCAGAAAAAGGGGCAATGGATGGAGAAAGAGGTAGTTAGCCCATATGGGACCTTTGTGAGTTGGACACAGGCATCCCCTCCTGGCTGATGCAGCCTTGTGTGCCCACTGCTCGGGGAGTGGATGGCACCTACCTTCCAGCCTCTGTGGGGCAAAAGTAGCCCCACGCTCAAGACACACGGTTGAGTGAGTGGAGCTAAAGTTGGATATTAGCCCGCTCTCCCCCTTGGCAGGATGCTCTTATGCAGCGTGACACCTGAACAACTGTATGTAAGTGGCACTGGTGGTGGGCGAAACCGGCAGATGTCCCGGACATCCACCCCGAATCATCTTAAAAGAGACCCATCGTCCCAAGTTTTCTTGCCTGATATGCTTAAGCTAAGGCTTCCACACAAGCGCATATGCATTAGCTGTTTTACAAGTTAACGTTTGTTCACATGGTTTGTGTGATGTTTCCTCGTAGAGGGTGTGCGGGAGTGGAAGAGTCCAGACGTGGTTTGATGACCAGCTCTGTCCTTTACCATCTGGGCAGACTTACTCTAGTCCTGACGCTTTTTTGGGGGTCTCAGCTTCCTCATGTGTAGGACAAGAGGACCCTCCCCAGTGGCCTGCCCTCCCACCAGAAGTCTAGACTGGGAAGACACTCTGGTGTCTGGGGGGATCTTTGCTTTCCTCCCAGTCTTCCACTGCCTTTGTCAACAACTACAGTTCTTCCTTCCCCCTCCCCTCAGCAGGTCTCCTCGGCTGTGTGAAATTGGCGGTTTTACTGCCTCGTCAGAGCCATCACCTCCGGGGTATGCTCAGATTGTAATTTCCTTTCCCTGCAGCACTGGTGACCCACAAACCCCTTCTATGCCTGTTAGGCAAATTAGCACCCACTCACTGACCTGAGCCCCTGCAGAAGCCGGCTGGAAGAACCAAAAGCAAAGCCCAGCAGTGGGACTTCTGTCCCAAGGGGTGGGTTGCTCACAGCTTGAGCGGAAGGAGGACCACTAAACAGAGGTATCTGTAGGGGAGAAACGACCCTGGATTGTAAATCCTACCTGGGGGTACTGAGAACTGACTGGTGTGCGTAGAGTCTTTCTCATGCCTATTTGCATTTGCCAACAGCAAATTCTGGTGCCCAGCACAGAACCCCACGCATACCTTGATACCTCTGTTATCGAAGAGAAACCAAACGTCCTTTTAGGTCCTTGTGCCTGGTACCAAACCCCCCCCCACCCCCCACCCCAGGCCGAAGAAAGCTAGGGCAGAGTGACCAAGTTTAGCCTTTGCCACAGCTGCTGGGAGGAGGGAGGGGGTTGGCAATGTCCTTTGGGATGAGTTGGTCTGCTTCTATTTTGCGACTCAGAGGCAAATTGGTCTTCCAAGGCATATAGATTAGGCTCGTTGGTCTGTGTGGGGTTAGGCAATGCCAATGGATGCCACTGGGTGCCAGTAGTGAAGTATTTTGGGGCCCAAACTACCAGGCACACACAAAAGGAATGCTTTCTGGTAATATCTCCTCTATCATTCAAAGCCTTCCAGAGTCCAGAGCATACACAGGAAACATAATAATCATGATGTCTATACTCATGGAGCACCATTCAGTCCTCAAAGCAGGATAGTCTAGCAGTTAAGAGCTTGAACTACTGGACCCGAATCTTCAGCCCTTTAATAACTAAGGAAGCTTCAGTAAATCGCTTAACCTCCTGGAGCCTCGGTTTGCTTATCTGTAAAATGCAAGATAATAATGTCCTCTACCTTCACAAGTTTGGGGAGAGTTCATTGTAATAATAGACGTTAAGCTCTTAGCACATGGTCAGACATAGAATAAACATGTTGAAGACATGTTGTGACTGCTATTATTATCCATGAACTCATTGACTATAAGAACAACCCTTTGTGAAGTTGATGAGGCTGAGATATTTTCTTCTTTTCTAGATGAGGAAAGTGAGGGCACCTGGGTAGCTCAGTTGGTTAAGCATCCGACTCTTGATTTAGGCTCAGGTCATGATCTCATGGTCCATGGGATTAAGCCACACGTCAGGCTCTGTGCTGCCAGCATGGAGCCTGCTTGGGATTCTCCATACAGAGATGTCTCCATACAGGATGTCTCCCTCTCTCCTTGCCTCTCCTCTGCTCTCTCTCCTTCACTCTCTCTCAAAAATATATAAATCTAAAAAAAAAAAAAATAGTGGTAGGGGCACCTGGGTGGCTCAGTCGGTTAAGCACCTGACTTCTGCTCAGGTCATGACCTCACAGGTTGAAGCCCTGCATCAGGCCCTCTGCTGTCAGCCCAGAGCCTGTTTCAGATCCTCTGTAACCCCTCTCTCTGCCCCTCCCCTGCTCGCTCTCTCTCTCTCTCTTTAAAAAATAAACATAAAATTTAAAAAAATAGTGGGATGGGGCGCCTGGGTGACTCAGTTGGTTAAGCATCCAACCTTGGCTCAGGTCATGATCTCACAGTTGGTGGGTTCGAGCCCCGCGTCGGGCTCTGTGCTGACAGCTCAGAGCCTGGAGCCTGCTTTGGATTCTGTGTCTCCCTCTCGCTCTGCCCCTACCCCAACCCACGCTCTGTTTCTCTCTGTCTCAAAAATAAATAAACATAAAAAAATTTTTTTTAAAGAATTAAAAGAATAGTGGTATACATGAAGAGAGTGAGACCAGAAAGTAAAAAAACAAACACGGGGGCAGGGGAGACAAGGGGGGGGAGAGAAAGGAGATGTTCATAGGACGGGGAAACAAGGTGACACTTGTAAGAGGCATCGAAACGGACAGAGGCTCACTCTTGCCACAGCAGCTTTGAGTTTCCTTTGTGTGTGCAGGAGGGGCTGTGGCCTGCAAGTAACTGGCACCAAGACAAGGCCATTTAAAGGGGACCCATTTACGGAAGGGATGGGAACATTACAGGAAATAAAGAGGAAAATACTTGATTAGCATCTTATCCTGAAAAAAAAGAAGACACCGAAATTATGACAATAAGTTTATCCCTCTAACGAAATTTAGATTATGGCTTCAGCCATGTGCTAATTCTGAGAATAACAACAACAAAAATCTAAACTTTTTTTTTCTGATAAAACCTTACGGTATTCTCTACTTCAGTTTTGACTTTCACATCACTTTCATAAAGAGGGTTACAAAATATTTGATGACTTCATCCAATTCAAAAAATTTTTTTAATGTTCATTTATTTTTGAGAGAGAGACAGAGACAGAGCACGAGTAGGGGAGGGGAAGAGAGAGAGAGGGAGACACAGAATCCGAAGCAGGCTCCAAGCTCTGAGCTGTCAGCACAGAGCCTGACAGGGGGCTCGAACCCACGAACCTAAGATCATGACCCGAGCCGCAGTCAGATGCTTAACCAACTGAGCCACCCAGGTGCCCCCATCCAATCTTTTTAAGGTCTTTTCTAAATCCTCGCTATTCACATTGTCTCGCCCTTCTCTGTTTTTGGTGGCTGCTAAGTGGCCTCACTCAAGGCTTTGAGCAGTCCTGCTAAGTTATTTTCACAGACTTCAGGAAACCCTGCAGCTCTGTAAGATTTGCAGTTTCACCTTATGAACTTATTTGCATTGAATTTGCATTATAATTTTGGATGTTGCTGCAAACCACAAAGGTGTTGATGGGTAGGGATGTCTGCTAGTGTGAAACAGGGAGAGACTTTATTTGAGTGTAGACAGTGTTATGGTCCATTAGCACGTGGGTTTCATGTTATGACAACTTTGCTTCATAAGCAAGTCATAACTGTAGGCATTTGGGTAACAAATACTCAGATAAAAACCATCCTCTGTTAGGAATGAAGCATGCAGTTTGGATAAACACAGGGCTCCGTGGCCAAAAACATGGCTAAAAACCTCTTTATGTAGGCCGTTGTAGTAGGATGAGAGAGAGAAAGAAAATAAGGACGGTAACAGATTATATAGAACACATTGAACAAGATAGAAAACCACTGGTCCATTCTGATATTCATAAAGAAATGACTCAATTGAAAGTCTGATGAGGGATGAAATATTTACATAGTTTCAATGGTTTCCGCACAATACTTACGAGAGGGAAAAGAGTCACTGTCACTGTTGATGAGGAAGCTGGCAGACACCTTTCTAGTCAAGGGACCCACATGAACATCACCAGGACTGGGGCAAACGGAAACCGTGCACCATGCAGTTAGATGCAGTGGGCAGAACCCAGCATCCCTTCTGCAGTATTCCTGACCAAGATGCGCTCTTCCTACCTGACTGTAATCAAGAGGAGATAATCAAGTCAAAACAAAATCGAGGGACACTCCACACTCCGGTCTGGACCGTAGTCCTCAAAAATGTCAAAGGCATAAAAACCAAGGAAAGAATGAGAAGTTGCTCGGACGGAAGTCGCCCAAAGAGACACCACAACTGACGCACGCGTGATTCTGGACATTTGCCACGAAAATGGTGTTACGGGGATAGTTGGCAAACCTTGAGTGGGGCTTGGGGATTAGATGGTAGCCAGGGATCAATGTTAATTTCCTAACTTTTCAAAGTGTACTCTGTATGTAGGAGGATGTCCCTGTTTGGGGGGGAAGTAAATACTCAAATTTTTAGGGCATCATGTCTGCAGTTTACTCTCAAATGGTTCAGGAACAAAGGTGCTGTTTGTACTGTATTTGTACCTTTTCTGTAAGGTTGAGATTGCTATTGAAAAGCGCAAAGAAGGAGGTTGTTTTTGCGGAGCGGTCGGCAAATTTCCCCCATCCCTCCAGGGATGGAGTCGAAGGGCAGTACCAAGATGTGGCACACACTGAGCTGTGCTCTGGGAAGCTGCCGTCAGCTGTGTGCAGGGTGGGGTCCTGGGAGCAGGGCAGAGGGGGCTAGGGAGACTGGAGGCAGATGTCCGGGCTTGAGCTCTGACGGTGACAACATGCAAAGCGGAAGACAGACTTGAGACCCATTGAGGAGGGAGACTCCTTACGTTTTGGGGAAGAGGAGGAGAAGATGAGCAAGGTTTCAAGCTTCTTAGAGAGAATGATGTGGGGCCAGCAGTGAGCTGGGAGTCTGGGGGAATGCTCTGGGGCAGCGAGATGATGGGTGCTGTTTGGGGATGTTGCTATGAGAGCAGTCTGCCTGTGACATCGGGCTCCTCACTGATCTCCAAGCTGTCAATCAATGTGGCTCATCTTCCCAGAGGTGGAGTTGGAGATCTTAGTGTGACATTCTCACTGAGCCACCGCAAAGCATGAAATACGATCTGGAACCAGGAAGAAAGATCACAGTAGGCAACATGGATTTGGGGGTCATTTGCTTGCAAGCTAAGAGGGCAATTGAGATTGGTGAGGGAGAGCATGTGGGAGGGGAAGGAGCCTGTGTAGGAGGCACAGAAAGGGTGGCTAGCGTGGCTAGGGTGGTAGGAGGGGAGCCAGTCTGAGTATTTAGTAGTGTGAACGTGAACCACAAATTTTCTTCTGCCCTAATGAGAAAAAGATCCACCAACTCGCAAGGGTTTCCTACTTACTTTCAGACATCCTAGCATCTGCTGGCTTTTTTCTTACATATAAACTAACCCCTGTGGCTAACGTAGACCCCTCCCCACAACACACCCACAATCTGTATAATCCCCTCTTGCTCAGTTTTGACAGAAGACTCAGTCAAACCACTACAAGGGAGGAGGCATAGTGTAGTCATCAAGGTCCTGGAGTCTTACTTCTACGGTTCAAACCCCAACTTCACCATTTTCCAGTCATAGGACCTTGGAAAGTTACTTAACCAGTCTGTGCCTTAGTTTCCCCATATGTAAAATGGGGATAATAGTAGTTCCTACTCCTAGAATTGTTATGAGGGCTAAACATTTGTTTGTTTGTTTGTTTGTTTGTTTGTTTGTTTAGGGAGCAAGTAGGGTAGGGGCAGAGACAGACGGAGAAATTGAGAGGGAGAGATCCCAAGCAGGCTCTTCACTGTCAGCGCAGAGCATGACATGGGGCTCAAACTCACAAACCGTGAGATCATGACCCGAGCTGAAATTAAGAGTTGACGCTTCATTGAGCCACCCAAGCACCCTGAGGGTTAAAGGTATTAATATATTTTTTTTTAGCGTTTATTTATTTGTTTTGAGAGAGAGGGAGAGACAGAATCTCAGGCAGGCTCTGGGCTGTCAGTGCAGAGCCTGATGTGGGGCTCAATCCCCACAGACCACGAGATCATGACCTGAGCCAAAATCAAGAGTTGGACGCTCAACCGAGGCACCCAGGCGCCCTAAAGGTATTAATATTTGATCACTACTTGGAATAGTGGCTGGCACTATATAAGTGTATGTGTTATTACATAAATGGGAATCTAAGTGGGCTGGTAACTCTGTGCAGTCCAGCCACAGACATCTAATTGCCCTTGCTATTTTGTGAGTGATATACAAGTTATACCTCCACAAGCCTACTCCCCGTAGGCCAGAAACTTCTGATGCCCAGAGGCCGGCTTAGCCATCCATTTATTGACCGATTGGAGCCCAATTGGTTGATCTTAGGAATCCGAAGTTGCCCTCAGACACGTGACTATGAAGATGATCCCTCCTGGCTGGAGGAGGAGTAAGGAAAGCTGAATCCCAGCGAGGCCAGTCCTCTTGGACATTCTTTCCTCCCCTGTCTCAGCTGCCAGCAATCCAGTAGAGGAGGACTTCTCCAACCTTCACGTGCACGCACATGACCTGAAGATCTTGATAAAATGCAGATTCTGCTACAGCATGGGTAGAACTTCAGGATATTATACTTAGTGAAATAAGCCAGTTGCACAAGGACAAATACTGCATGATTCTACTTACATGAGGCACCTGGTGTATTCAAATTCATAGAGACAGGAGTGGGGGGAGGGGATGGGGAGCTGCTGTTTAATGGGTACAGAGTTTCAGTTTTGCAAGATGTAGAGTTCTTTGGACAGATGGTGGTGATGGCTCATAGCAGTGTGAAAGAACTCAATGTGACTATACCGTGGTCTTAAAAACGCTTGAGATGAGGGACGCCTGGGTGGCTCAGTCAGAAGAACGTGACTCGCGATCTTGGGGGGTCATGGGCTCAAGCCCCATGACGGGTGTCGAGATTGCTTAAAAAAAAAAAAAAAAAAAACTTTAAAAAAAGTGGTGAAGGGGCGCTTGGGCGTCTCAGTCAGTTAAATGTCAGACTTTGGCTCAGGTCATGATCTCACAGTTCGTGAGTTCGAGCCCCGAGTCGGGCTCTGTGCTGACAGTGCAGAACCTGTTTGGCATTCTCTCTCTGTCTGCCTCTCTCTCTGCTCCTCCCTCCTCTCTATCTCTAAATAAATAAATAAATAAACTTAAAAAATGGTTAAGATGATAAATTTTACACGCGTATTTTACCACAGTTAAGTTTTTAAAAATGCAGATTCTGATTCAGAAGTTCAGGGGCAGGGCCTGAGAGGGCCATACAACTCCCAGGTGAGGCCCATGCAATTGGAGGACGCTTTGTGCCGAGATCAGACTTTGAGCTGCAAGCTACTACAAAGCTGAGCCAGGTGCCTTCAGTTCCTTTTTTTTTTTTTTAACAAGCCCAACACCTGCTTTGCATTAAAGCTATAGTAACTGCTTGAATGAAATGGAATCGGACTCTAAGCCCTTTGAGAACTTTGGCCTCTGCATTCTACACTCAGAGAAGCTGCCAGGAAAGGCTCCGTCACAGCAGACACAGTCAGGCAAAATGCATCTATAGCCAGGATAATTTTCTGGTCCTCTGGGGCTGGCCTACTCACTAGAAAATTATCTCCAGCTCAACAGCTCATCTGGTCAGTTACCAGGGGGGTCTTACAATGGGTTTCAGCCTGCTGCTTTTCTTTGGGTAGCCTGTGAACACAGGGACCGCCTCTGAAGTGTTCACTGCTCATCTCCAGGTTGTAGCACGGTAGCTGGTACGGAGTAGGTGTTCAGTAAATATTAGTTGAATGAAAATAGCTAACACATATATAGTGCTCATAAAGCAACGTTCTGAGAATCTTAAATGGTTAGATTCTATCTTCCGAAGAAGGCCATAAATTATTTCCCATCCTACATGTTCTTTTTATAATGTGATATTCTTCCCACTGAGGTTTATGTCCCCTCCCCTTGAACCCGGGCGGACCCAGTATGGATCAAATGGGCACTTGAAGAGAAAAGTAGAGGACTATCTGCGCAAGTCTGTGTATGCTTGATCACCGGAGAAAAAAGCTTTCTAGCATTGGACTGTAGCTTCTTCCTGTATCGGTCGACGATTGCCACAAAACGCCCATCAGTGGATTCTCCATACTCCAGTCTCTTGGATCCGAGGGTTCACTGGGGTTGGCTGAACCAGACTGCACCCAGCTGGAATGGCAGGGTTTGGCTGTGCACGTCTCTCATCCTTCTCTAGAACCAGTGGGCTAGCTTAAGTATGTTCTCATGGCAGTGGGAGAGGCCCAAGAGAGCAAGCCAAATCACACAATTGCTTTTCAGTCCTCCCCTAGGATCACGTCTGCTTATATCCCGGCAGTTACAACAAATCTCACAGGAACCCCAGTCAAGGGCTGGGGAAGAGAGTAAGTGTTTTTTATTAATAGTTATACCCTTTTCCAAATGTTAACAACCTATTTAGAGGTATTTAGAGGTCTTAGGAATATATATAACCAACCATTTCCTCATTCCCTTTAATACCCGAGAACATTCTTTTCAAAGGCTACCTGGTACCCCACCATATGAATGTGTCAGAATGTCATTTCATCACTCCCCAGTGGGGGAACATTGAGCTTGCTCCCCATTATTGCTACTGTAATTAATATATTATAATAAACATCTACGTACCCAAGTCTTGGCTCATATCTCCTGATAATTTTCTTACTATAAATTCCTAGAAGTGAAATTTCTTACCAGAGGGGCTCAAAATTTTAAGGCTGTGGACAGAGTACTAATGGCAGAGAGCTGTGTTTGAATTCTCTCCTGGACAGATTACACACCGGCTGGTGTATATTAAGGGAAACTCATATGCTGCTTAAACTCTTCCTTGCAGGGGCACCCGAGTGGCTCAGTTGGTTAGACATCCGACTCCTGATTTTGGCTCGGCTCATGATCTCGCGTTTCATGAATGTGAGCCCCGCATAAGGCTCTGCAATGACAGTGTGGAGCCTGCTTGGGATTCCCTCTCCCCCCACCCCCCCGCCCTTCCTATGTGCTATCAAAAATAAATTAATTAATTAAAAATCATAACAAAACAAAAAAACGTTTTCACTGCAAATCATGGAAGTGACTTTTAGCCTCAAATGAGTTTGGGTGACAAAAGCCAGTTTTGCCTACGACCCAGGAAAATGGGAAACTTAAGTTTTACCAGGAAGAGAAATTCTGTGCTAAGAACTGTAGTTTGAGTCAACAGATATTTATTTTGCAAAACACTATGGGAGGGGTATAGAAGAACAAAGCATGCTTTCTGTTCTCGAGAAAGTTATTTTTTGTAACGAAATTCAATCACTAAACCACACTTAGGAGTAAGACATATTACATTTGTTTAAAAAATTAAATTAGGAATGCCTGGCTGGCTCAGTCAGTGGAGCATTTGACTCTCGGTCTTGCGGTTGTGAGATCAAGCTCCACGCTGGGTGTAGGGATTACTTAAAAAAATAATCAATCGATAAAAAATTAAATTAAAGTTCTGGGCTCTCACTGTCAAAGCTGGTGACAAGTCAAATGTCAGTTTGAGAGGCTACCTCCCCCCCCCCAACAGACACACACACTCGCTCAGGTTGTGCACTGAACAACCACAGGAGGAATTATTCCATAGAAAACGTGTAGGGTTATGAAGGGTTGTTGTCATGTAGTGCAACGCCCTCCACCCCACCCCACCCCACCCCACTTAGGCAGCCCAAGAACTGTGGGGGATCATGCTAGGCAGGAAAATCGAGATACGTCAGCTCTTTGGTTGATATGCTCCCTGATGCTGCTGCTCCTTGGGCAGGCCCACTGAAGGCAGGTATCTCTGTGGGTGGTTGTGAGGGTAGCTCTGGTTTCTCTAGGCCCAGCTCAGCCCTGGCAGGTTGTCTTGACATTGTCAAGGTGAAAATAATTTTTTTTTAAAGTTTATTTATTTTGAGAAAGAGTGCCAGCAGGAGAGGGGCAGAGAGAGAGGGAGAGAGAAAATCCCAAGCAGACGCTGTGTTGTCAGCACAGAGCCCTTCGTGGGGGTCCATTTCACGCGCCATAAGATCATGACCTGAGCCAGAATCAAGAGTCAGGCGTTTAACCGACTGGGCCACCCAGGCCCCCTCAAGGTGAAAACATTTAAAGCCCAGTCCTCAGAGGCACCCACTCAGCCAACTCTATCCCTCATCCTGCTCCTTCAAGAGAGTATGTTAGGGTGGGTGGGGGGATGGGTGAAATAAATGGTGGGAATTGAGAACACACTTACCAAGATGAGCACTCAGTCATGCATAGAATTGTTGAGTGACTATATTGTACACCTGAAATTAATATAACTATACTGGAATTAACATTAAAAACGTAATACAAATTTTAAAAAGGAAGGTAGGTTAGCAGAGGCTAAAGGTTCTATAGGTTCTAAAGACCTACAGAATGTCCGTGCTCTCTCTCACTGTTGAAGCTCTTGGTCACCATCTCCTTTCCCTTAATGCTTCAGATGAATACCCTTGTTGGGTCTAAGCAGGGGCTGAGAACTCAGATGCTCACAAAAACAGGCAGGTACATAAAGGAACGATGTGAGTCGTGTAAGATCTTGGGGAATGGTGGAGATTGTGGTAAATTGGAAAGTACATGACCTGTCGAAAAGGGACCAACAATACTCGGATCCTGCCAACTTTTGCCAAGTAAAAATAGGGACCCAGAGATGCGAAATCTGAGGTGGTGGTTGTTGTCGTTGCTTTAAAGAACCCAGAAATTTAGGTTTTCGTGGGAAATCTCCTACTTTTTGAAAATTGCAACTCATATTTAAAATTCATGTGAAAATACTTCCAGGCCAAATAAAAGATATCCCAAGCCACCGATTTTAACCCGTGGCCTAGACCTCAGAAAACAAAGGGGGAGGCCATCCCACCAGGCCGCTTCCCTTTTTCCCACAGAAAACACACAAAAAGGCTGTTAACTCTCCCTGGGGCTGAGGGAAGTCAGGCTTCCAGGACACAAAGGCCCAGCTACCTTCTCTCAGGGGAGGGAGACAGAAGGGGGTGGGGGAAATACTTTTCATTCTTTCTGGAGGAACCAAGGAGAAACAAATCCTTTCTCAACCAATGTGGTTAATGGAGTGCGTTACAGTCTTGATAATTTGGCTGGCTGGCTATTAGTTGGAGAGTCAGACATAAATAACTACGTGTAATAATTACATGGTGGCATTCAGACAGGCCCAGAGCATGAGCCCGCCAGACTAGGGGCACGGAACGTACAGATGCCAGGAGGTGGGAACGCTGGCCGTGGTGGAGGGTCACAGGATGCAGCTGGATGGGAGGCTAGGGGCCAAACTGGGCATGGAGGGCCTGACCTAAGCATTCGGCTACAGCACATTTGGGTTTTATTCTTTAGGAACGAAGGGCCCGTTGAGACTTTCTCTCAGGGGTGTGGCATGACCCAGGCTGCAGTTTTGAGAGTCACCTTGCAGACCAATGCTGGCATCAAGGTGGATTAGGAGGGAAAAGAAGGGGAGGGAGGCGGGGAGCCAGTTCAGAAGCTGTGGAAACTGTCCAGGTATGAGCTAAGGGCTGATGCGGGTGTGGGCAGGGAGAAAGGAAGGGGCAGTCACGGACAGTGTTACAAAAGGAGAACTGGCAGGAAGTGAGGCACCAGGGAGGGGAAGCAATCAAGATCACAATCTGGATAGCTACGCGCTCCCTTCCTCTCCCGGGTCCCTCAGGAGGGTGGAGGGGAGATACCGATGGTTTCAGAGGACGAGGTTTATAAATTTCCACACTCACACTAGCCGAAGCACACAGAATGGCTCTAGTCCCCCTTCCCGACTGACCGCATTTTAGAACCGTGTGGTTCTGACACGCACACTTGTTCACATGTTCGTATCTCTGACGTCAAGATACATCTAACAACTAATGGCATGCCAGAATTCAGTTGCTGGGTGTGATGGGCTGAATTGTGTTGAAGTCTTAACTTCAGTACCTCAGAATGTGTCTGTATTTGGAGATAAGGTATGTATGTATGTATGTATGTATGCGTGTATCTATTTATTTTTGAGAGAGAGACAAAGTGTGTCTGGGGAGGGGCAGAGAGAGAGGGAGACACAGAATCCAAAGCAGGCTCCAGGCCCTGAGCTGCCAGCACAGATCCCGACGCGGGGCTCGAACCCACAAACCGCGAGATCATGACCTGAGGCAAAGTCAGACACCTAACCAACGGAGCCACCCCTGGAGAGAGGGCCTTTAGGGAGGTGATGAGGTTAAACAGAATTTTCACCGTGGGCCCTAATTCAATCTGATTGGTATCCTTAGAAGAAGAGGAGCTTAGGACACACACAAGCACAGAGAGAAGAGCTTGTGAAGACACAGAGAGAAAACAGCCACCTGCAAACCAAGGAGAGTGGGGGCACCAAGGAGAGTGGGGGCACCTGGGTGGCTCAGTTGGTTAAGCGACTGACCCTTCATTTTGGCTCAGGTCATGATCTCACAGTTCGTGGGCTTGAGCCCCACATCTGGCTGTGTGCTGACAGTATGGAGCCCGCTTGGGATTCTCTCTCTCCCTCTCTCTCTGCCCCTCCCCTGTTTGCACTCTCTTCCCAACCGCTCTAAATAAATAAGTAAATAAACGAACAAATAAATAAATAAACTTAAAAACCAAAACAAAACAAGGAGAGTGGCCTCTAGAAGGAACCAACCCAGCAGCGACCTCATTTTTGAACTTCTAGCTTCAGCTCGGTGAGACAATAAATCTCTGTGGTTTAAGCCTCCCAGTCTGTGGTACTTTGTTATGGTGGTGCTGGGAAACTAACACAGTGGGCTTTTTTTCTTTGTTAACGGTACACGACATGTTAGTGTGTCTTAAACTGATGTCATCTAGGGGCGCATGGGTGGCTCACTCAGGTAAGCGTCTGACTCTTTATTTCGGCCAGGGTCATGATCTCACAGTTTGTGGGTTCGAGCCCCATGTCAAGCTCCGTGCTGACAGTGTGGAGCCTACTTGGGATTCTCTCCCTCCCTCTCTCTCTCTCTCTCTCTGCCCCTCCCCAACTCACGCGCATGCAGACTCTCTCTCTCTCAAAATAAATAAATAAACTTTAATGCCATCTAAGCTTCTCAGAGTCTATGAATTAGTGTAGTACCTCATCATTTTCCCTTTTGTAATTTATTGTTCTTATCCACATACACTTCACTCTGATTAAGGTAGCCATCTAACTTGCCGTCCAAACTGGGATCATTTTAAGAGTGAAAAGGGGAGGAGGTGCTATTAATAATCACTCAGGGACAACAGGGGTGAACTAGCACTGTCCTAGACCAGTATTCATAACCCTCTGACCTATTTGTGAGAATGTTACAAGAAGGGCATGGCCTAGATCTCAGAGGCATCTCATCCCTAGATTTCTGAGTGCCATGACTCAGGCCACCATTTGCCCAAATGACAGCACAAATGACATTACCGACAGAAACAGAGAAACCAGTTGTTCTTTGGTCCGTATAGCCCTGGACACATATAGGATTATATCTTATAATATCTTGGTGACGTAATTGGGCACACGTAAGCACACTCCCCGAAGGCCTGATGTCTCAAGTCTGTCTTTCCCAATTGATCTGCCACAACAGGGGAAATTCCCACAGGACTTCCTCTTTTGAGTTAATGCCTAAGAAAGTCTTATAAAAATGTGAAAGCAAAAAAATTACATATGAAAAGTGACAACACATTGAACTATTAAACCTTAACTTACATGGGCTCAACAGAGAAAACCACTTACTGAGCAAGAACCAGACGTCTTATATAAAAGACATTGTCTTATTTAATTCTTACCACAAACCCAATGTGATAAATAATATTATTCCATTTTCCAGATGGGATAATTTGGACTCGGAGAAATCAGAGGGCCTGTTCAAGGCCACACAGCTATTTAAATGTAGAGCTAGGATTCTCATGCAGGTTCACGGACTCCTGAAGCTGATTTTCTTCTCTGCTGCCTGATGTTCTTTTTTCCTCAACTAATTTTTATAGGTTTCACCAGCTTGCAAATATTAAAACAAAATTTTTTTTAATGTTTATTTATTTTTGAAGGAGAGAGAGATAGGAAACACATTTCCTGGTTTCACCTAACATTGGCTCTATATTTCCAGGGCTGTAGCTCCTAGAACCTAGTTCTAATACTATTATTTGGCACTGAATTGAATAAGACAGGCAAACAGTCCTCACATTTTCCTTTCCTTTCAGAAGGCAATTATCTTAATAGTTAATGGTTTAAATGTTATTAGGGTTACAAGAGGCCCAGAAAAAGACATGCAGAGTATTAATCAATCACTTTAATACAGCTTCAGCTTATAAAACTGGACAGGATTATTTATTTATTTTTCTTATACCCATGCTCTAGTGAAGCAATGCTTTTATTCCATTTAAGCAAAAAAAAAAAAAAAACAACTCTAACACATTTTCAGAGTTACAGATGCTGATAATAAAATGCTAGGGTGGAAATCAAAATATTGCTGGAAACGCCGTATATGGGTTTTTCTACAGCAAGGCAAATCTCTCATTATCTTGCATATTAACTCTGGAACAAAATTGCCAAATGCCCGTTGTATCATATGCCTTATATAATTCTGCACTTCCTAACTTAGGTTGAAGAATCCTTCAGCTGGTGTCATCTGAAGAAATCTCCATTTAGTGTCCTCTCTCCCACTCACTGACCTTTGTTTTCGGGAAAACACTTATTGTGGGCACCTGGCTGGCTCAGGTGGTAGAGCATGTGGGGTTCAGGAATTCGGGTCCCATGCTGGGCACAGAGTTTAGGTAAAAAAACCTTTTTGAAAAAGCAGTCCTACTTTGCTCGTTCTTCAGTGACCATATTGAAAGAGACAAGATCAAGATTTGAGTGGAGACAATATAGGCTTTCTGGTTGTTAAAACCTGTGTATTAATAATAGTTACCAATAAAGGTAAATTATGCCAGTTTTGAGCTGTCTTTTCCTCCAGAAATCTAGTTTGAGCCCAGAGCTCTAATATGTGATGAAAACGGTGGCAATTTCCACTTTCAGACCCTTGGCATTCCAGTGTAAAACTGGCAGTATGATGGGCACTCTATAAACACTCAACAATGCTGCTGAACTGGAAGGAAAAGAGAGAGGAGGAAGGAAGGAAGGAAGGAAGGAAGGAAGGAAGGAAGGAAGGAAGGAAGGAAGGAAGGAAGAAAGGAAAGAAGGAAGGCAGGCTGGAAGGCTGGCCGGCCAGGAGATATTTTCTGGAGGAGTCTAATTTTCCTTTCTAATGATGAAGAAAACCTGGAGAAGTAAAACCCAAACCATATTTGCTTAAAAGTCCAGGCAACCTTGAGTCACCAAGGACTTGATTATAGCTCATGTAGCACTCGGGCCCCACTCCTACTTCCCCTAATTTCTTCCTTCCTGTGGGGCACATCATTGCTCATTAGCACCTTCACCAGATGGTAAGCTGTGAGAAGTGAAACTCAATTCAATAATTTATTTCTTGATGTTTCAGCAGCTCTTGAGTCTCCTAGTTAGGGAGGGAGAAGACTAAAATTAATGGCCAGAATTAGTTATTTGCATTATCTCAGGTTTCCACATACACATTTTTTTATTGGCTAGGTGGGTTATTGAGAGTTGGATCTTATGAAGAAAATTTTCCTTTTTTAAATGACCTGAGGGAAGTGGGACCTGGTGAACACAAGAGAAAGCTGACGTCAGGGTTGGAAATGACAGAGAACCAGAATTGACATTGGTGCACAATGAGGGAAACCATCAACAAAGGGAAAAGGCAACTTACAGAATGGGAGAAGATACTTACAAGTGATATACAGTATCTGATAAGAGGTTAATATCCAAAATACATACAGAACTCATAAACTCAATAATAAAGAAACAACCTGATTAAAAACCGGGCAGAGGATCTGAATAGACATTTTCCCAAAGAAGACATAGGTGGCCAACAGACATATGAAGGGTTACTCAACTTCGCTGATCATCAGGGAAATGCAAATCAAAACCACAATGAGATATCATCTCACACCTGTCAGAAAGGCTAATATCTGCCCCCCTACCGCCCCAACCCCTGCCAAAAAAAGCTAAAGAAATAACAAGTGTTGGCAAGGTTGTAGAGAAAAGGGAATCCTCATGCACTGTAGGGAGAAAGGTACATTGGTGCAGCCACTATGGAAAACAGTATGGAATTATCTCAAAAAATGAAAATAGAAATACCATGTAATCCAGCAATTCCACTTCTCGGTAGTTATCTGAAGAAAAAGGAAAGACTAATTCTAAAAGATACGTGCACCCTTATGTTTATTGCAGCATTATTTACAGAAGCCAAGGTATGGAAAGTAACCTAAGTGTCCATGGACAGATGAATAGATAAAGAAGATGTGCTATACACACAATGGAATATTACTCAGGTACACGCACAGAAAAAATGGAATCTTGCAATTTGCAACAGCATAGGCAGACCTTGAGGATTTTATGCTGAGTGAAATAAATCAGACAGAGAAAGACAAATACTGTATGTTTTCACTCATAGGTGAAATCTAAATAAATAAACCAATATACAAGTAAATAAAAATGAACAAACAAGGGGTGCCTGGGTGACTCAGTCAGTTAAGCATCCAACTCTTGATTTTGGCTCAGGTCATGATCTCACGGTCGTGGGATTGAGCTTCAAGTCAGGCTCTGTGCTGGCTGTGGAGCCTACTTAAGATTCTCTTTCTCTCCCTCTACCGCTCCCTCACTTGCATGCAAGCGTTCTCTCTCTCTCTCTCTCTCTCTCTCTCTCTCTCTCTCTCTCTCTCCCCCCCACCAAAAAAAAAAAAAAAGAAAAGAAAAGAAAAGAAAAGAAAAGAAAAGAACAGAACTGGGGCACCAGCATGGCTCAGTTGGTTAAGGTTCAGACTCTTAATTTCAGCTCAGATCATGATCTCATGAACTGTGGGATGGAGCCCTGCGTTGGGCTCTGCACTGACAGCTGGTAGCCTGCTTGGGATTCTTTCTTTCCCTCTCTCTCTGGCATCCCCCCCACCCAAAGTAAAAAAAAAAAAACCATTAAAAACAAAACAAAATATAAACAGACCTTTAGATATAGAGAACAAACTGGTGGTTGCCGGGGGGGGGGGGGGGGCACCAGTGAAACAAGTGAAGGGGATTAAGAGGTACAAAGTTTCAGTTATAGAATAAATAAATCACAGGGAATATACTCAATCATATTGCAATAACTTTGTGTAGTGACGGATGGTAACTAGACCTTTCAGAGTAATCGTTTAGTAATATATAAAAATATCGAATCACTATGTTGTATACCTGAAACTAATACAATATTGTACGTTAATGGTAATTCAATTAAAAACCCAAAAGAATTGGTATCGGGTCCTCCTAGTCAACTTCTATTGCAAGGAGTTGGGTCAGTTTGACAATTTATGGCAGATTTGCACCAGAGCTATCAAGTTTTACACCATTTTTCTTCATGTCTTCACTTTACTCTTTCAAGAATTGGTGGGTTTCACAGAGAGAGGATGGCAGGGAGGGGCTCTATAACCAATAGGGAACAATGCAGGCCAAATCTTAAATTTAAGACCTCTGGGCTTTATAAAGCATTCTCTCCTCTCCAAAGAAAAGTGGTCTGCCAAAACAGACCTGTTGAGTACTGGATTCTAGTGAAATTATAGTATTAATTTTTCCATTTCTGGAAAAAGATGAGCTTGGCCTCCTTGACTTTGAAATTTTATTAGGGTGTAGGTGTGTGTGCATAATTTTTATTATCTTTGTAGGGGAAATGTGTGTGTGTGGGGGGGGATAATGTGTTCAAAGATGGGACAAATTAAACCTTTCTTCTTTGGTTACCTTCAATTTGTTGCCACGGGAAACTTGAAGAAAAGAAAAAAAGACTAGGAATCTGGGCAAATGGGAAAAGGCAGGCTTCCCCATTCACCTGTCCTCACCTTCAGTTATCCTTTTGTACACTCTCATCCAAACAGCTTGCTCCAGGATTGGAGAACCCCTCTCTGTTGGTCTCCTTCACGGTCAATTTACCAATGGTCTTTAGAATTTAGTCCTTGGTGTCAGACTATCCTGCCTTCTTCCTAAGCCTCAGGTTGATGTTCACTCCGATCACTTGCGGGGTAGGTTCCTGCCTTCTGGAGAAGGAAGCATTTGGCTTCTCAGAGAGCAAGAGTTTCACCAAGTTGGGAAGACTGCTGAGGGGGTGGGTGGGAGGGGTGGGGAGAAGAGAGCAGGAAACTCAGAACAGGGGGCCTGTGCTTGGAGGGCTAGGTCACTTTGCCCTTATTCCCCAGGACAGGAGGTGGATAGAAATCTCAGCCCAGAACTCTGATAGAAAACACAGTTTGGTGCCTGAGTGGCTCAGTCGGTCAAGCGTCAGACTCTTGATGTCAGTTCAGGTCATGATCTCACAAACCATGAGATGAAGCCAAGCATGGGGCTCTGTGCTGATAGTGGGGAGCCTGCTTGGGATTCTCTTTCTCCCTCTCTCTGCCCCTCCCCTTTGCACTCTCTCTCTCTCTCTAAAATAAACATTAGAAAAAAAGAAAAGAAACACAATTTTTAAAATAAGTCACTAATTTTTAAGTTTCCATTCTTCCTGAGGTGGCGGAAGCTTAACCTAAATCAGGTGTTCATCTCTCCTCTTGCGACTCATGCATCGTCAACGCATCAGAGGGGATCATTGATTTCTTGGTCATCCCTCGCTTGGGTCACTCCAAGACACCAAATTGCCGCACTGGGTCCTGTGCTGGTCCAGAGGCCTCATTCTGCTGTTCCTGTGTCTTCCCATGGAGCAGAAATCCCATTTCCTCTGCGGGGTTCTGCCACCTTTGTGGGGCTTGAGCGGAAGCAGAACCCCCAGCCCTCAGGTCTTAACAAACCTCCTTCCGGTTTTGCTGCCTACCTGGGGTTCTGCTAGGAGGGAGGACATACGGCTTCTCTCCCCAGACGCACCCCGGTCTTTCCTCTCTCTAGCCCTGGGAACTCCTTCCTCGAACATCAATTCTCTCTAACATTTTGCTTCTACAAATGTTTGGCTGGCTTCTGGCCTCCTGGAGATCAAATAGTGAAGCTTTCTTTGTTTCTGCTCTGCCCAGGAACATCCACCCCCTGGGATAATAAGCTCACAGCTGCTCAACAGGCTTGAATTGGTCCAGGGAAAGGGTGGGGTGGGCAGAAAACAAGACTGGGAGGGGGATAAAGATGGCTAGCCCAGAAATATTAACGCAATCTGATGGTACTGAAATTCATTTCTCCAAGGCAGGGCACCTAGGAAAGAGGGACTAAGCCTCCTTATCTTTGCACGTATCCTTAGTGAGTTCTAGGACAAAGTAAACCAGACCCATTAGAGTCTGTTCTTTATAAAGGAAACCCTGAATCCCCAAGAGGTCAAAACTGTACCCCACTTCCTTAGGGAAAGGGGGGGCCCTCACCTCTGGGGAGTTGAAAGACAGGGATGGAGTCTGCAATGCTGTGTGCAGAGCCTGAAGCACCCCCGTCCCCCACCCCACCGCCCCCGAGCACGAGGAGTGCTGGGGGTAGGGTTATCACCGAGCACCAAGGATCTGCATTTAATAAGCGCTCCCAACCAATTTTTTATGATCTTGGTGACAGGTTTATTACATCGAGGATAAGAAATTTCAGTGGGACACGAACTCTCCTGAGGAAAGGTCCCACAGTTGTACACTGAAAAGCAAGTGAGTGGGTGAATTAAAATGTGCTTGAACTCCATTCTATAAAGCCCCTGTCAGCAGCCGCTCAGGCACTGCAAGCATTCGCTCATAGTCATTAGGTATTTTGTTAAATAGAATCACAGAATTTCTGTACATTTACTTAAAACATAAACTACGGCAAGACAAAATCAACACAAATTTTAAAGCTGAACAAATAAATATAACTCCTATAACAAGTGGCTTTGCTTTGGGCTGGGAAGACAGCCAAGTGATATGTGTTTTGGATTAATTTTTTAAGGGAAAACAAATTAATTACTTGGTAAATATAGTTTGCTATACAAGATCTCTCAAAACTGTGGGGGGAAATTGATAAAGAACAGTTATTAGTGATTCAAGCAAAGTCTATTTATTATTTAAAAGTTGGTTACTTTAGTAAAGGGGCAAATATTTGCGTTTTTATGTTGGTCTTAAAAATATTGATATATTTGAATAAAGATTAGGGTGGCAATTAATCAGTGTTAATATCCAAAGTCAGCTTGAAGTTGGCATTAGCTGAAGTCCCTAAACTCTGATGCAGAATTGAAACCCTGGAACCTATCAAAAATTATTGAAAGGGTAGGAGCTCCTGGGTGGCTCAGTCGGTTCAGTGTCCGACTTCAGCTCAGGTCATGATCTCACCGTTCGTGAGTTTGAGCCCCGGGTCAGGCTGTGTGCTGACAGCTCAGAGCCTGGAGCCCACTTCGGATTCTGTGTCTCCCTCTCTCTCTGCCCCTCCCCTGCTCGCTCACTGTCTCTCAAAAATAAGTAGACATTGAAAAAAAAATTTTTTTTAATTATTGCAAGGGTTAGGAAGTTGCAGTTACTGGTAATCTTGGTATTTTTTGTTTGGCATTGGGTTTCTTCTCAGCCTGTGAAAAAGCTGAGGGGATGGCCCTACTCAGTGACCCCATTGTTACATTTTACCTAAGTGTTTCTGACACATTGAAGGGGAGCAAATTTGCTGGTTGAGACCGCTTTTCTGAATCCTCCTGAAATACCGCCTCAAAGCTGTTCGTTGAGAACAGCGGCTGCACCTGAGAATGGCAATCTGGGGCCCCACACTATTTTGTATAAAGATCCTTCCCCTGGGACCCAGCAAGGGACAGTGGTCACCAGTGAAGGCAGGAAGTGATAAGCTGTAAGACACTTGCATCTTGCAGCTAGAAAGGTTCATCTGGTCATCCCCTCGATTTACAGATCTGGGACAGGGTGAATGGAGCATTCACCATTACTCCTGAGCAGGCTTTGAATCCACATCTCCTGTATTAAATCCAAAGCATAATCTACTTCATTATGGTTTCAGAACATTAGCTCTGTATGATACTAACAGATGCCTCCCACTCCCCAGATGAGGTTCTGGGGGAACCTGGGGTGCCTCTGCACTCTGGGGTGCCTGGGTGACTCAGTCGGTTAAGGTTCTGTCTCTTGGTTTCTGTTCAGTTCATTCCCATATCAGGCTCCGTGCTGATAGTGTGGAGCCTGCTTGGGATTTTCTCTCTCTCTCTCTCTCTTTCTCACTCTCAAAATAAATAAATAAACTTTGAAAAATGGTGGGAAGTGTCATGATTTTATGCATACAGAGCATTTGTTTTCCCTCTAAGTGTTTATGGAAGGTGCTGGCGAGAAATCATCTGTTTTACAAGCTGAGAAGCCCATTCTCTTGGTTCCAGGGACACACTGTTTCTTGCAGAGAGCTGGGAAGCATGGGAAGTTGAGCAAAAGGGGGACTTGTATCCAGTGTAAAGTGATCTTCCACTTCCTCCCCTCTCTGCTGCTGCTTGCTATTTCCAGTGAATCCTACTTGGACCTTGGGGGCTGGAAAAGCTGGACTGTGAATAAGTCAGGGCTCTGGTGAGCAGTGAGGCACTCGGGCACAACTGAAGGAGGCACTCATTCTTGGGGTTGTTACATGCTGAGCCCGCACTTACCTGAATCCAAGGGTAAGTGTCTCCTTAAGTCATGCAGCCCAAGCTCCTGCCCTGTCCTTGGGATGAGTGGTAGGTACAGTGGGGCACGGAGTGTGGTCCCCAGAGAAATGAGTCCGCTGGGATGGGGTAACTCAGAACGTGTTGCCTGAATCAATCACACTGTGGTCAATAAAGACAAAACGGGTCATCAGTCCAATTCCATGGGACATGTGGCACTAGAGACATCATGATGGCAGGAGGTTGCCAAGAGAACAGGCAGGTCTAGGGACAGAATGTCATCTATAAGAACTGACATCGTTTTTTTGTTTTGTTTTGTTTTGTTTTTAAGAATTTTGTTATTTTTTTAAAGTTCTCTCTATACACACTATGAGGCTCGAACCTACGACCCCGAGATCAAGAGTTGCACGCTCCACTGACTGAGCCAGCCAGACACCCCAAGAATTGACATTGTTTTAAGAAGTGTCCTACTTGTGGCTCAGAAAACCCATTAGCTGAAAGGGGTTGGGAAAATAATGCCTGAGTCATCAGAGAAGGCACTAGGCTAAGAGGCAGAATGACAGTGTGAGATGGGAAGAAAGGGGGGATAATACAAGGCTTTGGGATGTGCACGGATCAGTGGCAGAAGAGATACAGCGTCTCAGGAAGCAATTTCTATGCTTTCCATATGCAGAGTCTCCTCTACCCCTTCATGGTTCAGAAGTGGGCACTGTGTATGGATTTTTTTAGATAACCTCAAAGGTTCATTTTTATAAATGAGAATTCAGCACTTTGCATTTGCAAAGCAATTAATAGTGTGTGTGTTAGTTAATATCCCATTTTTGGTTCAAAAGCAATATTTTGTTACTTAAAAATTAATAGCAATATCACAAAGGGCTGATAAAAAGAGATATATTACTCCAATAGGCAATTCCATATAACGCTAAGTTTTTATTTGCCATTACTTTAATTACTTAGATATTATTTTATATGTTTTCATTATTTTAAAGTGCCTTGGGAGTATGAAAGATGTCTTACAGATAATGTATTCCGTCTTAGCCCGAACAGCCTAATCATAAGTAGCTGTAGATTAATGCATTTATCACTTAAAATTTCTTTTTAATGTTCTGTAAGCAAGTGAAATTGATGTCTCAGAGAAGACTGATACCTCCCATGCCATGGAACTCCTCTGCAGCGAATATTTCTTCATTAGATTATGAACATTCCTTGGAAAGGAAAAGAAAAAAAGCTAACAAGAAGTGGAAAGAGCTGTACCGCAGCATGGCACACATTAGTTAAGAGTTAGTGCTGAGAAAATAGTGTTCATCCTTGGGGCATGGAATATCTATTTTAGACTAAACTGGGTCTTAAAATTCCACGTGGACAAGTTCCTCTCCATTTCCTCCTGGGTGGGTCGGTGTGAGTGTTTGCTCTGCCGAGGTGGCAGTGTTTTAGGGAGGGTTTTAAATGTCTACAGAGCCATGTGGTTTTCCTTCAGCCGGCAAACTCTGGAGATAAATGTGACTCATGGTCATGATCTCTCGATGAGGGTTTTTAAAAATAACCTATAGCCTCTATTTTTAGCAAACCTGCCAAGCTGAAGTGCTGCCAGCTCCCTCTTTCACAGAAAGTAATTAACAATCTCTAATCCCCTAGGAGAGCGAGATCACTGAAGTTCCTGATATGGAAACAAAATGCAGCGTCTGAACCAGTGGACAGGACTCATGAAACAAAGGCAGCCACCCTCATGCCACAGCCTGCTCTGCAAGAGGGAGAGAACTCCAAAAGGATCAAGTCGATCAAAGAAAAGCAAATAGTTCTCAGCTTCTAAGAGGTGTTATAAATGAGGGGGTCTGAAGCAAAACCATTTAAGGGCAGCTCTGTCCTTTCTTTTTGCACAAGAGCTCCCGGGATGACTTGAGCTCATTTGTTACTCAATTTCACCCCCCAGTCAATGCTACAGGTTTGAAAGCTTTTGGCAGTTTTCAGTGGAATAATTTAAGCACTCTAATAGAAAGAACAGAAGGGCAAATTATACAAATTCATTTTGAGAACCTGTGGTTTGAGAAGAGAGAATTCAAACCAGCGGGGAGTGTGTATTATCCAGGATGCCCTTTCAAAATTTTATTATTATTTTTTTTTTATGTTTATTTATTTCTGAGGCAGAGAGAGACAGACCATGAGCGGGGGAGGGTCAGAGAGAGAGGGAGACACAGAATCAGAAGCAGGCTCCAGGCTCCGAGCTGTCAGCACAGAGCCCGACATGGGGCTCAAACTCACAAACCGTGAGATCATGACCTGAGCTGAAGTCGGTCGCTCAACCGACTGAGCCACCCAGGCGCCCCATCCAGGATGCCCTTTCGATGGACAAAGACTGTTGGTCTAGTTGACAAATACCCAGGTAAGAGGCTCCATCCAGACCTTCGTTTCACACTCCCATATAAACTGAGTCTTCAGGTCATGGCTGTGGTGGCCCTGTCTCCGTGCATTTACCGATTTTCAATGAAGTTCATTATGATGTTATAGAGACTATTAGTTTGGAAATGTTGGTTGCCTGACACTTCCTTTGAAGATGATCACAAGCAAAGTCGCATGGTGTGGCCCACGTTATAAGTGTTTGCACAATAAATGTTCAATAAAATGTTCTTAACAGTACATTTCACCAGTTTATTTTCTCATTAGTTTATTATTGCTTCTCTGCTGCTCTTCTTAAATTAATTTCTGTTACCTGTTGGGATGAGCACTGGGTGTTGTATGGAAACCAATTTGACAATAAATTTCATACTAAAAAATGAAAAAAATTAATTTCTGTTGCTTTGTCGACTACATTCTCTAGCAATCCTTTCAAACAGGGTTTGTGAATCTTTTCATCTTCTTGCTTATCTGAACTACCTAGATGTGTTCCCCATGTGAATGATATTTTCACTTGAGTCTATGTTCACAACCTTTTTCCATCATCAGGATTTTAAAGCTCTAGCTTCCCTGCCCCCCCCCACCCCCCCCCCCCCCCATACCGTCACCTACTGCTGATGTGAAGTATGAGGTCAGTGTGATATTCTTCTTGTTTTTAATCCTGTGTATAATCTGCTTTTCTCTCAGGAAGATTTAGGACTTTCTCTTCATCCTTGGTGTTCGGAAATTTTACGATGATGTCAGCACTATACCTGTGGCATTTTTCATTTTTCCTGCTTGGGTCTTGTTGGGTACTTTTGTTGTGAGGACTCATGTGTTTTATTAACTTTGGCAATTTTCTTCTATTATCATTTCAGCATTTTCACCCAACTCTCCTCTTTGTCCTCTTATTCTGAAAATGCTATTAGCTAGATGTGGATAATTATGGAATTCTTTCCCATGTTCCTAACTGTTTTTCATACTTTTCATCTCTTTTCAGGGAAATCCTTAATCTTCCAGCCCACTGACTTGTTCCTCTTCTGTTCCCATTCTGCTATTTTATACATCCACTTTTTTTTTTAACGTTTATTTATTTTGAGAGAGACAGAGTGCACATGTGTGCACACAAGTGGAAGAGGGGCAGAGAGAGAGAATCCCAAGCAGGCTCTGTGCTGTTAGCGCACAACCCCGTGCGGGACTCGATCCCACGAATTGTGAGATCATGACCTGAACTGCAATCAAGAATCAGATGCTTAGCCTACTGAGCCACCCAAGCACCCCGTCTACTTTTTTTTAATGTCAGTGATCAAAAAGTTAATTTTCAGGACCTCCATTTAATATAGCAGATGCACTGTCTGCTTCTGTGTCCATGAAGATACTGATTAAACTTATTCTAGAGCCCTCTTCTGTCTTTTTTGATTAACTTCACCTTCTGTTTGCTCTTTTAGTTGTTAAATTTGATGTCTGCTTTCATGGGGTTGTTTTTCATGGCGATTACTGTTGTGAGCTTGAAGCAGGACCTGGCAGGGCTCCATCCACCTGCTCTCGGGTCTCTTGACCATTTTTGTCTACACAGGCTCCTGTGTGCTTTCACCCCCAACAGCGGGCACCTGCATCTCTGTTGCTGGCCAGGCTGCAGCCTGCTGGACCACACTTTGCCAGTGCATACCAAGAGCCAGAAATGCCTGGGAGTTAATGTCCCTGGGGACAGTTTCTGTACGGATGGGTACAGGAGAGATAAATCCTCCAGGCCCCTCGCTCCTTGATGGGGACGACTCTGAGTTCTGACCTGTGCTGTCTCCAGAGCTCCCTGCATTAGGCCAAAGTTATCCCTTGAGGGCCTCTTGTTTGCTACGACACCCGTGGATGGCCTTCTCCGCTCCTGGTGCCACTTCCCCACTCTCCCCTCCTGGTCCCTCTTCCCCACTCTCCCCTCCATTCTTCCTGGGAATATTTCCTTATAAACCAGCTTCCCGCAAATCTTTGTCTCAGAAGCTGTTTACAAGAACCCAGCGGAAGACTGTGCCTATCTTCCCGTGGAGGCTGTGCGGGGCTCTCTGTGAATCTTGTAGTTCACCACAGCTGGGTCCAGGGACAGGGAGGGCCTGAATGGGACATGTAAACACACACGCGCGTGCGCACGCAAATGGGTATCTAACATAAGGCATATGTATCTTTTAAGTCTATTCTAGAAATTTGGAAGGGGAAGCTGACACTTGTCCTCAGTCTGCCTTTGTAGCTCAATCTCTATAAACATCTATCCAGTTTTCGTTTTGTTAATCAAAAGCCAAAGCTACAGAAAGCAGGGCGATGCGAAATATCCATCCCTGACAGGGACATCTCTAACCTTCGGAGCACAACGACAGATTCGGCCGCAAACCCTGAGCTGCAAAACCTGAGCTTGGAAGTCAGTCATTCATCCCATTATTGAGCTCTTACTGTGTACCAGTCACAAGCCAAGCAGGCTGCTACCCTCACAGAGCATGACGGCTCATGTTGTCACATGCACGCACGCACATTTCCCCATCACTATCTCCCTTCTTACTCCTTTTGGACAACAGTTTGGCCACTATTATCATAAGCTCTAAGGCTAAGACTAACATTCCTCTGACATAGGAATCTCTCACTTTAGGAAATTTGCCCTAGGGAAGTTATTCGAAAAAAGAAGAGGAAAAATATGTATGTGTAAAGATGTTTATGCTCATAAACATGAAAATTTATAAAACAACCTAAATGTGTAGGACAAATACTGCACGTGAGGCCCACTGGACAGACAATAATGCAGAAGTTGAAAATTATAATGGTCAGGACGATAGTTATCACAGAAATTTTTTATAAAGTTAAGTAAAAAGAGCTGACTGCAAAATTGTGTATACATTTGATCATGATCAATCATATTAAATACATATGTATGTGGGTCCAGACTGAATGCAATTCACTCTAACCAAAAAAAGAGGTGATGTTAAGGTAGTATGATTACAAGAGATTTTTCTCTCTTCTGTTCTCAAATGCCATTTGTTTTCCTATTTAGATTCTTTAAAAACTTTGACTACAAAAAATGTTACCAAGTGATTCTTAGAGAAGCCACCTAATTACCCCCTTACCCAGCTTCCAGTCATTCGCCCCCATATTGTTTCCTCTTTTCCAGGCCAAAATTCTATCTAGAATTCTATCTTATTTATGTATGTATTCCCTTATCACCATTTGCTTTACCCAGGTAGAATGTAAACCCCATGAGCAGACAGACCCCATTATTTTAGTTACCTATATCCCCAGTGTCTTCAGCGCCAACTACTGGAGACTATTTGCTAAATGATGGTATTCATCCGCTCGACCATCCCATGGTCTTGATAAGTCAATGTCAAAATGCCCTTCACTTCATAGACTGTAATACCTTCTATGATCTGACCCTTGTTTCCTCTATCCTTTTACTTCCTGACACTTCTGGCCTCAGATTTTGAGCTCTGATGATTCTGACTGCTCTGTTTCCCTCACATGCCACACTGTGCCCAGGACCACGTTTTCTTGCGTCTCATCCCGCTGATGCCTCTGCCCAAGATGTCCCTTCCATCTCCCCTCACCTGGTCAGCTCCTACCTAAGGTTCAGCTGGGTGGCCATCTTCTTCTCCCTTAACTGCCCACTTGGAGCCAGGTGTGCCCTGACTCCTGGGGCACCCAATGCTCGCCTCCAACGATGCACTTTATAAAGCACTTTGTGCGGTGTCCCCGTCAGACGAGGAGCCTGTGAGAGCAAGGGCAGTGTCTTACTCACTCTTATACTGACCTGTTTCCCGGTCAGTTCCTGGTATGCAGTAGGTGCTCTATAAATATTTGTTGATCTGTGATTTTGCATAAAAACCCACATGCCTGGCCTCTCCTTAAAGAGGAACAGTTCTTGCAACAGGACAGTGATTAACTGGAACTTTACTTTTTTAAATGTTTATTTATTTTGGGGGGGGGGTGCGTGACAGAGGATCCGAAGCAGGCTCTGTGCTGTCAGCAGAAAGCCCAATGCAGGGCTTGAACTCACAAACCGTGAGATCGTGACTTGAGCCGAAGTCAGACGCTCAAATGACTGATGTATGCACCCAGGCGCCCCGTGATTGGGGCTTTAAATAGATGTGCTTTCCTGATTACACAGACATGCAACGGGCAGTTTTCCAGTCCCCACCATTCTCCATAGTCTGCTCAGTCTAAGCTCGACTGTTAATGTCTTAAGAGAAACTACAAAAAGTTGGAAATAAGGTGATAGCATATCCGTTCAGTGTTGCAGAAGAAGATGACCTCTCAGGCCCTGCCAGGGGTTTAGTTCTCTAGGGCCTTACTGTCCAACACTGTGGCCTCTAGCCACCTGTGGCTATTTAAGCTTTAATTATAATTAAATAAGTTTCCAAATTCAGCTTCTCAGCCACACTAGCCACATTTCAGGGGCTCCTTAGCCACATGTGTCTAGGGGCTCCTGGATTAGACAGCCCAGATAAAGAATATTCCATCACTGTAGAAAGTTCTGTCAAGAGAGTGCTGGTCTCAGAGATATACTTGGCTTAACTGACCATTTATAATCAATTAGTGAACTTATAAAGTCGTGCGCTAACTTATAGATTTTGTCCAAATAGATTTCTGTGGGAAAAGATAACACCGGGTTACAGTTATGGTTTCATTGCCCTGTGAGACATGAACTGTTCAATTTTTTTCGCTCTAACTTAGCGAAGTTATCTTGGCATGCCTTGACTGACTGACCAGAGAAGCCTGTTTCTCAAATTTTTCTTTAAATTTACGTTGCCGTCCTGCTGGTTCCCTCATTAGTGCATGTAGTGGATTGAACAGAGGCTCTCAAAAACACAGGTGAGGCCCAAATCCCTGATTTTGTGTATGTCATCTTATTTGGCAAAAGCGTCCTTGCAGGTATGATTAAATCAAGGGTCTTGAGATGAGGTCGTCCTGGATCCCCTGTGTGAGCCTTAAGATAAGTGTCCTTACAGGAGACAGAAGAGAGAAGAAGGAGGAGGCAGCAGAATGAAGACGGAGGCAGAGAGCAGAGACTTGTGCCCACAAGTCAAGGAGGCTATGAAAATGCCAAAGTCACTAGAAGCTGAGAGGCAAGGAAGGAGTCTCCCTTAGAGCCTTTGAGGGCACGTAGCCCTGGTGACCTCGTGATATGGGGCTTCTGGTCCCTGGAACTGTGAGAAAAACAAACTTCTGTTGGGTTAAGCCATCTGGTGTGTGGTAATTTGTTACAGCAGCCTTAGGACACTGATACGATCAGTTAGACAAACATTTGGCATATGCTCATTTTACATTTCTATGAGAATCATATATATATATTTTTAAGTTTATTTATCATTGAGAGAAACAGAGAGAGTGATCGGGGAGGGGCAGAGAGAGAGGGAGAGAGGGAATCCCAAGCAGTGTCCGCCCTGTTAGCCCAGAGCCCGACGTGGGCTTGAACCCACGAACCGCGAGATTATGACCTGAACTGAAGTTGGATGCTTAACCGACTGAGCCACCCAGGTACCCCAAGAATCATATTTTGAAGTTTAAAAAATTTTACTTTGAGATTTGTCATTTATGTTCAAGTTTGTGCTATTCTTTTCTCTTGTATTCTTACACTTATTATTATTATTATTATTATTATTATTATTATTACCCTCCTGACCCTGACAGGTTTTGAGATTGAAACACAATCCTTGACCTCATGCCCCAACCCTATAGGAAGAAATAGTCCAGAGACAGACAACGTACTGAGAGGAAAGTGAATGTGGTGCCCGAGAGCACAGATTCTGGAACCAGCCTGCTTGGTTCAAGTTCTGGTTCCGCCATGAGTTATGCCACGTCGGGCAAATTGTTGGTCCTCTCTGATCCTTGCTTGCCTCGTCTGTAAAGTGGGATAATAATAGCAACTACCTCATAGGACTTTTTATCTCCACATAATGTACACAAAGATGCACACCGAGGCCTGATGGAATTCACTGATGCCGTAAGCAGTGAATCAACATTTTAACGATTGATTTTACAATCGTCCTGCGGAAGTAAAACTGTGGTGCAGTTGGGTTTGTAAAAATATGGAACTCTTCATGAATTTGTACAGGGACCAGGAGAATCTTGTCTGTATTGTTCCAGTTTTAGCATATATGCTGCCGAAGTCAGCGCTAGGTGCAAAGTATTTTCATGTGTCGGGGACATTAACTTGCATGTCAACAGTCTCTGAGTCCTGGGCTGGGCTCCCTGGGAACCACGTGGACTCAGAGAGAGTTTGTGAGCGGGATGTTTATCAGGGATCACCCCGGGGACCACCGACTGTGGAAAGGAGCAAAGGGCATCGAGAAGTGGCAGCTGAGATGCAACCCAACAGCAGCCTTGGTGACCCCATGCCTTTCAGCATTATCCTGATTTGAGCCGACACAACCAGGCCCTTAGACCATCCGCCGCCCTCGGTCACCGGATGTGGACCACCTCTGGAGGAGTGACCCTGGTCTAGGTGACCCCTGAAGGGGCTGACAGCTGAGGCTGTCCACTGACAGTCCTCCTCCTAACAGCTGAGCGACAGCAGAGGGAGCCGGAGGGGGTGAGTCCTGTCAGCCGTCTTCATGTTTCAATGTCCCGGGAATCCTGAGAAACAGAGGCCCTGCCCTGGGTGTGCTGACTATGGCACAGTCCTTCCCCTCTCTGGCTGTGGGTGACACTTCTGCGTCATTTTCTTCCACCCACTCTGTCCCTCCCTCCTCTTTTTCAAGATTGCTCTTGGTGCTGACTGGCATGGAATGGAGGGGAAGCCGGAGGAAGGGAGAGGCCAGATCTGAGAAGAGAGCCAGAACTCCTTTCCTTCCAGTTGCCTGGGCTGGCCCCTCCCCATGCTGCGATGCTGCCTCAAGGTGTGTGTCCCCATGCAGCCCGGGGCCAGCCTCAGAACCCCTCTTTGCAGGAGGAGGAGGCTGCCTTCATGTAATCCAAGGAACTGCTCTTTAAAAGCTTAAATTCCCAAGGGATTATTGCCACGGGGGGTAAAGGAATAAAAGGAACCCACTTCTGAAAACACGGAACAAAGATCAGAACCAGGGTTTAAAGGCAATGCTCAACTAAGCCATAGAAAAGCATGCAAGACTCTACTGCGTTCTGGGATGGGTTTTCATTTCTGATCTGAAGAAACGGTTAAGTGAGTGAGGTAGACATAGGATTTGGCAGGTCGGAGATGCCAGAGGTTTGAGATGCAACAATCTCAAGCTGCCTGTTGATGCTGTCAAGGGAAGCAGAGGGCTGTGGAAGGGACCCGTGCATTTCTCCTCATGACAGCACGGCCATGTAGTCCCCTGGCTGAAGGAGGGAGACAAAGTCACAGGGTAAGAGTGATGCTGGTGTTACCAAAATCAGGCTTGACGTTGTCTCTCCCTTTGCATGGATTGAGACTGAGGGTTTTTTTTTTAATTTTTTAAATGTTTTTATTTATTTTTGAGACAGGGAGAGACAGAGCATGAGCAGGGGAGGGGCAGAGAGAGAGGGAGACACAGAATCTGAAGCAGGCTTCAGGCTCTGAGCCATCAGCCCAAAGCCTGACGTGGGGCTCGAACTCACGGACCGTGAGATCATGACCTGAGCTGAAGTTGGCCATTTAACCGACTGAGCCACCCAGGTGCCCTGAGACTGGGTTCTAATCCTCATTCTGCCATAACCCCAGGAGAGTCACTGAACCGGGCCTTGATTTCCTTATCTGTATGATGGGGATAATACCCACAGCATCAGTACTGGCCTTGTTTGCAATCATGCAAACCAAGTCTGCCTAAAGTAAACAAGAAGGGGAGTTATTGGAATTGATGGAATCCCAGAGGTGGGGGAAAGAGGGCATGAAGTCAGGAGGCTCAGAAGGCAGCTTGCCTCAGTGGGTTGGCTGTGTCGGCAGGATGAGCTCCCATCCCTGAACCAGAATAAACATGTAGAGCACTTTTATAGCAGGTTGACAGGGTGACACTCAAGTGTGTGATCAGAGGACTGGTCGTTTCCAACAAGGAATGGCCTGTGTTGGGTATTGTTGAACTCCTGTGGTCATCGAGTAAGACCACACGTTGGTCTGCTACACATGGGGGAAGCACTTTCAGAAGCAGTGTCCTGAGCTGCCTTCGCATCTTACAAGCCACTCGGGGAAGGGCAGCACACCATCTGCCCCCCATCCCCGGCGTTACTCCTGCATCAGTGTGGCCACTTGGAGTGTAGTCAGCGAATCTCTTTGCATTTGTGTTGATTTTAGGCCTGAAGTCTCTGGGCACACACACTTGCCAGGACTAGGCTACTCCATCCCTTAGGCTTGTCCCCAACCCAGGAAAAGCCTAGATGAAGCAGGCAAGTGTAGACAAAACAGGCATTCTCTTAAGAGCCTACGACAACGTCCGCCCAGACGTCGTTCCAAGGCCAGTCGTGACCTTCACATCTTGCCAAATGCAGAAATGGCTAGTTGCCACCCCCAGGATCGCTTCTGTGCTTTACTCCTCGCTTCCTCTTTACTTGCCCCTATTTTTAGCTGGGCACATTGTGACCAAGAGAAAAACACTGATTTCCTAGCCTCCTATGCCTTTAGATGTGTCTATGTGACTTGCTTCTGACCAGTAAGATAAATTGTGCGGGACGCCCAGCAAGGCAGTGTGAAGGGAGCTGACTCAGCAGGGCGGAGCCCCTTCTTGCCTTTACTTCTCTTCTCCTGGCTTGCAGCCCCAGCAGCTGATCTTGGACCCTGAGGTCACTTGGAGGACAGAAGCTACAAAACAGGATGGAGCCCCAGTAATACAGAGTTTAGATCCCATCATCCTTGGACGCTTGCCTTTGCACTTTCTTTGTAGAAGGAAGAAATAGGCTTCTATCACGTTTAAGCCATTCTTTGATTTTTCTGTTTCACACAGCTAAGTCTAATCCCGACTGATACATAATCTACAGTTTCCCTCTTCTCCTTCTTTCACTGACAATTACCCACGAAGCAACCTTCACTTATCCACCCTCATCCCAGAAGTCATTGAGGAAAGCAGGCTAGGAGGCCAGCAGTCTGATTACACATTCCCACAGGCGTATTTGGACTTATAAAAGGACACCAGAAAACACAGTGTGTTACCCAAAAGAAGCATCATGGCACTGGTTGAAGTACAGTTTGGAGTCTTGTAACTCTTCTGTGTAGACCTAGATACAGGCAGGGACTCTGAGAAATGTACCCAGTGCATCCTCTGGCTTTGGGCAGCCACGTGTAAGCACTTGGACACGGTCATGAGAAGAACAATAAAAGCTAACCTGTTACTGGGGCACCTGGGTGGCTCGGTGGGTTGAGCGTCTGACTTTGGCTTAGGTCATGACCTCATGGTCTGTGGGTTGGAGGCCTGCATTGGGCTCTGCCCTGACAGTGTGGAGCCCGCTTCGGATTCTCTCTCTCCTCCCTCTCTGCACCTTCCCTGCTCCCACTCTTGCTCTCAAAAATAAACAAATAAGCATTAAAAAAAAAAAAAAAAAAACAAGTTAATCTGTTACTTCTAAGATCCAGGCAAACATGTGTTTGGAAAGCCTATAAATTATATGCAGGTTCACAAAACAACTATTCCTCATATCCTACCATTAAAAAAAAAAAAAAAGCTGGTCTTCTCCAGAATAATTACATAGAAGTTTGAACTCTTAAAACCACTGACTTTTTTTTTTTTTTACAGAATCTATAAAGAAATTGCTTTTGAATTTAGAAGTTGAAAGCTCTAACATTTATAAGTGATTAGAGAAATTTATTCACTGAGAAGTGTCATACAACTATAATAAAATCCATTGTTCCTCCAAATACTGTAACTTGTATATAACAGGTGGGCAGACTGATTTATGAAACTTTTTTTGCTTCCCATGAACCATGAGTTTATTACAAAAAGGTACATAATTTTATTTTTATTTTTTTGTTTTTGAGAGAGAGAGAAACAGAGCACAAGTTGGGGAGAGGGGCAGAGAGGGAAAGAGAGAGAGAGAGAGACAGAATCTCCACAGTGGGCATAAAGCCTGATGCTGGGCTCCATCCCACGACCCTGGGATCACGACCTCAGCCAAAATCAAGAGTTGGATGCTCAACCGTTTGTTCCACAAACAGTTCTATAAATTAAACTTTCTCTTTATAGCTTTGTCCTTACCAATGATATCATTATCTCATAGTAAACTAACATATTTCCCAAAAGATACACATATACACACGTGCATATATGCACACATGGACACAATCACGTGCTCTTTCTCACACAGTCAGGTTGATATTGGGCTAAAAGGTTTTAGAGTATTTTAGGTTATTCTAACTTAAAAAAATTAATTATCGGGGGCATTCACTTTCGCATGCCCCCTTTCTGGAAAGAGAGCTTTCCTACTATTCTTACTTTCTAATCTTACATTCTAATAAACTTTTGAAAAAACCCACAAACACACACAAAATTAATTATCCAGAAATACTGTGAAATTCACAGTACTTCTAACTGCCTGTGCCTAAGACAATGGAACTTTTATCACGATTTTTTAGCTAAGTGTGCCTATATCCTTGCCTCCTGTCCCATATGTTTGTTTTAAAGCTAACCTGTCACAATTGCTATATTTATAAAATCAAGTTTCTCTGTGGTTGATATCCAGAAACTAATTTTGAATACCTCGATAAAATCCGATGAACATATTAACAACTGGAAAATAGCACCGCGTACTTCTCCAGCACCCCGCTCTGTGACTTCATAGGGCACTGAGCCTTTCCTTATAAGAGGACTTCTTCCATTTGAAGAACGAGAGTTGCCATAAAGAAAGGGACAAAGGAGAGAACTTTTGGCAGAATTACTGGCAGCAACATTAGCTATTTACATTCAAGTCTCCAAATTCGCTTACTAGACGTTTTTTGGTTGCTGTGGTTTCTTTTTGAACTTGAGATTCCCTATAGTTCACGTCCATTACGAAAGAAGGAGTGGTGTAACAAAGAAGTGTAACATGTTCGGTGACAGTTGCCTAAGAAAAGGCTGGAACTGTAATTTCATCTGCGATGCCTTCCTTTTCTCTGGTCGGTACCTCTGCTTCTGTGAACTGGCATGCTTCACGCCCAGCCCCAAACAGAAGGCAAATATGACATAAGTCTCCAGTTGCTTAATCAAATAAACAAGCCTAGAGCCTGAACATAAACTTCATGCCTTTTATTATAATCACAGTTGAACAGGCTTGGCTGGACTTCAGTCATTTATCACCAGCAGTTGGTGCTTGCGTTTGGGAGGGGTTCAGAGATACATCATCTTCTCCCCAGCCCAAGCCCATCCCTTGGCACTGACTGTGCCACTGACTGTGGTCAGTGCAGCGGGTCCAGACCCTCGGTTGCCATGGTTGCCATACCCTCATCTGACTTGGCAGGGCTGGCAGAATGAGTAGATGAGCCCTCAGCGATGACGACAAAGTTGCTCCCACAAACACCTTCCGCCCTGGCGTATTATTGCTTTGAAAAAAACTGCATGCATTGTTTTTGTTTTGCTGCATTGTTATTTTACGGAAACATCACATGCCATCCATGAATATATTCTCTTTATAAAAATTTAAAACATCTAAACTCAATAGCACCATCAATTAACTGGATATAATTGACATCTATAGATGATTTCATCGAAAACATCAGAATACAAATTCTACTTAATCTCACATGGAATATACAAGATAGCCCACATTCTGGGCTATAAAATACACCTCAAGAAATTTAAAAGAATGGAAAGCATACAATGTATGTTTTCAGACCACAAAGAAATTAAATAGAAATCAATAACAGAAAGAGAGCAAGAAAAATCCCCAAATACTTGGAGGTTAAACAACATACTTCCAAATAATACACAGGTCAAAGAAAAAATGTTACGAGAAATTTCAAAATATTGTGAGTTAAAGGAAAACACAATTTCTCAAAATTTCTCAAAAATCCAGCAAAAGCAGTGCTTACAGGGAAATTTATAGCATTCGATGGATATATTAAAAAGAAAAAAAGATCTAAAATCAGTCACCTAAGCTTCCATTTCAGGAACCTGGAAAAAGAAGAGCCAAAAAATCAAATCCAGAGTAAGCAGAGGAAAAGAAATAGTAAGAATTAGAGCAGAAATAATTAAATTAAAGCAAATCATATCCAAGAATGTATAAAAAGAATTGTACACCACAACCATGTGGGATTTATTCCACATATGCAAGGCCGGTTCAACATTAGAAAATCAATTAATGTAATCCATCACATCAACAGGCTAAAGAAGAAAGATCACATGATCATATTAATGGATGCAGAAAAAACATTTGACAAAGTCCAAGACCCATGCATGATAAAAACTCTCAGTAAACTAGGAATAGAGAGGGAACTTAACTAGATAAAGAACATCTACAAAAAACATATCACAAATATCACACTTAATGGTGAGAAATGAGAAGCTTTCCTGCTAAGATCAAGAACAAGGCAGCCTGGGTGGCTGGGTGGCTCGGTCCGTTAAACATCTGACTTCAGCTCAGGTCATGATCTCCCGGTTCTTCTGACTTCAAGCCTGCGTCGGGCTCTGTGCTGACAGCTTGCAGCCTGGAGCCCACTTCAGACTCTGTGTCTCCCTCTCTCTCCGTCCCTCCCCCAGTTGCGCGCGCATGCTCTCTCTCTCTCTCTCAAAAATAACATAAACGGGGGCGCCTGGGTGGCGCAGTCGGTTAAGCGTCCGACTTCAGCCAGGTCACGATCTCGCGGTCCGTGAGTTCGAGCCCCGCGTCAGGCTCTGGGCTGATGGCTCGGAGCCTGGAGCCTGTTTCCGATTCTGTGTCTCCCTCTCTCTCTGCCCCTCCCCCGTTCATGCTCTGTCTCTCTCTGTCCCAAAAATAAATAAAAAACGTTGAAAAAAAAAATTAAAAAAAAAAAATAACATAAACGTTAAAAAAGAACAAGGCAAGGGTGCTTCCTCTCATCACTCCTTTTCAATACTGTACTCTTAAAATGTCATATGTAGTTCATTTTTCTTCCTTATCTTCTGTAGAAGTAGAGGATGGTGTGGTCTGATTTGTATTTAACATTCTGAGGATGGAATTGATGGGAGTTTTATCACATGCACACCCTCATTCCACATACTCGGCAGCACATTTCAACCCATTTCTGATTACATGGTCTTTGTTCTTAGCATCTGCCCAGGCGTTTCCTTTCAGTTGTCTTACATGACTCCTCCTCAAAGGGCTGGCAGAGACCCCCTCCTCCCCTCTCCCCTCCCCAAGCCATCATCTACACTATCATAGCTCCAAGGATCTGCAGAAGTTCCTGGGATCTGCTCCGTCCTTCAAACGCTTTCTCAGCTCGATTTGCCCATACAACCAACCTTTTAAAAGTGGAGTGGCCATAGCTGTGGTCTCCAGCTATGAGAGGCAGGCAAGGAGGTTTTGCAAGTAATGAAAGATCACCTCTGACTTCTGACTAAATGTGGCAGATTGAACAAACACATTAACTCTGCCCTTTCTCCACATCCTATTAAATGACAGTAAATTAAAAACAACAATATAAAGCCACAAGAAAAAGGGAACAAAAGAGGAGTTGGCAGCAGATGAGCAATATCAATAAAACCTTAGAAAAGTGAAAGCAGATGGAAAGATGATAACTGCCTTCACAGAACAAAGAAATTGAAACCTATTTCTTATAAATCAGGAGACATATTTGCTTGGCTGAACACAGGATTTGGAGGACCTCTAAGCACTGAGTAAAGGGTGGGGCTAACCCCAGGAATTGACTGAAAGTTGAACTGAGGAGCAGTTAGACCCAGATTCCCTTCCCTCACCCAGTCAGCCAAATACCCTTCCTGTATTAGTTATCTGTGGCTGCATAATGAAATACCTCATGATCTGGGGGCCTAAGGCAAAAATAAACACTTATTACCTCACCGTTTCTGTAAGTCAAGAATTCTGGAATGGCTTAGCTGGGTGGCTCTGGCTCAGGGTCTCTCATGAGGTTGCAGTCAAGATGCTGGTGGGAACCGTGGCCATCTAAAGACTTGACTGGTGTTGGAGGATCGACCTCCTATGGGGACGGCGCACTCCCATGCCTGGCAAGTTAGTGTTCGTGGGCAAGGAGCTGCAGTCTTTCACCGCATGGACTTCTCCACTGAGCTGTTTGTGTAACCTCACAACATGGCTGCTGGCTTCACCCAGAGCCAGTGGTCCCAGACGGCAGGTGGAAGCTACAATGTCTTTTATGACCTCGCCTCGGAAGTCACACTCCACCATTTCTGCAGTATTATCCTGTTGATTCGGGTTCCTCTACTCCATACAGGAGGGGACTCCATAGGAGTTGCAAATACCAGGCAGTGAGAACCACAGGGTGTCATCTTGAAGGCCGGCCACTAAATCTCCTTCATCTCTTTAAACGTCTCACTTTTTAATATGAACATAGAGATGATGATCACCAAGAAAACTTTTCACTTGAAAGAGAGACCAAAAAGGGGCACCTGGGTGGCTCAGTCAGTCAAGCGTCCAGCTTCGGCTCAGATCATGATCTCAAGGTTTGTGGGTTCAAGCCCCGCGTCGGGCCCTGTGCTGACAGCTCAGAGCCTGAAGCCTGCTTTGGATTCTGTGTCTCCCTCTCTCTCTGCCCTTCCCTCACTTTCTCTTTCTCTTTCTCTCTCTCTTTTTCAAAAATAAATATATATTTTTTAATATATGAAATTTATTGTCAAATTGGTTTCCATACAACACCCAGTGCTCATCCCAAAAGGTGCCCTCCTCAGTACCCATCACCCACCCTCCCCTCCCTCCCACCCCCCATCAACCCTCAGTTTGTTCTCAGTTTTTAACAGTCTCTTATGCTTAGGCTCTCTCCCACTCTAACATCTTTTTTTTTTTTTTTTTCAAAAATAAATATTTTTAAAAAGAAAGAAAAAGAGACCAAAACAAAAAGAAAGAACTCAGAAAAAGCAAAACAATAGGAAACAGAAGGGAATTAAAAAAAAAAAAAAGAATTAAGTCTTCAGATGGAAAAAGTAAGATATCACAACCATGAAAGAAGACTAGGATATATTATAACAACAAAATGACACTATTCCCTTGCCCCCCACCCCAATATTTACTAAGTCTGTACAACGTGACAGGCCCTCTTCTAAATAGGACTGTGTATGTATTAACTCACTGAGTCCTCCAAATGACCATCCCAGGAGGTAGGTTCTATTACTCTGTTTTATGGAGGCGTTAAATAATGTCTCCAAGGCACAGCTGGTAAACGGAAAAGTCTAGAGTCGAACCCAGAGCCAGAGCTCTTAGAAAAGAAGACGTCAGTGCCCGTAATCAGTTCCCTCTCTAGAGAAGGAAAGAACGCTGATTTCAGATGCAGATTGAACGGTGAGAAAGTCAGCAGGGTAGAGCTGGAGGTAAGGGATGAGCCTGTCTGCAGTACGTGCCCTAACGGAGAGGGGGTTCCAGGGCTGAGGGGCAGAGGACGCGGCACAGGGCCTGGCTCACTGCACCGTGGATCCGTGTGCCACAGTTCCTCAGGGTAGCCCCTTAAGGAAACTCTGGAGCAGAATCAGGAGTTTAGGGGTGAGCGTCTGGAAACTGGAAACCATGGCTGTTCTTGACCACAGCGATAGCTACCACTTAGTGATCAATCACATCACCCCAACCTGCGCCACAGGCCTGTCTTAAAAAGGAAACAACAGTTCGGAGACCTTTCCAAGGTCTCATAGTTAGTAGGTGGCAAAGTGAGGTCAGGCCCTAGGCCAACCTGGCCTTTGACTGTGCCTTTTCTCAGTGTGAGAGATTGCTTGGTCCAGTTCCTCACCTCTCCTTGTGTCCACACTCTTTACACTTCCACGTCCTCTTACTGCATTTGACCGCGGCTGCTTTGGCTAATGGACCATTCGCATGCGTGATGTGGCCAAAGTCATGAAAGTACCTACGACTTGGGTCTTGATCTCATGCACCTCTGCCATCACAACAATGGGGACAAGCCTAAACCAGCCCACAGTTCTCAAGAACAGGATGGGACACACATGGGGCAGAGACGCCCCAGCCTAGGTCAGCTGTCCTCCAGCCGACCCACAGAATCCAGATGAATAAATGTTATTTTAAGCCACTGAATTTTGAAGTGTTGGTTATGCAGTTTTCGCAGCAATAACGAACTGTATACCATGCGCTAAAAATGCCTGCCATCCAGATAAATAAATGGATGACTGACAGCTGGGAGCAAGGAAAAGGCTCATGATCTGCCTGGCTAGGGTCGCCAGATTTAGCAAATAAAGGTTATTCATTCATTTACTCTGTGTCCGTGTCATCCCCCTCGATAAATTTAAATTTCAGATGGACATCAAATAATTTTTTAGTATAGGTATGTCCCATGCAATATTTAGGAAATACTTACATTAAAAAAATTTTTCATTGTTTATTTAAATGACATATTTAGCTAGGCATCCTATAGTTTATCTGGCGACCCTGTTCTGGCACATTTGCAAGAGTCACATCACGTAGAAAACACTTGTGTATAAAAATGGGCCTGAGCTAGAAAAAATGCCTGGGTGCCTCAGTCGGTTGAGCATCTGACTTGGGTTTCAGGTCACGATCTCGTGGTTCATGAGTTTGCCAGTGTGGAGCCTGCTTGGGATCCTCTGTCTCCCTGTCTCTCTGCCCCTCCCTAGCCCGCATGGTCTCTCTCAAAAACAAACATTGAAAAAAAAAAAAGAGAGTTGAAAATAAGAAGTCACCTCCTCCCATCTCCATTAGGCAACATGTACATGGCAGATTTTAAGTCTCTCACGTAGCCTTTCCTAAAGGGACGGAATCAGACAAAAAGCTGCCTGAAACACTAGGAAAGGGTGGGCTTGCCAGTGGTTGGGGAAAGTCTCTTTCAGCCTTGCTATTCAACCACTCTAAAACTGGGGGTTCATGGGGAGGGCTGGTTCCAGCGGTCTATGATACGACAGCAAGCATCCCTCCCAACCTGAAACCTGCATCCCTTTTGCTGGATCCAGGACGCGTTTCCCGGGTTACTGCACCATCTGTCTCCAAGGTGCCTGCGAGGGAAAGGCGCTGCAGGGGGCAGGGAGAGAAGGGCTGCAGCCCAGGGACTGTCCAAGGACTGTTTGGGAAGAGGTCAGGCAAGTAGGGAGCAACCAGTGAAGCCAGCAGGGCTGGATGAATCAGAAAGAAGAAATCGAACACTAAAGAGGCCAGAGTGCAGAAAAGCCGCCTGGGGGACTCAGTCCACCCTCCACCTCCATCTCTCTTTAGCAGATTGGGGCCAGTCACCGTTTTGGGTTTTGCACAGCCTAATTGGCCATCTTTGTGAATAATCACCAACTCAATCCAGGAAGGAGTTCCATGCTGTCAGCCAGCAGCACAGACTGTTGCAGGAAAAATGAAACAACTTCATCCTCTGGGCAAACTTGCAAATTATTACAAATTTCCCCATCACTCCTCCACTCACAGCTGGCTGGAGAAGTGTGTCAGTTTTTCCATGGAGATGTGAGACTTTTTCTCCATTTGATTTCTCATGATTAAGCAAATCCTTATGGCTCTTTACTTTCATTCCTGGTTCCCTTTCCCCTGACACTGAAACAGCAGGCCTTGCTCCAGAGCACTGGTCGGGACACAGGCACCAGGCTCACCCATGCGTGGCCTTGGTCAAAGACAGATTTCTGAAAGGGACGCTGGCCAGCTAAAATTTTGCATCCCCTGATAAATGACATCATGAAAACCAAACGTGCATAATGCGGTCATCAGCGCAGAACGGTCTTGACATAAGCCACAGTTCACTCATCTGAGGACCAAGGTTGACGTAACCACTGATAATGCTGCCCCTGATCGCTGACAGGACGGCTTCTCAGCTTTCTGCAGACCCAGGCTCCCACTCACATGTTGCTTGTAGATTTCATACAGTCTCTCCCCAAACTCACATGTTGCTTGTAGATTTCATAGACTCCCTCCCCCTTGGACTCAATTCAGTTAATAAGTATCAAGCCCCTATGGTGCTCATCACACCATGCTAGGCTCCAGAGGAATACAATAATTAATAATGCACAGGGTCTAGCTTCAGTGAGTTTGCTGTTTGCAAGGAAAGGAGATCTACAAATTGTTGCAATGTGGGAAGAGACCATTAAGGACCTGCATAGTAGTAGCCACGACTGGAACCGGGATGTGGAGAGATGTCCCTTGGCAGGAAAGGCTGGGGGAGGGGGGTGTCTCATGGAGGAGGCAGCATTGGAGCTGGGCCATAAAGGGCTTCAGTAATGACCTCTGGGAGGTCAGCAAAATCTAGGCACCAGGAGGAACAAAACTGTGGAGGGAGGGTTTGTAACAGGAGTCAGAACCTCAGAAGCTCTCCCTCAGAGGAACACTCAGATCTTGGTCTGTGTCCCCAGCTGGACCCCAGATCGTGGTGGGGTCTCTGACTCCCAGGGCATAGCCCGAAGCCCATCCCTTCCTTTCTTATTTGGAAAGCTAGATTCTAAAACAGTTTACCCCAATAGCTTCAAGGATGAATCTTGCGTATACCGGTGTTAAGTTACAGTCACGATTCCTTAGGCTGTTTCTTTAGAAGATCTCAAGTAGTTTCGTAGTGAGCTCCACCTGTCTCTGTTGATAATGTAAATTCTCCCCATTGCAAAAACTTTTGGAGCAGCGGCAAACCAACCTGTCAAGTGAAATCGATTTATTCGCTCAACTGGAATGACCCGAGCCACTTAACACATCCCCTGAGAGGGAGCAGTTTACTTCATTCAACCCATAGGATCAGGCTGATTATCACATAATAATGTAACATCTTCTTGAGGAAGTCAAGGTAGAAATGACCATTCCCACTTAATAAATGGAGGAAATGGAGTACAGTTTTCACTCAAGAGAAATACTCCTAGCCTAAGAATGTGTTCCCCAGATCATCCTAACAGGATCATCCTCGCACGGTTTCCTTAGCTAGAGGATGAATTCCAGGCTTCCTTTGCATCCCTATATGTGTACTTCTCTTAGCCATAAAGCCAAATGCTGGGACTTCTTTATCATGATAGGGAAAGAGAAATCTAGTTTTGCAATCCCCCCGCTAAATATCCGGTAGCCTCCGTTTTCTTCCTTTTAGGACTATTCCTTCCGATCTCTCTTGCTCTTTAGAATGATTCTGGAAGTTCTTTCTTAATCTGCAGCTTACAGGCTGAGGGAGAGCTCAGAGCCCCGACAAGCTAAGTCTCATTCTGTGACAAGCCGCCTCCAGGGATTCAGTCCGTGAGGAAGTGACATGTGCAGCCGTGTCAGCTTCCAAAACTTCCACCTGGCCTTGATCACCCAGGGTCTCCAGACACTTGTGTGTGTTGATCTTGGGATGCAAAACAGCTGCTGGCCTTTGAGGCGTCTCGGTAACTATGGAGACAGGAACATAAACGTCGATGAGGATGTCAGGGAGCGGGCGCCTGTCTGAGGAGGAAAGCATTGGCGGGCCGATTTGGCTCTGTCGGGATGTGTTGTAAATGATGAAAGCAGGATTCCCAGGCCTCTCTTTTCTCCAGCGAGGTGACCGTAGCTCTATAGTGGGGCTCTGCCACTCTGCTTCCTCTGCACCCGGGTACTGGGTGACTCGTTCGCTTACGCCACAAATAGGTACCGAGGGCCTGCCACGTGCCAGGCGCAGTGTAGGGGCCAGGGACGGAGGTGCAGGGCAGAGTCCCTGCCCTCACAGGGCTTCCCAGGGTGTGGGGCTTTCAGAGCTAAAATCGGGAAGGGCCTGATCAGATTGGGACACGTTGGTCACCCACGCAGGGGGCGGACCATTCACAAGTACACAAATAAACACCTGAAGTTCAAATAGTGATAAATGGAGTGAAGGAAATAACCAGGCTGATGTGATACCAGTTGAGTGGGGGCTGGGGGCTGGGAGGAGGCTTCTGCTGACAGCAGGGTGGAGGGGGCCACTCTGAACCCAGGCCCCAGGACCCAGGGAGGTATATTGCAGATTGAGGGAACAGGGACAAAGTTGGCACACGCATCTGAGGAAAAGGAGGAGGAGTGCAGTGAGCAGGGGAGCAGAGCAGGAAATAAAGTCAGGAGGCCCACTTGGGCCAGGCGGGTATGTCCCTCAGGCCGCGGTAAGGAGCTAGGATCCTGCAACAATATTCATCCAGCGACCTGGCATCTCTGGGGCCCAGACACTCTCAGGGGCTTTACGTAATCTAACTCATTTTATCCTCACAACAAAGGTAGGCTCCTCTCATTATTCCCCTCTTGCCGCAAGTGAAAACACCGAGGCCCGAGGAGGGGTGAGGATACTCCCACGTTCACAGAGCCCCGTGGGGCAGAGAGTGGGGCTTCACGGCCAGCTAGTCCCGCTCTCTTATTTCCCCACACTGCGTCAGGTTGCAAGCAGTGAGGCTTCAGGATCTGATTTGCACTTGGGCCAAACCCTGTCTGCGGCCTCCCTGTGTGACCGGCCCACTCCAGCGCCGCGGGATCCCGGAGCTTCGCGGACCGCGTTCAAGTCGCCGATCAGCCGTGGGCTGTGCCGCTGTAATATTTTCATAATGGGCTTCAAATGGAAGAAGCCAGGGAGGTGAAAATATTATGGCACATTGCCTCTTTAACTTCCACTTTGCTTCTTTATAGCCACCCTCGATATGTTATTCTTGCCCCTTGTTGAATGTAGAAAACAACATAACCATCCAACTGCACAGGCTGTAATATCAGCAGCCAAATTACTTTATTGGCGGTGGTTAACAATGGGTTTTCTCTCCTCCACCGTTTCTGATAAAATGTTTGCACAGCATTATATGGGGAAATACAGAACTACGGCAATAAAAAACGAACAAGGGTAATTTGTGTGTTGGCATTTCCACAATAGAATGTCAAATATTTCATACCCTGGCGATACTCAGCCTTTCTACGCGTACTGCTACTTTCTTTGAAAAGAATGCTTTATGTTCATTTTATTATTAATCTTAAGCTGCACAATATACATTATATACACTCTTTTTGTATGTTTCTCAAACCATATTTTCAAGTCTGTAATAAAAATAAATATGTCTTGAGCTTTGAAAATGATACCATGTCAGATGAACGGACAGGCAGTTGCTACTGACGGAGAACATTCTTTCTAAAGACCACCCTGTCCTTATTTCACACAATACCCGCATCCTTTCCAGAATTCCTTGCAGTGATCCCTTTTATAAAGAGAGTCTGTTGCTTTTACAGAGTACGATGATTAATCAATGTGGGTTCATTTCTCTCATTATTCCAACAGTTTTTTATACAGAAACTTTCTAGCTGTAGGTAAAGATAATCGGATCCCAAATTTAACCAGGAATCATCACATTTTAAGAGTGCTTACAACTCACATACTGTAAGATGAATTGAAAAGTAATCTGTATGCATCATTTGAATTTTAGGGCTTTTTTATTCTTTTTCAAAATATATTTATTTTTAGGAGAGCACAAGTCGGGGAGGGGCAGAGAGAAGGGGACAGAGGGTCTGAAGCTGGCTCTGAGCTGACAGACTGACAGCAGTGAGCCCGATGTAGGGCTCCAACTAATGAGCCAGGAGGTCCTGACTGCAGCCAAAGTCCCACGCTCAACTTATCAACCAATCAAGATCAACTGATCAACCAACGGAGCCACCCAGGTGCCCCAGGGCTTTTTTCTTCTTAAGAAAGAGCTTTTAAATTAAAACACAATATATTCTATGAATATAAATAGAATTTAAATAAAAATTTGAAAACAGAAGAAACATAAACCACAATGGATACTTTACATAGGAAAGTATCAAAGGGAAAAAAAAAAAAAGGAGGGGCAGGAGACACCTTATAGCTAACTCTGGTTTTGCATTTCAAAAAGAAGGCTCAAAAGCAGAAGCATCCCATCCCCCAGTCTCCCTGTGGGATGTAGGCATCTCGTGAAGACCTTGCATGGTCCACCTGGTTTGCTGTCCAGGTATAAACCTGCCATAGAGGTGATGGAGGTTTCATGAAGCCTCTAGAGGCAGAGAACCTAGAACCTGAGCTCAGTGGTCTTCAGAACTGCCAGCGAGATGAGGTAGTTGTAGCCATGAGCATACACCTCACATCTGGTACTAAATGTTTTATTTTGTTCATGGCAAAGTCTGAAACAAATCACCTTTAACATCCCAGTGTGAGCAGTGGGTGAAGATGTCATAAACACCTGTCATCTGACAATTGGATACTTGGTACCCAGGTCATGGGAATGGAGACAGAAGGTGTGATTGGTTGAAAAGCGGTCTCACAAAGATTTGTCCGCAAGCGAATCCCCAGACCTGTGAATATTATCTTATACAGCAAAAGATGTGATTAAGTTAAGGAGGAGGAATCTACCTTGGATTATCTAGGAGGGCTCTAAATGCAAGCATGTGTGTCCTTCCAACAGTGAGACAGAAGTTCTGACCCAGACCCACACACAGATGAAGAGATAACTAAGAAAACAAAGGCAGAGACCAGAGTAATGCCGCCAGGAGCTAAGAAACATTTGTCGCCACCAGGTGAGGCAAGGAACTTCCATAAAGTCTGAGTAGGAAATGTGACTCTACTGACACCTAATAATAATAATAATAATAACTCTTTTAGATAGTCAAATATCAAAGGGAAAAAAAAGAGGCAAGAGAGACCTATAGCTAACTCTTTTTGCATTTCAAAAAGAACACTCAAAGGCAGAAGGATCTGGGTGCCCGGGTGTCTCAGTCGGTCAAGTGTCTGACTTCGGCTCAGGTCATGATCTCATGGTCTATGAGTTCGAGCCCCGCGTTGGGCTCTGTGCTGACAGCTCAGCGCCTGGAGCCTGCTTCAGATTTTGCGTCTCTTTCTCTGCCCTTCCCCTGCTCGCACTGTCTCTCTCAAAAATAAACATTAAAAAAAAGCAGAAGGGTCCCATCCCTTATTATTATTATTATTATTTTAGATAGGAAAGTATCAAAGGGGAAAAGAAGGGCAGGTGAGACCTGTAGCTAATTCTGTTTTTACACTTCAAAAAGAACACTCAAAAGCGGAAGGGTCTCATCCGTCATTATCATTGTTATTATTATTGTTATTACTACTAGAAAGAGAATGTTTTGGTACTCTTATGTACAGAAAATTCAACAGCATACACTTAGCCCAGTTTGGTGGCCAGTTTTTTAGCCTTTGCCTTTGGACCCAGGACACTGCCTCCCCAGTGATGGCGGATCTCATATCTGTCATTGTCATTGGTTCTGATGGCTTCCACCAGCTCAGCCAGAGCCCCTTTGTCTTCCAAGTTAACCTGTGTGAAGGTGACAGTGGTGCAGGTCTTTCTGTGGACCAGACGCCCCAGCCTGGCCTTCCCCTTGATGATGCAGGAGGGAACCCCATGTTATGACACAGGACAGCCAGGAAGACAGCCGGCTCGGTGGGATCCACAGCACATGCAAACACTCCCAGCTGAGCCTTCTTGTTTTCCACTAAGGTGGTGACAGTATTAACCCCAGCTGGAAGGACAGGTGGCCTCTTCGTGGGGACATCCCCTTTGCTGGCATCTTTCTTCTCAGCCTGGGACCAACGATTTCGGCTTCTTCCGACTCTGGTCTATATTTGTGGGCCAGCATAAGCAGTTGACTAGCTGTTGGTGATCCAAGGCCAGGTGGACTGGTTAATAGCGGGAGGCACTTTTAGACACTTATAAAGAATGGCTCTTTGCTGCTGCAGCTGGATATAGCGGGGCCATTTGACAAAGCAGGTGACGTCCTATTGGATCTGGATATCTGATCTGATGCCAAGTTCTTGGGTCTTTTCTCAAACAGCGGATTGACACTTCCTTGGCCTCCTACTTCTTCTTTTTTTTTTCTTTAATTTTTTTTTAACGTTTATTTATTTTTGAGACAGAGAGAGACAGAGCATGAACAGGGGAGGGGCAGAGAGAGAGGGAGACACAGAATCTGAAACGGGCTCCAGGCTCTGAGCTGTCAGCACAGAGCCCGACGCGGGGCTCTAACTCACAGACCGTGAAATCATGGCCTGAGCCGAAGTCGGACGCTTAACTGACTGAGCCACCCAGGCACCCCGGCCTCCTACTTCTTCACAAGAGCAGGGGCCAGGGCCACCTTCTTCCCCTTAGCCTTCTTTCCTTTTGGCATCTTGGATGGGCTGGAGGAGACAGAAGGAAATTATTTTTTAACTGCATACTCAAGGAGGCCAGAACCTTCTGTCATTGTGCAAAGAGTCTGCGAGCTGGCAAACAGCAATGATATCCTGTGGCAGGCAGCACTCTAGGATGGCCATGATCTCCACTCCCTGGTGTTTCTCCTGTGGCCGTTACTTCAAAGGGCATAGAGATTTTGCAGCTGTAGTTAAGGCTACTAATCAATTGGTTTTAGAACAGATTGTCCCTGCGGCTCTAACCTAGTCACATGACCCCTGTGACTGCAGAGTGTCTTCTCCAACTGGTAGCAGAAGAGAACATCATCGAGATGTACTCTGCTGGCCTGGAAGAAAGCAAACATCCACGATGTGAGCCCTTGCCAGAGAGGGTGGGCTCGTGCAGCTGAGAGTGGTTCCCATGTGACAGCAAGGGAAAATGGAGACCTACTCCTGCAGCCAGCCGTAAGGAAAGATTCTTTTGTTTTTGTTTTTTTTTAATTTTAGTTTACTTATTTATTCTGAGAGAGAGAGAAAGTGAGACAAAGCACACGCACCAAAGCCTAGGGACTCCTGGGTGGCTCAGTCAGTTGAGCAATGAGCTCTTGATTTCGGCTCAGGTCATGATCTCATGCTACGTGGGTTCAAGCGCCACACTGGTCTCGGTGCTGACAGCATGGAGCCTGCTTGGGATTCTCTCTCTCTCTTCCTCTTTCTCTGCCCCTCCCCTGCTCTCTCTCTCTCTCTTAAAAGAAATAAATCTTTAAAAAACAAACAAAAAAAGGATCTACCAAAGCCCAGGGTACACTTTCTACGATCTGATCTATCCAAGTTAATCCTGAAGGAATCAAGTTCTTAGCCTAGCAGATCCTGTAAGCAGGTGCTAAAATCATGTGAAACAGAGAATAAACTTGTCAATTCCAAATGGAATCCCCTTTATGGCACACACACACACACACACACACACACACACACACACACAATGGTAGAGCTAAATGTTACCACGTATTTTGCCCATTTTCAAGAGGGAGAAACTACAGACATTCACCACTCTAACCAAGAAGAAGAAAACTGCACTGGACTTAACTCAGAGAATAAAGCGCATCTCTCTCCACTTGCTGCAGCCTCCCTAATTTCCTTTAAGTCTCTGGAATGTGCTAAGCTCTTCCCTGCTCTCTGGCATTTCCACAAGCTTTCCTTCTGCCTGAAATGGTCTTTCCTCCACTCTTCATATGGCTGAGTCCATCCTTAAGGTTCCAACTTAAATACAATTTCCCAAAAGCTCCTGTCTCTGACCCCCGAGGCTAAAGTTGGTCTCCAGTGTCAGTTTCCCCCAGCTTCCGCTCTTCCCTTTCTTGGCACTTTATCGCATTCTGTAATTATATATTGATTTCTCTGCTTGCTGGGCCACTAGAATATAGCTTTATATATTATTCAGCACTCTTTTGGTTGCAAGCAACAGAAACCTCTCTGCCTTGATTAAACTATAAAAAGAGGAGTAGCTTGTATGATTCAAAAAAAAAAAAAAAAAACCATTGCCCACCCCCTCCCCCCCCACCCCAGCCTCTGCAAGGACAAGAACGATGGATACCCCGCCCCCTGCCCTATAGGACTTCTCAGTCCTCCCACAATTCCAGCCACTATAGAGATTTGGACACCACCACTCACATTTCAGATTCCTAGGAGAGAGCATCTGGCATGTCAGGCTGGGTTGGGTTTCTGCCCTTGGACGTCACTGTAGGTGCCAGTGATGGGCTCAGGGTAAGAACAAGAAAGCACAATCTGTTATTTTGTTATTAGGAGGCAGGAGGGACGAGGTGGATGGCTGTCGTTAGGGAACATACCAACATGACCGCTTTGACCGAACCTGGATTGTGGGTAAGGCTCTGGATTGAGCTGTGTTACTGTGTCTGTGGGTCTGACTCTTTCAGTCTTGCTGCCAGTCTTTTCAGTGTTTGGATAGCACACGCTTCCAGCAGGTGTTGCCACCAACAAGAGACTTGATGTCACTGTGCCGAGGTGCTACGGATTGAGTATTTGTGCCTCCTCCAAATTTATATGTTGAAACCAAATCTCAAGTGTGATGGTATTAGGAAGTGGGGCCTCTGGGAGGTGATTAGTGACCTTACAGAAGAGGCCCCGGAGAGTTCCCTCACCCCTCCTGTGATGTGAGGACACATGGGAGGGCGACCTCAATGAGCCAAGAATGGCTCTCACCAAACAATGAGTCTATCATGACCTTGATCTTGGACTTCCCAGCCTCCAGGGCTGGGGGAAATACATTTCTGCTGTTTCTAAGTCACTTAGTCTACGGTATTGTGTTATAGCAGCCCAAACACACAGACAGAGATTTGTATTGAGAAGTGGGGTGCCCCTCGAATGTGAAGGTGGCTTTGGAACTGGGTATTGGGCAGAGGCTGGAGGAGATTGGAGGCTTGTGCTAGAGAAAGCCTACACTGCTGTGAATGAAGCTTTCAGGGCAATTCTAGTGACAGCTCAGAAAGAAAGAGCCAGAGAGGAAGCCTCAATCTTGCTAGAGAATACTTGAGTGATCTTGAACAGAATGTCACAGAAATATTCAGGCTAAAGGTCATCCCAGTGAGGTCTCTGATGAGGAACATGTTACTGAACAGTGGAGGAAAGTCCATTCTTGTTATCAAGTGGCAAAGAATTTGGCTGAATTGTGCTCAGGTTCTAGTGTTTTCTGGAAGTTCGAATCTGCATGTGGTGACTTGGATATTCAGCTGAAGCTGTTTCTAAGCAAAATGTTGAAGGAAAGGTCTGCGTTCCCCTGACTGCTTATAATTAAATTCGAGAAGAGAGAAATGACTTGAAGAAGGACTCGTTCACCAAAGAGGAAGCAGAAGTTAAAGATTTGGAAAATTCTCAGCCTATTAATTTTTTAAAAAATGACGCAGGGTGATGGGCAGAGAACACTGCGGATGTGGCCTAACCACAGCTGATAAGGAGACTATGAATCAGCCACCTCAACAGAAGCCTAGAGCTATTATCCGAGACGTGGAAGAACCACCACCTGAGGGAACTCACAGGTCACCAGAGCGGCTTCTGCTGTTCGCATTACCTCCGTCTTGTTGCTGGGGCTGCTTCAGATCACCAGCTCTGCTTCCCACAATTAGGTGGGGGTATGGGGGGGCGGGGTGCTAGTGTTTCTGAGCTGCCCCAAGCGTGGCTCCTGTGGACACCCCTCCAGAAGGAACCCGCAAACTTTGTCAGTGTCTCTATGGCACTTTCTGCAGAATGCGTGAGCTGTGGGGGCATGGCTACTGACACCCAGATTTCAAAGGATGCCCAGGCACAGAGCTGGGGGAGGGGCCATTAGGTTAAGTCATGGGGGCCAAGTCCTGCCTGAAAAAGATGCAGGGAGGGGGGCTTTACCCTAGTAGGTCCAGAAGGGGAGACTTCTGCCCCAGTGGGCATGGAGGGCAGAGCATCAAGCCTCTGCTTGATTACTCTCATGCCTTAGGATTTAATGCTGTTTGCTTCATTGGTTTTTGGACTTGTTCAGAACCTGTCATTCCTTTCTTCTTTCCTATTTCTCCCTTTGGAACGGGGATGTCTATCCTGTATCTGCCCACCATTGTATTTTGGAAGCACATAACTTGTTTGATTTCATAGGTGCACAGCTGGAGAGGAATTGCCTCAGGACAAATTGGGAGTTAAGGCTGAATCTGGTTGAGCTGATATTTAGCTGAGACTTTGGAATTGGACTTTGGAGTTGATACTGGAACAAGTTAAGGCTTTTGGGGCCGTTTGGACGGAATGAATGTATTTCACGTGCCAAAAGAACGTGACTTGGAGCAGAATGTCATAGAATATTTGTGAATACCAGTCTGTGACATTTGGTTATAGACTAAGACAATAGATGAACCAGGTACCATATGCTAATCCAGCCTATGTGTTCCACAGAGCTGGAGGAGTCCAAATGCACCTTGACAAGACAATCTCTACAGGAGGATGTAGTGAGAAAAAGTAGGCTCTAGAGACAGCCCGTGAATCCAGCCTTACCGCTGTGACTTTGGCCAAGTCATTTAGCCTACACATCGATTTCCTCATGTATAAAATGGGTATAATTATATATACTTATGAGGACATTGCTTTAAGTGGCTAATAAAGCCTTTTCGGGGATTCCTTATTTACCGTAGTTTCTGTACCACCTATCACCATGAGAAATTATTTTATGTATACATTTATACCCTTATCCCCCCACCAGAATGAAAGCTCGAGGAGAGCAGGAGCTTGCTTCCTTGAATTATTCAAGGCTGTATTGTCAGTGCCCGGCACATTTTAGCTCTTTAATAACTCTCTACTGAATAAATGAATGCACGAATGAATAGATGGACGCCCAAGAGGGAAACAGAAGGGAATATAACGGGGATCACTTTTCCTGGCATCTTACGTGGAGGGAGGGGACTGAAGAGCTCCAAGAAAGAGACTGCACCCTGTGAGCCACGTTTTCTGTGTTCATGTTATTCTGTTTTCCTTTTGTTGTCCCCAAAGCCTTCGTCATTCTTTTTAAACATTCCAACTGTGTCTCAGCAGTGCCACGGGGTAATAAAGGTTGAGGGTTAGAGGATCCCCTACCTCTGAAGATACCAGGACACCGGTGACAATAGCTAATGAGCCAGGAATCCTGACTGCAGTGCCCCCTCTGTCCTGAATCAACCTGGGAACTCCCAGGCGGTTTATCTGAAGAAAGCAGCAATTTCCTTAACACTTCCCTACAAGTATGAGGATCAAATGACATAACTTATATTTTTAGTACAAAATTGTTTAAAGTTCATTTGAGAGAGACAGAGCGAGCGAGTGAGGTTGAGGCAGAGAGGGTGAGAGAGATCCCAAGCAAACTCCGCGCTGGTAGTGCAGGGCCCGATGCAGGGCTCGAACTCACACACCTCAAGATCATGACTTGAATGGAAACCAAGAGTGGGACGCTTAACCGACTGAGCCGCCCAGCCTCCCCATGACATAACTTCTATATAAAGCGCTTGACATATAGTAAGTCCTACGTGAACGTCTGTTCTAAAAATTACCCTAAAACTCCATAATCCCAGCTCAGTACATACTTTTCCTTCAGAAATTTCTAAACATTACCACTGAGTGATAAACTGTACTTTCTCAGAATTACTGCCAGCTCTGGCCCATGGTATTTCCTTTTTCAAGAGAAAAAAAAAAAAAGCAAACTGGTCCCTTCTTTCTCAACCTTGTGGCAACTGAGCTCTAGCAGAGGAAATGTAAATTGCGCGACGAGCAGCCAATCTGAGGTGTAATCTCACGGTTCTCATGTAAAGAAGTTAAACAAACAGTGGAATGCCTGACCCCTTATTCTGAAGTTTTTCCACCTGCTTTGTAATTAAACACCCGTTTATAGCCCTGGGGAAAGCCCGGGCTAGCTGCACATCACTGCAATCAATTTTCAAGCAAACTTCTTTGTGGGTCTGACAAGATTCCTCTGAAGAGTCAGCCCCCCCCCCTCCAAAGTTCCTGGGGCGCTGGGGAGACCCAGCCTGTGAGGATGACCTCTTGGGGCCAGGAGCGCCATCTCCTGAGCAAACCCCGTTTCGAGCAGATGGGTCACCTTTTTGCCCGGGGCTTTAGAATTATTTGTGAGCTGTTTTTACGTTTTAAAATACTTCATCCTGTTTGATCTTGACAAAGCTCCTGCAGGGCTCCCCTGGGAAATCTCAAATTCTAAGCTTTCAGAAATCCAAGGAAGCTGGGGAAGGGGGCTAGTGAAGCTCCGCAGAGCAGACTTCCCTGGTCAAACCCCCTTCCTGTGAGAGCTTGGGGAAGGTCCTTAACCCCTCTGTGAAATGGGAATAATAACAGTATGTGTCTTGTGAGTGTAGAATGAGGACTGATATCTTGGAACGGTGCCTGGCACACGGTATCATTCAAAAAATACTTCTTTCTCCCTTTTCCCTTCCTCTGTTTTAGAAAAGGTTGTCTTCAGTGATTGAGTAGGAAATACATGAACATGATATTTATCGAATGTTTTATTTCTGAGAGAGACACAGTGTGAGCAGGGAAGGAGCAGAAAGACACAGAATCCGAAGCAGGCTCCAGGCTCTGAGCTGTGAGCACAGAGCCCGATGATGTGGGGCTCGAATTCATCAACCGCGAGATCGTGACCTGAGCCGAAGTCTCACACTGAACCACCCAGGTGCCCCAGGAACGTGATTTTTAAAAAAATTAAACTCACGCGTGGCATGGATTACAGTGAAAAGAAACCCTCCCTCTGATTGCTACCCGTCATTCCCCTCTCCAAGAACGTCAGTGTCAGGGGCATCCATCCAGATGGTCAACAGAGGCACACATTTGTATTTGTGTGCACTTTAAAAAAGGCAAATGGTAGCACACAATGCGCTCCTATGCCTTTTTAGAAAAAAATGTACAACACCTCTCTTGAGGTATTTCACATACCATACAATTCACCCCTTTAAAGCGTGCCTTGCTTTCTTATGTATCATTTATCTCAGTTCCATGCCAGCATGATCACATCCATCCTGTTCTTTTCTCTGACTGCATCTCATTCCACTGTATGGATGTACCGTGATTTTATTTACTCCTAGATCGCTGGGCATTTAGGTCGCCGGCAGTGCTCCCATGATAATGAATACCCTTGGACTTAGGTCTTGGTGCGTGTCCAAATATTTCTCTGAAGTTTCTCTTCTTGTCCCCCTTTCCTGGGAGATTGGATCTGTTCCTCAGTTACGTCCATAACACCTCTTACAACCCAACACACTCACGATGCTCGCAAAACATACCTCCACACTGTTCTGTTGTTTTGGCCTAGGGTTTTAACACATATTGGGCAATATACATTATTATTATTATTGCTACTGTTATTGAGACTGAGCATGAGGACAGTGGCTTGGCAGGAAAGCAGCAGGGAAAAAATGGGGATATTTGTGGCTTCATTTCGATAGAACACTATTTACTAATTGTCGAGGCTGGGTTTGGCAAGAAATACTCATGGACACACCATGTAGGTCACGAAGCCCATTTCTCTACAGTTCCCCTCCCCCAGTACTTAGAAATGAACTTACACAGACTTTCATAAAGCTCATCCTTAGTGACCAAACAGTTCTCCTAGACAACCCAAGGTTGACATGAAGACTCCTGAGAACTTGTCCAATAAGGGACTAAGGGCATTTCTTCAGTCTTTTTTATAACAATACCAGGAAACACTTGCAAAAGCTTTTGCCACACGCCAGGCATGACTCTAAGCGCTTTACCTGTATTAACTCGGCTGCTCCTTACGACAAGCCTGGGAGCTGTTACTGTCACAACCATCTTACAGATAAAAAACTGAGGCATGTGGAGGCTGTACAACTTGTCCAAGGTCTTCCAGCTGGTGAGCCAGGAAGCCAGCATTTGCCTGGTAGCTGAGCTCCTTTATATCATTAACTGCCCCTCTCTACCGCTGTAGAGATTGCGCGAGCGGCTTGTTTTGTGTCTAAGTAACATCGTGGGAGAGAACCAGACTCTAGCAGGATGGGCACACAGAAGACACAAGACACATTATAATCAATGTTCTTGTTTTATTCCTGAGAGCCATATTCTGCTTCTTGTTAAAATTCTCCATCAGAGGTGCATTCTCTGGAGTCTTAAAGGCTTGTGGGGGGGGGGGGGGTCTCCAATGGAAACACAAAACGCCTGGGGAAAAAGAAAGCCTCCTTGATGGGAGTGATTTCCCTGGAGGGAACAAAGCCTTAGGCTGAAATTCCTCTCTGCAAGTGGCTAGCTGTATGGCCCTAGGCACTCCTCTTTATCTTCAGTAAGCCTCAGTTTTCTCACCCGAAAGAATGGGATAACGTGCGTTCCAGTGAGGCTTCAATGAACTTGAAACACTCACCACAGGGCCTGGAGCAGGGAGGCTGTGGAGAGTGGTGGTTAACACATAAACCCGAGAGTCTAAATGCTTGGTTTCAGAACCTGCCTCTGCTTCCGAACCTGCCTCTGCCATTCCGCAGCTGGGCCACCTTGGGCAAATCACTTGTGTCAGTGCCTCATCTGCAGAATGGGACTTTGGACGGGACGTACAGGAGGACGCTGTAAAAATCAAAGGAGCTACTGCGGTGTACCTACTCGTACGGGGTAACAGGTGTGGCCATCTTTATCGTCCGGGTTGTGTTCTTAATGCTTGTATCAGTCAGGGTTCTCCGGAGAAACGCTTTGTTACCCATTTTAGTAGTTTGCTTGGGCTAACAAAATACCACAGACTGCATGGTGAGACGGGGTGGCTTAAACAACAGAAATTCATTTTTCATGGTCTGGAGACTGGAAGTCCAAGATCAAGGTATTGGCAGGTTTGATTTCTTCTGAGGCCTATCCATGGTGACCTTCTCCTCACGTCGTCTTTCCTCTGTGTGCACACATCTCTGGGGTCTGTGGGTTGTCATCTCCCCCTCTTATAAAGACACCAATCAGACTGGCGTAGGGCCCAGCCTAAAGGAATTGTTTTAACTAATCGTTTTGTTTTTTGTTTTTCCTCTAAAGACCCTATCTCCAAATGCAGTCACATTCCGAGGTACTGAGGGATAGGACTTCAGCATGTGAATTTGGGTGGGACAGGATTCAGCCTATAATGGTGTAACATCAACTTGAAAGGATTGCTTTGAAGATTAAAGAAACAAGGCACCTGACAGGTTTGTGACGGTGTCCGTACATAGCAGGCACTCAATAAAAGCTATTTTCTTTCCGTCCTCTTGAAAACCCTTCAGAATTCTAACAAATGATGAGTTTAGGCCTCACTCAGCTGGTGGAAACCTTAGAAGGGAATTTGGAGAACTGATGGGAATCCTTGCCAGCTGAAAAAGAGAAAGATTCCTTTCCAGGGCTTGCCAAATGTAGTGATTCTCAAACTTGAACATGCGTCTGAATTCCCTGGCTGGCTTATTGATACCCAGAGGGCAGAGTCAGTAGGTCTTAGACCAAGGATGAGCATTTCCAACAAGTTCCCAGGTGATGCTGCTGGTCGAGGATGAGGGGGCCACAGGTTGAGAACCACAAGCCTAGTGCCTCAGAAGATAAAAATTAAGAAAGGGAGGGGTAGGGGCGGGAGGGAAGGCTCCGGGCAACAATGGCTTTCATAGACGTCCTGGGCTGCATTCTGAGATGTCCAGTATGATGACCCCAAGTCTATGTCCTATGTCTCCACTGTTCCCCAAGGGACAGGACTGAGGAAGATTTTCCATGCGCTTTGCAAGAAGTCAACCTTGTTCAGCTCCTGTGCCCTTCTTTGCCGTCTAGGTCCCCTCCTCCACCTGGTCTGTGCTGGCTGCAGCCCGTAGTCAGCCAGCTGGGCTCCCCAGGCTGTTACAGGCTTAAGGAGAAGGCAGGTTCCCAGGGAGAGGCTGGCCCCTTCACAAAGCAACAGCTCCCGCAGGAGGGAACAAAGCCGGGCCTCTAGAAATGTCAGCTTTTTCCACAGAGCCGACTGGATGATGTGAGAAGGCAAGGATTTTCTCCTTCTCATTCAAGTAGTTTTTATGTGTCTAAAGATGTTTTATGGAAACAGAAATTGTACCTGATAAAGTGCCAGCATTAATCCATTTGATGTGTTTAAGGGAAGCGTTTTCACAGCAACATATCATGTTAATGTAATTCTGATGGATAAGAAATGGCAGAGGATGATTTCAAAAGATCTTTTTTTAACATGATGAGAAAAAAAGAGAGTGACTTCCCATTTTATTTTTTCCTGTGAATAAGTGTATCTTTAATCCTAATAGTATTTGCTGAAATAGAGTTTTGGCTAAAATCCAAAGGGAGTTTTCAGAGCTGGGCAATTTCTTTTTACATCTGCTTCACTGACGCAGCCATCAGACAAGGAATTCAGTTCAATAAACATTTATTGAGCCCCTACTGTGTGTCAGGCACTATACTGCCTTCTAAGGAACTCATAGGTAAGACAAGAACCCAACAGACGACAATGGTGTGTGACAGCTGGGGAAAATGCCCCCTGCTACTTTCACTTCATCAGGTGTTCTATTAAATAAATCCTTACTATTCTCCTTACTATAAATCCATACTATTCTCTGCAATAAGGAAGCACATCCTCCACCTACCTTGTACTAAAACCTTGAAAATGTTTGTATTTTAAAGCCATGTCTCTCCCCACTAAGTCCCTGAACATCCTCTTCACCAAAGGAAGTACAGAATTAAAGTACATTTTCTTTTTTTTTTTTTAAACATTTATCTATTTTTGAGACAGAGAGAGACGAAGCATGAACAGGGGAGGGTCAGAGAGAGAGGGAGACACAGAATCTGAAACAGGTTCCAGGCTCTGAGCTGTCAGCACAGAGCCCGACGCGGGGCTTGAACCCACAGACCGCAAGATCATGACCTGAGCTAAAGTCGGCTGCTTTACCGACTGAGCCACCCAGGTGCCCCTAAAGTACATTTTCAAAGGTGTTTCGTATACATGTTAAAGTTTAAGAGGCCTCTGGTTTAGAATATGTGAATGAATTTTTTAAAAACGTTTCCTTAAAAAAAAAATAAACATTTTTGAGAGAGACACACACACAGACGCGTGCCACATGCAAGCGGGGGACAGATTGGGGGGGTGGGGACGGAGAAGCTGAAGCCAGCTCCTCGTTGACAGCAGAGAGCCCGATGCAGGGCTCGAACTCAGGAAATCGGGAGATCATGACCTGTGCCGAAGTCAGACTTAATTGCATCCAGGTGCCCCGACATGGATGCATTTTGATTCTTTTTTTTTTTTTTTTATTGCAACAAGTTGTTTATTATCAATGAGAATCAAAACATTGTGGTTGTCAAAAGCCTGGCTTGTTTTTTGTGTATTTGAGGGTCTTTAATGTTGCTCTCACTCACTTGCATGACAGCAGGCTCACAAGGATCAGCCCACAGCCTTGAGCACGCTGGTGGGAGGGCAAGATAGAGACTCTCCTCCATCTCGGTGGTTTGGGCAGAAAAACAGGCCAAAACCAAGCTGACCTAGAAAGGACGAGGGTGTGTTCCAGGCGGGGGCTCCCAAAGCTGGACCTGTGGTCGTGTGTAAAAACAGGGCTAGGGCTCCAATTTAGTCAAGTTACACCAAGACACTTTGAAAAGCAGCCAGCAGAATGGAGAGGAAAAGGGGAGTGGAGAGGAGGAGGGGAGAGAGAAAGGTCACAGTAGAAATCGTGTTCGCTTCATCTTCCTTTGGGATTTAACTCCCGATTGACGGAAAGACCACCTTTTAGAGACATAGCCTTCCTAAGTCGGAGTTCAATGGTCTCCCCATCCCAGTGGGATACATGCATGTTTGTGTCCAGTGAAAAGGGTTTCCAACCTTTTGTTTTTTTCCAGTTTATTTTTCAGAGCAACTAAGGGAGCAGGGGCGTGGCAGAGTGAGAGGGAGAGAGAGAGAATCCCAAGCAGGCTCCGCCCTGTCAGCACAGAGCCCAGTGTGGGGGCTTGAACTCAGGAACCGTGAGATCATGACCTGAGCTGAAATCACGAGTTGGAAGCTTAACCAGTTGAGCCGCCCAGGCGCCGCCCCACCCCCCACCAGCCTTCCCTCCCCGCCGCCTTTTTTTAAGTAGGCTGCCTGCCCAACATGGAGCTGGAACTCACAATCCCTAAGATCAAAAGTCGTGTGCTCCATCAACTGAGCCAGCCAGGCACCCCTTTCCAATCTTTATGAAACTGAGTCATTATTTTTGAATTAGCACGAGGGGCTTTCAGAGTTACCAAACGGAAAGGATGTGTTTGGTCAAGAAAGCCTGTTCAACCACCCTTCCACTTTCTAGCGATCCTTCAATGACACCTGGAGCCCCGGCCACAGCTACTGGCTACTGCCACCTTGAAGACCCAGAATAGAATGACCCTATAAACTTGTGACCCTACACCCTAAGGTATATATATAGGGCAGAGGGCCCCATCCCCTTTTCTTCTCTTCCTTTAGGCATTTCTTGCCCTTCCAACCCCAACCCATTCAAGAGCCCAGGTTATTTCCTTCCTATTTTGTGAGTAGTTATGTCACAGGTGCTGTGGGCACAGCTAGGTGCTGGGGCAGATTCGTGGGGAACACAGAACTGTCACCCGGGGTGCTCTCACTTGACTGCTGGGTCAGGAGGGGCCAACTAGCTGAGCACTGCAGAGGGAGGAGCAGGGGCACAGGCCAGGGGAGCTGGGCAGGTTCTGCAACTGCAGAGAATCCAGTAGCAGAAATGTAGCTGGTAAAGGCACGGGATCCTAGAGGAAGCAGTGGGAAGAATGGGAGAGGGTACCCAAGGGTAGAATGTGATTTTGCATTTTAGAAAGAGCCTTCTGGGGGCACCTGGGTGGCTCAGTTGGTTGAGTGTCCCACTCTTGACTCTGGCTCAGGTCATGATCCCATGGTTCGGGAGTATGAGCCCTGCAACGGGCTCTGTGCTGACACTGCAGAGCCTGCTTGGGATTCGCTCTCTGTCCTCATCTCTCTGCCCCTCCCCCACTCCTGTCCTCCCTTTCAAAATAAATACATAAACTTAAAAAAAAAAAAAAAAAAAGGAAGTCCAGGAGAGATTTATTAGAGATTTATTAGAGATTTAATGTGCTACCACTCTCATGAATGCTGTATTTTTAAAAGACCTCCAAGGCAAGAGTGGTGCTCCACACGCAGGGAGGAGTCCCTGATGGTGGAACCCGGTGCACCCAGAGACAGGTCTGGCAGCCTGGATGCCTTCCCTGTGGCTGAAACCACACTGGAGGCAGCCTCTCAACGAGGAAGAACATCAGCGAGGAAAGGGGGTGGGGAGGTCATCGGTTAGGAGTGGGGGCTGGGGGGCTGGGGACAGAGAAGCGCAGAAGAAGACCCCGGGAGTGTCAGGACAGCAGGCAACTGCTGCACACTGGACTCACTTGGGGGGTGCGGGATGCTCGCACCTCGTCCCAGCCCGACTAAACATTTCTGGGACAGAGCCAGCCATCGGCCTTTTTCAGGCTTCCGCGAGGCCGATGTGCAGCCAGGATTGAGAACCACTGCCCTAACCCGGTGATGCTCAAAGTGTGGCCCGTGGACCAGCAGCATCACCTGGGGGCTGGTTAAAAGCGTGGTCCCACTTCGGACCTGTTGAATCAGAACCCATATTCTCCCAAGATCCCTGGGTGACTACGTACCGGAATCATCTGGGGAGCTTTCAAGAGACCGTCTCAGCACCTGGGGCCCAACGCTAGCAATTCTGATGTGATAGGCTTGGAGTGTGGGCTGGGCAACTGGACTTTTTAAACCTCCGCAGAGCATTCTCAAGTGCAGACAGGGAGGAGGAGCAGTACCAAGTTCAGAAATTCTACCAGCGTTCTTCATGGCCTCAAAACGAGGAGAGGACAGTGGGGCTCAGGACTCTATAAACACAGACCCTTATAACTAAATGCAAAGTTAATTTGGAAAAGTTATTCAGAGTTTAAAATACTTGAATGGGATTCTGTGTTCTTTTCAGCCTGTCAGTCCTGGAACTGAAATTCCTGACAAGCAGGAGCAGCCAGAATATTCAGTTGGAAATATGCTAGCCCTGCGCAACCCCATTCAAGGCACTCAGCCTCATGTGCCTAAGTGTGTGCGTGCCTGCAGTGCCCACGACAGCAAAAGATCAACAAAGGAGGATGTGGCAGTCAGCCTCTAAAACGGCCCCAGGGGGATCTCCCTTTTGGTGTTCAGGCCCTGTTTGCTCCCTTTGTACGTGGGCGGGAGTTGGTGACCAGCTTCTAGCGAATAGAAAATGACAAAGCAACGGGATGTCACTTCTGAGATTAAGGTTACAAGACGACTGTGACTTCCATCTCTCTCTGCCTCAGAGCCCTTGTGAGGAAAACAAGCTTCCACATTGTAAGTGGTCCCGTGGGAGGCCCATGGGGCAAGGAACTGAGGTCTCTGGCCAACAGCAAGGTCCTGAGGTATATAGGTGCGCTGGGCCAGGGCCCTTCTCCAGTCAAGCCTGCAGGTGTTTGTAGCCTTGTGTGAGAGCCTGAGTCCTTTGTGTGACCAAAACTCAAGAGCCACACAGCATCACTTCCACTGGGTTCCTCTGTTTGGAGCAGTGGGAAGCCACCCGGGTCAAGGGGAGGGAAAACAGAGTCCACCGTCTCAGTGGAAGGAATGTCAGTCTCATTGTAAGAATATTCGGGATGAGATACACACACGTGTATATATGTATATGTATATTTATGTATCAACACGTGTACATACATACACATGAACATATCACTGCGTGGCTCTGAACCCCCTGAAGAACTCTTCAGATCACAATCAGGGTCTGGGTGTGAGACAAAACAGCTCCCACAGAGCAGCTCCTTCCACCACCACCTTCTGGATTATATTTTTATAGTTGTCCATCTTTGCAAGATGCAGTCAGTCACCAAGTATTTGTACTCCTATTTTACCATTACTGTCATCATTAGCATGGCATCCCCACCACTGGGGTCCCGGGGAGAGACGAGGAACAGTATTCCCGGCATAGGGCTTTGGAGCAAGACACATCTGGGTTGGAATCTCTGGTCTACCCTATATACTGGTTCAACCCTATTAACAGCAATCTCTTGGAGTCTGCTTCCTCCTTTGTAAACATGGGGATTGTAATACCTACCAGTGGGGTTGTTGTGAGCATGCAGGGAATCTATGAAGCATCTAGTTCATCATCAGAGCGAAAGAATGCCAGGGTCAGTCAGGAAATGCCCTTCCTTTGGCTAGGAGAGAGGAGAGCTGGGACTTTTTTGGTCCCAGCTCTCCTACAGGCTGCCAGGGAAATGCCTGAAGCCTCTTGGGGCCTGGGCTAACTGTGAACGTAAAGGGTTAAGGTCTGAATTCAGAAGCAAAGGGTGGAGGGGAAGGCAAGGCAGGAGCTGGGGCCGGGCACTATTAGCATGCAGCTGGTAAATGCTGCCCACTGATCCAGGCTCAGCTGTTACTCCTCCCAGAGCCAAAGGAGAAGGATGAAAAACAGCGGGCAGGACTGTTGGTAGAAGGGGTCTCTCTGTGGGAGCTGTTCCATCTCGCACAGCCCTGATTTAAATCCGAGGAGCAGCCCCTGGAGGGGGGTTTGTGAGCCATGCAATGCTAATTAGCTGCATTGTTATATTTTGTTTTCAACATTAGAGTCCCTCTAGTATTGGAGCACTTCTTTCTCTTGCAAAAATTTTAAATCTTGCTCCTGTGTCCAGAAGTCTCTGCCAGCATCTCCGGGCAGAGGGGCCTGGAAGTAGAACCTGCAGGATTTTCTGGGGAAGATTTGGATGGAGACTGGTTTCAGTCAAGTGAGAAGTTGCTAATACACCATAACCAGAATCTTCTTTCGATTTTTCATCCTATTGAAACCACTCCTTCAGCTTCCTGAGTTAGCTTATGTTTTTAATGGCTAAGTTTTTTTTTTTTTTTTTAATGAAAGGGGCGGGGACAGGGGGTGGGGAACCAATAAAGTAAACGTTGAGAGACTGGAAGCCCCGTGAAGGGGCTGATTAGCTTATGCCAAATTCCCTGCAAAAGCAATTCCAGAAAATTCAAGCTTTCTCTGCCAAATGCCTGGACTGTCTGGGAGCCAAGAAGGAAAGGAGGGACCAGATGTGAGAAATCTTGGCAGGGAGCCCTGGTTGGTCGGGCAGAACCAATTTTCCCAACTTGATCTGATCCCAGAGAGGATCGGGTGATTCAAAAGCTAGTCAGGAAGACAATTGTTCCAAGGCCTTCTGGGTTACTCATAACTCATGCCCTGACTCACCAACCTGGACCCTCTCCAGGTAGAGACAGAGTGAGAGGCTCAGGGTGAGCCCACAGAATGGCCCGCCCAGCCAGAGGCAGACCCAATCTAGACAAGGACTGCGGAATCGGAATTTTTGTCTACAGGGCAAAAGATGCGTGCAGTTTATGAGGCTGGTGGTAACCTTCCTATTCCTGGAGGCTGAGTTGAGAGGGAGGCCCATGCATTCCAATAACCAACTGGCATTCTCAAGTGGGTGTAACTTGGCTGTTCCTGATTGGGGCAGTGGGGACTTTAATGCACAGGAAATAAGAGCATGGCCAGGTAGCTCAGTGACTCAGGACGACAGTGAGATGCTTCAGACCTGTCATGTGACTACTAGAAAGGTGACTACAAGTACGCACGTGACTCTTATCTGTGGTTCACGTTTTGTTTCCTTGGAAGCACTACTTTAGACACATTCAAGTCTCATCTCTCCTAAGGCAGAGTGATTGAGAACATGGGCTCTGGACCCTGACTGCTTAGGCTGAAATCCCTGATCTGCCCTTATCTGGCTGCAAGACCTGGTTAAGTCACATAGACTACCCGTGTTTTGTTTTCCACATGTCTAGGATGGGACTAATACTAGCATAAAGGTGGGGAAAGCTTGACTGAGAACATGGACGTGAAGCACACAGAAGAGGGTCTACAGTAAGCATTTCATACATAGTTGCCTTCGTTATTATCTACACTTCCAAGTTTCCCATAAAACCAAGAAGCAGACAGGGAGGAGTCGGGGATAACGGGGCATGAGATTGTTGCTCTTGGGATCCATCTTCAACCCACTGGTCTCTCCATATTAACTCGTGAGAAGAAGCATCCTCTTCCCATGGATTTCATTTACGAATTTGGAAACCACAGTCAGAGAGGCAGACTTTCTTAGTAAAGACCAAAGAAGTCAGCCAGCTCAGAATGAGGCACTTGGCGTTCTGCCTTGAAATGGGAGGCCGCGGGTTCAAGTGCAAAGAAGATTTGACTCAGTATCAGAAGACGACCCGGGTCTAAATCCTGTTTACCCTAGTAAGAGTCTTAACCTTTCTGGGCATCAGATGCCTCACCTGTACACAAAGCTGAGTACCCTCCAGTTATCTACATCGATCAGAGAGTCTACAAGGTTTTCATCAATATCTACTCTATACCTAGCACTGTGAGAACAGTAAGTATCCCACAAGGAATTTCCAGGCCAAGAGGGAAGGCATGTAGCGATTAATTACGTAGATGCAATACACACACACACACACACACACACACACCCCGAAAAATGGGAAAGAAAATATAGGAAGCTGGGTAGGATCATACCAGTTAAGGAGTCCTAAGTTGGAAGAATCAGAGAGGGCTTTTCTGCATATGCTGGGACACCATGTGAAGAGAGAGGTGGAAAGCCTCGCAGGCAAAGGGAAGAGAGTAAGCACAGGCTTTAAGGTGCCAGAGACAGAGAGAAAGGCTGAGCAGGGAGAATGCATGAAGTGTGGAAGCATATTGGTTAATTTTATATGTCAACTTGGTTAGGCTAGGGTGGCCGGTTGTGTGATGCTAGACCCGCAGTCTAGATGCTGTGACAGAATTTGAGGCGTGACTAACCTTTAAAATCAGGGTAAAGCAAATTACCCTCCATAAAACAGGTGGGCCTCGTTCAATCAGTTGAAGGCTTTACAAGCAAAAACTGAGGTTTCCTTCTCCAGAGCAAACTCTGTCTGAAGACTGGAACATAGAAATCCTATTGGCAGGGCCATGCTCCAGAGAAGAATCTAATCCATTTTTTTTTAGTTTCTGGAATTTCTGGCAATCCTTTGTATTCCTTAGCTGGTATACATATCACTCCAATCTCTACCATTGTTCTTAGATGGTATTCTCCCTGTGTATCTGTATCTTTTCTGTACTTAGAAGGACACCAGTCATACTAGATTAGGGTTCACCCTACTTCATCATCTCAATTTGATTACATCTGCAAAGACCCAACTTCCAAACAAGATCACATTCACAAGCCCCAGTGGTTAGGACTTGAACGTATCTTTTTGGGGCACCACAGTTTAACCTACAACACAGCGTATCAACTTTTTTAGGTAAAATGGTACCCCCTATTTAAGGACCCCTTTACCATTCTCCAGAAATCATCGTTTAAAAACAATAAAAGTACAATCATTTAGGGGCTCAAAACCTCATAGAACTTAACCTGCCTCAACAATATCGAAAAGGTGGACTTTTGATAAAAACTCTGATGCCTGTCTTAGCTGAACTTCCCTTTAATGAATATTAAAACAAAGCCTTTGCAATTTTCCTCCGTCACTGAACAAACAAACGGTCCTCTTGTTTCTGAATCAGCAACATTGTAAGTGATTCGATGAGGCACCAGCCAGGTCTGGGTGTGCTAATTAGCCCGGAGACATGTTTGCTGTAAACCCTTAGGCCTTGGTTGAAAACTAAACAGTAGGAAGATGCCTCAGAGTTTCCTTCCGTTTCGACAGGGAAGGAAAGTTTCGTCTGTTTACTCCTGGGTAGCTCGTGCTATACTCTGCTTCTCTCCCTCACAGCCTTAAGGTCATCTATCTGCGGAGATTTTCGGCATCTTTTTAAAACCTCACCTTCGGTCTGCTTGAAGAATTTTACCAGAGAGTAAAACAAAGTTTTATTTTTCCACATCACCAACTAAGTTTGGTTTTTGTTGAAATTAACCTAAAGGCTTCGTCTATATTCTCTCACGTAATCCTCACAATGACTATCATTTGGCTATCAGTATTAGCCACAGTTCTAGACGGGTCGCTGTTAGACCTGTAATTTGCTCTTGGTGGCTTGGCCAGGGAGTGGCAAAACTAGTAGTTGAACACAGGCCTGCAGGACTTTACTCCTCACCCGATCATTTGACTTTACTGCCTATTCCTCTATTCGCAAAGTCTCAGCTGGCGGCTCATGGACCTCACCCATCCCGTAGAGGAGTCTTGGGCAGTGATTTTTTTTTTTTTTTTTAATTTTTTGCCAAGGTTTTTACATTTTATCTTTTAGGTGATCTCCACACCCAATGTGGGACTCGAACTTAGAATTCTGAGATCAAGAGTCTCACATTCTACCCACTGAGCCAGCCCCTTCTAGCCCATTCTAATTCCTATTTTCTCACACTGTTACTTTATACATTGATGTTTCACTCAAGAGTGCATCTGATTTTTGCCTGTCTCTCCTACATTCGAATGCCAGAGTTTAACATCTTTTCCTGTTTTTCTCCACTTTAACCATTTCAAGACCTTGTTGGATGTGAAGCACTACATATTTCCACCTGAATTCTATAATTTGTAATTACCAATATAGTTACAACCACTCCGGATTTGTAGATATGTTCACTGGTTAGAAAGTATTTTAATTTTCGGGGCGCCTGGGTGGCTCAGTCGGTTGAGCGGCCGACTTCGGCCCAGGTCATGATCTCGCGGTCCGTGAGTTCGAGCCCCGCGTCGGGCTCTGTGCTGACAGCTGAGAGCCTGGAGCCTGTTTCAGATTCTGTGTCTCCCTCTCTCTGACTCTCCCCCGTTCATGCTTTGTCTCTCTCTGTCTCAAAAATAAACGCTAAAAAAAAAAAAAAAAAAAAAGAGAAAGTATTTTAACTTTCTCATAGATGCAGTGGCTATTTTTACCTGATTACTCTGTTATATAACAATCTACCTCTCTAGCTACATTTTAAAGGACAAGACAGGAACTTGGGGAATATCTAGCCAGTTTTTTTTTTTTTTTTAAGTTTATTTTGAGAGAGAGAGAGGAGAGAGAGAGCAAGCGAGCGCACACACAAGGAAGGGAAGGGGAGAGAGAGAATCCCAAGCTGGCCCCACACTGTCAATGCAGAGCCTGACACAGGGCTCCATCTCACGAATGTGAGATCATGACCTGAGTCCAAATCAAGAGGTAGAGGCTCAACCAACTGAGCCACCCAGGCGCCCCTAGCCTATGTGTGGATTAAGTAGCTACTGTCCCACACAAGTGGGACTTTTACATACAAAGATATTTAGCCTGTGAAAATGAATAAAAGGAAACCTCATTTAAAGTGGAGTCAGGAGGCCAGAAGGGGGAGCCCTCACACCCCACCACAAGTCCTCAAATGCTGAAGCAACAGGAAGAGAAGGACCTTGCATTCCCCACAGGAAGAAGCACATCTACGCTTCACTACCCCACCAGGAGAAACAAAGATTTTCTCCTTGCCTGGCAACAGCCCAGCCAATGAGAGACCGTCACAGCTCAGCCAATGAAAAGCCATGAAACTTAGTACTCCCAGTTTATTCCGGTGGACTTAAGAGGCTCTCCCCATACCTCCTTTTTTTTCATAAAAGAATATTCCTTTCCTTTCCAGATTTGCCTATGGTTTTGTCATAGCTTGCATGTCTCAAATTGCAGCTGCTATTCCCAAATAAACCTGTTTTTGCCAGTAAAAGAACTGACAGTTTTATTTTTAAGGTTATCATACCTTATACAACAATCTTAAATATGGCTGGATATTGGGAAACTGGTGTGAAAGTACTCTTTAAGCTTGTGGAGTTGTCTTTTCAAGCCCACCCAGGTGGAACCAAGCTTGGACTCTTCAAACTGTCTCCCCACCCAAGGGAGAGCAAGAGTTCACCCAAGGAGAATAAGAATTCGGTTTGATGCAGTTTAAAAATAAACAACTCAGGGGGCACCTGGGTGGCTCAGTCAGTTGGCTGTCTGACTCTTGATTTCAGGGTAGGTCATGATCTCATGATATCGAGCCCTGCATCTGGCTCTATGCTGACAGCATAGATTGCAGATTCTCCAATCTTGGGATCGGGATTCTCTCTCGCCCTCTCTCTCTGCCCCTTCTCCACGCTTGCTCTCAAAATAAATAAACATTTAAAAAATGAACAATTCACCAGTTCCAAGATTTCCTGCTTCCATAATACCAAATGCCTTACACCAACTAGAGCATTATCTGTGTGTTATACAACATGGTGTTCCATATTAGCTATCTGTAGGTTTTGTAACAGGTTGACTATTGATTACCGGGTTAATCCATGTGTGAAGGGTTATCTGGAAAGCCCTAAGTTCTAAAAACCCTTCTCAGAATGAAACGGTCTTTGAAAGCCATGACAGTGATGTGTGGAAGATAAAATGTTCAGGCATCTACACAAGGGGCTCAGGGATCCCTACAAATACCAAGAAAAGTCTTATGATCAACCCCATCCAGAGGAGAAGTCATGCTTCATAACTGCTGTCAAGTTCCCAGCTAAGGGGTCTTCATTTCCTTCATAAGTCCAGTCATATTTCGACAGGGCTCTGAATGAAAGTTACTTCCAAAATTTAAGCCATGTACTTTTCCTTGCCAATTACATTTAAAAAATCAAACCAAAGACTAATCAGCTTCTTCCCTTGACAAAACACATTTAATATCTCATTAGCTTTGGAAAGTTTCACAGCAAATTGGCATTAATGGACACTCTAGAAAGAGCATTATTGTCTTTCCGTCTAAATAGCTACTGACACTCTTTGTCTTCCCATTTTTTTTTCTTTTTGGACAGTATACTCTGCACAGTGGCTTTATAAAAACAGAGTGAGGGGCGGTATTAGTTCACCTGCTTCTCTGCATCTCGAAGCTGAGATAGACAAATGGGCTGACAGACCGCTGCATTTCCTTTCGCTGCTTTGTCTTCAAGGGATACTGTGGAAAATTAACTTGAAATATTATCAAGAACCTTTTTTGCTCCTTTTAATTCCAGGTAAAGGAGTTATGCCTCAATGTACTGATCCATTTAAAATACCTGACTCCATTCCACAGTTGTCAGATGAATAGTAATTGCTTAGCAATAACTCTTGCACACACAGCCCTTGCAAAATAAAACCACTGTGAGGAGATCACGATTTCAGAGATTCCTTCCAATCTAGGTATGTCCATCCAGTGGAAGAACACGACTACACTTTAAGAAAAGGTACTGAAAGACTCTTATCTAAAAAATAGCAAAATGAACAGTAAGAAATTCCAAGTTAGGGCTGGAATGGAGAGAAACCTTCCAGGGTTAGGGTACGGTTGTTGTTGTTGTTGTTGTTGTTGTTGTTGTTGTTGTTTTTTAATTCTCATATTGGCCACTAGAGGAGAATCATCACAGGTTTGGGAACCACTAGGAGAAACCCAACAGACCAACCCCCTATCACCAGATCGGATGGTGTCTACACTGTCTTCACTCAATTTAATTCACAAGTTTTTAGCAGGCTTTAATATGTCTGTATCACCACGTCTGTTGTTGTAAAATTCTCTAGAGAACGGCAGAGGATGCTCTCGGTCATGCATTTCAGCAAACTGTAATTCTTGGAAGAGGTGGGTGATGGAATTCAGCTTCCACTGGAGGAAGATATAAGGAAATTCTGCTGGGAGCAAGTTGCTACAGTTGTAAAACTGGTTGCCAACACGGTCTTTTATGGTATCCAATGCCTATGCAAAACTCACAAGATAAATTTCTACTTAAATTTGGAGGCAGGAAAAATTTTGTCTTTCTAAGCAGTCGTGTGTGCTTGCTTTTCATGTATAAAAGAAACTGTTTACAATCTAAAGCTAAATTTACTATAGAAGCACAATAATAAACTACTCCAGGGGTGCCTGGGTGGCTCGTGTCTGACTTCAGCTCAGGTCATGATCTCACAGTTCATGAGTTTGAGCCCTGCATTGGGCTCTGTGCTGACAGCTCAGAACCTGGTTTGGATTCTGTGTCTCCCTCTCTCTCTGTCCCTTCCCCACTCCCACTCTCTCTCTCCCAAAAATAAACATTAAAAAATTTTTTAAGAAAATAAACTACTCCAGCTATTTGGCAATGCCTGGTTTTTTTTGTTCATTTTAATTTGCTTTCTTATTATTTTTATAACCTATTTTCATAGGATTTAATATCATGAGCCATCTCTCCCTCCCTTTTTTGGCATACAGGACTACATTTTAAAAATTACTCCAATTAAAACAAGTTACCACTATACACCTATTAGGAGACTAAAATTTGCAACTTTTCTGACCACAATGTTATGAAAGTAGAAATCAACCACAAGAAAGAATCTGGAAAGAGCACAAATATATGGAGGTTAAATAACATACTACTACACAATGAATAGGTCAACCAAGAAATCAAAGAATAAATTAAAAATTACATGCAAACAAATGAGAATGAATACACAATGGTCCAAATCTTTGGGATGCAGCAAAAGTGGTCCCAAGAGGGAAATTTATAGCTATACAGATCTACCTCAAGAAGCAAGAAAAATCTCAAACAACCTAACCTTACACTAAACAAGTCAGAAGAACAAAACCCAAATCTATCAAAGGAGGGAAAGGATAATGATTAGAGAAGAAATAAATGATATAGAAATTAAAAAAAAATAGTAAAACAGACCAGTGAAACCAGGAGCTGGTTCTTTGAAAAGATCAACAAAATTGATACACCTTTAGCCAGACTCATCAAAAGAGAGAGAGAGAGAGAGAGAGAGATCAACAAATAAAATCACCAATGAAAGAGGAAAAATAACAACCAATACCCCAGACATACACTTAGAATATTATGAAAAATTATAGGTCAACAGATTAGACAACTTAGGAGAAATGGAAAAAGTCCTAGAAACATATAGCTCCACCAAAATGGAAGCAGGAAGAAATAGAAAATTTGAACAGACCGATTACCAGCAATGACATTGAATCAGTAATCAAAAAACTCCCCAAAAACAGAAGTCCAGGACCAGATAGCTTCACAAGCAAATTCTACCGACCATTTATTTGTTTTCTGCCAAACATTTACACAAGATTTAATATCTACTCTTCTCGAACTATTCTAAAAATAGAAGAGAAAGGAAAACGTCTAAATTCATTCCATGAGGCCAGTATCATGCTGATACCAAACCAGATAAGACACCACAAAAAGAGGACTATAGGCCAATATCTCTCATGAATATAGATGCAAAAATTCTCAACACAATATCAGCAAACTGAATCCAACAATACAGTAAAAAATCATACAGCAAAATCAAGTGGACTTTCTTCCCAGGATGCAAGGGTGGTTCTATATTCATAAATCAACCCACGTGATACATCACATCAATAGGAGAAATGATAAAAACCATACAACCATTTTAATAGATGCAGATTAAGCATTCAACAAGGTACAACATACATCATTCACGATAAAAACCCTCTGCTAAGTAGGTCTTAACAGAACATATCTCAACATAATAAAGGCTTTATATGAAAAACCTGACAGCTAACATCATATTCAATGGGGGAAAACTGAAAGCTCTTCCCATAAGGTCAGGAACAAGACAAGATTGTCCACTCTCACTAGTTTAAAAAACAATTTTTGTGTAAGTTTATTTATTTTGAGAGAGATAGAGCATGCAAACAGGGGAGGGGTGGAGAGAGAGGGGACAGAGGATCCAAAGCAGGCTTTGTGCTGACAGCGAAAGCCCAATGCTGTGCTTGAACTCACGAACCGCAAGATCACGACCTGAGCCGAAGTCAGATGCTGAACCAACTGAGCCACCTAGGTGGCCCTGACTACTTTTATTCAACACAGTATTGGAAGTCCTAGTGCAGCAGTCAGACAACAAAAAGAAATAAAAGGCATCCAAACTCGTAAGGAAGAAGTACAACTCTCGCCATTTGCAGATGACACGATACTATATACAGAAAATCCTAAAGACCCCACCAAAAAATCTACTAGTATTAATAAATAAATCAGTTTATCAGGATGCAAAGTCACAGATACAAAATTAGGGTACAGAAATTTGTATATTCCAATACAAGAATAATGAAGCAGCAGAAAGAGAGATTAAGAAAACAATCCCATTTACAATTGGCCGAAACCAATAAAATATCTAGGAATAAACTTAACCAAAGAGGTAAAAGACCAATAGTCTGATAACTATAAAACACTGATGAAAGAAACTGAAGGTGACACAAAGAAATGGAAAGACATTCCATGCTCATGGACTGAAGAATATTATTAAAATGACCCTATTGCCCAAAGCAATCTGCACATTTAATGCAATCCCTATCAAAATACCAACAGCATTATTCACAGAACTAGAATAATCCTAAAAGTTCTAAGGAACCGCAAGCAACCCCAAATAGCCAAAGCAACCTTGAAAAAGGAAGAACAAAACAAAGTATCAGAATCCCAGATTTTAAGATACACAAGTTGTAGTTATCAAAATAATATGATACTGGCACAAAAATAGATACATAGATGAATAGAACAGAATAGAAAACCCAGAAATAAACCCATGATTATATGGTTAATTAATCTTCCACAAAGGAGGTAAGAATATGCAATGGGAAAAAGACAGGCTTTTCAACAAATAGTGTTGGGAAAACTGGACAGCTGCATACAGAAGAGTGAAACTGACCATACACAAAAACAAACTCAAAATGGATTAAAGACCTAAATGTAAGACCTGAAATCATAAAAATCCTTGAAGAGAGTACAGGCACTAAAGTCTCTGACATTGGTTGTACCAAAATTTTTCTAGATAGGTCTCTGGAGGCAAGAGAAAGAGATGCAAAAATTAGCTATTGGTATTACTTCAAAATTATAAGTTTCTGCACGGTGAAGGAAACAATCAACAGAACTAAATGGCAACTTGCTGAATAGGAGAAGATATTTGCAAATGACATATCCAATAAAGGGGTTAGTATCCAAAATATGTAAAGAACTGATACAACACCCACAAAACAAATAATCCAATTTAAGAAAGGGCAGAAGATATGAACAGACTTATCTCCAAAGAAGGCCTACAGATGGCCAACATCTTGTGTCTCCAAGAAAAAATGACCAACATCACTTTTTCAATGTTTATATTAGAGAGAGACAGAGAGTGAGTGAGCAGGGGAGGAGCATAGAAAGAGGGAGACACAGAATCAGAAGCAGGCTCCAAGCTCTGAGCTGCAGGCTTAAACTCACAAAAACTGTGAGATTATGACCTGAGCTGATGTCAGATGCTTAACTGACTGAGCCACCCAGGTGCCCCTCAACATCATTTATCATCAGGGAAATACAAATCAAAAGTATAATGAATTATCACCTCGTGCCTGTCACAGGGCCTAAAATTAAAAACACAAGAAACAAGTGTTGGCAAGGAGGAGGAAAAGGAAGCCTCTTGAACTGCTGGTGGAAATGCAAACTGGTGCAGCCACTGTGGGCAACAGTGTGGAGGTTCCTCAAAAAGTTAAAAATAGAACTGCCCTACGATACAGCAATCATACTACTATTTACCCCAAAAATGCAAAAACACTGACTCAAAGGGACGCATGCATCCCTATGTTTATAGCAGCATTATTCACAATAACCAAACTATGGAAGCAGTCCAAGTGTCCATCGGTAAATGAATGGATAAAGGTGTGGTATATATACACAAAGGAATATTAGGCCACAAAAAAAGAATGAGGTCTTGCCATTTGCAAGCTAGAGAGTACAGTGCTAAGTGAAATAAGTCAGTCAGAGAAAGACAAATACATTGGATTTCACTCATATATGGAATCTAAGCAACCAATGAGCAAAGGAAAAAAAGAGTGAGAGAGACAAACCAAGAAACAGACTGTTAAATATAGCGAACACATGGATAGTTACCAGCAGGCAGGTGGGTGAGGGGATGGTGAAATAGGGGATGGGGATTAAAAAGTACACTTACAATGGTGAAAAAAGTAACTTACAAGTGACCAAAATAAAAAAAAAAAAAACGGACAGTACCAATTGCGGGCAAGGATGTGAAGCAATGCAACTCTCATCTGTTACTGGTGGGATTGCACAATGTCACAGCCACTTTGGAAGACAGCGATAGTTTCTTACAAGGCTACACACAGGCTTACCACGTAATCCAGCAATCATGCTTCTAGCAATTTACCCAAGGGATCTGAAAACTCCAGTCTGCATAATCACCTGCATGTGAATGTTTACAGACGCTTGACTCTTAATTCCCAGGAATCGGAAACAACCAGGATGTCCTTCAATAGGAGAACGGATGGGCAAACTGTGGTATACGTATATTGCTCAGTGATAAATAACGAGCTACCAAGCCACAAGAATGCATGGATGACTTTTAAGTACATGTTGTCAAATGAAAAAAGCCAGTTTCAACAGACCACATGGTTTGTCACTCCCATTTTTAAAAGTTGATTTATTTGAGTATTTTTGAGAGAGTGAGCTGGGGAGGGGCAGAGAGGGAGAGAGAGGGGGACAGAGGATCCGAAGTGGGTTCTGATAGCAGACGTCTGATAGCAGACGGTGCTTGAACTTATGAACCGAGAGATCATGGCCTGAGACAAAGTTGGACGCTTCACCAAGTGAGCCAACCAGGCGCCCTTAGGACTCCCATTATATTAAACTCCAGAAAAGGCAAAAATAGAGAAGTAAAAAAGATTAGTGGTTGTCAGGGGTCAGCGGGAGGAAAGGAGGATTGAATGGGTGGAGCACAGGGGAATTTTGGGGGGGGGGGGGGTGAAACCATTCCATATGATACTAGAGTGGTGGATACAGGACACTATTTGTCAAAACCCACAGACCTTTATAGCACAAAGAATGAACCTTAATGTATGCTGCAAACAGATCCCTTAGGAAGCTGGGAGATCCTACGATAGAATGCAACAAAACAAATTATATTACAAATATATGAACAACCCCACTGAAGGAGTGAGGGACCTAAGTAACTTTGGAAATGACTGGAGTGTGCAAGGCTAAAGGCAAAAGAAACTGTCCATGAGCGCTGTTCTCTAATAAGGTTGTTTCTATGGGGGGGGGGGTAATAGGTTAACCATGGGTTAATGTATATATATTGCCATACACGCATATTGGAATTGAACATTAAGTAAGCGGATAGCAGGTGGAGGGATCCATCCATCGGAGTGGGGAGGTTAGAATGTTCCGTGCAGCAATGGATTAGGGCTGATAACAACAGCATGAACTCACGTTTAGCTTCATACAGATACACAGGTTTGTATATTTGCTCCTTGTTCTGTCAGCTAAGAGGGCCTAGAAGCAAAGTTACCCTAGTCCCAACAAACACTCCTAGCACCCAAATCTTGGTTTCTTCTTCTTCTTCTTTTTTTTTTTTTTTTCCAATTTCTTTACATGTTTATTGACTTTTGGGAGAGAAACAGAGTATGAGGAGGGGAGGGGCAGAGAGAGAGGAGAGAGAGACACAGAATCTGAAACAGGCTCCAGATACCCAGGTGCCCCCCCCACCCCCCAAATCATGGTTTCTAGTATTATTCCCCAATAAAAGGAACTAGAGCCCTTTGGTTCTTCTAGGACTGGGGCCGAAAATATACAAGATGATCTTGGAACATCTAGAAGGCCAGAAAGTAAGGAAGTGCTAACCCAAAACAGTACAATCCCGTGAGGAGAAGGGGATGTCAAATGAACACAAGAGCCAACTGAAAGAGCTCCCACTGGCCAAAGCTGAAACAATTTAAGAAAATACGGTAGTATTATTGGCTTATTACCCAAAACATAAGTTACATATCCATGAGTCTGTACTGATACAAATAAACGACTGAATAAATAAATGAATGGGGGAGAATAGAGAATCTTTCATGAGGAGGAATTTCAACCATTTTATGTCAATACTCTACCCTGAAGGTCTGGAGCATAGTCTCCCATTCCTTAAGTATGGGCTGCACAGAGTGGCTGCCTTCCAAAAAGTATAGTATGGAAAGGAGGGGAAAAGGTAACTCTACCGTTACTGTTGGGGGAACCCGACAAACACTGCCTCAAGCCGGGCACCACAATGACAAAATACTATCATGTTGACAGTACAACCTTGATAGGATGTGAGAAAATGGCCCTTCACCTCTGAGGTCTTCACCCCCTCAACACAGAACCACAGTACAATCGTGGGAAAAACATCAGGCAAATCCCAATCGAGGAATATTCTGCAGGATCCCTGACCAGCCCTCCTCAAATCTATCAAAAAACGAAGTCTGAGAAATCATCGCTTCCAAGAGAAGCCTAAACAGACAACTGAAAGTAACATGGTATCCAGGATGGAATCCTGGGATGGAAGAAGGTAAGTAGGTAAAAATAAAGGAAATCTGAGTCAAGTGTGAACTTTTGATAATAACGTATCAATATTAATTGTAATCACTGCACCCTGCTGAGGTAAAACGTTGAGGGGGATGTTGGTGCCAGGTATGTGGAAATTCTCTGTACTACTGTCACAATAGTTCTAGATGATTTAAAATTAAAAGTTCAGGGGCGCCTGGGCGTCTCGGTCGGTTAAGCTTCTGACTTCAGCTCAGGTCGTAATCTCACTGCTCATGAGTTCAAGCCCCATATCGACCCAACTGCTGTCAGCGAGGAGCCTGCTTTGGATCCTCTGTCCCCGTCTGTCTCTCTGCCCTTCCCCTGCTCACGCTCTCTCAAAATTAAACATTTAAAAAAATTAAAAGTTCATTACAATGACACACACACACACACACCTCTCCAGAGCATGGACTTGTGTTTCAGAGGGGAAACTTGCAGGCCCACCAGGCAAACACCTGGAGTAGCTGAGGCTCTGAGCAGAGTCTGTGGGGGTGGAATTCAGACCACCTCACAGTGGTTCAGAAAAGAAGTTCTACTCTCATCTGTTCAAGGTGTCAAGCCATGACTTCTCATCCATTTCCAATGGGCAAACCCATGCCGCAGGGAATCCTTGGAATTTCACCCAAGGGAGAAGAAACTCCTCAGAGAAAAGAATTTTGGAATCCGACGTTGTCCCTATCATGCAACAGATCTGGGGGAAAATGGTACCACCCACGGAGAAGGGTTTTCTGTCCGGCTGGCAGAGCCTGCCCCCACCTTCATCCCTGAGGTGGGACCCTGGGGAGAGCAATGAGGTCCCAGCGAAGGCACCTGTGGATCACACCCCAGGGAGGTGGATCTAGATACCCTGCTGGGGTGGGCCTGGGAAGCACCTTGAGGCCCACAGGCCCATGGAAAGGAGCAGGCCTGTAGGAAGGAGGTGCCGTGTTGCTAGGCCTTCTGATTTTTCATGCAAAGCCAGGCATTCCACATGTCGTATGCAATTACAGAAACTTTTTTTTTTTTTTTTTTTTTTTTGCAACTGCAGAGCTTTTAAATGTAGGCGACTCATTCAACTTCTTTTTTAAGAAAGCACTGTGCTGGCTAAACAAAACACATCTGACGGCCTTACTCAGCTGGTGGACCCCCAGTCTGTGACCTCCGAGAAAGGGGAACTCTCTTGATAGTGCTCAGGTTTCAGAATTATACATTTAAAAGCCAGAACGATGGAACCTGCATGTTAACCACTAGCCACTGGGATGTGTGGCTATTTAAATTAAAACTAATTTAAATTGTATATAATTAATTATTAATATGATTAAAATTTGACTTCCTCAGTCACACTAAGCCCATTTTAAGCACCCAACAGCCTTTTCCATCATGGCAGAAGGTTCCATCGGACAGTGCTAAATATATAGGACAGATTGGGACAATCGTCAAAATTTGAATACAAGGTATGTATTTGGTAACATGCGTCCATATTAAATTTCCTAATTTTGATCCATATAACATAGTTATGTAAAACATTTTTTATCTCTGGATGAATATGTGGAAATACGTAAGGGTAAAGCAGACAGGAGGCCTGCAACTTGCTCTCACATAATGTAGAAAGAAAACATATGTACTTCGGTCAGTAATGCAAATGTGGCAAAACCCTAATAACTGGTGAACCTGGGTACTATTCTTGCAACGTCTCTGAAAATTTGAAATCATTTCTGAAGCTAGGGTGAAAGGGGGGAAATGGAGGGGAAAACACACACACACACACACACACACACACACACACACACACACACACACAAACTCCAGGGAAGCCAAGAAAGTTACCATGTTGACTTAAACAAGGGGTGGTCCTCAACTGTCCATGGTACACCCCATCTCATGGCCTTCCTCAGGGGGTTTCCTCACACACATAATTATCCCACACGTTTCCTCCGTGGCCCTTCAGAACTTCTCACTTCCTTCGTGGTGCCTTCATGCTCACTGGGCAAAGTGTCCCCAGTCCCAGGAAACTCCATTCTCCGTTTACAGGTTGACATGATCATTACTGGACACCTCTTCTGGCTCAAAGTAAGGTATGCCCGGCTCTAGAGCCCTTCTCTGGCCCCTCACTGCTCAGTGTTTCACCTGGAAGAGCGGAGCACAACAGCGTCTGTCCTCAGCTGTAGCCCAATTGGTTTTACACATTAATTCAAACCGGGCAGTGCACCCAGAGGTGTTCATGGGACCAGGCTGTCACCACCTACCCACCTAAGCATCGCAGCTGTAAGAGTTTTTAAAAAAACATTTTTTTTCAGTTTATTTTCAGAGAGAGAGAGAGAGAGAGAGAGAGAGAATGAGAACACAAGCAGGCAAGAGGCAGAGCAGGAAACAGAGAAACCCAAGCAGGCTCCAACAGTACAGAGCCCAATGAGGGGCTCGAACCCATGAACGGCGAGATCATCCCCTGAGCCAAAACCAAGATTCCAACACTTTGCCAGCTGAGCCATCCAGGTGCCCTGATTTAAGAGCTTTTTTAAATTGGTATGCAGTGGGGCTCCCGGGTGGCTCAGTTGGGTAAGCATCTGACTTCCCCTCAGGTCAGGATCTTGCGGTTTGGGACTCTGATGCCCGCGTCGGGCTCTGGGCTGACAGACAGCTCAGAGCCTGGAGCCTGCTTTGGATTCTGTGCCTCCCTCTCCTTCCCCCTCCCCCACTCGTGCTCAGTCTCTTTCTCTCAAAAAAAAAAAAAAAAAAAAAAAAGTAAACGTTAGAAATTTTTAAAAATTGTTTCGTGTTTACATCTTTATGTACCATCTTACTCAAATGTGTAATTGCAGTAATATACGTGCATTTCATTTCAGTGCAATGGTTTTCTTTTTCCTCTTTTGCTTCTAACTTCCTGCAACACCTTTCTCCCTTCTTTTGCCTTCTACCCAGGGTGCGGCAAGTCCTGCTACCCTTGCTTCCATCCTGGCCACAGAGACCCCAGCCTTGGGCACATACAGTTGTCTGTCCACATTCCCTGGCATTGGGAGAGGAAAGGACCTGTGGTGCCAGAACACCCTCAGCTGGTTTTCTACGGAATCCTTTCACTCTAAGAGCACCTGAATGTTCTTAACCTTTGTTCATTAGCAGGGCACTGGGTGTTGTTGTGGTCATAGATGTTGCATGGTTATTTAAACTGAATTCAGCAAACACTTCTTGAGAGCCTACTTTGGGATCCAGGCACCCTGCCAGGTGCGGCTGATAGAATCCTCATCAATGAGACCTTGCCCTTGAGGAGTTCCCACGTGGCAAAACCCAGAACTATGGAAGGTGCTGTTTTTTATCAGCAGTGCCGGGGTAAACCGGGCATTGTGCTAGAAGCTTGAGTTCATTTGGGGGAGGGCACCTGCCGTGACTGCAGCATGCCTTCTCTGCGAGCAGAACCTCTGACATCTTAGATGTTGCATCCTACCATGTACATTCTTCAAACTTTCATCTCACATGTAGCTCCTGTTATACTCTCAGGCTCCCAGACTTGTTCTATCGCCCAACTAAGAGGCAGTTTCAAGTTCAACCAATTGAGTCCAAAACAAAGCATCCAAGAGAGGAATGCACCTGCTCCCCAAAGCCCCTCTCTGTATAGACAGAATTCATTTATTGCTCATCTGGTTCTTCCTTCACGAGAGACCCATGCTTGTGTCTCAAGGCAGCTCTCTTTTTCAGGGTTTTCTATTAATCCCTCCCCACACCCACTTCCAGGCTTGGAAGGTATGGATAACTCAACACTTCTTCCCTGGGCGTTCAAGAAGCACCTTGGGCAAGGCATCAGATAAAACCCTCCATATGAGTGATAAACATTTTCCACACCAGCTCTGCCAGCAACAGCTCAACTACACAAGAAGTGACAGTGACTACATAAACACATCCCACTACACCCAAATTAAATGTGTCTCAGCTTTCCTTCCTCTTGGCAGAATTTCCAACAACAACCGTGGACCCTCCCTCCACACCCCGCTCTTGACAGGAGGGCAAGTCAGAAAGGAAAGAGATAGGCACCTTAACCTCCGACACTAAAAATAAATCTTACTTTTATGAAAAAACAGAAACACAGCAAAACATATGCTGTGAATGACCCCTGGGTCCCTCCCAGGGCCTCCTAGGGCCAGTGAGGGGCTCTGAAGCCCAAGCTTCAGTAGCTTCTTGGCAAATCCGCCTCTGCTCCCATCAAATATTTTGAGCCACTCTAGAAAATCGCTGAGCACTTCCTGCAGAGAGCCCTGGATTTGAGAAAGCTCTCTCTGGGGAGTGTGTTTTTGGGATCCTTCTTTCCTCCAGGACATATTGATGTATCCTCAGTTACAGGCAAGTGGAACAGCAAACTCTTTTAGGTTCCCAGGGCTCAGACCGCGTTGACCAACCATTCAGCTTTGCCCGTCCCGGTTTTAGCTCCCCCAGTCCCACATGCCGGGAAACCCCCTCCATCCCAGGAAAACCAGGATGGCCAGTGGCCCTGGTGTGGGCTCTCAGAGGAGGCACAGAGCAGTGGCAACTTGACAACCACACAGACTTGGGGACTGCACCCATGCCTGCCTGCCTTCCTGGCACAAACCTGCCACATCCCGACCTGAGAAGGAAGGGAAACCGGCTCTAATCAGCTTAAAGGAATTTTTTGAAAGAAGAAATTCCTCTTTCTCTTCTACCTTGAAATCGGAGACCTTGGGTAGGGGCATCTGATTTGCTAAGCCAAGCTACGTGTCCACAAAGGCACAGTGGGGTCAAGAAGGCAGCTTAGAATTCATCCTTTTTGGCTGTAAAGGGAGGTGGACTCTTGGGACTTCCAGACACATACAGTGACAAATTCCCCAAACTTGGGAAGGGGATACAGGTAACAGCCAGCCAAAGAAACCACGAAGTCAAAGACTAAGAGTTTATGTTGTACACGCATCCAGCATGAACGAGCAGGGCAGAGAGTGGAAGGAAGCTGTGCATGTCAGCGTTAGCCAAAGCAGGTTTACAAAGAGCCAGCACCTGCCTTACAACCTCAGGGGGGCCATGAGGAGGGACGGAGATGTGGTCTGTGTGCTCAGGATCTGTTTGGATGACAAAGAACAGCCAGTGTGGAGGGCTGGTGGCAGATAGGATTGGAACAAGATGGGGTGCTCTAATCCTAAAAACGCTCAAAGGTTCGAAGGCGGAGGCACTGATATTCAGGGGACATGGGGAAAATCACGAGATCTCGGGCTCTAATTCAGGGGCCTGCCAAATTGCTCAGACACGTGAGCTGAGGATTTTGGATCTGGTACATGGTGATAGCGAAACAGGGGAGATAAGACAGGAGAAGTTACATTTTTCTTTCCAAGAAGAGCAAGTGTTAGTATTTTTGCTGCTTTGGGTTTGTCGCCATTTCTCCTCAACCCTACTCTAGGAGCAGTAGCTCAAGTCAGAACCTCAGTGTTTTTCAAAACCCATCTGGCTCGACTTAATCTGTTTTCACACCCAAATGTCCGCTGTTTGCAAGGCCCTCTGGGCTTGACTGCCTGGGTGTATTCCTATCCTTAGCTATTTTAGTTGCACGGATAAGTCACTAGTTGTTTTCAGAAAGCTGTGGTCCAAGTCAAAAACTTGAGCTTTCCAGGGCCTCTCAAGCCAGAGTCCCACCCCTACTGTCTTAGCTCAGTGCTTCCTTCTGGCTGTCTTGTTAGTTTCTACCCTGCACAGGGAGCTCCTTTCCCCAAACATAGGCCTTTTGTTGGGGACAAGACAGGGTTGTTTTCCTGTTGAAATCTGTTTCTTCCCTTCTCAGCTTTTAAAATCTCACCTGTCCTTCCCGTTCCTGCTTTACCGTTTCTTCTCCCCGGGGCCTGCCTGCTCGTGTCCTCCCAGCAGGCAGTCAACTTTCCAGCCTCTGAACTTCAGAGAACTTCACCTAGCCCAGCAACAAAGCAGCGTCTTCCAGCACCTTGAAATCTAGACCTTGCTGTTTTGTAGACAAGAACATAGACCTCATCTGGCAGCAGGTTAGAAATGCTGTATCTTAGCCCCACCCAGATCTGCTGATTCAGAATCTGCATTTTAAGGAGATTCCCACATGACTTGTATTAGACACGAAAGTTTCAGAAGCACTTAAGATCACTGGTCCCCAACTTCAGCTGCCCTAGAATCTCTTGAGGGGAGTTTTAGAACATGTTGACCTCTGGGTCCCGCCCCTAGAGACTGTGATGAAATAATCTGAGATGCCAGCTTGACAAGGGAGAGTTTGACAAACTGCCCAAGTGACCGTACTACACAAGCACAGCAAAGTTTGAGAACCACTGGCTTAGCACAGTCACTCCGTCCTTGTCCCATGGCCCCAGGAAATTCCAGAGCCTCCCATGAGATCTCTGTTCTGAAACCGTCTCGGGCAGGGGTGGGGACGTGGGCACGTCCTCGCCATCACCTCTTTCTCGGGGGTCCTTCCTCATAGCACATGCTGGCACTCCACGGGTTTCGCCACGTCTTTGAATCCCAACCCCCACCCAAAGTAAAATTTGATGCACATGAGACATCTGTGGGCGTGGTCCGCTACAGACCTGGGAACATGGGTGAAGCGGGGGAGGAGTCGACATGACCAAAGTGCCAACAACCTCTAAGAGGAATCGTTTTGTCAGTGGTTAATAAAATGTCTCAATATATTTAGGCCTTTATGGACATAATAGCGCTGCCTTGACCTTATAGTTGTAGGGGTATGTTTCTTAACTAGATTCAAGTGCTTTGAGGACAAGAACCGGCAGCCCCAGCCCTTAGCTGGTATTGGTGCTCAACAAGCCGCTACTGAGGAACTGAGTTAATCGCTCGGGATTTAAAAACCCATGCGTGAGGGGTACCCAGGTGGCAAAGTCAGTTAAGCGTCTGACTTTGGCTCAGGTCAGGATCTCCCAGTCCGTGGGTTCAAGCCCCGCATCAGGCTCTCTGCTGTCAGCACAGAGCCTGCTCTGGGTCCTCTATCTCCCTCTCTCTCTCCGCGCCTCCCCTCCTCTCCCACACTCTCTTTCTCTCTCAAAAGCAAAACACATTAGAAAAATAAAATAAAATAAACCAGATGTGTCAGAGGGGCACCAGGGTGGCTCAGTCAGTTAAACGTCCCACTTTGACTCAGATCATGATCTCACGGTTCGTGGCTTCGAGCCCCGCATAAGGCTCTGTGCTGACAGCTCGGAGCCTGGAGCGGGCTTTGGCTGTGTCTCCCTCTGTCTCCGCCTTTACCCTCCTAGTGTTCAGTCTCGGTATAAAAACCCTGATCACAAACTCCTACAGGCAAGGAAAAGGAGGCGTCAGACGCAGTTACTAAATGGTAAAGAAGAAAGAAAGTGAAACCTTTGTAACAGACTGTAGGAAGTAAAGTTCTGGGTTACCTGAATGAACGAATGTTAATTAAATATAACACCGTTATTAACTGTAACCATAATTAAGGAAGAATACTTCTCATCTGAGTTTGTCGGCAATAAAGTGATCTTGCTAAGCTTTGTGTTCCTTGCCCCGATATACAAACCCATCTCCACATGTGGCTCGCCTGCTTTCGAATGACTGATCATCTTGTTACCTACAGTACTTGAAACACAGGAAAGTGTTAGTGAGCTTAAAACAGTGGTTCTTGGGGTGCCTGGGTGGTTCATTTGGTTAAGTGTCTGACTTCAGCTCAGATCATGATCTCAGTCAACGGTTGATGGGTTCAAGCCCCACATTGGGCTCTGTGCTGACAGCTCAGAGTCTGGAGCCTGCTTCGGATTCTGTATCTCCTCCTCTCTCTGCCTCTAACCCACTCACATTCCGTCTCTGTCACTCTCGAAAATAAACATTAGAAAAAATGTTTAAATGAATGTCACCTGTTTGTACACTCTTTCCACGTGGTTGCCACAAAGCTTAAAATGAGAGACATGGTCCCATTCCGTTTCTCTGTGATGGTGCTACTTCCAACATGGCAGTCCAGGAGAAAGACGAACAAACAGGGGGTAGGAGGGGTTGCCTTTGAGGCCAACCGGGTGACAGGTTCTGTGCCTGGCCCCACAACCGCCCTGAGCAGTGAGCTGTATCATCTCCACTTTCCAGATGACAAAGTGCACAGGTTCACAAAGGCTAAGTATCACCAAGAGCCCAAACTACTCAGCTAGGGAGAGCAAGAGCTGAGAGGAGAAGTTACCTTTACTGAATTCTAAAGCACAAAGGTAGGGCCCCCCCCCCAAGAGAGAAAACCCAGTGGGGAGAAGGTCAGAACCAAGCCACACAGCAACTGTTACAGGACTGAGAGGTGTTCAGTGTAGAGAAGCGAGCTCAGGCCAGACCACAGACACCGTTTTCAAATATCTGAAGGTTCAGCGGTGGTCAGATGGATTCTGGGTAGCTCTAAGGGAGGAGGACAGTAGGAGGACGAAGTGATGAGGAAAAATATTTGCAGGGATATCGAGCAAGAACTTTTTAGCCTTCATAGCTGCCCCAATTCAGCTACCGTGGAAAGCAGGGAGGGCCGGGTGCGGGACAAGACCAGGCAAAGACTTGGTCACTTGGCTGACTCCCAAACACCGCGATGCCATAGGGTGGTTCTGGAACACGGCTCCGTGGCACGGCCGCATCAGGATCACCTGGTGTTATTCAAAAAGGTCTCCCCGGGCCTACTGAATCGGAATCTCGCTGGGGGGAGGCTAAATGAGTTTTATTTTGAACAAGTGCCTTCACTTATTCTGATGTGCAGCCAGGCTTTGGAGCCACTGGTGCATAAAGGACATCTGAGCATCCATTGGCCGTTTCGACCAGAGGACTTCGCAAGTCTCTTCCAATGTTGAAATTACATTATTCCATGTCAGGTAACGCTTGCCAACAAAATTATGGTCAGTGAACCTGGCAAGATGAATCATTTCCTTATTTGGTCTGTTTACTCTTTAATGGGAGGATTTCTTCAGCCAAAACAGTAAAGCTGCTAGTCGCCTAGGTTAAGAGAAATGAATTAGATTTTACTTCTTTTCCACTTTTGGCAAGTTAGGCAAGTTCTGGGGTAGGAACACAGTCAAAGACTTATTTTCTCCCAACTCTTCTGGCCAATAGGAATAAGCAAACTTGAGCCCTCATTGCCGGCAACTTATTGCAGACTGGTGAATAAAGTCCCACTTGGAACTTCAGTTGCCTTACTGTAGGTAAGGGTAGCAAAGGGCTGCAACGTTCTGCCTGTGGAATGAGACTGTGTTAACGATTTTCAAGGAAGCAGCTTTCACAAGCTTGATTCATAACACACCAGTGACTAAGAGAAGTAAGTGCCAAGTCCCATCCAGTTGAGGTATTGTTGAGAACACAGCTGGGACAGAGACCGAATCGGAAAATGAGAGCAGAGGAAAACCAGAAGCAGCCAAAAGGAACCAGAAAGAGGGACATTTATTCCTGAGAACGAAATGGATGGCACTCAGTCCAGAAAGAAGGGAATCTTTGAGGCCTGAATTTAGCTTCACAGGACATCTGAATCACCCAACTCAGGTGTCGCAGGCTTTGCTTTCCTCCTGGTGTGGACCAGAGTGGGAGGCAATCTCAAAAAAAGCGAATCAAGTGGTCACTTCTTTCCCAGAAGGCTAAAGCACAGTTTGTCATTTCGCCGCCCCTTTTTATTCAAGGGTTGCCTGAAGGACAGGTTCTGAAGAAATGAGTAAAGGAGGTGGACATGAGGCCAGGGAAAAAGCAAATGTGGAAGCAAATGTCTTAACTTGATTAAGTTTGAGCCAATAGCTGCTCGGTGAGGAAAAGTCATAAATGTAGAATAAGCAGCTATTGGTTTCGGCTTCTCTATTTCTCCCTAAAGGGTATTACTTTGTTCTTTGTTTCATTCAGCTGTTAAACATGGTCTTTTGAGAACATTATCTGGATTTAGGACGCGTGGAATCCATTTTTTTTTTCTTCTAGAGCTTCAATAAAGTCATTTGTCTCCACTCCTTCTAGCTTATCATATTTCTGGCACAATTATAACAATTGTTTGATCCTTCCTTCTTGGATACTTTGATTCTGGTCCTCATAGGCCCTTCCAGTTCTATGTTCGGATTATTTCTTTTTAAACATACAAAGGGACTGCTGTCATTTTGGACTTGTGTCTGCAGTTTGTGAGCCTAGATAAACGACACGTGGACGCTTCAGGGATTAAGCATGGGGAATGGCTCAGGTATGCCATTACTAATACATGTTGCAGAAGGTTCCCAAACTAGGGTTTCTGAGAATTTGGAGAAACCCAACATAATGTCACTTTTGTTTAAAGAAGTGGTTCTCCAAGTGAGATCTCTAGTGGCTGTGAACTAATCCAAAAGTGCAACTCCTGTCACCGATTTGTATCTGTATGTACCACTCAGCACCATTTACTGTTCATTTATAATCTTAAAAGAAGCACCATACTGGAGTATGCAGAGAATTATACTTTGCCTTCCCCTAAGAGTTCCAGCTATGACAACATTTGGCATCACTAATTTGACTCATTTTTTTCCTAATGAATAGATTTTATGACCTAGTGTGCATTGTGGTTCAAACGTGAATTAACCACAGCTAAATAAAACATACACCTACGTGCAAGTAACAATTTCCTGCTCTTACCTAGCTGCTGCCTCATAGGGAGGTTGAAATGGGTGGGGCATTGGAGTCCTTTGTTTCAGCCAAATGGTCTGAAACCAGGAAAGTTGGTGAGCACTAGTCTAAAACAATGGGGTATAGGAAAAATAGGGCAGGTTGTTGGAGTCAGACCCATCCAAGGTCAAGCCCTTCTCAGGGTCTCCACCTTCCAATCTGCAGGCTGCAGTTGGACAGGGTCATGGTGTGGAGGGGCTCCTGGGCCTGAGATCCAGCCTGCACTCTGCCAGCCAAGCTCCTTACATTGGGCTGTGTCTACCCTGGGGTGGGAAGGAGGGGAGGGGAAGAGCACTTTTTTTTTGTTTTTGTTTTGTTTTTGTGTTTTATTTTAATCTCATGTACACAAAGGCAAACAGCCTCCCTGCCTGCAACCCTGGTAGTCTATTTTAGTAGCAGAGTGACTTTAGGAAAATGCTTACCCCATTTTTGTAAGTTTGTTTGTTTGTTTATTTCCTTAAAGCATGAGGGGAGCCGGTGGGGGGAGCTGAGAGGCAGAGAGAGGGAGAGAGAATCCCAAGCAGGCTCCATGCTATCAGTGTAGAATCCCACAAAGGGCTCAAACCCCCAACTGTGAGATAGTGACCCGAGCCAAGATCAAGAGTTAGATGCTCAACTGACTGAGCCACCCAGGTGCCCCAAATGCTCACCCTTTCTGTAGCTCAGGCTTCTCATCTGCACCTGTGGAGTAAGTCCTACTGTGTAGGATTGATGGAACATAAGATGATCATGTATGCAAATGACCTGATGCATAGTAATAGCAACCTAGCAAAAGATTATGCTTTAGTCCCAGCCCTGATCTCAAATGGTTTTGTGAAATGGGGGGGATGGGACTCCTCCTAACTGAGGTGGCCTGGCCTAGCAACAAATTTTTTAATCTTTGTGGCCAAGTGGAGGGGTCAAGGTCTTTGGAGGCCAAAAGGCAAAAGGGTCAGTCCTAACTCTGTTGCTCACTCACCATGTGACTTTGACCAGGTTAGGAAACTGCTCTGAGTTTCCAGTTTTCCTCATCTAGAAGATGAGTGCAAAAGTTAAGTCAAAGTGCTATTGACAATCTGAAAGGAGTTTATAAACCCAGAATTATAACTGGCACATTTTAGGTGCTTGACAAACTTGAGTTCTTTTCTCCCACCCCTAACCCCTCCTAATCTAGTTACTTGTTGTATTTAGTGTTTACTAAACTCCATCCACACAGGTCAGGCTCAGCCTTCACCAGTGCTCTTTCATTAGGCCAAAAAAAAAAAAAAAAAAAAAAAAAAATTACTTATGGCTTTCCAAGTAAATTTTAATCAAGTTGAATAGCCATTTCATAGACTTAATATATCCCAACAGCCATGTAGGTAAACTGAGTGGAACGAGTAGGAAACAGATACAAAATAGCATACTAAATAGAGAGCTGGGAAACTGTCCTAGATACACTGGGGGCTCAAGTTGTGACAGCAATGTCTCTATAAATCAGCAATGCTGGGACAGCTGGCGATCCCAATGAGAAAAATGGAAATGGAAAAAATGGAAAAAAAAACAAGACAAAATGAAATTAGATCTCCACCTCACTCATCCTGAGGAGACTGAACACCTGTATGCGAAAAGCAAAACTTTAAAATATTTTCATAACCTTAGGGACAAGCAAAGATCTCTTAGCAATGACACACAAAAATGCAGAACTCAAAAGGTGGACACATCTGAGTTCATCAAAATGAAAACCATCTGTACTCCAGCAGCATCATGAAAAAGTATTAAAAGACCAACAGCAGGGGTGCCCGGCTGGCTCAGTCAGTAGAGAGTGCGACTCTTCATCTCGGGGTTGCGGGTTCGAGCCCCTGTTGGGTGCAGAGACGAAAAATAAAATTTAGGGGCACCTGGATGGCTCAGCCAGTTAAGTGTCTGGCTTTTGATTTGGGCTCAGGTCATGATCTCACAGTTCATGAATTCGGGACCCACATCAGGCTTTGCACTGACAGTGTGGAGGCTGATTAGGATTCTCTCTCCCTCTCTCTCTGCCCCTTGCCTGCTTGTTTTGGCTCTCAAAGTAAACGTTAAAAAAAATGAAGACAATTTTTAAAAATAAAAATAAAAAAAATAAACGAACGGCAGACTAGAACATATTTGCAACAGACAAGCAGGTGAAGGATTACATTTGGAATATGCAAAGAACTATAAATTATTTTAAAAAAGGACAAACAAACAGAAAAACAGCAATAAACAAGGGCAGGCAGGGCACAAAAGAGGATGTCTGGATGGCCAGCATCTCCAGTGAAGGACATGCTCCCGCCTTAAATCATCAGAGAAACAAGTAACATTTACAACTCCAAAGATCTGCCATCAGATGAGTGGCAATCAACAAGTCGGAGGAAAACCAAGCGAGAGGATGTAGGAAAGGAAGACAGAAGTGCTGACACCCTGGCAGTCACCTCATCGATGCAACTCTGCAGGCCAACTGACCAAGACTGAGAACGGGTGAATCCGCCTGTGCAGTAGGAAATCACAAGCCAGTCTGAAATATCTAAGAATTGGAAACAACCTGACTGGACATCAAGTTGGGAATAAATACACCAAGGAATGCTCATGATGAAACCCTGCAAGGCAACCCCAGAAATGAAGGAAGACTATTTGTGCTCATGTGACTCCAGCTCACAACCGAGTGAAAACAGCAGCTTCTGGAAGGATGTACATTCATGCAAAATGATAACCTAGCAACTCTGTACTCTGTTTATGACCTATATCCACACAGTCAAGTATAAAACCAGAAGAACACAAAGATGATGACCAGGCATGCCTTGGGGAGGGAGGGAAGGAGGGTTTCAGTGGACCTACAATATTTGTTCTTTTTCCTTTTAATTATTTTTTCGTGACAAAATGTCAACATTTGCTTGTTCGTTTTAGGTGCATGTTAAGGTTTTTACTCTGGTTCATTTAGAAATTGTTTTCAAGCAAATAGAAAGTATCACTTAGGGCAATGGAAATTTGAGAATGGATGATGAAGTTTGAGCTTTTCTGGATAGAATTCAGTTCATAATAGTTACGGGATGTTAAATGATTAAGAAATTGGGATGGGGTGGGGAACCGAAGGAAAGAAATGACACAGGAGAGGGAGAAGAAGAAGAAGAAGAAGAAGAAAAGCTTAATGAGGGGGGACATACCCTGGCAGCACTGTGAGATTCCAGAAATGACAATGCCATAGAGGGGGACCCAGAGCCCAAAGGCCACCTCTCTGCTTGTAGGCCTCAACCTCATGTAGTTAAATAACATTTGTTCATACAGGTAACCCATAGCTTTGCTTCCTACAGTCTGTTATGAAGGTTTCACTACTTTCTCCCTTCTTTGCCATTTAGTAATTGGGCCTGATGCCTCCTTTTCCTTACCTCTAGGAGTTTGTGATCAGGATTTTTATATGGCAGCTCATATAAAATTACCCTGTTATTTTACCTCAGAGTTTCTTAAAAGGTCATCAATTTATACTGAAAATTCTTTTATGCAGATTTATAGCAAGGCTGGGTGAATCCAATAAAGCCCCATCATCAACACTAGCATCCCTTAAGTGCCCGCTGGGTTCTGGAACATGTAGTGTAGATGTAACATGCCGGCAGGCCCCCAAACGCTCTTTTATTGCTGTATCTCTATTTATATGAAGTGCCTTTCCTTTAAAGGACCTAGGGATCTAATTACATGGTCATAGCCAAGGACTTAAGAATATAATAGATCCAATAATTTGTTATTAAGTACTTGGATATGCTAACTACTTGCATAGCTTAGAGGCGCCACGGAGGATGGAGTTAAAGACACTGAGAATGAACCTATCAAGGTGGCAGCATCTTCAGAAAGCATACCTGAATAAGCACAGCCTTAATCAAGTAGCTTATGCTTCAATACATTTGTAATTGACCCATGATTTGTTTCTATGGGGTAACACCCAATAATAATACCCAAACACCAGGACCTTTATCACATAATTAAATATCTTTAGTTCTATTCTACAGATAATTCAGAGTAGGGATTTGAGGGGAAGAGGTCATCCTTAATTTTAGTTGCTCATAATTTTTTCAGATGTAGTAAACAATGCCTTTTCTTGAGAAAAGGCTTAGTGCTATGGATGTGCACCTTTTCCTATCCAGCTCTTAACACAGTTCCATAGACCTAATATAAAAACCCAAACATTCATTTATTAAGAAGATGAAGATTTAAAGGGTGTATTTTTGTTGCACCTAGCTTTTTGCTCATACCTGATGCTTTTAACGAAAAGCAGGGAAAAACAGACAAAGAAGTGTTAAAAGTTATCAAGAGAACCCTCTCCTTCCTGGAATGTGTCAAATGATAAAATATAGTAGGTGGAACCATCTGAACCTACTAAGGCAGTAATTTCATGTGTTCAATATTACGTAAAACAGCCGTGGCTCGAGTCCATAAATGCAATATGGTTAATTGTTAATTATAACATATTTTGCTCAGCTCCTGTACCCTGGGCTGGGGATCCTCCCAGAGCAGAAGAGTTGGGACTTCTTCATGGCTGACAAACACAAAGCTCCCTCCCAAGCTCTAAGGGGTGCTTCACCTGCAAAAAAAAAAAAAAAAAAAAAAAAAAAAAAAAAAAAAAAAAAGGACAAATCTTCACTGTATGTGATAATATAGAATGGCCTTCGGACCTGGCCCAACTGCAACTCCCATTCTTTGTGAGAGAAGTTTAACCAGGAGACAAAACTCTTCTGAGAATTAGGATGAAGCGGTCTCTGAGGGTCTTATACTTTTTTCATTATTATTTTGAGAGACAGAAAATCCCAAGCAGTCTCCACAACCAGCAGAGCCCAATCCAAGGCTTGATCCCATGAACCATGAGATCATGGCCTGAGCCACAATCAAGAGTTGGATACGTAACCCACTGAGCCACCCCAGGTGCCCAGGAGGATTCTCTCAAGTGTTTTTTTTAATTTATTTTTTATTGGTAATAGTTGAAGGCCTGATGTTTGCACAAGGTGAACATGTCAAGTGATTGGAATGGAGAGCAGGCTCTTCTTCAGAGCAACAGCAATGGAAGATGGTCTCAGGTCCAGAACTCAGACTCCAGGCCTGCTCAGTCCATACCCTACCCTCCTTACGTCACTGCATCAACTTGGCTGGCCGGCCCTGGCCATGTGCTACGGCCAGCCGTCTATCACTGGGGCTGTGGGTCGTTCCTGCTCGACCACCCACCTCTCACCCATTCCTAGACTTCACACCTAGCAAGGGGGTGGCACGGATGCTGGGCAGGAGCGCTTTTTCCTCACACCTTTCTGCATTTCCCAACCCGATGGGACTAGCCCTTAGGTAGCTGGGAGCTAGGCAGACCTAGATTTTAATTCCTGAACCGCTACCTACCAGCTGTGTATCCTTGGGAACCTCATTGTGTCTTTGTTAAGTTTCTTTCCTTTGTAAAAATGGGACTATAAATATCTCCTTAGAGTTTTGACAACGAAGTAAGTTAAAGCAGTTCAATTGCTGGTACATGATGAAGAGAAAGGTTTTATTTTTCTTTCCCTTCTTTATTGCCTCCCCCCATGCTCCTCTTCTGATTATGTTTCTTTCTTTCCCAGGCACCAAAGAGAAAGGTGGTCTGTGGCTGTACAATATTAGTTGATTTCTTAGACAATTCTAAATAGTACAACTCTCATCGGCCTTGGCAGAAGTGGAGTCTTGGCATATCTATAAAGGGAAGGTTTGCTAAGCTCAAGGGCACTAGTAGGGACAGGCTAGGCTTCTACTACAGAAACAACCCCAAGTCACAGAACAGGTTATTTCTCACGGCATGTAGTTTACTGTAGGGGCATGGGGCTCCCCAGGGCAGCTGCTTATATCCTGTGACTCAGTGGCCCTACCTGTTCCTGTCACGTGGTTCCATCGGCCAATCATGGCCTCCACTTTCCCTGCCCAAGGGGAAGAGAAACTGAATAATCACACGGAAGCTTCTTGCTGCCCCACTGGGAAATACCACCCACCTCCTCTGCTTACACTGTTTGGGCCCAAGCTAGCCAGAACACCCTATCTACATGCAAAGGGGTGCAAAGTTTATTTTCACGTTACCAGGAGGGAACACAAAGAAGCACGGTTAGGTGAACACACAGGCTTGCCCCTGCCCTATCAGTGTAATTAGGAATTCAGGGAGGGGCTCCTGGCTTGCTCAGGAAGAGGATGGGACTCTTGTTCTTGGGACTGTGAGTTTGAGCCCCACATTGGGTGTAGAGATTACTTACAAATAAGTAAAACTTAAAATACATCTAAAAATCTACTTGTATACATAAGGTAACTAAGATACTGCAAACAACCATCAGCAGGTAAATGGATAAACTAATTGTCCTATATTTACACAATGGAACACTGCTCAGCAGTAAAAAGGAGTGAACTATTAATATACACGAGAGTGGGGCTAAATCTTGAAACAATTATGCTGACTGCAAGAAGCCAAATGAAAGGGGACTCTATTGTATGAACCCATTTATATGGAATACTGGAAAATGCCAACAAATCCACAGTGACAGAGAGTAGAGCAGTGACTGCTTGGAGACAGGGATAGAAGAAGGGATGGATTATAAAAGGGCTCAAGGAAACTTTGGGAGGTGATCAAAGTTTTATCTTGATGTGGGTCTCCTTTCACAGGTGTTTATGTGTACCAAATTTTATACTTGACTATATGCAGTTTATATTCCTCAAGGATACTTCAAGTTAAAAGGACTAAGATATAGGTTCAAAATTATTTGATGTAGTATTTATTACTCAAGAAGCTCTTTGTCTCCTTTGAGTTTTCTGATTACTTGAAAGCCATCAAATGGCATTTCATTACACACATTGAGTAGTCTCTTCCCCACCTCCATGCTCTCTGTTTGCTCTAGATTCATTGCAAAAAGACTGCTGTCCAGGGCTTTGCAACCAAAAAAAAAAAAAAAAAAAAGTAGATTTAAATCTTGGCTCACCACTTGCTAGCTGCCTGGCTTTGGGCAACTTACTGACCTTGAACAGGACACTTATTACCTCACAGAATGGTCATGCAAGTAGGTGTCCAGCTAATTCTGGGAGCCTACCAAGCATTGTTCCGACCTTACACACCTGCTCCCTCCTGCCAAGCCACTGAAACTTCCTATTTGGTTGTTCCGCTGGTTTTGAAAGTGGTTCATATTCACTCGTTTCCAGTCCCCGTACTAGATGCAACAAAATTTAACAGGTTTCAAGACAACTTAGTCATCAAATAAATCCGACTTGAAAAACATCAGAAATATAAAAACCTGTGATGAACCGGGTCTCAACACTTTAAATCAAGACCATCCCTGTCCCTCCCATTTCCTTGTCGAGCCCTTCCTCCAGTTCTGGCAATCCCCACTGCATCTAATTCTTTTACACCTGAGGTGTGAAATGTCAATACCCCTGGAATAGACGAGTCCTATCTCAAGACTTTCGAGTATTTCTTCATGAGCAAGGCATGAAGGAATTGGAATCAGGAAAAAGGCTAGAACTGGCAATCATGTAATTATTATTCATCATGGATTTTTCTATTTTTATTTGAAAAATATTTCATAGATATTATTACTGAGGTTTTTTTTAGAGGCCCCTTAAATTTTTGTGCACCCTAGTCCTGGCCCTCCAGAAAGACCGTCCACCCCAAAGTTGCTTGGGTCAGAAGGACAGCAAAGGGAGGTGGTGTAACGCGTAGATGTGCCAAGGACTTGGCAGTGAACACCTGAGTTTTAGCTCTTTATTCTGCCATTGTCACTAGCGCTGTGAGCCTCAGGAGACAGGCTGTGGGTCTCTGCTTTCCCAGCTGTGACAAGGACAGGATGATCTCCCACTGAGGTGGGGTGGGAGGAAGACGGTCCTGTACTGGTGAAGAGGATAGACCCTGGAAACTGGTTCTCTGGGTTCAAATCCCTGTTCAGCCATTTGTTAGCCACATGACCTCAGTTTTCTCATCTGAGAAGATTAGAGGAGATGCTAATATGGATCTCAGAAGACCAGGCTATGGATCAAGAGTCGATACATGGAAAACTCACAACCGGGACATGACACAGTATCGATTTGGGGAATCTTTCCAACCATCCTCCCCACCACCCAGTTGTTTTAAGGATCCAGTTTTTCAGTATTCTCAGTAAAAGGGTAAAAGCCCTTTGCAGGCTGCAAAATCTCACTGCTAGCCATGATTATCACATGGCCTGAAAGGACATCTAAAAATCGATTCTGCTGCTGCTGGCTGGGTTTTGGTCCAGCCCAAGTAATTGCAAAGCCTAAGCTGGAAGACTGACAGGTCGTGACTAAATATTAATCTCTAATGAAGAGGAAGGTCGTCCTTCTCCAAAAACAACCCCAATGCTGCAGATGCCTGTTTTCACATCCATTTCTGGCTTTCCCCTCCTTTGAAGACAGCACTTGAAACCTCTTTTGCATAACTGAATCTTCAAAAGTTTACAGACCCATAAAAGAAAGCAGCTGAAGGGAACCATTCAAATGAAGCTGCTTAGAAAAGTAACTGATAGAGTTTCAGAAATGGAGGGCTTTCTGTGGAGTAGAAACTGAAGCTGAACATTTGAAAAAGTAGAAGAACACTAAGGTACTTGTTCATTTGATTTTGTGTAACTCATCTGAACTTTTCCATCAATATGAAAAAAAAAAAAAAAGCAATGAGGTTTTCCTGGGCTCAGCTCCTCTCTATAGATATTAAAAAATAACCCCTGAAAGAGAATTAAAGTCGCTTAAGTGATTGTTCTCCACTAAGAAAATGCAGACTAAAAATTTTGTGACAACAAGGACAATTCTTACGGCAGAAATGAAAACGATAGATATATGGTCTGTGCCATTATATAAATGCCTACGTTGAAGTTTAGTAAAATGGGAGCTTCTTAGAGATTGGTTCCATTGCAAAAAGAAAAAAAACCTTAAAAGATGGACTCCATTCTATTTGGGAGAAAGTGAAGTTTCAATTTCAATTCCCAATCCATGCAAAAGTAGCAACATTTAAAAAAAAAACAGAATCAACTTGACAGTTTTTTTCCCCCTCCTGAGTGAGGGCACACAGAAGCCCCTCCTTCCCTACATGCAATGGCGCCCCCCAGCGCTCCTGTGACCAGGATTCTCCACACTGGGGGCCCAGCCTTGCTAGGGGAGGACAGAGGCAAGATGACCACCATCAAAGAGATGTGACTGGATGGCCATGCTCAAAGAAAAGGAGATGCTTTTGGATCGGGGACGGGGGGCTTCCCTTACCGCCTTGTCCCTTGCTCATCCTTTTAACACCAACTCCTAAGCAACACAAAGTAGTTTGTGAATCACTGAATGGTTATGAAGAACTGGAAAGGACAGACTCTAAGGACAAAAGCATTTAAAGAGGATGCCTAACAGGAATGTTTCCAGAGCCCAAAAGAAAACAAACCAACAAAGAAAATACCAAAAAAACCTCTTCAAAAAAGTTCCCACACGAGTAGAAGGTAGTTTAAGCTTGGCTCTCCTAACTTGGATGCCCTCTTCGCCTCTGAACACTATCTCCATCCTTCCGCTCTGCTGTGGAAAATCTCACCTGCCACCTCAGGAGGTGGTCTTGACTCAACCAGTGTAGACACAGGATAACTAACTCCCAGTCATACTTTGCCCACAGCCTGGGTATTTGCTCTCGAACACTCCCGGAGGGGCTTTGGCACCCCTGCGTCACACTCAAGTTCCGTTAGGGAGGTCGCGATATGCTTCTTTATTCTTTCTGGGTTTCAATGCACAGCTCAGCTGTCGCCAAGATTTACTTCGTCATAAAAATGTCAAAACTAAAAGTTGACTCAACCCACAATTGTGACATAACCCTACTGGGAAGACAGGGGAGGGAGAGTGTGTGTGTAAATAGTGGTGAGGCTGGCACCAGGAGGGAAGGGAAGGTGTGGCCACGCTAAGGCCTAATTTTCCGCCATAGGAACTAAAGGATACTTAAAACTGAAAAAAAAAAAAAAAAAAAAGGAACACATTCAAGTATAAATACTCTAAGAAATAGCTCCAAGATTTCAAAGCGCTTGCCTCTGGAAAGCAATATTTAAAGATAGGAAGGGTAGGAGACTGCTGTGTTTGATTTTTAGTTTTGTAGCGCTATTTAACTCAAAACCAGAATGTGTGCTTTGAGAACAAAAATCAAATCCACCCCTCCTTCTCAAAGGTCACCCTTTCGCTACATAAAACCTTGAAGTTACCCCTGGTCTTTGTCTTGGGCTACGTCAAATTCACGGGCCGGATGGGTGTTCTCTTTTATCCAAAGTTAGGAGAGAAAGGGCTAAGTGGGTTTGGTCACCCTGTTGAGGGGGCAGATTACTGGTGACCCATCATCACATCTTCTTGATAAAAAGAAGTAACCAAGATCATCTGTCACTAGTTTTTATTTGAGAGCCAGAGAGCGAAAGTGAGCAAGCATACAAGCCAGCGGGGGAGAAGAGCCGAGGGAGAGGGAATGCCAAGTAGGTTCCACGCTCAGTGTGGAGCCCGACACAGGGCTTGATCCCACGATCCTGGGATCATGGCCTGAGATGAAATCAAGAGTCAGCTGTGTCACTGCCTGAGCCACCCAGGCGCCCCATTTCACCATTTTTTTTTTTAATTTTTTTTTAACGTTTATTTATTTTTGAGACAGAGAGAGACAGAGCATGAACAGGGGAGGGGCAGAGAGAGAGGGAGACACAGAATCTGAAACAGGCTCCAGGCTCTGAGCTGTCAGCACAGAGCCCAACACGGGGCTCGAACTCACGGACCGTGAGATCATGACCGGAGCCGAAGTCGGATGCTTAACCGACCAAGCCACCCAGGCACCCCTCACCATTTGTTTTTTTTACCATTTGTTTTTTTTAAGGAGGTGGTATCCATTATGCTCCCAAGAAAAAGTTCTATAACGAAACTGAAGTACAAAGTCAATGCGGCATTAGGAACTTCCTAGCAAGGGGAATAGACAAGAGTGCTTTCCCATCCTGAAACATTTTCAAGGCAAAGTCCTTCAAAGGGGGCATCCAGGAAGGGATTCCGGTCTTCCACGGGTGGGAGACTAGACCAGATACCTTCCCAATTCCACCCAATTCTATGATTTTAAGTTGCTTTAGAGAAGGGTCTTACACTTGTGGATTAGACTGCTGCATTCACAGTCCTTTTACCCACAGTATAAAAATTCAGTGACAATTCAGTGCCTACTCTCCACCCACACCGTTCCCACAGGTGTGGGGCATTTGTCAACTATGATAAGAGAAGCTTAGAAGCCACTACCCTGTATGTGTTTGTTTCACACTCTGTCATTATTACAGCCTGTTTTAACAAATGAAGGTAAAGTACTGATGTCACCCTGAAAACTGGTCATAAATCTGCCTGATTTGGCCTTAGTGTGATTCATAAAAGTCTTTTGATGTTCTGGAGATCCCTGTTACACAGGAAACGGCCCAGCTCTGGACTCATCGAGGAAACAAAAAGTCAAAGACCAGTTCCTTTTTTTTTTTTTTTTTTTTTTTAAACTAAGTTCAGCATGTCTAAGCTGTTCTTATAACCTTTGAATCAGCTATCTGGGGGGGAAAAGCCAGATTAATTGCAGGGTGTGGAACGAGGAGTCAGACCTTGGTTCCAAGCCCAGTTCTGCCACACTAGCTGTGCAATCTTGGGCAAGTTACTTAATCCCTCTGGATATAGGTTTCCTCATCTCTAAAATGGGTGTAACATCTGGAACAGTTAGGTTGCTTTCAGTGTAACAGAAAAAAGCCAACCAAATTGGCTTCAACAATAAGGAAATTTATGGGCTCGGACACCAGTGAGTCTACAGATTAGGAGGTTTTCAGGGTGGTTGGTCCAACCTTTCAGCCATGTCCTCAAGGATCCACTCTTTCTGAGTCCATGCTGCTGTTCAGCGTCGGGCACATTCTAACAGGGTTCCCTTCAGCATCACACACAATGACAGCCACAGGCAATCCTGGTCTTCCTGTTCATATCCAGCTGAAGATACAAACTGGCTGTCTGTGGCTCTTTCTCCAACCCAAAGGGGAGGGGGCAAATCCAGAAGCCCCAGCAACCTTGTCCCGCATCTCAGAGCCAAACTGGTCATAAATCCATTTCTGAACCAGTCACAAGGGGAGGGGATTGCACTGACTGGCCTAGATTAATCCAGACCACCCAGTGGATTTGGCATCTATGTCCCAAACCCCTCGGCTGCCACCCAACAGGAGGGGGGCGGGTAGACAGAAGGAGACACCCTGGTACCTGAAACAACATCTACCTCGCACACAAGTTGACCGGGAGGAGAAAACAAGAGGACACACACAGACGCAGGTGGGGTGGTGGCCAAACAAAAGTCCCTCCCCTTCCGATGAGGGGGGAAATGAACTCTAGCATTTGTAGGGTTGGTCTCACCAGGATGAGCTAGGAGAAAGCAGTCCAGGTCCCCTCCACGGAGGACATGAAGACATGACTGGCCAGAAATGCCCGGGAGCCTCTATGGGAGGCACAGCGGGGTCCAGGTTGAACTGCCCAACATAGAGTTTGCGCGGAACTCAAACCCAGCTTTCAGGTCTTCCAGCTGGGGCTCACCTTTAGGTCTGTGGCAGGCAGATGACCGCGGGGGCTGACCCCACTCCTTTCTCTAAGCCACCCGACCACACGACCTGGCCCTGGTCAAGGAGGCACAAGGCTGCTGTGAGGCTCTTGGGAACGATCTGGCTTTCTTGATAGCGATGCTCCTCTCCGCCTTTCTCCTGCTGACTGTGGATGTGGCAGCTGGGGAGGGGGCGCTGCACTGATCTCTAAACCACGTGGCATACCCAAGGTATAGCAGGGACACCAGCCCAGATGCCAGCAGGTACCCCCTTCATTCAAACCTTTACTAGGTCAAGCCACCGTGCTGGCCATCAAACAGGACCACTCGGCTCTCCCGCTGCAAGGAGCATAATGGAAGGCTTTGCTGCTTCTCTTCTGGATCCACCAACACATTTCTGGGAGGCCCACTTCCCACAGGCTACTCCCGGCCGGTGACTGAACAAGGCCACCGGGTCGGCACAGGCTCACTCCTGAGAGACGTGGGGACCCTTCAGTAGGCAACACTGCATCGGGGACTCCCCCGTCAAGCTGAGCTGCCCTGCAGTGTGACACTGTCTACTCCCCCTCCTTCCTTCCCTGGTTCCATCTTACCTGCTCACATCAGACCTGCATCCCTGTCTTTCCTCACCTTCTCCGGCCCCTCTTCTTTATCCTCCCCCAGCGCCGCTCCAATCCATTTCTGGCATCTCTACTCCTGTCTTGGCAGCTGCCCCTCAGAAGCCCTCCAAAATGCAGCCATGGTAGTCTTCTTCCATCACTTGCTACCACAAGCTTTCCTAACAGACTCTTGGAAGATCCCTATTCTAAGGGCAGAAATGCGGGGCTCCTGGGTGGCTCCGTCAGTTAAGCATCTGACTTCAGCTCAGGTCACCATCTCATGGTTCATGGGTTTGAGCCCCACGTCGGGCTCTGTGCTGACAGCTCAGCCTGGGGCCTATCTCAGATTCTGTGTCTTCCACTCTCTCTGTCCCTCCCCTGCTTGTGCTCTCTGGCTCTCTTTCTCGCTCTCCAAAATAAACCTTAAGTTTTGTTTCTTTTTTTAAAACAACAGAAAGGATGAGAAAGCAAAGTGATTTTTTAAGGGTCAAAAAAAAAAAAAAGACTCTTTCCTTCTACATTCTAAGTTGAGAAACAGATGTGCAAGTCAGTGATCAAAAGGTCCACTCTATTACCGCAAAAGCTGGAGCTGAAGCCAAAATGGCCACGACTTTCCACTGAATTCATACTCACTGAAGCACACTCCCAACAGCTGGGGAACTGCAGGTTCCAACACCCCCTGCTGCACATCCCTACCTCTCCCAGCACCCCATCCCCACCCCCAGGACTAGGGCCTGCGGGGACAAGAGCCTCCAGCCATCAACACCAAGATTGAGAGCCCAAGGAGGGCCAGACAATGCATGGGGGAGCAGGGTCCCTTTGTAGCGCTGACCCCACCCTGCAGGGTCATGTGGGCTGACGGGGCACCTCCATCACCTCCTGCGGTCGGTGGGACTGCTCTTCCTCAGGGTGGATCCTGCGGGAGGCTCCTAGGGGTAACTTCTCCAGGGCCCCGGAGAAGTAGAAAAGCTTGTTGCATAAACTAAGACGATGGAGGGGACAAAGACAGAGGACGCACCCTCCACTATCACAGTCCTGTAGCCGGGGCTCACTCTGCCCTCAAGCAGCCACCAGGTCAGTGGTGCCGAGATGTGCTCCAAGAGGACTTTGATGGCAGGTCCCGACTTGCCAGCCAGAGGTGTAGAAACAATGCCACAGGCTCTAATTCTGCACAGAGACACTGATGGCTCCCTCTGCTCTTTCCTATTCTCTTCGTATCGTCCTGATTTGATCCACCCTGGATTTTAAAGTTTATTTGCTCTTTATGCACTTCTGTAAATTATCATAGATCCTTTCTGGAACGAGGTGTGGGTTGGATAATTGTCATTTATATCAACAGGAGTAGAAGGGCACCTGGGTGGTTCAATTGCTTAAGTGTATGGCTCTTACTTCGGGCTCAGGTCATTACCTGGTGGGTCTGTGGTTTGAGCCCCACACCAGGATCTGTGCTGACAGAGTGCAGCTTGCTTAGGATTCTTTCTCTACCCCCCTCCCTCTTGTGATCTCTCTCTCTTGTGCGCGCATGCTCTCTCAAAAATAAACGTTTAAAAAATACAGGAGTAGAGTTTTAGGGCTTCGGGGTCAGGCTGTCTGGGTTCAACAGCTTTGTTATTTCCCACTGTGTAACTTTTTAAGAGTCTGTGCCTCAGTTTCAACAGCGGTAAAATGGACAGAATAAGAATATTACCCCAGCAAGTAGAGGTGAAGGTTCAGTGAGCTAGCACTGGAAAAATCTTAACACCACGAGCCCTCTATAAAGGCTAGTTATGGTTTTTATCACAGCAGGCACACCCTATTGTCTGGGCCAACCCGCGCGGATTCCCGCCACGGGGGACTAAAGCGGGACTTCCACAAGGTGACACAAGAACAACAACTACTGATGTATCGAGGGAACATCACTGATGGATCTCGGACTAGACTGGCCAGAGGAGAACAGCCAGTTTTAACACAATGACTGCTGGAACTGGGGGAAAGTTTGGACCAAGGTTATTTTTCCAGAGAGGCACAATGTTCCCTTTTGAACAGCTGAGAAGCTGTAGGGTTGGGGTCTGTGGAGGTGGTGGGTGCAAGATGAGGTCATTACAAGAGGATTTGAGGGCACAGGGGTGCCAAAGACACGTGGGGGTGTTCTTCACACGTCCCAGTGGGGAGGCTGTGCCTACACGCCCTAATGAGGTTCAGGTGTGAAAGACCAGGCATCATCCCTGTTCTAGAATCAGGTGCTCCAAGTGGAGATAAAGTGCCAGCACCCAGGGAAAGAGACTGCAGCCTCTGAGTGCCTAATTTAACACAGGAACAGGGAGAACCCTCTAAAATATGCAAAGTGCCTTGCAAGAAAGAAAAGCAACCCAGATCTGAGCAGTAATTCTGTTGCTAATTCTGTCTCCGATATTATGTATAAAGAACATGAACAACTGGGAGCGTTTGGAGTTTCTCAAAAGCCTAGAAATTCAATCAAGTCTCCCCCAGCTAGAGTAACCAGCCCTTCTTGTTTGATGTGCAAATTATAACGAGATTTTTCATTACACCAAAGCAGGAATTTACAAGCTGCGAACGCGTATCTAAGAGTGTCAAGTGAGAAGCTACTTGAACACACACGCACACTTCAAGCTATTTCCAATGTCTTCCGGAAATAGAAACACCTATAAAAACTCAGTTTAAGATCACAAAAACCCTTTAAAAGCCCTACCTGGGATATTAGAAGTTTCCACCTCTTCTGGTTACGGCCAATTATAGAACTTCCTCCACCGTAAATCACAATGAACAGAGCCGAGCAGGTGAATCACACGCTTTTTACGGTAATGACAAGACATAAATTACCATAAAGACTTTCAATCCCTGCATTTCCAAGTGCTGCAATTTGGGAGAACGGCTTGTCCCTTTTCTCACTTGTTATTCACCAAACTTCGCGTTGGAAATGCGCTTAGACGACCGGGATTCAAATGAAAAACCAAGCCCCTGACCTCTGACCGCGAACGCGTGTGGGGCCGTGTGGCCAAATCTAATTTTTCAAGAAAAGCTAGAAACCCTATTTTTTTTTTTTTCCTTTCAAGAGCAAAACCTCCGGATTTTTAAATGTTGGCAGCTAATTACGATCTCTATAGAGGTACAGTGGGTTCCACAAGACGTACCTGGGGCTAAGTGGCCAGGGCACCAACCAGGCTGCGGGTTCTCCAGGACTTGGCCTCTCTGTCTCCAGAGCCACGTCTGAACCCGACTCCGGGGCCTCCGATTTGGGGGGGGGGGGGCTCCCCTCACTGCTCCTGGTGTTGGAGGCCTCGAGGTAGCACTGCGGTTTACTTTCCCGAGCTCAGCAGTCTCGGGCTTGCCCTCTTTATAGTTGTTTGCCCCGGCGGCCATTGCAAAATACCACACACCTGGTGGCTTCAACAGCAGAAACTTATTTGCTCAGAATTGTGGAGGCGGGAGGTCTGAGATCAAGGTGTCCACAGAATTGGTTTTTCCCGAGGCCTCTCTCCTTTGGAGTCCACAGGCCCCCTCCTTTTGGGGTCCACAGACCCCAACCCTACAGCTTTTTGGTTTGCAAATAGATGCCCTCTTGCTGCTGCTTTTTAAACACGGTCATCCTGACCTACCCTATGACCCAGCAATAGCACTGCTAGGAATTTACCCAAGGGATACAGGAGTATTGATGCATAGGGGCACTTGTACCCCAATGTTTCTAGCAGCACTTTCAACAATAGCCAAATTACGGAAGGAGCCTAAATGTCCATCAACTGACGAATAAAGAAATTGTGGTTTATATACACAATGGAATATTACGTGGCAATGAGAAAGAATGAAATGTAGCCTATTGCAGCAACATGGATGGAACTGGAGAGTGTGATGCTAAGTGAAATAAGCCATACAGAGAAAGACAGATACCATATGTTTTCACTCTTATGTGGATCCTGAGAAACTTAACAGAAACCCATGGGGGAGGGGAAGGAAAAAAAAAAGAGGTTAGAGTGGGAGAGAGCCAAAGCATAAGAGACTCTTAAAAACTGAGAACAAACTGAGGGTTGATGGGGGGTGGGAGGGAGGGGAGGGTGGGTGATGAGTATTCAGGAGGCCACCTTTTGGGATGAGCACTGGGTGTTGTATGGAAACCAATTTGACGATAAATTTCATATCTTAAACAAATAAATAAATAAACACGGTCACCCTGGGTCACCTGGGTGGCTCAATCAGTTAAGCATCCGAGTTCGGCTCAGGTCATGATCTCGTGGCTTGTGGGTTCGAGCCCCGTATCGGGCTCTGTGCTGACAGCTCAGAGCTTGAAGCCTGTTTCAGATTCTGTCTCCATCTCTCTCTCTCTCCCTCTGCCCCTTCTCCGCTCACAGTCTCTCTCTCTCTCTCTCAAGTATAAATAAAAAATTCAAACATGGTCATCCTTCAGTGCAGGGTGGACTGTGCAGGAGCTGGTGTGTGTCTTGTGTCCTCATCTCCTCTTTCTGTAGGGACACCTGTTGGAGTGGATAAGGGCTCAGCCTAAAGGCCTCATTTTAACTTAATTACCCCCTTTAATTTGTCTAGCTCCAAAATGCAGTCATATTCTGACCTGAATTTTGAGAAGGACATAATTCAGTGCATAATCCTTCTGCCTCAGTTAGCCCTGCCCCAATTCCCGATTGGTCCCCAAAGGTGAGGGGAGGAGGAATATGGGCACGTGCTTAGAGCAGAATGTCACTGGAAGACATGAGACCATATCGCTCCCTCCCCACACTTGGACCACTGAACTGATCTCTTCAGAACTGTCTCAGACCCTCAGACCACTCCACACGGCTTCTCCTACTTCACCCACCTTTTCTGCAGATCTGGAATTTCCAAAGACACGTCTCAAGCCTTCGATCCCCTGACGTCCTCGGTGGCACTTTGCTCCCACACTGGCCGCCCACAATCGCTTCCACTGCTGAATGGGCACATCCCTTCGCCCACTAGGAGGCATAGTGTACTTGCCCTACCCTTGAATCTGAGTTGACTCATGTGATTTGCTTTGACCAGTGGAATGCCCTGCCGGTTTGTCCCATAGGAGCCCCGCTTCCACTTTTGTTCTGTTAGAACCCTGAGCCCACCATGGGGTGCAGAGCCCCAACCAAGCTAGTCATGTGGAGGAGAACAGCCATGTGGAGGGCTGTTGCCCCAGCTGAGCCAACGGCTGCTTGCAGTAACACGTGTGACCCCAGGCGAAACCACAGAATAGTGAGAAATCATCAAGCATGGTGCTTTTAAGCCATTAAGTTTGGGGGATGGTTTTTTATGCAGCAATACTGAAACATCTCTTCCCAGTGACAGACCTCCCCTGTTCTTTGTACTATTTTCCCCATTATTCCAATCACCATTCTCAGTTCAATGTTAGGAAAGGGAATGATGACCTTCATATGAAAGAGAGGTGAATTGATTTGCAGAACAGAAGCCGCATGGGAAATTTTTTACAGTTCGTGTCTTCTCTTGCCCTCTGAGCCTTTATTCTTAACTTAATGGTGTTCTGTGTACACACTGTGTAAGAGGATTATATAGGAGGTGCAAGGAACACAGACAAAGACTGGGTGGGACGTTTGTGTTGTAACTAGACTAACAATGTGCTGCTCCCTTAGTCCATCTCTGAGAACATGGAAATCATTGTTACACAGAGATGCTTGGGAGAAAGGGTGCCGCTGGGAGTACCATATATCATTTTTGCTTTAAAATTTTCTTTTAATGTTTATTCTTGAGAGAGAGAGACAGAGCGCAAGTGGGGAAGGGCAGAGAAAGAGGGAGACACACAATCCGAAGCAGGCTCCAGGCCCTGAGCTGTCAGCACAGAGCCCGACCCGGGGCTCGAACTCACAAACCGTGAGATCATGACCTGAGTGGAAGGCGGACGCTTAACTGACTGAGCCACGCAGGCGCCCTATGTCACTTTTGCTTTTAAAGTTTCACATTTAGGGGCGTCTGACTTCTGCTCAGGTCATGATCTCACGTTTGTGAGTTCGAGCCCCGGGTCGGGCTCTGTGCTGACAGCTCAGGGCCTGGAGCCTGCTTCGGATTCTGTGTCTCCCTCTTTCTCTACCCCTCCCCTGCTCATGCTCTCTCTCTTTCAATAGTAAATAAACATTAAAAAAAATAAAAAATAAATAAAGTTTCATATTTATTACGTAGTCAGCTGACCTTTGCTGTATCATATTGAGGACTGGGAGGTGTTTCATTTTGTTTGTTTTTTAAAGTGAAAACCAAGGTACAGAGAGATTGAATGACTTACTCAAAGTCAGAACACTGGCAGACTACAAGGAAGCTACTAGATTCTTTTTTTTTTTTTTAAGTTTATTTATTTATTTTGAGAGACAGAGAGAGAGAGCGAGCAGTGGGGAAGGGGCAGAGAAGGATAAAGAGAGAATCCCAAGCAGGTTCTGTGCTGATAGCATAGATCCTGATGCGGGATTTGAAGCTGGGCTCAATCCCACGGACCCCCATGGACAGTGCGATCATGACCTGAGCCGAAATCAAGAGTCTGACCCTCAATGAAACGAACCACCCAGCCCCACAGGCGCCCAAGGCTACTAGATGCCTGGTGTCAATATTGAGTCAGGTCCTTAATGGTGTAGACATTGTGTGTAATAGGAAGGAATGTGAGGGGCCACTATTTGGCATGCAAATGGCCTGAGGGCAAGGCCTTGTTCATCTTGATGGGTCCTGGGACACCCTGGTTTGTGTTAAGTCCCGCTGACTTTTCACGGGGTGTTTAAAACGTTAATTTGGATGAAAAGATCTGGGTTCATGCCCTGGTTCTCCCACTCCTTGGCTATACGATGTTACTCAAATCAGTACAAGAAGCCTCAATTTCCTCTTCTTCAAACTGAGACTGTCAATAGTCTTCCTACTACACCTACTACCACTGCCTTCTACTTCAAAGGGTTACGTGAAGAAAAAATTTTGAAAAGGAACATGAAAACTCTGTGAAGTGAAAAGATAAAAAATGACATTATCATTATTCAATGTCCTGTTTTCTATCTCGCATTCTCCTATCACTGCAGAATATAATGCCTCACTTAACACAGGGTAAGGGCATTCACAGGAATTTGAGAGAACCTGGGTTTTCATTTTATCTCTACCAATTATTGACTCTGGGTCTCGGGAAGAATCAGTTTCTTTGTGTCTCTTTCCCAGGAGGTTAGAATCTTAGGATTCTATGATTTCCTACAATGCTATTATTTCTGGTGAATTATAGAATGCTGGTAAGGCATCAAAAAACAGCTACCCAGACCCCTGTGGCTGTCATGCATAGGGCTGTGGAAATGGGCAAAATTATTAAAATTATCTTCAGTAAACTATAAGCATGTTTATATACCACACTCTCATCGAGGTAAAAAAAAAAAAAAAACAAAACACAGAATCTCAGGGCACCTGGGTGGCTCAGTCGGTCGGGCGTCCGACTTCAGCTCAGGTCATGATCTCTCAGTCTGTGAGTTCGAGCCCCGCGTCAGGGTCTGTGCTGACAGCTCAGAGCCTGGAGCCTCTTTGGATTCTGTGTCTTTCTCTCTCTCCCCCTCCCCTGCTCACTCTCTGTCTCTCAAAAATAAATAAACATCACAAAAAAATTAAAAAAAAACAACCCGGAACCTCTTGTGAATGGAAATATATTAAAGCACACTATTAGAGTTATTTCAATATTTAACAAAATTAATTCACGACTTACCAGACTGAAGCGCCACTATCTCAGTGGAACAAGCGTGGCATAGATTATTGAGTGCTGTGGTTTTGTTTCCCTCCCACAACATTTCCTAAATATGATTATTTTCTTCTTTAACAGGAAGGACATAACTGTTTAAGTGGAGACTTAACAGTTTGCAGTGTCACATTTGAGTGCCCTTAGATCTCAAACTGTATTCTTCTTCTTCAGACTGAAACTTCACAATTGCTGCTGACGTAAGGAAATGTCTTAATTCGGCCCTTTGTGCATTGGGCCCTGTGTCTGGGGAAACAAAATGCATTCTGCAGAGAATATAAAGCTTGCTGTGACCCTGCTGGGTTATGAATAATTTGTGCCATCCAGAAGCAGTACTCAGTTTGAAAATACCATTTTAAAGACATCATTTGTTGTTTGACTACCATTTCCTATTTCATACAAAAATTGGAAAGCTGGAATAGCGGGTTCTGTTCTCTTGGGACTTATATCCTCATTTATTTGAGGTCTGCTTCCAACTTGAAAATGTAGTCTGTCTCATATTCCTGATATAAAATGAAAGTGAGCTACCAGCATTCTGCTTGCTAACTATGAGGGAGAGGAGGAGGAAATGCAGGATATCATTTGCAATTTCAAAAGGCGACCAGAGTTTGCATTAAGCCACTGCTGTTTTCTGGGAACATCCACAGGTCATATCCTTTCCCATCCCAAGCCTCCCGTATGGAGAGGTCAAGGGCTCATCAATCCAATTAGATATAGAGTTTAAAGCAAAAAATCAGTGTAGGCCAGGACTTCCAGAACGGGGAAGTAGGAGCTCAGCAGACCCCCTCTTTAGCAAAACCATAATTTAACTGGTAAACATTATTTAAAACGCAGGAATTTAAAGTCTCCAGAAATTGTTTGAAGGGTATACAGCACATGGAGGAAAAGTCACTCGAGAAAATCGATCACACCTGAGGGAGAACAGCCAGTGTCTGTGGTATTTGAGTCACATCCTGTTTCCTTACCCCCTTCAGGCCAGCTCCTGATTAGGGACATGCCGCTGGGCGCTCTCCTGTGGGCAGGTGTGGCCAAGAAGATGGGGGTTCCTTCCTACCCCAGCAACCATCTGAGGCTATGGTTTCACTCTTGTAGGGGCAGGCTCAGCACCACCGCCAGACCCCCACCACCAGGGGCAGAAGCTGTCTTCTGGACAGCATAGCCAGCTTGCTCCTGAGGAAGAAGCTCTACTCCAGATGAGAGTCCTGGGGCCCTGACACCCCCAACCCTGGCCCCGTGCCCTGGCTAGGAGGGTGGAGGTTCCATGGTGCCAGAGATAAGCCAGGACGACCAGGCACTGTCACAGCCCCCACCCCCAGTACACGCTTATAGAGAGGGGCGTTTATCACCCTTTGGAAGAGCGGGTCCCTGACCACAGTGCCTGTGCAGTGGTGCAGGAGTTCTGCCGTGGGGAGGGGGAGGTCGGGGGGATAGTGGGGAGGGTGGAGGCTCGTGCTGAAGACAACAAGCTCAGTAGCTCAGCTGAGGCGCCTATTGGGAACAGAGTGGAGAGCTCCATCCCTAAAAGTGTTGTCAAAAACAGTGGAGGTCTTTGTGGAAATGAAGAGGCTGGTGATTCTGACACACGATAAGCAGAGAGCAGCCAGAAGTTTAATAGAGAGAAGCAGGAAAGAGACCACCAAGGAGAGCCCTCCTGGGGTCACAGTGAACTCAGGGGGTTGGGAAAGCTGTGCGCAGGTGGGGGCTGCCTAGCACCTCCCGCCTTGCCCCCCCCCCCCACCTCCAACCCGATGAAGCGATCAGAGCAGCCAGTGGAGCTGACTTGACAGCATCCTACGAGTCTCGAAAAGACCCAGCAGCACGGGGAGGGGCTTAAATACAACCTCTGATCAAGCACTGACTGAAAACTAAGTCACTTTGACACAGGACACCTGATCAGGTTTTAAAACAGTTATTGCAGTCATTCCTGACAATCTGGAAGACTGTGCATGGCCAAGACTGCACCCACCCAGGGAACAATCAGACAGGAGCAATCAGAGGACTCTAAGATACTAGAACATGGGACAAAAAAGTAAATGCTCTGAACTTCAAGCCGTACACATGTGCCACCGAAAAGGGTCAAAACCTAACTGGCTAAGGGGGCTTGAGCACAACCTTTGACCAATAAATGGCTTACACCCATCCGAAGCGATTCCTAGGTGGCCAGGCTAGAAGAGAACAAGGTGAGAGAAACGTGAGCAGGGATGTCAGAGGCTGTGCACTGGGGGAACTAGACTTCCCAGGATTATTGCAGTCAAGTCCCTAAACAAACAAACAACCCACCCACACCCCCGAGAGTGGCGTCAGTATCCAGTCACCACAAAACAGTATCTAAAATGTTCAGTTTTCCACAAAAAAAGTGACAAGACATGCAGAGAAACGGGAACACGTGAGCCATACACAAGGGAAAAAGCAAACAACAGAAACTGACTTTGAAAGGGTCCAAATAGTGGACCTAGCAGCCAAAGACTTCAAAACAGCTATTATAAATATGTTTAAAGAACTAAAGATAACCATGCTTAAAGCACTAAAGGAAGGTATAATGACAACGTCTTACCAAAAGACAATGTCAATAAAGAAAACCCATTAAAAAGAACCAAACAGAGGGGTGCCTGGGTGGCTCAGTCGGTTAAGTGTCCGACTTCAGCTCAGGTCATGATCTTGGGGTCCATGAGTTTGAGAAGGTGTTGGGCTCTGTGCTGAGAGCTCAGAGCCTGGAGCCTGCTTGGGATTCTGGGTCTCCCTCTCTCTCAGCCCCTCCCCGTCTCATACTCTGTCTCTGTCTCTCAAAAATGAATAAACATTTAAAAAGGTTTTTTTAAAATAAAATTAAATTAAAAAAAAAAAAAGAACGAAATAGAATCCTGGACTAAAAAGTACAAACCAAAATGGGAAATTCGGAGGGGTTCAACAGTAAACTTGAGCTGGCAGAGAAATCAAAAGGAAAATTCTCTGAGATGAAATGAAGGCATGCACACTAAGACTCACTGGGAGCAGCTAAGGCAGTGTTTAGAGGAAATTTTATATAGGTAGATGCTTATATTAAGAAAGAAGAAAGCTCTCAAATCAATAACCTAACCTCCTACCTTAAGACATTGGGAAGAGAAGAACAAACGAAACCTAAAGCAGGCAGAAGGAAAAAAACAATAAGAACTAGCGTGGGGATTTATAAAATAGAAACACAACAGAGAAAGTCAATGAAACCAGAAGCTGGTTATTTGAAAAGACTGACAACACTGACAAACTCCTAGCTTAAATCAACTAGGAAGAAAAAAAAAAAAAGAAGACTCAAATTACCACAATTAGGAATGAAAAAAAGGGCATAGGACCGATCTTACAAAGGATTCTGAGAATACCTTGAAAATAGTATGGCAAAAAATTAGATAACTTAGATGAAATGGAAAAACTCCTGGGAAGACACAAACTAGCAAACCTGACTAAAGAAACAGCAGAAAATCTGAATAGAGCTATATCAAGCAAAGAGATCAAATTAGTCATTTTAAAACTTCCCTTAAAGGGAAATCCAAGAGCAGTTGGCTTTTCTGATGAATTCTATCAAACATTCAAAGAAGAAGTAACACTGATTCTTCACAAACTCTTCCAAAAAACAGAAGAGGCGGGAACACTTTCTAATTCCTTCTTTGAGGTATTTCCCTGATACCAAAACTAGACAAAGACGTCACAAGAAAAGAAAATTAAAGATCAATATCCCTAATGAATATAGACACAACAATTCTCAACAAAATACTAGCAAACAGAATACAGGAACACCTAAAGATGATTTTACACCACAAGCAAGTGGGATTTATACCAACAATACAAGATTAGCTAACATCTTAATACATACTGTTAACAGAATAAAGCATCCATATTAGAAAGGAAGAATTAAAACTCTACTTGCAGATGACATGATCTTATAGTAGAAGATCTAAAGGAATTCACTAAAAAACCATTAGACCTAAAAAACAAGCTCAGCAGGGTTACAGGATACAAGATGAACATCAAAAGTCAATGTTATTTCTATGCACTAAAAATGAACATTCCAAAACTGAAATTAAGAAAGCAATTTCCAGGCATCTGGGTGGCTCAGTTGTTAAGCATCTGACTTTGGCTCATGTCATGATCTCATGGATTGGGAGCTCGAACCCCATATCAGGTTAGCATGAGCTCCGCTTTGGGTGAGCCCCACTTCTCTCTCTCTCTCTCTCTCTCTCAAAAAAAAAAAAGCAATTCCACTTACAATAGCATCAAAAAGAATAAAATATGTAAAAGAAATGCACACTTTGCATACTGAAAACTACACAACACTGCCGAAAGAAACTGAAGACCTAAATTAGTAGATCAGAATGGTCTAAATCATTGATTGGAAGACTTACTATCGTTAAGATGGCTATGCTCCCCAAATCGATTTACAAATTCAAAGCATTTGCTATCAAAACTGGCTGCTTTTTGCAGAAGTTGATAAGATGACCCTAAAACTCATATGAAGATGCAAGGGACCCAGAACAGAAAAAAGAGTCTTGGAAAAGAAGATCAGGCTGGAGGACTCACATTTCTGGATTTAAAAGCTTGCTACAAAACTACTGTAATTTATCAGTCATCATAAGGATAGCAACATAAATCAATGGAGTGGCTTTGAGAATCCATGAGTAAATCTTTACATTTATCATCAATTGATTCCCAATAAGGGGGCCAGCATAATTTAATGAGGAGAGGAGAGTCTTTCCCAACAAGCAGTATTAAAATAACTTTATGCAAAAGGAGGAATTTGGAACCCTACTAAACACCATACACAAAAATGAACTACAAATGGATCTTAGACCTAAACGTAGGAGCTAAAATTATAAAACTCTTAGAGGTAATCTTTGTGACCTTGGGTTAGGTACTGGTCTCTTAGCTATGATACCCAAAGCACAACCAACAAAAGAAAAAATAGGTTGGAGTCTATCAAAATTAAAAACATTACTGCCTGTAGTAATATTATCGCAGAGGTGAAAAGACAACCTACAGAATGGGAGAAAATGGTTGCAAATCATACATTGGTAAAGGAGTTGTTTCCAAGAGCAAATAAAGAACTCTTGCAACTCAATAATGAAGAGACAAATAACCCAATTAAAAAGTATTTGAGTAGGCCTTTTTCCGAAGAAGATATATGAATGGCCAATAGGCCCATGGAAACATGATCAATATCATTAGTCATTAGGGAAACCACAATAAGACACCAACCACTTCAGACCCACTAGGATGGCTGTAGTGAAAAACGCAGGCAATAACAAGTGTTAGTGAGTATATGGAGAAATCGGAGCCCTCACCTATTGCTAGCCGAAGCGTAAAATGGCGCGGTCACTATGGAAAATGTTTTGGCAGTTCCCCGAAACGTTAAATATAGAATTATCATATGGCCCAGCAATTCCCCTCCTAGATGCCCAAGAAAATGGAAACATATATTCACACAAACACTGGTATATGAATACTCATAGCAGCATTACTCATAACCAAAAGGCAGAAACAACCCAAACGTCTATCAACTGATGTGTGGAGAAGTAAGACGTGGATTAGTTGAACAGTGGAAGGTTATTCCGTAATAAAAAGGAACGAAGTGCTGATACCTATCACCACCTGGACGAACCTCAGAAACATCATGCGAAGTAAAAGAAGGTGGTCACCCAAGACTGCATGTTATATGAATCCTTTAATTTTTATTATTATTTTTAAAATATTTATTTATTTGTTTGTTTTGAGAGAGAGAGAGCGCATGTGCATGGGCACACGCATGAGCGGGGGGGAGGGGCAGAGAGAGAGGGGGGCTTGATCCCATGAACCATGAGATCACGACCTGAGCCGAAATCAAGAGTCAGATGCTTAACCAATTGAGCGACCCAGGCACCCCAATGAATCTTTTTATTTTTATTTTTTAAAGTTTACTTATTTACTTAGAGAAAGTGTGAGTTGGGGAGGGGCAGAGAGAGAAAATACAAAGCAGGCCCCTCGCTGTCAGCACAGAGCCAAGGGCTGAGCTCGAACTCAAAAACGTGAGATCATGGCCTGAGCTGAGGTCGGACGCTTAACCCACTGAGCCACCCAGGTGCCCTTCCAATGAATCTTATCATAGGAAATGTCCAGAGAGGGCAAATCAGTACAGAAGGTATATTCATGGATACCCGTGCTGCGGGTCGGGGGCAAGAATGAAAAATGACTGCTTTAAAGGTACAGGGTTTTTTTTTTGTGAGGGACAAAAATGTTCTAAGAGTAAATTGTGATGATAGATATACAACCGTGTGAGTGTACTGACAAAATGGAATTGTGTATATTACCTGAGCGCATGGCACGGTATATTAATTATATTTCAATAAAGCTGTTCAAAAAAAATCAATGTATGTTTTCCTTGATGAAGATAAAAAACTAATGTCAATCTTGCAAGCAGTTAAACAATCTTAATACCCCTTACTCAAAACACATTCATACTAATGTAAAAACAGTATTTATTTTTCCAGAATAATCCTCACTGGGGAAGATGACTAGAGAGACTTTCCAGATATGTAAGATTGAAAACCAATGGGAACAGGTGGCCGATTTAGTCCCACTGAGTGTTACCAGAGGGACCGCAAAAAAAAAAAAAAAAGAAAAAGAAAAAAAGAAAAAAAAGGGTTTCTGGAAAACAATAAATTAGAAAAAAATACCTTATTTGTCTTAAAAATAACACAATTACCAGGAAGCCATGGGTTTCTATTTAGAGGGATCATTTTACATTACCAGTTCTTGCTATGAAATGAAATCTCTTTCAACTAAAAATTCTGGCAGATTTTTTTTGTTTTGTTTTGTTTCCTCATGGGGATTTCAAAATTTTATTCACATGCTTTTTAAAAGGAGAAAAACTCCTTTGTAACCATGATCTGTTTCTTATACTTTCCAGTGGCTGATTATATCCACATTTTTAAGCAGATGGCAGTTGAGGATACTAACAAAAAGAAAACACATTTTAATTTCCTTTATTAAATCGATGTAGGAAGATAATCTCCTGATGATTAAATTAGATGACTTCAGTAACTCATTCCTTAGAAAAAATAGGGCCCAAATCAGAGAGCTATTTATGGAGTGACAGTGGAAATTGAGTGGTCACAGGACAGGGAGGAGGCTGATTTTCTTTAATAACAAAGAAGAAGGAACAACGTCCTGGAGACGCGGCCATCTCACCCCTTTCTCTAGGAGCAGTTCCGGAAACGGCAGGAATTGCCCACAAGCCCTGGTGTTTGGTACACACACAGGAGACTGAAAACCTTAGCAGGAGAGGAGCCTCCAGTCAGCACCTCACACGCCTTCTCCTATTACAAGTGAAGAAAACATTAAGGGTTTGCTCGATTTACCGCCACTCTCAGAAGAACGCGGTGTGTGAGATGTGACCGTTAAAAGTGACCTGCCATTCTTTTTCAGAGCAAAGATGCCATAACCTCTTCTTCACGAGCCTTTTCCACTTTATTACATTTTTCTGCTCAGTTCTAGGAGTAGATATTTTCTACGAGGATGGGAGAATAAGTCATTTGAACTGTCAAATAGGATCTGGCCTTTATGTGTTCAAGGTATGAATTACATCTGCTTCGCTCCAGGAATGTAAACCAGCCACACTGTAGTTCCTTCCGCGAGGATGCAGGAATAACACAGCACCCCCTCACCTTCGTCAGACCTGCTTTGAGTTGGGGGAGCTGACTGGTGCTGCTGTGGAGGGAGCTGGGGCCAAGGGACCCACTGCCACTTCCTGACCTGTAGACTGTGGGTTCATGAGACAAAGTGAGGCACAGAGAGGAGCTGACCCACTTTGTAATTTTAGAAAATGATGTGTGGCTAGATTTTTTTAAAGTTTTTTTGTTTTTTTTTTTGAGGGACAGAGAGAGACAGAGCAAGCGGGGAAGGGGTAGAGAGAGAGAGAGGGGGAGAGAATCCCAAGCAGGCTTTGCACTGGCAGCACAGAGCCTGACAGGGGGAGCTCAAACTCACAAACCGTGAGATCATGACCTGAGCCGAAATCAGGAGTCCGACGCTTAACTGACTGAGCCATCCAGGTGCCCCAAGATGTGGCTAGATTTAAAAAAAATTTTTTTTTCAATGTTTATTTATTTACTTTTTATTTTTTTTTATGTTTATTTTTGAGAGAGAGAGACAGAGCGTGAGTGGGGGAGGAGTAGAGAGAGAGGGAGTCACAGAATCCAAAGCAGGGTCCAGGCTCTGAGCTGTCAGCACAGAGCCCGACATGGGGCTCGAACTCACGAGCCATGAGATTATGACCTGAGCTGAAGTCGGACGCTTGACCGACTGAGCCACCCAGGCACCCTAAGACATGGTTGGATTTTTAAGAGTGCTTGCATATTCAGTGTTTTAAGGGCTGATAACACTGGAACAGGTAAAGAAAAGAATATGGTAATTGGTACAATCGTTGACATGCACAGTGATTTTTGGTCTCACTCTGCTTTCATAGTGGACACATTGGTAGAGTCCATTCTCATACATTTTAGTGGGATCCAGCTGGCTAAAAAGAAATAACTGTCCCCCCATAATAGAAAGAATACTTACTACATGTCTGTTTCTTAGGGTCTGTGGTAGATTATACATTTACCCCATCCTGCTTGGTTTCCTCACAATAGGACACTGACACGCCACCCCCCCCACCCCACCCCACCCCCCAACCACCCCCAAGGAAAGGAAGGATCTGTATTTCCTCCCTTTGAAACCAGGCCAAACTTCATCACTGCCTTGACCAACAGGATGGGGTGAAAGTGACACTGTGTGACTTCTGAGGCCATAAAGGCAATATGGCTTCTGCCTGACTCCCTCCCTGGGTTATTTGTCCTTGGAATGCAGCTACCATGTTGTAAGGACTCCCAGGCTGACGTCCTTAGACAACAGCCAGACATGTGAGTGAAGGAACATTGACCTGATGAGCTCAGCTCTGGTCTTCGAGCTTTGTAGCCCGGCCCCAGACCTTGTGAACCAGGGACAAGCCATCTCCAGCCCTGAATCCCTGAACCACAGCAACGGTGTGAGATAATAAGGGAGTATTGTTTTAAGCCATTTTGTGTTGGGTAAGACATCAGGCAGCAATAGGTAACCAATACAAGAGCTATCCTCTTCCCAGTAGGAAGCCACTAGGCAGGGAAATTAAAAACACTTTTAGGACCCAAGATAACAATATCTCAGAAAGGAGTTGTGGTCTCATTGAGCTTGGTTTTCCCAGAATGCAAGTCAGTCATGTATTTATTTATACCCTAAATGAATTTTCTGTCCTTCCTTCCTTCCTTTATTCCTTCCTTCCTTCCTTCCTTCCTTCCTTCCTTCCTTCTTTCCTTCCTTCCTTCCCTTTCTTTTCTTCCTTCCTTTTCTTTCTTTTCTTTTTCTTCCTTCCTTCCTTCCTTTTCTTTCTTTTCTTCCTTCCTTTTCTTTCTTTTCTTCTTTCTTCCTTCCTTTTCTTTCTTTTCTTCCTTCATTTTCTTTCTTTTCCTTCCTTCCTTCCTTTTCTTTTTTTTCTTCCTTCCTTTTCTTTCCTTTCTTTTTCTTTCTTCCTTCCTTCCTTTTCTTTCTTTTCTTCCTTCCTTTTCTTTCTTTTCTTTTTCTTTCTTCCTTCCTTCCTTTCCTTCCCTTCCTTTCTTTTTCTTTTCTTTCTTTAACAAATAGCTATTGAGTAATTATTACTCAAGCTACGTATAAGAATAAATCAAATATGATCCCAAACTGTACCTAGTCTAGTCTTCCTGGGTTCAAATTTTGGCTGTTTATTAGCAGGTTACTCAACCTCTCTGTGCCCAGGTTCCTTGAATGTAAACAGAGACAACATTAATATCTACTTCACAGATTTTATGAGGATTAAAGGGGTTAATGCACACGAAGTATTAGAACGGGGCCTGGCATATAGTCAGCACTGTGAAAGTGTTAGTATTATTATAATTGTTATCTGTAATAATTTGTTGCTTAAAATAAGACTCAAAGCAAATATGGCAAAGTGTTAACATTTGTTAAATCCATGGGATGTTTTTGTGAGTGCTGTATTATTCTTGATATTTTTCTGTTTTTTTTAAATAATTTATAGTAAAACTAAATTATACATAAAAAGATAAGGTATCAGTTCTAGAATAGTTCACACGTTAGGGAGGAAGATAAGTAACCTATCCTAGAGAATAGTCAGTGTGTGTGTGTGTGTGTGTGTGTGTGTGTATGGGTGCACACATGCATGCACGTGTATGTACATATGTGTGCATGTTGAGCCAAAATCTTTACCTTACCACCTGGATCCCAAAGTCCTTTTAGGGAGAGAATGTGTTTGTTTTGGAAAAACAACTTGATAAGCCACTTCAGCTTGGGGTTGAAGGTGGGATCTTGCGGCCTGGGTGCTGGCATGAGTTCAAGTATGAAAGAGACTGAATTAAGCTTCTCTGCATGAGGAGATGAAGGGAGGAAAGCGGGGAGAGGAGACAAGAAGGAGGAAAAGGAAAGAGGAAAGGGGAAATGGAGGGAGGCTGGGCTTTAACCCGTGAAGGGCACAGGTTAGGAACTCATTCAGCAACAAGTTATACAGCAAGGGTGTAGAGAGACAAATAGCTTTTTTTTCTCTGACAGTGAGTACTTCAAGGAGGTTAGTTTTTGGCTATGGTTCAACAGTGTAAAGATTGGTGTTGGGGTATGCTTCATGGACCTCCTGCCACAGGGAGCATAACTGAACAAGGGCTCCAACCGTTTCTCTTTAAAATCCATCACAATGTTTGTGCCTAAGCTCTGCCTTCCGTGGCAACTAATGATGACTCAGCAGGGATACCGAGGCAGACCCACTCTGGGGGATCTGGGACTCCTCTGACAGCCAACTTTAGTTTGAAGACTTCCTGATGGCTTTGCTGGACTTTGTTTATTTAATTATTTATTTATTTATTTTGAGAGAGAGAGAAAGAGAGAGAGAGAGCAAATACACATGAGCTAGGGAGGGGCAGGGAGAGAGGGAGAGAGAGAATCCCAAGCAGGTTCTGTGCTATCAGTGCAGAGCCAGGCGTGGGGCTCAATCCTACGGACCCGGAGCTCATAACCTGAGCCTAAATCAAGAGTCACAGGCACCTGCTTCTTGAAGGACCTAGACTGACACAATTGGTAACTCTGAGATTCCTTTCGGTTTTCCGCCATGGTTGCAAAAGGGTGACCAGAGCTCCTGCCATCCCACTCACATCCACAACCAAAAGAAGAGACAAAGAAAGAAAGGCTATGCCCTTTGCACCCAACCTTTTCATCCGGAAAGCATACTACATGCTTTTACGTACTCATGTAACGTAGCTTTCCTTGGACGTCTGAACTGTAACATGAAGCGTTGAGCAAAAAGCTCCCTGCGTGTAAGAGTTCAGACAGCACTTTACATGCTAAAAGCAACTGTCTCCAAGAGTATTGTTAGTCACAGTGCCAACACTTCAGGTATTCACTTATTCAGTATTAAAGCTCCAGCAGGGTGTAAGCACTGCCCCAGACTGAACAAACGTGGAACAGACTGAGCCATGCCCAGCAGAGCCCTCAGCATGCATTAGAGCCGCCCAAACAAGCCATCTGAGATCAGCCAACCTCAAGCTGACCTGCAGACCCGTGAACGAGTTTTGGGGGTGTGCAGGGCATCATGTATCAGCCTTGCCTTAAAGCCCATCTCCCCCAGCCATTTCTGCCCTCTCCCGCACACCCTCATTGTGACTGACTGTGACTCTTTCCTTCTTTGGAGCCCCCAGCACCATGCACCCCTCTTACAGCTCTCAGCAGACCCCTGTAGTGTCTGTCCCCCACCCACATTTGACTGTGCCCTGCTTGAGGACAGGAGTCACATCTTACGCACCTCTGTGTCCTGCGTTGTCCACCGACTTGCACTTTGCTCAATAAGTCTTCACTGAACTGAAGTCTGATTGAGTTTATTTCACGATTCTGTCTTTGGAGGCTTCGATAAGAAATCATCGGTCGATGTCACTAGTGTAAAGAAAGAAAACAGAAAGCGGCCACAAAAGAGCACCATTCGTTTAGCTGAATTTGTGTTTCCTCCGGCCGATCACCTCCTTTGTCTATCACCTTGGGGAGAAGATTCTGGCAATACCTCGGAGGCACCTAAGACTGAGGACTGAAGGAGACAGCCCCGGTCCTGTGAGCTCCATACCCATTACAAGTGGTTTGTCCATACACACACAGCTCTGTGGCTTCCCACGTACTATGGGGACTGAGAAAGCCATCACGGAAATAGGACAACAAATGGAAACAAAATGGACGCCTGGCCCAGGGTCCTCGTCTCCCCTTGTAGTACACGGGACAAATGTCGGTGCTTAATTTTTATTGTTTTCAAAAAAAATTTTTTTTAACATTTATGTATTTTTGAGAGAGAGAGAGAGAGAGAGAGAGAGAGAGAGAGAAAGCGAGCAGGAGAGGGCCAGAGAGAGGGAGACAGAACATCTGAAGCAGGCTCTGCTCAGTGAACACAGAGCCCGATGCAGGGCTCAGACTCACAAACCATGAGATCATGACCTGAGCTGAAACCAAGAATAAGATTCGTAACTGACTGAGTCACCCAGGTGCCCCTGTGCCTTATTTTTTTATGTTAAGAGCGGGTAATTTGGGAGATGAGTCATTGGTCTTCCACACGGCTGTGCTGTAGGCTCAGGCCAGGGTCTCAGTGTGGGGAGTATTTCAGGACTGGTGACAGAGGATAGATCCCTCCGGTGGTCCTTGGCCAGAGGTCCCCTCGGTCCCTCTGCGGCTGCTGCATCTGGTGTGGTCTCCACCTCCCTGCACCCTGCCCTCCTGACTTCACAGCCTCTGCTTACCTGGGCCGTCGGTCACTAATAGAACTAATGGAACTGCCAGCCACGGAGGCAATTTCTGTGGCTTTCAAAGCCCTGGTCACCATGTAAGCAGCCAAATGGAAAAACCACTTAAAATGAAGAGAGGGAAAGAGAAGAAGCCCTCTTCTTCTGTCCCACTGAGGAAGAGACAGCTGCATTCTGCTCCCATCTTAGTATTTTATGTCATTTCATTTTTTTAAATGTTTATTTATTTTTGAGAGAGAGAGACAGACAGACAGACAGCATGAGCGGGGGGGAGGGTCAGAGAGCTAGAGGGAGACGTGGAATCTGAAGCAGGCTCCAGGCTCTGAGCTGTCAGCACAGAGCCTGACGTGGGGCTCAAACCCATGAACCTGAGCCGAAGTTAACCACTTAACCGACCGAGCCACCCAGGTGCCCCCGTTTCATTTTTAAAGGCTGGTGCGCTGACCACTGTGGAGCCTGGATGGAGCAAACACAGTCACCTGTTCGGCACGGTGTTATGGTTTGCGCCATCCAGGAGCGCAAAGGCCAGCTTCCTGTGCGTGTTCAGCGACAGTTCATGTACAGAGCCGCCTGGAGGTGACTTCGCGCTTCTGCTTGGAGATTTAAGAGGCTGTGCGTGATAAGAGTCAGAAAATCAACGTGCCCAGCCGTAGCTCAGGCGCACCTACAGCCTCCCCAGCGTTTTAGTGATGGGCTGAGATCAGCTCTGTCAGCCACAGGAATGTTCGGCAAAATGCACTAAAAAATATAAACTCACCGCTAATTACAGCAGAGGAGAAGTGAATGTTTAGAGCGGCTGTTGGCAAACTTTTTCTGTAAAAGGCCAGAGTGTTAATAGTTTAGGCTTTACAGGCCAGGGTATTTCTGTCACAACTATTCAGTTCTGCCACTGTCACCAGGAAGCACACAGAGACGATCCAGAAGCAGGTGAGCACAGCTGTGCTCTAATAAAACTTTATTTACAAAGCAGGTGGTGGGTCCCAGTTTACCTGCCCCACGTAGAGTCGCACTGAGACACAATCGTGTGGAATCACAGGCTGATGTAAAATTGCCTCTGCTGGCAGAGCACAAAGAATCCCTTTCCACAGTAATCCCAGAGCATAATCTGCCCTAGGTTTTTGCTTCCAAACAATTACATTTATTTTTAAAGTGTAAGTCTATAAATCTCCTGTGTTCAGCAGTTTTCTTTCTCTGATGTCGTCAAACATTACAGACACCATTCGTGCAAACGTCTCCTAGGAATGTCTTGAGCAGAGTTGGAAGGCACCCCAGGACACCCAAACCAACCCCCTTGTTTTACACCCTGTGGAACTGAGGCTCACGTCACAATGCCAGTGGATGACAGAGCAGGACCAAAGCACATTTGGCCTTCATGGTGGGTCACCAATTCATGTGCATTGTTAAGGCCATTTCTTTTGGCAACAGCCATACAATGAAAGGTGTGTGTGTGTCTTCAATTTCCCATCACATTTCCCAGAAACTCCACGAGGGAAAGATCATATTTCATGGCACTTTTTTATTAAGTTCTTAAATTAAAACAAATTGTTACAAAAATAGTACCTGCTTAATGAAACAATTAAGAAGCATACCGAGTAAAATAAGGTCCCTTTCCATCCACTCATAATCTCCTCCATGGCTTCTCTAGAGTAGCTACGTTTTTCCCCCAACATGTTGTCATGAAAATGTTCAAATCTTTAGAAGTAACGATTTTGCAGCGAGCACCTGTATGCTCAACCTACATCCCACAATTCACATTTTACTATTCTTGCTTTATCACATCTCTGCCCATCTTCCATGCCTCTATCCACCCATCGATCCATCTTTCTTCCTTCTTTTCAGTATGTGTTTCTGGGTAAACAGCAGACATCGGCACTTTCCCCCTCCTACTTCCTCTTCGATACTTCCCCCCAATAGTTCAGCATGCAAATCATTAGCTAGACGTTACGATTTCTTTACATTTTTTTGTCTGTTGAGGTAAAATCTATATCCAATGAAATGCACAGATTTTACGTGTACATTTGCTGGTTTTGACAGAAGTAAGAAGCCAAACACAAACATCAACCCACAGACTGCCTGCCTTCCTTTTCAGGCAACCATTGTGCTGGTATTTTCCCACCACAGATTAGGTTAGTTTGGCCTGTTCTAGAGCTTTACTTAAGTGAATGTTTGTACACACACACACACACACACACACACACAGTATTCTTTTGTATAAGATAGCACTGCTTGGTTACCTCCTCCCCATGCACACATTCACACATATAAATACGTGTTTGTTTTCTTTTACCAAAGGGACACGCAGAGCACCATCCTGAGACTTGCTGAGTCGCCAGAAGCTGACAGTCTAGAGTGGAGTTCTCGTTGGAAATCTCCTGACACTAGCTGAGCATTTTAGGCAAGTGATTTAACTTCTCAGTGCTCTCATTTCTGTTGCTGTTGTCAGGCTTAAATGGCCAATGTCTGGAAGCACCTGGAACAGGGCTGGCCCACAGTAGTGACTGCAGTGATCCCGCTGGTGACCCGCCAAGCTCCTTGGACTCCAGGAGTCCATGTGATTTGCTGCTGACATCAGACAGCTGTGACCCTCTTCAGGGACTGTCCAGAGGCCACTGGAGCCCTTACCAAATACACAGAGAGCTGAAGATGCCTCTTTTCTACTCATAGTGGGACATAGCACACAGTAGAGAACATGGATGTGCCCGTCTATTCCTTATGCCTCCACATGGGAGTTTATGTCCCCTGGGGGGCCTGTTCCCAATAACTGACCCACGTGGGAGGTGAGGTGAGGGCTGGCTCCCTTGCCCCGGGGTGAGATACACTGAGAATAGCTTACACCCCACAGCCTGCCTGGGATGGAAGCTCCTGACATGTGGTTTCCTCACCCTTCCTGGTCCCTCCAGGCGGGACGCCTGCTTCCAGGCGTCTCCTGGGAGCACTTGGGTAGTAAATCCCTTGTCCATGATCCTGGTCTCACTGCCTCTGGGACCCCACCTAAGGCGGTGCCCCGTACACTTCTGTTGGTTGATCTTCAGACTTGGCCACGTCTGTGGGCAGGGGTCTGGCAAAGCCTGCTGCGGGAGGGGGAAGTGCTCACCGTGCTGGACCCATCTGCCATTTTGTCTCCCTGGACCCTTTCTTTCTAGGTAACATGGGAGGCGGAAACCAGATTACAGTAAGGATCCCATTAAACGACTCTGAGTCAGAGGGGGATTCATCAGAGTCCCTTCACGTGCATGTGGCTGGTTCCTGCAAATATTAAGTGTGCTGGGTAAAGGGTTTGGGCATAACCGTTAGAGAGCCAGTGGTGGGGAGGGGTGTGAGCCACAGCGGTGCACAGGGAGGCGAGTGGACCCTTAATGTGGGACAGGGTAGGGCCTGGGGACGTGCCCAGCGAAGGCCTTGTGTGCGGTGGAGCCCCGGGGTAGGGGGCGGGTGGTGCTCGCTCACACTGCCCTTACTGCTTATCTGTGCGGACGCTGAAGATCTTTCTATGCCTGTACAGTCGTTTTCCTCTCTAAAAACAGACACCCCAGTGTATGGACCTCAAGGAATGGAGAGACCAGCCCTGAATACAAGTCAGGTAAGAGTTTCAAGTCAACCAATACTCTGATTCGAGCGGATCATGAGCGACTTCCGCACTTCCCACTCTGTGTGGGGCTCTGAGAGCAAGACGAGCGGTGTCCAGCCCAAGTCCTCCTTCAAGGCCTTTCCAGCTGAAGACAAGTGCTCCTCCCCGGGCAACATGGAGCCTCCAGGAGACACAGGGCAGGAAGGAAGGAGATCCTTCAAGGAGGTTGCCATTTTCCTGAAGTGGGAGATTCACCTTTCCCCAGGCTTCTCCCCTGGCCCGTGGGAGTTACTGCCCTGGGGAAGCAACTAGGACAGAGCCCGGGAGCTGAGGGGAGAGGCCAGCTGCACCCCACCCCTTTGAGGGTATGCCGGGATGGAGAATAGTGCACCGGCTGAGGAAGAGAGGACAGAAGGAGCCCCTCAGGAAACGCAGGCATCAGCGTCTCACCCTCACTTGGAGAAGCCAATAGGGGAAGTAACGAAGAAGCCGGCTCAGAGGGAAGGGGATGGAGGGAGTGGAAAAGGCTGGCCTACGGAGAGAGTTCGAGAGACGGGGAGTGGGTCCACCATTCCTCACCCCAGGGCCCCCAGGGAGAGGCTCCCGGGTGCAGCCAGGAAGCTCTGGGTTTCCAGGCTCACAAAGACCCCGTGTCCACGCTTGGGGCAGGAGTGACAGAGCCCTCCCATAGTCAAGGACCCCTTGACGCTGACGATGAGTTCACATGTCACCGTCAGTGTCTCAGTCTGGTAGGCTGCTCTCACAGAATCCCATACACTCAAACAGCAAACATTTCTTTCCCACAGGCCTGGACGCTGGAAGTCAGATCAAGGCCCTGGCAGATTCAGTCCCCTGGTGAGAAGTGGACAGTGGGCTTTCTGCTCAGTTCCTAGGGGCCCAGAGCCTCCTCCTCGAGCTGCCCAGCCCCTGGCAGACACACACACACACACACACACACACACAGCACGCACACACACACACACACAGCATGCACGCACACACACACACACACACACACACACAGTTTCTTTTGCTTGGAACTCACCCCGTCCATTCAGACCTACGCTGCAGGTCTCCGTTGAAATGCCCAGCTTGCTCTCCAGTTCCCAGGCTGGCTCTCTTCAGCACACGCTCTGCTGAGGTACTTCTTAGTGGTTACAAATGCCCGGACTCCTAGCTAGACCTGAGCTCGGGGCTCAGGGATGTGTCTGTCTTGTTCGTCCCGGTACCCCTAGCTCCTAGCCTGGTGCTCAGAATCTAGTCTCCCCTCCAAAACAGGGCGTGCAGAGTGACTCTGTAGCGAGATAATGTTTTAAATTCTCACCCGGAGGACCTTCTTCCCTGGCAACTCCTCCCGCCCCCTGCCCCGTCCGTCCTCCCAACCCTTCACCACGAAAACAAGAGAAGCTGAGGCTTGTTCTGCCACGGAAGGAGAAACCCATCAAAACCAGAAGCAAATCCTGACAGAACACGAAACTTCTTGTGGTGATCATTATCTTGATTGTGGCGATGGTTTCCCGGATGTATACCTAAGTCAAAACTTACCAAATGGTACACTTTATATATATGAAGTTTTGATTGCAGTCAATTATCTCTCAATCAGGCTGTTAAAAAATCAAGTGTGGCTGTTGAGCTAGCTCTCAGGTGGGCCTATGAATATTTCAATCAGGTAAGTTTTGAAAGCCTGGTGCCTGAGAGAAGAGAGCCTTCTGAATCCCACACGTGGTTTTCACTCTCAACAGTTGGATGTGGCCGGTGAAGGACACTGGGACTAGAGCTTTGCTCAAACTCTGGCCGGGAGCAGCTGGTGGCTGGTTAACCCATGCAGTCCCAGGACACCACCCGTTCCTCTGCCTCGGCAGGTCTGGGACGGAGCCTGGGGATTTGCCTCTTGAGTCCTTAGACGGTCTCTGCTGGTCCAGAGAGCGGAACGCTGGCCTAGAGCATGGAACGAGTGAGGAAGAAAGCTCAGCTTTTCTGCCTCGGAGGAGAGGCTAACTTGAGGGGAAAGGAAAAAGAGTTGCAGTGGACAGGACCGGAGCCTCGAGGTAGGGGGTCCCCGAGAAATGCCCAGTGTTGGGTGACTCTGCCTCAGGGCAAGCTCCAAATGGCTGGTGGAGGTGGAAGGAGGTCAGGGGACTGGAAAGCAGACTGCAGCTGCCTGCCTTTCCCCGCGTCGCCCGGATTACGAACCCTCCCGGAGGATGCTGGAGCCTGGGGCCTGGTAGTGTCCTGAAGGCTGGGCTCAGGTGAGGCCTCAGGGCCTTAGGGCTCGGGTGTGGCCACTGGCGAGTAGCTCGAACTCCCACTCCTCGGGGAGAGGCGGGGTGGGCCAGCCCGGGCCTGTAGGGGAAGAGGAGGATAAGGAGGGCAGGCGCCTGACCGCCAGGACATCAGAAGAGATGCAGGCAAGGCCACGCAGGTCCCACCCCCAGAGGCCAGCGGGGACAGCCGGGCACACTTTATGGAGCCTCCCAGCCCTTGGGTCACGAGAATCTCAGGTTCTCCCCCTGAAGTTACCCAAAAGGGCATGATTTTTAAATTAGAAGCGACTAATTGTTTTGAATTGACGCGATGAAGTTTTCCACCTTCAGCAGAAATGAGGGCTGAAAAGCTCAGTTCGTTCTAATCGGAAACGAAGACGGTTCCATCTTTGCGCACTTCACTTGCTGACTCTGGGGTTTTTCACCTTTAAACCTGCTGGGGTGACCTAAGATCCCATGTCTGTGGGCGGAGGAACAGTAGCACATCTTTAGGAAGGGGTTGAGGTCTTGAGGTGTGGCAGGGCTATCAAAGGGGAACTGGAACAAGAAGAAAAAAGCCCAGAGGTGAGAAAGCTCAGTGCCTAACCTTGATGAGGGTCAAATAACTACCGGAGACTTGAATTATGCCTTTGTCTCCTCCGCCCTCCGCCCCCTCGCTCCCCGGGCAGATGTGCGAGCTCTCAGGGTTGGCTTGATGTGGAGCCGAGCTGGGGGGCCTAGGCTAGGGCATTGATCTGACTGTGGCCCTTACCAGCGGAGTGGAGCATGCCGGGCCACCCTGGGACAGCCACAGCTGTCCGTGCATGGGGCTGGCAGAGTTTAGTTATCGCTGCAGGTAAGATGGGAACAGAGGAGGTGGTCCCTGAGAGGTCAGTCATTCTTGCAATCGAGTACTCATTATTCAGTCGTCATCCATACTGAAACCCACACAGGAGACATATCTCGCTCAGCTAAGATGCAGGATTTAGAAATAAGTTACAGACTATGTAACCATGAAATAGCAGCTGTTTGGTCTCCTGGGCAGAAAAATGACGCCCTATTGGCAAACCTTTATTGACGATCCTGTAGCGGGCACTCTGTTTACACAATGAGGTAACCCTTTGTACTTAGTAGGCCGGCTAAAATCAAGGTAACACGCATCGGCAAGGGTGCGGAGAAATCGGAACCTTCATATGTTGCTGGTGGAAATGTAAATTGGTGAAGCCACTATGGAAGACGGGTTGGAATTTCTTCAAAGAGTTAATCAGCGTTAGCGTATGACCCAGCAATTCCACTCTCAGGTATGTGCCCGAGAGAACTGAAAACATGTCCACACAAGGGCTTACATGTGAACGTTCAAGGCAGCACTATTCGTAATAACAAACTGGCGAATAACTAAAATATACAATGGAATATTACTCAGCATAAAAAGGAAAGTACTGACATACGCTACAGCATGGAAATGCTAAGTGGAAGAAGCCGCACGTAAAGGGCCACGTTCATGATTCTCCATCTATGAAAGGGCCATAATCGCAAATCCAGAGAGACAGGGAATAGGTTCGTGATTGTCAGCGTCTGGGAGTAAGGGTGGATGGGGAGTGACAGCTAACAGTATGGAGTTTCTTTTGGGGGTGATAAAATATTCTGGAATTACTGGCAATGGTTGTACAACTCCCTACTAGAAACAGCTGTATTGCACACTTTAAGAAGGTGAGTTTTATGGTCTGTGATTGTATCTTAATTTTAAAAAGGCACTCTCTTTAAGAATACATTTGCACTCGGGGCACCTACGTGGCTCAGTCGGTTGAGCCTCCAACTTCGGCTCCGGTCGTGATCTCACCGCTTGTGAGCTTGAGCCCTGTGTCGGGTTCTGTGCTGACAGCTCAGAGCCTGGAGCCCGCTTCGGATTCCGTCTCTGTCTCTCTCTGCTCCTCCCCCACTCGTATTCTGTCTCTCTTTCTCTCTCTCTCTCTCTCAAACATAAAGAAACATTCAAAAAAAAAAAAAAAAAAGAACACATTTGCTCTCAAACTTCCACCCCGGCTCCCATAGTCTTTGATGATGATGATAGCTGCGTCTTCCATAATATGCTCTCCCCCTCTCTGGCAAAACCTGAAAGAAGAAAAACACTGCGCCTTCTAAATTGCTCACTGGAATAATTGGAATGGTGTATAATAAATGCCGTTTTATAATAAAAAGGCAAGAAGCTTCTTTTATAGTTTGGGGCATCTGTTGAAGAAGGGGATTGTCACTCAATCATACGCCTGCCTTAAAGAGGGGTTGAAACAGTTCCTCTGATCTTTTAAATATCCAAAAAGATTAGTTTTGAAACTGATGTTTAACTGGAGAAAGGAGGGTTTCAGAAGTTGCAGCTTCAAAGCTGGAATTCGTGAAGCCGTACAGGAGTTATAAAGCAGAGTATCACATCATAAAATAAAAGTGTTTGTGACTTATGAGGAGACCCTTGTGTGCATGCAAGAATCTCTTAAAGGACTCAACCATAATCTTGGTGGAGTAAAGGGAAAGGCAAAAGCTTTTTTTTTTTTTTTTTTTTAATTTTTGGGGAGAGAGGGCGTGAGTGGGGTAGGGGCAGAGACAGACAGAGGGAGAGACAGAACCCCAAGCAGGCTCCATACTGAGCCTGACTCGGGGCTTGATCCCAAGACCCCAGGATCGTGCCTGAGCCGAAATCAAGAGTCAGACACTTAACCAACGGAGCCACCCAGGGGCCCCAAGGCATTGTGCATGTAGATTTTATTTTATAGGAGTGACAGTGCCTGCTAGGTCTTACTTCACAGGGATTTTTGGAAAGCAAGGAAATATATGTGAATGTGTTTTGCTCCTTCTAAAGAAATGTGACATGTAAATTCAAAACACTATTATCTTAATTCAATAAAAGTTTATGGAAATGATATAAAATCACCTGGTGAATTCCAGTTTGTGCTCAAATTACCCTACACAAAACATTTTTCACTCACTCCATAAAAGGGTTATAGCCCTGTTTCTTTTCATTTGTGAGAGCTTGAAATGAATTAAACTCACTTCCCGGTAAGGAGGTAGAGAGCTGTCAGATGGCAGGGAAAGGGCTGATGGGGTAGATCGCAGGGGAAGGCCGATGGGGTGGGGGGAATGGACACCAGGAGTTACACCCACCCGCTCCTATCTGGTGTTGCTCCCTCCCCACACCGCATGCTGCAGCCAGAAGCTTCTTTTCCCCCCCGAAATTTCTGCTTGAGAAGTTGTATTTGTACACGTTTAAAACAAGCTAAGTGTGAGCCTGTTCTCCCAGCATGAATTGTGTTCAGTCTTCTCTCCTTTCTCGCTTTCTCTCTCTCTTTTTTTTTGTTTTGAACAGAACCCAATTATTAGAACGATGGTTTTCTTAAAACACTGTGGCACAGAAAGACGGGGTTTCGTCTGGCTTTTCCCTCTGGCTCTGAGGAGAGGCAGCCAGTTTAGGGTTTAGGGCCCTGGGATGTTCTCTGAATGATCACCAGCTGGGAGTGGGCTCTACCCATGTGCTCCTTTGGGGCTGGGTTGTTCCTAACTAAGCCCCGAGATGTGTTCTGCCTGAGGGACCCAGGAGTGTCCTCTGAGCGGGCGAGGGGGGACCTTTGGCAGACTCCCCACACCTTCCTGACTGCTTTGGACTCCCAGTTCCTTTGCACCAGCCACACGTGGAGAGCCGCAGCAGCACGAATGTCCACGTGGCTTTGAGCCCACCCTGGCATATGAGGAGGGGCAGATGTTTTTCCTCTTGATCCAGCTATACCTTCTCCCCACCCTCTCCAACCCCAATCCATCAGCTCTGGTTTGCCGGCTTCGGTGAAGTAAAACCACCAGATTCTCCTTTATATGCTTATAAAATGGCAGCCCGTGACAAACCTCCAGAAAAGGCTCCTCCCCGACTCTGGCAGAAAGGTTCACACTCACTTGCTTGGCCTTGATGTAAGCTCCCCTTCTCCAACGCAAGACCACCCGATTCCTTAACAGGACGGAACCTTGGCAAGCCCGGAGAGAAACACAGTCTGGCTGATTTGCATATTGCAGACTGTCCATCACCAATTTAAGAAACAACACCTTTGGGCGCTGTACCTTCCTTGAGGCACAACAGTGAGTTACGGGCTTCAAAGCAGCTTTATTTAAAAGCCGTGGAGAGGAGCAGCGAGGGCCGGCCCGCGGCAGCTGGGGAATGAATTCTTAAGGCCTGTCAGGCACAGGCTCCCTCATGGGGTGGCTGGGTCTGGTTTTATTTTGTCCTTGTCAAATTCTGGCTGGAGTCTGCACTCGTGTTGCCAGCTCATTCGTTCGCCCATAAAATAATAATGCTAGCAATAATAACAACGGGTAATAATAACAACAGTAGATCTCATTTACCCAGCGCTTAACATGAGCCCGACCCTGGGCTAAATGTTTAACCGAAATTTTCTCACTGAGTCCTCGTAAACTCATAGAGGTTAAATAGCCACCCCAAACCCATGCCAGCTAGAAAGCTTTTCGGAATTTAAAAGCCAGTGAGGACTCTCTCTTGGGGGTTTGGGGCCCTAAGAATAAGAAGAAGGGCCTCGGGGCTCCGCATTTTCAAATCCCCAGAGGACTGAGCTTAGAAAGGCTGCTACACCTCAAGCCCTTGGCCACTGAAGGGCTGTCATTGTCAGTGAGGTCCTGTGCACAGAGACACGGCAAAGCCACGTGCCCACCTCTTCAAGTCAAAGGTTAAGGGAAATGTCACTTTCTTTTAAGCGTCAGAAAGAAAATCATGCAATTGGGAAATTGGTATCAGAGGAAAGCAAAGTCTGCTTTTCCTATAGTAGATACTCAGGATTACTTTAGGAACTCAGACCCCCTTCTTGCAAGAATTCTCTCCCATGTGTTTAGGGGATGCCTGTGACGTCTCTGGCAGGGGGGAGTCTCCCAAGCTTACTTTCTCTCACTGTCAGCCTCAAGTTCTTGAGCTGTACATTTTCAGGCTGGATAAAATGTACATGGAAAAACAATTTCCCCCTTAATTTCTTTTTCTCTGCTATCTTGATATTTAAAACTCCGTGGAGCCTAAATGATTCGCATATTTGTGAACATCATCATGATCATCATTGACATTAATACTCTGTTCTATTAATAGAAACAGTGAATGAATCTTAAGTCTATAAATAGCAGAAGCCAAAACAGGACAACCCCTCATCAGGCTGTATTTAAAACAGATCCAGATGCAAGATGTCCATTCGGGAGTTTTCAACAACACACCCTGACTTCTAGGCTCTGTGCTTCCATCAAGGGAGCTGTTTCCTCAGAGCGAAATTAACCACCCTTCTGCTATTTCCGCTCTCCTCCTTCCTGCCCCGCCCCCAGTCTCTCCAAGCCTTTGTAGTTGTACCTAATTTTCCTGCAGGCCTTGTAAATCTTTATCTCTGTTTCATTTCTTTGGCTACATCTGTTTGGCTCTGGCGGCACCAGCAGGTGCATGTAATAATGTGGGTAATTCAGACCAAACTGCTGCACGGATTCAGGTAGGGGGACCGACAAGGGACGGCGCCGCCCACCAGCCCTGTGTTGCGCAGTGGGATGACTGCCCAGCTCCAAGGCTCTGCCTGCACTCAGGCGGCTCCCAGAACCAACCCCAATGGAATGGGACCGAGCTGACCACAGCCTGGGCCCCCAGCCCTCAAACGTGCTGTCCCAGGCCTTTGATGGGCTCTCTTCCCTTCCTGAGAGCCTGCCCTGTCTTCCTTCCCGCCGTGGTCAGAATCCTACCCAACAGATACCATCTCCCTCATGGCCTGACCCACTTCCCCCAGTGGTTATGAGATGTCCCCCACTTCGGGCTTTGCATTCCCTCCCACCCACCCTCTTTCCTGCCTTTCTTTAACAGTTTATTACGGGAAACCTCAAACATATTCAAGAGTAGACGAAATAGCACAACAGACCCTTGTGTGACACCTGCCCAGCTTTGACTATACGAGCACACGGCTAGTGGAATTCTATTGACTCCGATCCATGGGATCATTTTGCAGCAAATCCCAGATACTGTATCATCTCATGCGTGAATGTTTCGCGATGTATCTCTGAGGATTCTTTAAGAAAAAACCAAAACAAAGCAAACCACACACACACACACACACACACACACACACACCCCATCATATTGGGGCACCTGGCTGGCTCAGTTGGAAGAGCATGCCATGCTTGATCTCGGGGTCATGGGTTCGAGCCTCATGTTGGGTGTACAGATTAAGGTTAAAGAAACCCCCACATGATGCTATTATCATACCAAAGACAACGAACAATTCCTTAAATCATTAAATTGTCCTTAATATCTAAGACATTTCTTGGTTACAGATTGTTTAAAATGAAAATCTAAATAAGGTCCAGGTACTGCAAACGGTGGGTTTGTTTCCTGGGCTGCTGTTAATTTCTATCTCCCCCACCCCCTCCCCCAGTCTCTCTCTGTTGAAGTACCTGGGTCACTTGCCCTGTAGGGTCTCTAGAGCCTGTACTTTGCTGGTCATACCCCCTCTCTCCTTTCATGCTCCCTTAGCCCTGGCACTTGGGTTCGAGTTAGAGAAGCCCCTCTGGGCTTCGAAGGGCTTTGACTGGGGGCCGAGAAAGGGCCCAGCAAGGTTGTGGATCTCTGTGGAGCGTCTGTGGACTTGCCTTGGAGGCAGGGTCCTCACAGTGAGGGCTTCCCCTTCTGGGTTGCTGAGGAAATGTCCTCAGAGGTCTGCCGCCACTGTAACTGAGTGTCCTGAACCTTTAGGGTCCAGCAGTGGCCCTGCTTGGGGCAGCACGCTCCTAGGGGTCCTGCCAACATGGGCTCTAGACGGGCCCCCCGGGCTCCAGCTATGGCATCTGAGGGTGACTCAGGGTGACCACAAGGGCCTCCTTGATTCCGGCCCTGCCTGGTTTTCTCCAATGGAACTAAGGCCCACATGGCCCCTCTGCTTGGAACCACTGTCACTTTCTTCGAGCAAAAGCCTGTGAGAGGAAATTGCCGTTTTTGTACATCTTAACCTTTCTTCTCTCCCCGTTTCCTTCCTCCCTCTGGGCTGGTGGAGGGACCAGCTGTTCTTCTGTTTCCCTTTCTGTCCTGACTGCTTTTATGTAAATCCCCACCCACTGATACACCACAGGAGTGATAATGGGATGCAGACGATTCAAGAGTGCTTTCTTGCTGAAAAATCCTGTTCTTGAAGTTTAGAAGTCTAAACCTACCTATCCCTGCTTAACCTAATTCACTCCTGCAAGTTTTGCTACTAAGTAATTTAGTCATTTTGGACAAGTCATTTAGTCCAGGGCCATACCACCCTGAATGCGCCCAATCTCATTTAAAGGGCAAGTCATTTAATGAAAACACTTTTTTTTTTTTCCTCATGAAAAGATGATGATGTGTTTTCTCCCAACCCCAGATACCTCGGTAGTTTTCACAGACAAAACTCTATCAATTGAACAATGAAACTAAGTTCACGCAAGTAATAACAACAGGAAGGTAGATGAATCTAGTTTATACATAAAATGTAACACAACAAAGGTTGTTTTGAACTCACCAAGGGCGCAAGAGTGGTTGATGGAAGAGGGCTGGGAGAGAGGGTTACATCTTCTTTGTGTTTTCCTAAGTGTTCAACCTTTGGGCTCACGAGTATTTTGCTCTCATGCTGCACTGCAGAGAAACATGGTTAGGGAAAGATAAAGGCTGAGCACAAGAGTTCTTGGAAACGTGGAAACAGTACAAGGGTACAGCTTGCTGGTACAGCCACAGTCCCAGCTGAAGTCCTAGGAAATGCTGGTTCTCCACGTCCCTTGCCTGCTTTACACTGGGGTCATGTAGACACGGCATGCAATTCAAATCCGTTCCGTGTGATTTTCTTTGACAAGACGCCGCTGTATTGACTAAATTGCCGAGTGTGTTTTTGCCTGCCTGGATGTCAAGATATCACTGCCTTTAACATATTTATTTAGTGTGCTTTTGGATTAAAGGTTACTGTACTGAGAGAAAAAAATAAGCCCTCGTCCAAAACTGTGGTTTTATGTCGATAAGTTAATTCCACAGTCATTACATGAGGCAAGTCTCTTGACTTTCTTCAGCAGTTGATGCTACTTTCCTTTCAGGGGAATGGGTGCTTCAGGTGGACTCCAGAGAACGTCAGGGTCTCGGAAAGCCAAAAGAGAACAGCCTATCGATACTTTCCGAAGTATTACCAACATAGTACTTACCTGTTTCTCAGGGGAATCAGAGTTAAACAGTGCTTTGAATTATTGATACACACAATAACACGGCTGGATGCCCAAAAGATGCTGAGTGAAAGAAGCCAGACACAACAGAACACATACTCCATTTATATGGAATTTAGAACAGGCAGACCAGTCCACGGAGATAGAAATCAGAATGTGTTCCCCGGGGGTCGGGGCAGGAATTGACAGGAAAGAAGCATAAAGGAATTTTCTGGTATGAATGAAACGTTCTGTATCTTGTTTTGGATGGTGGTTATACAGATGTGTGCAATTGTCAAAATTCATCAACTTCAACATCCAAGATCTGTGCATTTTCATTGCATGTTTAAGAACGTTTGAAATAAGCAGGAAAAAAAAAAGAATTCAAGAGCACCTTACATTAAATGGTTATTAAATGTCTTTGGATAAACTTTACAGGCTTTGGGGTTGGAGGGTCTAGGTTCGAATTCTGGCTCCAGAACTGGGTCCCAGCTGGAAGACGCAGGCGAGGTAATTATCCTTCCTTAGCCTCCATTTTCTCACCAGCGGCAAAAACAGTACTTACCTCACAAGTGTTGTGAACATTAAACGGGCCCATGTTAGCCCACAAAGCTCTCAGTAACTGGCGAACAAGTGTAAGGTTCCTCTTCTTCCCTGAGCAATTTTAAGGGCACTCATCGAAGCTTTCACGTGCTCGGTGGTGTCCCCATTCACATTTCCCGGTGACCTGACCTCGTCTGTCCCTCCTCCTCAGACACCCCCACACCCTGGCCTCTGGGTTCCATCAGTCCTGGTACCGAGGCCCCCTCTAGTTGCCGGCATCTTCCAGCATTGCCGAGGGCAGGCCCTGCCGTCTCTCACCCGGGCATCTTCAGTGGTTTCCCGGTGGGTTCTGCGTTCTCAAGGTTATGGTGCCTCCAGTCCGACCGCCTCCAAATCTGCTGTGTTTAGACTCCTCCTGCTGATATCCAGGCTTCTTCTCAATCTGGTTTTTTCCCCGTTCTTGCTGACCTGGAATTCTCGTGGTTCAGGCTCATGCCTGGCCTTACCCAGCTCTGCCTCTTTGGTCACAGTAGTCTCTTTATATGAAACGCTCTTACCCATTCCCGCCCTGTCATGAGGCCAGGGAGCCTCCCCTGACCCTCTAGCCTGCGGTGACTCCTCCCTTGTCTCAATGTTCTAGCTCTTTATTCAACTTGACTTTGTTCAACACACATAAATCTTTGGTGGTTGTTTTTGACAGGTGTTACCTTCAGTGGGGAATGTTGCAAGAGGGGAAGGATTTTAAGCACTCTTGGGTTCCCCTCCCTGCCATCCACTTAGGAAGTCCTCAACAAGTGTTTGGTGAAGGTCTCTTACTGTTTTTAAAATGTCAAAGCCCCTTTCATGTAGAAAATCTCCATAGATCCTCACAGCACCAATTTGAGGCACTAAAGGGACCTGACCTGCTTGTGATAGATGAAGAGACCGAGTACAGAGAGGGAGGATTGTACAAAGTCCCACAGCCAGCATGAGCCCCCCGGCCAGGCTTCCTTCTCTGCATCATCCAGGCACTAATGAGGGAGGATGCTGTCCTGGTGTTCGGTAGTAACTCAGATTGGGGAAGGCAGTGCTGAGGTTAAAGGCATCTAAAAATGATCACCGCGAGAAAAGAGCATGGTTACAGACCTCACGTCCATGGGCAGTTGTCGTTAGCTTAGTCAAACGCTTTTCAAAACGGTGAATGGTTCTCGATGTGAGGTCCTGGCAAAGTTAGGGATGCGGCAAAAAAGTTTCTAAAGAATTCCAGTTGAGGGGGCGCCTGGGTGTCTCAGTCGGTTGGGCATCCGACCCTTGATTTCGGCTCAGGTCAGGTCATGGTCTCGAGGTTTGTGAGATCGAGCCCCGCGTCAGGATCTGCGCTGACAGCACAGAGCCTGCTTGGGATTCTCTCTCTCTCTCTCTCTCTCTCTGCCCCTTCCCTGCTTGCTTGCGTGCACGCAGCCTCTCTCTCTCTCTCAAAATAAATAAATACACTTAAAAAAAAAAAAAAAGAACTCCAGTTTAGGCCTACCACAGCGGTTCCTGGAAAGGAAACTTGAGAAAGCTTCTTTAGGGTGGTAGTAAGCCCACCTGGAGGTGCACAGTCCTGAAATCAAACCCAGAGGAGGAGCAACATCTTGTGAGACCCCTGGAGCCAGCAGCTTTCTCCAATCCTGGACATAGACGCCCTCACTGGGGCTGCGGTCATCAAGGCAGATAGGATGTCTGGCGGTGTGGGGACATCTCCAAGCCCTACCTCATACCCCACACTCCTGAAGGTGGTTCAGCTTGCACATCTTTCTTGTGTTGCATTTCCCCAGGGCCGTGCAGTGCTCTGCGTGACTGTATTCGTCTCCAAGGCCTGCCAGGATGAAGTGCCATAAATGACGTGGTTTAAACGACAGAAATTTATCGTCTCACAGCTCCGGAGGCTGGGAGTCTGAGATCAAGGTGTGGGCGGGCCTGTGCCCCCTCTGAAGGCCCTAGGAGAGGCCATGTTCCAGGCCTGTCTCCTCGTTTCTGGAGGTTCCTGGGCCTGTGGCTATGTCTTCATACTCCGTTCTCCCTGTGTGCGTGTCTGTGTCCACATTTCCCATTTTTATAAGGACACCAGTCACCCTGGACAAGGGGGCCTCCCTCCTCCAGTCTGACCTCATTTTAACAAACTGCATCTGCAACGACCCTATTTCCACATAAGGTCACATTCGGAGGCACCGGTTAGGACTCTAACATATGAGTTTTGGGGGAAAACAATTCAACCCCTAGCAGTGTTCTTCAAACTTTAGCCATTTTTTAAACCACCTTGCGACTGTTCTCATGAATAATATGCCACCTATACTGTTAGCTCTTGTATCTTCACCTAAGACCATAGTGGACACCTAATGTCACACAGCATAGGGGAGTTAATAGTAAGCGTCATACATGGAATTCACACGTATAAACACAGACGGTATAATAAACACAAGTATGTAACTATTACAACAAGTGTTTGTCATGATACTGCCCCAAATCATTTTCGTGTCCCTCTGGCTGAGGGAAACACATACATCTCATCTGGATAGGGGCTGGGAGGCCTTTCTAGAAACATGGGAAGCTCAGAAGGCACTCTCCGCACGGGGATTTCAGGCACTTTAATGGGGTGGGAGCAGAGACGAGCGTGGTCTGCTGGGGCTTGCGCAGGAGGACAAGGTCTAACTACTCTGCTGTGGCACCACAGATCACCGCGACCTTACAAATCACATTTTATAGAAGAGAATAAGGAGACAGGGAGAGGTGAAGGCCGGTCAGTGCCAGGGCCAAGGCTGGAACCTGATCCTCTGACCTCCCAGTGCCTCGTGAGCTTAGTTAACCCTTCGGTACTCTGGAGTCTCAACGCCCAGGGCTAGGGCCTGTTTCTTCGCATCCTGCATTCGATCAAAAGTGGGTTTGCATTGCAACTAAGCTCCGACTTGTGGATGACGAGGACAAGCCAGGTATTTTCACACTCTTTGGCCGTCATGCGTCTTTATTAGTTTTGGTTTGCTGTTATCAAAAGAGAAAGGTACATTTTGGGTGAAGACATTTCTCTTAATTACCCTCAAACTGTTTGCTGGAGAGAATTTTGTTTGTTATGTTGGTAACTTTTTTTTAGTTACATATGGCTAAAATTCACATAATGCTAAAAGTACCTGGGGCGCCTGGGTGGCTCGGTCGGCTAAGCGTCCGACTTCGGCTCAGGTCATGATCTCACGGTCCGTGAGTTCAAGCCCCGCATCGGGCTCTGTGCTGACAGCTCGGAGCCTGGAGCCTGTTTCAGATTCTGTGTCTCCCTCTCTCTGCCCCTCCCCTGTTCATGCTCTGTCTCTCTCTGTCTCAAAAATAAATAAACGTTAAAAAACATTTAAAAAATTAAAGGAAGTGATAAAAAGTTATAATTCTAACTTATAATATCCCAAATTCCCTCCCTAGAGACAACTGCTGTTACTGTTTCTCATGTATCCTTCTAGAGATATGCAGGTGGAGTGTAGCTTAACCATGAGCACCGATGAAATACCTGAAACAAATTTCACTGGAATTAATAACTTTGGGAAAAACCACTCAATCTCCCCTGATCTAGTGTTTCTACACCGCCTCCTATTTAGCTCACATTCTTTCTTTTCTCTTCCTCTTTTAATTAAATTTTAACCCTTTTGTGTCCCTGGGTTAAGAATCCAGGCTAGGGGGAAGGGAGGCAGCTTCGGCCATATCTTTGGCTCACACAGCAGATTCTGGCTGCACAATCTGGTGATTTCGGCAGGATGACGTTTCGGGAAGGGAGAGAAGGTGGGTAATAGCATGTATCCAGCACTCACTGTTGGACAGGCATTTAAAAATATAACCTCACGAGGCGGGAGTTTTATTTCCAGTCTGTGGACAGGCACACAGCAGTGCGGGAGGTTATATAACTTGCCTAAGTCCCAGCTTGTACGGTTCCGGAGTTTTCTCGAACGTGCTTCCTCCTGGAGCAGGAGCTGAGGCAGGTCAGTCCCGTGACTCCCCTGGGGGAACAGATGAACGTGGTACGGGCACATCTGGTCCCTTGCAGGATGTGCTTTGTCTGCGTCTGCGGTCCTCCTGCTGCCGTACGTCGTCTAGGGATGTGATAAAGGCATACTGAGTGCATGAGTTCAACTCAAAAACATACAGTTTGCTGTGCTGGTGGGATTCCCAGTTTTAGTGGGAAGTAGCCGATTTGGAGCTGACATTTGTGAGAGACCCCAGGTGAGGGACTTAGAAGTCATCAGAAAACATGAGATGATCCAACGAGGGGGGGAGGCGAGAAGAAAGGACAGAAAATCAGGGATCAGATACATTCAGTGAGTGAAAGCCTGCCATCGGGGCCTGTGGGATTCAAACCTGAGCCAAGGAGAAAAGAAGTTCGGCAAGGAGGGTGCCCGCATGGAGTGTGCTATCTGGAGCCTGAAGATGGGCTTTGAGAAGACACCATTGGCTCTGATGAGCAGTGACATTCGGGTGAGTGGGGAAAGTGGCAGGAAGGAAGCCAGACTGTGTGTGAGAGAGAGGCGGGCAGAAGGACGAGGGAGCCAGAGAAGCCCAGTTAGTGTTCGTGTTCACCTCGTGTCTCGTTTTTGGCCTGCTGCAACTTTATGAAGTTAGATTTACCAGCCTCTATTCTGAAGCCTGGCATTTCTCCCAAGTGCACCAGTTCTGCCTAATGAGGGCACCTCAAGTGAATCCACGGGAAAGAAAAAGGAAAGTGATATTTTAATTTTATCCAGCCTGAAACGCAAGGAATGTGCCTGCAGTTCTGAATCATAAACGTATCAATGCATTATGTTACGGAATAGAGATGTGTGCTGCCCAAATTGGCTGTGAAGTGAATAAACATTATTTTTCTACTGAATTCAGCTATAAAATGACTAGAAATCTTCCCACGGGGATTGGAAGGAAAAAAAAAAAAAAAGAAAAGAGGAAAAGTAGAAACTTCCTGCCAGAGGGAAGAGAATAAATGGCCACAGTGCTCTTTGGTGGGCTTGTGAAGCGCAGGGGTGACTCCGTGCTCTCTGGAACGGATTTCTGTTGCCTTCTTCCAAATACCCCAGACTATAAGGATCACTCACATTTCCTCTTGCTTTGTTCTCCTTGCTTTCCACTTAAGGGGCTATTAAACCCAACGGAGCTGCATGCAATATTTTGCTTTACCTGGGTTTTGGTTGTATAAACCCAATAATTTCCTACATCATCAACTAGTGAACTTGTAATTATGTACATATCAAGTTGCCTTGGGAGGCGAGAATTCTACCACTGGACCACCAATGCTTCGCTCTCAAATTGCCTTGGATTGGGAGATCGGACCACACAGTAGTTTAGCCCATGAGCTTTGCAGCCACGCTCATCTGGGTTTGAGAGCAGCAAATATGTGTTTGCATCTATTAAAACCTCTGGGTCTCAATTTCCACACCCATATGATGAAGATAATACACACTTCAGGGGATTGTAGAAAGGGTTAAATGAGATTATATGTATACACATACATACATATGTATTTATATATTGTGTTCCATGCCCTGTGCTGAATATTTGCATAGTGGTGATTCTGGTAGTGATTATGGTGTTAGTAATAATTACAAGGATGATGGTAATAGTAATACAGACTCTTGTCCCAACAGATTACCCTTTTTATTCATTAAACATAAAGCAAAAATAAGCCAAAAGAGCAGAAAAAGCAGCCCGAAATATCCTGCCACAGAAATCTACTTTTGTTGCCCAAAGGTACACAGTCTTCAGCTTTCTAGAATTTCAAGCCTCTGACATTAGTACTTTTAAAACAGTTTCACCCCTAATCGCAATGCCAACTTAAAAAAAAAATCTACAAATAAGAAATGTTACCATATTCTTGAGAACCCCCACCTTCAGCAAGTCACATCACCACCCAAGAATGTACTGCCCAGGGTTTCTTGTTACTTTGTTAGTTGAACAAAATGTGGCAAGAACCATGGAACGTGTGCGCTGGGCCGGGTGCACCTGTTTGGACACGTGATCACCAACAAAGTCACTCTTCTTACAGGGAGAGGCAGGAAGGTGTGAGAGGAAGGGTTCAGAATCCTGACAAGGTTACTTCCTCGCTGGGTGACCTTTGGGCAAGTTACGTAACCATTCTGTGTCTGTTTCCTCACCTGTAAACTGGGGGTGATTATGCCTCTCCTATAGGGCTTATCTTAGGGATAGAGGTGTGAGTAGAACATATACTTCTTCTCCTCCCCTTCGCAGGGCACCTGATGTTATCGTTACCAGCAAACCCAGAATACAGATTACTGCCATTTTCGACACTAGCCGACAGAAAGTGACACGCATATCCAAACTGCCCACAAAACGCGAATCATGTGGAAGGCAAACCCCTGCATTCAAAACAGGAGACCTGTTCCAGTTACAGTAACTTGACTATGTGGTTCATAACTAACCTCAGAGACTAGTCACACGGTGACATGTCTCAGTGCCACGCTGCCCGTTACTAATACGTAATCACCACTTTCCATCCTTCCCTTGCCTTTGACCCCACTGTCAGGATGGATGTCAGGGTCCATCATTTAATCAGTTCCCTGTGAGTGCCCTTAATTCTCTGGTCTTTCTCTCTCCCTCCTGCCTACATGGCCCAGCACAGTCCATTCTTGGTTGCCTGTCTGCCTCCTGTTCCTGAACGGTGCTGGAGAAAGCCATCCGGGCTGGACGACTAGTTGTTTTGGTTTCTTTTAGCTCAGAGCTCCCATCTCTACGTGGGCGGTGCTCCACACTGGTTGGTCACTTTCTCCTTTCTGAGATGACCCTTTCAGGGTTTCTCTCCTCTCAAACCTCCCACGGTCCCTTTCTGCCTCCTAGGTGATTCTGCTTCATTCTCTACTCGGAAAATAGAAGCTGTCAGGTGGGGACTCCCTCACCTCCCCATTGCCAAACCCATGATCTTCCCTCGTCCGCACCAGCCCCTGGGATCCTCCCCCGCTATGACCAAGTGCCCTTCCTGCCACAGGCTGTCCCCCTGCGCTCAGCATTGCTTCTGTTTCAGTGTGCACGTGGACCACCTGGGGAACTTGTCACATCCAGCAGGTCTGGGCCTGAGATTCTGCATATCTCACAAGCTCTCAGGTGCTGCCAGTGCTTGGAGTAGCAAGACTAAATTCTTCTCCCTTCATTCTTTTTCTGGTCATTTTCATCATCATAAGGAGGCTCTGGCATCTTTCATTTTCAAATCCCTTCCATTGATCAAACCTCTCTCTCACACTACCATCCCATTTTTTCTACTTTCTAAATTTTTTTAAACACTTATTTATTTTTGAGACAGAAAGAGACAGAGCACGAGAGGGGGAGGGGCAGAGAGTGAGGGAGTCACAGAATCCGAAGCAGGCTCCAGGCTTTGAGCTGTCAGCACAGAGCCCGACGCGGGGCTCGGATCCACAAGCCAAACCATGAGATCATGACCTGAGCTGAGGTCGGACACTCAACCGACTGAGCCACCCACCCGGGTGCCCCTCTTTATCTTTTCAAAAACAATTCTTATTGAAGGGATTTTCTACCTAGGCTGCCGATACCCATTCCAACTCTTCTCTCCTTTGTTATGTCTTTATTTTCCTTCTGATTTCAACGGCAATACCATTATAAAAAACTTAAACTTACCAAAATATATCACACTTATCCCCTCTTATGTAAGGCTTACTTACAATCTGTTTTTCACATTACATTTTTTAATTCGGAAAAATATTTACATATAGCAAAGTACAGATGATGCTGTAACAAACACCCTGTTTTCAACCACCCAACGTGTGTTAACATTTGTCCTAGTTATTGGCTCTCTAGCTCCATACAAAAAAGAACCATAACATGAGAAGTAAAACTGAAGTCTCGTCTGTCTCCCCAGCGTTGTTCCTTCCCTTCCTCAAAGGCAGCCATCAGCATGAGGTTGGTGTGCATGTTTTTAGGCTCGGATCAGCTGCAAGCATCAGAAACCCCGACACGGCAGGGCTTAAAGAAGATAAAAGTTGACTTCTGTCTGCATGAAAGTCTGGCAGGACGTCCACCGTCCTCCAGTGCTCTACGGTACAGGCTCCACCATCCCGTGGCCCCATCCTCTCGTAGGCTATGGTAGCAGCCCCGGTTCTTGCATTTCAGCAGCAGGAAGGAAGTCGAACTCTGGAATGGCTCTTACCCTGTAGAGTTTTCCCTTTTGTGAGTTCTACTTTGCCTATACTTCCGCTTATGGTCCATCAATAATTCCAGCTGCTCTGTCAACCTCGGAATATTTCGTCTGCCGATGGCATTTTTTTTCTTTCCACCAGTAGTATAGATGTTGTTTTAAAAATAAACGTTTTATTTTATTTTTATTTTTATTTTTTTTTTCAATATATGAAATTTATTGTCAAATTGGTTTCCATACAACACCCAGTGCTCATCCCAAAAGGTGCCCTCCTCAATACCCATCACCCACCCTCCCCGGCCTCCCACCCCCCCAAAAATAAACGTTTTAAAGTAAATGTGTTAAAGTGTCATCTCTGGACATTTGGGTCAGGGCGGTTGGTAAGCCGCGTGGTTCATCCACCAAGTTTGTTTCTGGCCTTCTTTCTCTTATTTTACACTCACTCTGAGCGGTATCATCCTCTTCTAGAGTCACATACAAGGATTCCCAACTTTATAGCTACATCCGGGACACTCAGCTTTCCTCAATGTGAGCCTCACGTGTCCGAAGGCCAGACATTTCTAGTTGGATGTATCCGAGGCACTCCAGTCTCAACATGTTCCAAACTGAGCTTCTGCTTGTTGCCTGCTCCATACTCTCTTGGGTGTGGCCCTTGTTGACATGGTCACAGCTGGCTCACTAGCACACCTCCACTCCAGACCACAGAAAGTGCAAAGAGGAAGTGGAGGGTGAGCAGCTCCCTCCTACAGGACGAGATCTGGAATTTGCTCCTGTCGCTTCTGCTCACTTCCTTTGGCATTGGCATTAATTACTGCTGTATAACAGAACACTTCAAAACTAAGTGGCTGGAATCGATACCATTTATTATTGCTCACAAGTAGAAGGATCAGGTGGGCAGCTATCTGGTCTTAGTTGGGTTGATGGATGCAATTGCTGTCAGGCCCGAGTACACGGTTCTGCTGATCTTGCCTGGACAACCTATCCCAGGTTGTGGATGGGCTGGTCTAGGATTATCTCAGCTCGTCTCCACATGGTCTCTCGTCTCCTGGCAGCCTAGCCTGGGACTTACTCTCAGGGCATGGATGGGTTCCAAGAGAGCTGGGAAGTGCACATGGCTTCTGGAGGCCCAGGCTTGAAACCAGCATAAGATCATTTCCACTAAAGTCTACTGGCCAAAGCAAGTCATGAGGCCAGCTCTGATTTAAGCGGTGAAGAAAAAAAAAAAAAAAAAAAAAGACTCCATTTCTTCATGGAAGAAGCTGTAAAAATGTGGATACTAGAAGGATTGAGAATTGGGACCCTTTTTTATAATGAATCTATCACAGGAAGACTGGGGAATTTAGTTCCTAGTTAGGTGGTCATGTGTCCAGCCAAAACTTGATGGTTCTATTTATGAAGGAAAGAAAGAGAGAATGAGTATTGGGGATAATTTATAGACTCGGCCTCAGAAAGAATTGTAGTTCCCTATTCATCTTCCTTAAATGGAAGCTACACTCTCAATCTCTTGCTATCAATAAGAATATTACCATTCTGACAAAATTTCTGTTCTTAACTAGTGCACACATTTTTTATTTCCCTGGACTCTGTTGACCTAGCAACTTGCTTCTTGACCTCTTAACCCATAAAACAAATCAAGGAGCTTGCAAACATTATGGAGTTTAATATATATAGTCTTTATGTTATTTTGCAGTGCCCAGGAAGCAGTATTTTTTATCTAAACCTATTTTTTACTCTATTTTATTCAACTATTTAAAAAAACCCCAAACAAGAACATTACCTTTCATCCAAAGTCCAACAGCTCAAATCTGGATTGACAAGTACATCCTGGCATTTTATTACACACCACTAAGAACACACAAGAATTTTGGGATTCGTTAATAGGGACAGATGTTTTACATTTACGTAAAAATGCATAATCACGCTTGAATTTAAAATCATTTCCCCATTATTGTTTAAAGCGAATGGGGTCTCCTGGGGATTCATAACAGCTTCTGGAGTTTCTCATCATAGGTTTTGACTAACTGTCCACAAGCTGCTTTGATTTTTAAGTTGTGGTAGCTGGGACATGTTTGGTGAACATAAAGTCATGAGCTGTCAGTCTAAAGGACAAAGACGAAAACTGTCCAGTTTCATGGTAGTGGCCATCTTCATTTATTTGTTCACCAGCAGTTTCGAGTGGGAGACTGAACAATGAAGAATGTTATCATCTTACTTGTAGACAAGCTCAGCAGAGGGAGGCTGTACCAGGCGAGCATGACCTCTCTCTGCCCCTTTGTACTGTTCTTGCACTACAGATTAAGTAGAAGAATCTGGTGGGGTGCTTCTCGGTGGCACCAACTGTAAAGCATCTGTTACCTTGCTGTTGCATAGCCTGACAGAATTTCTCAGGAGGTCTAAATTTCCTGCAAAGCAGGACGTGATTGTCATCCTGAACTGTGACCTCCCGTCCAATTTTTAAAAAGATGGATGAGACTGCAATGTTGTGCGGGAGGAGGGGGTGATAGGAGGGTGGGATTACGAATCACGCCAGCCCCAAAGGATGCCAAGGTGATTGGGTAAGGCTTTTTTTTCTGTAACCAGAACTGAAAGCCCTGATACCTGGAGATCCGGAGCAGCTGGGGTTGCCCCCAACTTTGACTATGTGGATTTATAAACAGGTAAGAGAGAGATGATCACGTTATTTCCTCCACTGTCCTGTGGGGCTCTGATACATTAAAAGATTTTAAAATTTAGGAATTTCCCTTTTAAAAAATCCACCCGGGGTGCCTGGGTGGCTCAGTCCTTTAAGCGTCTGACTCTAGGTTTTGGCTCAGGTCATGATCTCATGGTTCGTGGGATCGAGCCCCACGTTGGGCTCTTTGCTGACAGTGTGGAGCCTGCTTGGGATTTTCTCTCTCTCCCTCTCTTTGCCCCTTCCCCGCTCGTACATGCTCTCTCAACATAAATAAATAAACTTAAAAAAAATCCTCTCAGAAAGTGTATTATGCATAAGACTATTTCAGAGAAAGGCATACGTACCTTAAGTCATGTTTGAAGATGTAAAGGAAGTCTGCAGTTGGTTTAAATCACTCACATGCTTCCGCACCAGGGAATGAGTGGAGACGGTTGGGTGTGAGAGCCATAGAGAGTGGTGAAGATTCTTCAGACTGTCGAGTGTGCATCTCTTCTAAAAGGACCACTTTATATCAGGGAAAACACTGCTCCCCAAGCCCAACATTTCCATGGGCTAAACTGGCCCTGTGTAATGCCTGAGATCTGCCGCTGAAATTTAGCACGAGCACAAAAGCTCGAATGACCAACAGCCCTGGTTTGCCCTTGACTGCGGGGGTTCCAAGACATGGGACTTTCTGTTTTAAAACAGGGCAAGTCTGGCAAAACTGGGGTAAGTTCTTTACCCCAACCCACATTACCAGTGCACATGGTGGAATGTGAGAGAGAAAGGTATGTAGGGGAGGGGCCATGCTCCAGGCGCAAGGAACCAGTCAGCGCCCCAGGGGTGTCTGGGTGTAGGGAAATGCACGTCTACTAGGGCAGGTCCTCAGAGGCCAGGCTCCCCTGAGTCCCTGAATGTGTCAATTCTAAGAGATACCAGATGTGATGTAACTTACAGAATTATGGTCCAGAATATAGTTATGCTATATTCTGCTCTGGATCTCCTCTGAGGATAGCTGCAGGACTCCTTTAGGACACGAGGTGCGCCCCTATGGCATGAGAGATTCCACCCCACATACCAGAGAGCCTTGTACAGAAGGGATATCTTGATGGTGTTATAAAGTTACCTTGAAATAAAATGCATAGGCAGGTCAGGATCCTCTGGTAGGGCTTTTTGTACAACTGTTGTCAATATCGACTATGGACACACCTCTTTTTAACACACAACTTATTATAGAGACATTTAAAAATTGCCATGTATGGATAAAGAAGATGTGGTGTATACACACACATACACACCACACACACACACACACACACACACACACACACACACTGGAATATTACTCGGCCATAAAAAGACTGGAATCTTGCCATTTGCAATGATATGGATGGAGCTAGAGTATAATGCTAAGTGAAATCAGTCAGAGAAAAACAAATACCATATGGTTTCATTCGTTAGGTGGAATTTAAGAAACAAAATGGATAAATATAAGAGGAGGAAGAAAAAAAAGAGAGGGAAGCAAACCATAAGAGACTCTAAATGACAGAGAACAAACTGAGGGTCGCTGGAGGGAGGTGGGTGGGAGGATGTGCTAAATGGGTGACGGGCATTAAGGACGGCACTTGTTGGGTTGAGCACTGGGTGCCGTATGTAAGTGATGAATCACCAAATTCTGCTTCTGAAACCAATATTACACACAATATGTTAACTAACTACAATTTTAAATAAAAACTTGAAACAAAAGAAAGAAAAAATACAAATTGCTGTGGAATTTGTTAGGAATAATTAATGGCCCCTTTTACTGCAGTATTGAAATGCAGAGATGTTCAGGGGTCTTCCAAGTGATAGGTTTCCATAGTTGGGTCACGTCTAAGATTAGAAGTGCTGTTTGGTCTCCCATGTAATACCAGGTCCATATTTTCTTCAAATTTTTTCCAATTGTTGAAGATGGCAAAACCCCCACCACCTAGAAATTGTATGGCACCTCGACTCTAAGACTGAATTACGATAATTTGTTTCTGTAGTATGATCTGAGTTTGCAGAAAGGTGCATGTGGTCTTGTATATAGCAAGGCTCTGGTATCACATGCTTGGGTGGGAATCTCACTTTGGTATCTTGTTCATTGCATATGAACAAGGGCCACTGTCTTAGACCACTCGAGCTACTGTAAGAAAACACCACAGACTAGGTGTCTTATAAACAACAGAAATTTACTTCTCACCATCCTGGAGAATGGAAGCCCAAGATCCAGGTGCCAGCATGAGTGGGTTCCAACAAAGGTCCTCTTCCTGGTGGCAGACTGCTGACTTCTCACTGTGTCTCCACATGATGGAAAGGAGTCAGGGAGCCCTCTGGGGTCTCTTTTATAAGAGCACTAATCCCAGTATTGAGGGCTCTGCTCTTATAACCTCATCACTTCCCAAAGGCCTCACCTCCTAATATCACCACCTTGGGATTCAGGTTTCAACATATGAATTATGGCAGAGGAGGGGGAGACACAAATGTTTAGACCATGGCAGCCTACACCCTGAGGGACTATGCTAAGGTCTTATTATTAGGTAATTTACGGCCTGGTGCACAGTATATTCTGAGTAAATATTTCCTTTCTTCCTAATTCCCAAACCAGTATTGTAGGATGAACTTCTAGGTTGACTCTCTAATCTTAGAATAAGAAGAAAAGATTGACTACTTCTGCACCTGGTGCATTCAATGGATTCTTGTAAAAGAGATGAAGACTGTTCAATTTATTTGTAGTTTTATGGCAAATTAAGGCCACAACCTTCTGAAATACTTAAGATCAATAAGTATCATTTCAAACTACTTTCTCAATGACCAGAAGTCCTGGCTCGCAAGGATCTGCCAACATTTTATTTGACAAATCTGTGAAATACTACAACTAGCAATCGCTGGCATGGAAAGTTAAAGATTAAGGTTCAAAATGACACTTGAATTTTAGAAATGCTTTTCCCATGATTATTAGTGAAACGACTTAGTTTTCCGAGTGCTAAACTACTCTTAAATCTTACTTTGCAAACATTTTAAGAAACACTGGAATTGTATTGCCTGCTGTGGTTATAGATTTCCAGTAAAATTACTACGTTATCTGGAGTCTAGACTTAACAGGCTCAGCTAAGGATTTGTTGCTCTCTCTGGAGTTTCTCTTGCTTTCACATGTTGAGGCGAGGGTACATTTGTTTGTCATTAAGTATTTAGAGTTCATAAACACAGGGAAAAAAATTTTTGAGATTTCCTATCAAATTGACATAAAATCTAAAGATGGCTCATGGGAAAGCAAACACAGATTTGTGACAGGAATTCCTACTAGAACTGTTATCGTCTCTGGCTCCCAAATAACACATATTTTTAAATGATCTGAAGTACAACCAGATAGGAGATGTACATGTAATATATGGGACACATCATTTAAAAAATGTCCAATGGAGTTGACATTTTAAAAGAAGAAAAGCAAAGTGAATTTAGAGATTTTCAATAAAAGTCAGTTGTAATATCGCAAGTCTAGTTTAATCAGTCAAAAGCAAAATAAAAATCAGTTTAATAAGAGTGCATATTTACAGGGCTAAGTGCTTTTAAGATTGACTTTTTAAATCTAAAGTATTAAAGTAAATATAAAAACCTTTGGTGAGAAAATCTGTAGATAAAAACACATTATGAGTAATTTCCTAAAAATTAGTCTTGTATTATATTAATTAAATTAATTTTATTTTAGGGGCACCTGGGTGGCTCAGTTGGTTAAGCATCCAACTATTGATTTTGGCTCAGGTCATGATGTCACGGGTTTGAGTGATCGAGTCCGGAGTCAGGCTCCTCACTGACAAAGCCTGCTTGGGATTCTCTCCTTCCTGCTCTCCCCTTTCCTGCTTGAGTGTGTGCACTCTCTCTCTCAAAACCAACAACAGCAAAAACCCCCCACAAAACTAAAAAAAATTAATTTTATTTTAAAGAAAGAGATGTTACAATAAAAAAGAATGAAATCTTGCCATTTGCAACTACGTGGATAGAACTTAGTCAGAGAAAGACAAATATCATATGACTTCACTCATATGAGGACTTTAAGACATAAAATAGATGAACATAAGGGAAGGGAAGCAAAAATAATATAAAAACAGGGAGGAGGACAAAACATAAGAGACTCAATTATGGGGAACAAACTGAGGGTTACTGGAGGGGGTGTGGGAGGGGGGATGGGATAAATGCGGAAGAGGCATTAAGGAATCTACTCCTGAAATCATTGTTGCACTGTAGGCTAACTTGGATGTAAATTAAAAAAAAAATAAATTAAATTAAAATTAAAAAGAAAAGAAAAGAAAAGAAAGAGATGTTAAACACACAGTTATCTGACTCCCACCCCACCCCCACCCCTGTCTGTTTTGGTCTATATATCAGGGACTGGCAAACTACAACTTATGGGCCAAATTTGGCTACTGATTATTTTGATAAACAAAGCTTTATTGGAATACAGCTATGCCCATTCACACATATGGTCTGTAGGAAAATGTTTTCAAATAAAGTGAGTGGTAAAATCATTATTAGAAAGACAAAAAATACCCTATGTACTCTGGTTTAAAACTTACCTTTTCGATGTTTAAACAATATTTTCTTTAGGATTTCTTTTTAACCACAAAAACCTGCATCTTTTGAATCAGATATTTAAATCTGTTCCAAATAAAGATTTTAAATCTGAATCAGAAATATTTAAGAGGTGAATGACTTCTATTTGTAAATCCCACTATTTAGCAGTAAAGATGTTCCTCAAATGAGACCAAGCTTTATGGTGGGCTTCTAACTGTGATTAGTGAGAGCAGGACTTTCCAATATGCCTTGTAACACAGAGAACCCTGAATTTCAGTCAGCAGGTCAGTATGTTCTTCTTTTTTTTCAAAATCTTTTATTTATTTTTAAAATTTTATTTATTTATTTTTAAATTTTATTTATTTTCTTGAGAGAGAGGGCCCAAGTGAGTGAGGGGCAGAGAGAGAGAGAGAGAGAAAGGGAGAGAGAATCCTATGAGGGGCAGAGAGAGAGAGAGAGAGAGAGAGAGAGAGAGAGAAGTGGGTCTCATCCCAAGTGGGGCTTGTGCTCATTGAACACGGGGCACGGGCTCACCCAGTGCAGAGCTCGGACTCACAAACTGTGAGATCATGACCTGAGCCAAAGTCAGATGCTTAACCGACTGAGCCACCCAGGCGCCCCATCGGTATGTTTTTCAAACTGCACCACACACAAGTTTCTTCTGCCTCTATAGCTGCATACCTAAAACAGTCTGAAGGTCAAAGCGAGACAGACATACCCTTGTCACAAATGTATTGACCATGAATGATACAGTTGAGTTTATTTCTTCCACTAAAATTATGGGAGAAAACAAAACATACCTAAAATAGTCTGAAGGTGAAAGCCAGATATACATACCCTTGTCAGTGAATGCGTTGACCATGACTGACACAGTTTACTTCTCCCACCATAACTATAGAGAAAAAACAAAACCCAAACTCAAGGGTAATCACGACAACAATCTTCAGAGGAAAAAGGGAGAGAAATAAATTCAACAGTGGTTAAACACAATGATCAGTCTGACTTGACTTCCACTAGAAGGCTGTTTTTTTGTTTTTTTTTTTTTAATTTTTTTTTAACGTTTATTAATTTTGAGACAGAGAGAGACAGAGCATGAACAGGGGAGGGGCAGAGAGAGAGGGAGACACAGAATCAGAAGCAGGCTCCAGGCTCTGAGCCATCAGCCCAGAGCCGGATGCGGGGCTCGAACTCACGGACCGTGAGATCAGTGACCTGAGCTGAAGTCGGACGCTTAACCGACTGTGCCACCCAGGCGCCCCTAGAAGGCTGTTTTTGGAGTCCCGTATTTTAATTGTCAAGTAAAGAAGGTTGTAACAGAAAGGAGGTCTACGACAAAGTAATGTGTGGCCAATATGTAAAGTGACAGTGACCTGAAACAACCATAAAATCATCAGGTTATTGACAGCTGGAGAAATTCCACATGGTAAGCAACTTAGCTACAAAGAAATATTAGAGGTCTGAGATGAAAAATACACTTGAATCTGTAATTGAATTAGACAAGCCTCGCTGCTCGTAGGGCTATGCTGGTCACCAGGATACAAAGCAAACGCTGGGTTACCAGAAGTGCATTTATCAGCCACAGTGATTTATTGAGTGCTTTAATAATACAAGTGTACATCAACTGATCCACAGTCAAAAGTGGCAGGTCCCTAAGAAATTTACAAGCACTTTAAGTAAATCAAAATACATATTATTTTGTTCAATCCAACAGTCTTCTGTGTGGGAGACAGAAGGCTAGTGATAAACAGAGTCTCAGTAATGCACAGTGATTCTGATTGAAGCTTTTGTACAAAAAACTTGTTCCCAGTAGCATGCACCCACCAATAAAGACTTCAGTACAAAAAATTAATCCTAAGCACTACATTTAAGTAGAAATGAGATATAATTCTGAATTTGTGTTTTCCCAAAGATCACATAAAAGGAAAAAAACCAAAATAAAACAAACACCAACAAAAAACAAAACCACACAGTAATACGAAGCTTTGTAAGAAAGCTCTTACTATTACAGATCCGACATTGTTTGCACTGAAAACAAAAGTTCCCATCCATGTTGAGGTGGGAAAAAAAAAACCCCAAATCTTTCAAGTTAATAGAAATCAAAAAAAGGGAATAAATTGAGAAGGCAGGGGTGGAGGGAAGAGAGAGGGAAGAGGAGGAAGAGGAGGAAGAGGAGGAAGGGACAAGGGACGGGGGATGGATGACACATCATCAGAAAAAGGTTCAAAATGTAATAAAAATAAGAAGATCAGAACCGAGGTCCGGAGGGGTGGGTAGGGCTATTGATGCACTTGGTGAATGTGCTTGCACAGGTCCGGCGGGGGCAGCAGCCAGCAGGCCCCTATGTGGCATACCGCTTGGTCCACTGTCTGGCCATCCGGTCGTGCTCTGCTCTGTTGGTCATGTACTGTGTGGCGATGCTGCCCACCAGAGGGTCAGCTGGAAGGGAAGCAGAGCCGGGAGTCAGTAAACAGCAGCAGCACCTCCTCTTTCAGAGCTGGGGAAAAGGAGTGTCTGGAAAGCTAGCCCTCGTTCAAGGAGCAGACGGGGAGGTGGTGGAAAGCAGCTCTCTACCCTGGAACGTTGCTTTAGCAAGACCTGTAAATGCCCTGCCAGAGATAGATCACATCTCACACCAGTTGCCCAAAGAGTCGTCTGCTTGTGCCTTTACTGATGGCTCCTGTCATGTTTCCTGACAGGTCTCATTCTCTCTCCCTGTGCCCACCGCACGTCTCCCATCCTCCTCCCCTCGTTTTCAGATAGACTCTTCACTGAGAACTCTTCGGGAAGTGGTTGCGATGGCCTGGCTAAGTCCTCCACCCGGAGGCTTAGCCCCCCCGGTGGCCTACACTGAGGGAACCTTCAAGAGCCTCAGCCAAACACAATCAAGCAGCAGCCCCGAGTGAGACCCACTGACACAGGGGAAGCTGATCTACCTCTCCCTCCAAACTGGGGAATGTCAAAATCCATATAGCTCTTTATTACAAAAACACTGGTAGATATTAAATAATAGCTAATACTCAAATACACCACGTCCTAACACAAACATACTAATTCCAAAAAACTCGGAGGAGCTGACACACCAGGAAAGTGAAACACAGGAGGGTAAGTCACTTGCTCCAGACGGAGTAAGTGGAGGTGCCAAGCTCTGGGCCCGGAGCCCCCACACTTCACTACACACTGCTCGGGAGCCTGCTCTCCACCCAGACAGGACCCCCAAAAATCAGAGCAATTAAAAAAAAGTAATTTAGGTTTCTGGGGACCCCAGAATGCACCCCCTTTTCCTCCATTCTCGTCTGATTTTTATTTCCTCTACTTTTGGTGTTGAGAATTTGGGTGTATTAGAGCAAGTAGATAAGAAAGAACCAAAAGGGAACAGGAGAAAAATTAGCAAACACTATGTTAAAGACAAGAAAAGAGTAAGGAAGTGTGCCCATGCTCTAACACAACTGATAACTGGGGAAGATTCTGAGACTCTAGCCTAGTAAGACATTCATGGTTATAGCTTCTTAATATTAGAGGTCCAAGAGAAACACCACCTTTTAATGATCTGGTTAGGGTGCTGCTGCTGAAGCTTTTGAAAACCTTCTCGACAAGACACTGCTTACAACCTTGCTTATGTTTTCTTGGATTTGCGCTCAGCTTGTTATGATTATTCTAGGCAGAGGCCAGTGTCTTATGCTCACTTATATCACAAACAAATTCATAGACTACCCACTATTTGGGTTTGTTCAGAACTTCTGCCTCTCTTCACTTGCCCAAATCCTATAACTGAAACCACTGCCTAAACCAACCAGGTTCAAGAAGATGAAAACTAGGAATACCAAATGCTTGGAAACTGGCTAAGATACTGTAAAAAAAAATGCAGTCTTGCAGTTCAGATTAAGTAATGACTTTAGAGTCTAAAGGGACAAAGAGAAGTCTGAGTCACACACAAAAAAATCATCTTGCTCTAATTTCTCAGTCTAGAATGCAAAACCTTAGTGAAAACATAGGTATTCTTAAGAGCTGAGATCTACGTCACTGAAGACAGGTGTTTAATTGAACAGAATGTCCATTAGTGAAATGCACTAAAGACCCATCTGTGCTTCCTAACTCAATGGTCACGGTAAAGGACAGGTTTAATGTCAGAATGACCAGTGATGTTAATGTTCTGCCTCAAATCATATCCTCACAGTGTGGGCATATGGGAACAAGATAGGTCTGTCACTGCAGCTCAAAGGAAGAAAAAGGGGACAGATGAAGGATAGGGAACAGGAAGCTGTGGGAGGGAAAGGTTTTATATCAAGTGTTAATACTATTTTAGTAGGGGAAGAAAGGAAAATCTCATAAGGCGGAGAACTGGTAAAATTAACATGCATTGTGCAAAATTTCTTTGTATGCTTAAACAATTTAACATTACATTTCTTTCAGAGATCCTTTTACCTTTTCAAGTCTGATTTTAAAAAGGCTATTTTTTCATATTATACATGCTAACTGTAAAAGCAATAATTAATAATAAAAACCACCTCCAACAATACATATGACAGAAAGTTGTAAGTGAAGACCATCTCCAAATTTACTCAGAAAGAAGTATTGTTAACATTCATAGATCTTCCTGAACTTCTTCTCTAAACACACAATTAAAAAAAGATTAATGTACAGAATGCTTTTATCATCTTAAAAAATCATGATATGGTAAATAAGTTTTTATGTCAATAATCACAAATTGATTTCATCATTTTTAACATTTACCTGAATAACCAACTTCTGGTCTAGAGACATTTGGGCTCTTTTCAATTTTTGCTTTTATAAACAATGCTGTGAGGAACATTACTGTGCATACACTTTCACAAATTTATGCAAATCTGAAATTTGTTTAATGTACAAATGAAGGAATAACATAAAGGTATAAAATGAGGGAATTTAAACATCGAGTGTTGTTAACCACGTAGTTCTCAATGTTAAAATGTTTTTGGTGAATAGAAGAAAATTAAGATTGTAGGTTAGTGAGTCAAAACTATGCAATATATAAGCAGCAAATGACTATCACAGAGAATTTAATGGAATGAGACCCACTCTTTGTAGTGTATTTATAATTACGATCCTAAGTAAAAACAAATCTCCTTACATAGGTTTCATATTTCATGGATACAGATATGTCAGGGACGTAATAACAGTTTCCAAACATGCATTACTTGTGTCTCTAACAATTTCTTTCTAAAAAAGAAGAAAAATTCCCATCACTTTAGGTTTCTACATTGTTACTACTTTCCCAAATCTTCATCCGTCTTTGATATTATCCTCTATTGGTCTTCCTCCTCTTACTAAAGAAGATCCACAAAATTTATCAGTGGATAAGTAAATTAAAGTTTAAGTCTTCTACACTTTTTGCCTTGTTCACAGCAAAAATTTGAATTTTTGAGAAGAGGAGCATGTTTATGCTTACAGCACAGGGCTGGATGATTTTAAGCACTTAATTCTCCCAAATACCATTGATGCATCTATTAAAGGTTCCCTGAGGCTGAGGAACAGGATTTACAGGGTGGGGTCAATGGAAAATAATGGGGGTGAGAGTTGGTTTATAATGCTCTTCATTAACTAGACCTCTAAACCACATCATCTCGTCTGTTTAATAAAAATGCCATCACTTTTGTTGACACAATACTAGCTATGAAATACTAGCCTGAATGAAAGTGCAAGACTGAAAGACCATTGATTGGCAAGGGGCAGTACAACTTCCTCTTCTCCCAGCTCTACCTCCTGGTCTCACCTCTGCCTCCCAACACAGTTTCAGGCGCAAAGAGAAGCTATTCACTAAATGCTTGTTGACTGAACAGCCATCATGATTATTTACAAGTGAGTGAAAGGTGATCATATTGAGTACTCTGCCCCCTCTCCCATTTTTTTGAGATCTGTGATCTGTGCACCTTTGATTCTGGACGGTGAAGTCTCAGACAACTCCTGCAACTTCATCGCCCAGCTGGCCTCTCTCTCTTGGCTGGGGCTACACTGGGTACCCTGGAAGCCAAATGGGTTAAAGCTTATCCAGAAAGGGAGGGGAGGGAGACAAGAAGCAAGACTAAAGGAGATAAAGAAGCAGCTGTATGGTAAGAGGGGACTGGAAAAGACAGGCAGACTACTAAACTGCTGAATGATTCTATTTGCAAGGTCAAAGAACATTCTATCTTGGTTGGTAGGCGATACGGGAAAAATTACATGGAAAAAAATTTTGATTCCCTTTTCTTAAGAAAACAAATATGTTCTTAAAAAACACAAACAAAAGTAGTACAGAATATAGGAAAAAGGCATGGGCTTTGGATACAGACTGCTTGGGTTTATATATCAGTTCCACCAAAAACCGAGTCACCTTGGGCGAATTACTTAACTTCTCTGTGCCTCAGTTTCCTCAACTACAAAATGGAGACAATAACAGTAACGACTCCATAGATTGTTATAAGAATTAAATGAATTAATTCTTGTAATGCACATACAAAATTGCTATTACTTTCAAAATAAGGACTGGCAACTAAGTGTTCTTGTGCATCTTTTAAAATATAAATCTGTTGGGGTGCCTGGGCGGCTCAGTTGGCTAAGCATTGGACTCTTGATTTCTGCTCAGGTCATGATCTCATGGTTGTGGGATCAAGTCCCACGTTGGGCTCTGTGCTGAGTGTGGAGCCTGCTTGGAATTCTCTCTCTCCCTCTATGCTCTTCCCCCATACTCTCTCTCTCTCTCGCTCTTTCTCTCTCTCTCTCAAAATAAAATAAAAATAAATTTTAAAATCTAAATCTGATTGTCTTCGTGAAGACATTCTCTTCAGATAAAATATAAAAGTCCTTAGTAGGGCTCCCAAGATCTTTGATCTAGACCTAGTCTTTCTAGCCTCCTCTGCTCATGCTTGAAACCAGAAAAAACAGCTTGCAGCTTCTTCAATAAGCCCTGCTCTTCCGTAAGTCTGAACTTTTGCTTCTGCCATCTCCTTTGCCTAGAAAGCTTCTCTTCATTCTCAACATTTAGCTCAAGCATAGCATCCTTGGGGATGTCTTCTAGGAGCTTTCTTGCAGTCTTAGTCGTCCCATTTCTGTTTTGAGTGTTCCCATCCCTATTACTGCACGGAGAATACTGTCTTTTAGTTGGCTGTTTACTAATCTGTATTCCCCCCTGGACTAGAACCTATGCATTCATTCGACAAATATTTATTGAGTCCCTACTCTGTACTGGGTACTGGAGAACTAGAGCTAAACAAAATCCTGCCTCATGGGGCTCTGCCTGTCACTCCGCTTCCCTCTTGCTAAGTCTGTTTACTGAGTGAATATAAGTATGGACAGAAACACATGAGACAATAAGTAAGAAGCACACACAAAATAGCAACCATATCACTCCATATGGCAGGTATCCCTGTGTGGTAGTACCATCATAAGTTGGTTCATCACAGACGTTTCTTCTCTAGATGTGAATTATCGGCAAGTCAGAGAAGGGGACCTGATGGTGACTGTGACAGCTTTCTTTCACTTTTCTGTTTTTTTTAACTTAATTATTTTATTATTGAAATCTGTGCTTTGCACTTCGCCATTTCTTCGATTCTTCAAGGTTATAAACGACTGCCTTGCCAGCCGTTTCATAATACCTGTGATAACATGATTCTTTTAGCTCCCATCAAGTCACTGGAGGCTTTCTGTATGTCTGCCTTGAAATGATGTCAAGTAGCTCATTTTTGTGTCTTTCATGGAATCTTTCTTCTGTGGTTCGGTCTAACCTAGTTTTATTTAAGTCTTATATAAAATGAATAAGTAATAGATTCTCATTATAATAAACTCAAGTAACAAAGAAGTACGTATGATATCAAAAACATTACCTTCTTCCTTCTATTTCCTCCATCCCTATACTCCTTCCATCTCAAGGTAACCACTGTTAACGGTTCGAAACTCATCCCTCCATACCTTTTTAAATTTATGTTTACATCAAATGGGAATCACATAAAAACATTCTGCAACTTGCATTTTCCTCTGTAACAATACACTGTGCTTGCATTTATATGGCAGTATGAATACACCTAGCTCATTACTTCTAATAATTGTAGGACATTCCTTCATGGTTCTTCAGCGTTCAATTCTCCGTTCCTCTACAGATGCACACTTAAATTTGATCTGATGTTTTGTTATAACAACGAGTATTACAGTTTTGTATAAATCTCTGAGCACATGGCTGGAAGTACTTCTGGAGGGGAGATTCCTGTTAAGTAACAGTGCTGGACAAGAGAGTACACATCTCAAACTTTTGGGGAATACTGCTGAGAACTGCCTTCACTACAAGGAATTTACCTAGTTTCTAGGCATTCTCAGCAACACTGCATTACCTATCTTTGTAATTTTTTTTTGTTAAGCTAACAAAGCCTGTTATTGTTGTAACGGCCTTTAACTTGATGCCTAAGGTTTCACATTTGCTCAGTTTTGTTCACTATTTATATTTCTTTCTCTGTGAGTTGTTTGCCTTTGTCCATTTTTTCTTACCAATATGAAGGAGCACTTTATGCATTACAAATATCAGGCATGCACTGAAGTTTAGCTTGGGTCTCAGTATTTAGCCAAAATCTGCATCAGTGTTTGGAAGACCGAACAGACAGATGCCTCCTTTGACGCCATTTCTAGCTTTACCGAACTTGCGGAGCTCACAGATCATGTAAGTTACCATCATCTTTAATAAGCACAACACCCTCATTCGTACTCAATGCTACTATGCGAACGGTGGCTTTAAAAGTATTGGTAAGCGATACGAGGGTCACTTTGGACGGAAAATCTCTTTCAGCCAAAGACAAACGCTGTGACACGCAGGGGGGTAATTTGGACCTGCCTCCTCAGGTATTCAAACAAATGTTCCGAGTGAGATAGAAGAGCAGCTACCACATGTGAAGAGGCTGCTGGAACAAAACGGTGGGTAACACTGTCTGCTGTTAAACACCGGCACTGACAGGAAAGGACTTGGGAAAGACCAGCGGCTGCTGGCAGGGAAGGCAGCACATCCAGTGACTGTGGGAAGCAGCAAGCATGTAGAAATAAGAGAAATTAAAATGCGAGGGGAAAAAACCTTATGTTTGCTTCGTCAATATTCAGAAAGTGATTTCTTTCAGCACCGCACAGAGCTTCTGCTCACGGGAGCACTTCAAAGACCCTGTGCCCCCACCATCAGCCAGATCCTCAGGGTCTGGGCGTTGAGAAGGCCAGTCTTTACCTTTCTGTAACTATTAGAGGAAAAGGAAGCTTACCGACCTCAGAGCAAAATCTACCAGTAACCTACACTGGCATAAATAACCTCTCCTCCCAATTCATGCTTTTCATTAAATGAAAACATCTATTTAAGTATTGCAAATATGCACAGGAGCCATCTAGTAGCTGGCAGTGCTGAGAAATTACATTGGTACATCATAATGACAAACTTTAAAAACATACTGAATTTTTAATAATGAAATTATAATATTACTTAAATTCTTAAAATTTCATATTTACTGCTGTATCTCAGAGGATCATTTTACGATGGGAATATTCAGCCTTGCCTTAGGCTGTTCATTGATTTTAACACTGGCTTTTCAGTATTCAGCCAAAATAAATTCAGTGCACCTCTAACAATAACACTATTTATCTATTATGTGTGGAGAAAATATTTTCTCTCAGTGTATCATTTGCCATTTCACCTAATTTATGATGCCCCGTGCCATACATAAGTTTAAAATTTTTAATAAGTCTATTTTTCCTTAATATTTTCCAGTTTCATGTCATGCTTATTTATAAAGGCCCCCTTCGTTCACTCCAGTATTTTAGAAATATCCCCCTCTATTTACATATAGTAACTTTTATGTGCAACGCTAGCTTTATCATTTCTAAGATTCCTATACATATCTGGATTTGATTCTGTACTTGATGTTCTTTCAATAGATTAATTTGTCTTTTGATTTATTTGTTCATCCTGCTTTTCTCACTATAGTTTTATAGTGTGTTTTGATATCTGGTAGGTTAAGTTCTTACCCTTTCCCATTTTTTTTCTTCACTAAAATTTTACTTAAAGAACCCTAATCTTGATGAGGTTAAGACTCGGAGCATTTAAAGCAATTTCACCCACGGGTATAGGAATCTTCTGTTTCTTTTGAAGAATGTTATCAAGATTTAGGAATATCTGAGATATTCCTCTGGATCTGCTAATTAAATCAAGTGAGTGGGACAGAGTTAAGGTTTTTGTATTTTGGAATGTGGGGAAACAAGACTACTAATTATAGGCCTAGCCCAAACCAGAAAGATGGTTAAATACCCTGAGAAGATACATTTGATTTAAACCAAATGGTGAATATTATCCATAACATAAACTAGATTTAAATTTGAGAATGCTAAATAGAACTGCATACAAGTCTAGCAAGATACGCTGTTACTTCCGAATTAATAACCAGTGATGGTAAAAGGTACTGAGTATCTCAAATTCTAAAGAAACCATGAGTACCTTCCATAAGACTTATTAAGAGAAGATGAGCTGGCTTGGACAGCCCCAGTCCCGTCATAAAATACGGGGAAGGAGAGAAAGAAGTTTTGTGGGAGTATGGAGCTATTATCTTGGGAGTGTGGAACTTCCCTGTCTCCCTTCTCCCACCACCACAAAAATGGGGAGAGGATGACTTTTCCCTCTCAAAGCCAGGTGAAGAGGGTACCAAGAGACCCAACAGTAAAGACTGGGGTGCCTGTAAGAAGCAGACTGGAGTGTGATCCCCGGCCCGAGATTTGCCCCTTGACTGAGTAGCGAGAGGGGACACCAAGGAAATGGTCTGTACTGTCTCTGCTAGCTCATGAGTGTCCTATCAAGAAGGCAGCTCCCCAAAAGAGGGGACCATAGTAGCTAAGAGGCTCTTAGGAGAATGCTATGAGAGGGGCAGTGGTATTCTGGAACCAGCTTGCCAGCCAATTTTTAAATTTTTAGGAATTTTAAACACCACCATTATTAAAAAATAGCATTACAATTAAATAAATTATTTACAAACAAGGGGAATCCTTAAAGCTCATCATTTCTTAATTATTTTACTGCTATGATTACTATCCTCATAAAATTTTTTTTTATGCCTACTCTATCTGTATGGTGGAAAAAAACAATGTGCTGCCATGCATCGTGCCCCAATTATGCATCCAATAAGGTCATGCATGTAGCCTGAATTGGCAAATGCTACAAAATTAGGACTTGGTTTATTGTTTTATTGATTGTCTGGAGCTAAGAAAGCCATGGAAAAAATGCAAATAATACAGATTAAACCTAAAAGTGTAGTATGTCTAGAGTCCTTACATTGTCAAAAGCATAAAAACTGGAGGATATATTCTTCCAGCATTGAACCTATTATCTCAATTCAGCAAAGGAGTTGCTCATGACACTAATAAGTGAAATTCCAAAATCCTTCTTTATTTCACTTTGGTCTTAGTTTTTTTTTAATTTTTTTTAATGTTTATTTATTTTTGAGAGAGACAGAGTGTGAGTAGGGGAGGAACAGAGATAGAGGGAGACCCAGAATCCGAAACAGGCTCCAGGCTCTGAGCTGTCAGCACAGAGCCCGACGCAGGGCTCGAACCCACGAACCATGAGATCATAACCTGAGCTGAAGTCGGATGCCTAACCGACTGAGCCACCTAGGCATCCCACTTTGTCTTAGTTCTTAAATGAAAATATCATCCGTTCATGTTAGAATTCCACTCATTTGTCAGCTGCAACCACAGGATGGAAAAAAATCACTGACTCACTGCTGGGAGAGTCTACTGACTACATGGAATTTACATTAATGAGTATTGTATATTTCATTACTTGTAAGTTGTGTACTACACATTCTTTACATCAGTAAAATATGTAATAAACTTATGTACACCACCCCACTCCCACCCCTAGCCCGTTGTTAAATATTTACCAGGACACCACAGGAGAAGGGGTTAGTAAGAGGCTGAGCCAGGGCTGGGTCTTCCACATCAGGGAATCGGGCAGTGAGCTCTCCCAACTACCCATGACAGGCAGCATTTTGACACCTGTCACCTGTCACCTAGAAGGCATGGATGGCAAGATGGTGCTTGCCAAGAAGCAGTGAAGATAATAACCACAGGAAATTAGGTAAAGGGACACCGTCTTCATTCATTACCTAGCCTCCATATGCTTAGGAGTTAGGCCTTGAAAAGGGAGGAGAAGGTGGTATCTGAGAGGCAGACCATGTTCCATCCACCCTGATGGGAGTGGAGGAAGAAATTAGATTTAAATCAGGTATGAGGTGGGAGTTTAAAAGTGGACCAGACTGGCTAACTGAAAGTGACCTGGATGATATGAGATCTGCTAAATATTATTAAGGAATAGAAAAGCAAGATCAACAAAATAAGGCCTAAGGCAGTGATGGGAGAAAATTAAAACCATTCCATATTAACGCCCACTGAACTGAGACTGCTCAATAAACACAAAATACACTGGCTCTGATCTAAAGTACACGGTTGATAAAATATTTTTAAAAATTTAAAAGCTCATCCTATAAGTCTAACACTGTAGTGCTATGTACATTAAATCAATGTGTTTGGAAATATAAAGTGTTCTGTTAGAATAGACTCATCTAAAGAACAGCACAGATGGTGCATTCCTACTGAGAAGCTATTGGATTACAATGCCAGGCTTAGTTAAGCAATAATTCCTAATGAACTCTAGGAAAAGAGCCTTACAGTAGAGGACTTGCTTAAGACACCAGAAATTCACACATTGCTTTCCCCAAAAGACCGCTGCAAAGAGCTGTTGCTGAAGCAAGCAGGAGTCAAAGATGCCAAGATGTTGAAGCTGGGTTTTGTTTTTTTTTTAAAGCAGCTTCAACGAGATATAATTCATACAATTTACCCAATTAAAGTGTACACTTCAATGGTTTTTAGTACATTCACAGTTATGCAGTTATTACCATAATCCATTTTAGAACATTTTCATCATCCCCAAAAGAAACCTGGGACCCCGTGGCAGTCACTCATCCTCCCAAATTTTCTAGCCTGTGGTATCCAGTAATCTACTTTCTATCTGTATATATTTGTTCTGGACATTTCATATAAATGGAATCACACACATAGGGTCTTTTGAGATTGGCTTCTTTCACAAAACATAGTATTTTCAAGGTTTTATCCATGTGATAGCATGCATCAAATCAGACCTCATTCATTTTGTTTTAATTTAACGTTTATTTATTTTTGAGAGAGAGGGAGAGAGACAGAGTGCAAGCTGGGGAGGAGCAGAGAGAAAGGGAGACAGAATCTGAAGCAGGATCGAGGCTCCAAGCTGTCAGCACAGAGCCCAATGAGGGGCTTGAACCCATGAACCGTGAGATGATGACCTGAGCTGAAGTTGGACGCTCAACTGACTGAGCCACCCAGGCACCCCACATTCATTTTTTATTGCCAAATAATATTCTATTGTATGAATATACCACACTATGTTTATCCATTCATTAGCTGATGGACCTGTGGGCTATTTGGACTTTTTGGCTATTAGAAATAATGCTACTATGGACATTTTGCTTGAACATGTTTTCATTCCTCTTGGTATATACCTACGTGTAGAACAGCTTGGTCATATGGAAACTCTTTGTGTAACCGTTATAGGAATTGCCAAAGTGCTGTCCAAAGAGATTGCATCATTGTACATCCCTACTAGCAATGTGTGAGGGTTCCAATCCTCCACATCCTCATCAATACTTGTTATTATCTGAGGATGGTAGATTATAGTGAGAGAATAGCTATTTTTAATAGTTATTAAAAAATATATACTCTTTATAAACACTTGTTACCGCCAACCATGGGAAACAAATGATCTTCAAAAGGGTATTTTTCTCATGGTCTCTAGCTGCAAGAGACTGAAGATTATCCTGGATCTGCTCTTCCCTCTACTTCCAACCCCAAATATAGGTAAAAACGACAACAGCAATCTAATGAGACTTGTTTGTAATGTATATCTTTTCTTCAAAATAAAAAGTTTTATTTTTATTCCATAGTCCTCGGATGTAGTCCACTCTCTACAAACAAGTATTGTAATTTATCAATTTTCCCATTGCACAGTGTTTTCTATTTACACTCTTCGGTAGCTAAGAGTGGTACAGGAGATGGCTTTCAAGAGTGAGTGTGAATATAGCAATTGTGTCCTACATACTATCATACGTGTCCACAGTCTCCGTTGCATCTGGGAATCTGGACTCGAGTCCAGGGATATAAATAGCCCAGCTCAGAGCCAGAGATGGACAAGAATCTCAAGGGTTTCAGTTTACCAGATCATTCTGACTGCCTTCAAGTGCCAGACATCTGTAATTGAAGCAGCTCTAAGGATGCTGTCCCTGTTGAGGAATAACACTGAGGGTGTAGGCTTTGATTAGGGCGCAGGCCTTGCTCTTATCCTCTCCTCTGAAAGGGATGTTGTTGAGTTCTATGCTAAAGCTAGAACCCAACCATTCTCTCTGTCTATCCCTGTGCTTGCTAACTCCTATCTCTTGGTGAGGGTAGGCAGTATTTCTTTCTCAGTCTTGTATCACAAAACCAGTAGTATTTGGGCACTTTGGGTGACCAGTCAATAAGTATTTGTTTAATGACTGAATTAATGGGTAATCAGACCCACTGATGAGGATGAAATTTAGCATGTAGATGTTATCAAGTTCCTGGCATCTTCCTCCTTCTCGTGCATAAGGCTAAATGACATTTATACCTGTAGAATCAGCAGCTCTCCAAGTTGCTGACTTGAGATAGAAACATTTGGGCAGCCCTAGTGTTATTATTTTGTGGTTTAATATTTAGTTATCTCTGCTCCGAATCTAAAGCAGACAATATGATCTATTTCCTTTAATTGAACTCTTGCTTTCTTCAAGCTTCCCTATCTTCTTTTCTCAGTCTTTGAAGATTTCAATTCTCATAATTCATATAGTCTTTTTTTAAGTTTTTAAAAAAAGTTTATTTTTATTTATTTTGAGAGAGAGACAGAGAATAAGTGGGGGAAGGCCAGACAGAGAGGTTAGACAGAATCCCAAGCAGGCTCCATGCTGTGAGTGAAGAGCCTGACACGGGACTTGAACTTGTGAACTGTGATATGACCTGAGGCCAAATCAAGAGCTGGATGCTTAGCTGACTGAGCCACCCAGGTGACTGAAATCTGTATATTTAGTCTCTGTTCAGTATTTTCTTGTTTTATGGTATCTTGCCTGAACTCGAACCGGTCGTTTTAACCAGGTGGGCAAAATGTTCTCCCCTACTTCTGCTTCAGCCAAGTGGGCAGGTCTAATTCTAGGACTCAAACTATTATTGTACTCTTCTAATATAGGTAAAGAACCATGTCCAAACAAATTCTAATATATCATAAGTGGCAAACTGTTTCTCATTTTTCTGCTAGCAACATGGGGTGACAGGAGGGTTAACCCACTGGGTACCATAAACTAAGTAATATTCACTGGTCTTAGAATGCATCCTTCTTGTTCAACAGGATTGGTTTAGAAATCTGTGGGAGATCAGGCATAGCCAAGTTTACACAGGTGCTAGGGATGTTGTCATAGTGGCTAGGAAGCCAAATCCTGGCGATTCTGATCCCCAAATATCTCTTGGCCCTTCTCTTCCTCTTCCCTCTTCATGGTCTCTGTCATCTTTTACCTGGATCATCAAAATACATTCTTAAACCTCTCTGCCTTCAGTTTATTCTCAGGTGAACTAAACCTTACTTTTTAAAGTCACAAACCTGGTCATGTAAAGTCTCTCTTTCAAAACTTTCTATTCCTGCCCAACTTCACCACCATGCCCATCCCACATGAGATCCCCAATAGCAAGGCTAACTATGCATAAAGATGTACTTTTGCTAGTAACCTGTTTGATGTCCCTGATGATTTTCACCCATTAAATTGTTTTTTTTTCCGTGGTGCCTGGGTGGCTTACTTGGTTAAGCATCTGACTTTGGCTCAGGTCATGATCTCATGGTTCATGGGTTCGAGCTCTGCATTGGGGCTCTGTGCTGACAGCTCAGAGCGGGGAGCCTGCTTCAGATTCTGTCTGTCTCTCTCTCTCTCTGCACTTCCCCCACTCGCACGCTCTCTCTCTCAAAAATAAACATTAACAAATTGTTTTTTCAGTACATTAAAAAAATTTTTTATCTCCTTTTAAAAAAATATTTATTTTTGAGAGAGAGAGAGAGATAGGGGCGGAGAGAGGGAGAGAGGGAGAGAGAGGGAGGGAGGGAGGGAGGGAGGGAGGGAGGGAGAGAGAGAGAGAGAGAGAGAGAGAGAGAGAGAAGATAGAGAATCCCAAGCAGGCCCTGCACTGACAGTGCAGAGCCTGATGCAGAGCTCAAACTCACAAACTTTGAGATCATGACCTGAGTCGAAGTCAAGAGTGGGTCACTTAACCGACTGAGCCAGGTACCCCTGTTTTTTCAATATCTTAATCATACTTTTATCTTCAATAAGGGCTGTTCTGTTTTCCCTTCTCTTTAGACAACTATTTAGTGTTTACTGTTTCTGGAGGAAATATGTTTTCAAAAGAGGTAAACATATTAATGTGACAGAACGCTGTAACACAGATTAGTGTGAAATCATTCAAAAAGGAAAATTCATGCTAAAAACTTTGTGGTAAGTGCGAAGTGCTGGCCTATATATTAAAACAGCATCAAAGCAAAGTGGCTTCCGTCTTTACAGCCCAGAACAACAACTCCTGACAACAATTTGGTCAGTCTACATTGTCCTTGTCTTCCCCAGGGAGATCAATCTGTGCAGAAGAGGAAGAAAATACAAACCACTGATCTCATGGTAGAGACTGGGGTGTGTGTTATGAAACGCAGAAAGGAAGAAAGAAAAGAGGTGAGACAAAACAAAAAAAAAGCACTTATCAAAGTTATCTGTCTACATATTAACTCCTTAGAAATAATGAACTATTGTTTCCGATTTTATTTTTAAGTAATCTCTACACCCAACGTGGGGCTCGAACTTACAACTCCTGAGGTCAAGGGTTGTATGCTCTACTGACTGGTGCCCTAATAATGCTGAACTATTTAGTCGCAGTCATGCGTGCCTGTAAGTGAGAAAGAGAAAAAAAAGATCAAACTGCTTGTTGTGGGATTTTTCTGATCAGCATTTTAAACTGGATTTTAAACCTTTTCAGAATGAAGCCAACTTCTCTCTAGCCAGCTGGCCCCTATAACTGGTGGAAATCCCACCTCTTCGCTTCCTGCTGCTTCCCTAAGTAGGTCTTTGATTACTCCTAACAAGCCCTGTTGCACCGGCCTCTCTAACCTGCTGACCTTTCTTCACCTTAATACTTCTCAGCCCAGCTGCAAGCCTCTCTTACTTTGAAAAAAAATGCCAGGCCTACTTTGGGACAAGGACATACATAAAAACTCTCCACCTTTCCCACTCTTCACCTGAGTGTAGTAATTCAGAGTTGGGCCTCTCTCTAATTGACTGCATAGCAACTTTGTAAAGTAGGGGAAATCCAGCTTGTGTCTGGTTGGCTCCCTCCCCACTTGGCTGATTTCCTGGCACATTTCCCCCTCCTGACATGCACAGACCTTTCTCTCCCAGAGGAAATGTTCATATGCCTGATCATAATGTGACCCTCCTCTAAGGTGCCATCTTTTCTACAGGTATGCACATTTTCAAAGAGAAATACAGAGACCACACGGAGCACCAAGTAATGAAACTAATGAAACGTGATTGGAACAAAAGAGTGTGTGCGTAATTTAGTTGTTTTTTGACTAGGAGGAATCTGGGGTTCTTCAGATCACACAGCCGAAGGCTACCATCCACTCTGCCACTAAGGCACCCACCCAGCGCAGCGTCTGACACACAACTGTATCTTTTCCATCCTCTCTCATAAGCCTGGTTTTGATTACTACTTTTCAGGTAGCTAGCTGTGCTAGTCACTCTTCATGGAAATCTGACCCTCATTGACGGCTTAACTTTTCAAATGACATTTTAGCATTCATATTCTACTACTTTAATTCTTTTTCCAAAACACATCATTAAAAGTGAGAAGATAGGTTATAGAAAACTACCTTCTTGGCTGTGATCATATAGATCATTTAATGGGTGGGAGGGACCATGCTTTTTTTACCCCGTGGATGATGCTAACAGGGGTTCACCTACAGGGGTTTTAACCCACTACTATATTTATTCAAGATTGGTGAAACCATGGCATTCTTTTTGGAAATTCAAAGGCCACCCTTGATTCAACAAGAAATAGGACATGATGAGGCCCTAATTTTTAAATACTGTGTGGTGGGCACAGTCATAGGTCCCTAGATGCAAGGCTTCATGTGGAGTATTTTTTTGAAACTAAATTTCGGTGTTAAAATTCAATCTGGTAACAACCACTAAATTATACAAGCATATTTAAATTCTAAAATAGTTATTTTTACAGCAGCCTTATAAAGTTTAATTTACCCCCTTGCCCTGAGAGATTTAATGAATGCTTAAAACAGCTCCACCTATTTTTCTATAATTGGCTACATTTGTTCCCAGTATAAACATTCTGACTAGATTTGCATAGTGATTATATGTCTGGAGCTAATATTTTGTGGTGGTGGTGGTGGTGGGGGGGGGGGGGGGAATGAACAGACCTACTGCCCCTAAATGAGAATGAACTCATATCTGCATAAACAATTACATTTTCACTTGCAAATTAGGTACCGTTTGTATCTATAAGGTTTTCCTTGCTTAAACAGCCATTCTTCAGACATACACACAGTGAATATTCTTAGGAATGATGGTTTTAAAAATATACATTTTTTGCAAGGTTAAATCAACCCTCTAGACTTGTTAGTTTTGCTCTATTTTGTTAGAGGTCATGAGAACAAATTTTTGGTACTGACACATTACTTACTTAGGTTTAAAGACACACACACACACACACACACACACACACACACAAATACAGCCCTATGGAAAATATACTCCTCAAAGACTATTTGTGATGAGAAAAATTAATAGAGTGGATGTCTTTTTAAATTTTATCTATTTGTTACATTTCACTTATAGAATACTTTTAGTGAGGATTCTTGTTTACATCCCTAAATCGTCAGTTTGAAATTTACGGACATCAAAAATATTTTTATTCTTCCAGATAAAACACTAAGTCAAAAGCTTCAAAGAGAAAATCATTAGAGAATACATGACCTGCTCAGCACACCAGGAGAGCCTTCCAGTTCCATAGTAATAAACAGATAATAGAGGGATAACTGAACAGCTTCTTGGCCTCTAAATGAGAATACGGCCACTATTTGTGTGAACAATGACTATATTTTCAATTGCAAATTAGGTCCAGCAGGTACTATAGGGCTTTCCATATTTAAATTTCTCAGTCCAGGATGATCAAAAAAATTAGTAATCAATCAAAATAATATTGGAGAACTATTCCTGTAAAGATAACAAAAGAATTAATTATCAGCATTTAACTTGGTTAGAGGTTATTTCTAATGTACATGCCACCAAGCCACTGTTGTGTCAACTCATGCAAAATATTTCAACCAAACTTCAAAATTCTTATCGAAGGGACAAGTAGAAGTTTGTGTCCTTTATTCAGTATCGTTAAAGAAAAAGGAAAGAAGGATGGATATATAAGGATATATAAACTGCTCATGGCAGGACAGTGAGGCTCTACTGGTATTTTTTTTTTTTTTTAAGTTTTTATTTATTTGGAGAGAGACAGAGACAGAGTGTGTGGGAAAGGCAGAAAGAGAGGGAGAGAATCCTAAGCAGGCTCCTCACAGTCAGCTCAGAGCCTGACAAGGGGCTCGAACTCATGAACTGTGAGATCATGACCTGAGCCAAAATCAAGAGTCAGAGGCTCAGCCAACTGAGCCACCCAGGCGCCCCTAGGCTGCTGGTATTAAACATGACTATATCTTATTTCTGGAGACAGTAAGTTTTGCTTAAAATCGGACATGAAAATTAGCTTAGTAATTTAAATCTAATTCTCGTTTGTACTAAGTTCAAGTCTCTAGTATGTGATATCTGACACAGAAAGACCCTCAGGTAAACTAGTGTGGGGGTGACAGGTCATGGTTAAGGCTGACTAAAAGGCAGAGAAATTAATGTTTAATGTTTTCCATGCTCAATGGCTCGTTGGGATTGCCTGTCCCTGGGAGTGATGTTAAATGCTGAATGAAATGCACTTGGGTTCCTTAAAAGGTGCCTGGCTGTGCTAACAAGGCAACCCTCAAATTTACAACCAAGTTTTAAACCAAAATAAAAATGAGTAATTGTTTCTCCAGAGACAACATAAAAATAAAACTTTAGTGCTTAATTTCATTAGCTGGTTATTTTTAATCTGTCAAAACTAAAGTCCATGAGTTGTAATGTTTAGCCCAAATCTATAGCAAATTGTTACATTACACTTGTGTTGAGACTTCAGTTTTCTGATGATTTATTTGACTGATCTCATTAGAATTTCTTAGGAAATTGTACTTAATTTATATCATGGGAATGGAGGTGTTGTAAAAATTTGGTTTAAGAACTTGAATTGGTCAATAAATACCATTTAGATGAGCAGATTTTAGTGAACACAAGTGTGGAAACAGGCAAACCAATACGCCCATCCTGGATCGGGATTATCCAACTGATGGATCCTAAGAAACTATGTCATATTTTAAAAGTTGGTACATATTACCCCTCGCATTCACTTAAAATATGCCACAAGTTAAAGGAAGGATGAAATTCTGTAAACTAACCACAAGTGAGTCCACTTTGGGAAAATCTGCTGAGATGGTACCTTGAAATTCCTTTTCTTGGAGACTGATTTCAGGATGGTCCAAACATCAATGCTACTTTTAAATGGGTCTGAGATTCAGGCATCAAACTGAGAAGAGATGTGTGTATACTTATAGACAAGTCTGTGTATGTGTCTTCTTAGGTGTATAAAAGTGAGGGGCAAAGGAGAAGCTATAATGAAATGAAATACTGATTGTGTATACTTGCACTTATTTGGGTTTTCACCCTATACTTACAGAATAGAAGATATTAAGCAATGTACTTTTGAGTTCTGAGAATGAATGTGCAGATCAGACATGGTTAAGTCTGAGACGAGCCCAAAGTCATGGTGAAGTATTCAGGCAACCAGGTTTTGTTAGGGCATCAAGCCATTAGTGGCTTTGGAGGACATATCTCATTAGGCGGAACCAACGCTTGCCCAGCTACTATTGTTGGTGTGTCTTTGATAAAATGATCTATAATATAACCTTCAAGGGATATCAACCCAGAGTATAACAATGAGAAATGCAGTAAGACAGCCATTTTGACATGCTCGTCTCAGACGTAGGCTGACCTAGTGTGTTGATGTCAAGAGACACAAAAAACTAGAATGACTTTCTAATGGAATTTGTCATTCCCTGTAAACTCCAAGGAAGCCTACTTAAGCCTCATTGGTGGACAAGAGGGTAGAGAAACAGAATAACAGAGTACCTTGCTAATAAAGAACTGAGAATTTACCTTTGAAAAAAGTTACAGATGAGGTCTGCCAGGCTTCTTTGAAAAATTGAGTAAATGACTAGGAGGTTGAATCTCATCAGTTGTATGAAATACATCATACATTACTGATAGGTAAAGAAAGGAATAATGTTACATAACAGACCAATTCTGTGTGCACGATTTCAGAATGTTAGTATTTGTTAAAAAAAAATTCTTTTTTAAATGTTTATTTTTGAAAGAGACAGAGACAGAGTGCAAGCAGAGGAGGAGCAGACAGAGAGGGAGACAGAATCTGAAGCAGGCTCCAGGCTCTAAGCTGTCAGCACAGAGCCCGATGCAGGGCTCAAACTCATGACCCGTGAGATTATGACCTGAGCCGAAAGCTCCCCACAAAATGTTAGTATTTGTTTTAAAGTTGTGTAGGATTTTAATGAGTTAATTTACAATATAAATTTTAGGGGTGCCTGGGTGGCTCAGTTGGTTAAGCGTCCAACTTCGGCTCAGGTCATGATCTCATGGTTCATGAGTTCGAGCCCCGCATCGGGCTCTGTGCTGACAGCTCAGAGCCTGGAGCCTGCTTCAGAGTCTGTCTACATCTCTCTGCCCCTCTCCTGCTTGTGCACTCTCTCAAATATAAATAAACGTTAAAAAAAATTTTTTTTAAATAGAAACTTTGATGGGATTGAAGAAATGCTGGGTTCCTGAGATATACAGTTTAGCCACCTGAGGGGCATAAAGGACAAAATTCTAAACCATGAATTTGTATTATATATATTAAGGATGAATCTTTAACTTCATATAAACTTAATGAATGTACATAACACCGGTGTTAAAAAAGAAACAACAGGCCCCAAATGGAATCTCGTGTGCTAAACCCCATGTCAGCAAACCAAGACTTAATACCTAACCCAACTGCTGTTTTAGCCCCTCCCAGGAATGGAATCTTAACTGGTCGGTCTGGAATTTCCGGGTCAGCACTAGTGACGTAATCCACCTAATAGACCCCTTCCTTCCCCCAAAGAAAGATGAGGTAATCTGTTGTTGCTTTTTTTTTACTCCCTGCCCACTCCTGCTCAAGAGCCTTCCATTTTGTACAGCTCCTTGGAGCTCCTTTCTATCTGCTGGATGGAATGCTGCTCAATCCATGAATCATTGAACAAAAGCCAACTGGACCTTTAACTTCACTCAGATGAATTCTATTTTTAACACTGATTTCACCTTAAATCCAAGATCAGCTAGTTTTTAACAGTGATAGAATATCAACAATTCTAATCTGCTTTCTTTTCTTGTTTCTTTCTGAGGTTTTGTTGGGTACAGCTTTTGAGAAAGCCTTCTCATGTCTAAAAAAATCTGAGGAACTTACTGTTAATGATTGGAAAAAAATAAGAACAGAACAGAGGCGTTTAGAAAACCAAACCATTTCTTCCAGAAACAGATGTCCAATTTTGGATGGCTATGTATAATCCATTTTAAGAGCTGTGTCAGTTTATTCATGTAAATGGGAGGTTAAAAATCACTGACCAAAACAAAGGCGCCATAATTACGGCTATAAGCATGCTGAAGTATGCTTTGACAAGACATTAAAAAAACTTAAGACACTGTGATGGGAAACGGCTTCACTCCACGCCCACAAGTCATGCTTCTTTGTAGTTATCCTCTTTTTCCCTCAAAAGGTTATAAACTTCATAGTATCATTGATTCTTATTTTAGCATTTTATTTGACTAAAGTGTGACCAAAGGTTTCTATTATTCTATAAAAAGAGGAAATGCAGAACATTTTGGGCTATGTTAACAATGGAAACCTGTCAATTTATTGATTTTGTTACCTTACTAAAACACCATAGACCAATTTTATGATTTATATAAAGGTGAAAAATTTTCCCCCTGAAATAATCTTCAACTTTGATATGAAGACCTTAGTTTAGATATAATCAAGGTGATTATGAATCGATAAGAAAATGTTTATTAAAATTCAGAAAATAGGGGCACCTGGGTGTCTCAGTCGGTTAAGCGTCCGACTTCAGCTCAGGTCATGATCTCATGGTTTGTGAGTTCAAGCCCCGTGTCGGGCTCTGTGCTGACAGCTCAGAGCCTGGTGCCTGCTTCAGATTCTGTGTTTCCCTCTCTCTCTGCCCCTCCTCCACTCATGCTATGTCTCTCTCTCTCTCTCTCTCTCAAAAAAAAATTTTTTTTTTACAAAATTAAATAAAATTCAGAAAATAAAGGACGTTTTTAACATTAAAAATTTCTATGGTAAATGTTATTAACATGTTTTGGAAAATTCATTTTGTTATAAAATGACTAACTCTTATGGCAACATGTAAATGTATTAGTAGTTCAGACAACTGGCTGACAATAGCAGGAAAAGGAGGAAAACAGGCTTCCAGAATTTTCATCATCCTAGAAGTCAATGTTTTTCTGGATGATCTATGGCCATGGCTACATGTTCAAAGGTTTGAATGGTCGTTGAAGAGCATTTCAGACTGTGCTTCCTTCATGTGGTAAAAACTGTTGGAGAGATGAGGTTAAGCTAGCTGAGATGCCTCAAAACCGTATATTCTTAAAGTTTCACAAGTACAATCTGTAAAAAAAGTCATTACAAAAGAAGAAACAGTGACTATTCCTAATGACGAGAGCCAGGATTCCTGATTGTGCAGACACTGAGCTGCAGGGGCGACCTCTCTAAGGGTTACCTCCTAACTATTTAGCTCTTGGGACTGCAGAAAGGCTCAAACCCAAAACTTCTCTGTGGGGACATCCTTGTGTAGGTTCTTTTTACCTAGTGCCTCAATAATATCAACATCTGAATTCAGTGAAGTAGACATTTACCATGAGCCTTTTACAATGCGGGACATCTTGCTAAGGAGTAAGCAAGACGGGGAGGAGGATCAATTCCTGCCCTTATGTCTAAAATTTTGGAATTGACCCAAGGGATACAGGAGTGCTGTTGCATAGGGGCACTCGCAGCCCAATGTTTATAGCAGCACTTTCAACAATAGCCAAAAGATGGAAAGAGCCTAAATGTCCATCAACTGACGAATGGATAAAGAAATTGTGGTTTATATACACAATGGAGTACTATGTGGCAATGAGAAAGAATGAAGTATGGCCCTTTGTAGCAACGTGGATGGAACTGGAGAGTGTGATGCTAAGTGAAATAAGTCATACAGAGAAAGACAGATACCGTATGTTTTCACTCTTATGTGGATCCTGAGAAACTTAGCAGAAGACCATGGGGGAGGGAAAGGGGGAAAAAAAAAGTTAGAGAGGGAGGGAGGCAAACCATAGAGACTCTTAAAAACTGAGAACAAACTGAGGGTTGATGGGGGTGGGAGGGAGGGGAGGGTGGGTGATGGGCACTGAGAAGGGCACCTGTTGGGATGAGCCCTGGGTGTTGTATGGAAACCAATTTGACAATAAATTTCATTAAAAAAATAAAAAAAAATAAAATTTTGGATAAAATAATACCAGGTCCACCTTCGAGGCCAGTGGGTAGTGTTGGATCTTAAATAAATCGAGGAGGGGCGCCTGGGTGGCTTGGTCGGTTGGGCGTCCGACTTCGGCTCAGGTCATGATCTCACGGTCCGTGAGTTCGAGCCCCGCGTCAGGCTCTGTGCTGACAGCTCAGAGCCTGGAGCCTGTTTCAGATTCTGTGTCTCCCTCTCTCTCTGCCCCTCCCCTGTTCATGCTCTGTCTCTCTCCGTCTCAAAAATAAGTAAACGTTAAATAAATCGAGGAAATTCTGGTCTAGTCAACCTCCAAAGTCCCCTAGGAACTGGTGCGCAATGCAGAATATTTTTATCAGCATTGATATTTTTATCTGACTGAAACTTGACATATACCCTGTACTGGTGGGCTTAGGCTGTCACAACAAAATACCGGAAACTGGGTGGTTTGAACAACAGAAACTCATTTCCCGTAGTTCTGGAGGCTGGGAAGTCCAAGATCAAGGTGTGGGCCAATTCGGTTTCTAGTGAGGATTCTCTCTCTGCCTTGCAGGTGGCTACTTTCTCCCTGTGTGCTCACAAAGCAGGGAAGAAGAGAGGGGGCTTTCTGGTGTCTCCTCCTGTAAGGACACTAATCCTATTAGCAAGGGCTCCATCCTCATGACCTCATTTAACCTTAATTACCACTTTATTGTGCCCATCTCCAAATATAGTCACGTTGGTGGTTAGGGCTTTAACATGTGAATTTTGAGAGGATACAGTTTAGTGCTCAGCACCCCCTCAGAGGCTGCTTTCTCTGGGCCTGGGGGCCAAGTGGAGCAAGCCATGTTTCATATCTCCATCCTCCTTTTCTGACACACAAGTCCTCTGGTCAGCCATCCTCACATTATCATCTACACATCTGTTTGTCCTATACTTCTTCAGGATAATGGCTCTCCCAGCTGTCCCAATCCTTGCTGACCACACTCTCTCCAAGCTCCACTGTGGCAATACGCTATTTATGTGCTTCTTTTATTCTCAACCCACCCTCCGTTAGATTGTAACAGCTAGACGAATATTTCCCATAGTTGTAGTGATCATAGGCCTCGTAGAATCTCCTGTAGTGTCTAGTGTAGTTCCTCCAACATTTTGTGCTAAAAATAAACGTGTTTGTTGAATTGAGCGCCTGAGGATTCTCTGAAATTATAGTAATTAATAATTGCTGCAATGGCTATTTATTAATTGGCCAATTTTAAATGAGTACTTTTATAGGGAAGAGGAAAATTATTTTACATTTAGAAATCTGTGAGAATAGTTTGTGTGAAGGCAAGTGTGTAAAGAGAATACTGTGAAAAAATTGGGGTAGATGAAGAATACTTTGAAAAGACTAACCCCTAGACATTCATTCAGAGAGAGACTTACAGAGTGCTGTTACCATGCCAAGAGCAAGACATCCAGTAGCTAGAGGTGCCCTGGAAAAGATACTGGAACCTTATAATCACCAGATGTCAACACTGGCAGATATTCTAAAGACAGAGAAAAATGGATGCTACACAGAATATATGCAGGCAGCATTGACACATCGCTCCTTTCCGTACACAGGTTCTGAAATCTTTCAGAACTACAAAGGTAGGTTATTCTACCTCACCCTATGCTGGGCAATCCCGAACCCAGAATTAAAATTGTGTTTCTGCAGGCGACTTTGAGCCATGTGTACATTATAAAATGTGCATGTGAGTGTGCTACGATGAACTCTGGTGATAGATAAATCAGTGAATTACAATGGCATGTTTGAGGGTGATCTACTCTTAATCCAGCTTCTGGAATCTTGACCATGCAGAGCTCTCCTCTTTCTCTTCATGATCTCTTTGTACAGATTGCTAGGGTCCTCTGAATAGGGCAGTTCAAGGAGACAAGGCACCCTTGGAGCAGATGGAAGGGCAGTGGAATGTGTTGTGTTCACCTCTAGGGTCTAATGTGTTTGACTATTAAGGACCCACCCTGTAAAGGAGTCTGATGACTGAGAGAGCAGGGTTACTGTAGTATCATGCCCCACTCCATGCCTCTACCCCTTGAATTAATGGTGTTGTGAGTCTCTTAACTAGCCAAAGGGCTGGACGCTGAAGAAATGCTGACCGAAAGCATTCTGGATTCCTTAAAAGGGAGCACTGTGTATCCTAGCCACAGAACCGTGTGGGCCATGATGAGTGGTTTCTGAGTGTCGGACATTCTGGTGGAGCAGGTATCCTGAGGCAGAGGGCTTCCATCATTGGTCACGGTGGCCTTCATAGTGAACACAAGTCCTGGCCCCAATTTCTGGTTTTAAGTGATGATTTGAGTACTGTCAGACTCTTGTACTTTAATCTCCTCAAAAGCAGGGACTTTGATCCAAGTAATTTAACTACTGCCTGCTTTCTTCCCTGGCCTTGGGCCTGAACCAGAGCTTGGTAAATGTTTGCTGAACAACCAAGTGACTGAGCTTAAGGCATCCATGTGGTGTCCATGCACAGATGCTACAGCTCAGCTGTGTCACACAGAGATCGTGGTTGGGGCCATGTAACCCAGCTGGTAAGAGCTCAGGTTCGGGAGTCAAACTCCTTACGTGGAAATCCTGGTTTTGACCACTCTTACCTGGTCACATCACTTAACCTCTCTGAGCTTGTTTTCTCATCTGCAAAAAGCAGGTAACATCAGTGTCTACCTCGTAAGGTGGTGGAGAGGATTAAATGAGAAAACTAATGAGAAGCACTGAATACAGTGCCTGGTACTCTGTAGGCTCAAAATTAGCCAGCTGGTACCGCATTCATGATCACATGCATTATCATGACCATGGCCACGCCTGGCGAAAGAATAGTAGAGAAGTTACCAGCCACTACTTACCCTCACAGCTGCCTGGGTGTTAATGCTGCTGCATTCATTCCATTCCAGCTGCCTCTGCAGAGAGGGCTTGCTTCTCAACATTCCTGTCTTTGCCATGCTGGGTCAAACTGTCACTCAACAGGTTAACCTTTGGGGTAAGCTGTTTCGAGTCCCTAGGAAGCTGCTTTTAGAAAGGGGATGGTGATTCTTTAAATCTGTCTTATTGTGGTAAAATATACATAAAATTTACCATTTTAACCATTTTCAGGGGTGCAAGTCAGTGGCATTAAGTGCACACACATTGTTGTTGGATGGTGATTCTTGAAGGGCAATATTTTATGGCTTCCCTGGGAACAACCTGCAGGGCATTTTCCTTTCTCCTTGAGTCTAGTGATGACCCTGACAGTGACCAGGGGCCTCCTGGGTGATGCCTAAGCGTCTGCTTCAGTTCAGGCACTGTAGCACATGCAGTGTCCATGCCTTGGCACTGAGATTTACTAAGACCTTGGTCTAAGTTTCTTCTGATCAGAACAACATTTGTTTTCATGGGCAGTGAAGTCATCACACAGTGGTCGGTGAGAATCAACTGTGGTCACGTGATGCATAATTAAGACATGAAGTCAGACCTAATTTTCATCTCCTGGGCCACAAATAGAAAACCTACACTGTAAATAGATTGTCTGGGGGTGGGATGACAGCATGGGGGATAATAATGTTATCACTTATTTGACTACTTAAATTGCATAACACCTACTGCCTCTAGGACTATTTAAAGAATGTTAGACTAGAGAACATTTAAGAAGAAAACGTCACAGCCATTTAAGAACTTCCTTCCTGGTGTTAAAAATTTTTTTCCATCTTATCTTTTGGTTGATTATTACAAAGGCAAAGGACATATTACAATAAACATATAATACACATTTTAAAAGTAAAAATTAGAATTACTCAAAAAAAGCATTCTAATTCTCTACTAGGAAGACCACGGTAGAAATAAGAGGGCTACGTTTTTTCCCTGATACCCAGGAAGATGATGCCTATTCCTATGCTCTCTAGTTCTCAAGAGGGGACACCTCTACAAATCCCTTCACTGACATCAAAGTGGAGCTGAAGCAACACTTCTTTACTAAAACCTCTTGAAAAAAGTGGAAATTAATTCTCTGTTAATTCTGAAATGTGTTTTTATTTCCTGATGAGTTTCTAAGGCTCTGTAAATTAATATAGTACAAGTAAGCAGTAAATACACACATTACTAATTGTTCATAAAAACAGTAATTTGTCACGACAAAGAGAAGAAACTTCTTAATTTTAGGAATGAGTCATCAGCAACTTGAGTGGATGGAACAGGTTGATGCTTTGAAACTATAAAGAGGTGCAGACAGCATTCATAAAGTACAGTACTGCTAACAGCAACTTACTGCAAATTTGAATAGAATAGTTACTTGCACATTTGTACCACAACACAAGTTTCTGCCTGGCTTAACATATGGTATTTTGGTTCTAAATAAGCAAAAGACATACTTGTCAATTCTCGGGGCGCCTGGGTGGTTTAGTCGGTTAAGCGTCCAACTTCGGCTCAGGTCGTGATCTCATGGCTTGTGAGTTTGAGCCCTGCATTGGACTCTGTGCCGACAGCTTAGAGCCTGGAGCCTGCTTCGGATTCTGTGTCTTTCTCTCTCTCTCTCTGCCCCTCCCCTGCCCACGCTCTGTCTCTCTCTGTCTCTCAAAAATAAATAAACATTAAAAACAAATTTAAAAAAGACTTTCTAGTCAATTCGCAAGCATTTACTTGAAGGTAAGACCTGAATAAATTTGAAAATATTAATTAAAAACTAATAATGCTTCAGAAACTAACTTAAAAAGCTTGCCCTTTCATCAGCTGAAATTTAACTTTAGGCACTCTCATTTTAATTTACTAATACTTACTTTAAAAAATTTAAGTTATATAAACATTTAAAATTATTTACTAACCCTTAAAAATCTAAACCATAAAACAAATATAGAAGTAAATCATGAAAATCCTTCTTTCCTACCTTACACCTTCAAATTCTAACTCCCCAGAGGATAACTGCTTTTTAACAGTTTTGTGTGCCCCTTTATACAATTTTTCTATGCATTTTATAGTCAAATACATGTGTGAGGGTGTTTATGGCCAATTTTATTTTATTTTTTAATAGATCAAACTACATAATATTGTGGATTTTCCTTCTTCTCTTTTAGGACTGTACAGCTCTATTTAACCATTCCCTACTGATGCACAGTAAGAACTTTTCCAGTTCTTTACTATTATAAATAATGTTGTGAAAAACATATGGCCAACTAATGTTTGACAAAGCAAGAAAGAATATCCAATGGAAAAAAGACAGTCTCTTTAGCAAACGGTGCTGAGAGAACTGGACAGCGACATGCAGAAGAATGAAACTGGACCACTTTCTTACATCATACACAAAAATAAACTCAAAATGGGTGAAAGACCTAAATGTGAGACAGGAAACCATCAAAACCCTACAGGAAAAAGCAGGCAACAACCTCTCTGACCTCAGCCGCAGCAATTTCTTACTTGACACATCTCCAAAGGCAAGGGAATTAAAAGCAAAAATGAACTACTGGGACTTCATCAAAATAAAAAGCTTCTGCACTGCAAAGAAAAAAATCAACAAAACTAAAAGGCAACCTACAGAATGGGAAAAGATATTTGCAAATGACATACTGGATAAAGGGTTAGTGTCCAAAATCTATAAAGAACTTACCAAGCTCAACATCTGAGAAACAATCCAGTGAAAAAATGGGCAGAAGACATGAATAGACATTTTTCCAAAGAAGACATCCAGATGGCCAACAGACATTTGAAAAGATGCTCAACGTCACTCATCATCAGGGAAATACAAATCAAAGCCACACTGAGATACCACCTCACACCAGTCAGAGGGGCTAAAATTAACAACTCAAGAAACAACAGATGCAGGTGAGGATGTGGAGAAAAGGGAATCCTCCTGCACTGTTGGTGGGAATGCAAACTGGTGCAGCCACTCTGGAAAACAATGTGGAGGTTCCTCAAAAAAATTAAAAATAGAACTGCCCTACGACCCAGCAATAGCACTACTAGGAATTTATCCAAAGGATACAGGAGTGTTGATTCATAGGGGCACATGTACCCCAATGTTTACAGCAGTGGTTTCAACAATACCTAAATTATGGAAAGAGCCTGAATGTCCATCAACAGATGAATGGATAAAGAAGATGTGGTTTATATAGACAATGGAATACTATTTGGCAGTGAGAAAGAATGAAATCACGCCATTCGCAGCAATGTGGATAGAACTGGAAGGTATTATGCTAAGTGAAATAAGTCAGTCAGAGAAAGACAGATATCATATGTTTTCACTCATATGTGGTTCTTGAGAAACTTAAGACCATGGGGCAAGGGAAGGGGAAAAAATAGTTACAAACAGAGAGGGAGGGAGGCAAACCATAAGAGACTCTTAAATACAGAGAACAAACTGAGGGTGGATGGGGGTTTGGAGGAGAGGGGACATTGAGGAGGGTACTTGTTGGGATGAGCACTGGGTGTTGTATGTAAGTGATGAACCATGGGAATCTACCCAATAACCAACAGCACACTTTATACACTGTATGTTAGCCAATTTAACAATAAATTATATAAAAAAATAATGTTGTGGAGTATTCCTTGAGCATATACCCATGAACACTTGTGAGTATTTTTACAGGATGGATTCCCAGAAGTGAGACTGCTGGTCAGGGGTTATGTGCATTTTACATTTTGACAGGTGCCTCCAAATTGTTCTTGAAAAACGTAGTACCAATCTATATTCCTAAAAACTGTGTAAAAGTGCCTTTCCCAGCACTCTCCCTATATCAGATGTTATTAATCTTTTGATTTTTGTCAATTGATTAAAAAGAGAAATCTCATTTTAGTTGGTGTTTATTAGAGTCTGAAGATCTTTTCCTTTGTTTCTCAGTTATACTTTGCTGTTCTATGCATTGAGTGCTTAGATCACGTTCCCAATTTTTTATGGAGTTATTGGTTTTTCACTTCTTGATTTATAGTTCTTCCTACATTAGGCATATTAATTCTCTGCCCACTATATATGTTACAAGACTGCAATCTGTGAACAACTTATGGTATTTTTGCCATATAGAATTTAAAAATTTTTAGGTAGTCAAATCTGTTGATGCTTTTTCTTTATGCTTTTTGCATTTTATCTTGCTTATAAAGACCTTCTTCTAATGCCAATTTTTACTTCAGAATGTGCATAAGCTTTGGTATGTTTTCTTGGAAATAACCGGTTTTGAAATATATTACTACTGGGTATAGAATTCTGGGCTGGCAGTTTTTCCTTTAGTACTTTAAAGATGTAGTTCCACCATCTTTTGGTTAGCAGTTTCTCAACAGATGTTTGCAGTCATGACTATCTTTGCTTCTCTCTAATAATATAACCATTTTTGGCAGGGCTGCTTTTAAGAATTTCTCTATCATTCTTCAGCAATTTGATATGATGTACCTGGGTGTGGGTTTTCTTCATGTTTCTTCTGCTTGGGGTTCATAAAGCTTCTTTGATACATGTGTTTAAAGTTCTCATCAAATTCAGAAAATTATCATCCATTATTTAGTCTAATTCTAACGTCTGTGTCAGTTCTGGGTCTGTTTCCAGTAAGTGGTTATGCTCCTTATCGTGTGTCATGTTTTCCTGCTTCTTTGCATCCTGGTAATCTTTGGAGGCCAGACCTTGTGGGTTCTACCATGTTGGTTGATAGATTATTTTTGTATTCTTTTTTTAAAAAATTAAAAAAATTAAAATTAAAAAAAATTAAAAATTATTAAGTTTTTAATTTTTGTGTTCTTATATTCTTGAGCTTTGTTCTTGCAGACACTTGGATCCTGTCTGGTTTTGCTTTTATGACTAGGTAGGTAGGCTGAAGCAGCGCTTAGTCTAGGGCTAATTATTTTCCACAAGCTAAGGCAAACCCTTCCTGTGTATCCAAATGTCCCAAGAATTATGAATTTTTCTAGTCTGGCTGGTGGGAAAAGGCACTGTTTCTTTTAACCCTTTAAGATGGTTCTTGTAGTATAAAACCTAAAATTAAGGTTCAGCATTATGTGCTGCCTTAACATCTCAGGAAAACTGGGAAGGCTTCAAATGGCCTAACCACAAATTCCCTTCCTGACTCTGCTCCCATGGATAAGGGTCACTAGTTGAAAAATGTTCTTTACCATGGACAGGGGGAATAGTTCCTGCTTATCACTGAATAGTGTTACTCAATTTCTTGCCAGCCTGTGGAATTATTCAAATAAGCCAATCGCATCTTCCTGCAGGAACCAGGGAGCATTCTGCCCTCTTGAGACTACAATGCCTGTCTCCCACAGCCCTTGATTGCTCCCTCTGTTCCTGAGTGCAATCCCCATGTGGCCCTGCAAGATGTGCGACGTCCTCCCCACAAGGCTAAGAATGTAAGTGATTAATAAACAGTTGTCAACCTCATTTGTCCAGTGTTGGGTGTTGTGTGTTTGGCCACTCCTCATAACCCTAGGGTGGGAATCCATCTTTCACCAATGTGGCAAAGAGGTGGAACACACCAGTTCTTTCCCAAACTTGGGTAGTTTCCTTGCATGAATGTGCAAGGGGCACCTTCTGCTAAATACTTGAGGGGTACCTTCTGCAGATATTTGGGGTTCCCTCTGTGTGTGCAGCTCTCTCCTCTCTATACTCCGTCTTTGGAACTGTAGCGCCTCGACTTCCTTGGACTCAGTTCTGTTTGCTCAACTTAGAGAGTCTGCTGGGCTTCCCCTGGGTTCCTTTCCTCACACTATGGATGGAAACTCTCACAAGGCAGTAGTCCAGGGTTCACTTTGTTTCCCATGTATCAGGGATCACTGACCTTTACTGTCTGAGCTCCATGTCTTGAAAACCATTGTTTTATGTATTTTGTCTGTCTTTTGGTTGTTTCAGGAGGGAGGGCAAATATGGTTATCCCTGTTACTGGAAGTGGAAGTTCCTCTCATTATTTTTTATAATATTTTTTCTTTCCTGACTTCCTTTTCTGGGACTCCCAGTTATAGGTATGTTAAGTAGCCTGAGGTCATCCCATGGATCACTTAGGCTCTGTTCATTTTATTTTTTAAACTTTCATTTCTCTTGCTTCTTTATGGATAGTTTCTATTACTATGTTCAATTTCATTTCCAACTTTCTTCTACTGTATGCAATCTGTTGTTAATCCTATAATATGTACTTTTAATGGCAGAGACTGCATTTTGTTACTCTACAAGTTTCATTTCTATCTTGTTAATATTTTTTCTCCTCATCATGTTTGCACTTTCCTCTACTTTCTTAAGCATATGGAATTTATAATAACTGTTTTAGCATTCTTGCCTACTAATTCCATCATCTCTGTCCTTTCAGGGTCTGGAACTATGGATTAATTGCTCTCCTGCTTACGGGTTCTATTTTCCTGCTTTTAAAATGCCCAGTAATATTTTATTTGAGGTACAAAAGTGAATTTTACACTGTTGAGTGTTGGAATTTGTTGTATTCCCTTAAAGAATGTTGTACTTTGTCCTAGCATGTATTTATTTAAGAAAAGTTTGATGCTTCCAAGCTTTCTTTTAAATTTTTTTTAGGGTAGGTAGGTCCAGTGGAGCCTTTGGTGTAGAGCTAATTTACCCCTACTATTAAGACGGTATCTTATGAGGACAACATGGATTCCTGCTTAATGTGAGGTCACTCACAGCCTTGTGTGAGCTCTAGGAACTGTCTGGCCTACTGCTTTGTGCAGGTTCTTTCCCTGGCCCCAGGTGGCTTCTTCTGACATATGAAGAATTCTAAACGTAGCCAAAGACTTGAGGGGATCCCTTTCGGATCTCTGGAGCATTCTCTCTGTGTGGTCCCTCTTCTCTGGATCTCTGCCCTACAAACACCAGCACGTGGGTCTTCCTAAACCCCTATCTCTGTCTCCTCAACTTAGTGAGACTGCTGGGTGCTCTCTTTGTTTTTTTCCTCTCTATAATGCAACCTGGACACTGCCTCTAAGCAGTGAGCTGGGGCAAGTGTGGGGCTCACTTCACGTGTTTCTCTTCTCTCAGGGATCTTGGTCTTGGGCTGCCTGTTGTTCAGTGTCTGTTTTTCTAGTTGGTTAAGGGAAGAGTATAAATCTAATTCCTGTTATTTCTTCATGGCCAGAAGCTGAAGTCCACTCTGATGCATTGTGAAAACATTACAGACAATCCAGAGAGTACAGTATATCTAGTTCAGTAAAATTAAATTTACTTAAACCTGGCTAAAAATAGCCAGCTTTCACTTCTATCTTAGCTAGACAGTCTCTGAACTTCAGGAGTCTGTCATGTGATATAATATCTTGAGAAATTTTAAGCTGCCTTTGGGCTTGAGACATATTTTATACAGGGCAAGAGCAAAGGAACAATAGGGGTGGGAGTAAAGATTTTAAAAGGCTTGGCTGGACTTGAAATAAGGCAGAGTTTCCTAGGAAGTTCTTTGGCCAGATGGGGGTGCCTATGGGCATACAGTTTGTGCATTATGTGTGCTGGGAATAAAGAAGGAGACTTCATTTTATAGATGACAAAAGATAATATTAAATACTTAAAGTTTTTTAGATTATAAAGATAGAAGCCTAAAGCAAATTGAGATCATTAAGCCAAGTTTGAATTTCAATTCATTTTTCCTATTAGTTTTCCTTCTGAAAGGTAAATTCCATCACATATGAAACTCCGAACTCATCAAACTATGAATAAGCCACTTAAAGATTTTATGCAAGAAACAAAATGGCTCTTTTGACATCTCAAAGGACAGGTGAACTGCACCTTGCAGAGCTAATGTAGGCCTTCAGTACAATACATTCTATATAATGATACTCACAGCTTTCAAAGTGTTTACAGAGGTCTACACACACAACTTTATCTTCACAGCAATGCTGCAAGATAGTCAGGGTCATAAGTAGTCTTCAATTCACAAATGAAGGCACCAATTTACCTAGTAAGGGAAAGAGCTGGGCAACACTCTAGTTTTCTTGACATCTTCAAAACTCAGTATAATTTAGCTCCTTTGACTTAATCTTTTTTTAACATGGCAAAATATAACCTTCGTTGTGCTCATGCTCTATCTGACACTGGTGAATCTAGCAAGGAGCATCATAAGGTTTGCTGAAAAGATGCATGCATGCAAAGGTATGCCACTGTTACTTAGAGAAGTCAGGCATAAATACAGTGAGGGGCAACAGCTTAGAGCTATATAACATGAGCCATCTTACACTATAGACTAACTCCTGTGTTTTTCACTTAAAGCCCTGCCATCCGGATGTACACAGGACAATCAATTCAGAACGTCAAAATGAGATTATCGTCCTACACGTGTGATACTGCTTTAGCAACGCTACTTACAGAGCATAGGACTTTAATATATTTTCCAAACTAGATTTAAAAAAGCAACTGTTTAACTGGAAGAAGAGGCCATGGAATTAAGAAGGTATGTACTGGCTAAGACTGGCAACAACTCGAGCATTACTCACAGTGTTCAGCCAATTTTCTGAGTTGACACCATACCCCTTTTGAGAGTTGATGGGGCCATTCCTGCCCTGGCACACAAGATGGACAAGAGCCATCAGTTGGCATGTGAAGTGAAATGGAATATTCCAAGGTTATACTAGGCCAATAGACGCTACAAGCTAAGTCATATGGTTATAGAGATAATACTAAATAAAGCTCTTTTAAATAAAAACCAATAAAAAGACAGTTTGGATATCCCTTAAAATTTTTTTTTTCCCTTGGTGAAAGAAAGGTTAAAGGAAATTAAGAGGGAGAGCAGAAATTAGGGTAAGAAAAAGAAAAGAAAGAGAAGCAGTAGCAGAAAAACAAAAAAAGCTATAAATACAGATAAAAAAGAAAAGACTGGAGAACAGGAAAAGGGAGAAAGGAGGACTAACCAAGGATAGATACACCACAGAGCTCTGTCCTGAGGAAATAAATGTGTGCAGATCCATTTCCCTTTGCCATTAGCTCCAGCTCAGTGATTCTTATGGAGAATAGGATACACTTCAGGCGGGAGGGAGGAGTCAAATCAGAGCCTGGGGTGAAGCTGGAATTTGTACATATGTACTGTGAAAACACATGCAATAGATCAATTGCCTTTACATTACAGACTCCAGAGGGTAAAGCACAAAAGAGTCCCTAGGCTAATGTGGACAGGCCAAAGATGAGTAAGAAAGCACTGGAGGGTCACCAAAGGCTGGGAAACGGCTATTCATGAAGTTCCAGTACCTATCTCTTTCAAAACATGATGTGGGTTATATTACTCTATAGATGAACTCTGATGTGGTTCATTCTCTTTCTCTTAATTGCTTTTTCTATTAGTATTTGTGAAAGAGACAGTCTGTAGGAGGCAGCAATGAACAAGCTGATGTGAGAATGTAAGCAAAAGCCCAGTGGTTTACACTGCTTTGGCTATTTCTTTTTGTGGGCAGAAGGAAAAATCTAATGCTTCACCTTAAGAGTATCACTATTCCCTCCAGTCTCCAGACCTGGTCCCTGAGGACGTTAGCCAACTACTAACAACATACAGAATAGTTTCATTAAAAATTCCTCTGTACATAAGGATCTGTTAGGGGTGCCTGGGTAGCTCAGTTGGTTAAGCATCTGACTCCTGATTTTGGCTCAGGTCATGATCTCACAGTCTTGAGATCGAACCCCATGTTGAACCCCACATTCGGCTCTTGAGTTGGGCGTGCAGCCTGCTTGAGATTCGCTCTCCCTTTCCCTTTGCCCCTCCCCTGCTTGCATGCCCTCGCACATGCTATCAAAATAAATAAATAAACTTTAAAAAAAAGTCACTGTGATCACAGAGGGATCTCTTTAGTGCTGGATGGGTGGTCTCAGTAGGTTTCAGAAGATGGTACTCTCTGAAAGGTCGCCAGAAAAGGGAATGTGACAGCCACATGGCAAATCATACTAAGACAAAAAGGAGATCAGGGCACCATGGCCTCTTGACTAAGGGATCCTTCTGAGTGCCGAATGGGCAGTCAACATCCTGTACAGCGTTTTATGCTGTTATCAAGTTTAAAAAATGTATTCACTTTTAAAATTTACATAAAGTAAAATCCATGCTATATCATTTACTAACCAGGTACAGATGTTTCTGACAATAAATATTAGAACAGTTTGATTTACCAATAACAAGCCTATGGTATTAACAAACCACCACATTACAGATACGAACTGAATGAGGACAGAAGTCTAAATTGCAAAATAAATTAACCAACAAAGAAAGAGCACTTAAGAGTTTCAAAAGCACTTAAGATCTGAAAGAACGACATGAACCACAGTCAGCTACTTAATAATCTCATCATTTCTACATATATTTTAAGTGATAAAAAAGACACCTGTGGCAGATGCTTGCCTGGGAATAACACCGGAAACCTTTCTGTTCATGTGGAGAGCAAGAGACTACAGAACAGACACAGGAAAAGTAAGTCTTGTTGTTGGAACTAAAACTGTTTAGTGAAGCCTGACACAGTCAAGTCTCTCCTGACAGAAGCTGTAAATAAACCCAAATAGTGAGTGCTATGGTAAAAAAAAAAAAAAGGTAGACTACATGTAGAAGAAAAGAAGACTAATTTCAGAGAGCGACAAACTTATTACTTACTGGTCCTCAACTGTAAAGAATGAAAAATGGAAAACAAACAAACACTGGGAGAGGTTATCCAGGGGAATAGGAAAGACCTTGGACCTAAAATATACAATTTTTGCATAATTCTTTCCCTATCATCAAAAAACCCCTCTTTTTACTCTAGAATGAGAAAAATTAATCTTGTAATTCTTTCTCAATTATTTTCATTCCAGAAATCATAAAGAAAAAGTTAATTAAAATCTAGACTAAATGTTCTGGACTTGTCAAAAATTCCTCAAGTAAGGGAAAGAAAAAAAGTCTTTGAATCATTCCTTGGGTAAACTCTTCTGAGTAAAAGACACATTCCCATGTGAGTAAAGAATGGTGTTTGTTTATACTGAGGGTCTGCTTCACTTTTCAATTTCTTATTTGTGTTTTCTGAGCTTTTCACTGGCAACAACAGAACACATGTGTTGCTTCAACAGCTTTCCCCAATTCCCTAAACAGCATCAGATGCCAAAAACTTGCTTTACGGGAGAAAAATACCTCTAATACAATTTGCTATATTCTAAACTCAGAAAGACATTAATTGATTTAAGTGGAGGAAAAGGTCGGTTTTGGGAGAATGTAGAAATTGAGAAGTACTGATCTACACCATGTCATTTTCTTATTAGTGTTTCCCTAAAACAACAACAACAACAACAACAACAACAAATCACTGGTGATTTCTAAAAAGGAAAACCTCAAAATGCCATTTTCTAAAAAGTAAATTGAAGGGAATTTTCATCATGGCTTAATATATACAATAGCTTTATAATGAGATCAACTTCCAAACCAGTAAATTAGAGGTTATTATTGCAGGGACAGCAATAGACTTTACAGCAGAAAACTTGTAGCAACAGCTAATACCCATGTCCAGATTTATATTAATTAAGGGGCAATAAATATGCACAGGGAAATGCTAAGTAGAAGCAGGTCAAAGCCAGGGCTAAACATTGAGGTCATGTGTTTAAATTTACACCAAAATTATAATAAGACAAACTTAACTGACAAATATACTTTGCTAAGTCCCATCAATTTTGAGTTTGCAGAGCAAGGAGCCTCAAATGAAAACTAAACACGTATCTTTAAAGGATAGTTGATTTAAGAGAAATTTAATAAGCAAGAAAAAAACTGAAGATATTTCCATTTTGAAAAAAAGAAAAGCCAATACTGAGACATTATCAAGGAGTACATCTAGACCTTTTCTTTACCTTTAAGATATCCTAGCTCCACCATGAAAACTATGAATACGAAAACTACAAATATGCAACATAGCCAGAGTTCCCTAAATGCAAATCAATACCATATACAAATCAATGGCTTCTTTGTCTAGTATAATTATAAATTTAAATAGTCTTTCCAGTGAATTAAACAAGCTAATGGAGAGCTCCATTAACAGTAAACTTTCACTTAAAAACTTTCACCAAATTGGACACAAGACTATTTTGAACTCAGATATGAATCCCAACTCTAAGCTATCCACAATCCTATGAATGCGAATCCACCAAGAGGATGCTTTTCCTGCAGGAATGGAACCATTCTGAGTAAGGCTAAAATTAAAATACACCAGCCCTATCAGACCCTTGGCTTGATAAAAATATATATATTCCTCAGGTAGAGGAATCCTCTATAGAGGACAAGGGGTGGCTGGTGCCTCTTCCCCAGTGTAGCTGAATGATCTTTTCTAGAGCTTTTCTTTTTTTTTTTTTTTTTAATTTTTTTTAACGTTTATTTACTTTTGAGACAGAGAGAGACAGAGCATGAACGGGGGAGGGTCAGAGAGAGAGGGAGACACAAAATCCAAAGCAGGCTCCAGGCTCCAAGCTGTCAGCACAGAGCCCGACGCGGGGCTTGAACTCACATACCGTGAGATCATGACCTGAGCCAAAGTCGGATGCTTCACCGACTGAGCCACCCAGGCGCCCCTAGAGCTTTTCTTATAAAAATCTAATGGTGGTACCCAACGCTAGATAAAGACATCTCCTCTAGGTCTCCATTTGTCCTAACTTGCCTTATGTATTTGAATTAGACTGTGTATGACCATGCTTCCATCACGGGAGCCAGTCTAGACAAGAAAGTCAGTCACTGGAGTACGTGTGTGGGCACAGTTCTCTGAATAAAAGGTGATGCACACCTCACTAACGTGAGCGGCTGCCCCATAAGGCACTACCTACCCGCCGCCTACAGGCACACAGCTATGTAGGCTTTTTATAGGCTGTGCTAGGTATGTGAGTATCGCAAAAAATATGGCTTATTTGGGGGAAACGCTCTCAGAGGGAAGGCAGTGCTGAATTAGGGGGGAAATATCCTTGTATTTTCAAGAAAAGATAAATTTAAAAAACTGATTTTTATTAAAAAATAAATTCATTATTCAAACTTATAAATGCTTTATTTGGCAACAGGTTTCTCCATAGGCTACTCGTTTAAGTAGGAAGTTCTTCAAATATATCTAAAACATTTTGATTTATGATTTCTTTCCAGGAACACTACCTATTGTGGAAAGAAATATGCCTGTAGTTTAAAGGAACTCCTATACTGCTTATTATGCAAATTCCTCACCAATATGACATAACCAAAAATTCAACACCCATAAGCCCCAGGATCTCTTAAAGGACAAAAATAAGAAGGAAAAAAGAAAGAAGTTATTGCTGTTGTGTAGGAATAATTAGTCTGACATGTCAGAAGCATCCTTTTTTTTTAAAATAAGAATTACTGTGGGGTGCCTGAGTGGCTCAGTCAGTTAAGCATCTGACTCTTGATTTCAGCTCAGGTCATGATTTCACGGTTCCTGAGATTGAGTCCTACACTGGGCTCTGTGCTGGCAGCATGGAGCCTGCTTGGGATTCTCTCTTTTCCCCCTCACTCTACCCCTGTCCTCCCCTCTCTCTCAAAATAAATAAATACACTTAAAAAAATAATTAAGAATTATTTTGAGTGCTGTTACTGGAAGCACTTTACCCAGGCCAAATACAGAATGGAAGGCTGTAAGTAAGGAAAGTAAGGAAATATAAAGATAACTGCCTGGTAATTGAGGGTCTCAGACTCAGACATTGGTGGGGTTACATTAATTCTTCGTATTTTCATAATTATAACATTTCTCCCAAGACACAATATGATCTCAAATATCTAAATTAAAAAGGCAACATGTTATTCAATCATCCAGATTTTTTGTCCATGCAAATAAATTTCTGGACAGTTAGAGGATTTTTATTATGTTGTTTCAGAACTCTTAAATTTCCATATTAAAACACTATAGTGCATTGGTATATTTTCAAATATATATTATTTAACTGTTTTAATATCATTTCTCCTTAAAAAGAAAACCAAACTTTACCAGTAGCCTACTTTCCAAAACAACACATACTGTACCCTTGAGTAACAAATATTAACAGTAATTCGAATGCAGAGACCTATTCTGAAGTTTACTGTATTATCTCTTTTAAAAAGGGTTGCCATGAAAATTAATAGTGTCAAGCAATATTATCTAAGAATATTTAGCTTGTCTGAAAGAAGGCCTAGATAACCTGTAAAAAATACCTAAACCCTAAATAAAGGTAAGTTTTGAGGCTGAGTGAGGAATACATTAGGGCTCATTATAATCATTTTCTCTATTTTATTTATGTGAAAAACCCACTTCATTCCTGTCCTTGGTAAAGCAGAGTCTAAGGCCATGTAGCTTAAACATTTTACTAGTATTTCCTACATGTGCTTAATAGGTCTTCACTCATTTAAAATTTCCTACAATTATTAAAAAATTTTATCTGACATCCTAATTATACTGAATTGGTGAGATTTTACTCCTGTTATAGGACAAGCCAATCAGAATCTCACAAAGGATAAGCGGACAGCTCTATAATGGTAAAAAAACAAAACAAAACCAGGAAAGATATTATAGACTGCTACCCTAGGGATTCATCTTCCTGCTTTAACCATGCTGGAAGCACAGTTATTACCTGGTTCAGAGCTACTTCCTGGGTCAGAGGTAAGGAAACAAGTGAGAAAAACGAACATAGGCATCATAAATACACGGTTGTATTTTCTTCTTTACTCAAGGAGAGTGATTTCTCCAATGGGTCTTTCCTTTAGATCAGATATGAAGGTAAAACTTTACAGGCATATTTTGAATGCAACTCAGATATCTGCAAATAAGGTATAGTTTTTACCATCTTTAAAAGAATCAAACCTACCAAGCAGATATATTTAACTGAGCAAAGTAATAAAGTTTTTGTAAAGGTCAGCATTTCTGGACAACATGTCAAAAAAATAATAAACAGGTAATATTCCTTTTTTTTTTTTTTTGGTAATATTCTTTTAGACTAGGCAAACTGGATGTTCAGGAAGGATATAAAACTGATGGCTATGTTAAATAAAGATTTGCCTACACAAAGCAAAAATATCAAGGGCTGATTAGGACACTTGCTTTGTCATGGAATCATCACTCCCCTACATAGTGAAGCCACCAATCCTTTCCAGACAACTCTGACTCAAGTTCTCTTTACTTGTTTCACTACCTGGCAATCCAAAACCTAAACCCATGATCAAATAATTTTAGCTTTCTTTTCTCATTCTGTGTTTTTTAGAAAATCATTCTTTTTTTTTTTTTTTTTAAAGTTTTAAATGTTTATTCATTTTTGAGAGACAGAGAGAGACAGAGCATGAGTGGGGGAGGGACAGAGAGACCCAGAATCCGAAGCAGGCTCCAGGCTCTGAGCCATCAGCAAAGAGCCCTACGTGGGGCTCGAACTCATGGACTGCGAGATCATGACCGGAGCAATAGTCCGACGCTTAACCGACTGAGCCACTCAGGTGCCCCTCATTCTTTTTTTTTTTTTTAAATGTTAATTACTTATTTTGAGAGAGACAGAGAGAGACAAGGTGAGCAGGGGAGGGGCAGAGAGAGAGAATCCCAAGCAGGCTCCATGTTCAGTGCTGCTCACAAACTCAGCTGAAATCAAGAATTGGACGCTTAACTGACAGAGCCACGTAGGTGCTCCTTGAAAATCATTTTTGATAAAGGACCATGAAATAGGATCTTTTAGTTTACATTGTTATACACTAGTATCCCTTGTAACACAACTAAAAAGTTCCTTTTTACAGAATGACAAGGTAAGGAAACACATTTATAAATATACAGGTAAACAGAATTGATACTTTTTTTTTTAAAACCCAAATTTATGATGGTACAGAATCACTTCTGTGAAATTTTTTTTGGAAATGTTTATTTATTTTGGAGAGTGAGTGAGCATGAGTGGGGGAGGGGCAAAGAGACAGGGAGACACAGACTCCAAAGCAGGCTCCAGGCTCTGAGCTGTCTGCAAAGAGCTTGACGTGGAGCTTGAACTTACGAACCATGAGATCGTGACCTGAGCCAAAGCTGGACACAACTGACTGAGCCACCCAGGTACCCAAAAACTTCTTTAATGCACAAAACAGAAATGTTCTTCTCCGTTTAATGATGTGTATTCCTGATTTTATTCATCCTTGCAATGAATCCTTGGTTCTTCTAGGACCTCCACACCATGGAAGGCCTATTTCCAAACAGATCCGAGGGAGTCTATGGGAACCTGTAGTGCATGAGGGGTCAGTGTCCCAGGATTCTGTAGATAATACGGAGTTGGAACCCAAAGTCCTTTATACATTTCTTGGACTTTATGTACTCTCCCGGTTTTTAAAATACCGGGTAGATTGACTATCTACATAGAACTATAGCTTTCCTTTACATAAGGTGTCAGAGAAGTTACGGGACTATGGATTACAGCCTATCTATATCCATATTTGGAAGTACCAATTACAAGGACTTTTGGAATTTACCATGTGACATTCTAGAGGAGAGCCAATTCTTCACAAAGAAAACAGCTTCAAGTTAGCTGTATGTCGTACCATATATTTCTACTTTATAAATTTTCTCACTTTAAAAAAAAGTCATAGGCATTAGGAGAAACCTTAGGTCTATGTATCCATATTTAATACCTCCTACAGAAAAAAAATTTTTTTTTGCATTCCTGCTAAGATAGCTTGCCTTGAAAACAGGTAGGCTTATCATTTTTACAGCTTTATCTTAATTTCAGTTAAAGAAATTGTTCTTTGCCAGTTCTCAAGTGTAGCAGAGTAGAATGTGTAGAAGCCAAGTTCATGCTGCTATAGCAGGCAGTAGAATCCTCTTAAAAGTCTGTTTATATACCTTTCATCAGTGTAATAGCTCACAAACTTAGTGTAAATAATCTACACAAATATGCCTGTGTTGAAATAATTAATTCTACTTTATGGTCCCCACCCTCTAGTAGTCATTACCAATTATAACATTTTAATGGTTAGTAACACAATTTATTATCCAATCATAACCAGGTCAAAGACAAGCGATTAATAACAATCAAAGTTAAGGTATATGAGACAATGTATGGATAAGGATTGTATTTATCAGTTGTTTGAAAACTGGGCTGTAAGTGATCTGAAACAAAGGGCTATGAAGTTGGAGAATAAGGAAGGAGCCATTCTCCGACCTTTTATAGAACACTATAAAAGAGCCACTGGGAGCAAATTCCTCTTTCCATTTGCTCAGTCCATTTGCGAAGAATAAAGCTCTTGCCAATGACGCTGCAGCTGTGCTCACCCTCGACTTAATCACTGTGTAAGGCTGAGGGTTAATTAGCGCCATTCTTAGTTCTATTTGTTGTTTTAATAAAAGATACGCATAAATCTAAGACGGGGAGTAACTGATACTTGATTTTTATTTGGAAGGTGCTGGGGGGAGGGGGAAGAGCTCATCCATCTTGGGCATTGATGTTTGTGGGTGTGCTCAGAGCATTTTCATTTGACCTGGCCTATACGGTTCTGCCTGTTTGAAGAGTGGCAGACAAAGACTTTATGGTTGTGTGAATGCAGGACCCTGATGGCCCAGGCTGAACCATGAGGCGGTCTTTAGTTGGAAGGCAAATGATAGGGAATGAAATACAGAGGGTGAGGGTCAGGGCCCAAACGATTCTCCCACAGAGCAAAAGGGCCAAATCACACGCCTTTTACAGACTACACTGCTGCTCATCTTCGGCAGTTACGAGGAAATCCTTATCATGGAAAACTTCAGACATATTCAAAGGTAGACAAACGAGTATAATGAAGCCTCCCCCCCCCCCCCCCCCCCCGCCCCCAGTGTGCTCATCACTCATCATTCAACGATTACAATGGTCGATCTCGTATCCTCCACATCCTTATCTACTTCCAATCTAATCTTTCTGGATTATTTTGAAGCAAATTCTAGATATCAAAGGACTTTATTGCAAGTAGTTCCCTATCTCTAAAAGGTAAGGATATGTAAAAACTTCATGACAGTTCTGTTTTACTATGCCTAAAAATTTCTGGCAGTAATTCCTTAATATCAAAAGCTCATTTTCAAATTTCCAATTATCCCATAAAAGCCATACATTTGGGGGATAATTTTTAAATGATACAGTATCAGAATTACATTCCGAATAAAACAAGCTTATAACACTTTAGATAGCAACAGCAATAGAGCAAGAAAGTCGAACTGAGGTTAAAAAAAATAATGCCAGATAACATCCAGATTGATATACTTTTCAGGAAAAAAAAAGAGGAAAAAAAGATTAGAAATACTTCTGAAAGTTACTCCGTAAATAAAGCATCTGATACAGGAAAACCGTTGACCTCCTTGTTTTATTTCATAATTGTCAGTGTTCTCAGGATAGTTCATTTTTTATGAGGGAAAACACCCATTATTTTTAGGTCTGAAGACCATAAGATAAGCATATTTGAAACAATAACCAGACTTCATATAAAGAATATGATAAACATCTAAGAGTTTAAAAAAACAACCACAAATAGCACAAACTTCAAAAGATACACTCAAACAGAACAGAGCTTAAATTTTGTATATGCTTGAGAAGAGAGTATTGACAGATAAGAGCATTCCATGAAAGATGGAAATCTGATTAGTACTCTAAATGACAGCAATTCCTGGATTAAATCATGTTCACCAAGGAGGACTAAACTCCGGGAGCTTGGAAGGCCAGTGTGGGCCTTTGGAGCTTATCAACTTCTACTCCTTTCTGCTGCCATTCTGTTCCTCAGCAGTGTGACACAGACAGACTCTGGCAGCCAGGGAGAGTCTGACAAATAAGAGTGCTCTGGCAGGGTCAATGAACACCACTGTGAAGTGTGAACAGCCCTATCAAGGCCAGCAGTTAGACCTACCTAGACCGTTGCATTGGGAACAGAATGATTATCACCGGTGCACCCGTCAACTGGCTGGTGACTGTTGGACATTTTGCCACCCGCGAGATAATCCTTCCTAGGAAATAATGCAATAGGGACTACTAATTGAAGGTTAGGCTTTTTCCAGAGTTTAAACCCAAGAGTGTCAGTGCTGAGGTGGTGGTGTTTAGAGATTATTCAATACTCTCTTCTCTCAGTTAAACTCAACCGAGTAGGTATTTGTCAGCCATTGAATGTATGCCCATGTGGAGTCCTAAGTACCCTGGGAAATGACATGAACAACAGCCCATGATTGTTTACAGAGGGCTTGCATGTGTACCTCACAGGAATCCCGTGATTTAGGTAGGGCTGATGGTTATCTCTGTTTTGTAAATGAAACGGAGTCTGAGGAAAGTGAAGCGCCCAGAGCAAGTCGCACAACTAATTAACAGTGGAGCTGGTATTAAAATCTGTATCTGTGGACTATAAATACCATGCTGTAAGGATGTACAGCCCCACCCTCGAACTTTTAAAATTTATTTCTGAATAGACCAAAAATTCTTTAAGTAAGAGACAAATGTAAATTATGAGAAGAGTATGAAAAAGATTAAAAAAGTAAGTTTATGTGGAGAGAAGAGTGAGAAAATCACTTTGAAAATTGGTGCAAAACCTTATGCAAAACCTACTTCAGAGCTGACAGCATTTCTGGTGTTAAACTAGCTCTACAGATTTAGTATAGGAAAATCGTATTTATTTGTATTCTATCAAACTTATATTTGTGGTAATTTGAAGATAGGTTAGGTTGAAGTTTAACTTAAATCTGGGGGAAAAAAAATCTACACATTGGAAGTGTACCAGAAAAGGGTGTGAAGTAAACCCATTAAACAAAAGAAAGGCCATTTTGACTTAAAAACTCTTTTTAAGACTCTAGAAGTGTGAACACACGTATCGATGATGTGCCAATTAGGAAATTTTTGTATTATGTCTTAAAATACAAACATTTAGTTTGTTGCCACGTATTTTACAAACAATAGTCTATTCTTAGATAAGATGAGCTGTATCTAGTTGATCAAACTTGAGGCTTAATCTTTAGGCTTATTCTTTACTTTTTCTTTATCCCTTACACTTATCCTTACTACCAATATTATTGTTTTCAAAATCTATTTTATTTATGTGATTTTGCTTTAGCCAGGGGTGATTTTACTTTTATTGTTTTGTAGCATATATCTGTAACTTTCTGAGACACAGCAAAACAAAACTCTAGTGAAGAGAAATATTTTTGATATTCTGAGAGCTGAATATCAAAGCTGAGAAAAGGCTTTGGTGGGATGAATGTATTCCTCTAAGCAGCGATTACCTGTACAGAGAAGAGCTTCCCACATACAAGCTGATTCAGGGGGATAGGACCATTTCAACTGGCTGGGAGACGGAACGGGCCTGGCTATGGCTGAGTAAGGAACGCCTCTCAGCACGGAGCTTTCTCTCTAAGTGTGCAGTTACATCTTACCCATGTGGAAGAAGGAAGGACTTCTTACTCGTCTAGTGTTCAGAAGTGCCTCACGCATAGTATGGCCTCAAAAGTTTCTTCTCTCCCACTAGTTTTACTGAGATATAACTGACACCTAACACTAGCAGTTTAAGGTGTATAGCATGGTGGTCTCATGTCAAAAGTTTCTTGTATGGGTGACTTACTTCTCAAGATAAGTGTTTTTTTCTTAAAAAACCACTCCCTCTAAATTTCAGCAAAGCCCAGAAGTCCTCTGTTGGGAGAGGGGAGACAGATATAGTTCCATGTTCCAACATTTCCAGGAGGACCACTGGGCTTAAGCCTCTATCACACAAAAAATGTCTTCTTATGATATTACCTCCAAATGAAGTTACACACAGTCATACAGACAAATGGGATTGAAATAGTAATAAGGAGAAAAAACACACTATTTGTCATTCAGTTTTAAATTAGTGCAGCATTAATGAACTTCGCTATCTGGGGTAAAAGTATGAAATAATTTAAAAAGTATTTTATAATGATCTTGCATAATTATATTTTATGTTTCTTTTGGTGGAAGTATTTTTATATGTCCTTATTTTTAAAAGTTTTAAAAATTGAACAGATTGTAAATTCTTCATGTTTTATAAACCAGACAGGAGCTTAAGAGAGACCCTCATTCCCCTTTGTCATTTCTCTCTTGTCTAAAACTTCAATTATCTAGTGAATAAAGTTTATTCCTGAATGTGGAAGATAGAATCTTATAAAATATTAACACTACTAATTAAATACTCAAAGAAGAATTTCTCATTAAAAACATAAATGAAAACTCTGTAGCTACTTTAGATTTTTGAAGTTTCCAAAATAAACCCAGATACGTAAAAATTTGGCAGTTGGGTTTGTCTGTTAGTTAAAAGGAGTTGGTCAAACACATAATCATACATCTGCGACGACACAGAAAGTAAAAACTTTCAGCATTAAGCACACCAGCAAGCCACCAAGGCTTCGTCATAAACTCTCTTTAGTTTTCCTGGGAAGTTGTATTTCCTAGTTGAAGACCATTCAGCTTTTTTGTTCTATTAGCTTGAAAGGACGCATGGTTATTAAAATGCCAACAAGGTCATGTCTGCGTGGTGCTGCTTGGTTGTTATCAGATTTTAATAGCCCACATTTCTCAAATTAACATCTTCTGGTAGGCATCTAATTAAAGATTAAGCTATTCAATTTGAATTTTTATTATTATTTGCCAGCAGAATGTAATGCATTCTGTAAAAGCACTTCCCTATCCAAAATGATTTTTCATTAATTTTTATCACATTGTGCTTTTTCCTTCTCGGCAAATAATAGGTCTCAAAAAGACTAATGAGAAGACCCAATTTAAAAAGAAAGCAGTTAGATATTATGGAAATTTAAAATCAATAGTAATAACAGTAGTTACAGTGGTGGTGGTGGTAGTAAACAATTTCCTAAGGTCTGACATTGAAGTCTTTAATAGACTTGAATTCAATATTGGATTAAGTCTCTTACCAGGGTTGCAATCGGTAAGAAGTGAGCAGATGGAGAGGAGAACTTTAGAAATGGTTAGGGCTGGACTCCAGTTGTCCTTTAGGATGTCCAGACAGATGACGCCCTGGCTGTTAATATTACAGTGATAGATTCTTGTCCGGAAAGTAACCTAGAAGAAAATGTAATGTTATTATAAATAGACATACTTTTTATTAGACAAAATAATCCAAGGGTCACTGGTAGAACCATATACTTAATTATTCCTTAGGCACCTGAGAAGCATCAAGAAACAAAATCATTATTTTAGAACTTGTTATTCTGGGCACAGAGAACTAAATAACCCCCAACAGCAAAATCATATCCTTTTGCTTTTGATGAAGAGTCCTATCGATTAGCTAGTGTTCTGGGGACTGAATTTGCTCTTGGTACAAGTGTAGGAATGTTCGTAAGAGAAAAACTAGCTGTGGCTTCTAAAAACATTTCAAAGGGGTGCCTGGGTGGCTCAGTCAATTGAGCATAGGACTCTTGATTTCGGCTCAGGTCATGATCCCAGGGTCATGGGATCGAGCCTCACGTCGGGCTCTGTGCTGAGTGTGGAGTCTGCTGCAGATTCTCTCTCTCCCTCTGTCCCTCTCCCCCACTCATGCATGCCTGCTCTCTCTCTCTAAAATAAAAGTAACATTTCAAAGAAAAAATAAATTTCAAACATAAAAATTTCAAAAGAAACTTGTTGGAGTCCAGTTGTTTTAAGGATTTTGTGTATTTTGAGGTTCAAAATAGCATGGGAACACTATAAAAAGGACATAAATATTCTTTTCTGTCATGGTTTAAAAACACAAATTAGGCATGCATGTAAATAATATACCTAGTTTATAAAAAACTGTATTGGTTACAATTTATGAACCTTCTTCTCCTTAAATTCTATATTTTAATGTAATATTAGTGTAGTCTCTCTTCCCTATAATAGTTACATTACCACTGCACGTCGTTTAGGTATAATTTTGAAACATGTTTATAACATTTTTCAAGAACTTAATTAAAAAGCTAAGTCTAAATCAGTTTTGTAACTCTGGTAAAACTCTGTTTTCTAAGAGTCTTATGTAAGCAACAATAAGATCTTAATGTTATTCATTAATATCATGTTTATAAACGTTCTCAAATTTGTAAGTTGAAATATAAAAAAAAAACCCCTTAGTGTTTTAAAGACCAATCTTTTGGTCCCCTAAATTAAAAATGGCTCTGAACCAAAAACTACGTGGCAGAATTTTGTATGTGTTGCTACCTCCCAGGGTATCCAGCATCTGCTCGAACATCACATTTACTTAATTCATATAATATCAAGACTCAGAAAGGACAGATCCAGTCTTCTGTAATTATTAGACAACACAGTGCCATTTTCAGGCTAGATCAGTATTCCTAATAAGAACTGTCCTAGTAACAGGCTGGACCTTATAGATAACCTTGACATCCCTTCCACACAAACACATTCCAAACACCTACCAGTGCTGAAGAAAATGTAAGTAACATTTAAAAAAATACACAGCTGAATTTTCACAGAAATCCCCAGAGGCCAGAACTGAAAACCAAAAATTACAGTAAGCACATGAGCTGCCAGTGTCGTTGCCAGGGGCAGGACTTGGGTAAGAGGGAGGGGGTGAAGGACAGTACCCAGTCTAGATGAAAATGGAGGCTTGGGTTTTGATGCCCTCATGGAAAAAGGTGAAACCTAAGGTCTGCATGTGGCAAGAGGTTGGGATTGAGAGCCCTTACACAGATTAGAACACGTGAGCAGCTAGTCTTTTAGTGAGTGGATGGACTTGAAAAGATAATGCCTTCTGGGAGACACAGCAAAGACACCTGCTGGAGAAAGCCTGGGCTCTGGTGGGGAGAAAAATGTATCCCCTGAGAATTCTAAATCCTCAGCACATAAACTATGCAAACACCAACTGAAAGAGAGCCTAAATGGCTATGTTACTATCAGATCAAATATATGTTTAAGGTAAAATGCAGAAAGATAATCAATGCGTTAGGATAAAATGAACAATTCATCAGAAAAACGTAACAATTCTGGATCTGCTGTACCTAACAAGACACCCAAAAATATAAGAAGTGAAACTCAGCAGAACTGTAAGGAGAAAAATGAGACATACACAATCAGAGGGACATTTCGCTGCAGGAACTGAGGTCACGCAGATGAAAGAAAATGTAGTAAGGATGCTGAAAATATGAAAACCAATTTAACAAAATCAAGGGATTGAAGATAAAATTCCACACTCAACAAAGAATATATATTCTTTTCCAAGCATATAAGAAACATTTATAAATACTGATCACATGCTAAGCCACAAAGGAAGCTTAACATATCTCAAAGAATAATTAAGACCATAAAGATCCCCTATCAAATGTTTGGGAAACTGAAAAGCACATTTTTCAAATAATTCTTGGATCAAAAAAAAAAATAAGTTACATTTATAACTAAATGACAATGAAATGTTGGACTGTCAATACAAACTTTGTGATTTGGCTAAAACAGTTATCAAAGGGAAATCTATAGTTTCGAATACATAAATTAGAAAGGAAGAAAGACATTTAGTAAGTGTTTAAGGAAGGAAAAAGAACAGAGTTAATCCCATAAAAGTAGAAAGAAATAAAGACATGAGCAGAATTGAATGAAACAGAGAATACCTGGTAATAATAAAATTCTGCAGAGGCTTATCCCTTTAAGTGCTAGATGAAAATACGAATATTTTTATGATCCAATGTAAATGATGAGTGGCTTTTATATATAATGTTTTAAAAACCTATCAGATACTGACTGGCTATTCCGAGCCAGTTAATCCTCAAAATAACACAAAGAGGTAAGTAGTATTATTGTAGCCACTTTTAAAATAAAGAAACTGTAATTCTGTGAGGTGAGGGATGTTAACTAAATTTATTGTGGTAATCATTTTGCAGTACATACATATATCAAATCATTATGCTGTGCACCTAAAATAAATACAGTGCTAAATTTAATTATATCTCAATAAAAATGGAGGAAAAAAATAAATGAAGGCCCAGAAGGGTTAAAGGACTGGCATGCAGTTGCACAGTTGTAAGGGGGGGGAGCCAGAATTTAAACACAGCTTTGTTGACCTAAAAGCTCACGCTCTCCTAGTCAGCCTCATTGCCTCTGTTTTTTTTTTTTTTTAACTTTTAATTTTGAGATTATTATAGATTCACACTAGGTTGTAAGAAACAATACTGACTGGGGCCCTTGGGTGGCTCAGTCAGTTAAGCGTCCAACTTCAGCTTACATCATGATCTCATGGTCGTGAGTTTGAGGCTCTGTGTGGATAGGGCAGAGCCTGGAGCCTGCTTCGGATTCTGTGTCTCTCTCTCTCTCTCTCTCTCTGTGCCCCTCCCCTGCTCATGCTCTGACTCTCTCTCTCTCAAAAAGTAAATAAACATTAAAAAAAAACCACACAAAACAATACCAATGGATCACACTATATTCCTCATCCAGTTTTCCCCAATGGTAACATCCTGCATAACTGTAATATCACATCACAGGAAACTCACACTGATACAGTCCGTTGACCTTTTCCAGTCCATTGACCTTTTCCATTTATCATCAGTTTTATATGCACTCATGTACACGTGTTTTTATGTAATTTTATCACACGTAGATCTGTATGACCGCCATCACAGCCAAGACACAGAACAGTTCCTTCACAAACACTCTTTGTGCTACCATTTAAAGGTCACTTTCCAAACCCTTTCCTTCCTTAATTCTTGACAGCCACTACTCTGTTCCTCATCTCTGTGATTTTGTCATTCAAGAATGTCATATAAGTGGTATCATATAGGATGTAACTTTTTGAAATTGGCTCTTGTTACTCGCACATTTCCCATGGGATCCATCTAAGGTGTTGCATGTATCAATAGTTTGTTCCTTCATATTGCGCGGTAGTATTCCATGGTACGGATGTACCAGTTTGTTGAGCCATTTATCTACTGAAGGACAAATGGATTGTTTCCAGTTTTCGGCTATCACAAGTAAAGCTGTCATGAACGTGTGTGTGTATTTGTGTGAATGTAAGTTTTCATTTCTCTGAGATAAGATGCCCAAGAGTGTGACTGTTGGGTTATATGATAAGCTCATATTTAGTTTTGTAAGAAACTGCCATACCTTTTTCCAGGGCAGCTGAACCATCTTACGTTCTTACCAGCAGTGTGATCCAGTTTCACTTAGCATCCTGGCCAGCATTTAGTGTACGATGCTTTATTTCAGTCATTCTGATTAGGTGAAGTGGTACCATTGTGGTTTTAATTTGCATTTCCCTAATTGCTAATGATGTTGAGCACTTTTTCGCGTGCTTTTTTTTTTTTTTTTTTTTTTTGCTATCTGGCTACCCTCTTTTTTGAGAGAGGATCTTCAGGTTTTTTGCCTGTTTTCTAATTAGGTTGTTTTTACTGTTGACTCTGTTTTAAGTGGAGATATTAAAAGTGAAGTATGGGGGCGCCTGGGTGGCTCAGTCGGTTAAGCGGCCGACTTCGGCTCAGGTCACGATCTCGCACTCTGTGAGTTCGAGCCCCGCGTCGGGCTCTGTGCTGACAGCTCAGAGCCTGGAGCCTGTTTCAGATTCTGCATCTCCCTCTCTCTCTGACCCTCCCCCGTTCATGCTCTGTCTCTCCCTGTCTCAAAAATAAATAAACGTTAAAAAAAAATTAAAAATAAAATAAAAGTGAAGTATGGTTGGAAGAAAAATAAAGCATGAGTTTGCAAAGAATCTTGCAGATTTTTTGGACAGAGAATGCTTTACATTTCAATATTTTGTAATACTGATTAAAGGATCTACTTTAGTGACGTTTGTTAGCTTTTGTCCCAACAGATATTCATAAAGAAACCACACTGAATCAAACAGGTAGGCTGATCGTTCCTACATGTGCTAATGCTGCAGGCTCCCACAAAGAGCACCTTAAAATATTTTTTGTGTGCGTATAGTTGACGATGTCACATTTCTTTCAGGTGTGCAACACAGTGATTCAACACATCTATACATTATGCTCTGCTCACCTCAAGTGTAGCTACCACACAGTGCTGTTACAACTGTCACCATACAACGCTATTTCAGTATCATTGATGACATTCCCTACGCTGTGCCTTCTATTCTGGTGACGTATTCACTCCACAGGTGGAAGCCTGGATCTCCCACTCCCCTTCACCCATTTTGCCTGTCCCCCAACCCCTTTCCTCTGTTAACCATCAATCAGTCTATTCTCTGTATTTATAGGTCTGATTCTGCCTTTTGTTTATTCATTTATTTTTTTAGATTGTGCATGTAAGTGAAATCATATGATATTTGTCTTTCTCAGTCTGACTTCCTTCACTAAGCATAATAGCCTCCAGGTCCATCCATGTTGCTGCAAATGCAAGATTGTATCCTTTTTTTATGGTTAATATTCTATTGTGTGTATCTATGTGTGTGTGTGTGTGTGTGTGTGTGTGCGCGCGCGCGTGTGTATGTATATATCATCGCATCTCCTTTATCCATTCATCTATTAATGGACACTTGGGTTGCATATATTTTTTCAAATTAGTGCTTTCATTTTCTTTGGGTTAATACCCAGTAGTTGTTATTATTAAATCATAAGTATTTCTATTTTTAATTTTTGGAGGAACTTCCATACTGTTTTCCACAGTGGCTGATGATTAGCGATGCTGAGCATCTTGCCACCTGTATGCTTCTTTAGGAAAAGTGTCTACTCAGGTCCTCTGCCCATATTTTAATCAGACTGTGTTTTCTGGTTTGTTTTGGTGTTGAGTTATATACATTCTTTATACATTTTGGATATTAACCCTTTATGAGATATATCATTTGCAAATATCTTCTCCCATTCAGTAGGCTGCCTTTTTGTTGGTTGATGGTTTCCTTTGTTGTGCAAAAGCTTTTTATTTTGGTGTAGTCCCAACAGTTTATTTTCCCTTGCCTTAGGAGACGTATCTAGAAAAATGTTGCTGCAGCCAATGTCAATGGAATTACCGCTGTGTTCTCTTCTAGGAGTTTTATGGTTTGGGGTCTCACATTTGGGTCTTTATCTACGAGTTTTACAGTTTCAGGTCTCGCATTTGTGTTTTTATTCTATTTTGAGTTTATTTTTCACAAATACCACTATTTGAATTGGATAAAAAAACTGATGATCCCAGAGTTTTAAGAAGTGTTACATATTTACCTATTGTAAAGTAAACAATAACTTCTTCAGGGTTCCCTTAATCACACTCCTACTTCTGCTACCACACTTGCCACAGGACCTCCTGGACCTCCTCATCAAACCGGGAATTACCCATGAAAGTCTCTTCTTTCAACTGACGTCCAGTGCAGTGCTTGGCACATAGAAAGAGTCCATTGTTTGCTGAACAAATGCTAACAAATCACTGGCTAGTGCTCAAAGAGACAAGTATCTTTCTGAGGGGTTGTAACATCTTATTGTTCTTTAGATACAAGAAGATTTTAGAACCATAACTTACAGTAGACTGAAAACTGGAAAACTGTGGAGAATAACCTGATAAAGCAGGATATATTTTTAATATTTTTGTACCCAAATGTTACTTTACTAAATTGTCCTATAGATTAAAATATTAGTTCAGAAAAGATTTCATATAGGTTAAACCAATAATAAAAAATAATAAATATTTAGTAAGTACTCAATACGTGCCAGGTACTCCAACATAAACATTTTTATTATTGTTACTGCCTATTTAAATAATAAAGAAAATTTAAAAATATGTGGCCTGGTCAGATCAGCAAAAGAGTTCCATAATCAAGGCAAAACCTTGCTAATGACAGTTCTTGAAACAGTCAGCATTGTCTTCCAGACCCTATCAACAAAACCAGGGGAAATGAGAGACAAGAACACATGCAAACTGATAAAGAATTGTCTGCAGTCCTTTTAGACATTAGTGATGCAGAAATCAAAAATGATATTTTGAATATTGACAAATATCAAGGGATGTGCACATGTTAGACGATTTTTAGAGGCTAAGAAAGCGCTCATCTCCCACCCTCATCCTACAGAAGGCTGCTCGTAACTGACTCAATTTTATAGAAAGCCCATCATGTTATCTTGTTCAGGGGGCTGGACAACAGTACATCCTTCACTTCACCCTTCTGACAAAAAAACAAATGATAAAAAAATGACCATAAAGGAATTTCCAGCTCTACTGCAGGGCTTAATTCTCAATGAGTTCTGTGTATCACATAACCTACACCTGCATTTGCATTTATTGCTGTTTTGGAAGCATAGTTCAATACTGATGTTTATAATGATAGCTATCATTCATCAAGGAGAGGTAAAATTATATTGAGAATACTGTTTTCAAAGGCTGGGAAGACAGTACATTTTAGAACATTTTCCATATATTAAGGAAAATTTTAAAACGATTTGGTTATAGTGATACCGAAAACTTATTTGTCCAGAATGTCTAATTCCAAGATGACTCTGGACAAGAGCGTTTTAATTTTTTTTAAGTTTATTTACTTATTTTGAGAGAAAGAGAGAGAGCGTGGGAGGAGCAGAGAGAGAAGGAAAGAGAGAATCCCAAGCAGTTTCCGCATTGTCAGCACAGAGCCTGATGCAGAGCTTGAACCCATGAACCGTGACATCATGACTGAAACCAAGAGTTGGACACTCAACCCACTGAGCCACCCAGGTGCTTCAAGAAGTGTTTTAATTTATGCGTGATATCTAAATGCACACAGAGGCAGGTAGGTGTGTATGTGTGTGGTGGACAGGATACTGGCCTATTCCTCTAAAGATGTCCACATCTCAATCCCTGGAACCTGTGAATATGTTCTTATATGGTAAAAGGGACTTTGCAGGTGTGATTAAGTTAAGGCTCTTGAGATGGGGTGATTATATGGGTGGGCTGGATATAATCACAGGGGCTTTACAAGAGGGAAGCAGGAAGATCAGTAGGGGATGTCAAGGAGTCAGAGTGATGGGGCCATGATCCAAGGAACATAGTCGGCCTCAAGAAGACAGAAAAGGCAATGAAATAAATTTCCCCTTAAAGCCTCAAAAAGGAACACAACCCTGCTGACACCTTGGTTTTAGTTTGCTGACATCCAGAACTGAAGGACAGGAAATTCACATTGTTTTAAGCCACCAAATTTGCGTTAACCTGTTATAACAGCAACAGGAAACAATACAACATGTAAGTATATTTCTCAGTTGCATTATTACTTTATCTTAAAAGGTAAATGTAGCTGTGCTATTTCTATACTTCACAGGATCACTCCTTAAAAAGTAATTTTCGAAAGAATTAACACAATTTTTTATGTTGACTACAGCATAAAACAATGCTACTAAGTAGTGAATGATCTATGGGAAGTTACTTTGCTACTTTGAGCCCCTATATCCTGACAAAATGAGACTTAAATTAGATTATTTCTAAAGCCCACTCTAGTTCCAAGATCCAAGAGTTATATTATGAAATGAATATGTGGTTTTGGGAGCTAGCTGGACTTGAGCTGGAATTCTGACTTCGGATGAATCAAATTAGCCTGTTTGAGATTCAGTTTCCTCATCTTAAAATGGGAAGAATACTAGCTATACCCACTGTGGCTGTGAAGACTGAAGCACCCGAGAAGTTCTAACACCACACTTGGCACTCAGCACGGATTCAAACAGCGCCAGTCTCCTTTCCCCTCTTCATGTCTCCCGGTTTTACAGGGCAATTTCAGAATGCATGTGTTCACATAATAATTGCCCTATCGCCGGAGTTTTAGATGTGTTTTCTTTATACCACTCCCTTGCTCTAGAGTATGGACAACATTTCACACAGAGACAAAAAGTATTTTTGTAAAGGGAGAGAAATCATGTAGGGCATGAGTATAGACAAAGAAGAAAATATTTTAATAAATTATTTCTGCCAAATTGATTCAAGACATAATTCAGGAAAATGTTTTAAAGTAAAGAAATACCTCCAGGCTGGAAAGCTGATAATGATATTAAAAATGATCATTTAAAATAATATTTCAGTAATAACCTCTATTTTTCACATAGCTTACATTTTTCAAAAAACTTCTCATCATGATATACATGACACGGTGATTTTACTGAGGAAGTATGAGATCAGTGAGAAATACATTCCTCTTAAAAATACTTTTCCATGGAGACCCAGAGAGGAAATATTTGGAGCTCCTGTGCCATAAATCAGTGAATCATGTAACAAAAGTCCAAAAATAGCAGGGTTAACATCATTCAAATGGATCTTGGCTCTAAGCTCACTATGAAACTAGTTTATATGAATAGGTTGTTAATACACATTTTAAAAATGTCAGTGCTACCATACTTTTTGAAATTTCAAGTGCTCTTAAAATGGACTTAAGAGCACTGCACCAACAAGTAACACATCCTAAGACAAAATAAAAACTGGAAAAACTCATTATAAGTGAGGAGAATCACAAATCTTAAAGAAACTCTAAGAAATACACATTAGTAGAACACAACAAAACCCCTTCCCAAATTAAAAAACAACAACCCTGGAAATATGTTTCTCCTATCCTAAGTGACAGTAAAGGAATTAAAATTAAACGTTACTTAGAAACCATCAAGTGGAAAGATGACGCTCACCCTGCTGTGAATGAGGCTGGGTAGCATGCTACATTTGACTGCAGGCTAGAGCTTTTTTTTTAAGATTTCAAATACTATTTAAATGATGAAGAATGAAAGATATTTACAGTAGAGGTATTTAAATTTTAAGTCTTTCTCAGTTCCTTGTAAGTACAGATGTAGAAAAGCACACAACTAGAAAATGTCCCCTCTCGTGAGAAGTAAATCTCTTAGAAGACGGGAGCATCACACTCACTCCCCAGGGCCCTTTCTGACCGTGCAGCACCTGATTACACCCAAGCCCTGCAAGGGGAAGATACTTGGTATGACTTGATTAGGAACCAATAATTAGATTCCTTCTTATCTAACTTATAAAAATTCAATTTATATAGAATGTTTCAGGAATGTATCTATATTGAATGAGGTTCAATTTAGTTTTTTTCAAATTTGTGTGCTCTTTTTTATTAGTGACTTGTTCTCTCATTATAATATTTTCTATTCTTTTTCTCTTTAGATGACTATCTCACCTCTTTTTTGACTTGTTCTACTGCCTCCAGTTTTAATGGTACTTCAGCTGATTCTCCTTTAGGGTAGCATTGTATCATAGAGTGGATTTTAATCTGAGTATGAGCTCATCCTCAGTGCACATTATTTTCCTGTAGAAGTTCTGTGAGCCTTGGACTGTAGAATGTTCTGCATTTGCTTCTTCATGGGCCTCAAGGACAACACTAGTTTGAGAACAGATTGTATCATATATGCCAAAATATAAGGCCCTATAGACTCATCCCTTAGGAAGAGCTGATTTATACTTAAATCTTTATAAAAATCTCTTATAGATGATGTCTCGATTACTTTATTTTGAACAAAATACTATCAGTTAAAGACACAGTAGCTTGAAACCAGATCAACCAATGCTTGTTTGGCACGCATATACAGGTTTTCTTCCCCAGTCAGTTAAAAAAGAAAGAAAACAAAATAAACAAATTTAACAAAGCTTTGAGGAATGGCACATTCCTAGGAGTACAATTTTACCACCTGAAGGCTTGTATTTTAACAGTCTCTCAAAGGCTATTTATTTAATTTTTAAATTTATTTTTGAGAGAGGGAGACAGAGCGAGTCAGGGAAGGGCAGAGAGAGAGGGGGAGAGAGAGAATCCCAAGCAGGTTCCACACTGTCAACACAGAGCCCGATGTGGGGCTCGAACTCACAAACTGTGAGGATCATGACCTGAGCTGAAACCAAAAGTCAGACGCTTAACCAACTGAGCCACACAGGTGCCCCTTAAAGGCTATTTAAAAAAGCAACATGGTACTTTAAAACAATTACGTTTTTTTTTCTTAAAGCTGGCTGAATGACTTTTCTACAAATGGGTTTTCAGGGCTTGGACAATTTCTCCAGTAACATAATCACATATGGATTAAAATACTGCTGAATCCCCAACAATTGAGGAAGAAATGATGTGGTATCTAAACTTAACCATGTACACAAAATATCACTTAAGCAATTCCTATTATCTTCATTCATTGAGCATACACACAATAGGGGATCAATCAATGCCTGAGGGTCCATCAAAACCAAAACCCAAAGCTCTCTGAGTTTAATATTTCCACCAGACACATCACCCTCCAACCCCCACCCCCCAATCAGATACTAGAACAGCTGCTCTTGAACAGTGAACTTAAAACTATTATGTGGGGCTATGTTGATCCAACAACACTTACTTATTAATTAGTATTGCATAGAGAAAACATAATTTAACAGATGTCCAATGAACCCACATTTCTAAGACAAGATGATTCATTTCTGCTTTATAACTGCAAAAGTATCTCATACATAACGACAATTAATTACGAAGCACAACAGCTGAGATACTTAATGGATTAATGGATAATAAATGGCCAACCATATGACACTTTCTATTAAATTAGAGGCAGTGACATAAACATAAACATAAGGAGAATGCCCTCCTTTTTATTTTGTTTACATTTTTTATAGGTCTCACACTACCCAAAGCGATTATATAAAATGTAGCATATTTACAGGTTTCCTAAATGTAAAATGGAAATAATATACAGGCTTCCTTTATCCTTTGGGAAAGAAGTAATACATTTTATGTTTGTAGACATACGAAGTGGCAGTTATTTATTTAAGAGATTAATAATTCAATATACATACCACACAATACAAAGTATTCATCATAACTAGCTGGAAATGACAATTTGATTTTTCATACAGGCAACAGTGTTGAAGTAAACTATATTTTAACACACAGTAAAATGAAACAATGACTAATTCTGTTAATGATACAGTAAATTAACAGCAATTATAGAGTTGGCTTAATGCCCACTCTCTCAGTGAGTGCTATATTACACACAAAAGAGACATTCTTTGAATGTGGGAGTGTTCACAAATACCACAAAAGTTTCTAAACTTTGCATGTATACCAGAGAGGGAAAGGTACTGGTTTCTCTATGTTTATACCATGAAATAAGAAAATACAGCATGTATAACACAGAAGTGTAACCAAAAAAATAATAAAAATTAAGAACGGTGGACGATTATGCAATGTTTACGTGCTGAGCACTGCTCTCAGTGATCTGCTTACTACATAACTTAATCTTCACAATCACCCCGTGAGGTAGATATGGTTATTATTCTCATTTATGGATAAAGAAACCGACACACAAGTTCAGAGGAATTCAAATGTGCATAGTTGAAGCAATTTCAATAGCAAATAGAGAAGTTATATAGGGGTGCCTGGGTGGTTCAGTCAGTTAAGCCTTCGACTCTCTGTTTCAGCTCATATCATGATCTCACAGTTCGTGAGATCAAGCCCTGTGTGGGGCTCTTCATTGACAGTGCAAAGCTACTTGAGATTCTCTCTCTACGTCTCTTTGTCCCTCCCCCAGCTCGTGCACACACACACACACACACACACACACACACACACACACACTCTTTCTCAAAATAAATACATAAAAAACGTTATGAGGAAGGAAACAAAAACAAACCAACACACACAGGGAAACAACCCACAGCTCCACAGAGTTTTTTGAAAACTACAGGAAAGCAAACGGGAAGAGAATAAAAAAATTTATATGATTTCTAGGTCTCAACAGTTGGAGGTAACAGAAAAGGTAACCATATAGGGATTTAGTAGCTTTTTCAAATCAAGTCTGGTAAAATGAGAATTCATATAAAGTTTAGCAAAGAGAAAAAAATGTTTAATGATATTCACTATTATTATTATCGTTCTTATGCCAAATGACCTGTCATTGCTAAGATTACTGAAGGCAAGAAAAATCAAGTCAGTTTAAAAAAAAAATAAACAAGTAATATTTTAATATGACTTGAAAATCGTCACTTAAGATTTATCTAATCTCTGAATAATTAAAAAAATCTCAGCATGTAGAATATCCTAGTGAAGAATCTTTTTAAAAAAATATTTATTTTGAGAGAGAGAGAGAGAGAAAGAGAGAGCGCGCAAGCAGGGGAGGGGCAGAGAGAGAAGGATCTGAAGCAGGCTCTGTGCTGACAGCAAGTCCTATGAAGGGCTGAAACTCACAAACTGTGAGATCATGACCTGAGCCAAAGTCAGACACTCAACCTACTGAGCCACCCAGGTGCTGCTATCCTAGTAAAGAATCTTTAAACATCTGTGGAGAAGAGATATGATGAACTAATCTGATACTCATGATAATGTATACTATTGACAGCTAACCAGGTAGTTTACTTAAAAAGTAAAATAAGGCTGAGGTCAGACTGAGAGAATGAAGGAGTGGGTGTTGAATGCTAAAGAAGCTGGTCTGTTATTCTGTAGTTTTTGATGATGAGAGTGCAGTGATGAAAGGGGTATTTAGGAATTTATAACAGGTTGTTATATAGCATTCTTAAACTAAACCCTCAAGCATGGAATGAATCCTTTATGGTTGATGACACTACTTATTCCTAAGTTCACAAAATGGCTTTTCTATGATCCATACAGTGGAAGCTTTTTTTGTACATGTAAGAGCTGACCAAACCAAGAGATAAATGAATGAGGTGAAACAAACAAAAATAGAAAGAGAGGGGAAATGGAGAAAAGATGGGCAATTCAAACCACAATATGAAGCAGGTGTGTAGGAAAGGAGGGACCAAATGCTGCAGGCAAAGAACAACCAGAAATGGCTAACTGTGGCCCTCACCCCCCGGAAAAGGTAAATGGTAAATATATAATAGAATAGTCCAAGGTAACCACTCTTACCTTGAGTGACTCTTTGGATTGAGGTATCCTTATACGGAAGGATATTTATTTCCCTCCTCATCACAAAAAAGAGGTAGGTAGACTTTTACCTCATGCCAAGAACTACTGCTAATGTATCTCTTTTTGTCGTCCAGTAAAGTATTCAAGAATTACTAGTTAGTTTTGCTGAAGGAGTATTTGCTATTAAAAGGGATTTTTAAAATTTTATTTTTATCTCATGATAACAACATGGGTTTGTTTTCCTTTTAAAATTTCCTTTTTCTATTATCCTAGGGAATTTCTTTCCTTCTTTTCCTCTCCCATTCTTCACTTGTCTACAATCTAATCTCTGCTACCATTCTGTGATTTTGAACATTATTTCTTTAGTCTCTATTTCCACCTTCTAGGTTATCTTGCTTCATTCACATCTCAGAGCTTCTGAAGCCTATTGTTCTGGGCTTACCTTTTTCCTTCCAGTATTCTCTGTAGGACTACTACCCTAAAAATACTCAGAGGCTAGTTTTCCCTAAGGCTTTGTGAAAATGCATCTGATAGAAACAAGGAGAAAGAAATGTCAAATAGGTATGATTCAAAATTGTGTGGAAAAAATACACTCCCATTCCCAATGATCTATTCCTGCTGCATGAATCTCTTAACCCTAAAAAAAAAACAAACCATGAAGTAGTATCGTAACTCTGAGCTGCTTTTTGCTTTTCCCTATAATCTGTAACATTCAATTTTGTGCGGTAGAAAATTGATTGCTGTGGTATAACAACAAATACTACCTTTTAAAAGCAAACAATGGCACCATACATGACTCTGTTTAAATAAATAGTGCCAACTTCATTTTACAAAACTGATAGCTGTACATATAGCTAAATAAAGATTTTAGAAATGAATTTTTGTTGACAAGCTGGCAATGAATATTTATTTATAAAGGGAACAAATTTATACAGAGTTCTTAAGAACAAGGATTTTATCTGATACTGATTTTTATCCGCTATAGGGGAGAGTAGGATGTCAACGTATTTGTTCAGTAAACAGATGAACTGGAAAAATATAGAATATTTACATTTGAAAAGAGGCCATACGTACCATAATTAAAAATGACAACCGGGGTGCCTGGGTGGCTCAGTCGGTTAAGTGTCCGACTTTGGCTCAGGTCGTGACCTCACAGTTCATCAGCTGGAGCCCCCACATTGGGCTCTGTGCCGACAGTTTGGAGCCTGGAGCCTGCTTCAGATTCTGTGTCTCCCACTCTCTCTGTCCCTCCTGTGCTCACACTCTGTCTCTCTCTCTCTCTTAAAACTAAATAAACATTAAAAAAATTTTAAAAAGGGGCGCCTGGGTGGCTCAGTCGGTTAATCGAAGCGTCCGACTTCGGCTCAGGTCATGATCTTGCGGTCCATGGGTTCAAGCCCTGCGTCGGGCTCTGTGCTGACAGCTCAGAGCCTGGAACCTGTTTCAGATTCTGTATCTCCCTCTTTCTCTGACCCTCCCCTGTTCATGCTGTCTCAAAAATAAATAAACGTTAAAAAAAATTTAAAAAAGAAAAAAAAATGACAACCAACTGAAAACTTCTGATGTTCTAACAGGTTTACAGTGACATTGTTGGGGGGGGGGCGGTAGGGGAGAATAACTGAACTATGTATAAAGTTTATAAAGGGATATGTGTTTTTTTGTTATTCAAATTTTGCTGTGGGGCAACTTCCAAAGTCTTGTAATTAATATTTTTGTCAGTAGAGATTATGAATCTCAAATATTGATTGCAGAGTTGGGATTAAGATTTCATAGATCCTTCAAAGTAGAAAACAGAGGGGTGTCTGGGTGGCTCAGTTAGTTGAGCGTCCAACTTTGACTCAGGTCATGATCTCATGGTTCATGATTCGAGCCCCACGTTGGGCCTTGTGCTGACAGCTCGGAGCCTGGAGCCTGCTTCACATTCTGTGTCTCCCTCCCTCTCTGCCCCTTCCCTGCTCACACTCTGCCTCTCTCTCAAAAGTAAATAAACATTAAAAAAAAAAATAAAAATAAATTAAAAAAACCCCAACAAAGTAGAAAACAGAACTGATAGACATTCCATAAGTAGGACATATGGTACTACATTGTACGCTTCAAATAAACAGAATGAAGAATTTAAAAATCGGAGATATCTGGGTAAAAATGACTAACAAACTGCCTTTTTTCCCCTCATAAGAATATTCACCTATTTTTATCCTGACAATATTAGAATAATACACTTTTCTTCAAAGGTCTAACCTAGTCAGTTTTTCAATACTTTTGTCCTTTTTTTGGTCAGAATTATTTCGTGACATACAAAGGAAAAAGACATCAACCTCTTGTTTGAGGTAGGAACTAATGTAAGTGGTTATGCTGACCATTGCATTGACCAGGTCTAAGGTGTTCAAAGACATACGTATTCAGAGGCCCCAAAACTCTTAACATATAGATGGTTTGACCTTGGATGTCATAAAACTATAAAAATTAGTAACATTTCATTTCTCAGGTATGTACTTAAAATCTGTATCACTACTTCATGGTCACATTATGGAATATTTTTGGTCTGGTTAGGAGTAACTGTATTCTTCACGGAGCATAAAAATACATGAAAGATGTTAAGAATAGAAGATATATGAATAAACTGAACATTTTATCCAAATTTCTAATTATTAGCACATTTTCACAATCAAAGGAATTTTTTTTCTAAATGTTTATTTTTGAGAGAAAGACAGCAAGTGGGGGAGGTGCAGAGAGGGGGACAGAGGACCCGAAATAGGCTCTATGTCTCACAAACTGTGAGATCTTGACATGATCTGAAGTCGGACACTCATCTGACTGAGCCACCCAGGCCCCACCCACCTACCCCTGTGAAAAATTTTTAATTCTTCAGTTTGATATTATAGTGGAGGAATAGCATTTTATTGAACACTGTTGATTGTTAAAAATACACATTTGCTGGGGCGCCTGGGTGGCTTGGTCGGTTAAGCGTCCGACTTCGGCTCAGGTAATGATCTCACGGTCCGTGAGTTCGAGCCCCACGTCAGGCTCTGTGCTGACAGCTCAGAGCCTGGAGCCTGTTTCAGATTCTGTGTCTCCCTCTCTCTCTGCCCCTCCCCTGTTCATGCTCTGTCTCTCTCTGTCTCAAAAATAAATAAACGTTAAAAAAAAAATAAAAAACAATACACATTTGCTTACTTTATACCTAGCTTAGTGGAGGAACAAATATACTATTGCTTACAGATACTGCTGATATAACAGACTGTTGCTATAGTTATTAAGCTTTTCTTCCCTCTAATAGTAACTGAGGAAGATTGAAATGGAGCTCCCCTTCAACAATTTGCCTCACGGATTTGGTCCATGGTGATAATGCACTTTGACTTAACTAATCTCACAAACGAAGTTTTATGTACTGTTTTAAGAAGATGTTTTGGAATATTTTTAAGAGCAGACTTAATGCTTTTGCCCTGATTTATATTCATTTATATATATGCACACATATACACACAATATTTATCACACATATAAATATTAAAATATATATTATATTCTAAAATGTAAGAATATAATATATATAATATTCATAAATAAATGATGTACTCTAACACTTTTGCCTGCACTTGTTGCTTCACACAGTCACTTGAGGAAGAAAAGTTGCTCTTAAATCTTGGGTCTCGAGATGTGGTGGTGTAGCAATGTGTTGGCACTGACAGGATACAAAGGTCTCTGAACGCCCACCTACATTTCAGGTTTCAAAGCACGCATGCCAACATCAGCATCTTTTTTGGGGAGTAGAATGATACAAAGAAGTATACTTTTGAGAAAAATTAATCTGGTTACTTCTTTTTAACTTAACATTCTTATCTCTCATTAATAAGAATATCTTACAATCGCAAACGTGTCATTCTACATGTGCGAGTCTGTGTGTATGTATACGCACGTGTGTTTTACAGTGAGAATAAGGTGTTGGCCAGACAATTCCCAGCCAGAGATGGTGTTCGTTTCTGATGAAGAGGGAAAGCTTGCACTTTCCATACTTCAAAACACTGGTATTCTATACCTTGATAAACCTACATTGTCTTTTCTCCTTATTGACACTTATCATCTATTATGGACTAAACAGTATTTCCTTTAGGAAAATTTCCCCTGCTATTCCCAGTTTGTCTGATAATAGTATTCCAAAATGTTGGGTATGCACGTGTGTGTGCCTTTGTGAGGAAATACTTCCTAGCTCGTTTAGTTTTACATTATTCTTTTCAAATTTTTATAAAAAAATTCAAACCGACAAGGAATATATTCACTAACTGTTAATGCTGAGGTTTTTCCTATTATAAAAGTTTCAAATGAGACCCAAGTATCCTGTTCTAGATGTGATGTTTCTCTAAATTCAGGTTCCATATATGTAATAGATTACTATGCTTAGGACATGCTTGGTAGAACGAGCTTGCTTTTTCCACACTTCAAGTTCTGCCATCCTACATCTTGATAACTTGATATTTTCTTTTACTTATGGAAATGTTATCCATCTTTCATGGATAGTTTTTTTTTATGAAGCATTTCCTTGCCATTTCCAATCATAGTACTCACTCCTTTTTCTAAATCTCTTACGTTTAAGCCTACCCTTGTGTGTACATATATTTCTTTCTTCCTACCTAGACTGAAGGGTGTCTGAGGGTAAGGCATGTGGGAGATCCTTTGCAATAGCCATGATATCCAGTACTGCCACACATCTAAATGGGGCGTGGCTATATATTTATTGACTGGATAAATAAACAGTAATTCTCTATAAAAAGCCTCCAACTATCAAATGCCTCTTTCTCCTCAACCCCCAAACAGGAGCAGGAGTAAGTGGGGAAGAAGAGAAGTTTTCTCTGAATGTATTTACTGATTTTGTACTTGATTTGTATTTAAATTTTAATTTGATTTGGATATTTTAGGATATTTAATCTCAGGAGTATGCCTGACATGACTAGATGGTGGTGTTTTTTTTTTTTTAATAGTGATTAGAGTCAACTATTTTGGATAGTTACCAGTCCCCCTTGCAGGTCCGCCAAACTTGCTCAAATATAACTCAACTCACCTGAGTGAGCATTTATACAAGTAAATACAACCTAGTAGGTGAGAATCTTTTTCTGAGAAGATGCATCATTGAATATGCCATGAATTTTATTTCTTTCTTCTTTGTCCTTACCATCAAAAATCTCAAAATAATCAAATCTAAAATAATAAACCAAGAAGGTATTTATTGATGCCTAAAGTCTAAACAGTCTACATTAGGTTCTAGGGAAGATACAAAAGTATAAATACTGGTCTGAGGAACATTCTGAGGAATGTTTGCTGCAAATTATAAAAAAAAAAGTTTGATTTAGAACAAAGAACACAAAGGATAAATTTTTATTTATTCAACAAATATTCATGGACTCTGTACTACCTTCAAAGCACTGGGTGGAACTGAGAAGCATAAGGCTAATGGGTGGGAGAGGAAGCCCAGATGCAGAAGTCAGGTCCAGACCCTCACATGCCTGACCATCTACCAGAGAGAGAAAAAGATCATAGAGAGAACTATGAAGAAGTAAACGTCCTATGAGAGGACACAGGGCTCTAGGGTTCAGATAGAACAGACGATGTCTGGCTGGGAAAAATCCCAGGAAGTATCAGAGAAGAGGTAGGAACAAACTGAATTCTGAAGGATTGGGGTAACAAGGGTTTGATGATTATCTTTTTTTCCCTTTTATTTTCCTGAATTGCTCACCAAGAAGAAGAGAGTGAACTTCAAACATGTCTACATCAAAAATTCTTGCTATGTCATGACATACTCATTTGCAGTTACTGACTTCATATACTCTCAGCTTCATAGCAATGATTGTGCACAAAAGCTTAGATCTTCAGAAAAAATACACAGGGATATTAATGCATCCTGCAAGAAATGTAAAGAACTGACATGAGAGAAATGTATGAGTAGAACCTACCTCCTCGATTTCTCTTATCTCTTCATTCTCCTTGTCACTACTTTAGTTCAGGCATTCATCATTACTGGATGAAATTATTACAACAGTCTCTTTCACGACACTATTTCTCTTTGGTCTCTTCTTTCCACCACCACGTACCATATTGCTTCAAGGGTGATCTGTCCAGCACGCAAATATGTTCACCTGTTTATTGCTTGCAGGATAAATCCTTTAAGGTGGCACATCTGCCTATCCTGGTCCTCCATGGACCACACTGCCCTGAAAAGGTCACACATGTGCAGTCTTCCGTGTATGCTATTCGTTTTGTCAGAAATACAGCTTCTTTTCACTGGGGGGGAACTCTACCATCCGTCAAGAGCTCTTTCTCCAATGTTCCCACTGGATTGTTACCTTTGGTGCCGTTACTGGTGTGTCTGTCCCCACTACTGTTCTGTAAGTTTCATGAGGGCTAAGGCTGGGTCTCTTTTATTCCAGGGAAGGTACTATCTCCTAGCTTTAACGTTTAATTATCATAAAATCCTACCATTAAAATCAATTCACGGATTTAGACATATCTAGCAAAAGAACATCACAAACAAAACAAAACAAAACAAAACAACAAAAGAAAACAAAAGCAACTAAAGAAAATAAGGCTTATCCAAGCAATTATGTAGCAAATGAAGAAAGGGAATCACTCCTTGGAGTAGATAAAAGTGAACTGTAACAAATAGTAGAGTGAAGGCACAGTTTTCAATTCTATTCAATTCTATTAAATTTTATTTATTTTTTGTTAACAAGGAGAATGATGTAGTTTTAAACAAATCTCTAGAAAGGATTATTAAACAGAAGATTTGTTAGTATTGAGAAAATGATGTGATGATCAATGGGATTAAGCATGGATATACCAAAAACAAACTGTGCCACGGGTCACTCTATTTCCTTCTCAACGTGGCTATTATAATTACAAATTAAGGGAATAAAGCAGACATATTTGAACTCCTGCATGGTTTATGATGAGGTCTTTTGAAAGTTGTTAAAAAAACTTATTAAGTCAAGGCATAAATTGAGGGTCATACGCAGATTCTCTTTGAATGCCAAGCGCTGTGCCAACCAGTTATATCTCTGAGGTGACCGCATCATTCTTTGTTCATACCCATTAACAGCTTCTTCCTATTCTGGTCAGGAATATATACAATCAAAACTCTCCGAAGTCTTCTTCCTTTATTATTGTCAATGGTACTGGCTCAGTGCCAAAATAAACACAGTAGCCTGGCAGTTATAAATTTGACTTCTATTTATGTAGGGAAGTATAATTTATGACCAATGAGACTGTCAACAGTAGAGTCCAAAGGCAAACTGTGCTAAAAAGCCTCACTTTGACTTTATCCTTGTGGGCGAGAGGGAGAATTCCAGGCTGGATGATAACTTAGTTTTTGGTAGATGTGCAATAAGCTTGGTAAGTAAATTTTAGCAGATTTTGCTGAGTGACCAAATACATCAAGTAGGCACAAAAAAAGCTCTTTAGTAGGGTAATGTGTGATTAGCCTATCTTTTTCAACATTTTATCAATGACTTAAATGAAATGGAGACACAGAAGGCATGCTTATCCAAGCTGCAGGTAACCTAAGGCTAGTTTACACACCGGTCAGACGAAGAATATCAAGATCTACACAGGTCAAACTATAGATTAAAAGAAATAATACAAACTGTTCAGGAAAAGAGAATGACCTACATTTAGTCTCAAAGCATGTAATTTTCACAAGATGGAGGAGAGCAGGCTAACATGTAATGATATAGTGCTTTCTGAATGAAAACTATCAGAAAAAATGAAATATATATAAAAAAAAATGAAGTACACCCAACCAGTGCACAGCTTGGTGAGTTTATACAAAGTCAACTAGCTCGAGTAACAACCACCTAGAAAATACAGAATATTGCCAGAACCCCAGAAAATCTCACTTCTTTTTCTTCCCAGTCACAACCAACCATCTCCCCAAATGTAGCCACTATTATGACTCCTACTTCTATACAACAGTTTTTCCTGTTTTGTAACTCATATAAATGGAATCATACAGTATATACTCTTGTGTCTTCCTTCAATATCATGTTTGTGAGATTCATATGTATTGGTCATTGTTCCGTTTATTTCACTAATATATATTATTTTCCATTATACGAATACACCACAATTTATTAATCTATTCTACTAGACATGAACTTCCCCCACCAGGAATCTTCTGTTTAAATAAAGCTTAAGAAGTGACAGTGCAATGTGACAAAGTGGAAGCAAAGACAAAGTTCACATATTTTCTTTGCCTATGTATTCCTTGGAAAACAAACACATGCGCTGATTTGGCTTTCACGATTTGACTCTAAATTCTAAAGCTGTAAAAATGGCACAGAAAATTGAGTATGTTCATACTACATTACTGAAGGTAGATACCCACAGAAAAAGGTACTTGGTTCTTGGATTACACTATTTTCCTGCTTTGCAAAATTTAGCCCAGCTTTGCAAAACTTAGCATATGTACTTAGCATTACTTGAACCTATATTTAAAGATGCAAATTATTTGCTTATAACTTATGTCAACAGATTGTCTGCATAAAATATAGCCTAGATACTTTATGAAATCAAGAGTATAGTTATTTCAAACAAGATGAAAATAAAAACAATTTTTTTTCTTTAACAAAGATTAATTTCTTGACATTAAATGTCATGCTAATATCTGTGGCACATAATTTTAAGCATTTTAAGATAAACTGCATTATCTTTCACTGTTTTTTTAAAAAACTGTATTACTTTCTATCGTGTCTATTAAATGTTTTTATGACAAACATCTTCTTTGAAAAGAATGACCCTACCCTCCAGGTGTATCTAATTCTGTGGAAGAGAATGAGCACACACACACATGCACACACATACACTCACTCACTCTCTTGCTCGCTCATTTTGAACTTTTCAATACTACAAACCAATTAAGAAACAAGACTTCAGCAGTGTTAAAGATGTGACAAGATAAATGAATATTTTCTTGTTTTATCAAACCTACTATATGTCAGGTACTACAAAATAAATAAGGTCTTTGCACTCATAGAGCTTAGAGTCTAGTGAAGGTAGGTAGAAAATCAACCTACAAATAAATAAAAATGTCAGACTTTTTTCATGAAAGAAATGATCTGATATGACAGAAAATAAACAGTGTGGAATTATTTATATAAGGTGGTCAGGCAATGCACCTCTCATTAGCTAACACTAAAGATGAGGCCTAAAAATGAGAAGTTGCTGGCCACCTGAAGAAATTGATCACACATGTCCTAGGCAAGGAGATCACCAAATCCTAAGGTTCTGGAGAATAAAAAGGAGGCCAAAGAGGGCTGCAGTGTGGTGGGGCTGGTAAAGAGACCATGAGGGCCTTGTAGGCCAACCTTATTTGAATTTATTCTAAGTATAATGGGAAGCCATTAAAGATTTTAAGCAAGGATCACTGACAGTGCAAGATTAAGGGAATCCTGGAGACTGTTGAACTTCCTCTTCCTACAGATACAAATACTAAATTCCAGAGAGTTTAGTGTCATCAAAGTTACGTGGTTGGAAAGTGTAAAGAGCACAGGTTTCTCTAAGGTTTCTTTTCAATAAGAAAAAGGCTAACCTTCAGGCACATGAAAAGGTATTATTACTCATAATAAGAGAAATGCAAATAATTAAATATTCTTTCCTATGTATTGGTGTGCTACACAGCACTGGTGAGGAAGTAGGGTTTTCCCTACAACCCTTAGGTGCAGGTGCATCTCAGTTGTGAGTATAACTTGGTATACACTTTGAAAAGAGAGTAGTCTGGGAAAAATCTATTAAAACTATTTAAATCTATTAAATCTATTTGTGCTGTTTGAACTTTTTACTCTGTGTGTGTGTGTGTGTGTGTGTGTGTGTGTGTGTGTATGCATTTTTATATCACCTATTTAAAACTTTTTAAAAATGAAATATTCTGGAGGCACTGGGGTGGCTCAGTGAGTTTAGCATCTGACTCTTGATTTTGGTTCAAGTCATGATCCCAGGGTCGTGGGATTTAGGCCTTTTTCTGTGTTGGGCCTGTGTGGGATTCTCTCTGTGTTGGGCCTGTGTGGGATTCTCTCTCTCTCCCTCTGCCCTTCTCCCCCACTTGCATGCTTTCTCTCTCTCTCTCTCTCTCAAAAAAAATGAAATAGTTTGAAGAGGAAAGTTTAGAGTGATATAGGCCTACCTCAAGAAACAAGAAAAATATCAGTTAAATAATCTGATCTTACATCCAAAGGAATTTGTAAAAGGAGAACAAAGCTCAGTTAGAAGACAGAAAATAATAAAGATCAAGGCAGAAATAAATGAAATAGAGACTAAAAACATTAGAAAAGATTAATGAAACTAAGAGCTAATTGTATGAGAAGAAAAATAAAATTAATAAACCTTTAGCTAGACTCATCAAGAAGAAAAGAAAGAACTCACATAGTCAGAAATGAGAGGAGACGTTATAACCAATACAATAGAAATACAAAGGACTGTAAGAAAGGTCTACAAAAAATACACACCAACCAACTGGAAGATCTAGAAGAAATGGATAAATTCTTAGAAATACATCACCTTTTCCAAACTAAATTAGGAAGAAATAGAAAATCTGGAGAGAGTGATAACTAGTGACAAAATTGAGTTGGTAATCAAAAAATTTCCAACACATGGAAGTCCAGGACTATATGGCTTCAAAGGTGAATTTTACCAAGCATTGAAAGAAAAGTTAATACCTATCTTCAAACTATTGCAAAAATAGAAGATGAAGGAATGTTTTCAAATTTATCCTATGAAGCCAGCATTACCAAAGTAAAAAAAAAAAAATTATAGACCAATATCCCTGATGTTGAACTGAATTCAACAACACCTTAAAAAAATCATTCACCATGGTCAAGTGGGATTTATTCCAGGGATGCAAGGATGGTTCAATATCCACATGAATCAATGTGATACACCACATTAACAAAATGAAGGATAAAAATCACATAGTCATCTCACTAGATGTAGAAAAAGTATTTGACAAAATTCAACATCCATTCATGATAAAAACTTTCAATACAATGAGTATAGAGGGAACATATCTCAACATAATAAAGGTCATGTATGACAAACTCAGAGCTAACATCATACTCAATGGTGAAAAGCTTAAAGCTTTAAGATCAGGAACAAGAAAAGGATGTTCACTCTCAGTACTTTTATTCAATAGAGTACTGGAAGTCCTAGCTACAGCAATCAGACAAGAAATAAAAGGCATCCAGGGGCACCTGGGTGGCTCAGTCAGTTAAGTGTCCAACTTCAGCTCAAGTCATGATCTCTCAGTTTGTGAGTTCAAGCCCCTCGTCGGGCTCTGTGCTGACAGCTCAGAGCCTAGAGCCCTGCTTTAGATTCTGTGTCTCCCTCTCTCTCTGCCCCTCCATGACTCTCTATCTCTCTCTCTCTCTCTCTCTCTCTCACACACACACACACACACACACACACACACACTCTCTCTCTCTCTCTCTCTCTAAGATAAATGAACATTAAGCATTTTTTAAATAAAAAAATAAAAGAAAAAGAAATAAAAGGCATCCATTTTGGTAAGGAAGAAGTAAAACTGCCACTATTTGTAAATGACATGATACTATATATAGAAAACCCTAAGAACCCAATCAAAAAATTATCAGAACTAATAAATGAATTTAGTAAAGCTGCAGGATACAAAATTAATATACAGAAATCTGTTGCATTTCTATACACTAATAACAAAGTAGCAAAAAGATACATTAAGAAAACAATCCCATTTATAATCATATCAAAAAGAATAAAATACCTAACAATAAATTTAACCAAAGAGGTAAAAGACTTGTACTCTGAAAACTGTAAGACACTGATAAAAGAAATTGAAGATGACAGAAACAAATGGAAAGGGATTCAATGCAATCCCTATAAAAAATATGAATAGTATTTTTTACATAATTAGAAAAAAAACCCTAAAATTTGTATGGAACACAAAAGACCCTGAATAGCCAAAGCAATCTTGAGAAAAAAGAACAAAGCTGGTGGTATCACAATCTCAGATTTTAAGATATACTACAAAGCTACAGTAATCAAAACGTTATGGTACTGACACAAAAAGACATAATTATCAATGGAAGAAGACAGAAAGCCCAGAAATAAACCCATGCTTATACAGCCAATTTACCTATGACAAAGAAAGCAAGAATATACAATGGGGAAAAAGAAAGTCTCTTCAATAAATGATGTTGGGGGGGTGCCTGGGTGGCTCAGTCAGTTAAACATCTGACTTCGGCTTCTCATAGTTCATGGGTTCAAGCCCTGCATCGGGCTCTGTGCTGACAGCTCAGAGCCTGGAGCCTGCTTCAGGTTCTGTGTCTCCCCCTTTCTTTGCTCCTCCCCCACTCATGCTCTGTTTTTGTCTCTCAAAAATAAGTAAAATTAAAAAAAAAATAAATGATGTTGGGAAAACTGGACAGTTACATGCAAAAGAATGAAAGTGGACCACTTTTGTATACTATACCCCAAAATAAGTGCAAAATGGATTAAAGACCTAAATGTGACACCTGAAACCATAAAAATGCTAAAAGACCACACAAGCAGTAGTCTCTTGGACACTGGCCTTAACGTATTTATGATATGTCTCCTAAGGTAAAGGGAAACAAAAGCAAAAATAAACTATTGGGACTACTTCAAATAAGCAGCTTTTGCACAGTGAAGGAAACCATCAACAAAACAAAAAGGCAACCTAGTAAATGGGAGAAGGTATTTGCAAATGACATGCCCAATGAAGGGTTAATATCCAAAATATATAAAGAACTCCTACAACTCAACACCAAAAAAACACACATTAAAGAATGTTTGTTTTAAACATTTGTTTAAAAAACTGATTGAAAAATGGGCAAAAGACTTTGTAGCAACATGGATGGAACTGGAGAGTGTGATGCTAAGTGAAATAAGCCACACAGAGAAAGACAGATACCATATGGTTTCACTCTTATGTGGATCCTGAGAAACTTAACAGAAACCCATGGGGGAGGGGAAGGAAAAAAAAAAAAGAGGTTAGAGTGGGAGAGAGCCAAAGCATAAGAGACTGTTAAAAACTGAGAACAAACTGAGGGTTGATGGGGGGTGGGAGGGAGGGGAGGGTGGGTGCTGGGTATTGAGGAGGGCACCTTTTGGGATGAGCACTGGGCGTTGTATGGGAACCAATTTGACAATAAACATCATATATTGAAAAAAAATGGGCAAAAGATATGAATAGACATTTTTTGAAAGACAGTCAACAGAAAAGATGCTCAACATCACTCATCATCAGGGAAATGCAAATGCAAATCAGAATGAGATATCACACCAATAAGAATGGCTACTATCACTCTAAATCGTACACTCTGGTGGAAATGTAAATTGATGCAGCCACTGTGGGAAACAATATGCAGGTTCTTCAAAAAATTAAAAATAGAATGCCATATAATCCAGTAATACCACTACTATTTACCCAAAGAAAATGAAAACATTAATTTGAAAAGATACATGCACCCCTATGTTTGCACCCCTAAGTATGCAGCATTACTTACAGTAGCCAAGATATGGAATCAGCCCAAGTGTGTGCGTACAGAAGATTACACACACACACACACACACACACACGCACGCACGCGCCTAAGGGATATTATAGTAAAGTGAAATAAGTTAGACTGAGAAAGACAATTACTATATGATTTCACTTATATGTGAAATCTTAAAGACAAAACAATGAATGAATGAACAAATAAAAAACAGAAATGGACTCTTAAACACAGAAAAACCTGGCAGTTGTCAGAGGGAGGGAGGTGGGCAGATGGGCAAAATAGGTGAAGGAGACTAAGAGGTAAAAACTTCCAGTTATAAAATGCAAGTGAGTGGGCTGAAAAGTACAGCATAAAGAATATATTGGGGTGCCTGGGTGACTCAGTCGGTTAGGCACCTGACTTCAGCTCAGGTCATGATCTCACAGTCTGTGAGTTCGAGCCCCGCGTCGGGCTCTGTGCTGACAGCTAGGAGCCTGGAGCCTGCTTCAGATTGTGTGTGAGTGTCTGTTTCTTTCTAACTCTCCCCTGCTCATCCTTTATCTCTCTCTGTCTCAAAAATAAATAAAAACATTAAAAAAAGAATATAGTCAATAATACTGTAATATCTTTGTATGGTGACAGATGGTAGCTATACTTGTGAGCATTTTGTAACATATATAAATGTTGAATCACTATGTTATATACCTAACATTAATATTATATTGTATATCAGATAAAATTCAATAAAAAAATCAGTCTGTTTTTAAAAGCAAACCACTACAGAAGAGATGATGGGTTTTTTTTTAAGTTTATTAATTTTTGAGGGAGAGAGAGAGATTGTGTGCACGAGTTGAGGAGGGGCAGAAAGATCCCAAGCAGGCTCCACACTGTCAACACAGAGCCCGAATCAGGGCTTGAACCCACAAAACTGTGAGATCATGACCTGAGCTAAAACCAAGAGTCGGACACTTAACTGACTAAGCTACCCAGGTGCCCCAAAGAATTCGTTTTAAGGAAAGAAAGGAAGAAAAAATGTGGAAATGAATAAAATAATGGCAAAAACGTGAAATAAACATATTGCTTTATGTATTATTTCCTTATTGTATAAACTATTGTTTTATATAATCTATAGAGTTAGAGATTAAAATAAATTAGTGGGCATGTATAGGGAGAATATAAATATATATATCATATATATGTAAATTTATAATTTTGCAAATGCCAAAACAAAAAACCTTATTTAACCTAATTATTCACAAAAACATAAGCAAAATGGATGTTTTCCATCAAGTACATAAAAGAAGGCAAGGGGTCATCTAAAGTATGGCTGTCGGCAATAAACTGGATTGTTGTGTTTTTAGCAAAGATCACTTCCAGTTTAGCTACTACAGATGTGAAGGGTCAGGGTAGCTGGAATGGATCAGGAGGCCAAATTTCTTTATTAACTTATTTATTTTTATTTATTTATTTAGAGAGAGAGACAACGAGAGTGAGAGAGTGTGGGACAGAGGGACAGAGGCGGAGGAGGGAGAGAGAGAGAGAGAGAGAGAGAGAGAGAGAGAGAGAGAATCCCAAGCAGGCTCTGCACTATCAGCACAGAGCCAGATGTGGGGCTTAATCTCACGAGGAGGCCAGGAGTTCTCATCCTGGCCTTGGCACTTATTGGCTATGTGATCCTAATCACTTTACTTAAAAGCTTCAGTTTTCTGGGGGTGCCTGGGTGGCTCAGTCGGTTGAGTGTCTGGCTTCTGCTCAGGTCACAATCTCACGGTTCTTGAGTTCGAACCCCGCGTCGGGCTCTGTGCTGACAGCTCAGAGCCTGGAGCCTGTTTCGGATTCTGTGTCTCCCTCTCTCTGACCCTTCCCTGTTCATGCTCTGTCTCTCTCTGTCTCAAAAATAAATAAACGTTAAAAAAAAAAGTTTCAGTTTCCTGCAATAATGAAACCTACCTATCAAAGTGATAGGATCAAGTACGATAGTGAATGTAAAATTACATAATGTTAGCATAAAATACTAGCCATTAAGAAATACGGTATGATATCTAGTACACAACGCTCCATAACCACCAAGATGTCAGTAGAATTTGAAGCTGAAAAAAGGCTCAAGGAGAGCTTGCAGAAGGTCATTTAGTCCATTCCCTTGCAGGAGTAATTATTTTGATTTATTTTAGTCCTTATTTAGGCACTTGTAGGAAGATTAATTTGTTTGACTGGTATAATTATTCATGCTGTTATGATTTATTAACAGATGAGTCTTTTAAAAATAAGAATATGATATTTTGTGAGGCATTACTGTATACTCTTGCATGGAAAATAACCTCCAATCCTCAAATACGGAGAACATATGGAAAGAAAGAAAATGTGAGTTTTGTTGCTCTTTTCGATTATCAGTCTTTCCTTTGGGACACCCATTCTGGAAATTTTTAATTTCAAAAACTCAGTTTTGGTTCAAAATTGCATATTTCTGTGGGTGAGGTCATTTATTCTAGGGTTTCAATCCTCAAACCTGTATCTCTAGCTCATATCCCTCACTTGAATTCCAGATCTGTAAAGCTGCCTAATGAACATTTCCCAGCCAAATGTCCTATATGTTCCTCCTAGGAAACATGTCCCTACCTGGTTACTCGTTAGAAACTGGAGAGTCCTCACAGATGTCTCTAATCAGTTAAAAGCGGATACCAATGTTACTGCTAAAACAGTGCTTCTCTAAACAAAAACCAGAATCAGATCTATAGATAAAGAAAACAAATTGATGGTTGGTAGAGAGAAGGGGTATAGGGGATTGGCAAAATGGATGAAGGGGAGGTTAAAATACAGTCTTCTAGGGGTGTCTGGGTGACTCAGTAGGTTAGGCATCTAAGTGCTAATTTGGCTCAGGTCATGATCTCAGGCTTTGTGGGACTGAGCCCCGCGTTGGGTTCTGCACCGACTGTGCAGAGCCTGCTTGGAATTCTCTCTCTCCCTCTCTCTCTCTCTCTCTCTCTGCCTGTCTCCTGCTTGAATGTTCTCTCTGTCTCTCTCAAAAATAAATAAATATAAATAAACATTAAAAAAGTACAGTCTTCCAGGTATGAAATGAGTAAGTCACAGGAATAAAAGATACAGCATGTAAAAGATATGTAGTCAATGATACTGTAATAGTGGTATATGGTTGGCAGATGGTAGTTACACTTGTGAGCACAGCATAATGAAGTTGAATCACTACGCTGTACACCTGAAACTTATGTAACATAGCGTATCAATTACACTCGAATAAGAAAATAAAAGAGAATACTGCTTCTCAACCACAGGTGATCTCCCTAGGGCCTCCAGAGGACATCTGACAATATCTGGAGACACTTCCGTCTGTCACAAATTGGGGGGCTCAGAGTGGGGGAGAAAGACTGCTATTGGCATTTAGTGAGGAGAGGCCAGACATGCTGCTATGGATCCTACAATGCAAATGATATCCCTCCGCGAGAATGAGTTATCTTGTCCAAAGTATCAACCATGCTGAAACAGAGAAATCTTGCTCTGTTGTTTCTTGAATGTAAGCTCTTCAAGAAAGAGTCATTTCTGTATGCTCAGTATCTGGACGGTGGATGGTACACGCGTATTTACTGAAGAAAGTAAAAAAAAAAAAAAAAAAAAAAAAAAAAAAAAAAAAAAAGAATTCACGTACTATTCCCCTTGTCTTTATCCCCAAAGCTCCGCCTTCCTTGTTTCCTAGCCTGGACTACTGTATTAACCCCTGCTTGTTGTTCTCCTTGTCTACATGGTCCCCGGGGCTGTGTCTTATTGATCTTTATGTATCAAGGCCCAGAAAGCAGTAAGGGCTCAATAAATCTTTGCTTTATTAGCCTTAGCACAGACATTTTAAATAGAAACTAATAAGAATTTATAAGAATTTTTGGCAGGTTTCTGCTAACATACTAATACCATAAGAAAAATGTATCTGATCGCTTAGAATAGTTACACCTGTATGAAGTAGTGTAGCTATCTGATATTAGGTCTATTCTATTCATAATCTTTAATTTTTGCGTGACTCTGTTTCTCCTTATTTTCTATAGGGGAAGACTGCAAAATACTTGTAAGGGCCAAATGATCACATCTTTCCCCTAACTCAGTGACAAGCCACGATTACATACTGTGATCTTGGTCGGCTAGGAACTGAGAACATTCCTTTCTCCCTAATTTTCCTTGGACCTGCTTAAGCAAATCTTTAAGAGGCTGCTATCTTAATAAGAGATCCAGATTCAAGTCTAAGGGGAAAAATCAAGGAAACTTGATCATTTGCTAAAAAAGAGCTGATATTTGGCTGGTAGTCTTAAAAATGAACTCAGATCTCCCCATTCTATCCAAACATGAACAAAACAGCATTACATATATAGCCATCCAAACAAGTAATACCTTTAAATAAGGTAAAGAACAATCATAATTTTTTCTTACGTGCAGAATACCATTTTCCCCACCTCATTTCTCAAGTGGGTGACAGAAAATAATTTGTTTTAAAATTTACAGACACTTCATCAACACATGCTGTCTGTTCTAGGTCTTGATCTGTTCTCATCAGGGAGTCTTTTCTACAAGGTTAAGAAAATTGCAAATTTGAACTTTCTTCGGGCTTAGTTGTGAAGAAATTTCCCTCTTCACCAGACTATTCCTTCAACACTGCCTTGTTATCTCTGAACTTTCTGAGACTCACAGTGTTTCTCTCAGAGTCCCCAGTGTTAACCTTGTTTTCTGGGACTAGCGGATCCCTGCCCTTTGATGTTGGGATCCCGAAGATTTCATCTTGAAGCCACCCCACTCTTTTCTCTTCAGAAAACCCTCTCGAGGGGAGAGTGTCACTTGTCTGAATTTGGGAACCTTTCTTTGGAAAAACCACCTCTCTCTGGTGAGTTGCCATCTTCCCATGGCTGTGACAGCAAGAGGGTTCCTCATTTTCCAAACATCCAGTTTCCTTTGTTCATTGAACCTCCTTACAGAAGAACACCCCTTGTGAAGGAATTTAGGTCTGCCCATTCCTTCCAGTTATGGTGACGGTAATATCAACAAACACCCACTCCCATGTGGAGTGAGGTCAGAGAGAATGGAACTTCAGACTACGAAGGAACATAGTAAAATACTTGTTTGAGACGCCTACCTCTACGGCAAGACTCTCAAAGGGGTGTGTGAGTAGATATGAGAGAGGCTGAATACACACCAACCTCTGAGCTTGGGCAAAGGTGTAGGTGGCTGAGTGGATCCAACCCAAACAGATTAAGATGTCTTGGGCAATAAGCATTTCAAGAAAGACAGTGATAAATTAAAGGTATTTCTCCAAAATCTGGGACTACATCACGTCTATAAAACTAGAAAGGGGGGGAATCCTCACAAAATAGGATGAAATTGACCTTCCTGTCAGCCAAATGGCTGATTCCCTTTCAGCTTATCGGCAAATTTAATTTTGTTTAGAACAAATAAAGTTGGTGAAAATAAACAAACAAACAAAATCCAATCCTTCTTAGTAATTCTTAAATTGGTGGTAGGACACACAAATGGATACAATGCATACTGTTTTAAAAGTAGGAAGATAATGACCACTGTTTGGATCAATTTTTACTCATCATATGAAATTTCACACCACATTAACATATACCATGGCATTTTTAAATGGCTTATTATAAAGGAGAATGGACTAAAAAAGAAAACTTATGAGATACAAGTAATGCTGTAGCCCAGTCATGACACTGAGGATACAAGGCTACTTCGACAGTAATTAACTGTGAAAAGGACCTGTGAAATGGGAAGTAACTTCTCTTAGCTTAGGGTTAACAAAATCCAGAAGTCAAGTTATTTGTGGTTCAACATGGAGTTAATACCTTAGTGTCTTTGAAGTAGGAAGACACTGGAGAAAAGCCCCAGGTGCCTTTTGGAAAAAAAGATCCTTGCCCAAACTGAAAGGCACTTGAAATCTCTTCCTAACATTCTTTTCTCCTTGTATCATCAATTTCATCTGCTTTCCCCCCAAAACTGCTTTAGAGAATGATCTGATATAATTAACTTATACCAGAGTGTAAAATATAAGTGTTCCTTCTCCCAGGAACCCGAGCAATTCAAATCTTCTCTACTGTTGGGGAATGAAAGGATCAGTTTAGAACTGGGTTTGGAGTCCAGTTTAGCTGCTTACTTTCCATGTGACCTCTGGGCCACTTAACCTCAGTGAGCCTCAGTTTTCTAGTCTATAAGCAGGGGTGATGGTAGTAATGAATACAGCCTTTAGGGCAAAGTTCTTTGGATTAAATTAATTCAACAATTTTTCACCGAATGCCTATCGAATCTCCAGGCATTGTTATAGCTGCCGGAATATAGGAGTGACATCGAAACAGACAAAGTCCTTGTGCTCAAGAAACTTACATGCTAAATGAAGAAAGGTAAACATAAACTCACGGACAAAGAAATGTATCATGCCAGGAGGGAGAAGTGCTATGGAGAAAAATCAAGTATGGTGGTTGCGGTGGGAAAGCTCATGGGGAGCAGATGTCAAGCAAGAGCTTCTCTGAAAAGGTAACATTTGAGCAGACACCTGAAGGGAAAAATGGAGTGAGCCACACGAATTTTAGGCAGAGGAAAACAACGCAGGCAGAAGGAAGAGCAAATGTCAAGGTTCTGTGAAAGCAGTATACTTACAGTACCTGAGTCAAGAGTGATTGTGATTTTTGAAATATGTGTATTCATTTTTGAAAGCGAGAGCGAGCGAGTGAGGGAGGGGCAAAGAGAGTGGGAGACTGAGGATCTAAAGCAGGCTCCGTGTTGACACCAGAGAGCCTGATGTGGGGCTTGAACTCATGAACCACGAGATCATGACCTGAGCCAAAGTCGGACACTTAACCTACAGGGCCACCCAGGTGCCCTGAGCGACAGCGGTTTTGAAAAGTATATTGCGATTTTACAAGGTTTTGTGTGCTTTTACTCAGTGAGTTGGGAATCACTGAAAAGCTTTAGGCAAAGAACTGATATATCTGACGTATTATAAAAGGACCATTTGGTATAGGAGTGCACACAGCAGAAGGGATAACAGAAGCAGGGATACAAGACAGGAGACTTCCACAATAATCTGGGGAAGGGGAGCAACTGATGCTAGTTTGGGCCAGAGTGTTTGTTACTAGGGAGAGGTGATGAGAAATGGTTAGAGTCTGGATTTATTTTGAATATTTATCTAAGCCAGTGAGACTGGGCCTGGCTAGGGTGTTTGAGAGTAGTTAAAAAGGACTGCAAAGTTTTTACCTTTAGCCACTAGAAAAATGGAATTCTCTTTAATTGAGATGGGGAAGACGGGAGGAGCCGGTTTGGCAGGAGTGGGATGGGGCTGTGCAATCAATGGTTTGCTTTTGGACCTGTTAGGTTTGAGATGACTGTTGATGTTAAACTGGAGATGCCAAAAAGGCAATTCAATATGTATGAAAGCACTTAATTCACAGCCAGGCTTTGTATAAATGTATGAACTCAGGTTAAACAAGTTAATTCATGTTACTCCACAATGTGTGTATTCTATCCCCAAGGCCAGAGCAAATGAGTGGGAAACTGCATTTACGTATGTAAACCATGGCTCCTTCTCAAAACCTGACACACCATCAACTTGTTCGAGCAACAGCAAAAACAGAAACAACAATAAAAACAAGTAAATAATAATAACCTAATTCAAATAAAAAGCAAAACTCCTCGTTGAACTTGTTTTAGGTATAGATCTCACTCTGGCTTTCAAATGCTTAATATCATTGCTCCTTCCTATAACTAATTAGCTACTTTATTCACGACTAGCCTTGTGCCGTCAATTTAAGGTTAAACTCTAATGAGGGTAATAAAATACAGATTTTGAAAATATGATGGACCTAAATTATCAATTTCATTGCCTGAAAGCAGTTAAGACTCTTCTTATTTGATGATGTTTCATTAGTAAGCAATGTTATAGTTAGATTTAAAAAAAACCCATAAAACATAAAATATGCTCTGAAACGACTGCTAAGATTATTTCTAAATATATTGATAAAATTTGTTATGAAAAACAAATTACATTAAAAAGCTTTTAGGTATTATTAAATTAAAGAGCTTTCTTTTACTCACACAAATACTTTTATGCATGCACTCAGTTTTTAAAACATTTTAGGCACAGATTTTATCATTCCTTTTTGGAAAATACCTACCGGCAGATACCGTCTTGCCATTACCAAAGAAAACAGTGTTTTCCAGTAAAAGATATGAACACTGACAGCATGTTTGACTTGTGCACAGGCTGCCTGAGACACTAAACTGACAAACATACTTCATTCTACCTACCTACCTACTCTTAAATCTGTTTTAAAATGCCCACTTACTTTTTATAAGAATATGCAGATCCACAGGGAGACAGAAAAAAAATCAAATCTGAAAGGGCTACCTCTACGCATTTCTGCTGTAAAAACAAAGATCTGACCTGTTACCTAAGATGACTAAGTTGGCACGTATTGTCATCAGAATCTCTGAGACACAATATGCTGCACACAGGGTGTCACAATATTTGCAAAGTGTTTTCAGTAGAAAAAGAGAATACAGAAATAAAACAATATAGAAATAAAACATATCCTATTATTTTGCTTCTGAATTTCTCAAGTATGCTTGTTAATTTTATTTGGTGTATAACTTTCAGGGAAAGATTTTCATATTATTCACAAAAAGAGAAAAAGCTGGACAAGAGTATATGTGAAAACCTCCACATCTCCCAACTTTTCCTCTATTGGTCTGGCAAAGATTTAAAAAGACTAAGAATCCTCAGAGCTGAGCAGACTGAAGGGAGGTACTGTACTCTTCACTATGTTGATGGCCATGATGTAAACTGATACAATTTTTCTGGAGGGCAATTTGTCAGCCCTTAACAAAATTTTACAGATATAAACCTATCTACTCAGAAGTTCCATGTCAATCAATTTAGCCTCAGGAAATAATTATACAAGTATAGGAAATATGTAATTGTAAGGATATTCATCACATCAATGATTATAACAGAAATACTGGCAACAGCTTAAATGTCCAATAACAGGAAATTAAATTTGGCATATATATACAATGGAATACCCTGTAGCCTCAATAATTCTATTGCAACCACATATTTATTGAGCAATATTAAGTGTTTGGTGAAAACAGAATATTAGGCAAAAAGTAATTCTAAAAGCAGGAGCAATAGGGCCCAATATTTATTTATATGTTTGTGAGTATGCATACAACATTTATATGCAGAGAACAAAAGTCTCAAAGGAGATATACAAAATGGCGTGAATAATTAATTTTTGGGTTAGGATTATAGGTATTAACATTTTTTCCTTTTGCTTATTTTCAATTACTTTTTATTCTATAACAAATATGTAGACTTTGTAGAGTAAAGAACATTAAAATATTTACACACTGGACTTATAAAAAAGTATAGGTTTTGAGCACAGGAGTAATTATAATATGAATAGGAAAATGTAATCCCCAATAAGATAAAAAGCAATTTCTAGTTTACAAATAAATAGATATCTGAATTATAACACTGAAATATATGTCTATACTGAAAAAAATACAGTATTAAAAAGCTTTGGGATATACCAGAAATTAAAAAGCTTTTGGATATGCTTTTCTTTTGGCCATATTATTCTTAGATAGTTTCATTAAATGGATATTTTCCCATAGAAATAATATTATCATTGATGGCTAAATATTCACCTGAAGACTTGGCATCAGATACCACAGATACAATTAACAAGGCTGTACAAACAAGAATGCTGTAGCTTTAGTAAGACAGCATAAACATATTGATTATACAAAATTAATGCAGTGAGAATCGTACTCGGATGCAGCATTTCCAAATGTAACTAGTACTTGACCTATTTAAAACCAGCATACTAAATTTAATGGACATTAAATACTCAATTAAAAATTGTTTTGCTTGCCTTAGTAAAATTTAGATGGATTTTGGAAGAAATGATTGGAATGGCTTGTCTGATTTTGAAAAATCAGCTAGTGGAGTGTGGGATTTTCAAACTAAAGAAGTCCTACTCCCAAAAGTTCCTATGGCTTGAAGAGGCATCCAAATCACTCCACTGACATTTACATGATGTATTTGAGCAGTGTAGTATTTATTTTTTCCCACATTTTAAGTGGTAGAGGTTTATTTATTGATATTTTTCAACTGAAAAACATGGCTAAATGGCTTATTATGTCAAAGTATTTATTTTGAGCATGAGGGCATTTAAAGTCCTCACTTAGGATTCCAAGTGTAAGATTTTGGGGAAAAGTCATCTCATAGATCCCATTACGCTATATTCTAATTTTATGGTATGGATATCTGATAACCATTAGGCAGCCAGTCAGATTTATTTGTGAACATCTGGCCTCACTAACACTTCTCTCTGACACCTACTACTATCTGGGTTCATTCTTCAGAGTATTGGGAAATGGCTCATTAATCAAACTATGTGGCTAAGACTGATGTAAAAAGAACAAAGGGTGATGGCAACAGAGGAAAAGCACCAAGAAAATGCCAAATGCAGACTACTTAGAATAATAGGAGACTAGGAAGACATGGACATGGTACCCGCAAAACTATTAATAAAAGTGTTTGTTTTAGTTAACAGCTTTCAAGACACCCACAACCCCCTCCCCCCACCGAAGAGCATATCTGTCTACAAAATCTGGTTTCTAAAACTGATAAATTAGGGGATAATAATTTGCTCTGAAAAACTTCCCACGGGTGCACATTTAAGTGTGCATTTGAATTGTGATTTGAGTTACCAAAGTTTGATTTTTCCTTTGTCCTAAGAGATTGTTTAATCAAATTTATTCAGTGGTGGAGCTTAATTTTTTTCTGGTAATATTCTGATAGGTAATAATTCAGCTTTTTTAAAAACAGAAATATTAGCAAATAGTTACTCCCAGGAAAGGGAAGCCCACTGTCTCTGAAGTCGAGCTATTCAAAAGCAGACTGTACAGCTGTGGATCAGATATTCCCCATAAGAATTAACATCTACTTCCCTGTGACACCCTCCTGTGTCTATTTTTGTCCCATCCAGCCATCCAGAGTAAGGTCTAAACCCTAACCCACACCACAGTTCCTGAAACATTTGAGGACAGATACCACATTCCTCCTAGGTTAACATCTCCAGGTTAACAGCGGAAAGTACATGGTCTGTAAAGTCAGATTTCAGTAAATTCTTGGTTGTCTACCGGAAACCTCTCTAAGCCTCACCTAAGTTTCCTCATCTGTGAAAGGGAACATCTAACGCTTTGTGGGGTGTTTTAGAAAAGAAAGGAGTTGGCACGGCTGATGTCCACTGTAGTGTTTTACCCAACGAAGCAGCTCAGGAATGTGGATGACTCTTTCCCCAGCTTAATCTTGTTTATTCTTCTTAAAATGAAGAGCTTAGAAGTGAATGAAGCCCTCCAGATACAGTGCAACTGGTGCAGAGTTCTGGGGATCGTAGTCCTGAAAATGTCACCGTAAGGCTTCAGGAACCTTAAGTTCCCAAAGAATTTCAGTCAGCTAAAAGCCCACAAGTTTTATTTACATGAACATGAAGTAGGTCTCTCTTTCCTGTCTTGTATCATGATTTCCTTCTAATTCTCACTGAAATACTACACATTTAGTCATGTTAAATTCCATCCTGTTAGTTTCAGGCCATTCTTGCAGTCCATCCAAGCCTTTCTGGAAACAATTATTTTATCTAACTTATCAGTTCCCCCTTCCAGCTTAAATCTACACATTTCTGTCATGCCGAACGTGGATAAGCCCACAGGTTTTCTGAGATGCGTATTTCGGATGTAGAGAACAGCCTGCACCAGACTCACAGGCTGCACAACTCCCTGATCTGAACTTTTCCTCCTCTTCCCTGCTCTGTCCTTCCTCTACTGAACAGGCTGTCCGAGAAAGGTCCTCGCATCACTGGCAGTGCGGGAACTACTCCAGGTGATTTATGGGCTCGGTCCCAGTAGAATGAAACACATAAGGTTCCCTTCCAGTAAAAGGAGAAAGTAAATATTAGACACACTACTGCTTCGTCACTGAAAACCAACCTAATGCAGGAATGGGGGGTCACTGGTGCCACCAGCTCTGTCAGCTTGGATAAAATGTATTGTGTGATGTAGAAAAGAACATGGGCTTTGGACTCCAATTTCCTGGGTTCAAATACGGACACCACTATTTGCATGCTGTGTAATACTAGGACAGTTACTTAGTTTCTCTGTGCCTTGGTTTCTTCTTTAGTAAAATTATACTTGTTACTTTTGCTTTGATATCCAAGCATCAGTGGAAACGAAGGAAGGAAGAGAGGGAAAAAAGGGAGTAAAGGTAAGAGGGAGGGAGAGGAATTACAGAAATTCATGGTAAAGGCAGTTTTATTTTCACTTTTTAAAACTGTGCACTCCAACATACATCTCAAGTAAGTTTTATTTCCCTCTGCAATGAGGGGTTAAGTCAGGTCAAATAAGAATTCTTTTCTGGTGGCCAATGCACAGAGTCAGTATTTTTAGGGTCTTTTCCTTTTCAAAGTGGAGAATGAATTAAAACCCATCAAATCATCAAATGACTGACTTACAGACAGTAGAAAGGAATGTGAAGAATTCTTAAAGTGTATAGTTTTGTCTTAAATAAGTGTAAATTTCCTATGTTCATTAATTAGTCATTTACATTAACCATTACAAATACTTCTTTACTAAATTCTCTTGGCATCATTTTTCAGCCTTTGTGGGTCACACTTTCCATTCTAGCGCATGTGTAGTTCATGTGAGCAGCTGAACTTTCAAAACTCAAAACTCCACAGCTGGAGTACCCTAAGTACCCTAAGACTTGAGTGGTGGGACTCCCTCTGCATTTAGTCTGGCTCCTGGGCTCGGTTCTGGCTCCAGCTTCAGGCTGTGTCTGGTTTTCTGGGTTCCAGGGCTGGCACAGGCCCAATCTCACTCACCTAGTTCCACCCATTACATGCTGTTTTATGTTACATTACAACATAAACCACAGAAAGGAGACGCTGAGAAAGGATGAGAAAAATCAATGAAATATGAGTGAGGGGCTGGGGTAGGGATATAGCCTATAATTTTTCACATTGTTTCCTTTTAAATACAATTAGCCCTGGAAATCTGTCTGTGTTAACAGAATAGACATGCATTCCTAGATATGTATATTTAAGAATATGTATATGTGTATACATATACAACAGTACATATTGCTAAAAATGGATGAATACTTCATACTGACCTTAGGGGGTTTAAACGGATAGTCTGGTGAAAAGGTAATGTCAAGAAAGAACACCCCTCCTTCATAGACAGATCCTGGGGGTCCCAATATAGTTGACCTCCATTCATAAATGTTGTCTCCTTTGGGTCCAGCACTGAAATAAGACATACAAATGAAATGTGCTTAGAGATTATGTAAACCCTGAAATTAAAAAAAAATTCTATTTTGGTAACAATAAATTGAGCAATTGCAATAAAACACAACAAGTAGGATAATTCTATATGATGGTTCACTTGTCAGTATCATCAATATTCTATAAAGAAAAGATGTTGGTATTACTTAATAAAACAGAATCAGGAAGATTCTGTTTTGCCATCCACAATCCTGTACCTATTGAACAAAAGATTCCTAGGACCAAAGACCAGAGGTAGAAGCACAAATGTTTAATAAAGCATGAAATTATTTGTGAGGTCTTAAAAAAGATGATTTGGTCATAGAGTGAAAGAGACAAATATCTGAAGACAGAAGGGCCACTAGAGAAAATAAAGTCTAATAAAAAATAGTCTAATCTGTCTGTTAACAACTGAGAATACAAATGAGGTTCACAGAGATCAGTAAATGTTCATCAGCCATAAAATTCAGCTCAAGTATCACATCCCACGTGAATCTTCCTCTTTTCTCTTTTCCCGCCAAAGAATCTGCTCCCTTGGCCCTCATGTATCATGAATAGTGTGGCCTGTAGAAAACAAGATGTATTTCATTTTATAACAATGTTTTTAATTAATAAATGTTTTAAAGTAAGTTCTAGGCCCAACGTGGGGCTTGAACTCACAACCACGAGATCCAGAGTTGCAGGCCCTACCAACTGAGCCAGACAGGCACCCCCATAACTGTATTTTTAAAGTGTTTACTTTTTCTGCCACTCCCTAGAAGTTCCTTGAGGAATAGATTTTTGCCCCGTCTTAAGGCCTAGTAAGTACATTTTGTTCGATGATGATACATTAATAGGAAAGCAAGTGAAGCCACATGGCGAGTAGCGGTAAACATCTGTCTCTGACTCTGAGAAACTCGCTGAGGAAACTAATGCCCACATGAGTCACATGAATTGCAATCTCTCAGGTGAACAAAAGGACAAAATGAGATTATAATTCAGCTTTTCAGTGTTCTTTTTGCTACATCAAGCTAATACCTACATCTAATAGCCACAAATTACCCTCATGTCCAGTAGCAAACCCTTTGGGGAGGATTTTATTGTCAACAAAGATTTAGTTACTACTCTTTCTTATTTTGAAATTAGTTTAGATCTACAAAAACTTCATTGTTGAGCAGTGTAGCACAAAAGCATGCATCTTAATTAAGTTGGGATATGCACTGGAAATGCAAGGATAGTTTAATAATAGAAAATCATTAATGTAATTTACCTAAGATATTAAAGTTGGAAAAAAAAGGCATAATCTCAGTGGGTGCAGGAAAAGCACTCAATAGGCTTCAATAATAGCCATTTATGACAAAGAAGCTTTTTAGCAAAAGTGGAATAGACAGAAACTTCTTTAACCTGATAAAGAATATCTACCAAAAACCTCACAGCAACTAATATATTCAGTGGCAAAATACCAAAAGTATACCCTTTAAAAATTGAGGAACAAGATAAGGTCGCCCACTACATATACTTCTAATCAATACTGTATTAGAGAACATATCCATCAAGGTATGGAAGACACAAGGAAGGAAAAAACAAAAGGTATGGACTGAGATGGAAAAAATAAAACTGTGAGCATCTGCAGTATTTATGTACACAAAAAAATCTATATACAATTTATTAAACTTAATAAAAGAGTTTATAAAGTGGCTAGATATAAGATCAATATGAAAAGCCAACTGAATTTCAACACACTAACAACATTAGAAAATATATTTTAAAATATCTTGTAATAGTATTAGAAACACACACACACAAAACCTATGAATAAGTTTCATAAAAATATGTAAGATTTTTTTGAAGAGAATCAAATAAATGGAGAGTTTATGAGTAGGGAGATCCAGCATCCTACAGATGTCAATTTTCCCCATATTGATCCAACGCAATTCCAATCAAAAGTGTAACAGTTATTTAAAAAATGAAACTTGATGGGGAGGCTCGGATGGTTAAGCATCCAACTCCTGATTTCGGCTGAGGTAATGATCTCATGGTTTGTGGGATTGAGCCCTGCATTGGGTTCTGAACTGATAATGAGGAGCCTGCTTGGGGTTCCCTCTCTCTCCCTCTCTCTCTCTCTCTCTCAAAATAAATAAAAATAAACTTATGAAAAAAAATAAACTTGACAACTTGGTTCTAAGATGTGTTTGGAAGCTCAGAGAAAATCATCAAACTTTTCTGCACACTTACAGGAATCTGATATATGTCAGAAGTGATGGGGCTAAGCAAACAGTTTTTGTATATGACAAATAGAAAAACTGGATTTCTACTTCAATAAATATACAAACCCTTGTTGTAGATGGATTAAGCACTTCAATGCAAAAGTCAGAAGTTTAAGAGGTTGCCTAAAGAGAATGGCAAGCCACAAACTAAGAAAAGACTTTTGGATCATATAAAATTGATCAAATTCTAGTGTCCAGTATACGGATTCCTGTGAATCAAAAAGAAAAAGACTAGCAATAACTTAGAAAAGACATAAATAGGCATTTCCAAAAAAGAAGAAACATGAATGGCCAATAATCATATGAAAAATATTCAATTTCATTAAATTATGGAAATGAAAACTTCAAATTACAGTTCAATATTATTTTACACTATATACAGGCAAAAATAAAAGCAAATGACAAAATCAACTGTTGAGGATGTGGAAAAACAAGAACTCCTATACATTGCTGAAGAGTGCTCAATCACTTTGGATAAGAACGTGGACTTTAGGTTGAATCTATATACTCCTGTGTTACAACATTTCAATTGCATTCCTAGGTACATACCACAGAGAAATTTTTACACATGTGCACCAGAAGACATATACAAGAATGTTCATGGAAACACTATTTGTAATAGAAAACTGGAAACAACACAGATGTCCATTGACAGGAAAAGGAATAAATTCATCCAAAGGAATACTACATACAGTGAAAATATACTGATTAACATGGAAAATCTTAAAAATATCAGATCGAATAAAAAAAGCAAGTCTAAAGAAATATATACAATATGATATAGCATTTTCATCAAGTTTAAAAATAACCAAACAAGAACATATATTGTTGAGGACACATACATATGTGGTATGGCAAGAAAATGAAAGAGAACAAAGCTCAAAAGAGTAGTTTCTTGGGTAGAATCAGATGGTGGAGGAGAAGTATCTAGGAGCTGCAATGGTTCTGATGATGGTCTACTTTTCAGTATGTATGGTGGATTCATGAGTTACCTGTTTCATTACTAGGTCTCATAATTTACTTACGTGTTAGATATGTTCTTAGATATGTGCCAAGTTTTTGTATTAAGAACAAGTGTGCCAAAAAAGTCTATCAAAATCATACATGAAGACAGTAACATGCAGCATATGTGCAGTGTGATCCTATTATATAAACTAGAAGTACAAAACAGTATTTTATATATTGTTTGTGGACACACATATATGTCCAAGTCTTTAAAGAAATGAACTAAAAAAGACAGACCTAAATTCATGACAGTGGATGTGCAGGGAACAGGAGAGAGGTGTAGGGTGAGTGATGGGATAGTTCTGAAAATGGGGAATGAAGAAGAGTTTAATCAAACAATTTTTTTAATGTTTATCTTTGAGAGAGAGAGAGACATAGAGTCTGAGCAGGGGAGGGGCAGAGAAAGAGGGAGACACAGAATCCGAAGCAGACTGTGATTTGGTGTGTGAGCTGTCAGCCCAGAGCCTGACGCGGGGTTCAAACTCATGAACCATGAAATCGTGATCTGAGCCGAAGTTGGACACTTAACCGACTGAGCGAGCCACCCAGACTCCCTGAAGCAGAGTTCAATTTTGTCTCTAGTTTCGATCTCTCTTATTTAAAAAGGATGAAGTAAAAAAATAAAATCAGATCACAGTGTATTGTAAAGTGCTGAAATATGTTGAGAAGCAGGGCACGCACCCCTGGCGCATCCTCTTTACCTACCTCTCCTGAAGCTGACAGTGAGGTACAGACAGAATGTACCGAGGCCAGATGACAATAAAGCTTTGGCAACAACAGCTCCTTGTTGCCAGACAAGCTCACTCATTCAGATGAATAATACACATGGTTACGCCTTGAGCTATAATTAGACTCAATATGAATAGATAAGTTTATCAGAAGGAAGAACTTAAAAGTAGAGTAAATTATAGGTTTGTAGTTACAACATTACTTCAAGGAGGATGAAGAAATTTAGTTGAAAAAACACACACAGAACACAGCTATGAAACAATGTGCGTAGACATGTTTCCACAATACCAAGACGCAATTTCTCTGAGTCATTTGAGAAATTTTAAGATGATCTTCCAAGAATGGCCATCACAGTTAATTACATAATTTGGGCTGAGGAGGAACCAAATAGTGCCACCAAGGAAGGGACTCAGAAGCAGAAGTCGGGAGACGTCTCACAAAAGCAGCCGCTGTCTATAAATAATTTACATTTAATTAGTGCACATTTTAGATTTTATTTGGTTCTTAGTCAGAATACCAAATTTTATTGGTTCTTTGAAGTCAGTCAGCTGTCTGTGCAGTTATCAACAATGGATTAAATAACAGAGCTAACATCATTCTGAGTTGGTTTATACCGTCCAAATGTGCCTTTTTAAAGAAAGTACTAGTAGTAATAAACTATATTGAACACAGGGTGGTGTTTCAAAATGCATCTAAGACTTCTATCACTTCTCTGATACATACAGATTAAGTTTTAGCAGGCTGGCCTCCTCTGTGATCTGAGAAGTGGCATTTGTGCACTCCCTCCAAGCCCAAAGCTTATAGTAATGGTTCCTGAATTACACAGCCCTCTGTCCCACTCCCATTTTGTGCTTGTTTTTTTGTTTTTGTTTTTTTAACTTTTATTTTTGAGAGACACAGAGAGACCGAGTGTGAGCGGGGGAGGGGTGGAGAGAGGGAGACACAGAATCCGGAGCAGGCTCCAGGCTCTGAGCTGTCAGCCCAGAGCCTGATGCGGGGCTCAAACTCAGGAACCGTGAGATTATGACCTGAGCCGAAGTCAAAAGCTTAACTGACTGGGCCACCGAGGTGCCCGTTTGTTTGTTTTTTGAAATTTTTTAATATTTATTTTTGAGAGAGAGAGAGAGAGAGAGAGAGAGAGAGAGAGAGAGAGAAAGGCAGACAGAGGGTGAGCAGGGGCGGGGCAGAAAGAGAGAGAGAGAGAGGGAGACACAGAATCCAAAGCAGGCTCTAGGATCTGAGCTGTCAGCAGAGAGCCTGACGATGGTGGGGCGGGGAGAGGGGGGAGGGGAGATTCAGATCATGACCTGAGCCGAAATTTGGACACTTAACTGATTGAACCACCCAGGCGCCCATTTTTTGTTTTTTGAGAGAGAGCATACGCAGGTGTGCACGCGTGGGGCAGGGGCAGAGGGAGAGAGAATCTTAAACAGGCTCCATGCCCACTGTGGAGCCTGACACGGGGTTCAAGTCCATGGCCATGAGATCATGACCTGAGCCAAAATCAAGAGCTGGATGCTTAAACTACTAAGCCACCCAGGTGCCCCAACCCACTCCCATTTTGATATGCCCCAGCTGATAAAACCCTGGGATTAAAGTCCAGAAGTGTGTCGTACAATATGGTAGCCACGTAGCTATTGAGCATTTGAAATGCAGCTAGTTTAAATTCAGATACGCTATAAACTATAAAATACATTCCAAATTTCAATGACAATGTAAAGGAAGGTAAAATACATCATTACTTTTTTGTTAATGACTTGTGGACATGATAATATTTGAGATACACTGGGCTAAAAATATATTAAAACTAACTTTACCTATTTTTATTTTTTTAATGTGGTTACTAGAATATTTAAAATTATATAAGTGGCTCATATTATATTTCTATTGGACAACAGTGTTCTAGAGCAGCGCTAATAAAACTTTGTGTGATAATGAAATGTTTTTGTGCTTATTCTTATTCACCATCGTAATCACTAGCCTCACATGGCCATTAGGCACTTGATATGGATCTAGTGAGAATGAGGAAGTGGATTTTCAATTTCACTTGATTATAATGAATTGAAATCTAGCCCATGTAGCTGGTGGTCATATATATACTGGACAGTACAGACTTAGAAGCTCCAGTAGTCCCTACTGGCCAAATTGTTTTCTTAATATGTCAGAATGACTTGGATTTACATAAAACAGAAGAAAGGACTTTTACATACTTGGATCAAAAAAGTGAGAAGCAGAAGCTGCAGACCGTTTTATATTTTTAGTGATCGTTTCTTCCTTAAGTTGATCAAATAAAAGCTGGTGTCAGAGGACATATGCACTACAGAGTGATGGTGAAGACCATGAATGGGCCTGAGTCAGACTTGCTTGTCGGAATTCCACTCCCACCTGTATACGCCCTGGGTAAATACGTACTCTCCTTATATACTCTTTCCATCTGTCTGTTTCCTCATCTGCAAAATGGGGCAATACAGCACTAACTTTGTGGGACAACTGTGAAGTTTTATCAGAGATGTACTCCCGGAGCTTGGAAAATGGGGCCTGTAAAAGCCCAAATAATAAGCCTCCAAATGATAGCTGCTATTCTAGTCGTTATGCTCTGTGCATGACACAGAAATTCACCAACACACTCAAAAGATTAACTGCCTGATTTTATAAGAAGGGTTTCAACATCCCAGGACTAGAAAACAGGCTGCCAAGACTCACCACCACGACCCTGCAACCTAATCTTAGGATATGTATTCCAATAGGGCAGAACTTTGGAAACCATCAGAAATCCAAGCTGCCACTTCCAGGAAATCCAATTTTTCACCGAACGGAACGTTTATTTAACATCATGATTTTTAGGTATGAGGTTATTTGCAATGTTTTCCCTCTTGCAGTATTTGTAATGATTACTACCCTTAACTTTATTTTCAGATTTTATTTTTTTAAAGAAAAAAGATAAACACAGCTAACAGAATTCTATTTCAAAATAAAATGCAATTAGACAAATCTATTAAAATGCAAGTATCAGTTAGCAAAGTACAAATTAGTTGAATAACCAAAGTTGCCACGTGGACAATTTCTGTCAGAGGATCAACATCGTAAACTGTTCAGCTTTCTGTGCTGCTGCCTACAGAGGATGAGCCCTTCTGTACATGCGAAATGTAACACATCTACAATAAAAATGCTGAAAAGGACTAAGCGCTGTCTTTATTTAAGATCATAAGTTGTTTTAAATACATCTGAATGTTTTCAATGTGCTGTGCCCCAGCTGTGACTCTAAGACCAAGAAATTTTGGCTGTGTCTGCTGCCTTTTCATTTAACACTGACTCTGAGATAGAGAAAGAGTAAGGAAGCCCAGGCAACGTAAGAATTCTGGCTCCATGGGACAAGGAACTTGCCTTTGTAGAGAATCTCTGATATGCCCACACAAACCTGAAGTTGATGGGGATTGAATGGGGAAGAGGAGACAGCACAAGGGATTTCTCAAGAGCTCTGGAAATCTCTTATATGTCAGATTCCACATAGACGAATTCATCCCTTCCAGTGGCGAGCACACTGTTCACAGGCAAATGACCTGCTGCCCATACGTCCAAAGTCCCTCTAAGAGTAAACAGCTGTAGGAATACTGAGCTGCTTGTTTAAAACACAGTAACACACGTTTCTTTAATGTCAAACTGGAAGGAAAGAATAGGCCTATCCCTTAAAAGAAAACATGAAAGCAAGGCTCAGACCAGTTACAGATAAGGAAGGTAGGAAAGGCAGCTGAAGAGGGGAAATACCAAACTGTAGGAATGATATGAATGAATGAAAAGAGAAAAAACATGTGGGAGTGGGGGATTTAAGGGGGAAATGTTTTCACACTGTTCTCAAGGCCATGAGCTGACCTATTTGTTGCTAAACCCAACAGTGCCTTTTGTTTTCATTTTACTAAAACTGTAGCTTCTACTCCCTGATTCCTAAACAGCTCCCTTCCCCAGGTATCTCTCCAAGAGACACTCTCTGCTCTAGTGTACTTCTCCAATTCTTTTGTCCTCTCCAAAGACATCTCTTCAGTGTCTGCTTCCTGAGAGGTTCTACTCTCAGTTTCCTTGTTTTTTCATCTTCCTTCTAGGTATCTCGTCATCAAACACTGATGGAACCTCTAATCTGGGGAGGAACCCAAGAGTCACCTGATTGTGCTTCCTCCTTCTCTTCTCTAAATTACCCAAAGCCTGTACAATCTATGTAATCTGTCTACTGGTTGCATTAGCTCTTACTTACATGACGGCACCAGCATCCTGTTTCCGTGCCTCCAATCTTGCTTTCCTCCAATCCATCCATCAAACTGCTGCTGATAGGGCAATTTCCAGAAAATCCTTTAAATGGGATCTTCTGCTTGCCTGCTTTCTCTGGCTTCTTAATATTTTCAAGATCAAACCCAAATTTTCTTTCAAAAATACCCGGCTCCAGCTGACTTTTCTGGCCTCATCTCTTGCCACTCCCTTTTCCTCCAGCTCCATTCTCCGGTCATATTGGACTTAGTTATAAAACCTTCAAGACAGCTGGGCTTTTTTTTTGCCTCCTGGATTCGGATAAGATGCTCTGTAGGTCTGACCATTCTATTCGTCCCATAGGCCTCAACTTAGCTACATTCTCCTCAGTGACATCTTCCTTCCCCTCAAAGGCTAAGTACTCTTTTGGAAGTGGTAACATTCTATGCAAAAACAGCATTATAAAAAGTTATTTTGGGGACCTTTAATACTGGGGAAAGAAGAAATATTTAGCAACAGCATTATCTGGGTCACAGGAAAAAAAAGAACTCATTCTGATAGTGAAAAACCTCCCCTATGGCTAAAAGGGTGTTGAGAAAACAGGCCAGGATTGTAGCTCTTGAGAACACAGATGAAGAATGGTATTTCATCAACTCCTGAGGTTTCCTGTATTTGTTTATAGATTTTGTTTTGAATACCTGTAACACCAAAGCCCACCACAACATCTTAGGAAGTTACAATATAATAGTGGTGACAGAAAAGATCCATTTCGTTCACTAGGCTTGAATGGTTGATATTTTCTCCTTCATACATTTTCTTTCTAGTTCTTAGTGGTCTGGTCCTTATTCATGAAGTATTCCAAGAAAAAGAATTATTTTATACTTTCTGTCAATGAGTGCTTAATAAATGCGAGGATCTCTGTCCTCAATCACACTTCCCAGATTTGAAATGTGAAGAATAAGAAAAAAATGACTTCACTTGACTGTAGATATCTTTTATCAAATCTTACCTTAAAGTCACTACCGTCATCTATTTGTATCCTTTCTTAACGGGTCAACAACTCAGTAGAAGGGAAGAGACTAGAGAAAAAGAGGTTTTTAAATGAAACAATAACTACTACTTAATAATCACAATACTTCCTTTTCCCAGGGAAGGTAGTAGCTAAGTAAGTTAGTATGCTTAGTGCATAAAACTAGCCTTCTGAAAGTTACTGAAGAAGGCAGACTCTGAGGTCATGACACCTTAGACTTCTTTCCGTGTTACGTGTATGTGTGTGTTTGTGTATATTTAAATGTTCCCAATGTGTGATATATTGCAAGGAGTATACAACTTTGCAAAAGACTTAAAATTTTAAGACCTAACTGTACAAAATAATGAATAGGGAGAAACAGAGAAATTGGGAAACAGGAAGGAAGACCATGGGGAAAAACTGCATATTGTTCCTTTTCCTCCTAAGCTGCATTTTGATAAGACACATTATCTTTGTAAGGACAAAGATAAGTCACAGCCAAAAAGAACCAAATCTTATTTTGTATATGTGGGTTGTTAGAAATAAGGTTACAATTATAAAGACTTGGGAGACCATCTAGTTCAGCTTTTTCAAAACACAGAAGAAGCAGAAGCATTAGAACAGGACTGGAATTCTACTGAATTAGACAATCAGGCATAAAATCAACAAGAATTACTTAAAATACTGAATTATATAATCCTTTAGTTAGTTGAAAGACTCTAGAAATAAGTTGAGTTATCTGCAGATTTTTTTCTCTTCCTTTTCAACACACCCTCTTCCCCATAGAAAAAATTACGGACTTCAGTAGCAATTCTTAGCATGCATTTGCAAGGGTGAGAACCTGAAAAATGAAAAAGCTCTCACTGAAAATCTCTTCTATCCAAAGCCTTCATTTAAAAATTTTTTTAAAATGTTTATTTATTTTTGAGAGAGAGACAGAGCACAAGTGGGGGACGGGCAGACAGAGACAGGGAGACACAGAATCTCAAGCATGCCCCAGGCTCTGAGCTATCAGCACAGAGGAGGACACGGGGCTTGAACTCATGAGCTGTGAGATCGTGACCTGAGCCGAAGGTGGATGCTCAACCAACTAAGCCACTCAGGCACCCCCAAAGCTTTCATTTTAAAAGTGATATAATTAAGGGGCACCTGGGTGGCTCAGTCAGTTAAGCATCTGACTTCAGCTCAGGTCACGATCTCACAATTCGTAGGATCGAGCCCGGCATCGGGCTCTGCACTGACAGCTCGGAGCCTGGAGCCGGCTTCGGATTCTGTGTCTCCCTCTTCCCCGCTCGTGCTCTGTGTCTGTCTCTCAAAAATAAATAAACATTAAAAAAAAAATCTTTAAAAAAAAGTGATATAATTAAGGTTCTGCAAAGTGAAATGCTTTGCTCAAGACCACACGCACAGCAGAAAACCAGAGTGCTCTGATCCTAAGGAGAGGCTCTTACCATTTCACAACTGCTATCAATTTAGATATGACGACTCAACTGCAGAAACTATATAGTTACCATTATGATGGACTGCCCTGTGTAAGAGAAGAGACCAGAGATCAGGACTAACACCTGGGTTTCCTTTCACGTTTTTATCCTGGGCATGTTTCAAGGACTAGATTCAGGTTTGGTAAAAAGCCATTTTTATTTTAGCTACCAAATTCTTCTTTTTTTCAGCTTTTTAAACTAGAAATACTGATTTTATGCTACTCTCTTCATTTCTTCAGCAAACGGATGACTTCTTGCAACACTGCTTTCACTGCCCACCTCCCAACTTGACTCTGTGCCTTTTCTCCATTCTATATTGAGAGATGAAAGTGCTCAAGGTACTCAAGACTTCCAGAACTAGCCTCTCTTACCTGTACTGTAAGAGCCATTTTGGCATGTGAGCTAGCCAATGCAGCAGGTCATGTTTCTTTATTATTTAAAACGTTCCCCCACACATGTGTTAGACAGGATGGCTATAGAACTTTAATGTGCCTACTGATCTTATCTGAAGGTTAAATAAGCTTTTGACAAAAGTGCAAGCCTCTGATGCCCCTACATAGTTTGAGGAAGTCAAATCCTTCTCACTTTTTTTTTTTTTTTTAGTTCTCAAAAAAGTTACCACTCACAGACGACAGAATATAAGCTTTCCTGGTATCATTCCAAATGTAGCTTTGTTGCTTTCTAACATGTTTTTTATTTTGTTTTTAATGTTTATTTATTTTTGAGAGAGAGAGAGAGAGAGAGAGAGAGAGAGAGAGACATAGTGTGAGTGGGGGAGGGGCAGAGAGAGAAGGAGACATAGAATATGAAGCAGGTTCCAGGCTCTGAGCTGTCAGCACAGAGCCCAAAGCAGGGCTTGAATTCATGAGCTGTGAGATGATGACCTGAGATGCTTAACCGACTGAGCCAGCAGGCTTGAACTCTTGAACTGTGAGATCATGACTTGAGCCGAAGTCGGACGCTTAACCAACTGAGCCACCCAGGAGCCCTGTGGAGCCCCTGTTTTCTAACATTTATAATACAGTATTGAAGTAAAAATTCCATTTGAAAGTTGAGATGGGGCAGGGGCATCTGGATGGCTCAGCCAGTTAAGCGTCCAACTCTTGATTTTGAGTCAGGTCATGAGAGTTCATGGTTCATGAGTTCAAGCCAGGCATCATGCTCTGTGCTGACAGCACGGAGCCTGCTTGGGATTCTCTGTCTCCCTCCTCGTGCTCTCCCTCTCTTTCTCTCTCTAAAAAAAAAAAAAACATTAAAAAAAAGGAAGTTGAGATGTGGCAGATCTTAGGGACTGTGAGCTATTTTATAAAGATTTATTTATTTGTATACAAAGTTATTATCAAGGCAATTTCTTTCCCAAGTGGATTAAATACCTCCAATATACTCAATACACTTTCCACTGGCTGGGAACATCTTTGGTTCTTGGATAGGAAAATGGTAAACAACGATTTCTTCATACAGCTATCTAATTTCTTCCAGAAAAGGCTGGCTGTGGTATCCTACAACCTGCATTTTTCTTTGTATTCCTGACATCGCTCTGTGGCTCCAAGATCCACCAACAGGGTTCTCTTTCAATAGGTCAAATAGAAGGCCAATGGCAAAAGTAAACTGCACACACAGATATACAATAAATGTTGAAAAATAATACACAAGCATCTTAAGTAAAACACTAGTCTACTGGTATAGTTGCAGATCAAGACAACCAGGGGTCTGAATCCTGGTTCTGCCATTAAATATGTGAATTACAGCAAGTTATTTAATCTCCTATTGTCTCAGTTGCCTCATTTTTGAAAGAGTGGCTCCCTCATAGAGTTGATGTGAACAGTAGATGAGTTAATATATGTAAACAGCTTAGAATAGTGTCTGGCCCATAATAAGGGTTATGTAAATTTATGCCATTGATATTATCAGCCATAGTCCAAATGAGGGACTAGTCATCAGGCAAATCAGGGTCCTGAAGCTCACCTCATCCTTTACTCCTGGACCCAAGACATGCAAATAGGAAGGGTTTCTCTTTAGGGGGTCTGACTTCCCTTTTCTGTACTTGGTGTATGACACCTTGTATGCTAATATCTCTCTCTGTCCACCATACTTCTTCCTGTTAAATACTGAGCTCATGACAGAAAGTGACAAGTTGACTGCTTAGTCCCATCTTTTCTGGTTTCTAATTCAGTAAAGAATAGCTTCAGTTTCTCATGTTCCATCCTGTAACAACATGTGAGACTCTACCAAGCCAGAATTCTCAGATGCTGTAGACTAGTGGCTTTAATACTCATTTTCTCAGCTCCACGATACACACACATTACCACTTCGACAACAACAAAATACCAATACATAGAGAGATACACTTTTTCCCCAAGGTCAGGAGAAGAAAGGCTAAATGTCAGCCTTGTAGATGGAGGTGTCAGGTGGCTAAAATAGACTCTACTGTAAATAATAATCCTGTGTTAAAAGACATTGACTGTCAACAAAAGATGGCATTTAGCAGACTTAATTCAAAATTTTCCTGTGATTACACTTCAGGAGATCAAGGTCTCCACAAGACCAAAATACTGGCTATTGGGTGCTGAGACTTATTTTCAAGTTTCCTACCTTTTTTCCTCAGTGCCTATTATGTGTAGAGCATTGTGTTATGATCTGAGCAAGATTTAAAAGAAACAAAAACAAACAAACCAAACAGTCCTGATCCCTAATGGGCTTCCTAACTGGGCAACATGGGAGAAGGAAGATGTATGTGTTCCATGGGACTCATAATTAAGATGATACAGGAGCCCCGCAAAAAGAATGATTTGATTTTCAGCATTTCCAGGTGGGTGGGCTTTCCTACACCACAGCACTCCCAGGTCGTGTGTCAGCAGTGATCTGAGAAGAAACATCAGACTCTCTCAGCCAGGGTAAGCATGTGGTTTGAACATATCCCACAGGTGGTTCTGACATAAACCACACCTTTTCTAGGAAAAGACTTCATTAAAAAAAGGTGGCAACTAAACTGGCTTGGAAAGATGAAGAAGATTTCAACAGGTACAGGAAGATGGGGCATAACAGGTTAAATAAAGGCACTGTGTAGAAATAAAGCAGGGAGGAGGAAAGTGAGTTCTCTGTTGGGAGAACAGCAAATATGCCAGCTGGCTGAGGTTAGATAATGTAGGGCTTCAAATGCCATGATAGGAATTGGAAATGTATTCTGGAGACCTGTGGTTTTCAAATTTGTTGCTTCCAGGAGCAGCCGCACTCCAATGAGGTCTTTTGGGATCACTAATCTCTCTGCTCCCTCCCTACCTGAGATTCAATTACAGAAACTGCACTTCTGTTTACACACACACACACACACACACACACACACACGTATAGATTCAGCACATGATTTCTTTGAATAAAGGGAGGCCAGTGCTGAACTGCTTCTGGAAAAGAAAAGAAAAGAAAAGAAAAGAAAAGAAAAGAAAAGAAAAGAAAAGAAGAAAGAAAAGAAAAGAAAAAAAGAAAGAGAGAAAGAAAGAAAAAAGGAAGGAGGAAGGAAGAAAGAAAAGAAAAAAGAAAAGAAAAGAAAAGAAAAGAAAGAAAGAAAGAAAGAAAGAAAGAAAGAAAGAAAGAAAGAAAGAAAAAGAAAGAAAAGCCCAGGTCCCATCCCAGACTATTTCAATCAGAATTTAATGAGCACCTAGGGCTGAGAACCGCTATCAGACTATGGAGTCACTGAGGGCCTCAAAGTGTGGTCCAGAGAACAACAGTATTATGCAAACCTATTGGATCAGAATTTAAAAAGATCTCTGGATGACTGATATGTATATTAAAGGCTGAGAGGCGCTGAAGGAAGGTTCCATGTGATATAATTTACTGATCATCTTCTATATGTCAGACATGATGCTAGGTACTTTTTGTACTTCTGTGAACCTTGGTTTCCTTATCTTACCTGTAAAAGGAAACTTTACATTGTGGGGGCTTTATTAAGAATTAGATAAAAAGTTTCAAGTACAGTGCTTGGCAAAGAATGTTTTAAAAATGGCAACTGTTACCATTAATACATATTCCTTTAAATGACTGCCTTTCTACAAAATTACTGTTATCTGAAACTGAGGCTCAAAGAAGTTCAATGGCTGGACAAAAATTACACTGTAAATGGTGGAACTGAGCTTCAAACCTAGGAACGTGTCGTTCAAAAGCTCATCTTCTTTCCCACACAGCTCTCTGGCATCAAGGCTTAGTGTAGACTGGAAGCAACACAAACAGAAGACAAGGCAGTCCTGATGAACTAAGAGGTGCTAGCATCAGCCCCCACATTTCTGCGTCAGAGATGAGAACTGGCCAAAATCACAGGCAAGTACCAACAAAAGGCAGATGTGAGTTATGTGAATCCCAACATCATGGAAACATTCAGCCACTTAGCTAATATTTGTATAGCATTTGGTTAGCATTTAACAATATTTAGTCTCTAGACAGGTTTACAGAGTTCACAAACAACTTTTGTATGTATTATAGTCTTTAACCTTCACCACAACTAGGTAAAATGGGATTATTATTCTAAAATGAAATCACTCCATTTTTTTCTCCTTTTTAAGGGCCTTTATTTAATAGCACAAACCTGGATTTCTTAACACATTATAGAGGCTTTCATGTCAGGCCTTGTGTTTAAGAAAAATCCAGATTCTCAATGACATGCACAGAGTTCATCTCCTACGCTTCTTTCTTCCTTCAGCCCATCGGCGAAGGTCAGAAGTAGATGGGTTTTTGGTCAAAGGAAATACGACCAGGGCAGGTAGCACAGGTCTGGCGATCTTGTTTGCTCCAGTGAGGGAATGAAAGGTACCTGACTGAACTCTGGGGGTTCTTGGCAGAAGTGGTGCCTCAGCTGGAGGCGAGTTTTTTTTTTTATTTTTTTTAACGTTTTTTAAATTTATTTTTGAGACAGGGAGAGACAGAGCATGAACAGGGGAGGGTCAGAGAGAGGGAGACACAGAATCTGAAACAGGCTCCAGGCTCTGAGCTGTCAGCACAGAGCCCGATGCGGGGCTCGAACTCACGGACCGCGAGATCATGACCTGAGCTGGAGTCAGACGCCCAACCGACTGAGCCACCCAGGCGCCCCTGAATATTTGACTTTAAAATAGAGTCATCTACCCAATTGAATACTACCAGACATTCCAATCACTAAACTAATTTTGTTGCTCTGATCCACAACCTCCAGCTATCTTTTGATTTCAATTTAGCTTCTCAGTAGGCATGCCTATAGGGAGAGAATGTACTTCTCAAAGGACATGAATGTCCAGTCCCCCGGGCACTGATAGTCTTCATCACAAATATAACCATCACTCTTTTTCTTAAAAAAAAATTTTTTTTAACGTTTATTTATTTTTGAGTCAGAGACAGAGCATGAACGGGGGAGGGTCAGAGAGAGGGAGACACAGAATCCGAAACAGGCTCCAGGCTCTGAGATGTCAGCACAGAGCCCGACACGGGGCTCGAACTCATGGACCACGAGATCATGACCTGAGCCGGAGTCGGCCGCTTAACCGACTGAGCCACCCAGGCGCCCCTGGAGGCGAGTTTTTAAGAGACCAGTCCCACAAACACCTTAGGGGAGAAGAGAGAATGAGCAACCAAACAGAAGACTAAGACGTTGCTTCCTGGCTTTTGGTGTATTCATAAAATCTGAGTTATGTCCCCTACCTTGCACATCATTTGTGCCAATATTTCTATGAGGCATCCTTAGGAGTCCACAAAATTCCTGACTCCATAGCTATAAAGAATACACGTTTTAAAAAGGGAAGCACATGAATGGATCTAGAAACATTTTGCAGGGATGGAGCTATGACGGCACTTTCCTACCGCCTAGTTGACCAGGCACAGCCCATTATGCCCTTGCTTTCATCGGAGATTTTGTAGTCTGCCCTTGTAAAACATTTATAGAAGTGACTTCCAGCACTCAACTTAGTGATTTAATATTATACAAAGTTCATTAGTCATGGTATCTACATCAATTCTCTACAGACGCTATTATTACCTCTCAGGTTTCAGCCATTGCGTTCTCTCTTTGTAAGCAAAACAAACACAGATTTTATTGAAGATTTGCAATTTAAGAACCACCAATTTGTAGCATCCCTTAATAACTCCTGTCAATGTAGGCCGTCTTTGAAGGATTCAGTGGTTTTTGCTTTTGGCAGTGCTACAGTGGTGGAAATAACTTACGCTGCCCGTGCCCATCGTACAGTGTCTGCTAACACGTAGGGTTGCTGGCTGCCAAGCAGATTTAATTTACCCACTTCTCAGCTTGCATTAACCTTTGAATAATAAAGCACAGCTGAGGCTGCTGTAAGAAACAAACCGAGGAATGAATAATTAAAAGCACCTTCTCAGCCTTGGAAAGACCAATCCCTAACCATTAGGGGAGATTTAATTGTGACTGAACCAAGCATTAAAGAGGCTAATTGTATTCTTTATAAACTGAAACAAATGCTAAGGACATAGTGTGACTACAATATCTGTAGTATATGAAAAGCAAAGCGCTGAAAGCGCCCCATAATCAGTTCAGATGAAAAAAAGGGAGAGGAGACGGATTCTAAAGAAAAACAATTACTTCTAAAGATGGGCACTCGTGCTGTCTACATGCAGACCAAATTGCTACTACTTATAAGAAGCTATTATTCACGTAACACAGGTGGACTGGCTAGAATAGCATCTGAAGGGATAGAAATGTTAAAGCTGAAACAAAAGGTTGAGAATAGAATAGATTACAGGAAAACCCTATCTCCTTTGAATCTGTCAAGTGCTTATGCCAGCTGGGATTCTTCTTTGCTTTTGATGGATTTCATTTTCCTCTGGGAACCCAAATCTAATGTAGCTGTCATATTTATGTGTTAAGATCACTAAACAGTCATTGATATTTTATATACTTGCTAATACGTTGTTAATGCTTAATTCTATATTCAAACCAAAGAGTGACCTCTTTATCTGAATGGTTGGAAACGATGATCTGTTTCTAGACCTCCGGCAAAGGGCAGGACATCCCCCTAAATCAAAGAGGGCAGTTTCCCCTCATTAGTGACTTTAAAGTATGTGTTTTTAATACTTCAAATTAGGAAGCTTTTCTTGTACTTAAGTTTATTTTGCTAAATTTAAGGTCTTTTTCTCTACCTCTGTTCATAAAGCCATTATTGTCAATGCCCTTCTCATAGTAACCTTTCAATTACTAGGAGGTAGGCAGGTAAACATTGTTTTTCTGTACTAAGCAATTTTATGGCTTTTAAAATGGCTTTAGTTTTCACTTTTATGCTTCTTTTAATTCTCTGAATGAACTTCTCTAATTTCTGATATATCTAACTTAGAGATGACTCTTTGTATAGAGTAGGTAAAAGATGACCAAAAGATGGTCACAACTGGATTTACCATTTTAGTACAGACCAGCTTCTCATTTGGGAGAACAAGAATACTATTTTTTTTGTTATATTCTTAATATTTTCCTTATCACATCAATTTTTGATATAAGAAAACTAACTGCTGGTTTATTAACTGCTGGGACTAAAAATCTTAACAGTTCTATTTGTAATTAATCACCACTGGAAACAGTTCTCATTACTCCTGTTTCTTTTGAACATCACTATACCCTCGCCAACACCTTCCAGCTGTCAAGTACTTGTTTAAATTTCCTTTGGTGTTCAGTCTATTGTATTCTTCTCACAGTTAGCCATTTTGTAACACTTGGTTTCACTCCAGCCCCAGCAAAATAAATGATCCCTACCCCTGGTTTCCCATAGGCCATGACTTCTGTCTCCGTGACAGCACTTACACTAGGTAATTTTGCTGCCTGCCTTTAGTGGAATGGAGTCTCCTGGGGGCAGGCATTACGTCTTACTCATCTTTATACCCTAGTCAGCTGCCATGGTGTCTGGAACACAGCAGATCACTCAATGTTTTTCGATTCAACGTGAATTCACAAAGAATTGGCGCTTGTAACAGTGCCAACTGAGGAGGGAGTAGATACTGAATAAACATAGGATTAGCTTTTGGGGGGGATTATTTTATTTTAAACCTTTTAATTTTAAAAGTTATAAATTTATAGAAACATTGCAAAGATGGTTTAGAGTCCTCATATACCCTATAGCCAGTTTCCTCTATTATTTTTTATTTTTTATTTTTTTTCAGTTTCCTCTATTATTAACATTTTACAGTAGTATGGTACATTTGTCCCAGTTAATGAGCCAATACAGGTATGTTGCTATTATTAGAGTCCTTAGTTTATTGAGATTTCCTTAGTTTTTTATCTAATATCCATTTCTTGTTTCAGGATTCCATTCAGGATACCATATTATTTAGTAGTTGTGCCTTTTCATAATGCTCCATTCTTTAAAAACATTTTTTTTAATGTTTATTTATTTTTGAGGGAGAGAGACAGACAGACAGACAGACAGACAGAGTGTGAGCAGGGGAGGGGCAGAGAGAGAGAGGGAGACACAGAATCGGAAGCAGGCTCCAGGCTCTGAGCTGTTAGCACAGAGCCCGAAGCAGGGCTCGAATTCATGAGCCGTGAGATGATGGCCTGAGCTGAAGTCAGACGCTTAACCGACTGAGCCACCAGGCGCCCCAATGCTCCATTCTTTTTTAAAAAACACAGTCATACCTCATTTTATTATACCTTGTTTTATTGCACTTTGCGGATACTACGTTTAAATTTAAGGTTTGTGGTGACTCTGACTGAGTCACAAGTCTGTCAGCACCATTTTTTTCCAATAGCCTGTGCACACTTTGTGTCTCTAAGTCACGCCTTGGTAATTCTCACAATATATCAAACTTTCCTATTATTATTATATTTGTTACAGTGATCAGTGTTCTTTGATGTTACTATTGTAACTGTTTTGAGGCACCACGACCACACCCATATGAGACAACAAATTCAATTGATAAATACTGTGTGTGTCGTGACTGGTCTACTGAATGGCCATTGCCTGCCTCTCTCCCTCGCCTTTGGCCTCCCTATTCCCTGAGACACAACAGTGATAAAATCAGGCCAATTAATAACCCTACGATGGCCTTTATGTGTTCACATGAAAGGAAGAGTTACATGTTCCTTTAAAAGCTGGAAATGATTAAGCTTAGTGAGGAAGGCATGTCAAAAGCCGAGATAGGCTGAAAGCCAGGCTTCTTGCAGAAAACAGCCAAGTTGTAAATACAAAAAAAAGTTCTTAAAGGAAATTGAAAGTGCTGGTCCGGTCAGCACATGAATGATGACAAAGCGAAACAGCCTCATTGCTAATATGGAGAAAGTTTTAGTGGTCCAGAAAGCAGATTAAAGCAGCCACAACCTTCCATTAAGCCAAAGCCTAATCCAGAGCAAGGCCCTATCTGTCTTCAATGAGAGAAGGGAGAAGGCTGCAGAAGAAAAGTTGATTGCTAGCAGAGGTTTGTGTACAAGGTGTAAGGAAAGAGGCCAACTCCGTAACATGAAAGTGCGAAGTGAAGCAGCAAGTTGTTCACGCAGAGGCTGCAGCAAGTGATCCAGAAGGTCTAGCTCAGATCATTAACGAGATGGCTATACTAACAACAGATTTTCAATGTAGAACAAACAGCCTTACACTAGAAGATGCCATCTTGGACTTTCATAGCTGGAGAGGAAAAGTCAATGCCTACCTTCGAAGATTCATAGGACAGGCTGACTCTTTTGTCAGTGGCTAATGCAGTTGGTGACTTTAAGTTAAAGCCAAAATTCACTGACCATTCCAAAAATCCTAGGGCTCTCATGAATTATGTTAAATCTACTCTGCCTGTGCTCTATAAATGGAACAACAAAGCCTGGATGACAGCTCATCTATTTACAACATGTTTTACTGAGTATTTTAAGTCTACTGCTGAGACCTACTATTTGGGAAAAAACAATTCCTTTCAAAATATTATTGCTCATTGACAATGCACCTGGTCACTTAAGAGCTCTGATGGAGATTTCCAACAAGATTAATGTTACTTTCATTACTGCTAACACAACATCCATTCTGTAACTCATGAATCAAGGAATCATTTTGACTTTCAAGTCTTATTATTTAAGAAACATATTTTGTGGGGCGCCTGGATGGCTTAGTTGTTTAAGTATCTGACTTCTGCTCAGGTCATGCTCTCATGGTTCATGAGTTTGAGCCCCATATCAGGCTCTCTGCTGTCAGCACAGAGCCTGCTTCAGATCCTCTGTCCCCCTTTCTCTGTGCCCCTTCCACGTTGCTCTCTCTTTCTTTCTCAAAAAAGTACATTTTGTAAGGTTACAGCTACCATAGATAATGATTCCTCTGAGGGATCTGGGCAAAGTACATTGAGAACTTTCTGGAAATAATTCACCATTCTAGATGCCATTAAGAATATTCATGATTCATGGGAAGAGGTCAAATGTCAACATGAACAAGATAACCGTCATGGATGACTTTGAGGGGTTCAAGACTTCAGTGGAGGAAGTAACTGCAGATATGGTGGACACAGCAAGAGAACTAGAATTAGAAGTGGAGCCTGAAGGTGCGACTGAACGGCGATAATCTCATGATAAAACTTTTAACAGATAATGAGTTACTTCTTATGGGTAAGCAAAGAAAGTAGTTTCTTGACATGAGTTTACTCCCGGTGAAGATGGTGGGAACACTGTTGAAATGGTAACAAAGGATTTAGGGCATCACACATAAACTTAGTTGATAAGCAGCAGCAGCGTTTGAGGGGATTGACTCCAATTTTGAAAGAAATTCTCCTGTGGGTAAAACGCTATCAGCCAGCAATGCATGCTGCAGAGAAATTGTTTGTGAAAGGAAGAGTCAATTAATGTAGCAAACTTCATTGTCTTATTTTAAGAAATTGCCAAGTCACCCCAACCTTCAGTAACCGCCATCCCCATCAGTCAGCAGCCATCAACATCAAGGCAAGACCCTCCACCACCAAAAGATCAACTTGCTGAATGTGAAGATGATGGTTAGCATTTTTTAAGCAATGAAGTCTCTTTTAGTTAAGGTATATGCATTCGGGTTTCTTTTTCAGACATAATGTTACTGCTTACTTAATAGACTACAATACAGTGTAAACATAACTTGTATATGCATTGGGAAATTTAGAAATTAATTTGACTCACTCTATTGTATTACTGGCTTATTGCAGTGGTCTGAAACCAAACCCAGAGTATCTTGGAGCTATGCTTGTAATAAAAACTTAAGTAGAGAAACTGAGAGAGGTGTTATGGAATACTTGGTACTATCTTTGCAACTTTTCTGTAAATTTAAAGTTATTCCAAAATAAAAAGTTAACTTGTGCTTGCTTCAGCAGCAGATGCATGAAAACTGGAACCATATAGAGAAAATTTGCATGGCCCCTGCACAAGGATGACACACAAGGTCATGAAGCCTTCTGTATTAAAAAAAATAAAAATAAAAACTGACACTGAAAACAATAAAAGCAATATCTTGAGTTTCCTTAAAAAAATCTCTATGTACAAATGTTCAGCTTGCACATGTTTAAATTTTAAATGTAAGTCTATGATTACTCATCTCTCTATATGGAAGTTTTCCCCAAACAGTGCCAAATGCTTTACCTTAGCTACATCCTAGTTTCATTAATCACCCTGGTAATATGACAGTGCTCATGAAAGATATTAATAAAATATCAACATTTAAAATTACTTGCATTCTGGGGAGGAGAGGCATGGGGAGAGGTGATGGTGGGGATATTTCAACTGGATCTGCTCTGTAACTCAAGTTTAAGTGTATCAATTCAGTATGCTTGATCCTTTGCTCCCCAGACGCTCAACCTCTCCATGTATATTATTATTCATAATGTTACTAAGCTCAGTGAAAATGGATATACAGTAAAAGAAAAGTTAGCTGGCATGCCAATGACTACTTTCCAGTGTATGAGATCATGATATATAAGGAATCCAAAGTACCTTCTCAAAGCCATCTCCCCTTTATCCAAAGACTATGGATAGGCTGTGTCATTCAAGATTTTGTTTGAAGCAAATATGCCAATCGAATACTCCACAGCAATGAGACAAATTCCTCCGAAATAGTTAAGATACGCTCAATGGTCACTTATCAGTTTGGTAGGCTTCCACACTCCAAACTGTCCAGATATCCATCCCTGTAACTTCCTGTAAGCAAGAGTGGAGGCAGTACCAGAAATGCAGTGGAACTACTGAGAGCTAGTGAAGCCACTTCTTAACATTGCAGTCTCAAACTTTCCTTGTTAGATCTGTCTATCAAATGTCTATCCATGAAGATATAAAGGAGGTCAGTACGGGATGGAAGCTGGTAACAATAAAAGTATTTGAGCAACAGTTACTTGTTCCCTCATACCTTCACATTTGACCATATGTGTGTATGCGTGTGTGTGTGTATACATACATACATACATACAGAGAGAGAGAGAGAGAGAGAGAGAGAGAGAGAGAGAAGGCAGTGGGAGATAAAGAAACATAAAAAGTTAGGAGTAAAAGAGAGGTTTGAGACCAATAAAATGTGACAAGGTAGATTTACAATTTACAATTCTTAAAAAAATTTTTTTAATGTTTATTTCTGAGAGAGAGAGAGAGAGACCAAGTGAGCGAGCACGGGGCAGAGAGAGAGGGAGACACAGAATCTGAAGCAGGCTCCAGGCTCTGAGCTGTCAGCACAGGGCCCGATGCGGGGCTCGAACTCATGAACCATGAGATCATGACCTGAGGCAAAGTCGGACGCTTAACCAACTGATCCACCCAGGTGCCCCTATTATTCTATTTTTAAAAGCTGGAAGAATTGAATTCTCTTGTCCTACTCCAGTTCAAGCCCTGATAAATATAAAATCCAATTTTGTTTAAATAAAATAAATTGTGTAACATATAAAAGCAGAGCAGCTATTCAACAACAACTACCTGAAAAAGCGGAGCAGGATTGTAGGGTGGAGGCAAAAAAAAAAAAAAAAAAAAAGATTGAAAACTACCCAGCTGTAGGATTCTTATATTATTGAATGGACACCAAAACAGAGAACGTCAGCTTCATGTTCCTCAAAGGTAATATAACTATCAAACTGCTAGCTAAATATTAAGAGGACAACTATTATGCTATTTTGCAGGCATGTTTGACTTCCTTGAACTGCCCTCCAGCAAACAGTCAGAGGTTTTTTGTCCCAAGTGAGTCACTTTCTCACTCTTGCTTCTGACTCCAACAACCTGCTTGGGGCACAGTCTACTCCACATCGATACGTGTAATTTTTCTTACATTGGATGATGAATATTCTTCATTTACAGAGGGTTTTATTTTTTAAATCCGAGGAATGATATCTTCATGAATATAAAAGAATAACTATACTATAAAGCTCTTCTCCTTTTCTTTCTCCCAAAAAGGCTGTGGTAGATCAAAACATACAATCTACAAACTGTCATGTACAATCTCAGTTTACCACAGAGTAACTAAAACATCTCCAACAGATTTGATTTACATTTAGTTTAGTGTACCATGATTTCCTCTTTAAAAAAGTATTTTACTCTCTATTAACATGAAGAAAAGCTCAAAATATGTCAAATAAAAAGGGAAAAACGATGTAAAATTAAATCAATTTACTTGTTTATTTATTCATGCATTCGACAAACATATTCTAAGCTCCGTCTATGTGTTGGTCACATAGGTAATGTGTATTTAGCACTGAACAAATCCAAACTCACTTTATATCCTGGTGAGGAGAAGATAACACTAAGCAAATAAAAGTAAACACGCAGTTTGTCTGACAAGAACTATGGTGAACAATAAAAAAAAGGGTTGGTAAAGGCAGTGATTCCAAATTATTTTTAAAAACAAAACAAAAACTAGACCACATATGTGGAACATTTAGGTATTACTTTATGACATTTATCAACTTCTGTAAGTTGTAGTTTTCCACTCCAAAAACAATCATGTAAAAGCTCCTAAAAATATATTAGCACACGACAGTCTGTTTTCTCTGTGAAGTGTGATATTATTTTAACGTTCACAGCTGGCTAAGGATTTGTAAAATATCAAAAGAAAGGGTCCCAATTCATGTCAGATTTCTATTTTAGGCTAACAATTTATTCACTGCAAATACAATTACACTGTTTATGACCAGAGCATGCTAAATATTCACAATGTAATTTTTTAAATTACAATTTTGTTAATGATTACACCTCTTCAGCTAAACATTAAAATAAAGACAGATACAATGTCTTTTTTAAATAAGATTTTTCTTTTTCTTTCTTTTTTAATTATTTTCAGAGTGAGAGCATGTGTGAGAGCAAGTAGCAGAGGAGCAGAGAGAGAGAGGAAGGGAGAGAGAATCCCAAGCACTAAAAGTACAGAGCCTGACACAGGGCTCAAACTCACAAACTGTAAGATCATGACCTGAGCCAAAATCAAGAGTCACATGCTTAACTGACTGAGCCACCGAGGCACCCCAAGACAGAAAATGTTTTTAGCAAAAGAAACAGTAAGGAATTTAACCCAAATTCCAGAGTGAAATTATAAACTCTGGAAGTTATCAGTTAATGTCAGAACATTCCAATTTGGTTATTCCTATAACTTTATGTATGATGCAGGTAGCAGCAACTCATAGTACACATGGATGTATTATAACAAGGAATAGCTTGTTAAACATTGAACATAGTAGAACAAAAATCAAATGGTTTAGATTCATTAAATTTAAGTTGTGGGTCAATATCTTTTAGTAGTTTTCTACTACTAATTTCATAAATCTTACGGTATATCAAGTATAATAATTACATTCAATGTCTTTGCTCAAAGAAACACTGTCAGTATTAAGAAAATAACTGAGCTGTCAAAACACCAACATTATTTTTTAAATTTCAAAAACAGCAACAAACAAGAACCTCAGGGACAGGTCATAAGCCCCCTGGGTAGCAGACAGAAAAGCAAACCAATATTGATAAAAATATGCTGGATAAAGGAACAAAAATCCACTTTACAAAGAAAATTGGTTTGCTGGGTTATTTAGGGAATGCAAACAACAATATGGGAAGGAAAGGAAGAGGCATGCGAGCTTCAAATACTATAAAATAGTTGATAACTCATATAGTGAATGGGAATCCTTGGGTACCCCACGCTTCTGATTTGGTTGGTAGTAGTCCATTTGTAAAGCCTCCAAAGTCACCACAGACAAAACAACCCTCTAATTTTAAATTTAGACTCTTATGTAGATGGCAAATGACAGATCAACTCATGCATGTTTAAAACGACTCAGTTTGTTGTAGACACATTAAAAGTATCCACAGACTTACTTCTAATGCCCAGCTTGCCCACTCAGCGACCTTGTATGGCAATTAAGGTAAGTAGCAGTTGAGAAGGGTCTATGTTTTGGTAGTAATGATATTATCACATATAAGCATATTTCTCTTCGAGTAAACATACATAAATGTGTTCTTCCTTTTATTAAAACAGTCTCAATGCCAGGAAAAAAATGAAAGACCTTCTACGTTTGTAAACTTGGCTCCCATGGATTTCAAGACAGTTGCATTTTTAACTGAAAAATCCAGCACAAAACAATTGAGATCTGTTTCTGTTTCATGGTTAATCATACTTTAGAAATAAACTCCTGAAAAAGTTCAAACTCATATCTTGGCAGGTTCCTGCTTCTCCATAAACCCTAACTGATTTAAGTTTTGAGTTATTGATTTGAATTTTAAGGAATTTATTTTATCCAATTAAACTATGGCATATATTAATAATGAAGTTACAAATACAGAACAAGAGAAATATATTAAGAACTGAAATGCTGCTGAAGGACTTCACTTAGAAAAATGGTTTCAGACACAGAAGCTCTGAGATGGTTACTTTCAGGGAGTAGGAACAGTGAAACTAGAAGCATACCAAGAACAGGAAACTCCAGATGAGATCCTGATAGGTTTGACTGGCATTTGTGATACTGTAACGGAGATTATCAAGAGGGCTGGAAAAATATCAGTTCTCTGAGCAAAGCAGTGATGAGTAGATAAAAATATACCTACCTGTGATGATAAAGTAAAGGCAAGGAAACAAAGATAATTATCACACTACTCCTAAGAAGGAATGTTATGGGAAGGAGAGACCAGAGGCTGATATGGACCAGAAAGGGACCAAACAGTGAGAAAGACACTGAGCAGAGAACCCAGATTCAATCTCAAAATGGGTGGTCACCAAGATGATGAAAGAGAATACCCAAAAAATACATACACTCAGTAGTGTTAGGGAGATTTTAAGTGTTATCACTCCCCCTTTTTTAACTTGTTGCCAGCATTCATGAACGTTAAAATTCTGTTTCTCTGCGTATAAGTAACAAAGGTAGATTTAGAAGCTATTTGTATCAGTGGTAGGATAATTAACAACGATGTTAACTGGAATTTTAGGCATTACATCTAGAAAACAAAAAATAGTAAGATAATGTTTTGCATTCCCAAGTTGCCTACCAGATAAATTTGTGGGCCTTCTGGGGTTTAGCCACCTGTTCTTAGGCAACATTTAAGTACAAATGTATTTTTATAATAAAGGTCATTGGATTTTTTTTCTCATTTATCCATTATAATTAATTCAAAGTCACTGTAACCAGATGTAAAGGTAAGAATTACACACACAACCTTCAGAAATAAAGAAAAAGAAAATCTTTTCCCAGTCTCTAAAGGAAAAAAAGAAAACTCAGAAAACTTTCCTAGGAGTTATCACAGAATTACTGAAGGTAAGGTTCTTTTCAAACATTTAAAACTTTGGGAAATCTGTGTTTCCTTAACTCAGTATGCTGGAAAAGGGCTATTCTATTTATTGCAAAAGTTCAAGAGAGTTTATATATTTAATTTTTCAGAGGGCTAAAATCTCACCAATGAGATAAGGATATGGTATGGATCCCAAAAGCTAGTTGTATCCTAGCTTTAGTTCCACTGCAGTGAACTTATTGTTATAACTAAGTAGGGTATATTAATTCATCCATTCAAAGAAAATGCAGATGCTAGATCCTGGGGGCATGGTGGTAAGGCACAGCCGCTCTTCTTGAGTTTCACCATTTAAGGGGAGAAGACAGACAAGTTAAGGGATAATTACAGTGTATTATGATGGATGTGGTCTGTCTTAGGAATAAGTACAGAGTACTTATGGAAGTAAAGAGGAAAGCCTCCTCAACCAAGCTGTGAGAGAGGAGATCTGAAAGATTCAAGGAAGTTACCCAGGAGTAGGGGAGAGTGGAAGAAAGGGCGGGGAAAGAAAAGGCAGGTAGGGGAAGAGCACCGGCCAGGAGGCAACAGAGAAGAGGGTTTCTTTCAGAAAACTAGGCACCATGCGGTGCTGTGGCAAAGGGTGAGGCAGGAAAGGTAAGCAGGGCCAGATCAAGAAAGCACCTTTTATGCAGTACTAGAATGGATTTGTCCTGAGGACAATGGAATCACAAATAAGTTTTAGAAAGAGAAGTGAACATGAACATATTTTCACTTTAGAAACATCAGTCTGACAGCAGTGAGGAAGGGGCTGAGACTGGGGACATGAGACCAGTTAGGAGGCTTTATGGTATTCAGGTAGAAGATGATGGTGGTAATGAAGTCTGAATTCTGGAGCCGAGACACAAAAGGAGCATGTTGAATCTGAAGGACCCGTAGGATGTCCAGGTGCAGATGCCCAGCCAGCTGCTGCAGAATAGATTTGTGAGAAAGCAGTAAACAGTGCACCTTCAGAGGCCCAGGAGTACAACACGTTATATGAGAACCAGCAGTGAGAATGGTGAGAAATTAAAAGGGTGTTCTAATGAGAAACAGTCACTGACATTTAAAAGTATGGGCATTAGATGAGGTGACTGAGAAAGAGCAACCAAATAAGGAAACTCCAGAGAGCATGGCATCACAGAGGCCAAGAGAGAGGAAAGCACTTGAAGGGGGATAAAAAAGTCAACTGTAACATACTGCAGAATGGGAGAGAAAATGACACTGAGAATGGTCCATGAGTTTGAGTAAAAACTGATGTTCCTGACTTTGGGAAGAACAGTTTAAGTGAGACTACTGGCATCGTGGATTGTGGATTAAGGAAGGCACAATATAAGAGATTAAAAGAAAGACAATGTGTTTCTCCTTCTGGAAGTCTGGATGGGAAGGGGCAGAAAGGAATGTGGCCTGAAGAGGAGGCAAGAGGGGGCAGAATACGAAGCAGGCAGGCAAGAGGGATGATGAAATCACCGACAGAAGCACTGAAACCTCTTCTACTGTGATAGGAAGGTAGAAGAGGAGGAAGGAAGACGGGAGACTGAGGTTTTAGCACAATGTTAGTACCACACATGTGGAAACAGCAGTTTGAGCCTAGACTGCCACCTTGGTTGTGTCATCATGGGTAAATCTGACTGTATAAATCAAAACTTTTCTGGTCCTCAGTTCACTCTCATAAAGATGAGGATATGGTGCGTTAGATACCCTCTAAAGCCCCTTCAGTAATAAAGTCCATAATAACAGGTCATAATCGCATGAGGGTTTTTGCTTGTTTTTGTGATAGAAGGCTATAAAAAGTGAACTAATATGTACAGAAATGGACTTACTTATGTCTGATATCTACACAGTCCCCTTGGGGAAGAGAACTCTGAATCAAATTTACATTGTAAAGTAAAAACCAGAATCACTGTGGCTCAGGCATGTAATAGAAATGTTCAGTCTGGCCCAGTGTGCCCAACCAGAAAACTGAAGCCAGGCTGGTGCTTCTTTTGACCCCTGGAGATAATCAGTAAAGACCATGTAAAGCATTCAGAAAAACTAAAGTTCTTTCTACTAAAGTATTTGAATAAAATCAAGAGATCACTTCCAGTATAAATTTTTAAAATTTCCTTTTTATCATTTTCATTTAAATACAACAAAAATTTCTAGCTCAAGCCATTTTCAACATATGTTGACAGAATGGGGAAAAGGCCCTCTGTTCCTACGAATTTAGAGACTCCATATCCTTCCATTTAAATCGGAAGTTCTAGGGGCCCCTGGGTGGCTCAGTCGGTTAAGCTGCTGACTTGATTTCAGCTCAGGTCATGATCTCATAGTCTTGAGACTGAGCCCCTCATCAGACTCCTGCTTAAGATTCTCTCTCTCTCTTCCTCTGTCCCTCTCCTCTGCCTGTGCATGCACTCTCTCTCAAAATAAATAAATAAATTTTAAATCAGAAGTTCTTAACCTCTTTTTTGCTCAAGGACTCATTTGGCAGTCTGCTGAAGCATATGCACCTCTTCTCAGAATGCTTTCAAATGCATCACATAAAATGCATAGTATTACAAAGGAAACATTATATTGAAATGTGGTTGCCAAAAATTTGGTGTCACAAATGTGCTTCCTTATTAGATTCAATGACAAAATTTAATCCAATCTGGTAAATCTAATAATTATTTCTGTAATCCTGAAGCAGTGAGGCATAGATATTATTTTGAGATATTTGGAATAACAATAACATGATTTCTATTGGTATCACAAAATACTGTGCAAGAGCCTTTGCATCCAGCTGGCCAACTGGTGAAGAGAACGTAGATGGTGTCCAGAAGTACTCTGTATTTCTGCCATCCCACCTCAGGGGCCAGAACTGAGTCACGTAGACCACTACCTAGTGCTAGGAAACAGAATTTCACCAGCTCTTACTCTGAAGTCTCTCCAGTTGTTGTGTTTTTTTGGGGGAATGTGGGAAGGGCTCTTGTCTGAAACTCATTCTCTAGTAGATTCTCCAGGAAGAGAATTCTTGGAGTAATCATAATCATTTGTCTGTGGTAGTTATACTTGAAGGGAAGTTTGGCTGGATAGAAAATTGGTTGCTCATGTGGGCACCTGGGTGGCTCAGTTGGTGAAGTGACGAACTTTGGCTCAGGTCATAATCTCATTGTCCTTGAGTTGGAACCCCGCACTGGGCTCTCTGCTAACAGCTCAGAACTTGGAGCTGGTTCAGATTCTCTGTGTCTCCCTCTCTCTGCCCACTCCCGCCTCCCCACCTCTTTGCCACCCCCCACCCCCGCCACCAGCTCGTGCTGTGTCTCTCTCTCTCTCTCAAAAATAAACGTTAAAAAAAATTTTTTTTAAGGAAAATCAGTTGCTCATGTTTTCCATCCTTGAGTATTTTAAATATGGAACACTTCACGGATTTTTCTTGAATCAACTAATTTTTCAATCTTTCAAATTCTGATTTATGTTTTCTTTTCTATCCTTTAGCATTAAAAAATTTTTTTTACTTTGTTTTAAAATAATTATTCTGCAGACTTTTGGGGGTATGTTTTCATTCCATTTCATTATTTTATTCTTTATTTTTTTCCTTAAAAATATCTTTGCTTAATTTTGTCTTTTTTTTTTTTTTTTTTTTTTTTTTTTAATGCAATGACCTCTTCTGTACTTTGAAAAGAAGAGTCCAGGATAGTTTTTCCAACTTCATGATTCTAGAACTCTCTCTAGATTTCACAAACTGATTTTTTAAAAAATGGCCTTCCACTTTGTGGGACTGCCTATGTTGTCATCACCTGCTTTATGTATTTATCTGTTTACTTATTTAACTTATTTACTCATTTACTTACCATTCTTTTTCATTTATATTTAAGCTTCTTATAAAAAGAATTAAAAGCATTTTTTATGGTTTGCCATTTTTAACAGCTTTCTATATATTTTTTATTGAAGTATAGTTGACACACAATGTTACATTAGTTTCAGGTGTGCAACAGTGATTTCACAACTCTATATGTTATGCTAGCCACACAACACTATTGCAATACCATTGACTATGTTCCCTATGGTGACTTATTTATTCCATAACTAGAACCCCGTAACTCCCACTCTCCACCCATTTTGCCCATCCTCCCACCCCACTCCCAGCAACCACCAGTTTGTTCTCTGTATTTGAGTCTATTTATTTATGCTTTTACTGTTTGTTTTTTTTCCAATTCCATACATATGTGTGTGTGTGTGTATCTATCTATCTATCTCACATCTTTTTTATTCATCAATCAAAGGACACTTGGGGTGCTTCCATATTTCGGTTATTGTAAATAATGCTATAATAAATACATGGGTGCATGTATCTTATCAAATTAGTGTTTTCATTTTCTTTGGTAAATATATAGTAGTAGAATTACTGGATCTATGGTATTTCTATTTTTAAATTCCTGAGGAACCTCCATACTGTTTTCCACAATGGCACACCAATTGATATTGTCACCAACGGTGCACAAGGATTCCCTTTTCTCTACATCCTTGCCAACACTGGTTATTTCTTGCCTTTTTTGATGTTAGCTTTTCTGATACCTATCAGATACCTATCATTAAGGTGATATCTGATTGTGTCATTGTGCTATCACCTGCTTTTTATCTGGACTTTTTCTTTCTTCTCCCCTCTTGTCCTGTCCTGCTCAATTTGGATTCTACTTTAAGCAGCTTTTCTCAGTGAGAGGATCTGTTTTGGAAGGGAGCTTTGGTTTGCTTGTTTTGAGAGTATGTAAGAACCAGAATGATCCAGCACCATTAGACTGAATTGCTTCCCAGTCCCCTTGTATTCACCAATGGATTAGGTCTTGCAAAAATACCCATCCAATCTCAACATCTACTCTGACTGGCTTAATGTCTTTCCAGAGAGTAGTTCCTGGCAATTTGAGGGATTTCCAATTCTCAGGGATATAAACTGCCCTGCTTCCTTTCCTCTGCTTCCTCCCACACAGTTACCGGTCCCATATGAATCTTGTAGCTGTTCGTAGTTGGTCCTTACCCGCTAGTATTTGGGGGTTGGTGGGGATACCTAATTTGGATGTAGTTGCTATACATAGGTTTTGATTTTGATATCCTAGTTGCTCTACCTGTTTTTGTGAAGAAACTAAAGAACAATGCCACTGCTACCAGTATCTTTCAGGAATCTTCTTCTTGAAGTTTGTGTTTTTTAATTTAAAATAATTATTGTTCAAAGTCTACTTCAGAATAATATGAATTGGGGCTATCAGTCATTTAACAAAAAGTTAGTAAAACATCAGTGATTTTCAAACTGTAGTACTTGGAATCACGAGAGATTTATGTATATGTGTATGCATGCCTCCGTGGGTCCATGTACTTCTGCTTTCCTTCCTTCACCCCACTTTGAACAGAGGGGATCCACTAGAGATCCTGTACTTCCATGAGATATTCTGTTTGAAGAATCAATTACATGGTTAAAACTGTTTGAATACTACTGTTCAAGAGTCATTTTTAAAAATTAGTATTGAAAATCTAAATAAAGTGAACTGACATTCATAAAACAGATTTAGTATTCAGAAAGATAATTTGAACCAAGAACTACAAACAGAATTCAAGCAAAAAAAAAGTATCTTTTAATAATCCCTCATGTTTTTCAAAGGTTTAAGTATATTTTTATTATATTCCTTTGTTAACAGTTTTTACTGGTTTTATGTTTCTCCAATTTACTACCTGCTTTCTGAATATCCACTGTGGTACCAAATATAGTTCTTAAGTTGTCCAACTATTTACTTAGAGCAAATGTAAAAATTTAAACTTACATATGCTTAATCATGAAAATGATCAACCAAATTCAATTTTTCCATTTTGTCTTATCTACTTAAAATTTCAATTCCTTTAGAGGTGCTGTGAATAAAATGCTTCACAGAACAAATTTAGAAAAAATAAAAACAGAACTCTAAATATGAGTGTTTGTGGAGAAAAACATGAATCCTTGAGGGTCAAACATTCTGATATATACTATAGTATATCACAAACCCATGAAATTGGACCTCATGGACCTACCTGTCAGCCGCCTGGAACCAAATCAGGATCAATAATAATAATCTTCTGGTAAGCAAAGAAGATTTCATTTCCCTAGATGGTGAGATTCCCCCAGAAGCAAGGAGGGTAGTGCCATTTTGGAATTCTAGCAACCGGAAAAGAAAGAGTAGGACACAGCAACAACAACCCCTTCGGAAATCTACAAGGCCCAATTTTAAGATCTATTTGGGGGATTCTAATGTATTATTTGAGAACTGGCTGCATGCCAGATAAACACAAGGCACTGTACATCCTTATTCAGAAACTTGCCAGACTGAGACAATATTCAAGGTTTGTGTGTATAGAAAATTTGTGAAAAGGAAGGAAAAGAAAACTGATTTTGTCTTTATTTTAGAAATCAGAGGCCTTCAGGTAAAACAGACACGCACACACAGACACACACACACACAGACACACACACAGACACACACACACACACACACACATATTGACAACAGATTACATTTTTCTCTGTAATAGGCAGAGTCCTTTACTGAAAAATAGACTGAATCGATGTTACATTCTCTTGGAACTTGTTTAATCATGTATAATATTAAGCAAAAGTCAAACCAGATATATATATTATAAGACATAGCGCTTCTTTTTCCAGTGAATTACCTGTCAACTTGACAGGTTCAACTCTGCTTTATTACTAAGGTACTAGATCATACTAAGAGTACAATACACAAAAGTTCTTACTGGGCAGAATGGAATGTCAAAATCCATGGAGAATATGTCACAGATGTCCACTGACAGACTATAAAGGTAAAGCCATAATGTGAATATTTTACTATTGCCTAATGTAATTTACATGTATCCATTTTTTTTTTGCTACAATTGTTTCTTTTAGGTTAAGTTAGGAATCTCTGATGAGCTTAAAAATCCTTTACCCATTATCTTCTCTCTGAGGTAAGTGACACAGAATATTAAAACTCAAGAGGTTCTGGTGCTCCTCCAACTCAAGTCCCTCATTTTACAATGAAGTCAATGTAGATCCATCGAGGTTAATTTAAACATAAACACACTTAGTATGTGCCCACAATATTCCAGGCACCATCACACACGTCTTCCAATTTAATCCTAGTAGCTTTGTGAGATGGATTTCATCACCCTCAATTTAGAGATGAGGAAATCAAGAGACACGTGACTTCATCAAAAGCACATACACAGTTAGTTCCAGAGCCCAGATTAAATCTTCAGAGTCCAAGTCTATTTTAATTTTTTACTAGTTGTCTGGTTTGGTTCCCAACTCTCCTCCATCCCTCTAATTTCACACCTAATGTTAAGTGACTTGCTCAAGGTCATGCAACTAGAGCAATAAAATTTGAATCCAGGTCTTCTGACATCAGAGATTTAGCATATTTCCTGTTCTCTTTTCCACTGCATTCCCATTACTGAAAAAGTTATGTATCTCCCCCCATTTAAGTAGACTTCAACTTTAGACTTTGACCACTTCCTAGTGACTGCGATGAGAAAGGTACCACGGCAGATGCTCGGTGTATTGTAACCATCCCTAAACTAAAGGTATCAGAGTGTGTCATGTTCTTACTTTATGGCCACTACCTTCTCTTCTTCTCCACGGATCTGCATCAGGGTCTTTTTGTTTGTTTTTGGAATTAAGCCAAACAACTGTGTGTAACTTGGAAAAAATATAGGATGCACTCTTTTTTGCCCGTAATACTTACCATTTATTTGTAGAAATTAAGATCTGAATAGAGAAGTAGAGGAAAAAAACCCTGCTAAATTGTGTGCTATTAACTGGAAGTCCAGATGAAACAGTAGTAAAGAATGAAATAAAAAGGGCAAATGACAAGTAGGATTGACAAGAAAGGTTGGGCTGAGGGATGGCAGAAGACATGGCTTGAAAACAGACACTAAGCGAGTAGCAAAATCCAGAGTGGTCTATGTGGAGCCAGAGTAAGGGAGCTGTGTAAGAGAAGATCAAGGAAAGAAGGCTGCCACAAGTGTGTGGTGAGGCTTTGAATAGTAGGCTTACACGATCAGGATTTATGCAGTCACTTTTGATCGTTGAAAATAAAACTAACAGTTACCATCTATTTACTCTGTCCCTATGCTGCACTAAACCCTTCAGAGTATTTCACATTAATCTTGATTGTAACTCCACGAAGTAAAGATTATTAGGCTCATTTTCAGTTGGTATAACTGTGGCTTGGTCAGGCAACTTGCTCAAAAAGTCCCAGGAAAAGTAAGTAGAAGCTCAGTATTCTAAACCATGTCATATGGATTCCAAAATTCATACTATTTTGGACAGTTATTTTTCTATTAAAACCAACAGATAAAACAAAAAAAAACCTTTCCCATAGCACAAATCTTTGGCTTCAATTTAAACTATATTCCAGTATAACCACAAAGGGAAAAACATACTGAAAAGATAAAAAGCCAAGAAAAGAAAAACCTTTAAGCTTGAGGTTTCTCATGCAGCCAAATTCAAAATATATAAACACATGTAATAAAGTGTGTTTTATGGGCAACAGTCACTTTAAAATCCCAATGGAGCATATATTTCATATTTCACAGAGCCCTTACATATTCCTTTTAGCCAATTTCACTTAAGGAATATCTTATTTTTTCAGGTAAAAACTGCTTTGAAATTTTATCTCAGACTTCTCCATAGTTAGATCTCATTTAAATAACCAAGAAAAATAATCACTGTTCTGCGTTCATTTTGCAAACACATAGTAACTCTATGAAGTTTCTCCCTAATGTGAAGGAGAAGGCAGATAAAAAATGCACTGTTAGGGGCGACTGGGTGGCTCAGTGGGTTGGGCGTCCGACTTCGGCTCAGGTCATGATCTCGCGATTCGTGAGTTCCAGCCCCGCGTCGGGCTCTGTGCTGACAGCTCAGAGCCTGGAGCCCGTTTCGGATTCTGTGTCTCCCCCTCTCTCTCTGCCCCTCCCCTGTTCATGCTCTGTCTCTCTCTGTCTCAAAAATAAATAAACGTTTAAAAAAAATTAAAAAAAAATGCACTGTTATAAGAGAAATAAATAAGACTCAGAGATTAACTATTATTTTGCAGCAGGACAAAATATTTCTGCAAAGAGTAGTTTGCTATAATGCAAAGAATAAGCTATTCAAAGTTATCATTACAGACCGTCACACAGGCAAGGATCATCAAGACTCTGTTATACAGGATACTATACTGTAGAAAACTAGCTGTGAGCTAATTGTGCATATAACAGACCAATCTTTTCCACACATCATTTATATGTGTACCTGTCTATCTCTACTCAGGTACCAACTGTAGTATCCTTCATTTAACATTTTCTTTAAATTAAAACATTTTTTAAAGAAGCAAATGACTATTTTAAGCCCTTTAAAAAAATAAAATACCTAGTTCAGCCTCAATTAAAAAGCCATGAAATCACAGCTCTGATGTACTATATGCTTTTCCCAATATAAATTAAAATTAATAGCTCTGATGTAAAAGTTACAAACTTTTCCTAATATAAATTAAAATTAATAAAAATAATATAAATTAGAATGAAATAATAAATACAAATAATATAAGTAATTATAAATTTTAAAATGTTATTCTGTAGTACCTATAATCATTTTGCACACCTCAGGAGTAAAGCATCATACTTTGGGAGCCACCTGAATAGGAACTCTCCTAATGCAGGAACAGTTAAAAAAGTATTCTATTACTGTGCAAACTGTTATGGGTATTTGCCCAGCTCTAGAGAATGTGTGCCTATACTCATAAATGCACACTATGCTCTGAGACTAGAAACTCAGTCAAAACAGAAATTTTGTAAAAAGTGAGGCATACCACACAACTCCCAGTTAAACATTTTTCCTTTGATAGCTACTGCGCAAGAGAGTGTTTGTAGGCATTCGAGCAAAATGGCTTAAGCAATTCTTTAAATATGTCACAATACTTGTCATGAGTTAAGGAAAAATGCCAGTTGTGCTAGAGCTGGAAGTCTGAAGGGTAAATGGGGTTTGGAGATACAAAAGTACAGACAGAGTCCTACAGACCTGGCCTGGGGAACAGCAAAAGTGAAGATTCCTTCCGCCTACATTTCTATTCTGGCTACAGGATTTCCAGCTCAGCCACTGCATAACCACTGGTGGTCTCTGAGAAGCCAGAAGGGTCATCCACTTCACCTTTTTTTTTTTAAAAAGATTTTTTTTAATGTTTATTTATTTTTGAGAGAGAGACAGAATGCTAGTGGGGAAGAGCAGAGAGAGAGGAAGACACAGAATCCGAAGCAGGCTCCAGGCTCCAAGCTGTCAGCACAGAGTCGGATGCGGGGCTTGAACGCCAACCAGAACTGTGAGATCATGACCTGAGCCAAAGTTGGACATTTAACCGACTGAGCCTCCCAGGCACCCCATCCACTTCATCTTCATCTGAATTTGTCAGATACTCTTAGATTTAGCAAGAGCTAATGGGACCTTCTGTGGGGAAAAGTTATGATAACTAAAACTATTTCACGACCGTAGTGTTTTAGAAATTAATGACCTTTGGTGTCTTTAATATGAGATGAACTATACTATGCCTAGTGTGACTCAAACTGCCAATTGCAGGGGCAAGTAGAGCTGTCTGGATTCTAGAACCACATGGACTAGAGTTCTATCTTCACTGCCACTCATTAGCTGCGTGACCTTGGAAAATTCATTAAGCAGTTCTGTTTCAGTTCCTTCAACGGTGATAACGTTACCTACATCATAGGACTGCTGTAAGGATTAAATGATATGACATGTAGAAATAATAGCTGAAGAGTAAAATCAGGATGTAGAATAACAGTAAGAAGTCAATAAATTTGTTATCAGTTATGTGAAGTAGCATCCCCTTTAATGAGACAAAAATGAAATTGAAAACTTAAGTATCAATGAAAGCTCAGTTTACAGCACACTTGCTTTTCAGAGGATATTAGTTAGGCAAATTATTTTCTGAGATACAGATGTGCAGCCTTAGAGACTATATTGCTAATTGCATCATTTGTATTTAAGACTTCACAGACATTTTAAAAACACTTGGTAATTAATGAAGCATTTTCTCGCATTTTATGTCATCTGATTCCCAACACAAAGCCTAAGAACTAAGTTGTACAAGTATTATTCACATTCTGTAGATGAGGAAACTAAAGTTCGGAATGGCTATTTAATAATCCCACAATTATAGGAACTGGAGAAGTACTTTCTTACCACACCAACTCTGTCTCTCATAACTTCTACTTGTTTCACACTTTAGGATAAAGAAATGGGTATGACAGCACAGGCACTTGGGTGGCTCAGTTGGTTAAGCATCCAACTTTGGCTCGGTCATGATATCACATTTCACGGGTTCGGGCCACGCGTCAGGCTCTGTGCTGACAATTCAGAGCCTGGAGCCTGCTTTGGATTCTGTGTCTGCCTCTCTCTCTCTCTCTGCCCCTCCTCCACTTAATGCTCTCCCTCTTGCAAATAAATAAACATTAAAAAATTAGAAAAAAAAAAGAAATGGGAATTACATAATTAAATTCTGATTTAAGATTACTGCTTATTTGCTTTGCCTTGGATAAGCAGAACGGACAGAGTACTCGTTGGCACAATAAAATTTCACATATCTCATTAAGTTATAGAAAAGTATCCCGGGTTTCAAGGGCCCTAAAAATAAATGTAAAACTTTATGTCAATAGTTGATGTTCCTGGCTCCTTGGAATAAAGTAGTAAGTACATTTAAATAATTTGACAATAAATTTCATATATTGAAAAAAAAAAAAAAAGAAAAAAAAATAATGAATTAAACACCGATCTACCATAAATGATAACAAAATACTTTGACAATACTGTTGACTTTGCAGATCCTTCAAAGATCAACTTCATGTCTAGATGACTGTTCACTTCTGCTGCTACCAGCTAAGATTCTCTGCCATAGCTGCTGATTTTTTGCTACATAAATCTAAGCCAGGGCTTTATGGCCATTAGAGGAATGAAACAGCCACAAAAGTGTTATGCAAACATGCTATTTTAAAATCAAGTCCAATGTCACAGTTCATATATTTGGTACATTCTAATTTATCAAGAACATTATCTTTAAAATATTAAATAAAAATTAAAATAAAATTACTATTAGTTTAATGAAAAGCCAATGGCTAGCATGAATCCCTCTATTTCTTTTCAGTTAAAAGCAGAGGGCCATTCTATATTGCCAATAAATGCCAATCACTAAACACGAAAGGAGTTTATAACTGTATTGGAATAAACTTAAAATGGGTTCAATCTGAAGCAAAATGATGTAATCAATGGTTACTACATTACGTTGGGTAATAAAGACAAATACTGTGCAGTTTACTTATGTACTACTTTTAAAAAGTCAGCAAAAAATTTTAAAGAAGAAGAGAGAGTTACTCATCAGATCCAGAAACCACTCTGAGGCTCTCTCTGCAGACATCTGGCCATCTAGGGACCCAGGAGGTCAGGCCATCTCAAGTCACTGGCAAGAGAGTCTCATGGCCTAATGTTCCATACCATCATGTTATGACTACCCCTGCTTACTAGGAGTGTATGGTAAAACCTGAGTCTTAGATCTTTCATGGCTTACAGTAAGGCAATATCCTCTCTGATGTGAGAAGTTAAACGGATTTGGGCTTCTAGGTGACAGGCTCAGGTTCTCCTTCCTAATCCCAAATTTCCTACAATTCTGCCAATTAATACCATTTAAACAGTAAACATTCCTAGGGTGGGGTCACTAGTCATATCTGGTTAGTATGATATGGTTTAGCTGATTATCATCTCTTCTCTCTTAGCATCCTTAAGAGCGTGTACACTGAAGGAATTATGGGAAAAAGGCTGAGAATTAATTTTGATCAAGATGCCTTTATAAGAAAAGGCAGGTCTTTCAGTAATGGAATACTGGGAAATGCAACATTTATTGACCCCATTTATTGAGTATACTGGGTCTCCCCTGTAGATAACCTTAACTATCTAACGTGCAATAAGAATAATTTATTATAATATCACTACTGCTAACACTTCTGTAGTGTCTACTATGTGCTAGGCACTGTTACGTATACTTTACTGCACTTCTATATACTTCACTTATACTATACTTTATATGTAATTTACATCCCAGTTTTAGAGACATGGGAACTGAGGCACACAGAGGTTAAGTACTTTTCCCAAGCTCACACTGCCCAAGTGGTTCCGGAGTCTCTGGTTGTAACAGCTACCTTATTGCTATAAAAGAACTCTTCTATGAGATAGAGAGATGATCAGGTGTGAGGGATGCAAAAGACGAAGTGGGAGAGTATCAAAATCAGTTTTTCCATATTGATTCTTGGCCTAGAATTTGTCTGGTCCTTTCCTTGACCTAGAGTGCCCAGATATCACTTAACACTTGTCCTGCCCCTAATCCCACTCACTTCCTCCTGCCTGCCTAGATCGGTATGTGCCTAGTAAATAGGAGTAGGGGAAGACCAGGGAAGTTTTAATTTTTTAAAAAGTTTATTTATTTACTCTGGGTGGGGAGGGGCAGAGAGAGAGGGAGAGAGAGAGAATCCCAAGCAGGTTCCGCACTGTCAGTGCAGAGCCCAACGTGGGGCTGGAACTCATCAACCACAAGATCATGACCTGAGCAGAGATCAAGAGTCAGATGCTTAACCGACTGAGCCACCCACATGCTGCATGAAAGTTTTCTGAGCTGGGGTGGAAAAACCTGAGAACTCAGGGTTGGTCATGCACAGAAAACAGAAGTATGAGAAGCTGTAGTCTTTCATCACACATTATCATACATATACCGGTGCAGACAGATAAAAGCTAACAGGGAAGAGTCATTGGTCTTTTAAAGTAAAATGAAGAATCTCTGGAATTTGTTTCCACCTAATGAGAATTAGCATTGTAATACTGTGTCCTGCTGAAGACTGACAGCTTGAAAATACTAGTTCACCTCTAAAACAGTAACAGTGGGGCAGGGGCGCCTGCGTGGCTCAGTCGGTTGAGCGTCCGACTTCGGCTCAGGTCATATCTCACGGTTAGTGGGTTCGAGACCCGCGTCGGGCTCTGTGTTGACAGCTCAGAGCCTGGAGCCTGCTTCGGATTCTGTGTCTCCCTCTTTCTCTGACCCTCCCCTGCTCGCACACTCTATGTCAAGAATAAATAAACACTGAAAAAAAATTAAAAAAAAAAATGGTAACAGATATTCTTGATAATAGTTACATCCTGGTAACAAAGGCATATATTCACACACAATTTTTAGCAATGTTAAAACAGGAAGCATATAAAGTAGAGACAGTGTTAGACAATGAAGACCTCAAGTTAAAGTCAATACCATCCAGTGACAGCATCAGGGAGATATTTTTGAATTACGCTGTATAGCAATATAATATTTCATACTGAATGATGTTAATCTTGTATTATTAAAAATGAAAAACATGTTATAATGTATTCCAAATAAATCCCTTAGTGGGATATTTATGACAAATCTCTTCAGTTCACTCCCAAGTTTACAACATAGCCAGAACTGGATGGAATTACAGTTTGTTATAATTTCAGAAAACCCTACAGAGTAGATGAAAATCACATTTAATATAAATGTCACATCATATAGTGATATTACTCTTGAAATAACAGTTTTACTGGAGTAGTGTGTTTTCAGAATATGCAATGTAATCAAGACATTTCAAGTAGAAATATGTTAACTTCATATTTAAAATGTAACAAATGTGCAACAGCATTATCATGGGAAGTAGACAGTATTCTAACACCAGAAATATCTGTCTTGGAGATTTGATAATCACACACACACACACACAAGCTTTTGTGACTTATTATATCAACTAAAATAAATAAATGCAAGTTGTGACATTTTACTTACATTAAAAATCCTTTAAAAAGGAAATCATACTGGCGCCTAGGTGGCTCAGTTGGTTAAGTGTTTGACTCTTGATTTCGGCTCAGGTCGTGGTCTCATGGTTGGGGGATGGAGCCCTGGACTGGGCTCTGCACTGACAGCGGGGAGCCTGCTTGAGATTCTTTCTCCCTCCCTCTCTCTACGCCCCTCCCCCAAGCACATGAGTGCTTTCTCTCTCTCAAAATAAATAAATAAACTTTTAGAAACAAAATCATACTAATGGTAACTAGAGAATCATTCAGAGTACTATGATCTGTGAGTAGATGGCTATTTAACTATTATGAATTTATAACTTCCTAGTATCAATATGTAAAAATTCTTAGTTCTTATTTTCCAAATATCTTTGGATCAAGAATCAAGAACAGGATTCCTCTAACAAGTGCAGCACAGCTTTGAGACCTTATATTCATTTACTGGTCAGTTTCAATTTAATAAACTAAAGACAACAATACTTGAATCAAAACTACCTAGCAAACTTAAGCTGTGACAAAATGGTGCAAAGATCACACCAAGTGTTAATAACACTTGCTTCTCGGCTGCCCTCAAGGTATTATCACTAGCAACCTGTGGGTTTGAGGTTATAATAGTGGTGCTAGATTTACATGGGGTCATCTGAACAGTTTTTCCAGCCCTTCTGAATATGGCACACTTTTTTTTTTTAGTTTGTTTATTCATTTTTGAGGGAGAGAGAGCACAGAAGCAGGGGAGAGGGGCAGAGAGAGAGAGAATGTGAAGCAGGCTCCAGCTCCAAGCTGTCAGCACAGAGCCTGATAGATGTAGGGCTCAAACTCATGAACTGCGAGATTGTGACCTGAGCCGAAGTCAGCGCTCAACCGACTGAGCCACCCAGGTGTCCCATGGCACACAGAAGAAAGCAGTCTTGGGCCAACTATATGGTTGATGCCTTTGAAACTGTCTACTAGAGGCCACAGACTGCTATAGAAATATGTGAAATTTAGTGCCTGTACAATGGTCTGTTCCCTCCTTTTACCAATTACTGCTGTGAGAGCCTCAGTCTCCTTATGTATAAAATGGAAATAACAAAACATATTTTGATGGTTTTCTGTAAAAATTAAGAGTACTTTGTGAATTACAGAACAGTTTGAGAATTTCCAGTACTGGGGGTCCTGGCTGGCTAGGTCATGCCACTCCTGTTCTCGGGGTTGTGAGTTCAAGCCCCACACTGGGTGTAAAGATTACTTAAAATACATATATAAAGATAATTAAAAGAATTTCCAGTACCTAAAGCAGTAGGCTATGTTTATACAGACACAGATACATGGCCAAAAGATGAAATAAATGTAATGGCTGCTTGAAATCCATACAGTAATTTAGTAATAAGAACTTAATTTTGTTCATGTTTCTGCTTCTTGGATGTCCCTGACCACTTCCAATTTCTCCCACCTTAGCATGTCCAAATCGTTACTATCCTTTAAGACCAAGCTCAAAAATTACTTCTAAGGACATTCCCATGACAATCCACATGGAAATAATCTCTCCTTTCTGTTATTACCAAAGTAGTTTAGCCGGTCTTCATCCACCTTATATTACAGGTATTTATATACATATTTTATCTCCTCTAATTATATATCAACAGACGGTGTATACCATGCTATCAAACACATTTCACTGATCCTAATACTAACAGTAATAATAATAACAAGAAGCAGCAGCAGCAGCATTATGTGCTCCCAGCTATAGAGGGCTTATTACACACCAATAATCATAGATTTTTGAGGGTCTTCCATTTAACCCATGTGGTAGGTACCAGCATCACCTTATATATACACGTGAAAACAGGAACAGGGGTGCGGGAGAGCTGAGATTTGAGCCTGAGTGCTAAGGTAAACTACCTCGGAAGTGTTCTGTATAGTAGGCCAAAAAGTCATGATTTCCACAAGCTCAATGAGGCAATTAATTATTTAACAGAGACTTGAAGCCAGGTCTTCTAAATTCAGTTCTAGTGTTCTTGTATCTTTGGCTTTCACACTAACTCCAACTTTGTGCCTAAGGACTTCTGGGGGGCAGCTCAATGGCTCAAAGCACCACCCAGTCACATCTAGTCCAAATCATAAAAATAACCCCAGAAGGGTCATCCACTGAGTTGCTGCTTAGCGGTACCATGTATTAGAGAGCCAGCTCAGTCACTGAACTTCCTTGCCAAGGATTCTTCATCTGGAAAACAGAGATAAGCACTTGACCACTACCTAGTAAATTCATAGGATTTGAAATCAAGGGGGAAAAACCCTTTTAATTATTCAGAATAAAACTTTTCAGCACAAAGTATATTTTATGTTTTTTTTTCTTTTCCTTTTTAGTGTTTAAAACGAACACAAATATTTGAATTCATTATATAGAAAGTATACCGAGAAAAGGGGGCTTCATTCTGGTCTGTGGTTCTTACAGATCACAGAAGTTTTGAGGAATAATGTAATTAAAATAGGCCAAATACCTCTCTCTACAATAGTTGGTGGACCTTTTCCAGAAACTTCCCTCACAACTTGAAATGGCATGAGGCTTGGCTAATTTGCTCACAGGATGAATTTGTGTGGCAGACCTCAGGGCGATAGAATGGTTATTGCAGAGGTCATGGGGGTGTTTATATAGCTCCCCTATTATAAACCAGCAATTGGTTATTTTTTCTCCTCATAGCTTGGCTAGTTTAAATGTTGTCTCATAATGTGTCTGCATTTGTAAACATTTTACGGTTCTCACTTACCTTCTCATGATTAGAAGCTGGAAAACAACTAAAGTTACTAATTAAGCAGACTTTAATGATTACTGAACTAATTTGGGGTGTAATTCTACTATGTGTATCGGTTACAAGTTCTGCTCTTATTATCTTTCATCTTTCTTAGCCACATCTGCCATGTCAGACATCATAAGCAGAATACTTATGAATTATAAAAAAAATCACTTTGTTCTACTAGTTAACAAAATAGCTAAACAATGAAAAAGAAATTTCAAGAACAATACTCTCAGGAGTCAAGGCTGGACCTTCTGAAATTTCTTATGGGTAGATTTGCATATTTAAAAAAAAGCATTTGTCAGGCTTTGAAAACATAATAGAAGTCCATAATTTGTGAGCACAGATCTGTGTTTACTTTATCAATATTATTATTTTGCAGGTGGTTGTAACCAGTTTTATTGATGGGGAGGGAGCTGGGGGAGCAGAGAGGGTTTAGGACTCATCTAGTATGCATGGTAAGCTGGAGGTCAAGAGAGAGGTCATCAGGGGGATCTGCATTTAGTTTAAATGTGTGTGGCCCCATAATTAAGGCAGAAAACTGATTTTGAAGGGAGATCTAGTTCAAACTACATATGCAAAAAATGAGATAGACTCTGAATTATCAAATCAGAATGTACATAAAATATAGGCAATTCATGATTATCTTTTTGATTTATTGATACTTACTTTGTTTGGCAGACACAAAGTGCACTTCCTATTGACAATTAAGTTAGGTATTGACAGGGGAGGTAGTTAACTTGCTTAATTATAGCTGTTAATAGTTCTGCTCCCTCTACTTTGCATGCTGGGAAGCCTGTGTAAACCTAACTTTCAGGCCTTCTCCCAGAAACAGGAGAGGGCAAAACCCGTATTAAGCTGTTCTAGGCAGGTATAGTCCTCAGTATGGCAGAAAGATAGGACAATCCTAATGCGTTCTTTGGAATCAAATCCACACACTTGGAGTCAGTGACTTTGAGACTCTCTGACACACCCATAAATGAGCAGAGCACATTTTAAGCCAGCAGATAAAAAACATTTCCAATATTTTCTATGCAATGTCCAGAATATGAGTTCAGCTGCAGCTAAATTAGTGCATTGTACAGCAACTTAAAAGAGGTAGTATTTTATTTTAGTGTTTGCATTTGTATGCAGTTTTAAAAGTTTGGCATCTTAAGACTTACACAAAGTTCAAACACAGCTTTAAAAGAGTTATTCTACGTGTATATGCACAGCATTATTTTGCATCCATCCATCACTCACACAGAAAGAGAGCTGTTAGATTATCCTTTCTGGTTTGTGAGGTGACAGTCTTTGTCCTATAAGGAAAGCCCATGTGAATGCTCACTCTCATTACATCTTGCTAACTTCCTCTAGCCCACAACTCTGTTGTTTTAGGCTTTCTGGCAATTGATTCGATAATTTCTGTCTTGAAGTTTTTTATGAGACTAACAAAGACACAAGGGAGAACATGAGACTTAAATCAGATTTCAGAGGGCAGATGGAAAGCAGTCAGACCTGAGAGTCCTATGAAGGTCAACCTAGCTCTCAGGTTTTAAAATAGGGACTCCCTTCATGGGCGGAACCACTTCAAATAAGCCATTCTTTTTCAAAGCTTCCCTTCTCCTAAAATAATAGACTCTTTCTAATAGAGATTCTGCTATAAATTAATAACTAATAAACATAAGGTATGAGAGAAGGAAGTTATAATATTAAGTACTATAGAATTTTTTAAAATCAGTTATGAAGTATTAAAAGCAATCAAGAACAGCTAATGAGTATCTAAAAAAATATTCTTATAAAAAATCCAAGGAGAACTAAATTGAGAAAAGTAAAACATGTCTCTATCTTATTCTTCCCTTTAAGTTCTAGTAGCTTTTAATTCTAACAAAAACCTGAATTTGTAATTTTATGCAATTTGCAAATATCTCTGAATTTCTGTCTCCCTGCTACGAAACTAAAGAGTACAGAAAATTGTACTTTTAGGTTATTTTATAGCAGACATCCTAGCTATTTATTCTTAGGTGTTCATCTTCTTTAAAAAGTAGCCAGCAACTCTGTAATGAGCTCAGGAAGGGGTTCCTACCTATTCAAGGTATTAACATCTTTTTTTTTTTTTTTTTTAATTTTTTTTTTTTCAACGTTTTTTATTTATTTTTGGGACAGAGAGAGACAGAGCATGAACGGGGGAGGGGCAGAGAGAGAGGGAGACACAGAATAGGAAACAGGCTCCAGGCTCTGAGCCATCAGCCCAGAGCCTGACGCGGGGCTCGAACTCACGGACCGCGAGATCGTGACCTGGCTGAAGTCGGACGCTTAACCGACTGCGCCACCCAGGCGCCCCTCAAGGTATTAACATCTTAACACATAAGAGATACTTCCTGGGCCAATGTGCAAATACATCCTGAAAAGAAAGCTGTAATATTTTGCCCTAGAAAGTTCTGTTGATTGCAAAGGATTAGGAAAATCTATAATGATCTATAGATTTCATCATAGATATGATATGAAATATCATATGATATGAAATCTATAGATCTTCATCATATCTATGATGAAATCTATAGATTTCACCTATAATGAAAAATTTATTTATTGTTTGCTTTACAATGTACTTTTTATATGTAACATCTTGATTCATACTTTATTAGGATCTTCAATGATTCCCTTTCCAAACTGAGAAAAGCATATAAAGAGATTTTTTTATTTTTTTATTAAAATTTTTTAAAAAATGTTTATTTCTGAGACAGAGACAGGGCATGAGTGGGGGAGGGGCAGAGAGAGAGAGGGAGACACCGAATTAGAAGCAGGCTCCAAGCTCTGAGCTGTCAGCACAGAGCCCGAAGTGGGGCCAAACTCACAAACCATGAGATCATGACCTGAGCCAAAGTCGGTCGCTCAACCAACTGAGCCACCCAGGCACCCCATAAAGAGATTTTTTTAAATCCCCTAACTATATAGTTCTATGTATCTAAGTTCTAGTCTTCTAAAATTTGAACCACTTTTACATGAGAAGGGGATATACAGAAAGAGAAAATGTGCCAAAACTTTAGTCTTGGTTTTTCTTTTGTTAATACTTTAGATATTTGTTCTAACTCTTTAAACCAGATTCATACCAACTCTCTTTTTAAAAATAGATTAACAATATAAAGCATGTTCTCTTTTTGCTCACTATGGAAAGCAGAAACAAACTGAGAGCTTGAGAACGTATTGTTTCCAACAGAAACAGATGAATTAAAAAGTCTGTGTTCATTTTAACAAAAATTCATTAGTTTTAATAACATGTTGAAAATACCACAACCAGATTGATTTAACTGACACATTTAAAATGTACATGATAAAGCAGGATACTCTATACCAAAGGTAGTAGTTACTAGTTACAGAAAGATCCAAACTTAGACACCTAAGTCTTAAGTATACTCCAGTTCCTTGGAAATGGTGCAAAATTATTTTACTTATCATTTCTTCTGTACAGTAGTTACTTTTCTAAATATGCTATTTTTAAAAAATGGGACATATGGTTTAAGCAGTATAAGTGCACTTATGGGGAAAACAGGATGAAATATCAGAAAGATGGCTTGTTCTGGGAAATCCAGGATGTATAGTTGTTACTTGAACAAAGGGGTATGCTATGTGCTGTAGAGAACAGAAGCCATTGGCATGAAAAGAATTTAAGGCTATCTGTTGGATATAGGCATTTTGGGATAAATTATGATCTTCTAAAAGTTTTCTTCCTCCTTATTGTCCTTACCAGATCTCTAGCTATACACTGCCTTTTAAAGAATGACAACAATAATGTCATTTTCCCCTTAGACCCATCTGTGACCAACACAGAATTGCATAGTAGCAATGCAACCACCTAAGATAACATGAATTGCCTGGCCTAATAAAGATTATAACTAGATCAAGACAGGGTGTCAATCTAAACCAATAATCTAAAGCTAAATTTTAATTGGTCAATAAGTACTAAAATGTGTAATTCCCTTATTTTGCAAACATGACTTTGCCCTGAAATTTCTACAGTATGACAAAATCTTCACAGTGATTTGAAAAATATATATTCTTAGCAAGAAAGCACTGTCTTCCAAATCCAAATAATTTGTCAGAGTCAACAGAGGATTGCCAATCAGTTCACAAGTGTATACAATAACAGAAAAAGAATGATTCTATAAGAATTGCACCTGTTTATGATTTGAATTCCCTTAAAGCATTTCAATTCTGTCTCTTACTGACAGTTAAAGGCATGACCTTAAATACTTGCAGCAGTTAGATATATCATGTCATTGAATGTGTTAATCCATCAATGGGTATATACTATTTAAACAATGAGTGGACAAACCAATATATTCCATTTGCAACAATTTCTGAACTATGCAACAAACTCTATCTTTTTTCTTCCCTGTTTTTAGTGAAATACTTCCCAAACTTCACAAAAACACCTCAAAGAAATGTTGATAATTCACCATCAACCTTTCCTATATTTCAGTTTTAACAATTACATATCCATAATTTAATGTCCAGGAAGAATAACATTACAGGCATATGGTAAAAGAAAACACTCTAATAGGCATATGGTAAAACAACACTGAAATAATTTCGCAAAATAATATGCCATATATTACTCTAAGTTCCTTAAAAACTTACTCTCATTAAAACTTTGCCTTTATGACATAACCAGCCACATCCATCTCCCCTTACTCTTAGGCAATGCTCAATTTTTTCATTCTTAGTCACTACCTTAAGGAAGTACAAATAAATTTTTTAAAACCCCACTAACATAGATGCTTCTTGTCAAGAGAATATGAACATATTCCTCACTCAACAAAATAACCACTGTATGAAATAAAGTCTGAATCACTGTTACAGAAATAAAGCATACTTCTGTATCTTTCAAGGTATAAAAGTAATTTATCACCATGGTATTACTTTATTTTGGATTTCTTATACTGGGAAGTTTGTACTGCTACACTGACAGCAGAAAATCTGTATCTTCTATGGCATAATCAAGACTCCTAAAAAGGTACCATAGTGTTGGGGCACCTGGGTGGCTTAGTCGGTTAAGTGTCTGACTCTGGTTTTGGCTTAGGTCATCATCTCCCGGTTTGTGGGTTGGAGCCCCATATTGAGCTCAGCACTGCTGGTGCGGAGCCTGCTTGGGATTCCTCTCTCTGTCTCTCTCTGTCTCTGTCTCTCAAAAATAAATAAACTAAAAAAAAAAAAAAAGTAACATAAGTGTGGTTAAAAGCACTGACTTGCTGGGTTCAAATCCCGGTACTGCCACTAAGTAACGCTGGCTGAATTATTCTTTATTCGATGCCTCAGCTTTCTAATTTTTAAAATTATAACAGCACTTCTCAGGGATATTTTGAAGATGACATTTAGTGATACTTATGTAAGTACTACTAATTACTGAGCTGGTAATTCTTATTTTGCACAGATACAAATGGATACCACGACAAAATTTGATGAAACGATTTTTAAAAATAAACTTCAGTGGCACCTGGGTAGCTGAGTCAGTTAAGCATCTGATTCTTGATTTTGGCTCAGGTGATCTCACCTGAGATTCTTGATTTTGGCTCAGTCTTGTGAGGCTGAGCCCCATGCCGGGCTCTTTGCTGGGTGTGAAACCTGCTTGGGATTTTCTCTCTCCTTCTCTCTCTGCCCCTCCCCTCCCTCTCAAAATAAATAGATAAACTTAAAAAACATTAGTAAGCTTCAAAAAATTTTAGGATCATTTTAGATTTACAGAAATATTACAAAGACAGTACAGAGAGTTCCCATACATCCCCCGCTCCCCACAATTTCTCTTATTAGCATCTTACGACGTAAGCAATTTTTAATGATTGCCCAATAGTGGAAGGACATCTACCCTCAGTAGTAAACCTAAAAATATAGTTAATCTGTAATTTCAATAACCTATCTACCAGATCCAAACTTTGAAACATACTAAGTACTGCATTATAATGAATAAATGCTGAATTTAATGTTTTGGTAATAGCACTGCATGCACTATACTAATGTAGGATATTTTATTGTCTCATTAAAAAGGAATAATAAAATGGAAAAGTTATTTTAATGTGTATAATTACTTCTACATATATAGTGAAGTTCCAAATTAAAACATGTAAAGAAGCAAATAAAGCTAGGATATTTAAATTGCTATTACTTTGTAATTTTAAGGTTGAATAAATTTTCTTAATATCATAAAGTAATTAAAACTACGGAAGGGCAATATGGGTGAATAAGTTTCGAAGTAAGAATTTTTAATTTAAGTATTTTCTTACTTTTAGAGAATTCTGTTTACAATAATATAAAACAAGGAAACATTTTCTGGGTTATTAAAGAAACAGAGGTAAAGGGGTACATTTGCAGAAATATTCAAAAAGGCTGGACACCTGAGGCACACAGCGTTCAATGTACGCATTCACTGTTCATTTCAGTAGCCACTAGTCATATGTGGAGAATTAAATTTAAATTAATTAAAATGAGATAAAGCTGGAAATTAAATTCTTCCTTTGCACCACATTTCAAGTACTCAGCAGCAGTATGTGGTTGGTGGGTAGTGTATGGGCAAGGGCATACAGAGAACATTTCCACCACTGCAGAAAGTTCTGTTCAACAGTATTGCTTGTTCTACACAAGGAACCAAGTGTCTCACTAATCACACCTGAGTCTTAACCAATAGTCTTAATCTCTTATCCAAACAAGTTCTTTTGATTACACTTGGAAAAACGAAGCAGAACAGTAAAAAGAGGCTTATATCTCCTTTACTGAATGTTTAAGAGAAACAGGAAGAGGTTCTGGCCATTTCTCACAGACAAATGGCCACCAAGAAATGGAAAACTTGCTGAGGTCCTCAAAGCCATTGCTGTACTCACGTGGTAGGGTAGCAGTGGGCCAGGTGGCCAGGAGGACTCCTCTTCAGGGGTACATTTCCTCACTAGGGGAGGGGTCCCCATGTGGGGCCTTCGCACTGGTGGGACCTTCCCCGTTACGGGGCTGGGGTTCCTGCCAGTGAAAAATGGGAAATTTCATTGTTAGCCAACTTTGAATCTTTCCCTTTTTGAGATATTAAAAACACTGCTTACTGGATTATTTAGTTAATTCAAAACAGGGTTATATGAGATAAACTCTTAGAACTGGTTAACCATGATGAGTGACGGATTCTACCTGCCCCTCAGTCTCCCAGGACACGACCTGCAGCATTACTGAAACTATTAGAATCTTAGATCTAGTCACATAATGAGAAGATTAGATTGAACCAGATAACGGGGTTTCCCAATCAATGTTAAAAACTGTCTTTTAATTACCAGTAATGGGCAGTGGTGAAAAGAGAAAATATAATCATATGTAACAAAAACCTTACAAAGTTCCACAGCTCCTCATTTTCACCCCATCCAAACTTTAAAAATTAGAGTTGAAAACGGGAAGCAAATGTTTGAATTCCATCCACTTACTTCTCCTGACCATTCTATGATTTGGTATTATTAAATGGTGATAAATGGCCAAGGGTGATTAATGGTCTTTGAAATGGTCAAGAGAAACTGGGATCTGTTGAGGTTTTTTTTTCAAACAAATTTTAAGAAATCCATGTAAGCAGTTTGTAAAGATCTACAAATGTGGCTAACAATAAAAATCCCCCATGAACGCTTTCATTCAACAAATGCTATTTGTTCAAGATGAGCGCTTTCATTGTTTTAATCACAACATACACAACTGCAACAAAATATTTTTGCTAACATTTCAAACTGTAATATTATTACCCCGAATTCTTCCAGTTTAAATTATTTTTGCCAGTGTGTTTTATAATGGCATACCTTTGGGCAATAAGGTAAGGGGCCCAATTCAACAGAACACTATGGATTCTTCGGGAAGATAACATCACACTTCTATAAAGCACTGAAAGGAAGGGAAAATGCAAGTTTGTGGTGAACTCTGAGAAGATGCAGGAGGAAGTAAATGCATGGAGTTGTGCACTGAAAGATTTTCCCAAAGATACCAGACCCTGGTTCTGCCAGACTTAGTTTCCTAATCTCTTGAGTTGCAACTTTTGCCTCTAATCCCTTATAATTACCTGGGCTCCCAGACAACAATTTAGAGATCAGGTTATTAAAAATTGCACTTCTCTGTCTATAACTACACGGAGTCCCCTGCTCATGCTCTGTCTTACTCTCTCTCAAAAATAAATAAACATTAAAAAAAAATTAAAAAAAAGGGGGGGGGGCGCCTGGGTGGCTCAGTCGGTTGGGCATCCGACTTCAGCTCAGGTCATGTTCTCACGGTTCGTTGTTCAAGCTCCATGTCGGGCTCTCTGCTGACAGCTCAGAGCCTGGAGCCTGCTTCTGATTCTTTGTCTCCCTCTCTCTGGCCCTCCCCTGCTCATGCTCTGTCTCACTCTCTCTCAAAAATAAATAAACATTAAAAAAAATTTATAACTACACGGAGGATGGGGGATGGAGAAAGGAAGCAGAAGCAGGAAGAGATATTTTATTAAAAAATTGGATACACTTGAATATAAATGATAAACCTTGAAATTTGTAACAGAACTGCATTTCAGATAGTTAGAAAGTATCTGGAATCCAACGACATAATATTACCTGTAAGTTTGAATACTTTCCATAAGAAGAACTACTATCGTTCTTGATTAGTTTTCTATCAGAATCCTTATGGCAGGCCATGCATAAAAAATATTAATTTCGTAAACTATTCCTAAGTGAATTCAAAATCTTAATTACAGTGGATAAACTAAGTTTACCTAAGCTGTTGTGAGACAAAGTGAGGTTGTAAAAATTTAAATTTTGACATAATCTGTATGAAAAATAGTTCCAGACTATATGGTCAAATAGAAACACTGTCAAAGACATAAATATTAAGATCTATATTAAATAGCAAAGGCAGGCATGCCTTTCAGGAGTTGACCAAAGTTCCCAGGAGGGGGACTGAAATGCTTCATGACTAGAGCTTCATTCTGGAAAGATTATGAGGTCACTGACCCAGACAGATTCAATCAAATTAAATTCTGCTGGACTTCCTGTCTACCCAGAAACACCCTAATATTCACAGATAAGAACTTCTTCACAATGGCTTATCTATTCGGAAAAAATGACTTCCCTAAAAAGAATGATTTTTAAAAACAGAAACTTACTGTTCCGAATATTGATTTAATATTCACTTTGCTATATAATCAGTTTTTCTGTAACCTTTCTTCAAGTCATAGGCTTCAAGAACAGAACAGCAATGTCTAAAAACTACATATAATGCTCTGTTTCCCAATTCTAAGATAAAATTGTAAAACATATTACCACAAGGATACCTGAAGCTGCCACATGTGGTGGTGGTGGCGATTTCCCACACCCCAAAGGCACCTGGCGGAGAGGGGCTCTCCTCACCACACCTCATATCCCGTGCAAGGCTGTTCTGGAATGTCTCTTCCTACTCCACGCAAGATGCCATATATGTTAATGGAGGCCCTGAAGACAACTATATCATACCCTATTTCATTCACTATAAAATGATGATGCACTATTATTTTATGAACCATTAAGAAAAAAATTGCCAAATTAAACTATAACTAAATGATTTCTTAAAACATAAAAATTATTTTACACTTACTGAATGGGCTCTCATGATAAGTACAATGGTGATAGATGGTAATTATCACTGGAGCACAAATAAAAAGACTATGTGAGCAAAAAATTATTACTAAAGCTTCTTTACATTCATATTTCCAATCTTCTGCACCACTTTTCAGCTCAGAGATGACAGTTTTCCCACAAAATACAGTCCTGTGTACCATTAGGAGCATTGTTGGTGCAGTGTATCTTGACATGTTGCTCCACTTCTGCTTCTGGAATTTTCTTCCAAGCTGCAGACTTTTTTTGCAAGTGTTTTTGTGAATGCACAGGCACTAACAACTAAGTCACAACAGCTAGCTGGCCAAAAGCAAAGATAAAAGAAGTGTTAAAATATGAGAGGGGTGGGAGAAGAAAGGCTTCCTAGAATTGCTGAGCTAGAGTAACAGTGCTCCCAAAGTCTGCAAACGCTTCTCTTTCACTTTCTGTCATCCATCCAACAATTCACTCCCCAAATAGTTATTAATCTCCTAATATATAAGGCAGATACTAAGCTAGGGCTAGAGCAGTGTACAAAGCAGGTAATGATACTACCCTCAAGGAACTTATGAGCAGGTTAGCATACACAATTTATACGAAACTACAATTATTGTAATATTATAAAAAAGAAACACATGGTGAAAAATAACATACATGACTAATTTGACCCTGTCAAGGAGGACAGACAGTACCTAAGGAAAGAGAGGAGAGAGAAATATGTCAGGCAGAGAAAAGAGCAAGCGTAAGGAAGGAGAGAGCAAGGAACTTTTTTCACACGGGTAATAGTACTGGGAAAAGGAAAACTCCAGACTTCTTGAGGACTATCACATTAGAGTTCCAAACTATACTCATATTGGGGCATCTGAAATGCCACTATATTGCTCTGATTAGAATGCAGGTGTATGGAGGCTAGGTAATTCCTCAAGTGTTGGCTCAGGTCCAGTGGGATCTATAGACCTCCCATGGACTTATTTCTTGACTTCAAGTGTATAACTGGGAAACCCTCACGCTGGCTCTCTGACATTGGGATACGTGTCATTTTTGTAAGAAGAGCGGAGCAAACCCTTGAAACTTTCCCCTACAACTCCATCTTCAGTCTAGATATAGTAAATCAAAAGCAATACCGTATACTGGGAAGAAGTGCAGAGATTAGCACCACTATCAGAGACATACAGATGCAGGAGCGGTGGTCCTTAATTATATACCCTTTCTATACTTACAGTGACCCTGCAGAAAAAAAACAGATGATGGATCATTGTAACCTTAAACTGGTGGAAGTCCCAATAGCGGCTGTCATGCTAAGTATGACATTATACGGCTTCTGGCATTTGGTATTCAGCTATTTATGGAGTGAGTACTTTCTTCTCAGAGCCCACAGAAGGGTGGATCAAAAGCAGATTCCTGGTACAGACAGGATACTACCCTGCCCCAGGGCAACAGTAACTCTCCTGATCTCCCTCAACATTTAATCTGCACGGACCTGGATCATCTGCTCATTCCACAGAATGTGACTCTAATCCATTATATTGATGACACCATACTAACTGGATCTGTAAAGCAAGAAATGGAAAAGAATCCTGGTTGACCTAGTAAAACGCACACCAGACACCTCACAAAAAATAGGAGATACCGCACACTGCTTATGTTTTTAAGAACTCAAGGGCTCCGAGACATGCTAAGAATATCCTCTGTCAGGTAAAAAACATCTCGCTTTTCTCAGCACCTACTGCTAAGAAAAAGGTAGACCTCACTGGGTTCTGGAGACAATATATTCCATATTTCATAACACTGCTTTGACTCGTTTATCAGAGATGCAGTGGCTGCCTGTTCCAAGAGTGACCCAGAACTATGCAAAAGACTATGTAGCAGGTCCAGGCTGTGGTGCATCTGTGCCAGTGGATCTGAGGGTGCAGGACCTGTCCCTGATAGAAAAGGTGTCTGTGGAGTCTCTTGCAAGTGCCAAAAGAGAAGCCACAGTGCAGAACCCTGGGGTTCTGTGGCAGAAAACAGAGGGCCCTAATGGAATTTTTATGCCTGACCATGGGTCAACAAAGGACCCTGGGACCGGAAGTACTCACTGAGACACAAAGTTAGATGGGCACAGAAACAACCTGCTATATGATGGAAAGGACTTATTTTGGATTAGGCCCAAGTATACTCAGAAAGCATGAGTAAATTACATTTCCAGGTAACCCAGACTCCCAGGTGATAAATGTCTCTTTCTTTCATGACCAACTGACAGAAAGAAAAAGAATTCGACAATGGACTACCGCTACACTGCAGTCTTATTCAGGAGTGGACATAAACGACTGTGGCAGAGGAAGTCTGGCCGGGGAGAACAGCTGGAGCAGTGCATTTGGTCATCCATTTCAAATGGAGGGAGAAACGGCCTCAACCACACACATCTTGACTCGTGGGCCGTAGCAAATGGCTCAACTGCTGATCGGGGCCTAGAAAACAGCGGTGAAAGACAGTATGATAAGGAGGTCTGGGAAAGATGGACTGGACACAAATGAGGCGCAGTTTTGTATCTCACATTCGTGCCCACCAGGAAGCATCTACCCAAATGTCAATGTGTATTGCTAAAGGTCAACAAAAGGTGAACAGGATGAGTCCTTCTATGGGTGTCAGCCAGCCTCCCAGTTAGGTCACCAAAGAGTTGATACAACGAGCCCATGAATAAAATGGCTATGGTGCTTCTGCTCACCAATGCTGAAAAAAGTTATTGCTACTGCTAAATGCTTTAACCTGCCAGCAACAGATATAGTGTCAAGCTCTCAATGTGCCACAATTACTCAAGACCAGTCCATCACTGGGTGTAAGACTGAGCACATGGGAAGGGGCAATGATTTATTTTACTAAAATTAATACCTACTCTGGATATGAGTTTTGTTTCTAGCTCCCAATACTTTTGCTACCACCACTATCCCAAGGCTTATAAAATACCTGATCTATCAATATGATATCCCACAAAACCCTACTTTAGGCCAAGGACCCATTTTATAACAAAGAAATGTGACAATGGGTACATAACCTTAGAATCCACTGTTCTAACCATGACTCTACCCACAGAGAAATAGCTGGCCTTACAGGCAGGTAGAATAGCCTATTAAAAAGTCAGGGGGTGCCTGGGTGGCTCAGCAGGTTAAGCATCTGACTTCGGCTCAGATCATGATCTCACGGTTCGTGGGTTCGAGCCTCGCATCGGGCTCTGTGCTAACAGCTCAGAGCCTGGAGCCTGCTTTGGATTCTGTGTGTGTCTCCCTCTCTCTCTGCCCCTCCCCACCTTGGGCTCTGTCTCTGTCTCTCAAAAAAAAAAAAAAAAAAAAAAAAAAAAGTAAGAAACAAAGAATCAACTGTTAAAAAATAAAAGTCAGCTAAAGAGAAATCTTAAAGATAACTCCCAACTCCAGATGTGGCATATACGCTGAAGCAATGCTTTCAATGTATGGTCTGCTACCAACAGCTAGAACACTTAGGTCTGGGAACCAAAGGATGAAAGTAGGATTAGCTTCTGTCATCATCATTCCCAGTGGACCCACTTGCAGAATTTGTGTTTCCCTTCCATGAAACTTCAGTATCTGCTAAGTTAGAAGTCCTGATACCCAGGCTGGTTTGGGGAAGTAACTGTTTCATCCAGAGGACACAAAAGAGTTACATTAAATGTAAATCTCTGACTACCTTCTGGTCACTGTGGGCTTCTCATGTCTGTACACCCATAGAAAAAAAGGGAGTCAGTCTACTTTTGGGGATACTCAATACTGATCATTATGAGAAGCAAAGACTATGGCTACAAAGTGAGGGAGGGAGAAATATGTCCAGAACTTGGGGGATTTCATCAGAAATCTCTTGGTGCTTCCATGGCCAGTGGTAACAGTCAATGGGAAATTCCAGCATGACTCAATAAGAAAAAGGCAACTAAGGGCTCAGACATTTGAGGGAAGTCTGGGTCACTTCAGCAGGCAAGGAACTCAAATCCGGCAAAAACATTTGCCACTGATGAAGAAAATGTAGACCGGGTAAAAGAAGGAGATGATGAGGATCACTCACAGTTTCAGGGTCCGTTGCAGCAGTAGGGACTGCGTAGTTAGTTTCTCTTAGCTCTCTTGCCTTAAGTCTTTTGCCATAGGATTAAAGCAAGGCTTCACCTTAAAAGGGACTCAGTTACTGATTGCACTTGTATCTCTGATCTCAGGGAGGCAGTGAGGCCCCATACTGTAGTATGGAAGCTAGGTATAATTTAGGGCACGAGTGATCTGAGTGGTAAAAGGGGTATATTACACTGGACACCTTGTCTGTACCACGTTAGATTCTCTCAATTTCACTTGCGTCTTATTTCAGCTTTCATCAGTACTAACTTCACAAAGGTATATGTGACAGCACCTTGCCTCATGTCTGTGGGCAGCTCTTGCCTCTCACTCCAAGATCTTTGTTGACATTGATCCCCACTTGCAAGTGGATCCCCACTTGCACATCACCCCATTAACTACTGGGGGACTTGGGGAAGTTAATATATCGTAGGGAAAATCTTGACCAGTAAGAACTAGTGGAAAAACTCTTCCTCCTTTCTCCTCTCACAATGCACAATCTTAAGACAGTTTACCTTATTTCTCAGGGGTATGGTCCTCCAGGATCGGGCAGTGCCAGGCAACTCAACAGCTTATCCATGTATCGACTCTCCCTGCTACCAAACTACATTCTTCTTGCCCCTCTACTTGCTGAGATTACAGCCAGCCCCTAACAAAGTAACAGCACAAAGCCCCCTGCTTCAGATTCTTCTTTCTGAGGAAGCTAAGACAAACCTCAGAGTATGTGGTGTCGTTATGATGTCCAAGCGGTCATTCCTCTAGTGCTCAGAGGTGGTAAGTGAAACCACAGGCAGAGATGAGATCACTCAGAGAGGGAGAGAGAGTGAGAGAAGAGGACCTAACAACTGTCATATGAATGGCCATGAGGAAGATAATGGCTAGAAAAGATGACTGGCGACTGGCAGGAGAGGTGGGTGGAAACCTAGAAAGTATTGTTACTGTAAGGGAGTTTAGCAGGGCACACAGATAATACACATCCAAGGAGCTGTTGCTTTCTTATTACTAAATTTGGTTAGATTTTGATTGCTGTGGATATTTGATATGATGCATTGTCAAAGAAAATTAAGTAATATGCAAATAGAAGTGTGGTGGAGGAAGTTTTTTCAAACCACATTCCTCTGAGGGGAAACCCCAGGCAAACTGAGCAAGAGTGATGTACTTTGTAACCAGTAACCAGACCTTCTCCTTTGTGCCTCCCTGGAGGGCAAACTGGTGGTAGATACAGACTGATGAGAGAATGATCTGGTGGCTAAGCTATTAATTTATGAATTGTTACCTTTTAAAGATCTCTTTGGATAAAAAAAAAAAAAGCTCAGATACAAAAAAATAAAAGAAAAAAGGCTCATAAAACATGCTTTTGTAAGGAGATATTGTAGAAAAAAAACACAGAAAGCTCAGCACCCTGAGTAAGGCAACTTCAGTTTAGTAAACTCAAAACTATTTCACAGCAAATTTTTCTTCCTTACATTCAGGAGGGCACAAGCGTTCATAAAAATGCTCTATATACCTTTACGAACACTTAGGATCAGAAAATAAATCTTCCTTAATACTGAGAATTTACCACTTAGGCTAAAAAGTATGGAATACTGTTATAAGAAGCTACATAATCTTTACAGATTTTTAAAGATTGATTGTATATATCTATCATTTATAGAATTTTTTTATTTTTTATTTTAAATGTTTATTTATTTTGAGAAAGAGCGAGAGCGGAGGGGGGAGCGGGGGAGGGGAAATCAGGTCGCGAGAGAATCCCAAGCAGGCTCTGTGCTGTCAGCACAGAGCCTGATGCAGGGCTTGAACTCACAAACCATGAGATAATGACTTGAGCTGAAATCAAGAGTTGGACATTGAACCGACTGAGCCACCCAGGTGCCCCCATAATTTAACTTTTTACAATTTATAGAAATGTTTTGGCATTCTTCTTTAGTTCATTCAAACTTCTTTCAGTTTATTAAGTTCAGTGTAAAAAAAAAAAAAAAGAATCATTCTGCCTGACTTCACTCTGATTTCCTGTTTCATTCAGTATTACTAGTCTCATTGATATTAAAGTCTAAGGAGTGTAATGATACTCCAGATTTTATTAAAATACACTCATGTTGTTCTTTCAACTTCCAGACAGGTTTTATTCTCACAGCATGCATTACATAGGTCACATTTAAATCTAAAGTTATAATTAACAATGTAAAAGTGAGAGAACTAAAATCTAAATTTCTAACAATATGAACACTGGGGAGCTTCAATTTAAATCACAAATCAGTGCTTTATAATAACATTCTTTAAGTTTTTAAATAAATATGAAATGTTCTTGAACATAAGTGTCACAGTAATTGTAAATATAAGTGTTTCAGAGGACCCAAGTGGAGAGTTTTTCATATTCTGTCACCGCCTTTGGTAATTAAAAAACATGACATATTTAAAATCTTTAGTTCATAATAGTGCCTCAAGCATTGTACAGTTAACAACCACCTTTGAAAAATAATAGCATAAAGCTACTACAATGAACACATTATAACTTCAAAATATGACAGAATCGATGATACCTGTTGGCGATGTCGGGAGACCTGCTCTGGCCGCACAAGCGTTACAATCAAGCTAGTGGGCTCCTCTAATAAGATCTGCTTCTTTGCAGGAACCCCACCGTTTGCCTCCTTCCTCAGAGACAGTGGCATCAAGCTTTCCTTCCCCAATTTTCTGATTCATGCTCAAGTACATGGATGGTATTCCAGCAATTCTAATTCAATGACAGGCACAACAGCTGCCTGCCAACACCAGAGTGGATTTAGTTTTCATGTGATGCCTTAGAATACCTAACTGATGCAATACCAGGTGAAATGACTTCAGAGATTTTTTAAAAGTTGGCCTTAAAACCCCAGCATTTGTACACTACAGCTCAGTACCCGAACAATCCATTCTCTCTACAATTCTAAGTAAAATGTCAGCAGCTAGGGTTTTTTTTTTTTTAAATAGCCTTTAGGTGTTTCAAATTTCCTGTGCTTGTTTCAGCAGACTTCTGACCTGCCTAACAATAAGCAAGTCACTTAGGATTTAAATACCCAGCTATACTGCTGGGAGTCAATAAGAGCCAGATCTAGGAAGAGCAGGAAAGGAACTCGGAGGGGGCAAAGTGGTAGGAAATGTCTTCCGAACACTCCCTTCCCATTTAAAAAAATCTAAGTCAAGCAATAACTCAACTCTTTATAGTTCCTTAAAACCTGAACACTATTCTCCGGACAGTAAAATTTATAAGTAGTATACAAATCAACTAGACTGAAATGTTTACGTTGATCTTTTTTTTATCCTTTATCTCAGTATCTTGCCTGATGGCTCTATATTTCAAAGCTCTGACAGAATTGTTTGATTGGTATGATCTGTGACTACTTCCTTTGTAACAAAAAATAACGTTTTCTCCTTTAAAAATTTTTATTATTTTTTTTTAAGTAAGCTCTACCCCCAACACGAGGCTTGAACTCATGACCAAGAGTTGCTCGCTCTACCAACCAAGCCAGCCACGTGCCCCCAGTTTTCTCTTTTGATGCTAAAATATTTCTGTTCGCAAAGCACGATCCTTGGTTTGTTCAGACTTTGAGGCGCAAATGTTATAGATAATGCAGGTCATTATTTTGTATCTTATTAAATATTCATTTTAAAAAACTGTAAGAATTTCTAGTATTAATAAATATAACTTTCCTGGTTCCACTGGAGGCTCATTCAGACAGACTGTTGAGATCAGGTAGGTTTCATGGCCATGGAAACTTGGATTGTGCATGTTAAAACGAACTGGGCTAATCGCTGAGAGAGCTACGGTACTTGAGTTATACATCTGGATTACGGGATGGGGTGGGCAATATAATGCATTTTGGATGAAAGTGTTACTCTACTAAAACACAGTAAAATTATGTGTATCTTCCCCTTTTTCAAAAGGTGGTGTCACATGACAGGGGTTTCAGACTGCTTGAGAGGAGGGGTAGGGACAGCTGTTAAGAGGCTAGGATACAGAATGTTCATTTTAAGAGTAAAATTCAACCCTGATCTCCTGAGATTCCCTGTCATGATCTCTGGGACGTTAGAGGCTTTGGGCAGCTAGCCGACACTAGGGGTCACTGAAAATTCTAATTTCATCCCCCAGATCTACCTTCATTTATTCAAACGTTTATCCATGAGAATCCCGAGCATAATTCCAGGGTTCAGATCCAGAAGGGAGAGGTGCCTCTGGGCACAATACCTCCTGGCTAGGACATACACTCTGTATCCCTTTAGTTCTTAGATTCCTGGCATTTGCCAAGTAACAATATATGATAACGAGTCAGTAAGGAATTCAGTTTCATGGCTTCCTTCTACAGTGTACCTGAGGGGACAGGGTCTCCCGTTTTCCATAGAGATATCCTATAAACACAACAACCTATTTCTTATTTTTTTTTTAATCACATACAAAAAATAAAACATCTCATAAACTCAATGTCAAGAAATAGAAAATATTTCTTTTGATCAACCTATTTATAAGTGTTATTGAGTTCGTATTCCAAATCTCATACTCTGATTTCTTTGTTGACAAAAATAATCTCACAATTATTGGAGGAAAAATCTAACAATATTCACATTTTCCTTCAAATGAAGACAAAAATAGCTAGCCAGTATATGGTAAGTATTCAAACATACTTGCAAGAAGTTACAAACCATACAAAAACACTGAGATGTGGTTGTTTGAAAATCTGTACCTCCGGTGGTAACTGTGACAACATAAATCTACAGTCATTCTGATTCTTTTATGGTTTCAATCTGAGCACAGATGAAACCAAATATCTCAATTTATGAACTATGTTAAATTTCTCCTTTCCATTTACATGTGGTATGGGCCACATGGAACAGTATCTAACTTCATAAGTATTTCAAGAATATATCAGGTTTGTGATACGTAAAATACAATGAAAAGGAAAATTTTAACACTTTAAATATTACTCAAGTAAAGAGAACATGACTAAGAGCTGAATGACTGCCTGTCACCAACTGCCTATCACTCTCTGCTACAAAATTTACTTAGTACCAACTAATGAAAGATCACAATTGTACAACTACTGAAAGTGTTTGACACATCAAGTTGAAGAGATCTGTCCCTTTTAACTCGAACCTTTTCATACTTAGATTCAAGGAATTTGTAATACCAGAGAAAAGACAGAAACATATTATCTAATTCTAAGTACTACTTCTGCTGATCAATGTTCAAACCTCCCACAGGCTCCTGAATGTCTACAGAATGAGGCCCATGTTCTGGCAGTGGTACCCTAAATCCTCCATAACTTGGGAGGCCTCACGTCAGTTTTATTTCCTCTTGCTCTGGAACGAGGGAACCTGTTCTCTAGACAACGTGAATTCCCGAACCTTAATGACTCTGTACCTCTACCTGCGTACTTTTTCTTCTTTCCCCCTTTCCTCTTCCTTCTCTCTTTTTCTTTCCTTGCTTTCTTTTTTTACAACCAACCTGGGGCCTGAATTCATGGCCCCAAGATCATTGGTCGCATGCTTTACCAATTGAGCTGGCCAGGCGCCCCTCTACTTAAGTTCTTGCTGAAGCCTGCAGGGAACACCTTTCTTGCTTCTCTCCACTCATTCAAGTCCCATTGGAATCAATCTTGGATGCTTTAAAGGAACCTATATGGTTCAGGTTTGTGCTCCCACAGTCGTAGCTCAGGGACTGGCATGAAATGAAGTTCTTCAAATTTCTGTTGAATTAAACAGACTCTATAATTAACTTAGGACTCTATTCACAGTCTGCCCCTCATTGCTCCAACTGGGCCATTTCGGTAACTGATCTTTAGAATCACTGTGCTCATATTGCATCCACTGCCCATAGTGACATACAGTTACGCTTGTTGCTTTCATGGCATGTCTCTGAGTTTCTCTTACATTGATCAATTACAACATTTATGGATTATACTACTTCTTTTACCCTTAATGGTAACGATGATTACAAATGGACCGTGTTTACTGAGTGCTCACTACATGCCAGGGACTCTTAAAATTATAATTAGCACTTTACATGTGCTATTGCATTTAGTTCTCAATCTATCAAAACCTTCCCATTTTACAGATTACCAAACTGTGGCAGAGAAATTAAGTATCTCGGAAAAATCACCTAAGTGCTAAGAGGATGACCTGGGAGGCGCTATGCATGAAGAGTCATAAGGGTAGTTTTTGGTAGCATGGTCAAAGAAGTCCTCTCCTTATAAATAACACTTGGGAAGAGAGCTTAAAGAGAAAGAGATAGCCGTGAAGGAAGAGTGTTTCAGGAACAGCAAGGAGAAAGGTCTCAAGATGGGAAAAACCTGGTATAGTTGAGAAGCAGAACTAAGGCCGATGTGGCCAGAGCCAAGTGAAGAGAGGAAAAACAGCAGACAATGAGGCTGCATAGGGAGGCAGCGGCTAGCTCATGGACAGCCTTGTGGGCCAAGCAAGAAGCTCCACACGTACCGATTTTCCTTTACATCGTACAATCCTTATTTTTATTCTCCATAGCAAGAGCCTCAATGGCAGACACCATCTCTGATTTAACGTCTCTTACAGCAACCAGCCCAAAGTATTCTGCAAAGTACCCTGTGAAGAATCTCCTAACTGGCTTAAAGACTGGGGAGTGTATCACTGTGTGCAGGAGTGGTGGAAAAGATCTAATTTAAGAGAAGCAACTGGAGAAAGGCGGTATCCCAGACTTGTGGTCTATAGCTGCATGGCTGTGGCGGGAGAGCAAAAAAGTTCTTGTAACAACTACATGGAATATGGAGAAATGATTTTGTTTTGAAAAGGGGAGGTAGAGTTCTTGAAAGAAAAACTTCTCTGTGTGAGGAAGAAAACTCTAAATCAAGATACAATTAGGACTTAGATTTCCTATAAAAGGAAAACAAGTTCTCAAATCCTTTCCCAAGTAAGAGTGTTCCAGTTTTTTATGGGAATAAAGTTACTACAGCATGTGAATTCATAAAAAAACAACAACAACAACAAAACAAGATTAAGAAATGCCCAGAGAAAGCAAAGTACTTAGTTACCTATAAAAATGTTAACATGTGATCCCAGCAAGGGGAAGAAATATCGTCGAATAGCAGAATGCATATGGTCACTGAAATCAGAAAGTCCACGATTAGAATCCCACTTTAGCCACTGTTTTGTTAAAACCTAACATTAAGGTTCAAAATTATGTGATGCCCTGAAATCTGGTAACATCAGGAAGGCCTTGAATAGCCTACCCATAAGTTGCTCTCTCTACTCTGGTTCTATCTACAAGGGCCCATAACAGACCTTATCAAAGGGCTCACGTGTAGTTCCTGCTTTTCCCTGAGTAGCAGGTTTCAGTTTCCTGCGAGCTTGCAGATATATTCGGACAAGCCAATCACATCATTCTGTGGGAACCAGGGGATACACCACTCTCTTAATACTACAAAGCCTGCCTCCCACAGCCTCTGGCTGTTCACTCTATTCATAAGTGCAATTCCCACGTGACCTGCATGGCATGCAGGGTCTTCCTCCCTGAAGCTGTGAGTATATGTGACTAATAAACAGCCGCCAATCTCATCTGACAACTATCGGGTGTTGTGTGTTCAGCCATCCCCACAACCCTATGGCAGGAATCCTTTCCTCATCAAAGGGGTGAAGGGGTGATCAAAACAGCCACTTAACTGGGTGTGTGACTTAGGCCTCAGGCCAAGTCACTTAGCGTTTGTCTCAGAGCCTTTTATTTTGTAGAAGAGGATTAACGATATTTACTTTGAAACTTGGGAGCACTCTGTCCAACAGCTATTATTGTGAACACTGTGCCTAGCAGTGCAGTGCTAGACCCATGGTGGATTCTAATGCCATCCGCACCCCATCGCTTCCTCGGTACCCCCATGACTTTTACTACTGATTTAAAACTTCTAATTTAAAATTAATAATAACTGAGTTTGAAACTATAGATGGGGATATAAATGACAAATTGGCGAGATTTGGTTTAAAAGCAATCTGGCTTATTTATAAGAAATAACATTTCAATTCCAGCTACCACAAAAAGAACTACAAAGCGAATTTATCAAGTTTTTGGCAAATAATGAAAAGTAGACATGAAACTAAGACTGCTTTCAAGATACCAAATAGTAGGTTCAGTTGTGCTTTGAGTGAATCTTGATATGCAAATAATGTAGTAATTTACAGCGATAAAAGACCTTCTAATAAGCTAACATTGTGTGTGCAAATGTTTTATTTTTAAACAAATGAAAAAAAAAACCTGGGTGCTTCAGATAAGAGACAAGAGGAAAAATAGAGCTAATAAAGCTTTACTCTGGCAGAATTTCTTCTTCAGATTTTTCTTCTTTATCACATCTCAACTTGTGTAAACACATACCCTAGTGTACCCATGTTTCCTGAATTCAGTAGTATATCCTTATGCCTTTTGATTTTTATGTAAGTACATAATTTATACAAGTTTGCATATTTATGTATTTGGAGAGGAAGAAGATTATAAAATATACCTTATATATATTCATACTAAAATGAAATTTTAGAATTATAAAAAAAGAGTGGGGAAAGAAACTTAAACAGGATATTGGAAATCCTTTTGGACACGCATGGGGTTATCATTTTGGAGTATGTGTTTTGTACTGAGAATTTTTTGACTTTAGATTTTTTCTAATTTAATAGAGCTGATGCATAATTATCTCATTTGGGGGATGCAAACTTTCTTCTCTTCAGAATTCTAAGTTGATATTGAAATATTACTATTATAAAATCTGAAATAAACCATAATTCAGATTACGTTGCTTAGTAAGCAACTGAATGCCATATTGAGATATTTTTTAATGTACCTTTTAAACAGAGCTCCTTGGCTACCACATTCAATAAATATTTAAGTATGAGCTTAAAGTGGATTACTGTTAGCATGTTGTAAGAAAATTGCACAGTGATAAAGCTTGTAATAAAAATAAGCAGGACACCCACTGTTCATACACTATAGTTAAGTGTATTAGCTGGTCTCAAAAGCATTAACTTTTACTCAAACAGCAGCAGTATTCTGTCCAATCTATTAGCTTCAGACAGTGCATACTAGCTGCAGGCTATTGGAAATCTTTATGTTTGTATGCTCAAAGAAAATGGTTTTCACTATATTGTAGTTAAATATAACACTGAGGATTTATCTTAAACACAAATGGGGAAAAAAAAAAGAAAAATCTCTTTTATTCTGATAAACAAGGAAGCTTAAAAAAATTTACCATTTGTATATATGTATCCACACATTTTCAATCTTGAAAAAAGAGGAAAGACATGATTTGTTATAATTAACTTTTCTTAAGGAATATAAATTTAAAAAAGGAGAACACCAATTGGCCAGATTTCTTATTTAGTCTCATTCTGTTAAGTCTATCTTTCCCTTGAGCCAAATAGTTTGGGAATATTAACCAAACACATAACTTCGCTCGGTGTTGAAAAAAAAATTTTTAAGCCATGAAGACAAGCCATTTTCTTGGCTCCTTAATATTACAAGGTATTTTTAATATTCAGAGATTACATACTGTGGTTAATTACAGCCAATAAGATGTCATCAGCCTATATAATACATAGGTCTGATCAATGTGTTTTTAAATTTTTCTCAGATGATTTCTAGTGCCAAACAATGCTATAAAGTCATATTCATTTACTGTTGACATTAGTCCAGAATTGAAACATCTAATTAATTGTCTGCATTAAATCACACATCAAACAGGATTCCAGCTTCACATAGGATAGGATTCAATCAGCTGACTTTCACAGTTTTTCTTTTTGTAAGGTATAAACGCATGATGATTTTTTTACTGTCACAAGGGTAGACTAGTTCTTTATAGAGGAGTACATCAATAATAAAGCAACTTAATTGTGGGTATACTTGTGAGAACGTTGATTTTGTTTGGTGCACTGCACTATCCCAGGTGCCTGCAACAGTACCTGACATATAGGAAATTACATGCAGTAATTATTTGTTGAATGAATGACATGTAGGTACAAGTCTTCTACCAAAAAGTCATATTTATTTTTTTGCTTCCATTACCATCACATAAATGAATATAGAGGAGTATATATAAAGACATCAAAAGCTGAAAACGTCATGTTTAGTATTTTCAGTTGCAGTGTATTTAAGAACCTTTTTATCATGATAGCAAATAATGTCTACTTTTATAGGACCACATATTTATTATTTTCATTATGAACTTCAAGAAAAAAGCAGAAATCTATGTTATTGCTATCTTGGAATGAATCCAGATGAATCCTAATGAACATATGTAAATACATCTCTATAAGGTTGGGATGGGGAGGAAAGCTTTTTAAAGTATTTATGTCAACTTTAATGGAATATGAGATATTCAAAATTGAGAAAGCTCCTACTGCAATGGGACATAATAACAGGAAGCATTATACTTAAGTATTAAACTTGTTGGAAAAAGAAAGTAAAGAGAAAAATAGAGCATGTCAGACTTGTGGAGGTTTACAGTGGCAATTTGCCAACAAAAAGTTATAACTGGTATACTGCTGTGTGCAGTTGTAGAATAAAAATCTTCTAAATATTATAAATAATCTCATCAGATATTAAAAAATCGGTTTAAAGTCTAATGTAATCATTTTTAGAAATGCGTTTAAATGCTGGCATCATTTGTTAGTTTTTGGCTTTTCCTTTCACTCCACTTTTTAACTATTAAGCATGAAGAGTGTTCACTCCAATAAACAGTAATTTGCACTTTATGGCACTCTTCAGCCCACAATCTTACAGCATTAATTAATTAAGAAGGAGCTATTTCTCCAAAATCAGGGCAATCAGAATTAAGAAAGGCAAAGACTGTTGCTTTTTTCCCTCTACACAGAGACTTAAATTTGAAACTGCTTGTGATTTAACTACCGTATTTGATAAAACAGGGAATACTTTACATAAATCACTGCAAAGCTGATCTCTGGACATCGCAGTAGGACATTTATCCAAATCTTCTGGACTAAAAGTTATACATTACCATATGATCATGATTAGTAGGGTTTACCTACATGCTTTTAGTTACTAGATTTAAAGATGGTTTTACATGTACTGTTTGTTAGAACTTAATTAGTAATGTACATTATAATCTGATGACTATTTATCAGCCTGAACTGCAGTATGTGAGCCAACTTGGCCACATTCTTATTGAAAATATTTTGAATTAATCTCTAAATACTAAGGCTTTATTTTCACTACTAACTGCATTTCCATAATGTCTTAATTTATGATACAAAACAACCAAACACAGGCTCTTAACTCCAGCTTGCAGGCCTTGTATATTTTAAATGGATACTGCCTGAGAAAAGGAAGATTATTCTATACATAGTTGTTAATTAAAATGAAGTTATTTTCAAGGACTAAATATGTTTATACTCTTATTTTAATTGTAAAGCTCTGTTTGTTTTTAAAAGGAGATCCAAAGATATGTCAAAAGTGATGATAAATCTGCAAATTCCATTATGCAACTCATAACATAGCTCTATTAAGTATGTTATCTAAGGAAAGGATAAGAAAATTAATAGCTGATATATACCAAAGCTCAAGAGAAATCAGAATTTTTAATGATTAGAATCTACCCATAGTAAATATACTATACTGTACTCATGCCATTTCCCGAGAGTAAAAAAAATTGGAGACTACATCTCCTATTAAGAAAAGAGACAATCTGGGGTGCCTGGGTGGCTCAGTTGGCTAAGCGTCTGACTTCAGCTCAGGTCATGATCTCACAATTCGTGGATTCGAGCCCCGCGTTGGGCTCTGTGCTGACAGCTCAGAGCCTGGAGCCTGTTTCAGATTCTTTGTCTCCCTCTCTCTCTGACCCACCCCGTTCATGCTCTATCTCTGTCTCAAAAATAAATAAACGTTACAAAAAATTTTTAAGAAAAGAGACAATCTTAACAGGAAAATAACATGAAAAAGTAAACTAATACTGATCTAGACATCCAAATTTTTTAATCCATTAAGTGATGCTATCTAATACATTGCACATATTGAACTCACAAACAAAATTCGCTGATTTCCAAACAGTAAAAATCCATCTTCTTGCATAGTGAACTCAGTATGCAATAAAGCCTGACTCTTCAGTGGAGAACAATGATTTTCAAGCGGTGTTCTTGTAAGTTATTTAAAAGACTTCTCCCTTGTCCCCAACCTTATTTAGAGAAGTGGGGGATGTGTTAGTGAGTTTTAGCTTTGTGTTTCTACTCCAAAGAGAAGAGCCCAGCTTTTACATGTTCTATAGTTTGGGATCAAATTTTGTTTAAGCAAAGGGTCCACAGTTTGCACAAAAAAATCCCAAACCCAAAACACTGTAAACCAATTTACAAACAGATGACCTTCTCCTTCTTTCTATTTTCCCCTGACCCACTGCCCCTTACATACACACATTCCCTACATTTCAGACACTTAACAGCACCAGAGTCAAAGATTGGGGATGGGAGGTAAGAGTGGAGAAAAGAAAAGGAAGAGATACCACAGTCGTGAAACTAATGTTAAATGTTATCATCCTACCGAAGTTGAATACGCACGGACCCTTATGTGTTTGAACAGATTAAGAGGTATGACTCTCTATTAACAAAATTTGTTTTTGACAGCCCTGTGTAAATATCAGTGTCACTTCAATACTTGAGGGGCTCCACTAACACATGTACTCTTTGTCTCTGCTTATCAATAAGAGTGTTACCAGTGACAGTAAGGACACTAGAGAGTTTCTAGAAAGCCAGGCAGAGCACTGTCATTATCTCTGTTCATATATCCAATGTTGCTGATGGGAGTAACAAAAAAGAAATCTGTACAGATTATTTTCTTTCAAAAAACTTTAAAGAAAACCCAATTCCATTAATGCAATAAAAGAAAAGAATGGGCAGTGTTCTCAAATTGCTTTTTCAAATGCCTCAAAAGTTCCTGGAAATCTTTTAATACTCTATTACCAGGTAAAACTCTCCAATGAATTCACAAGGCTCTATTAAACATCCTTTCCACACTGTTTAGACAATACATTTAATTCTTAACAGTGGTTCAAAGAATGTATTGGCCAATACATTAAAACATCTTTTGAATACTTGTAAATTAGCTAGGAATTTTCTACATGATTCATAAACTGTACATTCAGGGATTTTTCTTACCATCCCCCACTGCCCAAAATTATTCTTTTTCAGACATGAAGACTTTTTTTTTTTAGTTTTAATACCATATTTTGCTTTTATATCCTTACATAAAGAAAAGGTTTATTCTTAAAGTAATTTATTTCAGAGGGCAGAGATAGAGGAAGGAGAAATAGCAGCAATAATCTGGAGAAAAAGGTACGTAATTTACTAAAGTGGGATAAGTGGATTTAATGTCTCATGTGAGACTATAATATATGGATGTGAAAGTTAAAATTTTCAAATAATGAGAAGTTGTTTTCATTCAAAGATAAAATAGGCACCTCAGGATCTATCTGTTTTCTGCTACTCATCAATAATACTACGTTATGTGTAACAGGAATATAGTGGAATGATAGCATCTTAATGAAAAGTTCCTTCAGAGACTTCAAAGAAATGTTAAGCATGGTTAAGCAGTTTTTGTTAGTTACATGACAGGACACATTAGTGGAAACCTAGTAAGAGCATGGATTTCTAGGACAGACCTCAGTTTTAATTCTAGCTTAACTATGATTTTAGTCATTTAACCTCTTTGAGCCTTATTTTTCTCGCATACAAAACAGGTGTGCTTGTCCTGCAAGACCATTGTGAGGATCATGAATAATGTGCATGAAGTATCCAGCAGAGTGCATTTAGTAGGTTCTCAATAAAGGTAACGAAATTAAGTCTTCAGTTAACTGGTTCTTCTATAAATAATAAGAGGAAAAATACGAGAACCACAAACTATGGAAAAGTTATCACAACCTCAGTAAATATTAAAAAAAATAATTACACCATGACACAGAATTTCAAGCAACAGCAATCCCAATGTCAGGATAGGAGAAATTGTAAATGTAGAATGCTTGATGTGTGAGTTTAGCTGAGAAACTTGAAGGCTAGCTGGTGGCAACCATTCTCTTAGTCAGACTGCTGCTTCTCCAACTCTCCGTTCAGAGAAACTTTCAGGCCAGCATCCTTTTTCATTTTTTTAATTTATTTTTATTTTAAGTAATCTCTTGTCCAGCGTAGGGTTTGAACTCACAACCCTGAGATCAAGAGTCACATGCTCTACTAAGTCAGTCAGGCACCCCAGGCCAGCATCTTTTAACTGCCCAATTGGCATGGCCCCACGTGGACCTCCATGATATTAAACAAAACAAAGGAAGCAGACGCACCTTTCTGAGATTTTCTCATCCTTTCAGTTGTATCAACAATCTCTGAGCCACATAAGCTCAAAATCTCAAAGTGTTTTTTTTATACCAAAGCCTGTCAAGATTTCCTTTGTCATATCTCAAGCAAACATCTCAAAACCTTTTCATTTCTATTCTCCAAGCTCCAATTTCCTGTATAGATTAATCCTGTAAAATGGATTAATTCTCATAACAGACCATTTGTCCCATCCCACTCCACTGCTGCAAAGCCCCCAATGACTCTTTACTATCTTCTGCAGCTTCTCAACGTGAGGCCTTTGGGCTACCTGCAGCAGAATCACCCATACAGTTGTGCAGATGCACTGGCCAAATCCATATCCACTCAATAAAATGCTCGGCAATGGGATGCAGCATTTCACAAACTTCTCACGTGTTTTTTACATACACAGAAGCTTGTGAACAGCTAACTATAAAATAAATATCACCACCACTAAGAATAACAGCCAACAAATTAAATGCTTAACGTGGCCCAAGCAGTGTTCTAAGAGCTTCATATGGATAAACTCATTTAATCTTCATAACAACCCTGTGAAGTAGATATTATCACTATCAAGCACTTGACACAGGAAGAACAAGGAAGAGAAAGGTTAAGTAACTTGCCCTGGGTCAACAGCTTGAAAGTGGTGGAAATAAGATTAGAGTTCAGTCAGTCTGCACCCAGGTTCTATGTTTTTAAAGCACTATATAGACCACTTCAGGCCATCATTCAAGGACCCCGAGTCTCAAAACCTAATCTTTCCTGCTATCCAATGTGAGTATGTCCTTTCATCTCTGTAGATTCTCATTGTTTCACTGAGGTCATTAGACCCTTGAACTGAAACTGAGGTAAGTAAAGAGGTCATTCATTATGTTATAATAAAACCAACAGAGCAAACTCCTGAGTGCGAATACAAGGGCTCCGGCTCCAGGTCTCTGGCTTCCTTCTTTCTTTGTGGTGGCTTCATGGTCCAGCTGGTAGCAAGACTGTTCTAGGATCTCCAATCCTTGTATCTAGATAGGACCACTTCCAGAGGAGGAAGAAAGAGCACCACTTCCCATGTTCTCTTCCACAGAAGTGAGGAAAACATCTCTAGACCCCAAACAGCAGACTGTCCCTCATGTCTCATTGCTCAGGACAATCTACACAAGGGAAATACGATTATTATTAGTGGCTCAGACTAATTACTGAGGTGGAATGGATATTAGGGTTAACTGTCAGGACCACTATACTCATTTTTCTACATTGGTTCATACTACATTCCTGTCTAGGGTATTTTCCCTTCTCCATTTCTTTCTTTCACGGAAAACTTAGTTAAGTTTTTCCAACCTCATTGCTCACCCTTCTTCCACCCCTCCCTCCCTCCTTCCATCCATCCAAAATGTTTGAAATGTCAAAAATGATGAGCCAAGGGCGCCTGGGTGGCTAAGTCAGTTAAGTGACTGACTCTTAATTTTGGCTCAGGTCATGATCTCACAGTTCATGGGTTCGAGTGCTGCATGCACTCAGCGTAGAGCCTGATTGGAATTCTCTCTCTCCCTCTCTCTGCCCCTCCCCCACTCAAGCTCTCTTTCTCTCTCTTTTAAAATAAATAAATAAACAAAAAATAAATTAAAAAAGAATGAGCCAAACACTACTACAGACCTGAATCTACAATGGCAAGGTAGACAGACACAGTCTCTGTCCTCATAGAGCTTATGTTCTGGCATGATGCCAGACTAATGTCACAAAAGCAGACCAAGTAAGAGTAGTACTTGCAGGCTATAATAAGAGTTGTAAATTATAAAGGCAACCAACAGCGGGAGAGGGAGCTATTTTAGCTATGTGGTTGTAAAGAAAAGCTTCACTTTATAGTGATATTTAAGCTAAGAACAATAGAATAAGAAGGAGCCATGTAAGAAATGGGAGAGAATCAGGGGTGCCTGGGTGGCTCAGTCGGTTGAGTGTCTGGCTTCTGCTCAGGTCACAATCTCACGGTTCATGAGTTCGAGCCCCACATCGGGCTCTGTGCTGACAGCTCAGAGCCTGGAGCCTGCTTCTGATTCTGTGTCTCCCTCTTTCTCAGCCCTTCCCCCCTGAAAAATGAATACATGTTAACAAAAAAAAAAAAAAAAGAAAAGAAATGGGAGGGAATCAGAGTGTGCAAAGTCCCCATGATGGGAAAGAAGCAGCTTTGAGAACCTGAAAGAGGGCCTCAAGTTGAGTAAGGAGTGTGGGAGGATGAGGGCTCGGAGGCTGAATCATACAGGGTCTTCAAAGGCACGGTAGGAAGCTCACAGTTCAATTTTATTTCAAGCATTATGCAAAGTCAACAGAGACATAATATCATTTATATTCTATTAAGAACAGTTAGGCTACTCTATAGATGCTGGACTGAGCACGGGTTGGGGTGGCAAGAATATAAGCAAGCAAAGCAGAATATTTTAAAGAGGAGAAGCTGATGATTTCATTTTGTAGGCACAATGGATAGATCTCAGGGGTAAACAGCTCAGAAGGATGAAGGAGAGGTAAAAATTGATTCCGAGTTCTGGCTGAGCTACTAGATGAGTGACATGCTATTGTTAGGAGTTGAAAAGAGACTGGGGGGAGGGGTGAGAAGGTTGCAAATAAGTTTGGAGAGTAAAATCAACTGCTCCCATTGAACATGTAAAATTTGAGATGTTTGTGAGACATCTACATGAAGTGTCAAATAGGTAGTTGAACAGGTGAGTGTAGAGTTCTGGGGAGAGAACAGAGTTGGAGATACACACATAATGCGCGCGCGCGCGCACACACACACACACACACACACACACTCACAAGTCATTAGCATAAAGAAGTTATTATACTATGACAATCATATTATACAATTTGAAGAGGATATGCTTAGATGTAGCTTTTTTGGCGTTTAGCCTGTCTGGCATTCTCTGAGTTTCCTGGATCTACAGTTTGGTATCTGACATGAATTTGGGGAAATTCTCAGTCATTGTTGCTTCAAATACTTCTGTTCTTTTCTTTCTTGCTTGCTTTTCTCCTACATTATTTCCATTACATAAATGTTACACTATTTGTACCTGTCCCACAGTTTCTGGATATTCTGTTTGTTTTTTTCAGTCTCTTTGCTTTTCCTTTTTGGAAGTTTTTATTGATATATCATCAAGCTCAGAGATTCTCTCCTCAGCCATGTCCAGTCTACTAACGAGCCCACTGAAAGCATTCTGTATTTCTGTTACAATGTTTTTGATCTCTAGTTAATTTCTTTTTGATTCCTTCCTAGAATTTCTATCTCTGCTTACCATGCCCACGTTTATGCATCCTATTTTAACCATTAGAACCCTCAGCATTCTAATCATAGTTTGTTTTAAATTCCCAGTCTGATAATTCCAACATTCCTGCCATACTGGAGTCTGGTTCTGTTGCTTGTTCTGTCCCTTCAACCTGTGTTTTTTTGCCTTGTAGTATGCCCTATGATTTTAGCTGTGTGTGATGTACTGGGTAAAGGGAACTGTTTCTTCAATAAATGGCCTTTTAATAATGTGGTGGCAAGGTACAGAGATAGGGAAAGCATTCATTAGTTCTAAGATTAGATCTCAATCTTTTAGTGAGCCTTTGCCTCTGAACTGAAAACTCTGTGAGGGCTTCTCAGTTTTCCCTCCAACTTCGGTGGGACAGGATAGAGTGGGCTAGAGGTGGATATATGGATATTTCCATTCTCTAGGTCAGTGAGGCCCTGATTAGTCCCCAGTAGTTTAGGTTCTGGTGAAACAGTTTCTCTGGAGGGCAGCCTTTGTTATGAAGGACAGGATGTTCTGGAGCATTTCAGAATGGTTCTTTTCACCCACCCCTCCCAGAAGTAGAAGGGGTTCACTGTGAGAACCTAGTCAAACTATTGGAGGTAAAACCAGGAAAGTATAGAGACCCCCTAGACTGCCCCCACCCCTGGACTTTTTAACTCTCAGATGTATCTACTCTGAACCTCAAGAAATTCATGGGTTGTAGTTTAGGTTTTCCCACCCCAATACCGGTTCCCACAGAGATTTCTGCTTTAGTAAGCTGTGATTCCCTGTATTCACCTGCAATTCCAATTTTGAGGACAGTGGTTTGCCCTGTGACCTCACTCTTCTGACAGAGCTAAGGAGAGTTGTTGTTCTTTCAGTTTCGAACTTCAGCTTTTTCAGTTAGGACAAAGTGACAACTTATAAGCTCCTTACATACTGAACCAGAAGCTGGAGGTCTCTTCATTTTTTAAATTATAAATTTTAGAGACAGATGGGATTTTAGATATTATCTTGTTGAATCACCTCTTTATAAAGACAAAAAAGCATGGAGAGTAAAGGTAAATGACTTGTTCAAGTACCTAAGGCTGAGTACCTAGAGCTATTTAAAGTCATCAGAACCTGGTTAGACCCCAGTGTTCCCTACTTCCTGGCTGCAATTAAAAAGCAGTTCTGTTTTAAGAGCATTACAGTTACATTTAAAGGAAAAAAAGAATCCTTATTCATAGAGACATGTACTGAAATATTTATAAGGAAATGATGTGATGCCTTGGATTTGCTTTGAAATCTGAAGTGAGATGATGGTTGTTAGGAGTATAGTTAAAACATGAATGGCCATGTGTTGACAAATGTGATGGGAAAATAGGTTCATTGTAATAATCTACTTTGCATATGACTGAAAATTCCCATAGTCAAATGGTAAACACAGTTAAAAGTAGAAAAGAATGAAACAAATGTTTATTTTGACTCTAATTATCCATTCTTATCTCTAAAAGAATTGGTGTTATTATTAGAAGGCTTGTAAGTAAGCATGCATTGAAAGTTGATACCAACTCAAAAATTACTTGGTTTAGTACACCTGCCAAATCATGAAGGTAAAATAAACTGTACCATTTATAAATCAAATTGCTTTATTTATATAAAATTCACAGTCATACTTCTCTAAACTTCTCCATTATTTTTATTATCTTATAGCTATCAGAGTACTTTAGCCCCAGCTGAGATCAAACTGACACAATACCTAGCTACGAATCTTTTACACAATACATTAACTCAATTTGCTTTTTCATTCTCAAATGAAGTATTTTGCCTGCTGCAGAGGAATTTTCATTAACGGTACCATTTGTACAAGACATTAAAAGAAATGCTCATAAATCCAAGCAATAGGTTTGAAGTTTCTGTTTTACTCTTATAAACCAGAAAAAAAGGTCATCGAATTCAGTTATCAATTAAGGCAAACAGAGGAAAATCTAAGGTATTCAAGTCGATTAATATTTGTTCTCCAATAAGGAAGGCTACCTAATCCCCTATTAGAGGAGATATCTCAGTTGACTACTTCTTTAGTGACTGATTGTGGATAAATAAATTCAGTTAGGAAATCATTTGTACCTCAGTGTGATAACTGGAAGCCTTTGCTATCTTTCATTAATATTGTACGACAAACCATGTAGTCTGTGCTTTATTTCTTAGACATACCTGGTTGAATATAGAAAAGAAGCTCCTTAAAGAGTTATGTCTTATTTAATTTGGTATTTTCTACAGATCTTGGCACAGGAAGTAACTAGTGAATTAAATAAAATTATCGAATGGTATTTGTATTTCCACATTAGGGAAGAAAAGTTTGAAGGAAAATTCTTAAAATATTCGTTCACTCTCTGCACTCTCAAAATTCTAAGTATCACGTCACTATTCAAGAGGTCAACCACTAGACTCAGTAACTAAGTCCAGCAAAATGAGCCTTCCCAAGCATCACAGATTGAAGGACAGTGTAGGGATTCTGTCTTCAGTATTCCACTGCTAAGGCACGCATTCCACCGCTAAGGCACAAACAGGTAGCATAAGTCCTACGTACTACTGATCTGAAGATTCAAGAAGGAATGTGGGATTTATGACCATACTCTCATTGATAACATTTCATGAGTATCCTAATAAAAACTTCATACATTTTGCAAAACCATAGTTGCCCATATTGCAGTTTAAGGTATGTGTGTTAAGCACCTAGTACCTATTACAATAACTGGTTTAGAAATGAATAAGTATACTGGCCATGCAACAAGCACCATACATATTATAGCTTTAGTCTGTTACAGAGTAATTAAAAGCAGTTAGAAGTAAAAGAAAACCAAGAACTCTTATCTAGACTGGCAATATATTAACTGTCATCCTGATAAGAAAGAAACAATTGTTAACCATTAAAATGAGTTATGACAAAATAGAGATACACTCCCATATTAAATCTTGAGACAATGTTATGCATATTGAGTACAGAAAAATGAAATAACAGAGCTCTATTTTCATATCCTTACTATAAGATAAATAATAATGAAAGTGTGAGACAACTGCAGTGAAGGATTTATTTAAACAATTATCTTTAGTTTACTTCATAATGCATTGCTAACGTACTACACCTCCAAAATACCAGTAGCTATAAAACTGTTCTATGTGCAAGAGAAAAAAAAACAGTTAACAACTTCAGAGACTCTAAAGCTTTGACTTTGAATGTTGTGATTCTTTAACACAGTAGGGACCTTTTAAACAAGAACTGCAAACCGAAGAATCTTCAATGTATATTCTAAGTAGACAACAAAGAAAAAAAAACAGTCTTTAAGAATGTACTGACTTGACCAGTATGGGAGGGTGTTCACTCACTTCTGAACATAAGGGCCAACATTTGCAAAGAAGCTAAATAGGATCTAGAACTTGGTGATTCAAGTCTCGGGATAGGAGGGGCACCTGGGTGGCTCAGTAGGTTGAGCATGTGACTTCTGCTCAGGCCATGATCTTGCGGTTCTTAAGTTCGGGCACCGGACTGGGCTCTGTGCTGTCAACGTGGAGCCCACTTTGGATCTTCTGTTCCCCCCTGGCTTTCCCCTCATACTCTCTTTCTCACTCTCAAAAATAAATGAACACTAAAACAATGGGGCATCTGGGTGGCTCAGTCAGTTAACTGTCCAACTTCGGCTCAGGTCACGATCTCACTGTGAGTGAGTTCGAGCCCCACATCGGGTTCTGTGCTGACAGCTCAGAGCCTGGAGCCTGCTTCAGATTCTGTGTCTCCCTCTCTCTCTGTTCCCTCACACCCCGACTCACACTCTGTATCTCTAGCTCTCAAAAATAAATAAATATTAAAAAATAAAATAAAATGGCCAGGTTATCCACTGTCCCTTCTTTTTCACTGTGTCTTTTGTCAATGTGCTCTTAAGTACCTAAGAAAATTCTCTCTTTAAAAAGTAATCTCTTAAAGAACGTAATATTCTAGTGTGATCTGATCAACATCAATTACCAACTTAACTCCCTTGATTTGGAATATATACATGTATACATATATATACATGTATGTATACATGTATATATAATTTTTAAAATTATTCATTTAACTCATTCAGCATCACATAACATCTAGTTGGTTATTTTGGACACCACCATTAAACTTTTGACTCATTGACCAACAAATCTCCTGCTATCATGATACCACTTGTCTCTCATTCAGTAACTGTGCCACTATTTGGAAAAGCCAAACTTGGTATCTTCCATTTGTTCCTGTTAAGATCATCCTCTGGATCAGCATAAGAGCATCTCCTAAGCCAGGTAATGCTAGATTCTAAGAGATATCTAACTATGTAAGTATCTGTATCTACCACAAACACACAAAGTATTTTCTGTTGAATTTGTTTAAATGATCTGAGAATGTGTAAGTACAGATTCTCAGATCATTTAGCTGACTTTCAAGGTAACAGAGAAACACATTAACAATCCTCATGAGGTGCTTAAACACTACTAGTTCACACAATATAAGGTAAGTCATGCCCCTTTGGAAGAGTTTTCGCTTTCACAAAAGTTATCCTTAATACTAAAACTCAAATCTTGCTTCCTGTAACTTTCGCTCTTACTCATTTGAAAGCAAAAAGAATCAGCATGCTACCTCTTCTACATAATCCACACACCCTCCTTTTTATATGTCAAAAAACAGTTATCTTCCTCAAGTTTACTGAGTTTCTGACTAGGCAACATCTAGTATGGGATTTTGTGTGCCAAATCACAAAGACAGAAAAGTGTAATGTAAATGTAAAGACTACTCTTTTCCTGCAGAGAAAAGGAAGACTCTTGCGGAGAAGATTTCATAGAAGAAATGGATTTACACTAAACTTTAAGTATACATATCAATAGATCTATCATGATTCAATACTTAGTGAAAATTCTTGCCTCTGGTACAGATGATGAAAATACTGTGAATGCATGTCTTGGAAGTTACAACTATGAACATCGTTTGTCCCTATAATACAGATAAAAGGAATAGTCACTGACAGATTATGCGGCATTGTTAATTAGAAGTGCCTATCTTCTGCATTATTCTCTAGTAACCCAATTACTTTAGGTTTCATATCCAACAGTAAAGAGCCTCATTTAGACTTTAAATTGCATATACACCTTAAGAATACAATGTGACTGACGAGAGGATTGTCAATTAAAATTATTTTTCCAAATCACAAAATCACAGAAATTAAATTTAGAATTTAAATATCTAAAAATAGAAAAATGGTTAAATAAATTACAATACAGTCATACAGTAAAATAATATGAAGTCATTAAAAATGATATATTTGAAGATTCTTTAATGGTAGAGGAAGTGCTCAGTGAAAAAAGTAAAATACAAAATTGATTTCATCCAATTTCTATAAAAATTACATACACACACACAAAGAATAGAAACCTGAAAAGAGGGGTGCTTGGGTGGCTCAGTCTAGTTTAGCATCTGACTCTTGATTTTGGCTCAGGTCATGATCTCAGAGTCATGAGATTGAGCCCTATGTCAGGCTCTGTGCTGACATCATGAGGCTGCTTGGAACTCTCTCTGCCCCTTCTGGACACGGGCTCTCTCTCTCTCTCTCTCTCTCTCAAATTAAAAAAAAAAAAGGAACCCTTAAAGATATCAATGTGCTGATATCAATCATCCCTGGATGACAAGATGACAGATGGTTTTCATCATCTTTTTGCACTTTTTTATGTCCAAATTCTCCATAAGACTGATTTTCTTTCACAATTAAAAAAACTATTTTTATTTAGAATGTCACCAGCATTCCGGTTATGGAGTTGAACTTCATTAATAAGTAAATATCAAATTAATAGATGGTAAAAAAAATAAATAGACATAGATTGTAGGCTCAATGAGCTTCTATTTAGCCCAAAATTGAAACTAACATAAATAATGACGATTCAGGTTAGAAAATCATTCATAAGTTCTATAGTAAATGAGGGCCACTTGTTCTAATGCCTCATCAAGTACTCCCTCTTTTAAGCATCTGCCTCCTTCTAAATGCCTAAAATGTACTTTGTTCACTTGTTCTTCCGTTTGCATACCAAGACCTAGCAGTCTACCAGTAGGTAGGCATTTTGTCAGCATCCATGCAAATCTGACTGCTGGTTTTGAAACTTCGTATTTGAGGAATGAGTCAGAAGACCTCAGGATTCTGCAGCCCTGAGCAAGAGGCAGGTGGATGGAGGTAGAGGGAGGGTTTTCCCATTGCATGTGGGTACCATGCAATTCAAACCAGCTGAGCAGGTGCCTTGAGAGAAGAAAGTATCAGTGAGACCAATGATTTATTCATTCATTTAACAAATATTTATTCAGTGCCTAATATGTGTCAGAGGCCATACCAGGCACAAAGGTCGCCATGTTAACGAAACAGGACATGTCTCTGCTATCACAGAGCTCAGAGTCCAGTCTGTGTTTCTCTCTCAAGACTGCACAGCGAGCAAGTGGGAATAATCTCTGCAAAGCCACTCAGCACAAAACAAAATAGAAATTCCCAAACAACACCCACAACTTCCCAGGTGATTCTGATGACATACTTCCCTATGTTATTTCAAGTCCTGAGTGGATTCCACACTAGGCATCGCCATGGTGGACCTAAGGGAGGTCTGGTAAGAGAAAGTGTGTTACATATTAACAACCCATCGCTTGAGAGACAGAACAACAAAAAGAGCACATTCAGAGGGTGAAGGAGTGTTAACTCTTTTCTACATTTGAAGCATCTGCATAGCCAGAGACAGTAAAACTCAAGGGTTATGACTAGCACATTTGAAAAGAAACATTTGGGAAAGAAAGTCAGGAAGTCCAGAACAGGTGCTAAGGTCTTTAATCTAGCATCCCTACTGCCAAGGGAATTTTAACCATATTAAAGTATCATTTGCAAAGTAACAGCATGACTTAAATACTGTTAAATCTGGCACTTAGAGTGCATTCCTGCTGTAATCAACACATCACATCTTCTCCTTCTACTGTTCTGACGATTCAAGGAGTCTATCTATATGCTAACATGAAAGATCTATCATAACAGTGATTTTTTTAAGACCTTCAGAAAATAGTCTGTTATTGATAGAATGCCTATCTGGATCTGCTTTTCAACAAACAGTATTATTCAGTTACTGTATTTCAGTTACTTTTTCTTTATCAGTTACTATCTTAGCTAACAATTCTGTATAAGAGTAATGTAATTTCAGAAACATGAGAAAGGTTTAGATTTTTATTTACTAAAATTATCCTCAAGAAATCAGTAAACTCTATTCCATTATAAATCTAGAATTGGCCAAATGTATAATTGTACCTCATCTGTTATTTACTTTAAAATACTAACTGCTGATTTCAGATTTTTTTTTGTCATTGACTCACAGGAAGATATGTATTTCACATCATTACCCAGGAATGGACGGACACACACACACACACACACACACACACACACACACACACACACACGTGTATCTGTATATAACTGAAAGTAAAGGTTCACAAAACAATACTTATTACATGCAATGTATTCCTATCTCATCTCATCCTAAACTATAATAAACTAAAGACGTTGGCCCCACTGATTTTTCACAAAGCGCTGATTTGAAACTTGAAAAAAATGTCAGTACAGACCACATGATGTATCTCTGTCTGCAAGTTAGCGTTTGAAGAACCTAATCGGGAATTGCGTTTCAGAGAGTGCTTGGTTAGCTTATTAAAGACCTTATTTGGGATTTTAACTCCAAAGGGAGCTGGATCCAATGTCTTTTCTTGCATCCATTATCTTTACCTGCATCTCCAATGGTGGATTCATCCTTAAGCATAAAAGATGTTGGTAATAAATTTTATTGGGGAAACAGGATTCAAAATATGGGACTAGTCAGAAATAACATACAAGCTCCTCCATCCTTGCATGAATGGAGTAGGATTCTCTAACAAGTCCAGCGGCCTAACACCTTTTGAGTTGTATCCAAGGTCAGGAAAGTCTTCAGCTCTTGTTTCTGCACCAAACACCCTCCCCCAATTAGAAGACTCTGATGCCTAGGGGCACCTGGGGGCTCAGTTGGTTAAGTGTCCAACTTTATCTCAGGCCATCAACTTGTGGTTGGTGAGTTCGAGCCCTGCACAGGGCTCTGTGCTGACAGCTCGGAGCCTGGAGCCTGCTTTGGATTCTGGGTCTCCCTCTCTTTGCCCCTCCCCAACTCATGCTCTTTTCTCTCTCTGTCTTTCTCTCTCTCAAAAGTAAGTAAACGTTAAAAAAAAGAAGATTCTGATGCCTAATCAGACTAAAAAGTGAGCTGATTCCACTATTAAAGTATTATTTTCTTGCTTTAGCGCTTGCTCGAATATGTTTCAAAGAACAAAATGGGAAATTCACTTGCCTATTAAATAGGGTTCTATGATTATTTTTGTATCTGCTTGCTAATAAAGATGTGTAGATGGGGCAAAATTTGGTTTGAGATTTCAGTTCACCTGAAGCAAGGCTATGACCAAAAGAACCTGAAAAAATGTGAATAACCAAAGTAACTTGGATAAATCTGCAACAGACAGGTCTGTTCTACTTTATTTGTTGCCAATATGATTCTCATGTAATATAAAAAAATCAGTATTATTTTACCAAACACCTAATTTCTTTTAAACATGTTTTAAATTATAGAAAGAAATCTTTAGCAAATAATTTTTTTGGATCCTGAAATAACTACTATCTCGGTTTCTCTTCAATGAATGATCCTACTATATTCTAATCCAACTGTATACAAATTTTGTTTTTTCAAACTAGAGGTCAGATGCTGTAGCAAACTAAAATACAGCATAGAGAAATGGAAAACAGAGGATGGAAAAAATAGCCTATATTTAAAGTGTTAAGGAAAGCTTAATTCTATCAAGGGGAAAAAAAACCCCGAACTAATTTCAATGGGAATGTAATAAGTTTGAGACCTAAACAGCTCCCGATTTGTCAAGTCAGAGTTTGATACTTGTTTTTATAACATGAAACAGATGCATCTTTTATAACATTAAAATTTGGATTATTAAAATGAGGTATTACTTTAAAAAAATCTGTTTCACCTCAGTAATTAAACAGAATGTACACTTCTCATTACTTTTTGCTTATCACTCTTGTTGTTTTCAAACTTTTTTGGAGGGGATACCAGAAGTTCTTACACAAAGGACTAAACGCCAGGATTGAGTTCCTAAAGTTTAAATCCGTTTGGCTGCAAACAGTTCATTCACTGTGGCATTCTTAAAGCATCTAGTGATTCCTAGCACTCTAGGCTAGGTTTGAATACTGTTGCCATTACTTATATGTGTGTAAAATTTAAAAAACAGTAATATGCACACAGCCATATGTAATAACAGTGCTATTAAAATACACTTTCTAGTTGTACCACACACAGATGTTAAAGGGAAGTAATGGATACTATGAAAAGAATATTTCAGCAGTATTACTCAAAGTGTGGTTTTCAGACTCAATACTAAATTGGATTCTCTAAGTTTGGAACTGGAAATTAACACATTGAACAAGAAATCTAAGAAGTTAATGAGTTAGTCAAGTTTGAAAAACACTAAGTTAGAAGTCTGTGGAAAACCCACCCATTCAAAACCTGAATTTTACACTATTTCACAAAACTACTTGCAAGGAAAAAATGCAATGTGCTGTTCAATTCAATTCAACAGGTACTTGAAGGGGTGCCTGGGTGGCTCAGTTGGTTAAGGGTCATGACTTCAGCTCAGGTCATGATCACACGGTTCGTGACTTCAAGCCCTGTGTTATGCTCTGTGCTGACAACTCAGAGACTGGAGCCTGATTTGGATTCCATGTCTCCCTCTCTCTCTGCCCCTCCCCTGCTCATTCTCTCCCACCCTCCCTCCCTCCCTCTCTCTCTCTCTCTCTCTCTCAAAAACAAACATTAAAAAGAACAGGTGTTGGAAATTTAAGTAGGTACAAGCAAATCCCTAATAAAATAGTTAAGTACAAGGTATGGTATGATTAAGTACTAAAAACTATGAAATATACCATCATTTCTAAAGAAGTAGTTAAGAAGGAGATAACCAGTGAGGAGAAGCTGGTAAAAAGTTTGGTTTTGGAAAGAAGGTAATACTGGACATGATTAGAGGAAATTAGGTGTTTCAGAAAGGCTGAGTTAGTGGCAACATTTTAAGATTAGCTGACAAGATCAATTAAAAGCTATTAGCAATCATCTGAATGTGAAGTACAAGGTGCCTAAAGGAGGCTGGTGGCAATGAGGATGGGAAAAAGGAGGTGACTGGATATAAACTGTGAAAAAAGAATTCATAGGACTTTGTGTCTGTCTGACTTAATGAAGAAATGAGATATTCCCAAGAGGTAAATTCTGGTGAGAGACTTGGAGTGGACATACCCAAAGATAAAGATCTGAGTAAAAAAGGACATTGCGTAAGTTGTAAAAAAGCCCATCCATCATCACAGAGAACACATGCAAGAAGAGCAAAACGCCAAGGGCTGAGCTTTGGTAATACCCAATTAGGGAACTGAAAAGTAACCAGACCAAGAGTCAAAAAGGAAGTGGCTGGACAGGAAGAACAAAGAAAGAAATGCATCATGGAAGCCAAGGAAAGAAAGTTCTTAAAAAGAATGAGTCTTCCATTGTGCAAATGTCCAGAAAGATCAAGGAGAGCAAGAGATTTGAAAGTGTTACTCTAAGCCTGCAGGTGACCAGAAGTCAGCAGAATTACACAACGGGTTTTTTTTTGTCAAAACATATTAAAAGCCAGAAGGAGGAAAAGGGTTTGAGATGCTGAAGCAGGTGACTGATGTCATCTCAGGTTTTCAAATTTGCTTAAAGCCTATTTAAATCAGTTGGCAATAGAACTCACAGGAAACTATACCTGGCTCCCCCCCTCTATTAACCACTTGGAAATCTGCTATCACAATGATGTGCTTCTTTTATCTAATTACTTGGTAAATGGTTTTCCCCTAACACAGGGCAAATTAAAGTGGCGAGAAAGTACACATATTCAGTATACCCCCCATCCTCTCCCCCATCTCTTCCTATGTGTGTACTGGCACCAGATGTCACACTTCTGTTTCCTCAGGTGCTGCACGTGTGCTGCTTCAAAACCCTCATCTCTTGGAGTGGATTTAGCCGAGGGACTAATCCACCAAAACAAAACAATAACAAACAAAAAGAACCCCTCAAACCCCCAAAGTCAGTGATTTGACCTATCACCCCTCATTAACCTTTCATAAAAGACCAGAGGAAGAAAATGCTTAACCTAAAGAATATACTTGTAAAGCTTCCATCTCAAGTCCGATAGGATGGACAGCAAGGGAGTGAGAAGAGTTTGGAGGGCAGGCAAACTCCCAGGATCCCTGAAATCAGACTTGGTGAGGGGCTTCTTATTTCACGCATTCATAAGGGCAACCTTGACTTGAAACAAATTTTTACCCTCTGGAAAATTCAGGATTATACAGCAAAACTAGAAATTTTAAGTTAGCAGGATGGCTTACCAGGTATCCCACACCTAAAATATTCTTCTTTAAATATCACTAAAATAAATTTCCATGGAAATGGAAAACCTTTCTTAAATTCAATTCTTACCTACTAGAGTAGACAGAACCTGGTGCTATTTTAACATGGCTTCCTTTTCTTGACACAGAAGTCTAATAACAATAACAGCAACAATAGTAATAAATGTCCATACATGAAACTTTATTTAAAAAAATTCTTTTTCTAATGTTTTATTTATTTTTGAGAGAAAGAGAGACAGTGTGAGCAGGGGAGAGGCAGGGAGAGAGAGGGAGAGCCAGAATCCAAAGCAGGCTCCAGGCTCCGAGCCATCAGCACAGAGCCCGATGTGGGGCTCGAACTCACAAACTGTGAGATCATGACCTGAGCCAAAGTTGGATGCTTAACCGATTGAGCCACCCAGGCACCCCCATAAAGGAAACTTCAGAAAATACAAGTAAGAGGAAGGGGAGGAAAGCTGCCCCTCTTAGAAGTAACTACTATTGTTACTTCAGTGTATTACCTTATGAAATTATTTCTTTGTTTTAATCAAATACAGATATGTAACTGCCTCTCTCCCTGCACTTAACATATTAGGCAAGTATTTCCATGTTCATATATATGTACCAACATTTTAATGATAACCTATTCATTTTGTTGAATAGACATAGGTAACTTACCTCACTAAGCTCTCACAGCTGGAAATTTCAGCTACTATTACACAAAATGCTACATGACTAGCCATGGACAAACATCTTTGAGTACCTGTCCCATTACTTCCTTTGTAATTTCAGAGATACAGGATACATACTGCTTAACTGCCAGCGAGAATGCCTGTACCAATCCACAGTTTCACCATCAGTGTACCGTGCTGCCTATATACCCACATCCTTGACAAGCTGGGTTTTATCTTTTTAATCCTTGCCAACCTGACTTGCAAGTATTTGGGTTCTCCTGTTCTACTGTTTGCTTTGGTAAAATAAACCTATTTCAGGTTTGAATACAAATGAAACAAAATTTTCAGTATAACAGTAGCAGAGGCTAATTGTTTTCCTTTCAGGACTGAATGCCAAATTCCCACAGGTCTATTTAAAATGCACATACACACACACACATACACACACACACAATAACCATAATTTGTAAAAACAAATACCTTTAGTGATCTAAAGTATACTTAGATGTAGGTATTTTTTAGTGGCTAATACAAATTTCTTGAGCTATTAATACTGATTCATTGAACCCATAACTTTCTTTTGCTAAACATGATAAAAAGAAATATACATTATGAAATTTAACTTGGAAAATACATAACAACATCTAACTAATAATTTAGAAATTGAGGATGAGGTTATACTCGAGCACCTTCCTTGAGAGTTAATATGCTCATTCCCTCCCTTCCCCACATTTTCCAACGTTCCCATGGTCTCCACTTCAGAGAAATGGTCTACTATCTGTTTCTGAAAGCTCAAAAGAGGGAAGGGAAGGAATTCACATTTTTTACCACTCTGTGTGAGGTGCTTTACGAGTGTATATTGATTGGTTCATACAGACAGATTAAAGATATTTTCACTCACTGGAAATAGGGTCAGGTAAAATGAATGTCTCCAGCCAGTGGGATCTCCCCTGAAAACCAAAAGCAACAGACCAGTATGGTTTTCTCCAAGGTTCATTACAAAATTCAAAAAAGCAGGTCTCAGATTTAAAAGCTTCTTTCATACTGTAACAATTTCACTAAAATGGAATTTCACAAGCTGAGCTGTACACTGGGGTAAAGCACCATTTGGGTCCTGTTTATTCTCTTTCAAAACACGGATAAATGGGATGAGGCACATGTTAGAAGAATTCCTAACAAAGGGAGGCAGTGGGTTACAAAGGATTATACTCTCAAACATAAAAAAGGAAAAAAGGGAAAAACCAAGTTACAAAATATATGGTAATAACAGGTTATATACATGTACATGCATGCACCCATACCGCTTTCTTGAATGCTTAGCTGCTAGTTACCTAATGGAAGGACTACTCATCCAAGTTGCCAGGTATGTACTGAATGCTGACGTGTACCAGGCACTATGCGATACCAGCTGGAGAAAATCAGACCTTAGAGAGCATACAGTGTATTAAAGGATACAGAGAAATACACAAACAATTACTCTCTAGTGGTATGCACAGAATCTGTGGGAACAGAAGGTAAGGGAAGTTTACTTCAAGAAGTATCCAGGCTAACTAACACCTAAAGACTGAATAGGCCAAAGGGAAGAGTTGGGGGAAAGGTGCTTCCAGGCAGAGGTAACGGGAGTCTTTTGCACCAAAAGGTGAAGAAGGAGCATTAGAAGTTGAGGGAAATCAAGTAGTTTAGACTGACTGAGTCTTTGGCAGAGCAAGACAGAGGGAAGTACCAAATGATTAATACTGGATTGATCTTAATGACTAGAATTGTCATTTGAAATCTGATACTTTCAATTTCTTCCTTGAAAGTTTATAGTTAAAATATCATTATGAAAAGGTCAAAGGAATATTAGCTATACTGTTATAGAAATCAATATGATATAAATTTCATATTAATCGTCTGAAACATTTACCATTTGTTTCTGTTAGAGAGCTGAAGAAAATGTTTACCTAATTAACATTAACCACATGATTTGTTGACGTTTAAATTAACTTTTCAAAAAGCATCTTGGTTCCCTTTCTATAATGCAACAGTTTCTCTAGTTTGTCAGTTTTTCCTTAAAATTTCCATCACATTGGCTAAGAGCCAACCTGATAAAAAGTAATGATATTCAAGCTTTGGCTGTCTCAGAATTACCTGGAAGGCTTGTTAAAACACAGGTTTCTGAGATCCCAGCCCAGAGTTTCTGATTCTTTAAGAATAGGGTGGGATCAGAGGATCTGTATTTCTAACAAGTTCCCAGATGATGTGATGTTGGGGTCCTGAGACCACATCTTGAGAACCAGTGCATTACATTATCCTGTTGTAAGTGTACTCAAATAAAAGTAGGAGGAAAGAGGAGTTGTCTCTGAACTCTTTTACCTATGGTAGCAAAAGTCAGGTGTCCAAATTTAACTTACTGAGTTACCGTTTCCAAATATCTTGAGAAATTGACATTTCTATCTTTTTGTTTGAATTTACTATTCTAAGAACCAGTAGGAATGCTGCTAACACCCTACCTCTAACTTCATAAAGCGTGGTTAAAGAGTTTAAGCTTTTCAAAAATGTCTAGTAAGAAACATTAGCCAAGAGCACTGCACCTTTGAAAACTCTTTGAAACCCACCTGCTCTTGCTGCTGCCACTACTACTAAATGTAACCCACATGCTTCCAAAATGATCTACAGTAAAAATAAGTTCCCTCACAAGCCAAAAGGATTTTTAACATGAACAACAATTTCTTTAAAAACACAAGCAAATAAGGGCGCCTGAATGGCTCAGTCAGTTGAGCGCCCAACTTTGGCCCAGGTCATGATTTCGCGGTCTGTGGGTTTGAGCCCTGTGACAGGCTCTATGCTGACAGCTCAGCGCATGGAGCCTGCTTCAGTTTCTGTGTCTATCTCTCTCTCTGCCCCGCTCCCGCTTATGCTCTGTCTGTGCCTCTCTCAAAAATAAATAAACATTAAAAATAAATAAATAAAAACAAATACAAACAGCAAATACATTTTAAAAAAGCGAAAATGAAAATTTTAAACAACTATAATGCATTTTATCAACGAAGACCAACATTTACATACATTTATCCTACTTAATTAAATATGTGACTATAATACTTACTAATTAATTCTGCATTATCTCCAGGAGGCTTGCCACTTCTTTGAACACAAGATGGCTACATATGGGATCCATACTGTCATCTACATGTGTTGTTTGTACAACAATTTTAACTATCACAGCAGCTAATTTATGATCAGTTAGATAATTACCTTTACTCCTCTCTACGCATATGTAGACACACTGCAGGCAGGTAAGTGTGACTTCACTTTTATTCCAATTAGTATTATTAATTTTAATAATGCATCATTAACAAAGAGGTACTGTTTTCATCAACAGATAAAACACTCACTGTTTCCTTACAAGGTAGCATGCACCGCACTAAGTACTTCATCTTCACACTCTCTCGGTCTTCTAGTTGAAGGAGAGGAGCCACAAAAAACTCAAGTGACTTGCCTAATGTGATACAGCTATTATGTAGACAGCTAGGACATTTATATCATACTTTTGAGACAGTATTACAGAAGAAACTATTGAAGTACTTCTGACTTCTAATACTGAAAACTTTTCAAGTTTAACTGAGCAAGTATAAATTTGACCTCAATCTCCTTTTCCTTCCGACTCTTCCTGGAAGATCTTCAACAACCAACAGGCACATTGGTGAGGCCCAGAATTATCCTGAAGTCTCCAAGTGGAACTTCACTTTCCTCATCATTAGGCAAGAGCCAAATGGCCAACAGTAAGGAAAGGCTTGCCTCTCTCTCCGAGGTCTAGAAACCTGGAATAAAGACTAGCAGATTGGAGGGGTATCTAGAATAGAGGCTTCTGGACACCCACAGGATCCAGTCCTCCCAACCCCAGGCAATCTGCCCTCCCTCATGAGCCAAACTGCTTCTGGACTTTGTTGACTCTTGTGTGTAGTTTAGAAGCAGAGAAAGCTCTTCCCAGGGCCTCAGCTGAGAGGAACAGTTTGCTACCTGAATCTTGGATTTCCCTAGACTTAAAACAGACTTATTTACCCTTTCCTATGTTTTGCTCTATGATCTGAAGTATTTGCACTTGATCATTCGGTGCACATTATTCTACAGTAATCACCTCTCTGTAATTTGTTTATTTATATATTTTTTAAATTTAGAAATGTATACTAGTTCCAGGGGAGAAAAAGGGCGAAGAAGGGGAAAAAGAGGGAAAGGATAAAAAAAGGAATGGTTTTTGTTCATTCTTGGTTTTTCCTCAAAAAGTTTCATTCCTTTTTTGGTCAAAACCCTTCCATTTGCTAGATATATATACATCTATCACTAACATTACATTAGACTTAACTGCTTGTTACTTGTGTGTACCCCACACTAGATATGAATGTCTTGAAAGCAGGGGGCATTTGATATTTTCTGCTCTTATGTTATCTACACATATTTCCACTTGGTACAGTGAACAGGATTCACATTATTTCTGTAATACTTCCGCTTTTATACTGCACTTTTAAGTGCAGATAATACATATTCTAACTTACTTCACAGAGTAAAATTAGTAGAAAATAAAAACTGAAGTACTACATACTTCATAAGTTAATAGTAGTTTTCAACCCTAGTCCTCACAATAAAGTTTATTAGAACATTCATAATAATACATGCCTCATTAATTTTACGAGTGTGCTGAACAATAGGGTTGACACCTAGTTACCTCCCACCCTTTTTTTACTCTTGACATGTATCTTGAGATATAGGTATCAAGTATGTAAGCAATGAAAAATAAAGAAAAGGAAAAATCAAGAAATAATATCTTATGTAGAAAAAAGGAAACACTTGTGCCCTGCTGATGGGAATGTAAATTGGTGCAACCATTGTGGAAAGCAGTATGGAGATGCCTAAAAAAAAAAAAGAAGAAGAAACATATGATCCAGTAATTCCACTGCTGGGTATTTACCCAAAGAAAATGAAAACACTATTTCGAAAAGGTATATGCACCCCTATGTTTATTGCATACTATTTACAATAGCCAAAATACAGAAGCAACCCAATTGTCCATCGATAGATGAATAAAGATGTGATAGACACACACACACACACACACACACACACACACACACACACACAATATGGGATATTATTCAGCCATAAAAAAGAATGAGATCCTGCCATCTGTAACAATATGGATAGACCTAGAGGGTATTATGCTAAGTGGAAGAAGTTAGGCACCAAAAGACAAGTTATCATATGATTTCATTTATATGTGGTCTCTAAAAACAGAACAAAATGAAAAACCAAAATAGACTCATAAATATAAAGAATAAATTGGTGGTTGCCAAGGAGAAGGTATGTGTGTATGTGTGTGTGGGGCAGCAAATAGATAAAGGGGGTTAAAAGATAAAAACTTTCAGTTATAAAGTAAGTAAGTCATGGAGATGAAAAGTACATCACAGACAATACAGTCAAGAATACTGCAATAACTTATGGTGACAGATGGTGATGACACACGGCGAGCAATAAGTAATACATAGAACTGTCAAATCAATAAGCTGTATATTTGAAACTAATATAATGTTGTATGCCAATTATTATTCAATTTTTAAAAAGTAAGAAAAAAGAAACCATATGCTAAAGGTTAAAACTGTTGTTCAGGGGCACCTGGGTAGCTCAGTTCGTTAAGTGTCTGACTTCGGCTCAGGTCATGATCCCATGGTTCATAGGTTTGAGCCCTGCATCAGGCTCTGCGCTGATGGTGCAGCACAGAGCCTGGTTGGGATTCTCTCTCTCACCCTCCCCACCTCAAAATAAATAACTTAAAAAGAAAAACCTGTTGTGGGACACCTGAGTGACTCAGTTGGTTAAGTGTATATTCCCTTTGCTTGGTTGAGAACAGTCACTTTCAAATTGGATCTTTAGCTGATGACTTAGTTCCTAATACAGATTAAGCATCCACTGGCAGTAGTCACTATGAGGCATAATTAGGTCATACTACAATGAAACGTTTATAGCATACATATGTGTGCACACCCACATATATACTTGCATCATTAATAAGGACACCAGAACCTACCGATTATGGCAATGATTATTTTACACACAACTATATATACCTTCTACTCTTTGGCTTAGCAAACATGTTAGAAATTTATCTACTTGGGGGCACTTGGGTGGCTCAGTCAGTTAAGAGTCTGACTTCGGCTCAGGTCATGATCTCGTAGTTGCTGAGTTTGAGCCCCTCGTCAGGCTCTGTTCTGACATCTCAGAGCCTGGAGCCTGCTTCAGATTCTGGGTCTCCCTCACTCTCTGCCCCTTCCCTGCTCATACTCTGTCTCTCTCTCTCTCACTGTGAAAAATAAATAAAATAAAATTAAATAAATAAATAAAATAAAATAAAATAAATAAAATAAAATAAAATAAAATAAAATAAAACCCTGCATAGATTGGTTCACCAAAAGTATTTTAACCAAACATTCTAAATAAAGTGGAATTAATCTCTCACTTTATACAAGTTTCCAGTATGTGTTAGAGAATGATACCCACTTTTAAATTATGCAATTAATAATTTTATAATAAAACCAAGAAGAAATAAAACCATAACTCTCAATCTATACTGAAAACCAATCCTTCTGCTTACCCCTGACCATGGCCTCTGTGTCCTGGGTTAAAGTGTCTCCCTCAAAAAGATATGTTCAAGTTCTAACCCCCAAATTTGTATTTTTTTTATATATGAAATTTATTGTCAAATTGGTTTCCATACAACACCCAGTGCTCATCCCAAAAGGTGCCCTCCTCAATACCCATCACCCACCCTCCCCTCCCTCCCACCCCCCATCAACCCTCAGTTTGTTCTCAGTTTTTAAGAGTCTCTTATGCTTTGGTTCTCTCCCACTCTAACTTTTTTTTTTCTTCCTTCCCCTCCCCCATGAGATCCTGTTAAGTTTCTCAGGATCCACATAAGAGTGAAACCATATGGTATCTGTCTTTCTCTGTATGGCTTATTTCACTTAGCATCACACTCGCCAGTTCCATCCACGTTGCTACAAAGGGCCATATTTCATTCTTTCTCATTGCCACGTAGTACTCCATTGTGTATATAAACCACAACTTCTTTATCCATTCATCAGTTGAGGGACATTCAGGCTCTTTCCATCATTTGGCTATTGTTGAGAGTGACTAACCCCCAAATTTGTGAATGTGATCTTGTTTTAAAATAGGGTCTTTGCAGATGTAATTAAGTTGATGTCATATTAGAGTGGGTCCTACATCTAAGGACTGGTGTCTCTAGAAAAGAAAGGGAAGACTGGGATACAGAGACACACACAGGAAAGAAGGCTATGTGACAATGGAAGCAGAGACTGGAGTGACGCGGCTACAAACCAAGAATTCCTAGGATTGCTGGGAGCCTCCAGAAGCCAGGAAGAGGCAAAAAGTATCCTTCACTAAAAGCCTTCAGAAGAAGCATGACCCTGCCGACACCTTCATTTCAGACTAGCCTCTGGAACTGTGAGAGAATAAATTTCTTTGGTTTTAAGCCACCATAGTTGTGGTAATTTACTAAATTAATACAGACTTTTAAAGAGGAACACACATTAGCTGTAGTAGAAAGACTGAAAAACAAATAGTTTTACAGCATCCATTTTCTCAGTTGCCTTATAGAGTTAGTGGGAAGGTATCTGAGGGATAGATTTCACTAGAAGGATTAACCACACATTGTCTTTTCATCTTCTACCCACATAACATGTTAATCAGGGAGTAGCCTAAGGCTACTTTTGGAAAATTCTACCCAAGGGTTCTTATGTTCTATCTATTTTCTATTAACACTTGATTGTTTTGTAAACCACACCGATTTTGGCTTGGCATTCTATCACAGCCATAGACATCTCTCCTTCTGCAATCCTATACCTATTTTCTAAACAGCCTCCTATGGAACTCTCTTTTCTGTGCTTTTTCTGGTTTAGTGATACTGTGTTGGATGTTTAAAGATGGTATACAAACTACCCTGATCCTTTCATAGTCATCTACCTAACACTAATTCTACTTGACTGGAAGAGAAGCAAGAATACAGCACCATCCACTTTCCTTTACTCCTGAGAAAATAAAGTCAATGGTGGGAAGTGCAGTCCAATGAATAACACCATCGGAATCATCCTCTTTAATTATGAGATATGGTGAGAACCACACTCATTACTATGTAATAATCATTCATCTACTTTGGGTATTGTGGCTATTCAGATCTAATAACTTCCTACAAAAGTCAAAATGAAGCATTACTCTAAATAGAAGGGCCTGTTCTCAGAGTCACACAAAAATCACTACTGATTTCTGGAGGCACTCTTTACAATCCCCGAGGGAAATCCACTAAGGGCTAATACGACCCTATGCATTTGCTCATGTTTGATATTACCTTCAGCTAAAGCCAAAGAACAAAAACTGACAAGCATACTCCAAGTAAGAAGTGTACTCCTGAAGGAAAAGAAAATGAAACTATAGTACTGGCAAAACCCTGGCAGTTTTTGTGAACTGTGACTCTTAGATATAGGCCAGGAGGCCCAGCTGGGTGCTGCTCCAGTGAGCAGCTTTCGTTATCCTCAAAACTGTGCTCCCGATTTCCAACTCCGGTGTTAAATTGGAAAAAGTTCATTTCTAATTCAGGTCCTGTACAACTTACTATAAAGATTTATGACCTAGAAGAGCCAGCCAACAGAGTCCTACCCTTCAACAGATCTAAAGCCTTACCCAGGGTTGGCACACTTACCAGCTTTAAACCTACATCTAACTCGGTGGGGGGAAACTGCTGCAGGAGTGAAGGAGCAGCATGGGTTTTAATTTAAAGATTTAGATGTCCAGTGTGACCCACACGTAATGATTTTCCAGATAAATTATGTCCATTTTTTGACAAATAAAGAATCTAACCAAAGTTGATACTAAATGGCTTTCCTTTGAAAACATTTTATTAGCACAAAAAAGAGAAAGCTTTGTTTCTTTACAAGCATGGTAAGAGACTCCTAACTTGATCTTGAAGCCACAAATATATATCTAGCTTTAAATAATCTTTTTCCAAAATTGTGTGTAAAGCATTTATAGTTTAAAGGGCCTTGCCTTACTAAATACAGAATTATAACCAGAATTTAGCTGTTATGCTACAAAGACATTATTATGATGTGCTAATGTATTTTTACAGATTCTTTATCAAGATTATAGGATCTTCTGCATATAGTACTTCAATTTATGCAGGACCCCAGAATCTGGTGAAGACTCTATATACACAGTCTTTACCCAGGCCCAGATTCTCTGAGCCAGGGACTCCTTTGAAACTTTAAAAAATGATATCACTTGAGGGACACCTGTGTGGCTCAGTCCGTTAAGCATCTGACTATTGATCCGGGCTCATGTCATGACCTCACAGCTCATGGGTTTGAGCCCCATGTCGGGCTCTGTGCTGACAGCGTGGAGCTTGCTTGGGATTCTCTGTCGCTCTCTCTCTCTGCCCCTTCCCTGCCTCCATTTCCTCTCAAAATAAATAAATTAAAAAAAAAATGATATCGCTTGATTCCCTCATCAAAAAAAGCACAACTACATGTGCATGCAAATATCTGCATTAATATCAAAATGTTCCCATACCCACCAGGTGTTCAATAACTTCAAATTAAGAATTGCTGGGGTATGATTATTATAGAATCAGAAATCTCTGGAACACAGAATTTTTTGTTTCTCTAATATTGGTAATTATTTTTAAGAGGAGTGAGGGGGCAGAAGAGGTCAAAGACTTGAAATTTTTAGGTTTTATTGAGATGTGAGCAGTTTAGAAGTGAAAAAGCATGAAGACTAGGCTTTTCTTCAAAATACTCTACTTAAAACACAAACAAAAAACCCACAAAGGTGGAAAGGAGTGCAAGACAGAGGATGAAATAATATGGCAAATTGTGGCGGTAGTGGAAGCCATCAGGCACATGGGGGTTTTAACTCTTCGCTTTTGTATATGTTGTTTGGGCATTTTCACAATTGAAAGTTTAAAATTTTTCAAAAAGAACTCTCCAGCTAATCAAGACATCAAAATGTCAAAATAGAATTTTACATCTGTGATCCCTGAGATCCTAGCTAGGTCACAGAACCAGGGAACAGACATGCAGTTGCCATAACTAGAGCTGTTTCCATTGTGCCAGGATGTCCCAGATCTTACATGAGTCTATAACTTTTTTCCAAAAGAAAACCAGGAAAACGTTATGACAGGTTAGTTTTTGGATAAGGGCTCTTGGGGAAAGAAAAAGAGGGGGCAGAGGAGAAGGGTATGAAATCTGATGCCTACTGACATCTTTTGGTCCTCTTTTTCAGGCCATTCTGAAAGCCAGGATTCCCCAGAGAAAAAGAACTTACCATCTTAAAAATTTTTTATTTTATTTTATGTACTTATTTTGAGAGACAAGAGAGTGTGACCAGATCCAAAGCATGCCCCACGCTGTCAGCACAGAGCCCGACGTGGGGCTCAAACTCATGAACTGTGAGATCATGACCTGAGCTGAAACCAAGAATTGGACGCCCAAAAGACTGAGCCACCCAGGCGCCCCAGAATATGCCATCTTGATGACATCCTTTGGAAAATATCTTTATAGCATGTGAACCTGAAGAAAAAAATGTCTCCAAAATATTTGGGGAATCTGGGGGGGAAAACTAGCCCATGAATTCAAAATATGCTTTAAGATTTGGAATGGGCTTCTCCTGATGACCTTTTCCCCCCTTGTGAGGGCACTGACTTTATAAAGAAGCTATGCCAAGAGAGATAAGTGAATTAAATTGAATACTCTGTGGCACAGTTTAGCAGGCAATTCATCATCAGGGAAGTCTCAAGTACTGCTGGCTGAATTTTCAAGCACTTTCTCCAATAAGGCTGGACATGCATGCCTCTGGGCATACAAATTTTCTTTAAGTTGGCAGGAGAATTGTTTCCTCATTCCATCTTTCTTACAGTCAATTCAATTATCATGGTCACAGAAGACAGGGTTAGCAGGAATAACCCCACGGATAATTTTTAGAAAACTCATTTCAATGTGAGTCTCAATCTCCTCTTTAACTAAAACTTATCAAGCAACTCATAAATCATCAGATTTACCTGAGTTTTATTATGCTTTGTTACTCTGTAGTTTCAACAGGATGCATAACAATATTAAAACTCCTGTTTACTAAATCAGTGCTTTAAATCTGTTTTTTTCATTTTCCCCAATAACCTCATAAATTAAGCATTATTCTCACCATTTTACAGATAGGGAAATGGAAGTATGCTCAGAGAGTTAAATACATCAGTCAGAGGTCACAGAAGGAGCAAGTGACAGAGCCAGGATCTGAGCCTACGTCAGCAGGACCTACCTCTTCCAGTATGCTGCATCATTTCTACAAAGGAGAAAAACAAAAAAGGGAATCAAAAAAGGCAGGCAGCAAAGAAAAGAAAGAAGGGAAATAGAAAGTGTACTACCAAATCGCTGTGAATTGTATGACCTTGGAAAGACTGTCACACTGACTTCTACTTTTTGGTTCCACTTTCCAGGCAGTCAATATAAAATCAGTACTTCTAAGTGGTCCAGTTTTATACCCAAGTTATTGTCTTCATTCATAATTTAAACAAACACGTTTAGATCCTTACTAAGACGATCTTTATGGAGAAAAGTGTCATTAAAAGAGGCTGAGATATTAAGTTGGCACTAGTTATGGAAAATGATAGACATGTCAATTCTTCTGAGTGACTGACATCAGAGACAGCACCGCCATAGAATTTCTGTTATTTTCATCCAGACCTGCATGGGGTAAAATACTTATCTCCAGGGGCACCTGGGTGGCTCAGTTAGTTAAGTGTCCAACTTCGGCTCAGGTCACGATCTTGCGGTTCGTGAGTTTAAGCCCTGTGTCGGGCTTGGTGCTGACAGTGTGGAGCCTGGAGCCTGCGGCCCCTCCCCTCCTCATGCTCTATCTCTCTCAAAAATAAACATAAAAAATTAAAAAAAAAAAAAAGAGGTATCTCCAAACAGCAAATTATGCAAATTTGAGTGCCCTAAAATGAGTAATATTAAGGACTATAAAAGTCCCTAAGATTAAAACTAAATAAAATGGTAAATATCTGATGAATGAACTCACATAAGTCACTCTGACCTGCTTTCCTTCCTTCTGTACTCCCCATTTCAGTGGATAATCCCATTAACATCACTCACCCAGTCAAAAGCATGGACATCTATCAACTTCACTTGTGTTTTTCAAATCCTACTGATGTTTTGGAATTCTTGAGAAAAAATCCTTAACAGAATTTACAGGAAAAAATTATCTGAAAAAATCATAACCCTATATAACTACTTGCCAGCAGCCAGGCTTCCTACTAACTACTAAAAAGAGACAATATACAGAGGCTAGGAATCATTTTCGTGTGTCAGAAGACCTGACTTTTTTGATTGATATTCTGCCTCTAACAAGCTCTGGGATTTCAGGACTGAAGAAAGGCCTTGGACACTGTGTTAGATGTTTTACATAACCTCATTTCTTTCCTAGAACTCAACAAGGCAGATATATCATTCACATTTTTAAGTAAGAGTACAAAAGCCCAGTGAGTTAGATGTGTTACCCAAATTTACAAAGCACAAAGACAGATTTGGAATTCAAACCTAAATCTGTCTACCACATTATAGTATCACATGTGATTTCCCATCTATAAAATTTTAAATGAAATCAAACCGAAAAATATTGTATAGGAAACTGTTGCTGTAATATATTTCTCAAAAGTGCACTGATTTTGGCAGCAACAACTGTCAATTAAGTGCCACCTTTTTGTCCACTTTATTTCAGCATCAGAAAAACACCTTAACTCTTGAGTCAAAATACACAAGCCAGATTTTGTAATATTAACAAAGTGGCTGGAATAAATAGAGTAGGGGGAAACAGGCTGTGGTAAACTACTCGTATCTCGGATTCTCTTGTATTCAATATATCCACAACTGTATAATGTAATTTGACAGTGCAGGAACTGATGGAAATTTATAGGCAAATTATCTCTGCCTGTTGCCATAGGAGTATTGAGCACAAACAGACATATTAGGCTTGGCAAATATTTGAATGCTTGAGTTGGCAATTATCTTAAACATGAAGTGTAAAAATCAGGCTTTTTAAATTGTAAAAGAATGCCGATTTCAACACAAATCTATGCAAAAGAAGATAATTGGGGCTGCTATAAATAAACTCATAAAAAAGAATTAAAAAAGAAAACCAGTAGAAAGTCTTAATCCGTTACTAGTTCAATTCCAAATGCTATATTTCTAATAGTCACTCAAACGATCTATTCATCAAATAACAAGAAAAATGGACTCACAGCTCAATTTCTACTAATGTAGGAACAATTGGGTTATCTGATAAAGAATGATGATAAGAGTCTGTGGGCTATGGGTAATAAGTCTAAGGTAATTACTACCTGTTACAGAAACACTCCATTGATTTGGGCATTTATTTTTGATGAATGGATGTCATGTTGCAGAGTTAAGTGGGGAGGCCCCTGAGGGGCAGAAGAATAGTTCAGAATACTGGCATCAAATCCTACTGCAGTAATATAAACCCAATGTTTGATAAATACCAATAGATATTCCTCGCCATATATAGTTATACCAACATGCAGAATTTCATTACTACTGAGTTTATAAATAAACTAATTATTGTGTGTGTGTAATCCATCCTCAGTAAATGATGTTAAAGGAATGGAATCAAGAGATTAGGGGTAGGGAGTTCTGTTTCTGGAACACAGTCATTAGTACTTTGCATCCAGCTCTTGCTCATGACTTGAGAGAAAATGGGATAGCAGTGAGAAAAGGCAGGAAGAAAGAAATACAAAGAGAAGCCATGATGATAGATGCAGCTATGGTCCACTTTTTGGTAACTGACAGAAGTGATTCTTCCTCTGGGCTGGAAGCACAAAGTGCCTTTTGTTTGTTCTCCTTGTTTATTTTTAAAGTCACTACTATCTATCCTACTATGGCATTCATCACATATAATCACTCTGAGTATTTAATATGCTGACGACAGAGTTCTATCGTGGCTGCGGTGCTTTTCCATGGAAAGTTAAATTTGTGTATTCAGAACTAACAAAGAACTTTTCAACACAGCGTTGTATCATTTGACATCGGCGATTTATAAAAAACTGAACCAAATGCAAGGTTAGATTTAATAAGAAAGGCTTGGCAATTAACAGCACAAGACAAATTTTACTAGACCCCAGAAAAGTAAAACTGAAGATGTTTGAAAGATGTGCAATTTTCAACTGCTTTTATAGTCACTGCAGTATCTGTGAAATCTTGCCTAAGGGTATTTCTCTGAATGGTTAGATCAAGTACTGCAAAGTGCAAGTTAAGTGATAACTATGTAAAAATAATTACATCTGTTCAAAAAGTTAAATTCATTTTAGTTTCATTAAGCTTTTTCCTTTGCCCAATTTTTATGAAACACTATTTTGTTAATTTGATTCCGAATAAGTATAAACTATTGACACACCAAGGTCCAGTACCCCGCTGCCACTCACCTTGTAAAAGAAACATCCAACCACACCTCAGGCTACTTTCTTTACCCATCAGGCTTGAGGTGTGTCAAGGGTGATTGGGGTGTGTTTGTATTCGGCTGGGGCTCAATCACGTCTATGGTCTGGAGTCTAAACAGGCAACAGACTAAGGTCATAGGCTCATCTTGAGCCTTCAAGTGAGTGTCACAACCACTAAGGATTTTTGGTGGATAAGATGGTACACATCTTGGGAAGTTACTGAAACCAAAATGACTCTCTGTGCTACTGTTAAAATACGCCTACTTAAAAGCACGTATCTGGAATATTCCCTTTATTTCATATACTATAATCCTAATGACCTCACAGCTATAGATCTAGAGACAAATGTCACATAAAATTATTTTTTCTATTCTATTAATTCTATTAATTAAAGGAGATCACATATATTGCTTGTGAAGAACACCTAGAGGTACGTGGATGGCTCAGTTGGTTAAGCTCTGACTTTGGCTCAGGTCACAATCTTGTGGTTTGTGAGTTCGAGCTCCACATCAGGCTCTCTGCGTCAGTGCAGAGCTTGCTTTGGATCCTCTGTCCCTCTCTCTCTCTCTCTGCCCCTCCCCTACTTGTACTCCCTCTCCCTCTCAAAAATAAATAAACATTAAAAAAAAAAAAAGAATAGCCAAACTAAAGATGGGCGAAGATCTCGAGGGTATTGTGACTAAAATACTACCGTATTTCTGAAATACAAAATATCAGCTCCTGGATTAAAGTTTTTAAACAATTTCTAAGCATTATCGATCCTGACACTTATCTCACACTCATTTTTTTAAAGGAGTGATCACAATTTTTAGTGAAAGTAGAATATTTTAAAACCCTTCTAGTCAAAATGGTTTTGTAGTGTACTTCTTTTGGCAAATTGAAGTACCAGTAATTGTCAAGTAGAATCATGCTGACAGTACTGGAAGTTATTTCATAATATCCTAGTCTTATCTGCAGTTTGTATTCTTTGCAACTTAAGATAGTGTAATTAAGTCAGCAATTAAGGGACCCAGGGTGACAAATAAGAAAAATAAAATAAAAATGAAAATAAGATTGGAAGCCAGTTCCAATATCTTGGGTTTCTCTATGTCCCAGTACTGGCGTTAAGTGAAGAAGAAATTATTTTGAGGGATGCAGGGGACAAAAGAGGAAACTTAGGAACAACATAGATCCTTTATAATATGGTAGCTAAGAACACAGGTTTTGGAGTCTATTAGACCACAGCTCAAATAAAATTCCATTACTTCTCTACTTCATAGAAATGTGATCTTAAGCAAATGAATTCTCTCTGAGCCTCACTTTTCTCATCTGAAAAATGAGGATGGCAATACTTACCTCATACAATTGTGAGAATTAAATTGGATAATTTACGGTAATATGCTTAGGACAGCATTTGGCATATTGTGAGTCCATAAACAATGCTACCATTGTCATTCTTCTTTTGATTATTTCCATCTCTACTTCTTACCTACCCTAAAAAGCATTTAATGATCCAATAATACTGGCTTACCTCTCTGGCCTCATCTTATACCATTCTTTTCTCCATACTCCAGCCATCTGGTCTCCTGTTACCTGGTAAGCAAAGCTGATTCCTGCCTTAGATTCTCTGCACTAGTTCCTCTATCTAGAATGTTCTTCCCAGAGATATTAACATGATGATTCCTAAAGACAACCAAGCCACAGCTTATTATCACCTCCTGAGAGAGGTCCTCCCTAACCATCCATTCTAAGGGAACACAGGAGTTATTTTTCGGCAGAACCCCCTCTATTAATTATCTGCAAAGCACATACTCACATCTGATTTCTTACTCATTTGTTTGATTACTGCCTGTCTCACCACACTAGAATATAAATTGAATAAGAACAGAGGCTTGTTCACAGCTGTATCTCTACCACCCAGAACTAGTTGTAAGTACTAGTAGAAGGAAGGAGAAAGAAATGGAGTGGATGAAAGGAAGAAAGGATAGAGGTTTGAGACTGTGAAAAGATGATTCTGAGGCTTTAAAAGGTTGCTACAATTGGATAGAGGATCTGGTTTTCCATTTAAGTGGACAGTAAACGAATTCCTGCAGCTAAATTGCATTACTGAAAGGCATGAAATCATGTAAACAGGGTTACATATACACATAAAAATACATATACATATATCTATACCTATATCTCTCTCTGTATATAAATCTATCTATCTATCTATCTATCTATCTATCTATCTATGAAGGTTCATTTATTTCCTTCTCTCTCTACTTATAGATCTTAGGATAAATTTTGAGAGTTAACTGCGAGCCAGTCATATGCTTCTATCCACAGGATACATGATTCATCCACTACTATTTTTCATCTGTAAGTTAAATGGATCATTTCATTCCTTTTTTCTGTTTTCTGCTGACTAAACGTGGCTTGTTAAACAAAGAGATTAGTCAAGAGTACTGATCTGTAGGGATGTTTATGGTTTTTTTTTTCTTTTTGTAACAAGAACTTTGTTTCCTGATTTGGATATTTATTCTGGCAAATCTTTTCATTTTGTAAAATATAAAATATGCAAAACTACATTAGGGGGCTTCATAAGTCTTTATCAGCAGAACTTTTATTGAACTTATATATGACAGTAATGTTTCTTTCAGTGTTTTATCAATGGAACGGTAATAGTTCAGACAGAGATGTGTTGCTTTTTTCATGCTCCGAAGTACTTATGTAATGTTCAAGAAAAGAAAGTAATTAAAAGCGGCCTGCTGTGTAGCAGAGTAAGGAGTGTAATTCTCAAGTGACAAATAAGGATGCAATTACTTCAGCAAAGTGGGGAAGAGTCCAGAAATCATCTTTATAATGTCTTCTTCCACTTTCACACTATCAATATGCTAATGTAAATAAATATATTTCATAATGTAAATAGTGAAGAGTGGATTATAATATAAAAGTACTCCCTGGCAAAAGAAAATATAGCTGTACACATAGTTTTGTAAACATCTGAATTGGTCTTTACAGGGTAAATTTTTAATTTTCACTTTCATCATACGGAGTTTTAGTTTACATCTAAAAAGATTTGTAATCTACTAGTTTTCTCATAATTATGCTAATATTTAATAAAGTGATATGATTCTAGGGCTTGATTTCAAGGTTCAAATTCAGACTATTTTAAAGAAAGAAGATATATCACCAAGGTAAAGGCACTGCTATAAAACACTCTGCCTTCAGAATTTCTTGAAATCTCCTTGCAGAAAGACAACACTTCTAATAGTTTTCAGGAGATTTATCCTAATGGTAAACAAACAAAAAATAAAACTACTGAAGTAGAATTTTGACATGAATATAGAAGTGAGCCAAAAGTGCTCATTTCAGCACACATCCCTTTAATATACATCCCTATACAAAGTTTTCCACTAGTATGAGTGGAAAAAGTAAAATGTGTCTTCTACTTTTTCTAATGCCAAATTGTCATTATCATGTCTCCCCTAAGACTTGAATTCTTTTTTATTTCTTAAAGCTTTATTGAGGTATAACTAGCATACAACAAAATGCACACGTATTTAAAGTATACAATTTGTTATGTTATCACATAAGACCCATGAAACTGTAAGACCTGAATTCTCTGGTTCTTGGTTATACGCCAACCATCCCCAAAGCTAGGCAGAGCAGAAAGATCAAGACAATGAAATGAGAATTCCAAAACATGATGACTATTTTGGACAACCAGACGACAATGAGGAATCTTACCTCCCAAGTTTCTTCAGAGCTCATTTAAATAATATAATCTAATTAAGTGGCTGTATGATACTTCAAATACTGACGTTAAAAAGAAATGAAGACTTAGAAAAATGTAGAGTATTTATCATTCTAGAAAGTGGCTATGGTAAGAGTCAGGACAGTGGTTGCCTTTGGGGAGACAGAAGCCATTAGGACTGGGAAAGGGAAAGTGGAGACTGACTTTCAGGGGTGGCTGGTAGTGTTCTACTTCTCCACTCTGGTGGTAGTTAATGGGTATTCACTTTATAACAACTCATTATGCTACACATTTACTTTGTTCTCGCTTTTGTAAATATGTTGTTTATATATTTTTTTCAAAGTTAAAAAAGAAATGCTTACTACTAATAATTTATTAATAGTTACTTGTAGTCACCACCTTGCTATAGAGTCTGCACTGCCTTTTATTATTTAGCCATTCCACATGCGTAAACTTCTTGATGACAACAAGGTCTTCCACTTCCTATGTATTCTCCCACGAAGAGTAACAAAATCCTTTATATGCTCTGGAACTATGCAAAAACAATTTATTTTACCTGGCATTCATTCATCCTTGAACTACATAAACATATATGGCAAGTTGTTGGTCTATGGACCCGGGTTCCAATTATTACCTTCTCTGGGCCTATAGGTGGAAATAATCATACTTATAGCATATATCACAGTGTATTTCTTACCATTCTTCCTCCCACTCATCTACTCAAACTGGTCTGTGACCACATCTCCAGCAAAATGCCTGCTTGTAACAGGGATGAAGTAACAAAAATGGCATTTTTTATTATTATTAGGAATAGTGATAAGTATCATTTACTGAGTGCTTACCATGTGCCAAGCATTGTTCAAAGTACTTTATATGTAGTATTATTTACTACATATAGAAGAAGTTACTATTATCTTGATTTCATATAGAAACTGAGGAGCAGAAAGGTTAAGTAACTTGCCTGAGGTCATACAGATAGAAAAGGGCAGATCTAGGACCCTAACTTAGGTATACTGATCTCCTGGATTCCTAAAACCGTATTCTTTCCATCAAATCCTGCTATTCTACTATGCTGTGAGATCTCAGGATAAATAAAGTCTGAGATTTTGTTTTATAAATGCCTGAAAATATGAAGGCAAGAAGCTTGATTTTCGCTCAATTCCAAGTTTTAAACCAAATCTCTTAAGATATTCTACCTTCTGGAAATGTTTGTCTATAAATTCATAGGAAAAGATTAAGTTCTGCCGTATACCAGAAGAAATTACTATAACTATAGCCATTATTATACTAATTTGTAAAAAGACTAAATACAGGAAATATATTGAACAGATTTAAAAAGCACAGTAATCAAAAAAAGAGAACTATTCCTCAAAACATAAGTGATGAACAATTTAAACACACATTATATATAAAGTAACAATGTAAGAAAATCTTCCAAATTTACCAATACAATTTGGATAATGAACATGGTAGTAAATAAGGTAATTTAACTGCATTACATAATATTCCATTTCAATACATTCACTTGTGCACTTAGTGAAGCTATAATCAAATCGAATATCCACTCAAATTTTACTTTAAAGTTTTCCCCCTTTGCTCTGAAATAATTCCTACTCATCTGCCTGTGTTACTAGTCATGTGGACTGACAGAAGAGAGCAGTAATGCCCAGATTCTCCTTTCTAGTTTTTTATCACAGGATACAGTCAACGGAGAGAAAACTTAGACTATCTCTTTCTAGGCATTAGAAGTTAAAAAAGATTTTTGGATCCACTCTTAAAAATAAACAAACAAAAGAGATATCACTCTCTAAATGTGAATTATGCAGAATCAGGGTGACAAGAATAACTAAACTCAGAAGTCTACTAGTCAGAGAAATTAATTTTACTCTCATTCACCCAGCACATAGTGGGTACTGAAGGAAAAATGCTTTTTGGAGAGTCTGGATAATTTATAAACAGCTTATTTTAATGTTCCATAACCTACCTGCATGTTTTAAACAATTCAAGCACTTTTGCCATCCTAGAACTGACAGCGAAAAACAGACATCTACTGCCTGTCTCTCTTCTTACCCTTCACCCCAAGGCAGAGGATTTTTAGGTGCTGGGACCCAGCCTCAAAGGGACACAGTCGCTTTCATGAAATGACAGTGCTAGAATCTGGATGCTGCATGGCTCCCCATTTTCTGCTGTTTGGTTTGTTCCTAAAGGGGAAGTTGTGAGGGATCAAGGCAGTGCTCACAAGCATCATCTAAAAAACCAGCAGTCCCTTCTCCTGACCAGTCAGGTTTCTTAAGAGATTTTCCACCCTTAACCTCATGTCACCAGAAGCAGCAGGTTTACTCACATAAATGGTCCTTCTCTTCTCTCATTTGAGAAGTGAAGGGCTTTCCTTCCACAGGCTGATTATTCCCAGATAATCAAAAGCCTAACTGTTGGGCTCAACTGCTTTATCTGATTAAGAGCCCAGTGTAATAATAGTAAAATCAAAGCAATTCTACGGCAGATCACCTTAATCCACTAAAGCACTGGGCTGACTGGAGACTGAACTATAGACCTTCCAAGTGCTGCTCTACCCTGTGGTCTCAAATGAAAGCCTGGGGTGTTTGTCTGGGTCATTCCTTCTTGCAAGTCTCTGGATTCCAATTTTTAACCTCTGTACCAGAAGTACAGCAATACCAGAAGCTCTGGTCAGATTCTTAGCTACTGCTGAGAATTAGGCAAATGACTAAGGGTAAGGAATAGTACCAAATGTTGAGTTCCTCTCTCTGTACTTCCATTTCCTGGATCCCTGGCCCCTCAAATGCTCACTGACTTACTAGCTCTCCAATGCCTACGAATAGATTTTGTTTTGCCCAGTTTTTCTAGTTGTTCTTAGCAAAAAGGCTGGTTTACAATGAGCTTATCACCATTAGTGAAAGCCAAATTTTCCAAAGTTTAATTTTTGCCCATGATAAAACTGATTCTTACCTAAACAAGCCATGAAGGCATACTCATGGTGAACACGCTTGAGGACTTTCAGAAGATCATTTACACATTTAAGTGAAAATATAGAATATTTTTATATACAGTAAATTCAATACCAAGATATCATCACTGTATGAAATAAACAATATAGAATCATTTTGATAAAACTATGTCTTCACAAGTGATTACAAAGAACACCAGGGAAGTTACTACCTCAAGTAAAACCATGGGTTCTAGGATTACAGGCTCCTATACAGCACAAAACAAAGACCATGTTGTTTGCACTCATCTTTCCAAATCAAGCAAGCTGAGATTTCTGCCCATTAGACTCAGAGTCCATCTTCTACCCAGAGTATTAAACTCCCCATGCTGCTCTTCTATGTCTTCACCAGTGACCAAATACAGTGCACTTTAATGTGCTAACGCAAGGGTTGGCAACTTTTTCTGTAAAAGGCCAGATAGTAAGAATTTCTGGCTTTGTCTGGCTTTCTGTCACAAATACTCAACTCTCATTATGCAAAAGTAGCCATAGGCAATAGATAAATGATTGTATGTTCCAATAAAATTTTATTTATGGACACTGAAATTTGTTTTTAATATTTTCATCTGTCAGTATTATCCTTGTTTTTATTTTTTTCAGCCATTAAAAACATTTTTTATTTAGTTATTTTTTTTTAGTGTTTACTTATTTATTTTGAGAGACAGAGACAGAGAGCATGAGTGGAGGAGGGACACAGAGAGACAGAGGATCTGAAGCAGACTCCAGGCTATGAGCTGTCAGCACAGAGTCTGACGTGGGGCTCGAACCCATGAGCCATGACATCATAATGTAAACCGAAGTAGGACACTTAACCAACTGAGCCATCCAGGTGCCCCTAAAATTTTTTAAATCATTTTTACTTTGTGGGCTATATAAAAACAAGAAGTGGACCAGCTTTGGCATACTGGCTATAGTCTGCTGACGCCTGCTCAAAACTAATAAAAACTCATAAACTAATTAGGTTCTCAGCTCTGACTATACCATTCATTTGTCCTTCCTCCTAAACTTTTCCACTGTGCCTCTAAGGACAGTGGTTGTCCGACTTTAGCAGGCATTAACATCAACTGAGGGCCTGTTAAAACACAGATTAGAGGGTCTCACACCCAAGGTTCCTGACTGGGTAGGTCTAGAGTTGCACTTTATAATTTACATCTCTAATAAGTGTCCAGGTCCAGGGACTAGACTGTGGGAATCACTGTTCTAGAATTTCCTCAGTATTACCAGCAAACTCTAGTACAAACCATAACATACATTATCTTTAAACAACTGTACTGTTGCCATGTGCATCAAATCCTTTGAATGCTTCCATACCCAACATCTGTGCTAAACCATTTCACCTACTTATATATAAATGTAAGCCAGCACAAACAAAACATTAACTAAGACAGTACCATTATCTAGCCACTAAATTTCTGTGGTAATTATCTTTAGAGAGAAATAGGTATTCTTGTTGAATACCTTTACATTCAAAAGGAACAATAATGGAGGGGTAAATGTCTTAAATCACAACTTCATTCTATTTATTACTATTTTATTATTTTAAGATGTGATACACATATTCCTCACAATCCAAACTGTTCCTTACTGAACACACACTATGCAAACTCAGAAAATGAAGAGATAAACTTTTTGAGATAGAATTATTTTCCTTTGCTATTCAAGCTTTCATTACTACTCACTACCCAAAACTTATGGACCAAAAATATTTGGATAATGACATATCCCTCACTATTAAAAACTCAGGAACCAAGGAGAATCAGATGGTTAAGGAATATCTAAATTTATTTTGAGATTTTAAATTAATAAAGTCATGGCAGTTTGGTTGATTGTCCAAGAGAGACATAGGTTAAAAAAAAAAAAAGATTGAGAAACATCTAATTAGATTTTAAGCTTCCTGGGGACAGTGATCACATTTTTTTTTTTTTTTTTATCATCCCTGTTGCTGATGAATGCTTAACGTGTTAATATACCGGCAACCGAGCATCCGCATTCCTGAAACATGGTTTACACACACATACATTATAAATTTCAAACTTAGTATTATTACAGACTAGGATTTTAAAATAACAGCTTAATAGTTAATATAACTAGCAACTCAGGTTGATTTCTAGAATTACCTACTAGTTAAATTACAGTTAAGAAGTTAAGAACCCTGCCAATGGAATGTGATAAAGCTAGCTACTAGCTAGCTGTAGGACTTCGGGTGAGTAGCTAGCCATGCCAAGACTTTAGATTTCTTATCTGCAAAATGAGGATAATGTATCTACTACATAGGCTTCTTATGAGGAGTAAATGCTTCCAATGTATATAAAACAAAGAGCATTCCATAAATAAATAAACAAACAAAAAATAAGCATCCAATAAGTATTAGTTACTGTATCACTACTGCTATAACGTTCAAATATAAACTTGTATATTACATTATTACTTATCAATTTATTAAAATGGGATGACTACTGTGATTTAGATATAGGTAAGTGTGAATGCCAAAAGCAAAAATATAATGATGCTATTTGCCAACACATAACTATTGCAAAACCACAGTAATAGTAAATCTGAGTTTCATACACCCTTTCATTAGGTAGGCTGTTCAAAGTAGAAAAATATCTACAAAGATAACCCAGAAAGTGTTTTTTAAGAGACATGTTTTAAAACAAACACTGTTGTTGGGAGTCTGTTAAATCACACACTCCAAAAACAAAAACTAGTATATCAGCTAAAGAAAACTGTATTCATGTGAACAAAGTCTCCATGTTCTTAGGAAGTATTATTCTGTACAAAATAAATAATACTGAATCATTTTCATAAGAACAATTTCTCCAAAAATGAATACAAGGAACATTAGAGATTATTCCCACAAGAGCTATCTTACGGAACCTCTAGACGGAGAGTATCGTGAACTGCTAAGAGCTGATGATACTAAAACAAAAACTGAAAAGTTAGAGAAAATAATTTAAATGTTTTCAAAAATTTCACAAAAGAAAAATCTAGCATTAGAATTGTGATTGATCATAATTTTTTTAGAAAAATGTATTTTCATGGGTCAACTAAACACTCAAATATGTAACAGTGCAAACATTTCATTAATTAGGGACTTCAGACTTCTATGACCTAGCTTCACAAAGCTGCCACTCTGGAATAGCACGTGTGGAGACCTCAGCCTGCCAGGGCAGGTGTGCCCGGGACTAGATTTTTGTGAGTTCTGCTTGCTCAGCTCTCATCCTATCCAGGGTGGGCATTTACTGCTTTAAAACTGCACAGCCCTGCCATATGGCTCTGGTCCACAGTGGCTTTGCTCTCGTTTGGTGGACTAGGTTCTGGCATCTAGCCATGGTCTCCTCAGCATCCTATTTACTTTTTTTGCCTGGCTTGATTTTTCCAGTTTGAGTAACTGATGGCATTTTTTATTGTGGTAAAACACACATATCACAAAATTTACCATTTTAACCATGTTTAACTACACAATTCAGGGTCATTAAGTATATTCACGATGTTGTACACGTATAACCACTATCTATTTCTAAAACTTTTTCACCACCCCAAAAAGAAACTCTGCATCAACTAAACAGTAATTTCCCATCTGTCTCTCTCCCTGTCCCTGGGAACCTCCATTATACTTTCAGTTTCTATGAATTTGCCTCTTCTAGGAACCTCATGTAAGTGGAATCATAAAATATTTGTCCTTTTTATTTACTCTTAAGACTGTTTTCAGTTCTTACTTTTTTTTTTTTTTTTTTAAGATTTTTAAGCCATCTCTACCCCAACATGGGGCTTGAATTAACAGCCCCAAGATCAAGAGTCACACGCTCTACCAACTGAGCCAGCCAGGCATCCCAGTTCTACTTACTCTTAAGTGAACGGTGACAATTCATACTGATCTTACCTGATATATCGTCTGGTACAAACAGATCACTAGATTATTATATTGTTCCAACCATAACACTCATTTACCTACAGCCAAAAACCTAGGCTTCAGCAAACTGTTATGGCAGGTCTAGAACTTCGTATGATTCAAGATAGGATGATTTCTGGTGCCTGACACATATCCCACAACGCTTTTGATCAGTTTCTCATCTTTGCCTACTTTGCCTTCAAGATCCCACTGAACTACCTTTGGTCTGAGAACTACTTCTTCATGCTATCGGATTTTTAGTTCTCAGCTAGTAGACTTTGGCACGGTAGCTGAAGAAGTATTCTGATGAAAATGATCCACACAAGACTGAAAAATTTATATGAAGACCAACGTATTATTTAAAGAAACGTGAAGAAAACCGGGGTGCCATCGGATAGCCAATTAGGCAAAAAAGCTTCAGTTTTCAAAAGAATGGGTTTTGCCTACGCTTACAAAAAAGGCACAGTGATTTCCAGAACTTAGCTATATTTTTAAAGAAGTCATACTAAGAGATTCTAATTTTCTTCTTTTAACAGGGTTACCAGACTGACAGCTGAAGGATTTTAAAGACACAGTATACCAAGATTTGCAAGACATTCACTAAGCTGTCATGAAATATTCAAGACAGAGAAATTTGTGGATTCTTAGTTAACTGAAGGATCAAATCCAAACAGTGCTGATCAATGATATGAGATTAACTTGCAACTTCTAAGGTACGGCACACCGCGAAACTTGTTCCTTTAACAGTTATCAAATAATCTTCATGAAAGAACAAAAATGATAAATTTACACGTTACAAATCTAGGAAGTCGGCTAATATAAGAATTGATATTTTTTAAGTTTGTAAAGAAGTAAAAGGTACAAAACACATGGGTTCTTTTAAATTTTATCAGACCTTACCAGATTTCAGATCCTGTGCCAGGAACTGGAAATATGAATACAAGCACTGGTTTATAAAAACTGTAAACATTTGGCATATTGGGCCCACAGGGTGTTAAGGTTGTTTTGGGTTTTTTTTTAATTGTATGAGTTGCCAAAAGTGAAAAATCAGAAGACTTCTCACAAAGATGTACATATCTAACTTCTTTTAAAAAAACAAAAATAACTGGAAAAACGACACTAGGGTTCCTACTTCGCAGCACTTGACGGAGTTCACCGAGGCACTCTGAAAGTACGTACTTTCATCTAACCCAAACCCAGACTCCTTACTGTTCACACCTACTTACTTCAGTTCACTGGCCCCCACAGGTACCATCGTGTAAAGTGTGACTAAGTACCATCTTGCCAGAAGGACTTCTGTCAACCTAACAGAATAAACTGAAAAACAGAAATGCTTCGTAAAAGGCATAAAAGGATCTCAAGAGAAATCCCCGGGGTACGGCAAACCTATGGGGCTCTGACGTTTGACAGAGGTCTTGGTACTCATCTGTGAGTTGTGTACGCCTTGAGATGACAGAAGGTGGAGAGGCTGAAATTGAGATCTCTGCTTAACGTTGACAACTTCCAAGAGCTATTCTTTCCCTTAGCAGAGCACTAGAAAACACCCACAGGAATAGGATCTAAAGGAAAAGAAATCACCTCTGAGATATAAAAATACCTAATCTGGACCGCACATAGGGTATGGTACTTGGAAAACTGTTTTTTCTACTCCATCATACTATTCACATTTATTGGCTGACATTCTTATGTAGTTTTCCCTCACCAACTTGAGAAGATAGGGTTAAAATTTTTTCTCCCCTTTTTATACCAATTTTCAAATAAGGAATTGGTGTAGTTGTAACCTCCAATGCTGGCAAATAAATTTTGGGTCAGTTCGATCTCAGTATTACAAAGGACTCCTGGATTTTCTTGTTTGCCCAATGTTAAATCAATTACATTTAACTATCTCTTGTAATTCTATTGTCACTGTACCTTTTAATTTCAAATCATCGCATATTTAGACAGTAGGGCTCCTGGGCTTTTTTAGCACACTATTAGGTTGGTCTCTTAGAGGGCTTCCTTGCTTTTTGGTACAAGATTATCCTAGGCTCATCTTATACCTTTCTTCCCCACATCTGGTTTCTCCAAAGAATCTTGAGGAGTGGGGGGTTGTTTACTGTTGTTGCTTTGTTTGTTTGGTGGGGGTTTTTTGGTGGTGAATGGTAATTAGAAGGTAAGATTTGGGTGGTAGGTACAGTCTGCTACCGGGATGGACCTGCTTCTGGCCCATTTCTGTGGACAGAACAGGAAGTATATTTTTAAAATAGGAATACATAGTGATAGTGCCAATTCAAATTTTACACTAGAGGTTTTTTTCCCCTTAATGTCTTTAACTTTATATTTACAACTGTCTCTGACACTGAGTATCCTGGATTCTAATGACATGCTTATCTCCTTTTATACACAGTTAAAAAGTTTAAAGAAACAATACTAGCATTATTACTAATATAAAATTACTGATAAAAATTCAAGATTTTCTTGCAGTTTTATGTCCCTAAAATATAACTCACTAAGGATTTCCCACCTTTTTCATCGCATCAAATTTCCGTATGTTCTTGTGGGTATTCTAAAGCTTTTATATTCTGTTCTATTCTGATCCATTCTTCGAACTGCCTAGGAGTAACTGAATTTTAATGGATGTGTGAAAAGTTAAATGAATCTCTAATTAGTTGAATGTGGGGAACAGTGACATATTTATAGACAGAAAAGCCTGTAAGGGTTTGTATTTTTTTCTTCTTTCATTTGTTCTTTCAATCATTTCCCCATTCATATTCTGGCAAAGGAACATGTCTAGAACTTTGAGTTTTGGCATAAAAGTTGCAAAGGAAAAAAAATCTTAATATTTTGAGAGGACTTCAAAATGAAAAGCATAAATTAGGCACCCAACTGAAAGTAGTATTTTTGGGGATTTTATACCCAAAACTCAGTTCTGTAAAGTAAAAATTTGTGCATTCAATTGAAAAACATACAAAAAAAATCAAAGATAAGATAAAAAATATTTAAGTGGGAGCACCTGGATGGCTCAATCAGTTAAGCGCTGGACTTTGGCACAGGTCATGATCTCGTAGCTCCTGGGTTTGAGCCCCACCCCAGGCTCTGTGCTTGGAGCCTGGAGCTTGCTTAGGATCCTCTGTCTCCCTCTCTCTGTTCCTCCCCAACTCACATTCTGTCTCTGTCTCTCTCTCTCTCAAAAATAAATAAAGATTAAAAAAAAATAAAAAAGAAATATTTAAGTGTCCCAAAGGAGGAAATTTAGCTTTTACTTTTGCCCTGGAGCACAGTTTAAAATACATAGTTTTCAAAGTCAGCTCTGGAAGTAAGGAATACTTGAATACACAAACATCTGAGATAAACTCAACTGGTATCTCTTGAATAATTTTTCCTGAAAGAAGTAGTTTTCTGGGTTGATAAAGATAGCATTGTTCAGTGTTACTAAATGGCATAAAGGAACAAAATGACCACACAAGGGAATGTCACACATTCTTTAAAAAGTTTGGTAAGTTTTAGGAGTCAAGTTAATGCTGGCAACAAAATAAGACACCAAAACCAATGATGAAAATCATCTACCACCTTTGATCTTTGCCTTTAGTGTATATGCCCATTTTCTTTCAAAAATACTAGCTCGGTATTTCAATAAACAGAAAGGGAGCTGATAGTGTCAAAGTACTGTATTTTCTAATACATAAAATAGTATGAACTATTTCATTAATATCAGAGTATTACTATACGACCTTTCAATAAAATGAATTCAAGTATTTTAAAGGTATTAGTATAAGCTTTGTAATTCCTCAGATGTCTTTCTTTAAGATTAGCTTACATTTCAGTAAAAATGCATCTGTAAATAGATACCATCATACTGTCATAAGGTTTTTATGTAAGATATCTTTTCCCCTCTAATGTCCTAAAATTAACAGGGCTCTCTATGACTAGAAATGTATGAGAACAAACTATTTGTTAGCATACAGAATATCCCCCAAACACTAATATTTTAAAATAGACCAGCAATGAGAATTCCACCTATGAAACATGCTACATATTTTACTGCCAACAGTAAAAAAATTACAATATAATTACAGAACCAGCAAGTATTGGGAAATATTGTTTAAACAGGGTAAGCAGTCCTTATTTACCAATAGTTTTACAGTATTTACTCCATAAATTATTGTGAATCAAGATTACAAAGAATGGTAATGAAACACAGACTTGTATATCTTTAATTTCTTTGAAAAAATTTTTCCTAAGTAGCTAAGAATTACCTAGTGGTTTGGAAGAGGTATGTATAAGGTCACATTTCACTCATTTGAAGCTCAGTTTCAATTTTTCAGGAATTTAACTATTCTTTGTCCTCTTTGTTAAACATTCTTTCGAGCACCATTCGAAAGGAAATAATAATAATGGTTTTTTGTTCAAATGTCTGTTGTGTAATTTATTATTTATATCTTGTTACTTCTGAAAAGGAAATGCATACATGGCAAAAATAAATACTGAAAAACTGTTAAAGTCATGCAACCATTACAATTTAAATATTGTAAGTAATAAAACAATTTATTTTTTTTAAATTTAATATTTATTTTTGAGAGAGTGAGAGAGTGCAAGCAGGGAAGGGGCAGAGAGAGAGGGAGGCATAGAACCTGAAGCAGTCTCCAGGCTCCAAGCTGTCAGCACAGAGTCTGATATGGGGCTCGAACTCACTGGCTGCGAGATCATAACCTGAACGGAAGTTGGAAGCTTAACGGACTGAGCCACCCAGGCTCCCCTGTAATTAAACAATTTAAAGAAAGAATACAGGACTATGTAATGGAAGAAGAACAATAGTTGTTACAGAAAATTGGGCTACAGAAAATAGTTACATTTAGACACAAAACTTAGTTTTGAGCTTCCTGTCAGCCAGTGAGTTCTGCAGATATGGGTTCTCTATTCAGAAACTGTGTCAAGTGATGTGTTCATCTGTAGGAAGGGGTAGTTCTTAGGTACCCACAGGATACTTTTAGGTGCCAACCAAAAGTATTTCACTAAAGCCTGAAATCACTTTGATAATTTTAGAGAAAACCAACACTTTATAAAGATTCCTTTGGCACTTTTTAAAAGTGATGACAGGTATACATGCTGTTAGCTCTGGAAAACACAGCTATGCATTTTGTTATACAGGTGATAAAAGCATTTATTCTGAAGCAGAAGAGATGTGAAAAAGATCAGGAAAAGTGTGATGCTGATGATTTATTCCTGTTTCTTCCTCACCCCTATCAGCAAGTCCCAATGTTAACTCTGTGTGCGTGCTGTTCTTGCATATCTTAAGATTATTTTAAGATTATAGATTAATATGAAGTAAGTGAAAGCTCTTGGAAGGCTTTTTGAGACTAGTGGTTTTCAAACTGGTCAAGGGGGTTTGGAGGGATACCAAATTCAAGCCCAGATTCCTGGGTTTCTAGAACTCTGAAGAAAAAGTTCTTTCTCAGGGCGCCCAGGTGGCTCAGTTGGTTAAGCATCCAACTTCGGCTCAGGTCATGATCGTAGGGTTCACCAGTTCAAGCACCACATTGGGCTCTGTGCTGATGGCTCAGAGTCAGGAGCCTGCTTTGGGTTCTGTAATCTCCCTCTCTCTCTCTGCCCCTCTCCCATTCGTGCTCACGCGCTCTCTCTCAAAAACAAACATTAAAAAATTTTTTCAAAGTTCTTTCTCAGTTTTAAATATTTTTAAACTTCCATACCTAACACCAGTCTTAGTAATGCATCAAATATGATATTTATTTCTGTCCCCTTGGAAGGCTAAAACCCTCAGGGAATAAGTTATTAAACATTTAAGTAACCAGTGCTGCATATTTTCTTCTCTCAGGAACTGTGAGATTTATTAGGGCTAAAAAGAGATTTTGATGTTCCCAATCAGTGATGGGGCAGGGGAACCTTTAGGACATGTTTTCTGATACAAAAACACAGCACCTACCTATATGACTAAATTTTTTTCACCTTCAAAAGAAAAAATTAAAAGAACTCTGTAAAGCTTCCCTAGCATTCATCTGTTTTGATTAGAGCAGTCAGAGAGGTCAATGACAGTATTAAAATAATTTGGAACTGTTTATAATCCTATATATTGTCATTGTCAGTAAGAGTAGTGAGTAATGGTAGAAGCAGTAGCATCTGGTGGAAGACAGTTTGCAATTTACAAAGCGTTTACAGTTTATTCTGTGTGTATATATGTATATGTATAATGTCATTTAATATATGTACTCTGAGAGATACAGGTACCTGTGTCATCACCCTGTTTAACAGATGAATGAATCAAGACTTACAGAGGTTAAGCAACTAGCCTGAGATATACACGTTAGAACCTGAGACCCAAGTTAAACTCATAAGATATCAAATCTCATGTTCTTTCAACTATAACAAATATTAAATTTTAAGATTCAGATGCTGGTGTACTTTGTCCACTCAGAAAGATCAACATGAACTCCATTCTCATTATTTAGAAAAGGCTTAAGTTGAATTAAAATGTACACTATCTTTAGTAACAACTATTTTAGTAATAAAGCAGTATGTGATTTATATTCTAAGGATATAATCCACAATGTTTCTCCATCTTCTTTATTCCAGTAAAATTTACTAGCATTTTTGTTTTGTTTTAAATTTTTTTTAATGTTTATTTATTTTTGAGACAGAGAGAGACAGAGCATGAACGGGGGAGGGTCAGAGAGAGAGGGAGACACAGAATCTGAAGCAGGCTCCAGGCTCCAAGCTGTCAGCACAGAGCCCGACGCGGGGCTCGAACTCACGGACCGTGAGATCATGACCTGAGCCAAAGTCGGCCGCTTAACCAACTGAGCCACCCAGGCGCCCCTTTACTAGCATTTTTGTAATGATTATTTTTATTATGGCTATGGAGGAGGGAAATATCTTTATTCTAATATGTCTGCTGAGCCCTCAAGACCTCTTTCTCTATCACTTGATGACGGGAGCACAGCCACTAGTATGTAAATATCCTACACATGAGTATGAGTGGTAACTAATTATAGGAAGATTTCAGTGTACAAAAACAGACCACAGTGTTTATCTCATCCCTTTTCAATGACTGAAATCTCAAAACAAAACAAAACATGGTAACTGAAGAAATTATAACTCCTGAGTATCTTGGAAGTATTTAGAATGATTTTTGAACAAGGAAACATTTTCAGTAAAAACAAAAACAAGAAAATAAATGGTAAACATTCAGTAAACTGTATTAGCATATTTTTGTACTCATTAAAAATCAAGAATGTCATGTTTTTCCCCCTCAGGTGATATTTTCAAAATCTCCAAGAACAGCCTTCTTAATATATTTTGTCTGGGAGAGAGTACATACAGCCACAGGCTCTGGAATGAGGCAATTAACTGTATGATTAAGCCAGGAGATCTGCTATTGAGAAATGAATTATCCAGATTAGCTGTCTCTTCTTAAAATTCAGCTTATTTGTGAGATTTTTCTTTGACTTTCCATGGAGATTTTAACAATTATGATGCAATCAGGGTTTTTACTGTGTGCAAATTTGAGAAAACTAAGGATTTGGGGCATTAAGAGCTCTAGTAAACATCACATTACATATGCACACAAACGAGTACCATTCCTAAATACAAAGATCTCTTTTCCAATTGTATGGATTATCCAGGCATCTTCCTCTTTTACAGTGCTTTCAAATCAAGGAGTCATTTTGTGGTTCTCAAATATACTTCCTTAAGGGCTTCATGAATCCTTAGAGTTTCAGAAGAATTTTATTATCAATTAAGAAGGAAAAAAAAAAAAGAGAATGAGTCAGGCTTTCAGGGGTCTAGTTTATTTCTGCCCTTCCTTTCTACTGATTTACCGATCGAAATAAAGACAGATTTATTTCAAACAAATCACAGAAATGTTAGGCTTTCTTTTTTTTTTCAATATATGAAATTTACTGTCAAATTGGTTTCCATACAACACCCAGTGCTCATCCCAAAAGGTGCCCTCCTCAATACCCATCACACCCCCTTCCCCCCCTCCCACCCCCAACAACCCTCAGTTTGTTCTCAGTTTTTAAGAGTCTCTTACGCTTTGGCTCTCTCCCACTCTAACCTCTTTTTTTTTTTTTTCCTTCCCCTCCTTCATGGGTTTCTGTTAAGTTTCTCAGGATCCACTAAGAGTGAAAACATACGGTATCTGTCTTTCTCTGCATGGCTTATTTCACTTAGCATCACACTCTCCAATTCCATCCACGTTGCTACAAAGGGCCATATTTCATTCTTTCTCATTGCCACATAGTACTCCATTGTGTGTATAAAACACAACTTCTTTATCCATTCATCAGTTGATGGACATTTAGGCTCTTTCCATAATTTGGCTATTGTTGAGAGTGCTGCTATAAACATTGGGGTACAAGTGCCCCTATGCATCAGTACTCTTGTATCTCTTGGGGGGGATTTCTGAAGTAACTATAATAATTATTTCTTGGATCAACACTAATATAGGCCATCACTTTGTAGAGTGTTAGCAGATGTCATACACAAATATGGTTTCGTCTTTAAAAAGTTGAGATATAGGGATTTAAATTGACACTGATGTCTTTACTACTGGACTTTGAAAAAAAGATATATGCTAACATTCACTGAAGGGAATATGGTATAAAGCATTTTTAAAAAATTCACTCCATCACGGAACCCCTTTTTACGGAGTACCAATTAACAACTCACGACTAAGAAAAGGACTTTTAAACCAATTTTAAAAATCAATTAATATTATAAAATCCCAACTATTACATAAATCACCACTGAGTCAATCTCAAATTTAGAAACTTCATATTTGAGGATTATATTGAAGAACAACCTAAATATAAACTTATACACACCAAGCTATAGGTCAGATCATTGGTAAACTGGCAAATGTACCTACACATTAAGAAAAGGTTTGACATAAAGTTCACAAATGAGGCCTAAAATACAAAAGCAAACACTGTGTGTATACAGTTGACCTTTGAACAATCTGGGGGTTAGGAGAGCTAACCACCTATATAATTGAAAAACCAGGGGCACCTGGGGGCTCAGTCAGTTAAGCCTCTGACTCTTGATTTAGGCTCAGGTCATGATCTCCCACTTCATGAGATCAAGCCCTCATCAGGCTCTGTGCTGACAGCACAGAGCTTGCTTGGGATTCTCTCTTTCCCTCTCTCTCTGCCCCTCCTCCACTCAAACACGCATGCTCTCTCATTCTCTCGCTCTCAGAATAAATCAACTTCAAAAAAAGAAAATCTATGCATAACATCTGACTCCCCCAAAATGACTATCTGCTGTTAACTAGAAGCCTTACTGATAACATAAACAATTAACATATATTTTGTATGTTCTATGTACTATATCTTGTATTCTCACAATAAAGTAAGCTAGAGAAATGTTAAGAAAATCACAAGGAAGAGAAAATAGACTCATACCACTGTAAATGGGCATATCAAAATAAATCTGCATGTAAGTGAATCTGCACAGTTCAAAAGCATGCTGTTCAAGGGTCAACTATATACGTTATTTCACATAATGCTCTGTGAAAAGCAGTGTGTGTATTAAAAATCATTAATCCATTTGTCCAGACCTACAATCCATAATTTTAACCAAAAGAACAAAAGTAAAAACATTCCCACAGTTTATAGTATTTATGTGTGCGTGTGTGTGCACGCATGCTACAAATGAATAAAAAACCATGGGGGGGGGGGAGTAAAAAAAAAAAACTTTATAGATCTAACAAATCATTTTAATTCTGAATGTATAGGAAGTATTTTTATTTTAAACCAGGTGGGTCTGCTGATAATTTTATTCAAAACATTGCCTTGGCAGGCAAATTATTTTCAATGAAGTAAAGATTTAATTTTCTTCTTTTTTACTTAAATGTCCACACATAGCAGTCATGTATATTTGAAATACAGCTTCATCACCAAACCCCAGAGATAGATTTTGTTTATAGACCCTTTTAATTATCTTTAGACTGTTGTAATTTGATATTTTATTTCATTTAATAGAAGCCAAGTCAGTTTTGCCCTAAGAATTCTGTGGCTATCTAAGAAACATGACTAGCTTCGAATACAACTATTTTAGACCGTTTAGAAAGAAAATAATGTTCATTAAAAACAATTATCTGATTCTAGAGATGGATGGTGGTGATGGCTGCACAACAACTGGATGTACTTAATGCCAACTGTACACTAAAAAGTTATTAAAATGGTAAATGTTATGCATATTTTATTACAATTTAAAGAATAAATTTAAAAGTATCTGATTATAGCAGCATCTGGGTGACTCAGTTGGTTGAGGGTCTGACTCTGGGTTTCGGTTCAGGTCATGATCTCATGGTGGTAGAAAAGAGCCCCTTGTCAGGCTCCACGCTGGGCATGGGGCCAACTTGGGATTCTCTCTTTCTCTTTCTCCTCCTGCCCCCCTGGTTCTCCCTCTCCCTCTGCCCCTCCTGGTTCGTTCTCCCTCTCTCTCAAAAAATAATAAATAAAATAAAATAAAATAAAATAAAATAAAATAAAATAAAATAAAATAAAATAATAAAATAAAATAAAATAAAATAAAAATAAAATAAAATAAATAAAATAAAATAAAATAAAATAAAATAAAATACTTGTTTTAATTAAAATAAAAGTACCTGATTATAAAAGTAAATTTGTGTTAGAGAAGATTTAGAACATAGTAAAAACTCAATGAAGATAACCACTCTGAATCTGATGTAATCTAGACTTTCAGTTTTAATTTTACTTGTTTTAATGATCATGCATATATCTTACAGGTTTAAAATAATCTTTCAGGGTTTTAAATATTTAGAGTTCACTAGGCTTGCTTTCAATTTATATTTCATGTTAGCTTTAATCCACAGTAAATATCTATAGTAATAATAGCAGTTACAGTAAAACTTTATCACTTGAAGCTCATTATTTTCACTTGTTTTACATTTGAGTGAAATAACAGCTAACATGTAGTTTGCTTATTTCTAATGTATTTTTAACTTCATGCAATGTAGTTACCATTTAGTGAAACTAAATTTAATAAATGAATGTTTCATTCAAAAGCCACAATAATTATCATGAAGAGAGTAAACAGTTTGACTCAGCTTTTCTTTGCTCAAAAACTAGGGGTATAGTAAGTAGCATAAGCCTCCTAAATGCCTCAAAATGTCAAATACTGTCTTTTTCATTTTCAGCCATCAGTTTTAGAGCAAGATTGGCTCATCCTCTTATGATATGTATAGTGCTTTTGAGCAAGACTGTCTTATTTTCACTCACTAGTACAAGTGAGTGAGAAACAGTGTTTTATTTCTGTAAGAACTAATACTGTTTAGCTTTTATAGTATGGTTTTGAAATCACCAGTTTGCTAATATGTTGACTTATTAGATGTCTGATGTTCCAAGGTGCAGGGAAATAATTGTACCAGAAAGGAAAAATAAAAAAGAAAGGAGAAGTAAGGGGAAAAAAAATCTGCAATGAACTATAGCCCTTCTCATGTCACTTCTTGAGAAATAAAATAAGATTCTGATTTTATAAGTATCTAGAAGAATGAAAGCCAAAATCTTCCCCAAATTCCTACAGACAAATTACTTTGATGGGCAAACACATTTAAAGGCTCATTTACGCTTGGTTACAGTTTTCTCCAGTCCCATGAGGGTAAAACTTTTGTCAGAAAGTCTACCGAACTGGGAATACAATGGCAGTGACAAAACATCTCAGAATCTGCTCTCACCGAATCAGACTGGTCTTTGTATCAGCGTTCACCTCCACATAAATTATCTTGAATGCAAAACTGCAGCAAGCACATCAAGCAAGCTAATCCAGATACTGCATAGCTCAAAGCAGCTGCATTTAAAATAAGCGATGATTATTAGCAAAATCTAATTAACTTCTGAAAGGAACAGCTGATGGAAGATTTTTTTTTACATGTTAAATTTTAGGCTTTTTAGAAAATTACTTTTCATGTCTCTTGGCTCGTTCAAATCAACTTCAACCTTTCTCCATTTACTGGATGAGAAAAGGGCTATATACTTCTAGTGGTATTTCCAATATTGTAAGGTAATAAATGCACCAGAAAGGATCCAGAAGTCTCTGTATCCATAAAAATTGGACAAAGATTAGTTTCTGTGTGTTGCTGGTAGCTATCAATCATGATATCACTCCAGCATCTACCTAACATGTTTTGACAATATTTTTTGGTTCCTTTATTCATTTATTTAGGCATTCATTCACTATCAATTGAGCCCTGTTTTTGTGCTTACACTGTTTCAGACACAATAAATGTAACAGTGTGCAACAGAGAAAAATCCCTTCAAGAAGTCTGTAACATAGCTGGAAAAGCTGACTTTGAAGAAGCAATTACAAATATGTTTAGTATAAACTGACACTGAGAAATGCTTTGGGATGATATGACATGGGAGTCTAACTCAGAATGGCAGTTCAGGAACTACTTTACTGAGAAAATGATATTGAAGTTAGTTAGAATGACATTTAGAAGTTAGGACTAAGGGGAATGCAGGGAAGAGAGCACCCGTGGGGTGGGGGAACAGCATGTGCAAAACCTGGGGTGTAATAGAGGAATTCAAAGAAGGTTAATATAGATGCAGCAATGAGAATAAGGGGAGTGAACACTGTATGCTTTGAAGCTACGAAGACTGGCAGAAGTTTTAGGGCATGCAGAGTGCTTTAGGCTATGATGAAGGTTTTAAACTTTATTTGAAATAAACAGAGAAAACCATCAAAGGGAGGAACAGTTAAATGATCACATTTGTATATTTAAAGGATCACTAACTGAGTCTCTGGATTGGAGGGGAGCAAAACCAGATGTGGGGAATCTACCAGAAAGCTATGGCAGTGGTTTAGCTAAGAGATTCAGTAGGTTGGGGAGAAGAGAAGCAAAGCAGCTTGAGAGCTACTAGGAAATACAATGAATAAAACTTGTTAACTGTGACAAAAGATGACCTCCTATTTCTTTGGGATGGTACCATATATTACCAAGATGGAGAAGACTGGAAATAATGTTTATTGGTACACTTCCAATAGGTGAATGTGTGTGTGAGCATATTGTTTGTGCATTTTAGAATCAAAATGTGCAAAATTAAAAAAAAAAAAGGGGCGCCTGGGTGGCTCAGTCAGTTGAGCGTCCGACTTCAGCTCAGGTCACGATCTCGTGGTCCGTGAGTTTGAGCCCCGCGTCGGGCTCTGGGCTGATGGCTTGGAGCCTGGAGCCTGCTTCCGATTCTGTGTCTCCCTCTCTCTCTGCCCCTCCCCCATTCATGCTCTGTCTCTCTCTGTCTCAAAAATAATTAAACGTTAAAATTAAAAAAAAAAAAAGAATCAAAATGTGCAATCTAACTAGACTAAGCAAAAAGTCAGCAAACTCAAAGTGTGAGTTAGCAATTCTGAAACTACTTGATGTGTATCTGAGATTGAGCAAATAAATATATTGTGGTTATCAAGAATCAAGTTTTTATGTCAAAGAAAGGAGCTACAAATAACTTCTTACTTGTAGGGGAAAGCTATGGTGAATCTTGTAGTGTTGGGTTGTAGTTGGAGGTATCAATATCAACTAACGGTTTTAGGTAGATATAAAAATAAAAGACTATGTACTATGTATATGTTACGTATTTCCTAGTTCAGTACATGAAAGAACCACTCAGCACAAATGAGTTCTCCCAGTGCTCAGATTTTGGTTTCTAAGTAATCAACATCAAAAACAAAACAAACAAACAAACAAAACAAAACAAAACAAAAACACGAACCAGGACTTCTTGGATAAAGAGCAGACTTCACAAGGCACCTGAGTGGTTCAGTGTCCAACTCTCGATTTTGGTTGCAGCCATGAGCTCACGGTTGTGAGACAGCCCTGTGTCAAGCTCTGCACTGTGACTGGGGTTCTCTCTTTTCCTCTCTCTGCCCCTTCTGTGCATGTGCAGGTACTCTCTCTTTCAAAATAAGCAAATTAACATTAAAAAAGATAAAGAGCAGAATTCAGGACTGGAACAGGGGAAGTACAGAATAAGCCTGGAATATCTTGCATGCTAGAAAGTAAGGAAATGTTCAGAGAGTGATGGAAGCATGGCCCTTGGGTGGATGGCTCAGTCAGCTTAGTGCCTGACTCTCTATTTCAGCTCTTGGTCTCAGGGCTGTGAGGTCAAGTCCCGCATAAGGCTCCACACTGAGCACAGAGCCTGCTTAAGATTCTCTCTCTCAATTCCCTTCCCTTGAGCATGTGTGTACATACTCTCTCTCTCTCACACACACAAAATATATATACAAACATTTTTAAAGAACATGATGGAAGAATATCAAAGAACAGAGGAAACAATTTTAAGGAGCTCTCTGTGGCCAAACTGGGGACAAGCAGGACAATGATAATAATGGACAATAATAATCCATAGAATAAAAATATATAGATAGAAATAAGTAAATATAAATGAGAAGGGAAAGCTTTTCTTTGCCACAGAACTTCAATTATACACACAGAAGGAATGATGGAAATAGGAAATCACCAGTATGGTAATTAACTGTTTCAGGGAAGAATCACCAGTTAGTGGGTATAGCATGATTATAAACAAGATATTTACACAGCATCACACTACAAGATACTAATTATAAGGGGAAACATAGTAACTTCATAGTAAGAGAAAGAAGACATCTCCTTATCCAAGTGATCAAAGTAGACCTAATCAATGAGACATATGGATATTTTGTATTTCTTCATATGATACACTGAGAAGGACATAGTATCACATTTCTTGACAAAAATGCATGATCTGAATTTAATCAAAGAAAATATTAGACAAACCCAAATTGAGAGCCATGGTACAAATTCACAAGTGTCAAGACTATGGAAGACAGAGGACTTATGCCAGATTAAAGGAAACTAAGGAAAACTGACAACTAAATACAACTGGGAATACTGGATTGGACCTTAGACCAGAAGGGCATTAGTAGAGCAATACACAAAATTTTAATAAAGGTCTGTAGACTGGTTAATGGAATAATATTCATGTTAATTTTCTGATTCTGATACATGATAACCATCAGGGAAACTGAAAGAAGGGTATATGGGAGTTGTCTGTGGGAATACTTTGTACTATTTTTGTAACTTCTTAAAAGTCTGAAATTACTTCACAATTAAAAAACTGAAAAACCAAAAGACACAAAAGCTCCCAATTTGAATTTTTCTTCAATTTAATGGGGGGTAGAGAAGAAGATACATTGGGGATGGTTTTCTTAAATTTAATTTTATAATAATGTCCTGTATTTCAGTTATCATGATTATAAACACTGACCAAAACACTAGATAATTCTGCAAGTACTGAGAAATACAAATCAAAGCCACACTAAGATACCACCTCACACTGGTCAGAGTGACTAAAATTAACAAATCAGGAAACTACAGATGCTGGCGAGGATGTGGAGAAATGGGAACCCTCTTGCACTGTTGGTGGGAATGCTAACTGGTGCAGACACTTGGAATACAGTGTGGAGGTTCTTCAAAAAATTAAAAATAGAACTACCCTATGACCCAGCAATAGACTGCTAGGAATTTACCCAAGGGATACAGGAATGCTGATGCATAGGGGCACTTATACCCCAATGTTTATAGCAGCACTTTCAACAACAGCCTAATTATGGAAAGAGCCTAAATGTCCATCAACTGATGAATGGATAAAGAAATTGTGGTTTATATACACAATGGAATACTACTTGGCAATGAGAAAGAATGAAATTGGGCCATTTGCAATAACGTGGATGAACCTGGAAGGTATTATGCTAAGTGAAATAAGTCAGAAAAAGACAGATACCATATGTTTTCACTCATATGTGGATCCTGAGAAACTTAACAGAAGACCATGGGGGAAGGGAAGGGGAAAAAATAGTTACAAACAGAGAGGGAGAGAGGCAAACCATAAGAGACTCTTAAATACAGAGAACAAACTGAGTGTGGATGGGGGTCTGGGGGAGAGGGGAAAATGGGTGAAGGGCATTGAGGAGGGCACTTGTTGGGATGAGCACTGGGTGTTGTATGTAAGTCAATTTGACAATAAATTATATTCATAAAAAAGATAATTCTGCAAGTATTTATTGCAAAAATTCTCTATGCTAGTGTCAACCTCTTTACGATTTTGACACATGCTATTTTTCTCGGCTCTGTCTCTGAATATTTACCTCACTTGAAGATTATTTCAGTCTTTCCACCTTCTTCTTACACATTATCTGGGGAACAGTATATTTTTATTATGTTAGCAGCATGTATGTTTAAAATATATCCTTAAAATATAATAATTGTACTTCCTAAAATTATTTCACTTTAACCTGAGTTACAATAATCAAAGAAGGCAAAGTGATTAATTTCATGTTTGCTTTAGTTTGTGTTTATTATTGGGAACAACTGGAAATATTGGGAGAAAAGGCATTAGGATTAAAAGAAGGAAATCATTTAAAATCTTCAAATATTTGGATAATATTATGAGTTTTCAGTTGTTAACCTCCATTTAACATGTGGATAAGCTGAAACCTACAAGCTTAATGGTCTTTCCAGGGTCATATAGTTAACATATTGGAATGACATTTCAACCTAGGTCTGTTAGGCTCTAAAATTTCCCACAACACTGTAATGAATAAAAGATACACACAATGTTCTGTATTTCTGAAGATTCATTACTCTTTTTTAAAAAAATTATTTTTATCTATTTGGTAATCAGGTTTTCAGAGTTCAAAACTGTGAATATTCATTTACATTAAGTTTTTAGCTAAAATATAAAATATTTGTCAACTATCTTTGGACTAGTGAGGAAAAATAATTTCAATCTACCATGTACCACGTTCTTTTTTTCTCGTGAAGCAAATGCATATGCAAGTTATGCTCCTGAAAATATAAAATCTAAATAAGTGATGATTATAAAAATAATTACAGGTTACCATTAGGAAGAACACAATCACACCTAATCCTCCTTAAAATAAATATACTCTACACTAAAATACATGTGTTAAAATGTTAAACAGAGAAAAAAAACATGGACAGTACTGTATTTTGAAGGACAGATACAAGATGGGTGCATAGTAGGAATTTAAAAAAAAACATAATGAGATCCCTAGTCCTGGAAACCTTTCTTGGTCTGTATTGGACATAAATTTCCCCATGTAGAGTGTAAATAAGTCAAAATAGGAAAAACTGAAAGCTAGAAACAAGGTATGTCCTTGTTGACTCTGTTAATAACTGAAAGAAACTTCAGAAAAATAATGATTAGGTTAATGGGATCTTTAGGGCAGATCCCTAAATCATGTGTTTCTCTTCTACCCAGGCAATGCACTTTTCCATCCTATTTTACCATTTTCTCCACTTCTTCCTGTATGCTCCTTTCTTTCACCAGTCCCTGCCCCCTGTTCCCAACCACGAGGAAGACATCAACACCAGAGGAAGAGTTTTATTTAGTTTCTTTGGAAAGCCTTCTGACTATAGAAGTGAGTAGGTCAGTATCTTTGTCCATAAAAATGACTTTTGAAATGCAGACCATAGTTCCAAAGAGCATGATCACAGAGCCAAAGGCCCTGCATTGTAGAAAGGGACAGGAGTCTTGCTAATAGCCTAGAATTCCATTTTCCATCCTACTGCAGCATTAAATATTGGTGGTAGGGTAGACATAAGACACCAGACTGGGAAGCCACAATTACCTTATCGGTGGTAATGTTAGTTGCAATAATAATGGTAAACTTTTATAGAGCACTTCCTTCCTGTGTGCCAGATACTAGTTTAAGTGACTGGCATGCATGACCTCATTTAACATTTATAATCTTATGTAGTGATAACCTTATCTTCATTTTACGGATGAGGAAACTGAGGTATAATTCACTCAAAGCCACACTGTTGAGAGTCTACTTGTAGGGTATTGTAGGTCTCATTTTGGACTTATGAACCCTGGTAGTTTATTTATAATATACGTAATTTTCTAATTGTGTCCTTCAGCTTAAATCTAGAAGACCACAAGCTCAACGTTTAAGCATAGGTAATGATTCAGTTTGTCACCTAAACCTTAAGCTGAAAGCTGTGAAGAGGAATTAAAGATAGTATTTTAAAGCCTGTCTCCCACAGCTACTCTTATCTGCATGAGGTATATTCTAAATCATCGTTTTCCCTTTCACTTTCTCCTTCCCTTCCCCCTTTTCTCTTTTCTAACAATGCCCTAATAATGTTAATAGTGTAGCCACTGATCAAACTGTTTATTTGCAGAAGTATCTGGCCAATTTTTCCTCTTTATGAGAAGTAAACAACACTCAGCTGTATATCATTTTACTTTAATTCTCAAAAGGAATCAATGAGATGATGTAAAAAAATTATGAAGAAACCAAAAGACTATAAAGACTAACAATGTGTTTATAGTTCCATAAAACACACCTAATAATTAACAGTAAGGGAAATGAAAGAAAATAAACATTTGTTGACGTCCTAAGAATTAGGTGTTTTATAAAACATACTGTTTACAATAGAGACTCTGAATTTGAAATACCAAAATTTGGTTAGATTAGTAGGGTGAAAAGGTGTTGATGGAGACACACACTATTCTCTCCAGATTGAAAGGAAAATTTAGGCATTACCGAGTACTTGTCTTAGTTAATTTGATTATTTAGTTTATTTAGCACAGGAGGTATAATGTTTTTTACTGCTTTATAAACATTTACTTTACCATTCTGTGAGATTTTGTGAATGATTCTATGGTCACAGACTAAATTCTAACATTACACAAACCATGCCCCTGGTAACAGAAGGCAGTGCATTCTGTGGAGCACTGGTGTATTTACTTATAGTCAACTGTATTATTTATTCATAGGTGTATATTTTAAAATTTCTGACTTGTTCCTGACACCAGAAATACATATTTATATTCTTCACTGGGAATATTATGGAATGTAAATTAATAATTAGCATCAATCTGATTGAAGAGGTGAATGTACTACAAAAAGGGGAAATTTCCTTTAATAGTCTTAAAGCCAAGAATATTTTTTTTATTATTTTCCCTACTTTATAAACGTGAGAAACTATAGCAACATAGGTCTTACAGTTAAAAGAACTAGTATTTCATGACAAATTATAAAGAGAAGCATTTCCTTTGGGAGACTTTTCTCCCATTATTACTGTTACTGTGCTGGAGGAAAGATGTGTTTGCTTTTGGTAGCATAAGCCTAGAGGTCTAATATGAAAAAGTATTACAAAATTATTCTATACTGGGTTTTTAACCCCAGTTTTTATGTTGCAACTTTACATATTAGTGTGTGTGTGTGTGTGTGTGTGTGTGTGTGTGTGTGTGTGAATGCATATATATACAATAAATATTTCCCAGTTCTAATTTATCAAGAATCTGCAGACGTGGAATGCCTAACACCATGTTATTGATTACGCCTGACTTATTTTTCTTCAAACATATGTACTTTGATTCATCTGGTTCAAAGATTTTCACTCCCTCTTAATGGTGGTCATCATTTCACAGTAGAGGTAGCTAGCTCAAACTCCCTTTTCAAAAACCTGTCCAAAAATATTCCAAAAAACTTTCCCACAGGTCATATATTGGGCAACTCCTGCAGTCTATAATAAAGAAACCAAGAGCTCATTTTAAAAAAGCTTCAGAGCCACAAAACCCCATACCTTAGTCATGAATGTAGTCTGGGGCAGATTTTACAAAGCAAGATAATGTCTTAGAACTTTTTTTGTTTAACGTGAGTATAATCACCTCCATTCCTGTCTTCATTTCCCACTGTCTCTCTGAGTTGCTTTCTTGCAGGATCCTGCTGCAAGAAATGAGTAAATGGATTAAGAATTGAGATTAAGTATGGATGCTAATGAAATAGCATGGGGTGAGTTAAATGATAACATGTAAAAAAAACACAAAGGGACTACCCATATACACATCCTTTACTGGAGACAGTCTCCATAGTAGGGATCCTAAGCAAATTATTAAAATGTGACTTAAGCATATTTTAAAAATGCTTCTCAGGGGTGCCTGGGTGGCTCAGTTGATTAAGCATCTGACTTCGGCTCAGGTCACAATCTCACAGTTTATAAATTCAAGTCCTGCATGGGGCTCTGTGCTGACAGCTCAGAGCTTGGAGCCTGCTTTGGATTCTGTGTCTCCCTCTCTCTCTGCCCCTCTCCGACTTGTGCTCTCTCTCTGTCTCTCTCTCTCTCTCTCAAAACAAATAAACATTAAAAAAAATAAAGAAAATACTTCTCAAAGATACTTCTTTAAAGAAAAAAACCTAATTCTCTTTTTCAGTCTTATACACTTATCACATTGTTCTACGTTTGTTAATGTGTCTCTTCTTCTAGACTGAGCTCCTTTCAGGATGGGTATTGTGATATTAAATTTTAGATCACTTAACAAATGTTTGATGAATGAGAGAATGAATTAATTAAATGAGGAAGTAATTTTTTGGGAAAAAAAAGTTTGTGGGGAAAGAAAAAAAACATTGTGTATGTAAGGTGTTACTGTTCTGAATTCAACTGTGCACCCACGTCTGCAATCTTGAGTGGTGAAAACATCCTCAGAAGACTGGAAGAGAAATTTTGTCCTGTAACAGGTGTTTGTCAGTACAGCTGCACTCATGCGCACAGGTCATTTCTGCCTCTGACAGGGATTAAACAACTGCGATTCATTTGAATTTGCAGACCACCTGCCTGAAAGTATACTTAAACGGCAATCCTTATAGGCTTGAGTCTAACTGTGGTTGTAGTAAACAGAAAACTGAATGATACAGCTAAACACTGGCAAGGGTTCCATCACCACACTCTTGATGACTGTGAGTTATCTGTCCTGTGGACACCCTGTATTAAACTCTTGTTGACTATTAAAATTTAGAACAGATGAATGAAGGCAACATTTTACAAGGCTCAGTAGCTCTCTGTACAGTAGAGCCAATACAACATTTTTTTTTATTATTTTGTTACATATCATTTACTTTATGTAGTTTAAAAAATAACACGGCAAAACATTCTTCAGAATTTCAATCACAATAATAATCACAATACCAACACATTTTTGTTATTATGTAACTAAAAATGAACTTGAGTTCCATCTTAACACACTGACTATTTACTCACAATATAAATAGTCATGGGAGAAAATGGGTGGAGGAAAAGTAAGTTCCAGAAATTAAAAAAAAAAATTAAGTTCCAGACATCAAAAATTAGAAACCACTAAATTGATAATTTGTTATGTTTACTGTCATGTTAAGCATTTATATTTTATTTTTTTAATGTTTATATTATTTTTGAGAGACAGACAGAGAGAGCGTGTGCAGGCATGCACAGGTAGGGGAGGGGCCAAGGGAGACACAGAATCTGAAACAGGCTCCAGGCTGTGAGCTGCCAGCACAGTGCCCGACATGGGGCTCGAACCCACGAACCGTGAGATCATGACCTGAGCTGAAGTCGGACACTTAAGCAACTGAGCCACCCAGGTTCCCCTGTCATGTTAAGCATTTAAATTACCTTCAGGAAATATTCTTCACAATCCTTTTTTGAGCAGATGCTGCCGTATATTTGATTAATATGTAGGCAAAACACTGATACTCTCCTTTTGATTACTTTATTTTCTTTCATTCTTTTCAATTCTGTATTTAAGGTTAGCAGAGCCTCAGACACTGTGTAGCAAAGTGATGAACTGATATTAGAACACCTAGGAGGAAGAAAAACATCTCACCAACAGCAGCCACAACAACTAACGATTTCAGCTGTTGCTGATCGAATTGATCATGGTGCTGTAACTGAAAGCCGTTTTGTGGGATTCATATGTTGTTCTACTAGAACACATTCTACTCCTTTGTTATGTTAAGCCTAACTCTGGTTTCCTGTCCTTAAAAGGTTGTTTCTAGCAGTGTATTAATGCTAATAATTAATAGTGAAAAAGAACCTGGCAGCTTGTTGAGTTTCAACAGAAGTCTTCAGACATAGAAAAACAGTATTATTTGACTGAAATATAATACTCAGCTATTTGAAAATGTGTCCTACATTTATAAATGCCTTCAGCTGAGTTGTTAATATCCTAGAGCAGTAAGATGAGTATCTTTCATTTATAATTAACCTACTGGGTCCAGATTTTGCTTTCAGATACTACCATCACATTATCACATAGGTTTAAAATGACATTTTTCAACTGTCAAGGCATAACTTTCAGTGAAAGGTATTTGGCTTTCAAAGACCTGCAAACAGTCCACTAGTTGAGACATGAAGTTATTCTGGCTGATCACTAGTGAAATCTTAGCTATACAAGTGTACACAATTATGAAGGCATTCACTATTTCAAAGACTGTGAGGCATTGTGTATTAGTTAATACGAAGTTCTCTTGTATAAGGGTGCTTGGGTGGCTCAGTCGGTTAAGTGTCAGACTCTTGATTTCAGCTCAGGTCATGATGTCATGGTTCATGAGTTCAAGCCCCGCACTGACACCGTGCTGACAGTGCGGAGCCTGCTTGGGATTCTCTCTCTTCCTCTCTCTGCCCCTCCCCTGCTCGCTTTTGCTCTCTTAAGTAAGTAAGTAAGTAAGTAAGTAAATAAATAAATAAATAAATTACTTCTAAAAAGTTCTCTAGTATAAATATTCTCCCAAACTATATTCAGTGGTGTTTTCTTTAGCATCAATAAAATTTCATTCACAACACTAAAAAATATGGAATAGTTCCATGTTTCCAGTAGCTTTTTATTTTTCTTTTTTACTCATCATAAGAGTCATGAACAATTCCTAAGAAAACACTATTATTTCCTTAACATACCCTGGAAAACTTTGTTCATTCCTGAAAACTTCTGATTTAACTTAATTTTTGATGAGGGAAATTAAGTTACATATCAACTGTTAGGTACTATGGTTACTGAAAGATCATAATCAGAGACTCCTCTCTCTTGAAGTGGTACCATTCTCTGATGGCCAATTAAAACTTAGGGTAATATAATAGCTTTTTTCAATGTTACCCAATGCACCCTTTTTAAAAATCATGCTATTCCCTTCTCTTTACTTCTCCTCCAACCCTACCCACACCCCTACATCTCCTCCTGCCATCATGACTATTTTTTTTAAGTTTATTTATTTATTTTGGGAGACGAGACGGAGGGAAGGGGAGGGGAGGGGAGGGGAGGGGAGGGGAGGGGAGGGGAGGGGAGGGGAGGGGAGGAGAGGAGAGGAGAGGAGAGGAGAGGAAAAAGGAAAAGAAAACGGAAAGGAGAAAGGAAAGGAGAAAGGAAAGGAGAAAGGAAAGGAGAAAGGAAAGGAGAAAGGAAAGGAAAAAGGAAAGGAAAGGAAAAAGGAAAGGAAAAAGGAAATGGAAAGGGAAAGGAAAAGGAAAGGAAAGGGAAAAGAAAAAAGAAACTGAGATGCCTTCTGAAAAGGCAAGGTTGAGTATTTTATACCATGATGAGTTGTGTATTTTATAGCATAATTTAGAAAGGCTGCCTGTAACCAAAAAGAGACCAGTTTAGAAAGTAAAGTTACTTTTGTTGCACACCCTAGATTGGGATTGGCCACTGTATACCTCTTATGCTAAAAAATGTCTAATTATAATATGATACTATGCTATCAATCGTGTCTCTCTGTTCACTGACCCTGTAAAGCAGTATTTAAAATATGTACACACCCTCTATAACTACATTAAGAAAATTTTAACTCCCATCAAAATGAGCTAAGATTTTCTGAATTATACAGTTAGATACTCTACCATCTCTTAAAGTTTTTATTTTGCATATGAAGCTACCAGTTTTGAGAAGCAAAGGTAGTCTCTGAACTGTCTTCAGGACGAAGGGAAAGCAATGAGTCAGAAACTAAGGTCAGGAAACAGGATGGCTACATATCCAGTGCATTTACATGGTCAAGAGTTTGAGTGAGACAGTCACTGACAGAGCAAGAAAGAGGCATTGGTAACAAAGAACCAACTGGCAACAAAGAACTCGACTGTGGAGTAGACAAGTATTTCGCGCCTGTTGGAAAACAAATCCCAGAATTGTACAGACTAAACTTGCAGTTATGCACTTGAAGGGAAGTCAAAGAGGGCTGCGAGATTAGGGTTAGGGCTTCATCCTGATGTCATACTTAGGGTGGTACAATCTGATACTAACTACAGGTAAACTCTTCACTTTCACATGTTCCCTGAAAACTCGATTCCAGAATTTACTTTTATTGATGCTTTCATCTCTTCCTATATCCAAGTGTATCTGACTTCACCTGCTCACCCTTGTTTTAAATATCCTCCAAAAGTGTTCCTCTACTCCCCATCAGTTATCCTTCACTCTGTACAATTTTTGCCTGAGACTATTCTCCTCTTTGAACAAACCTCATATAAATTCCAAGTAGCTTTGGGAACCAGCCTTTGGTAAAAGAACAAACATTAAATCTCTATTATCAGTCAGGAAAGTCTAAGTTACACTGCACAAAAAACAACATCAAATTTTCAGTTATATGTATATACAAATACACAAAAATGAGACTGCAAGCATATCCACTGAAAATATTTAAGTATTTTATTCCTTTTCAATTCCAAATAGTACTCAGTGTAACAGGTCGATTTAGGATTTTTTAAAACTCTGTCGTAATTGTACACATGGAATTATATTCCAAAGAGGATTTCAGGAGTCTGGGAGCATAGCCTTTCCATTAAAGCCATTAATTCAACATTAGAGCTCTCAAATCAGAGTACTATTTTAAGAAAATAAATGTACTGAATAAGAGAGATAACTAAAAGGAACTAGAGAAACCACAGGTATACCTTTGGGGGGGGGGGGTAGTAATTTGACTCTAGCAACACTGTCTGACTCTTAATGATTCTTAAACATGTATCATCTACATTTAGGTAGAAATTCTTCATCTGAAATTATAGTATCTTCAAAGTCAAAGAAAATCTATTTTTAAAAGGGGAAGAAAACTGGTGGCAAGACCACTTGAAAAAATATTCATATACTCCTTTTCTTGTTCTGTCAGGGTTTTGAATCAGCTAATTTTTTTCTTTTATGCAAAGGTTCGGTTAAAATGTCCATCTGGTATAAAATGGTGTAGCTACTCTGCCTTGTTGAATGGCTCAGAGCAAAATAAATATAGTGAACTAGTTTTAAAAAACAGTTTTGCATAGGATGGTTCATAAAACTGATTAAGCCCTGCTGATAAAATTAGTGTAGAAACATCTAATATATTTGTCACAATATATAATAAACCTCTTTAAAAGAGGTGGAGAAAATGAGTTTCAAAATAGCTCCATCAAAGACATCAATAACTTATTTTTTTAAGAATCGGACTGTCAGAATCAAATTGATACAAGTGTTGTACAAGTATAAATTACAAAGTAATTTATAAATTACACAGTTAAAGATAACCATGCTGTCTATTTTGCTTACTGTAAGAATATCACAAGATAATTGAAAATAGGTTTTCAAATACCCCAATTTTTTGTAAGGAAAGCAAAACAAAACAAAACAAAACCCACATCATATGCTTTAAACTAATGTGCCACAAATGAACATGGCTTGAGTGCTTGCCTATGTCAAGGCACGGTAACCTATTTCTTAGCAGGGTGTCTCATTTAATCTGGCTGTAATCCTATGAGAAATGAGGCTCAGGTACTTTGAATAAATTGCCCAAGAGCAAAAGCAAAACTCAAACCCTCATGTATATTCTTTTCACTCTACTCTGCTGTCTCTGGTAAGAGTTGGAGTGGGAGTGCAGGAACAAGGGAGGTGGTCATGAAGGAGCCATGATCAGGTCCCATTCTACAGTCAGCCCTGTTTTCAACAGCACAAGCCTTACGTTTCTTTCAGGGTTCTTTGTGGCTTTTCATAACTCTACAAAGATAACTACTTACGTGTATTTGCACTCATGTTTCTTTGCAGTCTTCCAGGACTGTGGTGCTGCTGGGGTAGTGACAGAGTGCTGGGGGTCAGCTCTAGGGTAGCCTCTGCTTTGGGAAAAGTTGTGGCAGGTTTTCAGTGTGTCGACTGATACAGATAGGTCAATATAGTACCAGGCAGTGGGTCCTGGAGAGACCACCTCAGTTCCTCAGGCACGAGTCAGATATGAACGGGCCTGTGTTAGTTCATCGTGCAAAGTTCTTTTCTAAACACAGGTCTATCTACTTGTTCCTCCTGTTAGAATTCAATGAAAAATAATTTCTGAGTAACTTCTCATGACCTCTATAACTGCTATCTGTGCACTTTGGAAACTGCTTTGATGGTTCGCACATTTGAAATGGACCTGGATCTACAAAATACACACTTGGAGCATGTTAAAAACCAAAACTTAAGATACAGAATGTTTCCTTTTTTGCCTTCCTGTGGTCATTGCAAAATGATACATTTTCATCTTTGTGTAACTCTTAATTGAGCACTAAGATGTTCTTGTTTTTTATGTAATCAAACACTAATTACTTAAAAAATTATAGGTGCAACTGGAGGACATTTTGAAAATTTGGAATTCCGGTGTACTTGGGAGGGAAAATTTTATGAAACATAGTGGAATTAAATATGAGCTAGTTTTCTAAACTCTGAATGTAGAAGTAAACCTGAATCCTCAGGAATGTCGAGAAGACCTCAAGCTGCCACAGAGCCAGCTGCCCCAGGTGTATCCATGACTGTCCTCAGTGTAAAGGCTACTGATGAAAAGTGCTTCTTTAACTGGTTTTCCTGGTCAACTTTCAGTTCTTCCTGTAGATGAGAAGAGGTATCCCCAATTGGAAAGCCCCACAGTAATGAATTCTTGGGAAGATCAACCTCAGTATTTGAACAGTACTAGAAGGCATCATTAAGAAGGCACAGAGCGATAATTAATGTTACAAACTATGACCCTTAGCCATCCAAAAAAAAGTTAAATAAGCATGTTTAGTTCACTCTATACATTAAGAAAAAGAAAAGTGCTATCATTCAGAGAGATTATTGTTAAAAAAATATTCACTGTTAAAAATAAGGTCGAGCCCTTCCTCCCCATCTCCTTCTTTCCTCTATGTGACAAAGATTAATTGCATTTCTACTTGTGCTAGACCTGCACTGAATGCTGTGGATACAAGGATGAAAAAACATGTCCTTTGTCCTCAAAGAGTTTGCTATGTAATGGTTCACACAGACATATAAGCAAATAATTCAAATACAGTGTAGTATTTTATCGGTTATGTTCTAAACACTATTGGGTAGCACAGAAGATAAAATAATGAAATATTCCTGAGGAGCTATGGGGAAGACCTATCAGGACCAGCTTCAGATTCACAGTAAGTTTTCCAGTTTAATACTTCATTGTCCAGTGGTGTCAGATAAATGAGGTGCAACTATATTTGAAAAGATTACTAGTTTGGGGTTGGTCATGGTTATTCCTTTAGGATTTTAGCCTATTTTAAATGAAAAGTGGTCTTCGCTGGAGGGCAAAAATTAGAAGTTATTTCAGGCCAAAGATGAACCAATTTATAAATTTTGTATGAAGCAATTTGAACTCCTCAGAAGAAATTACTTTCTATAAGTTTAAGATATTGTTGGATACTCTTTATGTAACCATAGAACCACTTTAATATAAAATCACATATTTGAGTACTGAGGATAACACAAAGTACCTCCTATATAACTTGATGTAACTTAAAATTTTTAATAATTTTTATACAAATTTTACTTCGTATTTGGAGGTACTTATAATAGGATAATTTTATGAAAAGCCTCCTTAAAGTGAAATCACTTTAAAATGGGACCAAATATTCAGAGTAAATTGTGAGAAATTAAAACTAAAAATTTTTCAAAACGTTGATTTTTACTCTGAGAAAATCTGTAACATTAGAAAATCTTTTCTAGTTAACAGAATAGTAAAAATCGAATGTTTATTTTATTGGCATAATTGTTTGTATGCACGATAGTAAATTACTAGACTTTTAAACTGCATATTTGACTTTTACATTACAGTAACATCATTTTTTTACAAAAAGATAAAGGCTTCATCAGGTTTTTTTTTTAATTTTTTAACATTTATTTATTATTGAAAGACAGAGCATGAGCAGAGGAGGAGCAGAGAGAGAGAGAGAGAGAGAGAGAGAGAACCCAGAATCCAAAGCAGGCTCCAGGCTCCGAGCTGTCAGCACAGAGCCCGACGAGGGGCTCGAACTCACAAACCACGAGATCATGACCGGAGCTGAAGTCGGACGCTCAACCGACTAAGCCACCCAGGCACCCGCTTCATCAGATTTTTTTTAAGGCCTTCTTCTTTGATAATCAAGTCCTTCTGAAGAAGTACTCTGTCATCATCCTTGTTGATTCTGTCATTCATTGGTGGCCTGGATTGTGATCCCAGCAGTACTTCATCACTGCTTTAACTCATTACAGGAAATTTTTTGAATGACTTCCATTTCACTTTATAACTGAATTGAATTTGCCTTCTATTTATTGAGAAACCAAAGTCTTTGATAGGATGAGTGTGTGTGTGTGTGTGTGTGTGTGTGTACACACACACACACACACACACACACAAGTACTAAATGGAGAAATAACATCTGAGTTAGGACTAATTTTGTAAGTAGTTGCTTCTGCACTATTTTCATTTTGTAAAGGCTTTAGTTTTCCTATGGATTGTTTTTTAACTGTAGGAACTTGTATGGATTACTGTTTCTTAACATTTAATAGAACATTTCATTTCATCTCCTTTAGTTACGTATCTCATTATGTGTGGAGTTCACCTTATAGACATTAGAATTACTGTCGAAGCCAGCCATGAAATGACAACAAAGATGATGGTGGTGGTAGTGACGGCATCCGCCATTTGTGAAGCTCCTGCTCTGCCAGCTGCTCTACTCAGCAGTTTCCATAGTAATCCTTCCCGAGACCTAGCAAGGTCAGTGTTAACCACCCTGATTTCATTGATAAGGAAACTGAGGAAATTCAGATAGGTGATGAGTGTCTTAGGAGCGAAAGGCAAACCATTCTATTCCTCAAGTTGTGCTCTTTGCACTACACTGTGTCTTTCTCTGCTATAAAGAAGCACTCACTTCAGAGTTTCCTCTTAAACATTATGTTTTGTGGTACATATAAAATACATAAAAATTTGATTAGCTGACACTGGTAGAAATAGGTTGCTAGGTTTATATACACTGGCTATTAGGAATCTTAAAAAAACTATGTTTCTTCCTCTTGTTTGTTACTGCAAAATATTCCACAAATATACACTCTTGCTGTAGTGGAGATTCAAGAACCAAATCTGGAATGGAACATGTGGAATTAATGAAACTGGAATCTTAAAAACATCACAAAACTTTGTAATGTTTTTAAAAAATGTTGGGGCGCCTGGGTGGCTCAGTCGGTTAAGCGTCCGACTTCAGCTCAGGTCACGATCTCGCGGTCTGTGAGTTCGAGCCCCGCGTCGGGCTCTGGGCTGATGGCTCAGAGCCTGGAGCCTGCTTCTGATTCTGTGTCTCCCTCTCTCTCTGACCCTCCCCCATTCATGCTCTGTCTCTGTCTCAAAAATAAATAAACTTTAAAAAATAAATAAAATAAAAAATAAAAAATGCTTTAACCTCATGAAGTACATCCAATTCTAACAACTTATTATTTTCCAAGAAGATGGTACACTATTTCCCAATGTCTATCTAATGGAAACCTGTGATTGCCATTGGAATTGCATTTATTTAACAAAGTCTACTTCCTTCTCTACAACCCATTACTTTAAAATACCAGGACTCATTCAGCTTTGATATACACATGAGTTGAATGGAGGAAATCCAGATATTTTACAGTCTTTCATAACTATGGAATCAGGAATTTCAGAATCTAGTCTCAATTCAGCCTTTAGCAAATTTTTAGTTATTTGAAAGTATTATTTCTTATTCAAAGAGCAGCTCTGATCATGGCCTTTGGTCACAGAAACTGTTTGTATTGTGTAAAAAATCTCTTCACGAGAATCAAGCTGGTGCAGCCACTCTGGAAAACAGTATGGAGGTTCCTCAAAGAACTAAAAATAGAACTACCCTACGACCCAGCAATTTCACTACTAGGCATTTATCCAAGGGATACAGGGGTGCTGTTTTGAAGGGACACATGCACCCCAATATTTATAGCAGCACTATCAACAATAGCCAAAGTATGGAAAGAGCCCAAATGTCCATCGACGGATGAATGGATAAAGAAGATGTGGTATATATATACAATGGAGTATTGCTCGGTAATCAAAAAGAATGAAATCTTGCCATTTGCAACTAAGTGGATGGAACTGGAGGGTATTATGCTAAATGAAATTAGTCAGAGAAAGACAAAAATCATAGGACTTCACTCATATGAGGACTGTCAGAGACAAAATAGATGAACACAAGGGAAGGGAAGCAAAAATAATGAAAAAACAGGGAGGGGACAAAATATAAGAGACTCTTAAATATGGAGAACAAACAGAGGGTTACTGGAGGGGTTGTGGGAGGGGAGATGGGCTAAATGGGTAAGGGGCACTAAGGAATCAACTCCTGAAATCATTGCTGCACTACATGCTAACTAATTTGGATATAAATTTTAAAAAATAAAAAATAAAATTAAAAATCTCTTTAACATCAAACAGTATATGAAGAAGGAATCTAAAATTAGCCCATTAGGCACACACAACTTTGTGGTCCCAGGAATAATGGCCTTTCTGGAAAAATGCCTCTTAAGATGAGGTAAAACTTCAGAAGTTAATGCTTTTATTGCCTTGGGTTTTTGGGTTTTTTTTTTTCTTTGTTGCTCTCTAGCATGTATAATTAAATAATGTAACATTTCTTATGTATAAGGTTTTCAACGAGCTGTCTTTTAGGCTTAGATTTTTTGGCTTCTTATATTCTCTAAGAAAAATAATGGGATTACACTCTTTAAAGCTGCCATTTTCTTGCAAGTTATTATTTCACATACGTATTATCATATGTTTGGTACATCATGTCCCTGGGACTTGCTCTATTATTATTTCTCAGCACATCTCCAAACCACCAAACCTGCTCAGGCACTAAGCATACTTTTGGATATGCTCTTGGGAATATAAGAATTGCCATATTGAAGCTAGCCACCCAGCCATCATGTCTGGTTTTCTGCTTTGAATATATTTCTGTCTTGCATTAGAGGCAGGCATTAAGGTCCCATGAGTTGCATACTTGGGCAGAAACATACAGAAATGAGACATTTCATTTTGATCACATTCAGTGATCTTTTTATGCCCTGAAGCATGGAAACTGATCTTTTGTAATTCTAGCCTAGTAAGTGTAATTGCAGCTATTTCATATTTATATAGGTCCCTAATCCCTAAACCAAGCTTCTACGCTGGGAATTCTAAGTTAATTTTATATAATCTTTTTAAAAAATCCTCTTGCTTTTTTGCAACAAATCTCCTGTCAGAACACAGGTGTCACAAAAACCACCACTAAATCTAAGCCAAAGTGAGAAAGGAAAAGATTCAACACATCATCACTGGGCACACAGATGAGTGCAAGTTTACAACCACTACTGGCTCTCTGATCTAAAAATGTGGTAGGATTGACAAAAGAACCATCAAAAGATTTTTAAAGGAGACTGTTGAGATGGGAAAGGGCCCCATCAAGTATGCCTGGGTCTTGGATAAACTGAAAGGTGAATGTGTACATGGTATAACCACTGATATATCCATGTGGAAATTTGAGAACAGTAAGCACTATTTTTCCATCACTGATGCCTCAGGACACAGGGACTTCATCAAAAACATGATTATAGGGGCACCTGACGGGCTCAGTCAGTAGAGCATGCAACTCTTGATCCTGGAAGTGTTAAGTTCAAGCCCCATGTTGGGTGCAGAGATTACTTCAAATAAAATATTTAACACACACACACACACACACACACACACACACACACACACACACGATTATAGGCATAACTGAGGCTGAACCTTCTGTTCTGACTGTTGCTGCTGGTACTGGTGAATTTGAAGCAGGTATCTCTAAGAATGGGCAGACCCAGGAACAGGCCCTTCTGGTTTACATACTAGGTATGAAACTAATTGTTAGTGTTAACAAAATGGATTCCACTGAGCCACCCCACAGCCAGAAGAGACACAAGGAAATCATTAAGGAAGTCAACACCTACACTAAGAAAATTGGCTACAACCCCGCCATTTGTGCCAATTCCTGGTTGGAATGGTGATAACATGTCAGAGCCAAGTACTAATATGCCTTGGTTCAAGAGATGGAAAGTCACATGTAAAGATGGCAATGCCAGTGGAACAATGCCACTTGAAGCTCTGGATGGCATCCTGCCACTAACGCATCTAATGCCCCTCCAGAACATCTACAATATTGGTGGTACTGGCACTGTCCTCGTGGAGACTGATGTTCTCACACCTGACGTGGTGGTCACCTTTGCTCCAGTCAGTGTTACAACTGAAACAAAGTCTGTTGAAATGCGCCATGAAGTTTTAAGTGAAGCTCTTCTGCAGACGATGTGGGCTTCAGTGTCAAGCGTGTGTCCCAAAACGTTCGTCGTGGCAATGTGGCTGGTGACAGCAAAGATAACCACCGATGGAAGCAGCTGGCTTCACAGCTCAGGTGATCATCCTGAGCCATCCAGTCCAAATCAGTGCTGGCTATGCACTGTGCGGGATTGTCACACAGCTCACAACGCTCACAAGTTCGCTCAGCTGAAGAAGATAGATCACCATTCTGGGCAGAAGCTGGAAGATGGCCTCAAATTCTTGAAATCTGGGGATGCTGCCATCATTGATATCATTCCTGGCAAGCCCATAGTTGTGAGCCTCTCTAAGTATCTTCCTCTGGGTTGTTTTGCTATTAATGACACGTGACAGGTAATTGCTGTGCTTGTGTATCAAAGCAGTGGATACGAAGGCTGGTGGGGCTAGCCAGGTCACCAAGTCTGCTCAGAAAGCTCAGAAAACTAAATGATTTATTTCTAATATCTGGCAACCCAGTCTTAATCAGTGGTAGAAGAATGTTCTCAGAACTGTTTGTCTCATTTGGTCATTTCAGTTTAATAGCAGAAGACCGGTTAATGATAATAATGCATCATAAAACCTTCAGAAGTAAAGAAGAATGTTTTGTGGACCATTTGTGGGGGGAGGTCAGTTTTAAGTTATTAGGTTTTTAAAAATCAGTACTTAAGGGAAACAACTTGACTGAAAATCTGTCACACACTTGAGACTCCTTAAAACAAAGTTTAGTCCTCTCAAATCTCCCATAATTTATACCTGTTGCCTCTTTAGATACAAATAGCCTGATGTGGAAATGGAAAACGTACGCTGTTTCCATTGTTAATCACTGCTTTAGAGCTGTGAAAATTCCTCACAAGCTATTATCAGTTCAGGAACACTTTTCTGATCTGTTCCATGTTTTGTTTCCCTAACTTTTTTACTAATAGCAGGGGATGGGGGGGGGGGGGTTGTTTTATTTTGTTTTAGTAGCCCTAATGACCCTGCTTCTTTAATTTTTTTCTATTAACCTATCTACACTCTTTGTACAACTTTGTCTTTCTCATCTCAGTTCTGTATTATTTTTCTATCAGATTTCCTTTTTTTTTGTCTTTGTCTTAAGTTTGTCCCTGTTTTGAATCACTATCTAAATGTTTCCTGGGCTGCTCTAGTGATGCACTGTTCAACATGAATTCAGCAGGCACCTATCCCTGCTACTTAGCAGCTTAAAGTCAAAACATAAAACACTGAAATGGATTAACAAGATAATGTAATGGTAATTTAGATAATTCAAGAAACACTGAGTAAATTTAAAACAAAGGGAATCTAGAAAGTGAATACACTGGTATTATATATATAGACTCTGTATATGAAGTTTCTAGGAAATAGAACAGAAACAAATTCATGATAGTTCAAAACTTTCTAAATGAATTTTACTGTATTTTCATAGGAGTGATGTGAAAGGAAGGATGGAGAGAGGTGTTCTTTGAAATGATAAGAAAATAGGGAACTGCTGAGAATGGCATTTTAATATTTAAGGACTTGCGTTGGAGATGGAGGAAATCATTAGCTTCACCAGTGGTGGAGGGAGAACTACCAGATTCATTTGAATATAAAGAGAATGAAACAGGAGGGAAAGGAGATGAAGAAAGACAATCGCAGAATACCAGTGGAAAATAGCAGGAGGAAGATGAATAGGCAAATGAAAACTATACTCAAGAATAGTATTCTTATAAAAAAGGGAGAAGTGAAAACTTTGAAAAGAAAAATAAATGAGGCTATTGCTTACAGAATTTTAAGCTTTTTAAAAGATGGAGTAAGGATAAAATTAGTGTGAGTGACTAGCATTTTATACACTTAACTAAATCTACAACCAGTTGTGAACATATTTTTAATGGATGTTTTTTGATTTGTTAAAATATCAATACCCCACATACAGCATTAGGGATACTTTATATTTTTCACTCGATATCATTAATTGGTTCTTTATTATTTTCTTAACTAAGTGTATTCTCACAACAGCAAATTTTCTACCCAGGTGACTGTCCTTGTTACCTAATAATTTATTTACCCACAAAATAAGAGCTGCTTTTCATTGAACAGGATATGAAGGAATAAGGTCAAAAGCAGAAGAGAAGTGTTCTGGAAATATATCGGGGAGAGAAGATAGCAGCAGGAAGCACTCACAAGCCTGTAATTTTGAAACAGACATGGTAGTTTATATAGAGCTGGAGGTAAACTGAGAATAACTAGAGAAACAAAACTTCTAAATAATAACAGATGTGGTTTTGAAAGGCATGAGGAAAGTTTCTAAGGTGGTAATAATGTTCAGTACTTTGATCTAATTGCTGATTACATGGGTTTCTTCCTATCTTAAAAGTCACTGAGCTGTATAATGTAGGAAGAAATCTTAATATTTACACATTTTGCTGTATGTAAAGTATATTAATTTTTTAAAGGCAGGAAATAAATTCACCTGAATTCTAATGGGGGTTTCAGACTAAGATATTGTTTAAATTTTTCTTTTGTTATTTCTACTGGATATACACTTGGTATTGTCTTTGATGCTACTTTTAAAATGCTCTTCAAGGTGATACCCTAGGAAGAAAAACCAGGCAGTGTATTTCATTTATAACTGTCATGAATGGAAATTTCCCAACGCTAACCTCCGTTTCAGATTCCTGCTGTTGCTTCTGCACTATTAGTTGGTGTCAGCAGGGGGTTAACAGCATTCAATTTAACCTTGCTATTTGTACTCTGTTTTGATTTTTTTTTTCTTTTTTCCACATTTAACTTCCTTACATGGATTCTCCATTTTACAAATCGTGCATGCACCATGGGGTCTATACACTGAAAGACTGTAAGTGCAGATAAGCACACAATAAAAGCACATTTAAAGATAATGTGAAGCTACAAGACATTTCTTTTTTTCTAGGAGTACAGAGGCATTGCTGTGAAAATCACTGGAACAAGAGAAAAACTGAGTGAACCTACTCATACTATTATTTTTCTGAGATTATAGACCTGTTTGAAATAAGTAAGAATTGTATAGGTATGGATTAATTATAGGTTATATGTCCAGATAAAGGAGTATCTCAGTGACCGTTCTACTTGTAACTAGCCATGGACATCACATCAGATGCAATCCACTGCTCACTGAACCCTGGTGAACCAATTACTCTTACGAGTGGTCTTTGTCTTGCTCTGAGTAGATACTGAGTGTAAGACTAGATTAATGAAAATGGAAAAGAAGGAAAGCCAGCTCAAATTCTGGCTTCTCTGTAAGAACAGTAATAATGGAATATCCTTCTGTGGAGTTGAAACAAGGACAGCTCGGTTTCCCTTTTCCTCTGCTTCCAATTCCTTTCATTTCCAACCACCACTTTGCACAGCTCTAGCACACTCTTCTCTTGGTCTGAACCCCAGGATTCTGCTAGTTTCACCTTCATGTGCAGGGCACCCTCCTGGGTGCTGGAGACACCAAAGTGAAAACAACAACAAAAGTACCTCTGGTGGCTTGGAGTTGAGGGAACCCAAATCTAACACTGTATGTAGCAAGGAGGAAACATGTACTTCTGTTCTCCCAAGCACGGATTCTGCAAGCATTTCTTCAGAAATGCTGTGCTTGAGCGATTAGGAAGTATAATAACTCAGGTACTGTGCTATAATAATGGCTTACTATTATAATGGGGTGATATACTTCCTGGTTTCCACCTACTGTCCTGACACATTCATTTTTTATAAAAGCATCCTCTTTAACTCACCAAAAGTCTCCATGGTAACTTATGTGGTCACTCTAAGTCATAATAAAAATGGACTTCTCAAGAGAGGCAGGGATTGTTTAACAAAAGCCCCAAATATAAACATATGACACTTTTTTTTTTTAGAGAGAGAGAGAGAGAGAGAGAGAGAGAGAGAGAGAGAAAACGAGAATGAGTGGGAGAGAGGAACAGAGGAAGAGAGAAAAAGAGAATCTCAAGCAGACTCCATGCCTAGCACAGAGTCCATTGCAGGGCTTGATCTCAGGGCTTGATCTCAAGATCCTGCAATCATGACCTGAGCTGACATCAAAAGTTAGAGGCTCAACTGACTGAGCCACCCAGGCATCCCATGACATTAAGTATTTCAAAGTTAATGTAGTAGCAGTGATGTTTAAAAATATTATAAAGACAGAGGTGTCTGGATGGCTCAGTTGGTTGAGCATCCAACTCTTGATGTCGGCTCAGGTTGTGTGCATCGGGCTCTATGCTGACAGTGTGGACCCTGCTTGGGATTCTCTCTCTCCCTTTCTCTCTCTGCCCCTCCCCTTCTCACACACACACTCTCTCAAAACAAACAAACATTTAAAAATACATATTATAGGGGCACCTGGGTGGCTCATTCAGTTAAGCATCCAACTCTTGATTTCAGCTCAGGTCATGATCTCATGGTTTGTATTTGAACCCTAGGTCAGGCTCTGCACTGACAGCAGGGAGCCTGCTTGAGATTCTCTCTCCCCCTCTCTCTACTCCTTCCCTGATCAAGCTCATACATGCTTGCTCTCTCTCTCTCTCTCTCAAAATAAAGAAACCTAAATATATATATATATATATATATATATATATATATATATATGCACACACACACATACACATATATAATAAATATAGACACTCATTATGTGTTCTTCAAAATAAAACACTCTTTGGAAAGAGTACTATCATTACTGAGATATAATTCCTACATGATATCTATAGCAATACCCATACAATTAATGTGGAATAACCACCTACTATTTTAAAACATCAAGGTCAAAGATAATGGCATAAAATCTTTACAAAGGAATACCTGAACATTTCAATCAGGCATTCTTCAGCTTTAATAATAAAATTAAATGTTTTCATTTTTTTATTTCCAGTTCTTCATGATTAAAGTTAACCAACCATAAGCCTTCATTCTGGATATTGTTTTTAACCCATAATAAATGTAGAAAACAAACAGTGTTTAAAAACAGAGATATCAATTTTAGGTTTTGACAGATGTTTTACATTTATCTTTTTATTTACCTTTGAAGACCTATTAGTTCATATAAATTATTCTATGCATTTAAATGCATAGGTATGAAGTTGGAATTAGTAAAACATGCTCTGGTAAGAAAACAGTTTATTTTCTGATTTAATACTAATCATCCATTGCTAATGTACTATAAAATCCTACTTAAGAGAGATACTGACTCTAATTATTAAAGTTAATGGCCTCCAGTTGTCTCATCTTGCCTTTAGTATAGGATATTAAGCATGCAGAACCCATAATTTAATTATCACCTGTTAATATTGGCTCTAAGTTCATTTCTCTCCTTTCAGGATGAAACTTCAGTGATGAGCCAATTAAAAACTATTATCTTCCTACTCAAAACACCAGCCTGCTAAGTATATCCACAGTATACAGATCACAGATCTGCTGGGATTCTCAAGATGGAACCTGCTGCCTCTTGCCTTTAGGGATTGCTAAATTAAATTATTATTTCTGTCCATTTTTCATTCTAATTTTTAAAGTCTCTAGATTACACTGGGGTGCCTGGGTGGCTCAGTCGGTTAAGTGTCCGACTTCAGCTCAGATCATGATCCCACGGTTTGTGAGTTCGAGCCCTGTGTCCGGCTCTATGCTGACGGCATGTAACCCGGAGCCTGCTTCGGATTCTGTGTCTTCTTCTCTCTCTGCCCCTACTCCGCTTGTGCTCGTTCTCTCTCACTCTCAAAAATAAATAAATGTAAAAAAATTTTTTTAACTCCCTAGATTATATAAAGATTATATCTTTCTTCTATATATATATATACACTTTAAAAACCATTCAAGAAGTGGAGAATTATGTTATTCTACAATAATAAAAGGCAAACATTAAAAGAAATACATACTCATTCCTATTTGGACATCATAAGAGTAACAAAACATCAGAGAATGTGGTACAATAAGAGGGTTAGCTTTTTATAAAATCCCACTGATATGCACTGGAGAAATGCGCAGTGCATTTACAGGAATTTATTAGAAACTTTGTCCCCTGTGCCCTCCTGATATATGTACTATTCTACTGAAATCTAATTTTATCAGTTCACCCATGGGAATGAAACTCCAGGAAATTCATTTGTGTTAACCAAATTCACAAGAGATTGATTTATAACTAGTGAATCACATTTTAATTTGCCATGGGAATGCTACCTGATCCAAGAGCCAGAAACATTCACCTGATGTTTCTCAGTTGCTAGCACTACAATGAATATAAAGGTGAAAAACCATCCCTGTCCTCAATGAGTTCATAATTTGGTGAGGGGGCTTGGACAATATACAAATACAAGCCAGGCTACAATTAATGTGTGAATGGTGTATAGTGGTTAAATGTATAGATGCGGTCCAATTCTTTCCACTAGGTAGAATCCTATAGATTGGAAACCAAATTATACTTTAGGTGGGTTTTTAGTAGATACATTTTAAGGTAGGTTTCTCTCAAGTCATTCCTGGTTAATAAATTATCTTTCCTGGAGCACCTGGGTGGCTCAGTTGGTTAAGCGGCTGGCTCTTGGTTTTGGCTCAGGTCATGATCTCATGGTTCTTGAGTTTGAGCCCCACATTGAGCTCTTTGTTGTCAGCAAGGAACATGCGTGGGATTTCTCTATCCGTCTCTCTCTGCCCCTCCCTGACCTGCACTCTCCCTCTCTCAAAATAAGTAAAAAAACTTAAAAAAATAAATTATCTTTCCCTTTTATCTGCCTATTTCTGTATAAAAAACCAGAACCAGCTATCTGTAATTAGGACATCTTTGCTCTTGGAAACATTCTAGACACTCTACAAAAATTCTTAAACTATAACATGTTCAGATCCATGACGATTCTTCTTACTGCAGTTACTATTATGTCCACCTCTTCTGTACTCTAGAGTCACAGCTGGTTTGTAAGTTGATTCTAAAGTTAGTACATAAGGCAAAAATTATCTATAGTCAAAATGCCCACAAAAATTCCATAAATAGCCTATAGACTATATATAAATTCTGCAAAACAATATTAACATAAATGTACAATGTTTAGTAAAACGTGACATAAAATACATAATCCAAATAAAATTTTAAAGCATTTTAATTACAGTACTTTTATTTAAATGAACATTTATGTAAAGGAATACATATAAATTAAATGTATGTATTGTGCATATCCTTGGTCACAAAACCCCTATTTGTAGATTTCCTCTACTGAATAGATTTTAAGTAGGCCACTACCTAACAATATATATTGAAAAACTTGTCTTTAAATCACAAGACAGACTGTGTTGCTTCTGAGGAGCTTTTTAGATATTTTATGTGGATTCTTATCAACTCCAGTCTCAGGCATCTCTCCTAGATTTGGATGTTAGTCTGCTTTTCTCTAATTACTATACTCACCCGAACACACCATGCACCTGGCTGGCACTGAGCCCATATTCCCACTCTGACCACAGATAGCTAACTATCTACAAGGAAGTAAAAGAAAGGAAATCAAACCTCTGACATGCATTATCTGCACTGCACTCAATCAGCTGAGCCTCAGTACCTGTATAACTGAAATGAGTTATATATATATATATACATATACATACGTATATATATATACATTACGTATATATATATACGTATATATATGTATATATACATATATAAAGTCTAATGTAGCAAGCACACTGAAGCAGGAATAGCTGTGTATACATGTTTCAGCCTGCACCTTCAGTGTGTTATGATGGGACTCTGCTCACTATAATACTAATTTTAGGCAATCAGTAATGGTACTGTTGATGGTACCACTGCCTGATCATTTTCATAAGATCAATATTCTTTCTATGATATACAAAAGCTCTGATATGAAAGCAAGGGTAAGACCCAGCTCAATGGTTTCCCCTCACCTACTAGATCAGTCAGTGGTCCATTTATTAGATCACAGCCATTATGCAGAATATTGGGAGGATGTGGTGAAAGATGATTTTTTAGAATCTGGCATTGAAAGTGTGGAGAGCTGAGGTTCTGGAATCCAATAGTGCGTGAATTTCACCTGTTCCGCTTACTTGCTGGGTGACCTCTAACTAAGCAAGTTATGTTAAACTTTTCAAGGCTCAGTTCCTTACCTCCCTTAGGGTTTTTTTTTTAAGTAGGCTCAATGCCCAATGTGGAGCTTGAACTCACGACCCCAAGATCGACAGACGCATGCTCTACTGATTGAGCCACTCAGATGACCTTCCCTTAGGGCTTTTTAGACAATTAAATGCAATACGGTGCTTGGCACAGTCCCTGGTGTATGACTAGAGCTTAATAAACATTATATAATTTTTAATTTTGATTACAATATTTGGAATTTCAAGTTGTCAACAACTTTTATACACCTCTTGTATGTGCATCTATATGAGGTGACAGCCTGTACTTAATTTTTCTCCCTAGAAACAACAATGAAGTTATTGTTAATGAAGACACATATAATCACTACTCCCAACACCTATTTTTGGTGTCTTAAATTTAATTATTCCTCTCATAATATTTTTTTAATCTCACATATTTTTAATGTGAGATCTATGACTACAGCTGAGAGATATTAAAAGCAGAACAGAAAACCACACAAGTTTCTTAAAATAACGATATAAAGTCTCACACACATGATGTTTATATACATAACAAGGAAATACAGTCAGTAAGCAGAATATACTGAACGCTAACCACGAATGAGTTAAAAAATACCATAGTTTATTTTAAAATCACACATATTTTACTTTCATTAGTATGTACAGAAATTTCATTGTAAGATGTCTTTTTAAACACTTTCAAAGCTATGTGTGCCCCACCTGATAATCCTACTGTGGTCCTGATTATCCCTCTAAAACACACACGTGATGCTAAAGCTGAGTATGAGTGTTGCTCTGCCCTTCCAAACCCTAAAACATGTATGCTACCTAAGCAAACCCCATCCTTTGCAGGGACCAGCAAGTCAAACTCATGCTTCTCAGATTTGGTATGTAAGCTGTTGGTGGCAAAACTTTTGTGGGTAAGTTCTCGATTTTTCTTTATTAATGTATAATAAATATCATAATCAGCCTCTAATAATTACAGGTGAAAAATAATGTTTATTCATTTTTGAGAAAGAGAGAGAAAGACAGAGTGTAAGTGGGGGAGGGGCAGACACAAAGGGAGACAAAGAATCTGAAGCAGGCTCCAGGCTCTGAGCAAAGAGCCTGATGCGGGGCTTGAACACATGAACCATGAGATCATGATCTGAGCCGAAGTTGGATGCTTAATCAACTGAGCTACCCAGGTGCCCTTTATATCCATATTTTTAAAGTGTATTATTTATTTTGAGAGAGAGAGAGTGAGTGAGTGAGTGTGTGTGTGTGTGTGTGTGTGTGTGCGCACGCGCGCATGGGAGCTGAAGAGGAGCAGCGAAGAGGGAGTGAGAGAGAATCCCAAGCAGGCCCCTTCTGTCCCTGAGGAGCCTGATGCGGGGCTTGATCCCACAAACTGTGAGATCATGACCTAAGCCAAAATCAAGAATTGGATATTTAACTGACTGAGCCACCCAGGCACCCCTCAGAGATTCTTTAAATGGTGTAGATATTGGTTCTTTTATTACACCTTTGAGTATGGTTTCCCTTGATTCAGAATTGAATTTGCTGAAGATATTCTTGATTTCAGGTATACTGCAACTTTTCAAAAAATGAACAATCACGGGATTTTAATACCAGTATACAAAATAATTTGAATAAGTGAATTCCAGACACTAAGCACTGAGATGGACAGACCAAGTTTTGAAATATAACTGGTTCTGAAGTTGTGAACTACTTGAACTGAACTATAACTTCATTTTCAATAATTTTGTTCTGTGACTCACTGAGAGAGTCCACAGTGTTGTCACTGATATTTTAGTGGTGTTAGTGAATAAAACCTTGATGCTTTCTGCTGTCCTAACTGGAAAGGCACTTTATTTAATTCTTTATTATTTAATTAATAATTATTAATTATTTTAAATCTTTATTTAATTCTTGTTCTCTAATGAAAACTTTTATAAAATCTCTCTATAACCCTGCTTGTTCTCTTTTGTTTCTATTTCCCACATTAAAAACAACCCAGGGGTGCCTGGGTGGCTCAGCTGGTTAAGCACTGGTCTCTTGATTTCAGCTCAGGTCATGACCTCACAATCCCGAGATAGAGTTGTATAGGGCTCCCCACTGGGTATGGAGCATGCTTAATATTCTCTCTCTCCAAAAAAAAAAAAAAATATTCTCTCTCTCCTCCCTTGCCCTGGCACTCTCTCTCTCTCTCTCAAAACAAAACAAAACAATCCAATCCAAAGACTATACTTTCAGCATAAGTTTACAGGTTCAGGATAAGGTTATGGTATACATTAGCACTGGATTCAAATCAGATGGTCAGATATGACTTCTTTCCAGGTAAATGTGGAAAGAAATGTGTAGAAATATATCCTGTTAGCAAAATGAGAAAAGCTATCCAATATCCTAATAAATCCATAAAATTCAATGTCTGTGAACAGAAAATGTCAAATGATCATTAGCCACTAGTTTATGCAAATGTCTCAGAGAAACATAGGCTAGGTTATTCTAGTATAGGATCAGATTTGTTTTGAAAAGAATCTCTAAGGTGATGAGTGTATGTTAATCATTCTTTTACTCCTGCAGGGCCACACAGGGCCTTCCTGCCAAGCCAAAATCTGGTTTATAGAGCATCTCTTGCCCTCTTGCCCTGACAAAAGTATGTCAGTCAGGAAGGGACAAATTACTTACTTAAAAACAAAACAAAACAAAACAAAACAAAACAAAACAAAACAAACAAAAAAAAACCAATACCTTACAAGTATCACTTAAAAGTACCTGCAGATACTTTTTTCTACCAGTGAAAATACAGTTCACAATTTATCCCCTTTAGGACCATGATTTCAAAGTCCTGTTTCATCTATGTGATATACTTTTACATGAAAATAAAGACTTCCTTTGGTGTGATGTTGGTTATGTTGACTTTTTTTAGATGCCACATTCCCAGTGTTTTAGGCCATTGTGACCTGGAGGTGAAGGAAGATATGGACTAAAAAGGTGAGGGCAGGGCAGCTGCCGACCACAGGATCAAAGATATGCTGGTGTTCTCTATGTTCTCTATGGTCTTTATGGTCTAAGGATAATTCTCACTCTCCCCACTCCTTTCCCATCTTGGGGATAACTTACCCTACCAACTCATTTTTTTGAAAAAGTTACAACAGCTGTTGTAACTGAGAGATTATTAATTTTATTTATTGTTGGTAACTCACCAGGATTAACAATTCTATTGTCTACAGTTTATGAAATGTCAACAAAACAAGATAATTTAAGTTATTCTATTATTCATAAGTAGTAACACTGTAAAATCTCAACCACTGATTTTACTGTGAGCATATGAATGGCATATTTGAGAAAGAAGTTGATATTCATTTTAAAATGACTCCAAATTTTTATTTTGAGAGATATATGTTACACATAATTCATTATTCTACATTTACTACTAGCCAAGTGTTCTATAATTAATTTCTTTATACATTTAAAAGTCTGTGCAAAGGACCAGACAAGAAAAGAAATGGCACAAGTTTTTCATTGAATTGTTAGAAGGTCAGCCTAGAAGGTAAGAGGCAATTGGAATAAACACTTGTAAACCACAAAGGGCATTGTAATTCAAGTTAAAGAGTTTATACTCCACTTAAAGGCAAAAAGAGCAGTTGAAGAGTTTGTACATTTAAAAAAAATTTTTTTTAAATGTTTATTGATTCTTGAGACAGAGACAGAGCATGAACAGGGGAGAGGCAGAGAGAGAGGGAGACACAGAATCTGAAACAGGCTCCAGGCTCTGAGCTGTCAGCATAGAGCCCGATGTGGGGCTCAAACCCACGAACTGTGAGATCATGACCTGAGCCGAAGTCGGCAGCTTAACCGACTGAGCCACCCAGGCGCCCAGAGCAGTTGAAGAGTTTTAATTTAAATCTCTATTTTAACATTTTCAGGCTGGAGTTTTAGGAAGTACAAGCAGAATTTGAAGAAAAGACTTGAAAAAAGAAAGCTCAAAGTAGGAAGAACAGTTAGGATATCACTGCATTAATATGGGAGAGAACGGACCCGATTATGGATACAAAGGTGAGGGGTTAGGAACTCAAACAGTTCTGACCTGAGTCATGAGTGGATATGCATACATTTTGGGGTTTTTTTGAAAGGAACAGTGTGATAAAATCAGTGTGGGGCATAATGAATTTAAAGTATCTGCAGGACATCCAAGTGAAAATGTTTAGTAAACAGTAGAACACAGCAAATTTAAGAGAAAAACTCTAGATTGGGAGCACAGATTTGGAAGTCCAGCAAATAGAAGAGGATAATGAAATATAGGGAAGCAGATGAAATCACTAGGAAGTATACAGAATGAGAAAGAAGTCAACTGGCTTTTAAGAGATGAGCAGAAAAAAAGTGAGGGTTTCTAATTTTCCCTTATCAGTGAAAAGAAAACCATTTTAAAAGGACATTAATCATAAATTTCTAAAATACCTCTCCTGTTCCAGTACAGATTTCAAAACAGAGTTAAAAGTTTTTAACCAACTGCTCATTGGCTCTAATTAGCTCTGTTAATCCTTTTCTTACTGTTATTATCAAACTATTCTTTGACTTTAGCTGCAGCCTTTATTTGTGTGGTCTCTGGTTTACAAGCTATTGTTTTAGGATCATGTTCTTTTCAATGGCTTTTCTGCAAAGAGATCACTTAATTTCTGATTATTTTATCCTCTTATTTCTTCCATTTTTTTCCACTTTGTTTAATTACTGGTATGTATCAGCAGTGGTTATCATCCTTTTTCAGTACAAATGTATAATATTTTAGGTACATTATGTGTTAAATTGGAATTTGTAGGCAGTCTATGAATGTATTCTTTATTATTTCTTTGGGAATGTGCATTCTGAGTTTCTGTTACATATTTTAAAGAAATTTGGGGGTACAACTTGCCTTAAGTTAGAAGTTTGGCTATATGAGAAAATATCTTTTCCTCTGGATCCTTATTTGGTCCGTTTTTTTCTAATTTCCTAAAATTTGATCATATACTCTTATGTTACAGGACTTTTAAACTAAATTATTCTATATTACTGTACCAATATGATTTATTCACAGACAAATGAACTCACAGGCAAATAGTCTATATATTCCCATTAATAAAATGAATTATTTCTAATAAAAAAGATTTCAGTGTGCCATAAAAAACTACTAATTAATTAGCTCCACAATTTAAAAGCACTTAACATGCTCAAAATGATGTCTTATATTAGAGGAGGGAGAAGCATTTCTACATCAGAAAATTAGCCTTTTGGACATTTGATGATACTATTTTTAACATTTTTTTTTGAGAGATAGACACAGTGTGAGGGGGGCGGGCAGAGAGAGAGGGAGACACAGAATCTGGAGCAGGCTTCAGGCTCTGAGCTGTCAGCACAGATCCCGACGCAGGGCTTGAACCCATGAACAATGAGATCATGAGACCTGAGTCTGAGCCACAAAGGCAGCCCTGATATTATTTTTTAAACCAAACTAACATAGCTTAAAATTCTTAGATAAGTGATTAGGTTCTTGACATCTTGATAATCAAAGATATCTCTAATGGTTTGTGAACTGCTTTAGAAAAAGGATCTAATTAATCCTTCTCATGATGTTTGCATTAAATTGTCCTCTGATTTGAGTAGCAACTATCATTTATTTATTCCATCCATGTTTGCAAACCATTGTTTCAAAATCATGTTATTTTCAGTAGATTTGCTATGAAGGAATCACTTTATTTCTGATTATTACATTCACAGAAACAACTGTTTCCTGGCTGCCCTGAGTTGTGTTTTATCATTTGACGCTGTGATACACTGTGCCCTTAAAGTATTTCTTCTGTTGGCTTGGTTTGTGGTCTCCCTGTTTTAGATCAACCGCGCAGCAGCTGCTCGGACAGCCTTCTGTCATCTATTTTCAATAGTGCTACACAGCATCCCACATAGCTTCAAGGATGATAAATTGGCTGGACTCCAGGGCTTGCACTGTAATCCTGCCTTGTCATTTAATGTTAAGTGTATCTCACAGCTGACACTGATGAAACTGCTTAAGAAATCAGATATGATCTTTAGCAGAGCCACATCTCACTTTCACATTCAGGGTTAGGTTCTATTTTGATCAACTCCAGGGCAAATACTAACTATTTCAAAAAACTGCATCATTCTTCAATGCCTAACATATCTTCTCCATTCATCAATCCATTCTCTCCTATTTTTGATTCCAGAGATACGTTTACTGATCTGTATTTGAGTGGTATCTGTACTGTCAAAACAAACAGAATTTAAGTGTTATATAATTTAACTCACAAACTCTGCTCTAACTGCACACATTGTTATTATACATCAAAATTTATAGATCTTGGGGGTAAAAGTATAGATCTGACCTTTTAACATTTTTTTTTAACGTTCCTAATATCATAGTCAGTTTATTTGCCAGTCACACTGATTTCTGCCTGGCATCCTAACTAGTCTTGATAGGAACAGGGACTTGAAAAATTTTGCTAATTAAGACCTTACAGGAAACTAGTAAAAATATCTCAAAATGCTAAAAAGAAAGGAATCAGGTCTATTGATGTTACTTCAATTTATAAACTGCAACACAGCTAAGATGCCACAATAATTTCTTTTTTTTTTTTTTTTTTGAGAGAGAGAGAGAAAGAGAGTACACGAACTGGGGAAAGGGGCAGAGGAAGAGAGAGAGACTCATAAGCAGTCTCCACATCAGCATGGAGCCTAATGCGGAGCTCGATCCCATGATGACGAGATCATGACCTGTGCCAAAATCAAGAGTCGGACACTTAACCAAATGAGCCATCCAGGCGCCCCCACAATAATAATTTTAATGACTGTAGAACTATTTAAACAATACATACCTGTTATATTAGAAGTAGCATTATAAATAACAAAAAAGTCTTGTAAAATTCCCAAAACATTTTTTAGTGAAATCTCAAACACTTTCTGAAGGAGCTTCTAACCCAAAGCAAAATTATCCAATTTGAATTTTATTATATTTTATCTGTGCTCTGTTGAAGTAGAATGGATGATTATAAAGCACAAGCTGTCAGCAAAGAGGATAAAAAAGAAAACCGAGAGGATGGATAATCAACAAATTGTAGATGCCTGCCTGGAATATTTGAAGCGACTCTATCCTTAAATGATTCCCATCCCAGGTCAACATCAATACTGTTGCCAAATTAATCCATTCATTTTCTAAGTGTTTTTCATTAGTAAGTTTCTAATAGATGATAATAGTCCATTAAAGGATGCCACCACAGTCAGTACTCTGGCTTAAAAATCACAATCTAAAATTATTATTCAACTGGCTACTTTGGGAAAAACAAAACAAACTTCTGTCTTTCCAAAGATTAAATGTTCTATTCTTTCATACATAGCAGGTAATCCGAACCAAATTTCCCAAATCATTTAGGTTTTATATTATTGAGGTTTGGTATGTATTTTTCATGATTATTACTGAAGGCAAAAAACAGTTAAATTTCATGGTGGAAGAGATGACCTGACTGGGGATCCAAAACAGTTTTAAAAAGAGAAGACAGACTGTTGTCAGTTGTGCCAAAAGTTTACGAGAGAGCACATCCTTCCTTGGTTTGCTGCGTAGGTGCTCATCAGGTAGTATGGTATCAGCCTTCCTTAAATAAAAGGTTTAAACTAGGGTGTCATGATGACCCATCCTTAATCTGGACTCTTTATCAATCTACCTAGCTCTTTCACTTTGGTGAACCACAAAATCAAGTAAGTATTGTAAGCCCAATATGGGCCATTTAACTTTTCTGGGCTTTAGATACCACATGTGTAAAATGGATTAAAAGGCTCCCCCGCAGCCCTTTCCTGGCTCTAAAATGACGATTTCTGAAAGTATCTTGGGAGCTATAGTTGAATTCAGAGAAGTGTTATTCTGGTCAGCATGATCTCCAAAACAGTGGAGCTACTGGGGCTAACCGGAGAACAACACGCTAGTTAAAAAGTCACATAAAATTTGTGACAATTATACTGAAAAGCTGGTAGAACTGTACCAGGAATTTTATTACTGTACATCCACTAGCATTTATAGATACTCTGTTCATTCTTCAAGGTCAGCCTCAACTTTGTGTCTGGTGACCTAGGCCTTTTTAGGGAACTTACTGATTACATGTTCAGATCAAGAAGGAAGAGGATGATCATTTGGGGAAAGTTTTGAAAATTAAACAGAATCTTAATTAATATTAAAAGCAAAATGGGGAAGTCAGTAGTGTTTTTTATATGTATATGTTTTCCACAGAAGTGCTATATGAATAAAGGTTTTGAAAGGAGAACATGGTAATGACCCCTTAGTGGAGCTTCTTTTTAGGGGTGAATATATTTATATTTGGAAAACAGCCAGAGAACTTCGGGAGTCCTACATCATGAAATGCTCAATCATGTAGAAGAGACAAAACTGATCATAGCAATTGAGAGAAACAATCAACATGGACTTATCATTGTCAAAGGAGCTTCCTGAAGATTTTGGAAGTTGAGCATACCATAACTCTGTATGCTACATTATTAGGAATTTTTTCAGCAAAGGAGAAGGACATTCCAAGCAACAGCTTAACCTGGCACAAAGAAGTGGTAACTCTAACACTACCATCATCATTATTTTATTATTACTGTCAGAATTGGAAAAATTGTGAAGGACACTGGTTTGTCTGTTAGGATATGGCTTTTTAAAATAAACTGAATTTTCTCAATTCATTTAGTGCAGAGTTAGTGCACTATAATCAAAGAAGTACAAACATATTTATTTCTCTGGGTCAGGGCTGAATGCTCAGGTTACTTATTTCTTTGACATTATTTGAAAGAAGTAGTTGTTTTTAATAACTGTAGTGTCCATAAAGGAACAAAAAAGAGGACATGGTTTGATTCTCTGTGTTTTTTTTTAAACTTTTCTTTTTCAGTTTATTTTGAGAGAGAGAGAAAGCGAGAGAGAGAGAGAGCAAGACAGCACAAAAGCAGAGGAACGTGGGTAGCAAGAGAGGTCTATCAGCACAGAGCCCGACGAGGGGCTCAATCTCATGAATCATGAGATCATAACCTGAAGTGAAATCAAGAGTTGGATGCTTAAACAACTGAGCCACCCAGGTGCCCCCAGGGTTGATTCTTTAAAAGAGTTTATACTAAAGATAAATAAAAATATTTGTCTAATTGGTATTATAAGACCAGAACTATTCAGCTACTACACTTATTTTCATAGACTTATTTAAATGTATCATGATTTTTTAATATGAGGCATATTTAAGTGAGTTTTCACATACTAAGAAACAGTGTCTAATTTAGTTTTGACATAGACAGTACTTCTGGAAGAAGAGGCCAATTGGCGCATTTTAGTCAAGTATTTAACACACTCCGATTACAAAAAGTAGGATTTCTAATCTGAAATATTTTGAAATATATTGAAGTATTTTCCTATGAAGATACAAAGAATTTAGATCTTGGATTTTCTGGTTAATTTTCATAGACTCTGAACTATTGTCAGATCCTGTTATTTTGATATTTGAATCAGAAATTATAATCATTATTAGGAATGGTCCTACTGACTGACCTTCCACTAAGTTATAATTTACCCAAGTTGTTAAATCAAAAAGCTTTGAAGAGTGCTTGCTATTTGAAAAACATCTATGAAGATTGTGAAAAAGTAATCTATTTGAGGTTAGTACCTACAAAGACTTTTGGGTTTAGGGGTAGAGGGAAGGCTTAAAATGAAGGAAAGCGGGGGCACCCGGGTAGTAGCTCAGCTGGTTAAGCGTCCAACTCTTGGCTTCGACTCAGGTCATGATCTCATGGTTTATGAGTTTCAGGCCCACATCAGGCTCTCTGCTGACAGCATGGAACCTGCTTGGGATTCTTTCTCTCCCTCTCACTCTTTCCTTCCCCTGCTCACTTACACACACTCTCTCTCTAAATAAATAAATTAATTTAAAAAATAAAAATTAAAAAAAAATTTTCTAAAGAAGCAAAGTTTAAGATATGCATATGCAGATACCTCTAGAAGGACTTTTAATTGTGGGGGGATTTAAACAGTGTTCGTGATGGTTTAATTAGATGTGGTTACAGATTACTGTGGGAGCAGGTGAGAAATTCTAACAGGCTGTGAGATTCTCTTCACGTAAGGTTCAAGGTATTATTTCATTCTTTGTATTTATACTTTAGTTCTTTCCAAAAAGTGAACTGGATTAGATTTTGATCACATTTCAGGTAAATCCTCCACTTTCAACCTCTGCAAAAACTACTTTTTTAATGATGTCTATAAAAAACAATCTTTGTACACTTTCTGTATCCATTAGGTACTGTAATTGTGATTTCCCTCTTCATCCATTAGACACAATTTTCTCATCTTTTTTTCTTGTCCTCATCTCACTGAAATTTTTTAAGTGAAATGAACTATCAGAAAGAATTATGACAAGTCCTTGGCAATTTGAAAATTGTGTAAAGCTAGTCCCAGTTATCAATGGCTTTGTTATCAATGGCTTATGTTTCTTCTTTCTTTACCATCCCTAATTATTTGTGTTTGCTCTTGCTGTTAGGCATACTGTTTTAAACACTTGGTTGTTACGGTGGGTATGAAGTGCCTGATAGTCTACCGAAAATAAACCAAGATAAATTATAGTCAGGGCAGAGGTTCCAGTCTTTGTTATTCTTGATATGATACCATCTGCGCCTCTGGTGAATTCCTTTAGACCTTTAAAATAGCCTGTCAAACTGTTCAATGGAAATTAGACTTTTTTTTCCCCTAATGCTCTAGCAGGGTCACAGAGAGAAGTATCCCTCATATTTTTTAAAATCAAAAAAATCAATTACTTTAGACCCATAAAAGCTAAAGAAGTGAAAGATTTTAGAAGTGGAAAAAATGCTGTGAAGTTATCTACTCTTCCTTCTCCTTTTAAAAATCAATACATTTAATTCCCACCTCCTTTCTTTTGTTCAACAGACCAGCAAGTACACACAAGTTATCAAATGCTCCATTTGGAATGAAAGCTAAATCGTATCACTACTATCCAAACCTCTCTAGTAACTTGTCATCTCACATAAGCTAAAGTCCTTACAGTGGCCTTCAGGATCCAACGTGACCTAGCCCCCTACTTCCTCTCTGACCTCATCTCCATGCACTCTCCCCATGACTCGCTCTGCTCTAGTCACATTGGTCTCCCACTGGTTCCTTTAACATGCCAAGAATGCCCTTTTCTGCCTGAGATACCTTTCCACCAGAGAAATTAAATTACCACAGCTTGCTCCCTTATTATTTTCAGGTCTTTGAACAAACATCAACTTATCAGAGAGAGCTTTCCTGATCACCTGTCTAAAATCAAAACCTCACCACCACCACCACCCCCATCACCACCATCTACAAGTCCTACCCATCTCTGCCCCCTTCCCAGCTTTACTTTGTTCCAAAGTATTTTTTTTTAATTTTTTTAATGTTTTATTTATTTTTGAGACAGGGAGAGACAGAGCATGAACAGGGGAGGGTCAGAGAGAGGGAGACACAGAATCTGAAACAGGCTCCAGGCTCCGAGCAGTCGGCACAGACCCCGACGCGGGGCTCGAACTCACGGACTGTGAGATCATGACCTGAGCCGAAGTCGGCCGCTCAACCGACTGAGCCACCCAGGCGCCCCTGTTCCAAAGTATTTATTACCTTCTGATATACAGTATAGTTTATCTGTTCACTTCTTCTTCCTCCACAAGAATGTGAACTTCAGGCTGAGAGTTTTTGTTTTTCTTGTTTTGTTCTATTATTATGTCTCCAGCACCTAAGACAATTCCTGGTACACATGAGGTATTCAACACATATTTGTTTAATGACCCAAAACTGACTTAATAAATAAGGTTCTCTCAGGGTGCCTGGGTGGCTCAGTCAGTTAAGCATCTGGCTTCGGCTCAGGCCATGATTTCACGGTTCATGAGTTCGAGCCTTTCTTCAGGCTCTGTGCTGACAGCTCAGAGCCTGAAGCCTGCTTCGGATTCTGTGTCTCCCTCTCTCTCTGCCCCTCCCCCATTCATGCTCTGTCTCTGTCTAAAAAAAATAAACATTAAAGAAAAAAATTTTTTTAATTAAAATAAATAAAGTTCTCTCTCTCTCTCTCTACTCTGCTTCATACCAATATTCCATTTTCTAGTTTTTAAAAGATTTATACCATTTACCCACATATGTAATCTGACCTTAATTGAAAGAATTCAAAATAACTTCATGACAACATTTAAAACCTGAACTTGGCTTTGATTTACTTTTAAAAACCAGTGTAATACATGAGGAGGTTGAAAGTAAAAGGATGGAAAAGGCATATCATGCAAACACTATTTTTTTAAAAAAGCAATGATAGCTATATTAGTATCAGATAAAGGAGACTTCAAAGCAAGAAAGTTACTACAGACAAACAAGGACACTACATAATGATGAAAAGAGCACTCCATCAGGAAGATAAAATCCTAAATGTGTATGCATCAAATAAGAAAATCTTAAAATACACATCAAGCAAACACTAATAGAACTGAAAGAAGAACCAAATAAATTCACAATTACAGTTGGGAACTTCAATACCCAACTATCAGCAACTGAGAAAACTATGAGGTAGAAAATCAGGAAGGCAGAGAAGAAATGAACAAATAATCAACTATCAGGATAAAACTGACATACATAGATAACTCCATCCAACAACAGTAGATTACACATTCTTTTCAAGAGCTCATGGAATGGTCACCAAGATGGACCATATCTTGGGCATCCAAACTGCTAAGGAAGAAGTAAAACTATGAGTATTTGCAAATGACATCCATGACTTGGATGAAATAAGTGATGGGGTCCACCAATGTAGACCATATGCTGGACTATAAAACAAAATTTCTTTATACAGAACACCCTAAAGATTCCACCAAAAAAGTACTAGAGCTGATAAATGAATTCAGTAAAGTTGCAGGATATAAAATCAATGTACAGAAGTTTGTTGCATTCTTATACACTAACAATGAAGCAGCAGAAAGTGAAATTAAGAAAACAGACCCATTTACAAGTGCACCAAAAATAATACAATATCTAGGAATAAACTTAACCAAAGAGGTGAAAGGCTTGTACTCTGAAAACAATGAAACACTAATGAAAGAAATTCAACACAAGTCAAAGAAATGAAAAGATATTCCATGCTCATGGGCTGGAAGAACAAACATTGTTAAAATGTCTACACTACCCAAAACAAACTACACATTTAATGCAACCCCTGTAAAAATACAGCGCTTTTCACAGAACTAGAACAAACAATCCTAAAATGTGTACGGACCCACAGAAGTCCCAGAAGAGCCAAAGCAATCTTGAAAAAGAAAAAGCTGCAGGTATTACAATTAAAGACTTCAAGTTATATTACAAAGCAGTAATAATTAAAACAGTATGGTACTGGCATAAAAACAGACACACAGATCAGAGGAGCAGAATAGATAATCCAGAAATAAACCCACAGTTATGCAATCAACCTTTGACAAAGCAGGAACGAATATTCAATGGGAAAAATACAGTCTCTTCAACAAATGGTGTTGGGAAAACTGGACAGCTACATGCAAAAGAATCAAACTGGACCGATTTCTTTCACTATATACAAAAATTAACTTAATGGATTAAAGATCTGAAACCATAAAAACCCTTAAAGAGAGCAAGGCAGTAATTTCTCTGACATCAGCCACAGCAACATTTTTCTAGATGTGTCTCTGGAGGCAAGGGAAATAAAGCCAAAAATCAACTACTGGGACTACTTAAAAATAAAATTTCTGCACAGCAAAGGAAGCAATCAACAAAACTAAAAGGTAACCTACTGAATGTAAGAAGATATTTGCAAATGACATATCTGATAAACGGTTAGTATCTAAAATATATAAAGAACTTGCAGGGTACCTGAGTGGCTCAGTCAGTTAAGCTTCGGCTCACGTCATGATCTCACAGTTTGTGAGTCCGAGCCCCGCATCGGGCTCTGCACTGACAGTGCAGAGCCTGGTTGGGATTCTCTCTCATTCTCTCCCCCCTCCCCCGAACCTCTTCCTTGTGCATGCACACATGCACACACTATCCCTCTTTCTCAAAATAAATAAAAACTTTAAAAAAGAACTTCTAGAACTCAACACACACAACAAAATCCATACACAGTCTAATTAAAAAACGGGCAGAAGGTATAAACAAACACTTTTCCAAAGAAGACACTCAGATGGTCAACAGACATATGAAAAGATATTCAACATCAGGGAAATGTAAATCAAAAGTACAATGAGATATCACCTCACACCTGTCTGAATGGCTAAAATGAAAACACAAGTACAGTATGTGTTGGTAAGATGTGGAAAAAAAGAAACCCTCTTGCACTGTTGGTGGGAATGCAAACTGGTGCAGCCACTGTGGAAAACAGTACGGAGGTTCCTCAAAAAATTAAAACTAGAACTGCCTACAATCCAAGAATCACATTACTGGGTATTTACCCCCAAAATACAAAAATACTAATTCAAAGGGACATGTGTACCTAATGTTTATAGTAGCATTATGTACAATAGCTAAATTACGGAAAACAGTCCAGGTGTCCATTGGCAGATGAATGGATAAAGAAGATGTGGTATATACATACCCTAGAATATTACTGAGCCATAAAAAGGAATGAAATCTTGCCATCTGCAACAACATAGAGCTAGAGAGTATAGTGCTAAGCAAAATAAGTTAGTCAGACAAAGACAAATGCCACAGGATCTCACTCATATGTGGAACTTAAGAAACAAAAAGAAAAATAAAAGAGAGAGAGACAGACCAAGAAACAGACTCTTAACTATAAAGAACAAACTGATGGCTACCGGAGGGGAGGTGGGTAGGAGGATGGATGAAATAAGTGACGGGGCCCATGGAACGGTCACCAATGTAGACCATATGCTGGGCCTTAAAACAAACTTTAAAACATTTTAAAAATTTTAAATCATACAAAGTATATTTTCCACCATAATATAATGAAATGAAAAATGAACACGAGACAACAGGAAAATCTCCAAACATTTAGAAATTAAGTAGCATACTTATAAATAATCCATACGCCAAGTCTCCAAGGAAATAAAGAGAAATACATAGAACTAAAATGTAGGTAGTGGGGTATAACTCCCCATCCCTTACATGTGAACAGCACATAGTGAATTCCTTCCAAAGATTACAGCATAGACAGAGGGAGAGGGCAACTTCACGGTGGAGAAACCTGGCAAACACCACCTATGTCATACGATCAAACTGAACATCGGTGGTTAAGTCATGCTGATCACATGTACCCTTGATGTGGTATGATGAAATGGCACTTTACCTCTGTGGTCTTCCTGCCAAGAACCCATAAACCCCAGCGTGATCATGAAAATGAAAAACATATCAGATAAATCCCAACTGAGGTACACTCTACAAAATATTTGGCCAGCACTCTTCAAAACTGTCAAGGTCTTGAAAACAAAGAGTCTGAGAAACTGTCCCAGTGTAGAAGAGCCTAAGGAGACATGATGAATGAATGTAGTATTATATCCAGGATAAGATTCTGGAACAGAAAAAAAGAATGTTAGATAAAAAGTTAAGGGAAAAGAAATAAAATGTGGACTAAATAACAATGTATCAATATTGGTTTATTGGTAGTTACAAATGTATTATACTAAAATAAAAATTTTAATTTGAAGTTTAACACCACTCATCCTTGCTAAATATTGGGGACCTAAACCTAGGCAAAGATTTCTTAGACTTCACACCAAAAACATCACCTATCAAAAGCAAAATTGACAAGCTGATTCTCATCAAAATTTAAAACTTCTCCTCTATGAACGACTCTATTCAGTGGATGATAAAGACTGGGAAAAATATTTGAAAATTATCCTACAAAAGGCCTTGTATCTAGGGCATATAAATAACTCTCACAACTGAACAGGAGAAAAGCAAACAACCCAACCCATTAGAAAATGGGCAAGGGGGTGCCTGGATGGCTCAGCTGGTTAAGCGTTCAACTCTAGGTTTCGGCTCAGGCCATGATCTCACAGATTGGTGAGATGGAGCCTCACATCGAACTCTGTGCTGACAGTACAGAGCCTGCTTGGGATTCTCTCTCTCCCTCTCTCTCTCTGCCCCTCCCCCACTTGTGTGCGCACTCTCTCTCCCTCTCTCAAAAAATAAACTTAAAAAAAAAAAGAAAAGAAAGTGGGCAAAATCAGGGCACCTGGATGGCTCAATTGGTTAAGTTTTCAACTCTAGGCTTCGGCTCAGGCCATGATCTCACACGCTGGTGAGACTGAGCCTCGCGTCCTGTTTGGGATTATCTCTCACCCTCTTTCTCTAACCTTCCCCTACTTGTGCACTCGCTGTTCGCTAGTGTTCTCACTCTCAAAAATAAACTTTTTAAAAAAACATTTAAAAAATGGGCAAAATCATAATGAAGCACTTCAAGAGGATGTACACACAGATGACAAATAAATACATTAAAAGATGTAAAGTTCATTAGCAAAATGAAATGCAAATTATGCCCATAATGCAATATCACTACATACCTATCAGAATGGCTAAACGAAAAAATACTGACAAGATCAAATGCTGGTAAGGATGCAGAGCAACTGGATACATAGCTGGCAGAAATGTAAAATGGTACAGCCACTCCAGAAAATAGTTCGGCAGTTTCTTATAAAACTAAACATGTACTTACCATAATACCTATCTCTTGACCATACAACCCAGATAAATGAAAACTACGTTTACACAAAATATATACAAAGGGGCGCCTGGGTGGCTCAGTCGGTTGAGCGGCCGACTTCGGCTCAGGTCACCATCTCGCGGTCCGTGAGTTCGAGCCCCGCGTCAGGCTCTGTGCCAACTGCTCAGAGCCTGGAGCCTGTTTCAGATTCTGTGTCTCCCTCTCTCTCTGACCCTCCCCCGTTCATGCTCTCTCTCTGTCTCAAAAATAAATAAACGTTAAAAAAAAATGAAAAAAAAAAAAAAAAAACAAAATATATACATGAATGTTCACAGCAGCTTTATTTGTAAAAGCCCCAAAGAGAAAATAACTCAAATGTCCTTCAAGAGGTGAAGAGTTAAACAGACTGTGCTACAGCCACAACATGAACTAGCACTAGGTAATAAAAAAAAAGACTATTAATACACACAATTATTTAAATATATCTCAAGGGAGTTATTATGCTGAATAAGCCAATCTCAAAGGTAACTTAGTGTATAATTTCATCTTATATAACATCCTTCAAGTAACAGAACGGTTAATGGCTCTCAAAAATGAGAGATTTTTGGCAATGATGGAACAGTTCTACAGATCTTTACTGTGACGATATTTACATGAATTTACGCATGTGCTAAAACATTACAGAACGAAATACACAAGTAAGTGCACGTTAATGAAGTCTAAATACAGTTGGTGGCATCATCAACGTCACAGTTGTGTTAACTGCTCTATACTTATACAAGATGTTACACAGGTGAAAAATTGAGTGAAGGGTTCAAGGAATCTCTGTGTTTTTTCTTATGGCTATATCTAAATATGTAATTATCTGAAACTAGAAAGTTTAGTTTAAAAAGCCAATATAATGAAATAGGTACATACTTAAGGGATTAACTTCTTTCATAATCAGTGTTAAGGACAGAATGAGAGCTTAGCACAGTGACTCACACAAAGCTAATCAATAAATGTTAGCAAGTTCTATCACTATTTGAAAAAACTAAAGAGACAACAACTTTTCCTTTAAACAGGTGTCATTTAAACAAGTTTTGAAAGGACTTTTTAATTGTGCTGATTTTCTCTTTATTTTTTAATTCTTTTCTTTTTTTTTTAATGTTTATTTTTAAGAGAAAGAGAGAGAGAGCGTGAGTGGGAGAGGGGCAAAGGGAGAGGGAGACACAGAATCTGAAGCAGGCCCCAGGCTCTGAGCTGTCAGCACAGAGCCCGACGTGGGGCTCAAACTCACCAACTGTGAGATCATGACCTGAGCCAAAGTCAGATGCTTAACTAACTGAGCCACCCAGGCGCCCCTTCTTTTTTAATTCTTAACAAAACAAAATCATTAAGATGTTTAATTCTTGTATATGATACCCAAGTATCGAAGGATAAAGTGGATATGAAAAATCTTCAAAGAAATTACTGTCTAAACATATTTGCCAAAAATTTCCTCAAGTTAATATGTTCCACTTTGAAAATCTCAAGTAAATACTAACTGGATTACACGGTGGCCAACCAACCTATCAATTACATGAATAAACTGCCTAGGTGTTACAGAATCATAAAAAGATAACTAGAAATAAGTTGTGTAACAATGCTGTTCTAACATTTTTCAATCACAGTAAGTCCTTGCTTATCTTATGTTTTCTTATTGAGGAAGAATAAATTAGTTCTTTGGGCAAAACTATATAACCTTGAATATGTTTTCTGAGGTTAGGATGCTAATTTGGTTTGATGTTAGAAGGAACTAAGTAAACAGATACAGTTGAATAGTATCTGAATACTACAGCTGAATACAGCATTTTAGAATCCTAAATCATTTATCTAGTCCAATCATGATGCATAAAGCTCCTGGACAATGACGGGGTCATCTGGATTCTCTCCCTGTTATCTATAGGGAATGTACTCTGCCTTATCCAAATCCAAAAGGCTCAATTAAGAGACACCCAAATCCCAATTCCTTATAATGTGTGCACCATTCAATATATAATAAGGACTACAGGGCTGTATCAACATAATCTTTTATGTACTTATTATGTGTCAAAGTTTTAAAGAAAGACAGTTATCATCTACTCCTGCAGGATAAATGTATCCTCACCAGCAACACAGAATAAATGTATATTTGAGGATTTCTTTTCAGTGTTTAATTCTATACAATAAAGAAAAAGCTCCTTCAAAGTCCTGCTGCTAAAAGCCTAGAAGTGTACTAATAGAAACTAATGAGCTCATATAATTGAAAGTATGGTATTTAGAGCTGTGAAAGGTGGATACTAAGTTCAGCTCTGAATGACATGTTTACAGACCAAATTTGTTTATAAACACTTTGGGTATTAAAATCATTTCTGGCTTCTGAATATTTTAGGAGACAGTCTCCATTCTAGGTAAGCTGGGGAAAGGGCCATTTCTACAGTGTTTCATTACACACCTACCACATTAGAATTTATGGAGAGGTGCCACCAGAATGTAAATTTTTAACAAGATACCTGGGTATTTTTATGCATGATTAAGATCAGCTGCTCTCTTGTAAGCTACCACTTAATGCAGAAGCAAGATGCTTTGTAATAATTTTTATTCTTGCCAAATAAGGGAATCTCTCCATTTTTCTAGAGTGTAGAGCTTTGAGACTGCCAAATCACCTTAGGAGGGATAAGTATAAATTGCATCAACACCACATACAAAGTTATGAACATCTCCTGGAACACCCCTTGTTACTAATGGCCCATTTAAGGCAAAGGTCTCTATAAGAGGGATGGAGAGATCTGCAGACATGATCACAGCTGAGCCTTGATGGAAGTCTTCCTAGTCAGCAATAAAGCCAACTGTGCCACACCCTCCAGCATTCGTGCCAATAGATACAAGCTGTCTGAGCCACTGGCTCCAATTAGTTGTTGTCTAATTAGCTTGCACACCAAAGGAAACAACACTGAGGAAATTCAACAATCTCTCATCAAAGCCTAATATTTAAATTCCTTGCATCAACTCATCTAAAGCCATTTGGCAGAGAATCTACCCTTTTGCCCGCCTACATACCAATTTTCTGCCTACTATTCTGCCTCGTATTTTGGCAAAATACAAACTCTGCATTTGCTTTTTAACTGTTTTCAACAAACGCAAGACTACAGCAAGAAAATGTGCAATTTCATCCCCCAAGGCAACAGGTAAAATGGATCCACCATTCATTCAAGGGACATCTCTTGATGCCCATTCTGAGGACCATACTCACTTTTCCATAAATACCTTTCCATAAATACCTTTTCCATAAATACCTTTTCCATAAATACCTTTCCATAAATACTTGTCTAGTTGGTCTGACGTTTCAATATATTATTGAAATTTTGACTTTTAAGCTTAAGTAGAATTTCCTATTATAAAATATAAAATACCTATTATCTATGAATTCCTACCTTAATTTTCATATGATTAAACAATAAAATGTTCACAAAACATTATTTTGATAACTATTTTGTCATTTCTCAAGAGAAACCAACATCTGCCATAGCAAATAAGATGCTGGGATAAAAGGACAACAGGTTAAGTATGGATGTTTTATTCAATTTAGAGAGCACATGTGTAAAAGACTACTGAGCCCGAGACATGTTAGCTAAATGACAGCGGAGTCTATGTCACAGACTCAAAGACACAGAAGTAAAAGATACTTTTAGAAATCAATGAATCTTATCTTTTGTTTCACCAATTAGTAAATTTCCCTGTCAAGATTACTGGAATCCTTTATTTTTCTTCTCTTTTTTATTGAACCAAATTATTCTGAAATGCTGCATTCCTTTTCACATTAGATCTTTTCCTTAAAAAAAAAAAACTACAACTGATCTACTCAATATCTTTACTGTAACCACTGCCCCATGTTTATGGTAAGGAGATGAGTTAGTTATTACATACAGTAATCACTGTTAAATAAAAAGTGTGCATATCCCATCATCCTACACTAAGATTAACAGAAATATGGAACATTTCATGAAATCAGAACGTGAAACACTTCATCTTCACAAGCTCCTAGACCACACCAACTCCTAAAATTTGCACACAAAAGTTTCATCTGAACCTTACAATGCTTTTTTTCAGAACTGTAGAAGGTGTCACTGGTCTGTAAGATTTTGTACAGTCTTCCCAGAGTTGATGAAACAAAGTTAGAGTTTTTGGCTTATTTAATCAGAATACATCCTATTATTTTAGGTCTTCACTGCTTTTTCAAGACTTCAGCGAGACAGACTCCAACCAGCAGCGTGGTCCCTTGACCTACCATCTTCCTGATGCCCACCAAACAATTCTATAAAACGTTGCTTGCTCAAGTATTCTCTAGTGATTGTTTTTCTGGTATGTGTGGCCAAGAAGAGATAATAAGTGTTTCACCAGGCACTCATACTGGTCCTGACAAGAGGAAAAAAGGACAATGAAGTCATATACCACCACTGTCTAACAGAACAGAAAAAGCAATTCCAAAATAACTTCCTGACAGTCTCCAATATTAATCACAACCACAAATAAACCTGGCTATAAGTACAATAAGCAATCTTATCTGTACTGGCTTTTACAAGCATTTCCCTCAGTTATAAGGCTGCTTAAAGAGTTTCTCATTAGTGAAATGGAGTGGACAATAGTGGGAGAAAAGCAGTAACAGTAGATTAGATTTTGTATTGCAGATTAAACTTTATCTGTCATTTTGAGGATTCTGGAAAATTTCTGATGTCCAAAACTATATACAGCCTCCAACTGTTTTTTAGAAGATACCTGACATTAATTATAACCTTTTTCTCACTTAATAATCAATATTCTTAGTAAGATTAAGTCATTTAGAAACATCAAGGGAAAAACACTTCTTCAATGTTCCTCTTTTAACCTAAAACAACTTAAAAATATAAAAATCTCAGCAGCTGCTCAAAGGGATACTCTCAAAAAAGAAAACAAAAACAGAAAAAGCACTGAAATTGGTGATTTTCTCTTTTTTTAGATTGCAATTTACAAACACATAGCTATAAAAAGTAAAAATGAAAGAGGAAATTCTTACTTTTACATTAGGGAATTTCCAAGAACCAACTGGCAGTCCCTTGCCACCTAACTGTGAATTAAGAAAAAGTGTCAAATTTAAGGCATTTCTTCTTTTCCCACCCTGCCTTAAATCAATATTTCCCTCTTCTAAATTTCCATAATGCTTTATATGAAGTAGCCTAATGCTTAAATTCGGCTAAATGCTTAAATTAAATGCTGATACTTATATAGTTGTTCACAGCATGACAACATAACTTGTCACCCAAACCAGGACATGTGAATGTGAAAGGGGATACTATTAGTAATTATGCCATGTTGAGAGGCATAAAACAAAACATACAGGCTCCCTAGTTATTCTCACCATTCTCTCTCCTCTACTGGACTCGAAGCTCAATGATACAGGGGGAGTTGGAAATTCATTATTATATTTATCACAGCAGCACATTACCTGGCACAAACTAAGCATTCAAGTCTTACATGCTGAAAAATGAACAAACAAACTCAAGAGGTCTTTCACAGCTGCTTTGGGAGCTACAAGTAACTAACATTCAAACTCCTTCGGATAACGGCTAAATTTGTAAGTCTATTGTTCTGGACTTAAACATCCAAGAAAAGGAAAAGAATGGAAACTACCTGGGCTATCTTGTTAAACATAATTTAATGTTCTCTATATAATCTGAAAGGACCTAAATATGTTCAAATTCTAACAGTAAAATCTTAATAAGTACCGCTATTCAAGAAAAACCTTCTGAAAATATGGTATACTCCTAGTAGCTGAATAATCTAGAGGATTTATCTTCTACCTCCAGCCCAGATTGGTATGTAAATTGTGGAAAGAGCACATACACTGACTATTTTCATTTGCTTTTCAATATATTATTATTCCATGCATATTTACTATATACAATACACATTTTATTATTAAATCTAAATCCTTGTCCCAAAGAAAACAAACAAACAAACAAAAGGATAGCACTACTGTGTGGCTGATTCTACTCTTAAAGAGTAAAAGTATTCTACTATTTGTATTCTCCATGAACAAAATGATTATGTGCCTAGCTGACTAAAAACTAAAGCTTGCCTAATAGTAAATAAGGACCTATTCTGTCCTGTTCCCCATTAACTTTGTATCAGCAGATCTAGTTTTCATTAGGACTAGTACTGGTTGATGACAGAAGCAATTGGTATTGCTAAAATATTTACAGTTTCATTTCAATTCCACCTTGGTTTGCTGAATAGACATAAAACCACAATCTTTATCATATGTGCCATTTCCTGTAATTCACAACTGAGCCCAATTCCACTATTCATTATAGAACATGAAATGTAACAAAACAAAACACCATAGATAAAAAAAAATAATTTGAATCCATTTAGGTCTTTTTTTAATTTTTAATACTTTTCCCGAAAGAAAGGTGTGAAAAAATCTTAAGAAACATTTCTTAACTACTTTTCTTTCATGCAATTTTAGTCAACCGTAGATAAGTCATCACTATCCGTGATAATTGGGAGGCAGAAATAATAGGGATAACTATTTTCATTCTTCTTCACACCTAAACTTTAAGGAATCTCATAACAAGTAACAAAAGTGAAGCATGTGAACTTCATTTCCTATTCCACTCTCAGGTATTACAGCTAATAAAGCGCCAAACTGTCAGAAGGTGGTTACTAGAAGGAAAGGAGAAAAGCACTGAAAACAGAGGAACTTGTTAATCAGACCCTCACCAGATCTTCTAGATATATCCACCTTTAAACTTACTTCCTAATTTAGAAGGAAGTTTCGTCTTTTTAAAATTCACTTATAGGATAGTCAAGAGTTAAGCTAAGATTTTTATTTTTATTTATTATTATTTAAGTAGGCTCCATGCCCAACATGAGGTCTGAACTCACAACCCTGAGATCGAGTTGCCTGCTCTACCAAATGAGCCAGGCAAGTGCCCCCAAAACTTTTTATTTTTAAGCAGAGACAAATGATGATAGACCTCAATCAACAAAATTTCATTTTTGTAAAATATCAAATGTACTGAACCATACTTTTTGTTTTAATAAAATCACTGATTCAACTAATGCAACATTACAACAAAACTATTGGCCCAGGCACCAACTGAAGACTCCAGAATATTTATGCAGCAAAAACCAACAAAACATCATGTAGTAAGTAGTTAAGCATTCAACACTCACAGTTACTCCAGGATCAGAGGGCACACACTGCTTGGTTTATATGGCTTACAGACACATATCAAGCCTGCAGTATTCATTCATCCATTTATTTTTTAAAATATTTACTAAGCTCCACTATGGTTCATTCAAGGCCCTGGAGAAGTGAAAAGGCACATCACAATTTTTGCCTTCCAGAAGCTCAGGAGCACCTGGGTGGCTCAGTCAGTTAAGCATCCAACTCTTGATTTGGGCTCGGGTCATGATCTTACAGTTCATGAGTTCGAGCCTTCTGAGTTTGAGAATGCTTGGGATACGCTCTCTCCCTCTCTCTGCCTACCCTGCTGGCACGTGCACGAGCATGGTGTCTCTCTCTCTCTCTCTCAAAAATAAACAAACATTTAAAAAAACCTCAATCATGGTATCAACAAATACTACTTGTACCAAATGAGGCAGTACAAAAGTGCTATAAAGTATAGAGGAATAAAGGATTTTTGTCTCCTTTAAAAAAAGGCAGGCTTCACAGAGGTGTCATTTGAACTAAAACTGAGAGAAAGATAGGAGTCTGCTAAAAGTGGGAAGAAAGGAATGCTGGCATTCAGAGTTTAACTTACATTCCTTCCATTTGTGCTACCTTTGGGATCATGCCAAATGACAGATTATTCCTCTTAAATTTTCAAGAATAAAGATCATCAAGAGTTCTGCATTCCCTGGAAGAAACAAGATAATAAATACTACCATGACTGACCAGTGACATGCAAAAAAAAAAAAAAAAAAAAAAAAAGGTAACTATAGAGGTAAATTATTAAGGTCATAAAATTTAGGCCAGTTAAACTCCAAACCTCAGTTTCCCCACCTATAAAACAGAAATAATAAAAGTTGTCTAACCTACCTTCATAAGGGGGCTATGAGAATCAAATATAATATATAGAAAGCTTCTTTTACTATATAGCAATAAAGCAGTATATCATAATTTCTTAAGACCTAATTAATATTGATGTTAATTAATTTCTGATTCACGGTTTCAAAAAATTTCTAAAGTGAGGTATATAGATTTTATATATTTACATTAATACTGACTATATTTTAGCTTTATTAAAACATAAATACTGAGAAAGGAGAAAAAAATGCTTTCTGCTAAAAAAATTTAGGGGTCTGTGGCTTAGTTAAGCCTAAAATCAAGTTATTTGATATAAATGCCAAATTAATGCTAAACAAAAAATATTAGATTACAGGGGGAAATATATGCTATTTCTAAAGCTTTCTGGAAGAAGACGACTATACATCGCTTCATAGATTTTTTGAAGTGTTATAATATTTTTTAATGTTTATTTCTTTTTGAGACAGAGAGACACAGAGTACAAACAGGGAGGGGCAGAGAGAGAGGGAGACACAGAATCTGAAGCAGGCTCCAGGCTCTGAGCTGTCAGTACAGAGGCTGAAGAGGGGCTCATACTCACAAACAGCAAGATCATGACCTGAGCCAATGTTGGATGCTTAACCAACTGAGCGACCCAGGCGTCCAGGAAGTGTTACAATTTTGTTCTTGCCTTTACAGTTATATTTGTGTAATATCAAATTCTGATGCTTAGAAAGTTACATAATCTCTGAGGACTTCAGTTACTTCACTAAAATTGGTAGGGTAGGACTAACTAAAATCTAAGGTTCGAAACATCCCTTAAAATTCTAATAAAAAGGCATTAGAGAATGTATACAGAGAGGTAGTTACAGTCCTACAAAATAAGATACAAAGCTTACAAAGCTTCACAGAAAACACTAAAAAGAATACCTTGTGATTAGTTTCTAAGTGATTTCCCAGTCTAAAAAGCAGCACTTTGGTCCAGGAGAAATAACACAAGCTATACCAGCTTCAAGTTTTACCAATCTCTAACTGGAGAACTCAGCTTAAGTTAAAACTAATCACTGTAAGAATGCTAACCCCACATAAATACATTTAGAGTTTTAAAAAGCTTTCAAGATATCTTGCTGGCCCTTTCAACTAACTGAATAAAATTTTAAAAAAAATTACAGCCCAGATGGTGACATTTACATCAAATAAATACCCATGAAAGAGATGTGCTATAATAAGTTCATTATGAAAAATTTCAGCTTCCAACAAAATGAAGACTTAGCTTACATAATTAGCTCGTTAAATATTCCAGGAATAATTTTAGTTATTGAAATGAAATTTTATTAACATTCTTCTCTAATCATTTATCTTTAAATGTTTTCTTCAGTGTTTTGTGTGTAGGTGCAAAAAAAAGGGCTATTAAATCAAATGAGGAATGATTTTAATAATTTTAACAAAGGGTTTTAAAACTTTTCAACGCTTGAATATGTTGAAAAATAACATCAGCACTAATGGAAATCATTTTTCTATGGTCTGTATTCCCTCAAGAGCTATATGCTGTTCCAATCTTCTGTCTGTCTCACTACCCTACCTCAAAGACAGTGCTTTAAAAATTATTCAAGGGGTTAGACTTTCTAGAATGGCCATATGAGGAGCTCAGAGAACTCCCCCAGCCCACCCCAACATTTATTAAACTTGCAAAAATCAGCAGAGACATTCACAGTCTCTGGAGATTGATCAAACAGCTTGCAACAAACTGCAAAGTATTACCAAATAAAATCTACAGACACTTGGTAATAATAGTGGAATGCCACAGCATTCCATCTAGAGCTTGCATGTGCCCGCAGCAACTCTGTGTTATAGAAGAGCTGTTCTAGTAGGTTCATCAATGGAGTAGCAGTTCACATCTCCCCCAGATACCCGGAGTGGAAGAGCTATTCCTAGAGGATGTGGCAGCTGGTAGACATGAGCAAGTGTCATCTCCCACAGCACTAGGCTGCAGAAGATCTACAACAAGAAGGTGGGAGCTACAAGGCAGCACCTGTTTGTTACTACCAACTCCTATTACTAGATCTGGACCATGGATAATTGATGTTAAATGGCAGGATCACTTTCCAGCCTCTTACACACACACACACACACACACACACACACACACACACACACACACACACCCCTTCTGCTCCACAGGGAAGATACAGGTGGACAGCTGATAAAGAGTAAACTCCTCATCACCCTCCAACTCCTGATCCACGGTACAAAAGTTAAGCCTAGAAGAGGGTCTAAACAAGACTCAAAGACTGGCAGCACCCTACCTGGTCCAAGGAGCCTGACTTTCTTTGGATCAGAATGTGGAGAAATTTATGTCTCAGAACATTACTAAAAACGAAAGAGCGCTCACCTTGTGTTAAGCTTTTGTCCTAACCAACTCCCATCTGTGAATGTCACCCCATTTGGAAACAGGGCCTTTGCAGAGGTAATCAAGTTGATGATAAGGTCATCAGAGTGGAACCCAATCCAATATGACTGGTGTCCTTATAAGAGAGAATTTGGACACACACACAGAGGAGAAGAGCAGGTCAAGACACAGACACATGAGAGAAGATGGCCATGTGAAGACACAGACAGAGCTCGGAGTGATGCGTTTATAACCCATGGAATACCAACGTTTACTGGCAAACACAAGAAGCCAGTAAAGGCAAGGAGGATTTTCCCCTACAGGTTTCAGAGGGAGCATGGCCTGGCTGATACCCTGAGTTTGGACTTGTGGACTTAAGAACTGTGAGACAATATACTTTGGTCGTCTTAAGCCATCCAGTTTGTGGTAATTTGTTATGGTAGCCCTAGGAAACTAATCACAGCCAGGAATTGGTGAAGGCCAACTGCTGGGTTGACACTGACAGAGGATAGTCAGAATCTTAGCAGGATATGGAGGGTGGAGGGGCAAAGAGAATACAACTAAAACCACAATAATCCCTGGTGGTCCTGAACACCATACACATATGCAAGGCTGTGCTTTATGAGGAACAACTCAAGAAGGACATTTTGTGGTATAAGTCCCTGGGCTGAACACAGGGCTAACATGTAACCTCTATGAACATTGAGAACTTTATGTCAAGCAAAAGACTTCAGTCATAAAAAACACGTTTTATGATTCCATTTATATGAAATGTCCAGAACAGACAAGACTCTTGAGTTGAAAAGTAGATTAGCAGCTGCCTAAGTCTGGAGGTATGGGGAAATGAGTGACTGCTCATGAGTACAGAACTTCTCTTGGGGATGATAGCTGTACAATTCTTTTCTTTTAATTTTTTAATTTTTTTACATTTATTTTTTGAGAGACATAGAGCAAAGTTGGGGAGGGGCAGAGAGAGGAGACACAGAATTGTGAACAGGCTCCAGGCTCCGAGCTGTCAGCACAGAGCCTGACGCAGGGCTCGAACTCACAAACCGTGAGATCATGACCTGAGCCGAAGTCGGATGCTTAACCGACTGAGCCACTCAGGGGCCCCAATAGTTGTACAATTCTAAATATTCTAACTGAATTGTATACTTTAAAAATGAGTGAATTGCATAGTAATGTGGATTATATCTCAATAAATCTGTTATTTAAAAAAAACTAGTAAAGCCTACAACTTGCAAAGAACTAGGACAAAATAATGAAGAGATATGAAGAACAATTCAGGGCTATGAATGAAAACAGGTCAGGATGGAGATTAACACCTTGAACCTAGCCAATGGGCACAGAGAAGAGGGGACTAATGAAGGGAAACAATGTGTTGGTATAACAACAGTACTTAAGAGTGGACGTGAGGAATTAAGGGGAGAAAGATGTGTGGGTGCCTGGGTGGCTCAGTCAGTTGAGTGTCCAACTTCGGCTCAGGTCACGATCTCGCAGTCTGTGAGTTCAAGCCCTGCGTCGGGCTCTGTGCTCACAGCTCAAAGCCTGGAGCCTGCTTCAGATTCTGTGTCTCCCTCTCTTTCTGCTCCTCAGCTGCTCACATGCTGTCTCTCAAAAATAAAGATTAAAAAAATAAATAAAAAATTTTAAAAAAGGGGGGAGAGATGTCTAGGACAACTTCCAGGTTGCTTTTTTAGGTACCTTTGTATTAGGCACTGTGACAACCCAGGCAAAACTTGGTTTTCCCCCAGGAGGGGGTGCTTTCATGTATGGCTGCTGCTAAAGCTGTGTGACTGACATATCTGCTTCTTGAAAGAGGACTGCTCTCTGAACCCCCACTGGGTACGAACCACTAGTGCTGGCCAGACCTTGGAGATTTTCGCTAAGTTCTACAACCAGCTATCACACTTGATACCAAAAGAGAAGGACAATCTGTAAAAAGGGGAAGGGTAGTTTTTTTTTTGCCACAGGGTTGTTTTGAGAATTAAATGTGCTAATATACATAAAAGAGTTCAGAATAGTGTCTGGCATTGGTCAGCATCAGGTAAGTGTTAGCTATACAATGAAGAGAATTACAGTGCATTACCAAGGTCAACATACAAACGCTTCTAGTAAGATAAAGATTACAACATTTGAGGGGAATGTGCTCACCTATAACCATTCTCACCAAGAATGCAGGTTTGGGCAGAACAGCCAGGTTCATTTAGACTAAAGACATCATCAAGACTTAAGCAAGAAAAGAGCAACAAAACAATACACCCAGATCCTTCCTCTTTACTTTGGAAGATTACAAAGTTTATAAACCCAGGCTTTGATCAATTTTGGTTAACACGGTCAATGTAAACTAACTACAATATAAATTCGGTTTACAGTTTTGACAAGTAACCTCATGAGAGACCCCTAACCAGACAGCCTGGCAATGCTGCACTCAAATTCCTGACTCACAGAGATGATACAGTGTTTCTGTCACTACATCCTGGGGAAGTTCATTATGCAGCAATAAATAACTGATATATTTCTTCACCATTACAGCTCTAGCACCTAGCACAGTACTTATTACAGTTACCAATGAATGAATGAAAGAATGAGGCATTTGAAATAACACCTAGCACCTAAGCTATTATAACTGTGTTCATTTTCCCAAACTATTCTCGTGATCTATCCAAATTATAATAAATTTTGAGAAACTAACAGATACCATTTGTGTCTAACAGGATTAACTGTCTTAAAATGATTAAAAACTCTTTTTTAAAAGTTCAAGGCATAGTTAAAATTTTTATGATTAAATGATGCAAAACCATTTTCATTACATTAACATTAGTATAAAAACAATATCATCTTTGTAAAAAGTCATCTTCTAATTTTATTGTTAATTCAGTTGAACAAAATATAGCACCACAATGGAATCTTCACACTGAAGGCTGATCATAGTAACATGAATAAATCACAGGAAAATGATGGGAAAATTAACATCTGTCATCCTAAAGAAAGAAAAACTAGAAAGCAGTCTTACAAGTGAAAGAAAGTAATATCTAAATTCCTGGCATTGCTCTAGGTACTGTGCATATTTCATCTCATTTAACCCTTACAACAATTCTAAAACAAAGGGCATTATTTCCATTTTGTCCTTCTTAAGTAGACACAGTTAACAAGTAATGGAGCTAGTATCTAATGCAAGGAATATCTGATTTCAAAATCTGCAAACATTCCATTATTCACCTCAAGGCCACTTGTTAAAGTATTTTGGGGAGTTTGTAAAATCTCAAGGCTCACATTCTTGAAACTCATTTCCCTAGAAGGTGCCTCTTGATTAGTATGTCTGAAGAAAAGTACACATATGCAAAACTAAGACTATTCAAAACCAAACTAATTCTGTGCTCCTCTAAATCTTCCCCATTTGTGAATTACTGCTTAAGTTGTAGAGCATTAAGAAGTCTACTTCCGGGGCGCCTGGGTGGCGCAGTCGGTTAAGCGTCCGACTTCAGCCAGGTCACGATCTCGCGGTCCGTGAGTTCGAGCCCCGCGTCAGGCTCTGGGCTGATGGCTCGGAGCCTGGAGCCTGTTTCCGATTCTGTGTCTCCCTCTCTCTCTGCCCCTCCCCCGTTCATGCTCTGTCTCTCTCTGTCCCAAAAATAAATAAAAAACGTTGAAAAAAAAAATTAAAAAAAAAAAAAAGTCTACTTCCTTTTAACTTATGTAATGAGAACTACTTAATTCATTAAATAGACGTGTTTTTTTAATAATTCATAAATTTAAAATCCTATAAACTTTTAACAAAAATAACACGTGATAATTCATAAGCAACATTACTGAAAACATGATTATTTTATGGTATCTGTACAATATGAACATAACTGCTAAAACAATTTTTTAAACTATTGTGTTGACTTTAGCGCTTACTTGCTGAACTCAACTTGTTTAAAATAACAACAGTATAAATGTTTTCATTTATATAAGCAAATATTAAAAAATGGAAATAGAACAAACACAATGACACCTGTTCCTTTTCAAAGCCATACTAAAATGACAGTATAAAACTTGTAAAAAAAAAAAAAAGAATAAATATATCAGTGTGAAGGTAAATGGAAAAGAAGTGATAAATTCTGAGAGCTGGAAAGCACATAACCAAGTAATAATGATTTAGGAGATTCGAGAAACTAACCCATAAATAAATATGTAAGAGTGTCCAAGAATTACTGGACATGAAAGAGTCAAAAAAGAGTAAATTAATGAAATACTATACAGAGGAAAAAATTAACTATTATTAATATACTCAAAGAGATATTCACAACCATAAAACTGTAATTATACTACTTTTTTTAAAAATTCACAAAATGAAAAGAGGGCATAGGAAGTTCTATCTTATTTAGACAGCAAATTTTAATCAAATATGGGTACCACTTCTACTCAAAATATCTCCAAATTAGTGTCCTGCGTTTAAATTTCTTTGAATTACAAAGATTGTACTATTCTAGATGTCAGTTTCTCTGCTGCTTTTCTTGCATTATAAAGCCTATAATGTCTTTATTATAAACAGAAGGATTCTTAACATACTGAGGAAATGTGTCAATCTTCCTTACTCAGTTTTAGTCAATTGGTTAAGATTTGCTTGATTTACTTGCAGAATTCACATTTGATAACAGAATTTAGTTTTTAAAATATCTAAAAATGATCACACACATCTTTGTGCATTGGTAGAAAAATACTTAAAACTCTTCCATCTTATACACTAAGCAGTTGAGCCAGGTTCTAAACTCAATGTCCATGGTTCAATGGTGGTTCTTGCTCTGTAGGTATCCAATGGTTCATTTGCTTGTCATTCCAGATGGAATGATGGCACTATAAGAAAGCCAACTGGGAGTAGCAAAGTGAAAAAAATGTGAATGTGTCTGGCCATAAATCATAAATTGGTGCTACTAAGCAACAGCTACATTTGCAACGTATACGAAATGACAATTCACTCAACTCTTTATTTTGACTGAAATCTTACCGACATCTATAATCTGAACTGGAACATTTTAATATTTTTTAATAGATACAGTTGTTTAGCATTCATATACCACTCATTTCTGAAAATACAATGATTACATGTCCTCAGAGGGCAGGGGGAGTGGATACTGAACTAACATGGCACTTTAGATCCAATCCACAAATAAAATACTGTTCTGTTAGTGGGCTTTAAGTTAAAGGATTCTGTTTCTTTCAACAGAAGTCTGCTTCAGTTCTTAGACATACTTCCCAGAATTATAGCAATGTCAGCTGTTAAGTGAATTCAGGCATAGATAGGTCAAATGACTTGCTCAGGATAACAGAATAATTACATTTTTAATTAGATTTGGGCACACAAGTGGCTAACTCTCAATCACTATTACAAAATGAAAAGACACATCAAAACTTAGTTTATTGTAACTACTTCATTGGGTAGTAGGTTTCTAGTACATGTTTTTCTAAACATTTTATTTTCAGGCTCTTGCTTTTTTAACTACCATTAATTTCTGAAGAGGGTTCATCCAAGAGTAATTGTTAATAAGGTCATGTTATCACTTAAAAACCCTATAACAAAAACCTGGTGTTAGAAAAATGAAGAATGGTTTCATAGTAATGTTCCTGGAGAATACCAAAGTAAATAAAATAGGTGAGAAAGGAATGTTTATAATTTTATATTGTCAAAAGAAGAGGGAACATTAAATATTGTCTTCTAAAGGGTTACAAATGTAGTTCTCAAAGTGTGGCACAAAAACTTCTGAGGATCCCAGAATCTTTCAGAATTAATGAAGTCAAAATTATTTTCATAACAATACTACTTCATTTGCCTTTTCCACTGTGTTGACATTTGTACTAACTATGCAAATGCAACAGTTGGTAAGACTTGGTGCCTTGTGTCAAATTAATGAAATTGGACCAAACCACACTACCTGCAGTTAAAAAAAAGAGACCGCTTCACTTGCTCTTGATAATTCAGTAAAAGTTACTAGCAGTATTAAACACTGACCCTTAAACATGCATAAAGCATTTTTACTGCATACCAAAATATGATGGCTGTGATGAAGTAAAGCACTTGTATATGTGTTAGAGGTGCAAGCTAAGTTTGCTGCTTTTTTCATGTGCTTTTTCTTAAAAGAATAACTGACAGGCACCTGGATGGCTCAGTTGGTTGAGCACCGACTTCAGCCCTGGTCATGATCTCTTGGTTCGTGGATTCAAGCCCCGTGTTGGGCTCTGTGCTGACAGCTCAGAGCCTGGAGCCTGCTTCAGATTCTGTGTGTCCCTCTCTCTCTCTGCTCCTCCCCCATTCATGCTCTGTCTCTTGCTGTCTCTCAAAAACAAACGTTAAAATTTTTTTCAAAAAAGAAAGAATGACAGATAAACTATTCTTATTCAGACTTGGGCATACAGCAGGTATTTTCTGAAAATAATAACTGAATGAACCTATTGTGTGTGTGTGTGTGTGTATATATGTATATATGTGTATATACATATATAGCATATAAACTGAAAGTATTTGTTGCCAACGATAAAAGTTGACCTCCCAAACAAAGATCAAAATTTTGGAAAACCTGAATCTGCCACCAATACTTAAAAGATATTTGTCCAGAATGTAAATTAATTTACAACAAAGGAGCCAAAAATATACAATGGGGAAAGGACAGTTTCTTCAATTAATGATGCTGGGAAAACTGAACAGCCACATGCATAAGAATGCATAACTAGTACTATCTCACACCATACACAAAAAAGCAACTCAAAATGGATTAAAGACCTGAATGTAAGACCTGAAACCTTAAAATTTCTAGAAGAAAACACAGGTGGTAAGTTCCATGACATCAGTCTTAGCAATGTATTTGTGGATCTGTTTCCAAAGGGAAAGGAAACAAAAGCAAAATTAAATAAGACTACCTCCAACTAAAAAGTTTCTGCACAGTGGAGGAAGCCATCAATAAAATGAAAACACAACTTGTGAATGAGATATTTGCAAATGATATATCTGATAAGGGATTAATATTCAAAATGTATAAAGAATACATACCATTCAACACCAAAAAAGCAAACAACCCAATTAAAAAATGAGCAGAGGATATGAATAAATATTTTTGCAAAAAGACATATAGATGGCTAACAGACACATAAAAAGTTGATCAACTTCACTAACCGTAAGGGAAATGCAAACTGAAACCACAATGAAATATCACCTCACATCTGTTAGAATGGCTAGTGTCCAAAAGACAAAAAATAACAAGTGTTGGCAAGCATATAGAAAAAGGGGAACCCCTGTATACTGTCGGTGAAAATGTCAATTGGTGCAACACTGTGGAAAACAGTACAGAGATTCCACAAAAAATTAAAAGTAGAACTACCACATGATCCATCAATTCTATTTCTGAGTGTTTATGTGAAGAACAGGAAAACGCTAATCCGAAAAGAAGTATGCTCATTGCAGCCTTATTTACAATAGCCCGGATGTGGAAACAACCTAAATGTCCACTGATGGATAAATAGATAAAGAAGATATGGTGTATATATATATACAATGGAGTATTACTCAGCCATTAAAAAGAATGAGATCTTGCCATTTATGACAACAAGAAAGGACATAGAGGGTAATATGCTAAGTGAAATAAGCCAGACAGAGAAGACAAATACCATATGATTGCACATGTGGAATCTAAAAAATAAAACAAACCAACAAAACAGAAACAGACTCAAATACAGAGAACTGGTGGTTGCCAGGTTGGTGGGGGAAAGAATGACTGAAAATAGGTGAAAAGGTATTTAAAACTTCCAGTTATAAAATAAATAAGTCACAAATGAAAAGTACCACATACAGAATACAGTCATTAAGATTGTAATGATTTATGTGACACATGGTAACTATACTTAACATGGTGAGCACTGAATAATGTATAGAACTGTTGAATCATTATGTTGTACATCTGAAACTAATAACACTGTATGTCAACTATACTTCATTTAAAAAAAAAAACATGTGGTATGTATGTGTACACACACACACACACACACACACACACACACACACACACACACACAGGATTACTACTCAGGTATAAAAGAGAAGAAAAATTTTGCCATTTGCAACAACATGTATGGACCCTGAGGGTATTACGCTAAGTGAAATAAGTCAGGTGGGGAAAGATAAATACCATATGATTTTACTTACATGTGAAATGTAAAAACAAAACAAAACAGAACAAAACAAAACAAAACAAAAACTCATAGATACAAAGAACAAACTGGCAGTTACCAGAGAGGAAGAGGGTTGGGTGGTGGGTAAAATAGGTGAAGGGGCTCAAATGTATAGCCATGGATGAAACTAGACTCGTGGTGATGATCACTTTGTAATGTATACAAATATTAAATTATAACGTACACCTGAAACATATAATATTATATACCGATTTGATCTCAATATATTTTTTCTCATGAGACCAGTGGTAATATTTAAAAAATGGGATATTGTTTGGATAGTACATAAGGAAATACATAAACATTTGGAAGGTTTACATAATTTCCAAATGACCAATGCCTGATGTTATAATATCATGCACAGGTAAAAGATTCATTCAAAGAAGAAGGGAAAAAACCAAAAAGTAAAACATGCACACACACACACACACACACACACACACACACACACCCAGACAGTAAGTGAATGAATGCATGCATGCAAAGTGTAATACAGACCAATGTATTTAAATGCAACAAAGTATGAAAAGTTCACTAATTAACTTACTTCACTGATACAATTACTAGTTGTCAACTTTTAGTATATTATCAAAAATACCCACAATCATCTGAAAAAGCTATTAAAACAAACCTCCCTTTTTCCAATTATATATGTGTGTCATATACTTCCAAAAACATATCATAAGAGACCAACAGAAAGAGAATTCAGCTGTGGTTTAATAAAGTCAGACATTAAAGAGGTTTGCAAAAATGTAAAACAACGTTCCTCCAAGAATTTTTCAGAATACAAACTAATGCGTATTTTTCTTAACACATTTATGTTAACATAAAATGGGTTGTACTACTGCTGTTTTAATTAGGTAATCTCTCCACCCAACAAGGGGCTCAGACTCATAACAATGAGACCAAGAGTGGCATGCCCAAGTGCCCCTACTGTTATTATTTTAAACAAGTTAATTTGTAAATGTATTTCAAATTTTAATTGCTAACATAGAAAATATTGATAGATATAATCTAACAATTTTCAAGACACATGAAGGACTTGTGTCTTTTATAGATTATACTTTAAAGTTTCCTTAATACCTAAAAAGTAGTATTTATACCTCAACTGAAAAGACACATTACTGTATGACTTCTACAGTTGAATTAAATATGAAAATTTATACCTGATAATAACAAATAAGTTACACTTTCCTTCTTGATCTGATGATGCTTCTAAATTAAAAGTTAGGGTGTTTTTTTTTTTAATGTTTTTGCTCTTTTAGATGCCTTAATTCTAAAACCAACACAAAAGGAGAAAAATATACTAGGACACTTACTAGTAATACTCTATAATGGGTTGGCAAATGACTGCCCACAAGCCAAATCAGACCTGCACTTTGTTTTTGGTAAAGTTTTATTGGAATGCAGCCACATTCATTAGTTTAAGTATTATGTGGCTGCTTTCATACTACCTTGCCAAACTAAACAAGAAGTCTAGCTTGGGTCCTGCTATTAACTAATATGATCAAGGGCAAGTCATAAATTCACTATCATTTATAAAATGCACAGATGCATTCGCTGATTTCTAAAATCCTTTCTATCTCTAAAAGTATCTAAAAGTTAAGTGATTTAGAAACATATGCTCAATGTTTCTCTTTCCAATTTTCAAAGATCCCATAATCTTGCCCTGAATCTATTCCCCACTATCCAACAGTTATTTTTCCAAATTAGGAAGATGCTTTATTACTATTTACATCTCCTATTTTTTGTTTCTTGCTGTTTCTCCACCACTAAAATCTCTCTTTTACTCTTCTAGCAAGGACCGCACACAACATTAAGAGCTCAATTTCACACCTTTCGGGAACCTTCTCTGGTGACTCTAACTCATAGTAATCAAAACCACTGAGTTGTTTGAAAAGAGAAGTAGAGTGGTCAGTATTTACAGCAGACTGGAAATGGTTGAAAGAGACACAGAGAGACTAGAGTCCTGGAGATATGCTAGAGAACAAACGTGGCTGCCAGGCCTCAGGAAGTGCTGCCCCAGAGGCCATGAGGACAGATGGACAAGAGTCAGCAACTTTTTACAAGTCAGAATTATCATGACCATGATTAAAGACTAAGAAAGGAACTAGACTGAGAATAAACATGATTTCAATGTGACATATGCTAATTTTAAGCTGGTGAAGAAAAGAACACAGAAGTAGCAAGGTGTTCCAGAAGTGGTTCAAAATATGAGAACTAGTGTGAGAAGTCAGACAAGAAACATAGATCTAGAATAATCTGAATCATAAATTTTAGAAGTGGAAGGCCCTTGAGCTTCACTGACCCTGACTATCATTTTGAGGTAGGTAAGTACTTGCTTTCAGTTCAAAGATCAGCGACAGCCAAAGAACTATGACTCCCAAATCACTAGCTAAAACTTTTTTTGAAAAGGAACCAGAATTTAGTTCTCCACTTTCTATTTAGAAATGTTTGAAGTTGTAAGACTGTATGAACTCTCCAAGATTCAGAGCAGAACCCACAAATAAAAAGTCCACAGTCATGTCTGTTTGAACTGTAATGTTTTTAAAGAAAAGAAGGAGAAATGGATTAGCTTCCAACAGTTGTGGCAGGAAGAGTAGTTTGTGGGACATTTACTCCCATCATTTCCATCAACCTTTCTTCCATAGCACCCCAAACAATATATACTCAAATTACAAAATGTGCACTTGCTGTGAAAATACAACTTTAAAGCAATCCCTAGGACCACTCCTTATGGTAGTACAAGCAGGACACATTATAATGTAGACTGTACACCCAAAGGCTGTGCAGTGGATAAACTACATAGACCCCCATCCAATCAGCAACCCCCTCTCATTTGGGCATTCCCAACTTCCAATGACTGCTAATACTCATAGTCTGGAATACCTCACAGAAAAATCTAGACTTCCCATACATCTCTTAATTAGAAGATCTGATTACAGTAACTTTCCACCCCCCCCCCCCGCATGAAAGTAAGTGTTTCTTTTGGACAGGGATCTGATTAGTTATTACTTGTGTCCCTACTTGGCCCATTCATTCCTTCACATCACTTACGAGCCTCTTGAGGGGAATCTGCAACCCTAAAACAGATAGGAGAAGTCTAAGGCCTCATGTTTAGAAAATACTTAAAGCCATGAAAAGAAAGAAACCAGCAAAGGGACCAAGAAAGAAGAATCACAGAAAAGTACAGTACTACTGCAGAAATCAAGGAAGACAATTTCAGTGAGCAAAAGCAGACACCAGAATTTAGCAAGGACATTAATGACAGCCTCTGAGAGAAGACTCAGTAATGTGTAGAATCCATTCCATAATGGATGAATTCAAGAAGGACTAGAGAAAGGGAAAATGGCAATAACAACAAAAAAGAATGGATATTACAAGTAAAAAAGTTTATAAGATAGTTATTTTTTAATTGAAAATATCCACATATACTTGAATGGAAAACAGTAATACGAGGAGGAAATTGGGAAAAGTCTCAAGAAGATAGGAACAATGAAGTTTCAGCAGAGTGAATGGCTTTAGAAAGTAATTTTTTAGAATCAAGAAATTAATTGCCTGCCTTATTATATTCTTGGTTATTACAAATTTGAATAGATAATCTTTAGAGAAAATAATGATGAAATAAAAAGATACAACAAATTGCCTATATTCTGAACTTGATACAAAGATGATAAGAGGCAAAGAAATCAGGTAAGTCATTTCTCAATTTTCATTTCTGGTTGAGTAATCTAAGATAGTAATCAAGGAAGGTAGGAGATAACATCACAACAACTGGAAATCAAGATTTCTCTTCAATAAACCTACATAATTCTTACAAAACTAGTTGACCACATAATTCTTATAAAACTAGTTGACCACATATACAAATTACAGGAAAAAGTCTACACTAAATATTAGTGTTTCACATCCTAGTTTAACCAGGCAATGATTTATCATTATAGCTCTGTAAGTACTGCTTTCTACCTATCTATACGCCATGGATAATTTAAGTACTATGAAGGACATTTAAATTTTTTCTTTTAAAAACATCTAGTTGAAAATGCTTTGCTCACAAATCAGACCACTGCACATTTATTCTTGTGGAACTGTTAGTTTCTTAGCATTTTTTATTCAGTGCCCTAATTATTCAAGGTAAACAAAACATGTTTCTACTTTACAAATTATGCTTATGATCATCCTCACTGCCTAAGAACTATTTCTTAATCCAAAAGCAATATTACTACTGCATGGCTTCTCAAGTTGAACAAAAAAAGAAAATTTACACCAGAAAGTAAGAAAAATAAAAGTACATTTCCTACTTCTTAATAAAAGGGAAGACTGCTCTAAAGCCAAAATAAAGGGAAAGAAGATGCCATGACAGTTGTTAGTCTTACTCCAGAAATAAGGTAAGTATTATGATTTTTATATGTTTATTTATTTTGAGAGAGAAAGAGCGTGCACAAGCAGGGGAGGGACAGAGAGAGAAGTCCAAGTAGGCTCCGTGTTGTAAGAAAGAGCCCAACACAGGTCTTGAACTAAAGAATTGTGAGCCAAAATCAAGAGTCAGAAGCTTAACCAACTGAGCCACCCAGGTGCCCCTTTATTATGATTTTAATGTAGTTCATTCAAACTTTTTCTAATAAACCAGAGGAAAAATATTCACAGATGATTGACTTCTTATACTTCAGTGAATTTGCCATTAAGGTCTCTGAAACTTATCTAGTACAAATGTTTGCTCTTATTTTCTGTAAAGTCTATGTTATCTCATAAAACTATAAGGTCTGACCACACATTCAAGGCACTATGTTAAAGCTTTAGACAAAATAAATAGGATCTCTACCCTTTCATATGTATGAATACATATAATCACTCCTTAACGGCTAAGACAGATCCAAGATGAAGTTCACTGTGAGAAGATCTTTATGGTACTGTATTAAATATAACACAGGGTAATCTCTTAAATATAAGAATCACCTAGAAAGCTCATCAAACGTAGCAGGACTTCAGGTGCCTGGTGGCTCAGTTGGTCAAGCATCTGACTTCACTTCAGGTCATGATCTCACAGTTTGTGAATCTGAGTGCATGCCAAGCTCTGTGCTGACAGCTCGGAGCCTGGAGCCTGGAGCCTGTTTTGGATTCTGTGTCTCCCTCTCTCCCTGCCCCTCCCCTGCTAGCACTCTGTCTCTGTCCCTGTCTCTCTCTAAAAAATAAATAAACATGGAAAAAAAAACCTCCAAGCATACCAGGACTGAAACAATCTTGGGGTGGGGGTGTTAATTTTTATTTACTTTAATCTGTTGTTTTCCATCCGATAACTGAAATTAGGATGAGGACAATAAAGCAGCTGAGTGCTTATTATGTTGACTGTGCCACATCCATACAAAGATGTACTTTTATCCTGATTTTAAAATATGAATAAAAAAGGCACAAATAGGTTACATAGCTTTGTCAAGGGTTACATAATGGCTATGCTGCCATTAAGTGATGGTGCACAGACTGTCTAATTCAAGTTCTTACCTGCCATGCTACTCTAGCTAACGAAAGATTACTGTGAAGGCCTGGATTTCTCCCAGGAGGAGGTGAATTTTCATGAAGTGATGCAAGAGTTTGGGTAACTATGAGGCACCCAGTAGCCAGATGAGAGGGTCTCTCAGGTAAAGGAAGTTAAAAAGACTGTTACCATTTTATCTCCCTCCAAATTTTACCAGGATCCTTGTTGGTATTTCTCTTCTTTCTTAAAGACCAAGGGAGCTGTTTCTCACTTTGAAGAAAATAAGGTCAGAAACAAAAAGTAGCATGGGTGTGCATGCCTGCACACAACCACACACACAAAAATATACCTCTATATATTGCCCACGTTGTTTCACAAAGAGGATACTATAACACCCAAAAAAATAATAAAAGTCCCTTAAATAATATAAATTTATAAATATGAAAACCTTACTAACACTGCCAATTTCTTCTTATTTGCCTGATAACAAATATTGGGGAGCCATTTCCCTAGAAGTGGTAATCTGTGGATATGGCTATTTTTCAAGTTAACATCATTAATAGTATGCTGCTTGTATATATTCTCTGCATTTTAGTTAGCCTGAGTATACAGCAAGATTTTTTTAAAGCATGAATATTAAAATCGTAGAGAAAAATCCTATTATAAAAAGAGGGATTTCTTGTTTTGTTTATATACTTTTTGAGCAGTTGATTTTAACACTATAATGAGCATTTTAAATGTCTTTTCACATTGTTCTGTAACTTTATACTAAGAGGTTTAAAAAGGCGGAATCAACCAGTAATTTGTAAGTCTATGTATACTGCACAAAGGCTTCCAGCCTAGAGAGTAAGTGAGGGCTCAAGTTCAAGCCCTGTATGCAGGACTGCATCACTTAGGAAAGACATCTTTTCCTAACTCACAAAGGCCTCCCAACTGGCACCTCTTTCAAGGACCATTTGTATCTAGTCAGTAAAAAGTATTAGAGAGGCTAGCAGCAGTCCTTGAAGCAAATAACATTTTTTAAACACAAGAAAAGACTAAAATTTGAAATATTTAAAACTCAGTGGAAATATGTTATCCCTAATCACATTTTATCCGAGATTTTAAATTCTAACTCCCAACTACGACAATCCTTTGCTTTGCTGTTCAAATAGACACTGGAATCATCTGGGAACCTGTGAGAAATACATTTTCTTAGGCCCCACACTACACCTACTAAAAAGAAAGTCTGCCTTTTTAACAAGATCTCCAGGTGATTCTTACATGCATTCCAGTCTGAGAAACAGTGACCTAGACTAGTAGAGACAGCAAGCCTTGGGCTCCACGTGGCCTGGATAGCTTCAGGAAATAACCCATAATCTAATTTAAGTGCTCCCACATTTACTGTACCGACCTATTAGATACAAGTGGCTGCTACTTTGTAGTCACCAATCTTAACTCTACGAGATAGTAAATACATATTTGGGTTTTGTGGTGACAAATACTTCCTATGCATATATTTTAAAACCAACCAGTCTTTCATACTTGGGGCGACTAGATGGCTCAGCTGGTTTTGAGTGTCCAACTTCAGCTCAGGTCACGATCTCATGATTCGTGAGATCAAGCCCCACATCGGGCTTGTTGCCGTCAGTGCAGAGCCTGCTTTGAATGCTCTGTCCCCTGCCCCGCTCTGCGCCTCCCCTACCCATGATCTCTCAAAAATGAATAAACATTTTTTAAAAAGTTTAAAGAATGTTTTTTATATTCACTTGTTACTGAACTCAAATTTTCCTTTAGAAACGTTTCAAATGAGTCCTCTTTAGTTTATTCTGAATACGCTCATACACACACACACATCACAAGAGAAATTAACAGTCTATCAATCAACTTTACCCAAAAGTGTAACAGCATTTTAAGGAAAAATTTTATTACATAAAGGAAAACCACTTTTACAGAAGGTTTATATTCCTAAAATGGAAATATAAAACAACTTATTACAATTTGATAATGAAAGGCTGTAATTGTAATGTTATTGGCAGGTGTTGTTTCTTTTAGTCTCCTGAATTTAACTAAATATTAAGAAATACTTGGACATTTTAAAACTAAATAGCAAGCATTTGAAATACCACAGGGGTGCCTGGGTGGCTCAACTGATTAAGCTTCCAACTCTTGATTGTGCCTCGGGTAATGATCTCATGGTCTATGGGTTTGAGCCCCAGCACTGGGCTCTGGGCTGACAGCATGGAGCCTGCCTGGGATTCTCTCTCTCCCTCTCTCTCTCTGCCCCTGCCCCACTTGCGTTCTCTCTCAAAAATAAATAAGTAAACCATAAAAAAAAAATAAAATAAAATACCACAGTATTCAGCTAATGTGTCTATTTAAAAAATAATCAAAAAGATCTTTTAAGTATGGGGTCTAAAAATGCACCCTCTTTTATCATTTATGGTAACATACTACGATACCTCTTTATTATTATAGTATAATATACATGCAATGCTAGATTAGTTTCAGGTGTACAACCTAGTGATTCAACAATGCTTTATATTACTCAAAGTTTACCACAATAAGTGTAGTTACTATCTGTCATATAATGTTAATACAATTTTATTGACTACACTCCCTATGCTCTTCTTTTCATCTCTATGATTTATTTATTTTGTAACTGAAAGTCTGTACCCCTTAATCTTCTTTATCTATATCACTGATAGTCCTCACCCACCTCCCCACAGGCAACCACCAGTTTGTTTTCTGTATTTATAACTCTGTTTGTTTTCTTTTGTTGTTGTTGTTCATTTGTTGTGGTTGTTATTTTTAGATACCACATATAAGTACAATTATATAGTATTTGTCTTTCTCTGTCTGACTCATTTCCCTAAGCATAATGAATACCTCTAGGTCCAACCATGTTGTTGCAACTGACAAAAATTTCATTCATTTTCATAGCTTAGTTTGTGTCTACATGCATGCATTCATATACATACACACTACAACTTCTTTATCCATTCACCTACCAATGAACACTTGGGTGCTTCCATATCTTGGCTATTGTAAACAAAGCTACAGTAAAGAGAGGGGTACATTCTTCTTTTTGAAATAGTGTTTTCATTTTCTTTGGGTTTTCATTTCTTTGGGTAAATTCCATTAGTGGAATTACTGGATCATATGGTATTCATATTTTTACTTTTTGAACAAACTCCACAATGGTTGTACTAATTTACCTTCCCACCAACAGTGTACAAGGGTTCCCTTTTCTCCACATCCTCGCCAACACTTTTACTTGTCTTTTGGATACTAGCCATTCTAACATGTGTAAGGTGAGATCTCTGTGGCTTTGACTTGCATTTCCCTGATGATGAGTGATGTTGAGCATCTTTTCATATGTCTGTTGGCCATCTGTACATCTTCTTTGGGAAATATCTATTCAAGTCTTCTGCCAATTTTTAAATCAGATTATTTGTTTTGTCTGATATTCAGTTGCAGAAATTCTTCACATATTTTGGATATTAATCCCTCATTGGATATACCTTTTGCAAATACCTTCTCCCATTCCCTAGGTTGCTTTTTTTATGTTGATGTATAAAACTTTTTTTCAATAGTTTATTTTCGCTTTTGTTTCCCTTGTCTGAGGATACATATCCATAAATATGTTGCTAAGGCTGATGTCCAAGAGATTACTACCTGTTTTCTTCTAGGAGTTTTATGGTTTCAGTTCTCACATTCAGGTCTTTAATCCACTTTGGGTTTATTTTGGTGTATGGTGTAAGAAAGTGATCCAGTTTCATTCTTTTGCATGTAGCTGTCCAGTTTTCCCAACACCATTTATTGACAAGACTTTCTTTTCCCATTGTCTATTCTTGCCTCCTTTTTGGAGACTGACAATATAAAGGTGGCTTTATTTCTGGCCCTCTACCCTCTTTCATTGATCTGTGTGTCTATTTTTATCTAAGTACCATACTGTTTTGATTACTATAGCTTTGTAGTATATATGTCTTGACATCTGGGATTGTGATACCTCCAGCTTCTTTCTTAAGATTGTTTTGGGTATTCAAGGTCTTCTGTGGTTCCATACAAATTTTAGGACTATTTGTTCTAGTTCTGTGAAATGCTATTGGCATTTTGATAGAGACTGTTGAATCTGTAGATCCCTTTTGGTAGTATGGACATTTTGATATTAATTCTTCCAATCCATAAACATGGTCTACCTTCCCATTCGTCTGTGTCATCTTCAATTTCTTTCACCAACGTCTTGTTTTCAGAATATAGGTCTTTCACCGCCTTGGATGAATTTATTCCTAGGTATTTTATTCTTTTCAGTGCAACTGTAAATGGGACTCTTTCCTTAATTTCTCTTTCTACTATTTCATTATTAGTGTATAGAAATGCAAACGATTTCTATATATGTAAAAGCTTGGTTTGTAAGCATAATTCATTCTGGAAACATGCTTGTAACCCAAAGCACTCGTATATAACAAAACAAATTTCAACCACCACTGGCTCAGCTGTGATCTTGTGACATTTGGTGTCACATACTACTTATACTGTAAGACATGACTCATTTATCAATTTATTAGAAATGTTTGCTTGTCTTGCAGAACAAAGAACAAGTTACTGTTTTTTACTGTATTAATTTTGTATACTGCAACTTTGCTGAACTTATCAGTTCTGACAGTTTCTTGATGGAGTCTTTAGGATATTCTATATATGTACAGTATCATGTCATCTGCAAAGACAGTTTTACTTCTTCCTCACCAATCTAGATGCCTTTTATGTCTTAATTCTTCTAATCCATGAGCATGGTATATCTTTCCATTTGTGTCACCTTCAACTTCTTTTATCAATGTCTCATAGTTTCCAGAGTAAAGGTCTTTCACCTCCTTGATTAAGTTTTTTCCTAGGTACTTCATTCTTTTTGGTGCAACTGCAAATGATATTTTTTTTAAATACATTTTTTAATTGAAGTATAGTTGACACACATTACATAGTTTCAGGTGTGTTAACACAGTGATTCAACAAGTCTATACATTATGCTATGTTCACAAGAATAGCTACCATCAGTCACCATACAACACTATTATACCATTGACTATATTTCCTAAGCTGTACCTTTTATGCCCATGACTTAGTCATTAAGTGGAAGCCTTTATCTCCCACTTTCCTTCACCTGTTTTGCCCATTCTCCTACCCTTTCCCCTCTGGCAACCATCAGATTGGTCTCTGTATTTATGGGTCTATTTCCGCTTTTTATTTATTCATTTGTTGTGTCCAATGGAATTGTTTTCTTCATTTTTCTTTCTGCTACTTCATTATCAGTGCATAGAAATGTGACCAATTTTTATATACAAATTTTGTATCCATGGTATGGTATTTTAAAGTGACATTTTTCATAGTTTTTCTTCCTGATTTGCTTTTGTTATTTCCTAATTATACAACTGGAAATTTATATCTACCAATGGCAGTGTATCAAACGGCTTTTTGCTCAGGGAAGTTTTCTTTTGACACTATAAGGTATGTGTGCCAGGAATGTTAGCCAAAGAACCAAGCCTTCCTTGTGTGAGGAAGGTGCTGAGTTAACATCATTGTTAGTTTTTCTTCTTTCCAACCTTACACTTTAAAATATTACAAGCAGAGGCACCTGGGTGGCGCAGGCAGTTAAGCATCTGACTTAAGGTCAGGTCATGATCTCACAGTTCGTGGGTTCAAGCCCCACACTGGGCTCTGTGCTGACAGCTCAGAGACTGGCGCCTGCTTCAGATTCTGTGTCTCCCTCTTTCTCTGCCCCTTGCCTGCTCATTCTCCCTCTCTCTCAAAAATCAATAAACATTAAGAAATTTAGGGGGAAAAAAACATTACAAGCATGTTTTTAGAGAAAAAAATATATCCTTATATACTCCTTGTCTTGGTCTTCAGGCTGCTCTAACAAATATCACAGACTGGATAGTTTATTAACAACAGAAATTTATCTTTCACAGTCCTGGATACCGAGAAGTCCAAGATGCAGGCACCAGGATGGTGGTGTTCTGGTGAATGCTCTCTTCCTAGGTTATTACTAGAACCTCACAGAGCCGCCATGGTGTTCTTCCCAGGTGGAAGGGGTTAGGAAGATCTGTGAGGTCTCTTTTTATAAAAACGTTAATCCCATTCATGAGGGCTCCATCCTCATTACCTAAGTACCTCCTAAAAGCCTTATCGCCTAATACCTTATATCAGGCATTAGGATTTCAACATATAAACGGGGAGGGTAAAGAAACAAACATTCAGACCCATGATTGACCATGTTACCCTTCTACCCCCATGTATTAACTCTTATTATCCCCATTCCAATTATTTTAGAGCAAATATGAGATACATACTGAAATATTTACAGATGAAATTATGTATCTTCAAAAGACAAATAGTCCCCTATTAAACATACCCAAAGTATCATCCACTCTCTTACACATATACAAATGACTAATAATCTCTTAATACAATCAAATATCCAGTCAGTACAAAGATTCTTTACTGAAGCGCTGGGAGAGAATGAAATACTTTATACTATTTTCGCAAAATTTCTTGATTAAACTATCCAAAATTTTATAAGCACAAATAAGGCCAATAACAGATTAGTTACATTGTTAAAATTACATATAATTCATTAAAATTAGTTACTTCTCTTTTATTAAAAAAAAAATGGTCTCTTTCTTTGAATAATATAAATTTTATGTAGTTCTTACCCAAATTCTAACTCCCTGAACATAGTTAATTAAGTCTAGAGTAGAAACATTAAGGCTGATAGCTATTTTAGCTTATTTTTTGAGTAGGCTCCACACCCAATGTGGGGCTTGAATTCATGATCCCAAGATCAAGAGTCAAGTGAGTGGTCTACTGGCTGAGCCAGACAGGCACCCTGATGGCTATTTTTTTTTAAATAGGTAAATCAGATAAATCAAATTTGACCACATGTATTGTTTGGATTGTTTTTTAAAATTTTTCCCTACATGGGACTGAAAAGGAGGAAACTGTTGTCAATTCAGGTTGTACCTGAATTACAATCAACTAGTCACAAAATGAGTCTATCCCTAACACCACTCTAAGTAGGAAAAGCCCTACATTACACAGAACCCTTCTTATCTGTGTTAAGGTTCCAAATTGCAAAGATCCTAAGGCAGTGATTCTCAAACTCAGCTTGCATGAGAATTACCAGGAGGGTCTGTTAAAAGACTGCTGACTCCACTTCCAAAGTTTCTGTTTTAGTTACATTTGTAACAAGTTACCAAGTGACAATGCTGCTGGTCTGGAGACCACACTTTGACACTCACAGACCTAAATTTTTGAAAGCCTGCAAATTTGCATGATTTGGCATATGCTTTTAATCCTCACTTAACAGGAAAGAACATGGGTTTTGGAATAAGATGGAGGTGGATTCGAGTCTCAGCTCTTCCCCCTTCCTAGTTACAAATTTTGGGAGTAAGTGACCATTTTCAAAGCCTGCGTTTCCTAAGTTCCAATTTTTCTAGTAAGAAAAACAACTTTTTATTGGTTGCCCTAGGGGTAATTTGGAACATCACCTATCTATCTGCACTGAGGGGTGAGTGTCAAAGGGTGACATTTATTAACTTCTCTTTGCATAACAGTTTTAACGAGAAAAATCAGCCTGTCCTAGCTGTCCCAAAAAGTATGAAGCTATCTCTGGACTCCCTTGGCTTCTAATATTCAATCTGATGAAACATGAACTTTAGCCCTCTCCAAGTTCTGCCTTTTCTGATCTACTTATATCACTATTTTACAGCTCCTCCACATTCTTACTTATCTTGGCCTGAATCTTTTCTCTACAAATTAACCTAGCCCATTACCAAGTTAATTCACTGCTGCATTTTTTTTATCATGGCTCCTACAAATGATAATGTAATATGTGTTTAGTATAATAAGTTGAACCCAGTTAATTTCACATTCCTTACTTGTGAAAGTATACTGACTGTACTTTTTAACTTCACTTTAAATCAATTTTGTTCACATATAAAGATATAATTTTTATCCTGAAAGAAGATAAAACTCTAGATTTCACACCGTAGAATACTAGTCTTGGGTTAATCAAATACAGTGTTACCGTCGAACATTCAAAGCGAATTTTATTTACAATTTAGATAAAGTGAACCCAAATTGCTAGAGTATTATCTCCCAAAAGAGCCTATGAATTTATCAGCTATCAACATGAGATTTATTTATTTATTTATATTTCAGAGAGGGGGGAAGAGACAGAGACAGAGAGAGGGAGGAAGGCAGAGGGAGAGAGAGAATGAATCTTGAGCAGTCTCCATGCGTGCAGCCTGATGCAGCGGTCAATCTCACAGCTCTTGAGATCATGACCTGAGCCCAAATCAAGAATCAGATGCTCAACCAACTGAGCCACCCAAGGGCCTCCAACATGAGAATTATATTTATATGTGCTTGCTTTGTTTATATTAAATATATGGTGGGAGTCAAAGAAAATTGCTCACAACAGTACAGAAGCTGATACGTAATAACATTAGAAGGTAAGCCTGTGTCATTGTGTCATTAGACTGATGGTTTTACATACTTAATTCATTACATTGAACATTCATCTTCTAACATCTACACACGGATGACAGAAGGACCTAGATGAAAGCTCACAAAATGCGATGTAATAAAAAAATTTCTCAGAAGGACCAAAAATGATACTATTTTTTTTTTTCATTCACTGCAATGTAGTCATTTGTATAGGACAACAGAAATTAAATACAGCTTAAGGGAAAGGGCTGAGCTTTGGAATAAGATGGAGACGGGTTCAAGCCTCAGCTCTTCTTCCTTGCCAGTCATACAACCTGGAGAACAAGTGGCCAAATCCCAAACCTGAGATTCATTTGCAAAATTTAAATAATTCCCCCAATCTTGTGAATCATCTGGAGAATGAATTAAAATTACATCCAAAGTTATCCGTGGTACAAAGAAATTACTCACTGAATAGCAGCTAATATTTACTTCATGAAAAAACAATGAAGCTACTTTTGAAAATCTGGCCTATATTTCTTCAATAAAAATAATTCAAACTATCTGTACTTCAAAGATTTCTAAGGGATTTAGCAGATATCTAATGTTACCCCTAATGGAATTTTCAGAAACAGAGTTTTCTATTCACAAGATTTTCTGGTTATTCTTATCATTAAAAATATAGAAAATTTAAGAAAATAGATGTTATTTCCTTATACATGTTTATTTTTATCAATGTTAGATCACAATTGTAATAATTGTAAAGACAAGATGGACACAGGAAGATATAGTCATTAGTATATCAAGAAAAAATATTCCTATAAGTAGATGTACCTAAATATGGATATACAGGTATACTTAAACATAAGTAGATATAAGTAAAGTAACTATGAAAACTTAAAAATCATTCTTCTAAACAAAAATATAAACTTTTCATTAAAGTTTTAATTTTAACTTTCACAATACAAATATATATACTTTCTGCATTTTATATACCCCCCCCATAAAAACTGTTTCTGAGTTAATGTATAAATAGCACGTGTAGAAGATAAAATATATTTCTCCATTTAGGCTCTACCAACAGTCATCATTATAATCTCTGCCTACCCATGAGTGACTGATTCCTCAAGCTCTGGGTCTGGCAAGCCATTTACGCAAGCCACAGCCAATTAGAATAGAACTCCACACCCCAGGGAAAGGCAACCCTCTAAAGGTTGAAGGGAAGAGAAACTGGGGGTCTCAGTGATAACTGGTGTAATAACTCTGCTTTCTGGTCACCCCAGATTGAATGGTCACTGACCAACTTGACCCACTATGGGAATTCTGAATGTGAAGTAAGAGAGAAGGTAACATGAATAAAAAAAAAAAAAAAAGCAGATTCAGTAAACACAGAAAAGGACAGTAGGAAGCAAACATAGAAAAGTGGAGTCTCCAATATTCCCTACTGTATTCAACAAATATTCACTGAGCCCAAGCAGTGGGTTACATGTCAAACATGTGTTAGGACAATTATGGCAAGTGCCACTAAAAGAAGGCACCATTTCTGAGTGAATAAGACAAATGGGTAACGAGGGCTGCTCTTAGGTCTATAAGAGGCTTTCCAAGTAAACAACCTGAACACTTTCAACTTCCAAATACAGAAAGGAAAAAAAAGTTCAAAATGTGAATTAAGAAGATCAAAGAGGGACACACATGGGTAGCTCAGTTGGTTAAGCATCCAACTTCAGCTCAGGTCATGATCTCATGGTTTGTGAGTTCCAGCCTGCGTTGGGCTCTATGCTGACAGCTCAGGGCCTGGAGCCTGCTTCAGATTCTGTGTCTCCCTCTCTCTCTGCCCCTCCCCAGCTCACGCTTTCTCTCACAAACACACATTTAGAAAAAAAATTTTTTTAAGGATCAAAGAGATTGCACATTCATGCCTAGTCCCGTTCAAAATCCCTCAAAACTCCCCACTTAAAACTGAGACCAATGTGATTCTGACCCATATCAGGTCTTCACTGTAAGGGTAAGGGGGGCTATGGTATATGTACAACATTTATACTTCTCAAAGAATATTAGCACTATCAAAAATCTCCCCATAACAAAATACCTTCAGGGTGCAATTCTGAATACCAGAAAGAGCTGCAAATGACAGGGTTAATCAAAACCCATCCCACAACTGTTAAGGGACTTAAACACAGGGAGTGCATTGGCAAAATTTTAAAATAGGTTATGACAGGTTATTTATCTTTGGTACCCATAGCCCACCTTTGCTACAAGCTCCATCCTATCCCACTGTGTTCTCTTCTCCATCAAAGCCTCCTAAGAAGAGAGATTGGTATCAGTGATTTGAATCTTAATGTGGCAATAAGTCAAACATGTATCTTTCCCACACTTATTTGCATTTATGGCCTTCTAATAGGTGAGTGAAAGGCACTGCTGACTATAACTGATTTTAAGCATCAGTGAATGAGTGTTAACAGAGGTATCCAAGAGAGAAGGGTAAGTGTTTCCTTAAATTACCCCTCAACTACTGAACGGAATCTGTCACTTTATTACCTGAAAATTAAAGACAGTATAATTTTTTTAATGATAGTCGTTTTAAAAGCATGTTTATAACAGAAAACAAGTTAAACAGTGTGCTCCTACCCTTTAAAAACTTACACAATGACTCAAAGTATATGTAAAGTCCAATAATACTAAAAATTGACAATTTAGTATAGTGAATGATTTATGATAAAAAAAACCACAAAATGAGTATATGAATATGTTTTTAAATAAACTATCAGCAAGTCGTAGATCATATCTAATACTGCTGTGCTTGGTTCTATACAGCCAGAGTCTTGGCAATTTAGGTTTTAAGAGTACATTTAAACAAAATTCACTGCTGAATTCTGCCACAAATCAATTCTTTTTATTCTAAATTAGCTTCCAATTTCATAAATTAATACTGATCATGTGATTACTTAGTTCAACAACTGCTCAATATCTTTTGGAAGCTACATCTAGGAAACATACATTTAATTCAATTCAACAAATGTTTCTGTGTACTTACAACATGTCTTAGACATATTTTACATTAAAATAAAGCTACAATGACAGCTAAATAGCCATGTTTATTATAAGCTTCCATTTACTTGCACTTAAAACTCCTCAAAATAACTTCTCTTTGATCTGGAATATTTTTACTCTCATTCTCATCCATAAGATTACAGTTAAGGTTGAGTAAGTTCTCTAGTATCACATATTCAGGGACTTACCAAATGTTTAAAAGTTGTATGATCTTACAATAAGGACCTGTTAGGGGCCACTGGACCTTAAAAATGAAAGAAATTGCTTTTTTCCCTAAACTAAAAATATATTTAATTTTGGGGATTCAAACTAGTCATGACGCTGTACTAATTAAGTTTCTAATTGCTTAGAAATCTTAAGCAACATGAGAAATTGAATACATATTATTTCTCATACATGTATATAAATGATTATGTGTTAACATACAAGGCATCTAAGTACACTTTAATGCATGTTTTTTTTGGAAAACTGCTCTCTGAAATACAGCTAGTCTTTCCCAGGAGAAACTGTTCCATACAATTTGCAAACTTTTCCACTCAGTTATTTTGTTACTTTAATTCTGAATAACATCTGACTAAAATCTGAATAGTCACTGCAAGTTTTATTAGCTCAACAGCTTTAGAAAACATACTAAAAAGCTGGGTGTCACACCACGTGAAGCAGAAAATTCGGTGCAAATACTTTATGCAACACAATTTAGAAATGGACTGTTTTTGTTATGCCCACTTCTCATAATATTTTGAAAATCAGTCCTCAATGTATAATTAATGGCTGTTATCCTTAACAGAGAATCTCCAGCACATCAAAATAGCGCTTTGAATGAGGTCAAAATCTTTGCTGTTTTGGTCCTAACCACAGAGCCCTGAGTGACCCACACATGGTAGGCATTCACTTAACATTTGGTGAATGTATCTAATTCAACTCTATGGCCCTGGTTAAAGTTAATAGCAGAATCAGAATCACAACTCCTTACTTTAGGACTCTTTCTTATGTATCATTTATTAACTTTTCATGATTATATTTTTAAAAAGCATTGAGGAAAAGGATTACTTCTGCATTTTTTAAAAATGTTTATTTATTTTAGAGAGACAGAGTGCAAGCAAGGGAGGGGCAGAGAGAGAGGTAGACACAGAATCCGAAGTAGGCTCCAAGCTCCGAGCTGTCAGCACAGAGCCCAATGCGAGTTCAAACTCACAAACCATGAGATCATGACCTGAGCCAAAGATGGATGCTCAACCGACCGAGCTACCCAGGAACCAGCAAAGACCAAGTTTTTAAAGAAATATGTTGATTCTAGGAAAAGTAAGCAGAGGTTTTGGTTCTAGTTCTTAGATGGGTTGGATAATCTATGACGTTTACACAATGAACACACTACATAGATAAAAATGTTGACCTCTGAAGCCTGCAGGAAATCATAACTCCCTGAAACCTACACCATCAATTATCAAATGCAAATCTTATTATCAGCATGTGTATATTCTGGCAGTAGCCAATCTTTGAAAATATACGTCAGCATGGATTTGAGAAGGATACTGTGTGAACACAACAGTTTTACATGTCAATGGGAAATAATGAACACTCCTGATACTTTTTTTAGTTTTTTATTTAACACAGCTTATTAAAAAACTAATTTTATTCCTCCTCTGTATTAACTATTCTTCTAGTGTACAGCTGCCAACCACAGTTAAATCTGATTAGGCCCCGTGCTGAGTTAATCAATCTGATAATGTCAGACATTATTAAGAAAGCATACATGATATGGTCACAATGTCTACTATCAAAAGCATGTAGACCAAAGCCTTTGTTTTCCCAGAAACTGCCTGCTTAAATTAGCTCAGTTTTATTTTGTTTTGTTTTAAAGAATAAAAGGAAAAAAAAATTTTTATCTCTTCCTAAGGCAGGTACAGAAGATTATTGTTAAAATATTAATACTATGATGAACTATTTCTTTCACTTTTATAAATCTTGTTCACGTAATGAAATAATCCCAAAATCACATACATGATTAGAAATAAAAACAAACGGGCACCTGGATGGCTCAGTCAGTTAAGTGTCCAACTCTTGATTTTGGCTCAGGTCATGATCTCACAGTTCGTGGGATCAAGCTCCGCATTGGTACTGACAGGGCAGAGCCTGCTTGGGATTCTCTCTCCTCTTTCTCTGCCCCTCCTCCCTTCAAAATAAATAAACGTTTAAAAAAAAAAAAAAAGAAAACCAAAGTATAAATACCTACAATGTAAAATCACATCCCAAAACAGTATCTTGAGGGAACTTTTCTATTTCACTTTAGTTTATAATGATTAAAGACCTCAAAACACAACCCACTCTACTTGTAATTTTTAGAGCTTTGCTGCACTCAAGCTTACTTCTGAGTAATCAAAGTAAAAAGCAGCATGATCATTTGAACACATAAGTCTGTGTCATGATTCCACTACAAGACAAGATCCACACAATACATTTTAGAATACAGAAAGCTTTACAAAATATATTAATATTTTTACAAACTTTCCATCTCTTTTTCCCTTCTGAGATCATGAAAAGATTCAAAGAGGGTAAACGGAAAGGATTTCTATGGTAAGGGCTATTAACCTTTCCTTAGTTTATATATTAAAATTTTTCAGTTAAAATTTTTTAACTTGATCAAAAGCAGGAAAATTTTTTTTAAAAGCTGTTTCTTGAAACTAAAATTTAAAAGGAAAAATTAGAACAAATAGAAGTGTACCTTTTATGGAACTACAATTGTAAGAAATGGGTTGTAATTTACTGTCTGAATCTTAGAAGAAAAAATAGGAGGTTGGTAACTTACTGGAAGAGCTGTCTAGAGAAGGTAAGTAAAAACCATAAGAGGCTCTCTAACAACCAACCTATGCACATGCCAGACAGCCGTCTTAGTTTCACTGGCATCACGAGGCAGATAAAAAGAGACAGAAATCATACAATAAAATAAAAATAACCTTATATCTACGTTTCTCCCCCAAACCGTGTCTTGTCAATCTACAGAGTCCTCAGAATCTTTTAGTAAGACCCTTAAATGACATCCTTTCTGATGTGATCATTGAACACCAGATGGGATGGCGGCAAGCATCATGACAGAAAGCAGCTCCCCAAATTCAGACTGTTCACACATCAGATCTGCTGGGCAACATATCCTTCTCAAATACAAACTTAGTCTTCTGGACACCGTGACGGAAGAGATCGAGAGTTTCTTCTAAACCTTGAATCATCCCTTCCTTCTCCCCCAAGCCACAGCTCCAACCCCTGTATCAACCCCCATGATTACAGATTTCAGTTGGCTTCTTTTTAAGAAATGTAAGCACCTCTACCTATCAAACTGACATTAAAAGGGCTGATGAAAATTACAGAGCAAATAGAAAACTGTATACCTTACAAACCCATTGTCCATATGGCAGCCAAAGTGTTCTTTTTAAAAAGTAAATCCACTAGGGCCTCTACCTGGAATACTTCAAACGTTTCCCAGTATTTTGAGGACAGAGTACAGAATCCTTAATATGACCAAAAAAGACCCTGTGTGATCTAGCCCCAGTCTCACCCTGAGCTATTCTAGGACACCTCATAGTTCCAGTCACATTTCATCTAATTGCAGTTCCTTGAACATGCCCCCATTTTACCACCTCAAGGCCTTCACACATGCTGCCTCCTCAACCTAAAACACTTCCTTCCCCCATATGTCCTACTCAACTTAGGCTGTAAAGGTGTTTTTTCAATGATAATTGTTTTCTTGTCACACACCACGCCCCATACCCTGTGTGATACACTTTCAAAGTAGCCTAAATTCCTCTTTCAGTCTTTCTCACAATTACAAATAAACTGAGAATAGTCGTTGTCCTTTTCCTTTAGAATGTGGGCATCAACAATGGTTGCTTTGCTCATTCCTATAATCCCCTTGCCTATCACAGTGCTTTGCACATAGTAGGTACTCAAGGTACTTAAGGACACTTAACCTCCCTCACAAGGTTATTTTGAGGATCGAATGAAAAAATCCATATAAAGCCCAGGTTCTACCTAGCACTCAATACAAGTTAGCTGTTATTATTAATATTTTATATAAGAGTGTATAAATAAAAGCAATTAGGCAATATTTATTAAACCTATTCAAAACTAGACACTGACACAGCTCCACTCCATTTATTTATTAACTGCACAATATTTATTGTAAAAAAAAAAAGTGAGAGAGAGCTATGTAGAAAACTTATAAACAAGAATATTCACTGCATCATTAAACAGTAAACAATTTTAGTGATAAAGGATAAATGATGGGACACGTAAGTAAAGGAATATGTGGACAGTAAAAATCATTTTATGAATCTAGGCATTTTTTCAATGATATGAGTTTTTATAACTTAAAAGGCTATCACAAAATACTAGTATTTTTGCATTCACAGACCGTCATTTGTTTTGAACACAATTCAGAAAGATCAGAAACCAGCACTACATATAGGGAGAGATAATACAGCAGCATGGCAGTTCATTGCTACTGTACTTTTTAAAAAAAATTTAACTCAACAGTCCTGTACTACATTTGACATCCCTTCTTTTACCAACAGCACTTTTTTTCCACTGCAGCAAAGGGTTTCTGCACAAGAGTGATTCAATCACTAAGAAGAGTCAAGTTTGTTAACACCTGAATAGTTTTTTAATAACATATACTAGGTCAACTTCAAATGAAAATAATCCTGGAAAGTGGGAGAGTAATTTCTAGTTCAACAATTTTAGAAGTTCAGGGCCTATTTCATGATGCTTTAAAATGATTACACTGCTGTTTATACTATAAACTACTTGTAGAAGTAGAAACTGTCTATGACAGTTAATTTTGTGTGTCAGCTTGACTAGGCTGGGGGTGGGTGTTAACTGACATTTGGTCAAACAGTATTCTGGGTGTGTCTCAGGGTGTTTTTGAAATTAACATTTGCATCAAAGGCTGAGTAAGGCACACTGCCCTCCCTCATGTGGATGGCCCTCAACCAATCAGTTCAAGGTCTGACTAGAACAAAAAGTCTAACCTTCCCTGAAATAAGAGGGAAGCCCTCCAGTCTGACTGCTTGAGCCAGGACATCCGTCTTTTCCTGCCAACTTTGAGTTCCAGTCAACTCAAACTGAAACATCAGCTCTTCTTGAGTCTTAAGCTTGCGAGCTTTTGGACTGAATCATATGCCATCAGCACTCACAATTCTTAGGCCTCTGGACTCTGACTGGAACTACACCATCAGTTCTCCTAGATCTCCAGCTTGTGCGGTGCACATCTTAGGACTTCCTTATAATAAATCTCTTTCTCTCTATATGGATCCTGTTGGCTCTGCTTCTCTGGGGAACCCTAACAGACCATCCCATATGCCCATTTCAAAACTCTCCTCCCTCACACACGTCCCTCAAGAATCGTTTGAAGATCCATCAGAATACAAGTTCCAGAAACTCCATGTTTCTATTCATTATTGTTACTATCTCCACTTCTGCATGTCTACTACACAGTACGCATAACGAACAGAGCAATGAAGAAAAAAATGAATCTGTTCCCTCCAAATTGCTCACAGGTTACACAAGATGCAAGCAGATACAATTAGTAACAGCCTCTTTACAAATGGGGTATAAATTCAGTTGTCAGGATGATCTCAAAAATGTTAGACTATTATCATTCTTAATGCAGGATTTGTGATTAAAAACCAAATCTGCTTGAGAAAACGATTGCATATGCACGAGAAACTATTAAATGCGTTCCTGAAACTCTTATTAAGTATTATAACTAGTAACAAGTATCCACACAAATGACCTTTCTGACAGAGCTAGAAAAATCAGAAGCCAGTAATGATGGGTTCAAACCATTTCTTCCTTATTTCTTTTGCCAAGACATAGAGAGAGAAAGCTCAAAAGACAAAAATACAAGGGTTGACCCTTTTATCAGGACCTAATCTCTCTATATGTACTCCACAGTTCCTGAAGACCAGCTTAACTAAATCACCCAAAATCTTGTCCAGGAGGAAAACAGAAGCAACCCCTGCAGAGAAGCGGGCTAAGCCCCTAGTGTGTTTGCAAACCAGACTGAGTGGTTCCCATGACTCCCACGCCTTGGTTTCAGGCTCATCCCATAGGTGCAGAGGAACACAAGCCCATGGGGCTCTTGTTGAAAGGAGTGCTGAGAGAGCAAGAGACAAGCTCTGCCAAGTACTATCTATACAAATCTGCCATTCTGGCATGGCACATGCCCTGAACCCAAAGGCAATCTTACCATGGTAGACTGATGGGCCATCAGGAGAAGAAGATTCCTGACCCTCACACCGTGGATGACTTGGTGGTAGGGGGAGCCCACTAGACACAAGAAACGAAATTGTCCATTGAAGGAAAAGTGGCAAAAAGGAAAGGAATCTTGACCACAAAAGAGTTAACAGCCTCAAAAGTAGGGACCTTTCTAGCCCATGGCTGCTGGCATAGTAGCCAGACAGTAAATCCATTAGCCACTCAGAGCCTGCACTTGGACAAGGCATTTCTGGAGTCCCAGGTCAAAGAGAGGAGCTCCAAACCAAGACTTTCAAGAAATCCCTAGTTTCTGGTGTTATTGTGGCTCCTATTTCTTGATTTTGGGCTGTGAGGGCCGGGAAAACATGTTGATTACTTACAAATAGAATGAAACAATTTCTCCCCTTTTCTACCAGGCCTTTACCACATTAAGTAAGTGGCAGAGCATTTTCCTTCCTCTATGATTTTTCTCTACTACTTTCATTGCCATGGGCTTTCTGCTCTCTGCCCACAAAGAGCTCCAGCACCTTGCACAATCTATTCAGTTGTTGCTGCTCCTGGTGTACTATCGGCTAAAAGCTGTTCTTTGATGCCCAGAGTAGATGACATTTTCTTAACCAGCCCTTTACATGACAGAAAAGCATTTTCCTTTTTCTCCTCTTCCCTTCACTCAGCCCTGAAATCCACTCCCCTTGGATGCTGAGAACTGATCTGGTCAGGCTGTGTGCCTTCCCAGCCAGTAAATACAGTTCAGTCACTGAGTGTCCTCTACTTTTCTTTATTTCAATGTGTCTCCAACAACAAACACAGTCCCTAAGGCCTTTAGTCCTTAGCTTTTAACTCCACATGCCAACTCTAAATGGGTTTCAAATATCCGCCTACAACAAACTTCCTGTACGAGAGGTGCAAATCCAGCTTCCTTACTACCCAGTTCCCTGTTGCTTCCACCACACGTATTCCTGGGTAAGCAAGCTCCTGAGGTAGAAGGAGTCACTAGGTACAAAAGCAAAATCATACACTGGAAGAAGTGTCAAAATGAATTTACATTTTTATTTTTGCTGGGATTCTTGGCTTCTCTGTCACTGTCTAGTTTAACCCATCTTCCACCCCCAGTTCCCCTTATTTACAGCTCCCAAGACAGCTCTCATTTTCAGGGTTTAGCGGAGAACTGCTGCTGGTCTCAGTCACCTCTTCAGTGGGTCATGCACTCTTGATTCATATTCTGATTTCATCCACCTTTTCTAGACTAAACCCCATTATCCCCATGTCTATACTTCTCTGAATGACTTGGGGAAGGTAGCAAGTAGGTACTCTATTTTTCAGTAGAGCTGATTTATTTGCCACCCTCAATGGTCTGAATTCCATCCCCTCCAGGCCCAAACATGTGTACCTTGCAATATCAATCATCACTGTTTTTTATCTTAAGTATTTCCCTCTAAATTGGTTCCTTGTCCTTAGCCTACAGTCTCAAGTCTCTTTAAGTCCTTCAACAAAACTTCTCCTTCAATGCTGGGGTCCTGAGCTTCAGGTTCTCTCCTTCCCATTACAACCTTCGACTACAAGAGAAGTCAACACACAAAGTTGCCACTTCCTCATCTTGTACTCAATCCTGAATCCAAGACAATGGGATTTCTATTCCGCAACACTCAGCACTGACACTGTACTTACTAAGATACATAAGACCTGTTTCTGAAATTTAATTTTTCAGTCCTCATCTAATCAGGCATCTCTGCTGCATTTCACAGGACTGAAAAATATCTTCTTACTAAAGTTTACCTTCTTGGCTTCTAGAACAGTCCTGTAGCCTGGGATACTCATTCAATTGTGAACTCAATAACATGAATCATCACTATGTTCTTTGTCTATGCTTCTCAATTTTCAGAACAAAGATGTTAACTCTACTCTGTGTTCATTTGATTTCTGAAGTATATACAAAACTCAGGATTGACTGGCAAACATACAAACCATCGTTCTATCCTTCTCAGTATTCTGGATTTCATACATGGATCATACCAAACCACGCATGCTTGGTCCATACTATCATAGTATCTCACAGAACTCTGACCAAATCATGCTTTGACATTATTGCCTCAAGTTTCATTGTGAGATCAGAAAGCAGCAGTCCTATTGAACCTGTAACCAGATATATTATAAGAAATATTACTGAAGAAATTATTCCCAACACTTTCCAAAGAGACTCTTTTTTGAGGTTCCCACAGAGGGACTCTATTTGAGAATTAAGTCCTAAGAAAAGGATTTTATGTGGTATTCTCACATACCCATTTTGCTCTCTTCCAATTTTTTTTTCCTACAGTGAATTCAGAGTCAAATTCATGATCCAGTCATAAAAGCCATGGGACCTAAAGACATGAAATTCCATTGTTTTTCTTTTTTCTTCCCAGTTTGGACATTTAATTCTGGTTTGCAATCCCCCCCTCCCCCCGCCCCCATAGAAATTAGGAGCAAAAATTAGATTTCCTAAATCTGCATTCTAGCTTCATCTCTTAGAAGGTTAAATTTTGGCAAGTTACTTAACTCCTCTAAGCATCATTTTCTCAACTTGAAAACACAGATAATACTCACCTCATAGGATTTGTGTAGGAATTAGACAAGATCATATGTCTAGCTCAAAGTAAGCATGCACCTAATAAATGCTTATTAGTAGTAGCAACAGTAGTAGTCACCAAAAATCCTCTGTGAAATGAGATACAGTACAAATAAACTGTTGTCTGGGCAGTCCAATCTAGAATCTTAAAAATGGAAAGGGTGCTTTGGGTGGCTCAGTTGGTTAAGCGTCCACCTTTGGCTCGCAGTTTGAGAGATCAAGCCCAGCATTGGGCTCTCTGCTCTTAGCACAGAGCCCGCTTTGAATCCTCTTTTTCCCTCTCTCTGCCCCTCCCCTGCTCGCATTCTCCCTCTCTCAAAAATAAATAAAAATTTAAAAAAATTTTTTTAAACAAAACACAGGGAGGCTTAGGGCGATATACCTATTCTAAGGCAGCAGTGACCTATGCTACTTCACCAAAATTTTACACTAATAAAAAAGGGTTAAGAACACTATGACTTTTGTATTTATTTACATAAAATCTTACGCCAAATCCAAGAAATAAACTATCTACGAACCAAGCTCTATAATATTAATATAAAGTCAAATCTTCTAATGTTTCTTTTAAGTCTCTACCAAAATTACTATAAAAATCAAAATGACTGAAATATTCTTTTAATAAAGCAAGTATGGGGCACCTGGGTGGCTGAGTAGGTTAAACATCCAACTTCGGCTAAGGTCATGACCTCACGGTTCATGACTTGGAGCCCTACATCGGCCTACCTGCTGACAGCTCAGAGTGTGGAGCCTGCTTCAGATTCTGTGTCTCCTCTCCCTCTGTCCTCCTCTCTCCCCTGCTAGTACTCTCTCTGTCTCTCTCTCTCTCAAAAATAGACATTAAAAATTTTTAAATAAAAAGAAATTCTATTCAACAAGTTAATGCAATTAATTACTTAAGAAGTTCAACCCAACCGCCCAAAAGATCTGTATGCAAGTGGTTCAACATAGTATCTTTCTATTTGGCTCTCATATATAAATATCAGACTTTAAAACTAATACCTGACAAAAAGATATAAATAAAAGACAGAAATCCATGGTTGTTTGCTCTCCTAACTCAATTAGATGTCAAAATCCCCCAGCTGTCCCAATGGCTCAAGTAGTTTATTAATTATAGAGTTAACAGACTTCTGTATCCCAATCTCATGTTTTTCCTCAAGTAAGAACATCTCTCCACCTACCTCTCACCTAAAAGTTAAAAATGTCCCTTCTCTCAACCTGGACAAGTCTAGGAGGTACATCTCAATTTTGTAACACCAACGTCACACTAGCTTTTCCTCATCAGAAAATTATTTTCCTTTGTATATTTAGAAAGCAAGCTAGCACAATTCCAAAAGAGTTCTATGCTTTCTGAAGCTAATGACTTTGTATACCAAAATTTAAAACTGCAGTAAGATTTAAACATTATGTTATCTTGGTGGTTTGCCTTAACTTCTCCACAGGTAAAAGGCTTTTATAATACCAATGCATTCCAGTCTTGCCTCTGTAACACAGAATATCGTACTTTAAAAAGGACTTTCAAACATATTTCTAAGGTTTTAAAGGATTCTACCATACCCTTACATTGCTTACTATAATACCAAATATTCTATTGAATTACAGGGATTTTTTATATAGAAGATTATCTTCTTACTTTTTAAAAAATGTTTTTATACATAATTGGATTAAAGAACTATCATTTTCACATCCTAAATTTTAAGTTTGCTGATTTATTTTTTTTTTAAACTAAAACTATACTGAAATATTCTTGGCACTGAAAATAATTCAGGTACAATTTGGTATAGGCTTATAATTTACAATTGTCTTCCAATTCTAAAAAAAAAAAAAGTACAGAATATTGTAAACATATTTAATGAAGGGTGTTTTTATTTTTGTTAATGTTTATTTATTCTGAGAGAGAAAGAGCAAGCATGCACAAGAGCACAGGCAAACAGGGGAGGAGAAGAGGGTGAGACAGCGAGAGAATAAGAGAGAGCGTCCCAAGCAGGCTCCATATTGTCAGCACAAAGCTTGGCACATGGCTCAAACTCATGACCTTGAGATCATGACCTGAGCTGAAATCAAGAGTTGGACACTCAACCAACTGAGCCACCTAGATGCCCCATAATGGCATTTTTAAATTGTATAATAGATCTATCATGCTTAACATATGTACAATGACTCCAAAAAAAAAAAAAACCTAATATATTAGAAATCTCCTTTCTAAGTCAGATGCTTTCAAAGACACATAGATCAGTAATAATAATGTTTAACCTTGCAATGCACATCTAGGACTCCACCGTGACAAGTTAAAAAGGGAAATTTAACACTGAGATACAATTTTAAATGACACAAAAGAATAAAATTTTAATTTTTTAAAAAAGATATTTATTTTTATGAGAGAGTAAATTGTTTTTGATAAAGAAATTAAAATCCTCCTTCAACCTCAGATCCTTGCTTCTACAAAGAGAAGTCTACACACAGAGTACTTCTGTGAGAAAAGAGAATTCCAGGCAAGCATTATATTTAATGAACTTAAGGTGAATTTTGCAGCCTACTGATCTAATTTCATGTATTTTCTGTCCATAACTCTTGGTAAGGAAAATCAGTGAGTTTCTTTTGTTTCTAAAATGGGAAGTTCTCTAGACCTCTTTCACCCTGAAATATTCCACAGAAATCTTTTATTTAAGGAAACAGAGCAACATAAATCTCTTCAAATACATTAAATCATACAAACAATTTCCACGGAGCAGATATGATGTAAAGTAATTTTTCTACATGTTAACATTTATACATGCAATATAGGCTCTGGTCACTAACTTTAATTCTAAGAAAAACTGCTATATTTGAGTGATTTTTTTTAAAAAATACTATTTTTTCATAAGAAGAAATAATAAAATGCATTTTCAGCAAATATTTAAAGAAAAAAAAACCTAGTATCTTATAGAACAATGCTCTCAAAAATAATTTAAATATAACTTTATACACACACACACACACACACACACGCACGCACACACGCACACCCCCCAAGGGTCACCAGGAAGTAGTCAGTGATGTAGGGATGCCCTAGATATGGAGAGGCTGCCTTGTCTATTTTAGGAGAGAGAGGATGGCTCTTCAGCAGGTCTTATGTAGTTACTCAAGATATGTCACAGAGATGGGGCTCCTGGCTGGCTCAGTCGGTTAAGCGCCCGACTCTTGGTTTAGGCTCAGGTCATGATTACACAATATGGGGAGTTTGCACCGCGTGTCAGGCTCTGTGCTGGCGGTGCAAAACCTGCTTGGGATTCTCACCTTCCTTCTCTCTGCCCCTCCCCCACTTGCACTGTCTCTCTCTCTCTCAAATAAAATAAAACTTAAAAAAAGAAAAAAGGTATCTCACAGAAGTACTGGTTGGTAAATTCCTGTCCCTGTTCCATACATTTTCCATGACCTAAAGCCACTTTTTGTGACTTCTTTTCCACTGCAATTAAAAAAAAAAACAAATTTAGGGATGCCTGGGTGGCTCAGTCAGTTAAGCATCTGATTTTGGCTCAGACCATGATTTCCCAGTTTGTGAATTTGAGCCCTGTGTCAGGCTCTGTGCTGACAGCTCAGAGCCTGGAGCCCGTTTTGGATTCTGTGTCTCCCTTTCTCTCTGCTCCTCCCCTGCTCACACTCTGTCTTGTCTCTCTCTCTCTCCCTCAAAAATAAACAAACATTCAAAAAAATTTGTTTTAAGATTTAAAAAAAAAAACAGATCTGAGTATCAAATCATTATGTTGTACATGTAAAACTACTAAAACACTGTATATATCAACCATACCTGCAATAGAACTTAATTTATGAATTTTAAAAAGAGAGGAGAGTTTTAAAGCAAATGAGGGATAAGAGGAGCCTGGAGCCTGAGCCCTGCATGGGGGCAGCAGTGACACGGGCAGCCTCAGGTCATCTGTGGAGCCCAAGACACTTTGCAGAGAAGACAGGGGAGAGGGGTGACACCCTCACTGGGAAGAGATGACACTGCACTGATTCATGGAGTGTGTGACGAAGGCTTTCCTCCACCTATCCTATGCCGTCCACAAAACAAACAAAACAAACCATTTCAGATGACACGATCATCTTGTGAAAAATCTGAAAGAATCCACAAGAACATTCCTGAAACTAATAAGCAATTACAGCAACACTGTGTCATACAAGGTTGATACACAAAAGTTAACTGCCTTTCTAGATACTAGTAACAAACAAGTGAAATGTGAAATGAAAAACACAGTATCAGGGGCGCCTGGGTGGCTCAGTCGGTTAAGCGTCCGACTTCGGCTCAGGTCACGATCTCGCGGTCTGTGGGTTCGAGCCCCGCATCGGGCTCTGGGCTGATGGCTCAGAGCCTGGAGCCTGCTTCCGATTCTGTGTCTCCCTCTCTCTCTGACCCTCCCCCGTTCATGCTCTGTCTCTGTCTCAAAAATAAATAAACTTAAAAAAAAATTTAAAAAAACAAAAAAAAACAAAAAAAAACACAGTATCATTTACATTAGGACCTCCCAAAAAAGAAAGTTATTAATCTAAAAAAATATGTACAAGCTCTATATGAAGAAAACAAACAAACAAAAAACTTTAATGAAAGGAATCAAAGAATTTAAGATATATCCCATAGCCATAGATAGGAACCCTCAATATTGTCAAGATGTCAATTCTTATATAAAGAGAAGCAAAAAACACTTAAGAGCCAACATGATATTGAAGGATAGGAAAAAAGCTGAAAGACTATCCAACTTCAAGACTTACTATAGACAGTGCCTGGGTGGCTCAGTCAGTTAAGCATCCAACTTCGGCTCAGTTCATGATCTCATGGTTCATGAGATTGAGCCCTGTGTTGGGATCTACACTGAGCATGAAGTGCTTGGCAATCTCTCTGTCTGTCTGTCTGTCTGTCTGTCTCTCTCTCTCTCTCTCTCTCTCTGTCTCTCTCCCTCCCTCCCTCCCTCCCTCCTGCTGCCCCGCCTGCCCTGCCTCCACATCCACTCTCTCTCTCAAAAAAAATAAACAAACTTTAAAAATTAAAAAAAAGGAAGTAACCAGGATGCCCTTTGGTAGGTGAATGGATAAATAAATTGTGGCATACCCAATGAAATATTACTCAGTGCTAAAGAGAAACAGCAATCAAGCCATGAAAAGACATGGAGGAACTTTAAGCACATATTATCGAGTGAAAGAAGCCAGCCTGAAAACCTGTGTACTGTTCGATTCCAACCATATGACATTCTGGAAAAGGCAAAACTATGGAGACAGTAAAAAGATAAGGTGTTGGAGGAAGGGAGAACTGAACAGGCAGAACACAGAAGATTTTTTAGGGCAGTGAAACTACTCCATATGATATTATAATGGTGGATACATGTCATTAGAAATTTTTCCAAACACATAGAAGGTACATCACTAAGAGTGAACTCTCATATCGACTCTGAGTGATAATAACATGTCAATGTTAAGTTCATCAACTGTAACAAATGTACCACTCTGGTGGGGGATGTTGATAATGGGGGAGCCTATGCATATGTGGGAGTAGGAGGTATATGGGAAATCCATACCTTCTGCCCAGTTTTTCTGGGAACCTAACTCTGCTTTAAAAAATAAGGTGCAAGGGCACCTGGGGGCTCAGTCAGTTAAGCATCCGACTCTTGATTTCAGCTCAGATCATGATCTCATGGTTCTTGGGTTCAAGCCCCACTTTGGGCTCTGTGCTGATAGTGCATGGAACCTACCTGGTATTCTGTCTCCCTCTCTCTCTTGCCCTCCCCTGCTTGCTCTCTATCTCTCTCTCAAAATAAATAAAAACAAACTTTTAAAAAATAAAAAATAAGGTGCATTTTTTAAAAAATGTGATATGCACAAAAAAATTTAAAAATAGGTTTTACTTATACAAAAATGGTCACCTTAGAGGCAGGGCACCTGGGTGGCTCAGTCGATTGGGCATCCAACTGATTTTGGCTTAGGTCGTGATCTCAAGGTCATGAGACTGAGCCCTGCATCAGGCTCTGCACTGACAGTGTGAAGCCTGCTTGGGGTATTCTCATTCTCTCTCAAAATAAGTAAACATTTTTAAAAAAATAGTCACCTTAAGGGGCACCACGGTGGCTCAATGGGTCAAGCGTCTGACTTCAGCTCAGGTCATGATCTTGCAATTTTTGAGTTTGAGTCCCATGTCAGGCTGTGTGTTGACAGCTCAGAGCCTGGAGCCTGGCCTGCTTCGGATTCTGTGTCTCCCTCCCTCTCTCTCTCACCCTCCCCTGGTCACAGTCTCTCTCTCTCTCTCTCATAAAAAACTTAAAAAAGTTTTTTTAAAGCATCACCTTAAAAAAACTGAAAAGGATTTTCTGTGTTTTATAAAGTCTTTTATTACACACAAGTCAAAACATTATGACAAACACCTTTTCCTTTCCTGAAGTTAGATTCATTTTTAGAAGATCACTACCAAGAGAAACATGTTTATTATAATTAACATGTTAACGTGTTAATATCAATGATTACTGATCCGATTTTTGGCAGCTCTTTTTACTGTTGTTATTTAAAAAACTGATATAGAAAAGCAAACTACTTTAAAAGGAGACCATTCAAAAGCAGTACCTTAAGGTGACTCTTTCCAGCAGGCCATGAGTCAACTGCTAGAAACAGGTTTAAGTTGTTTTTCTACATTTTACTATCACTATCAAAACCCACTTAAAACCATATCCATGACTCACCTCTCATATTCTAAACTGTTGGTGACATCTCTTTCTTTATGTCCAATCAAAAACATGCACTAGTCACCATCTTTACTCTCCTTGTGAGGGATCTGTTTTGCCTCTTGCCCTTCTAATAAAATCTAAATTCTAAGTCTTCTCTTCAGTATGCTCAATCACATGCTCTAATCTTGCACATGCAGTGGCCATTCCATGCCGCCAGCATTCCAATCCCATCCCTCTGCTAGGCTTAGCCTCCATTATCAGTATAATTAATTCATACTTTACAGAGCAATCACATGGTTATATATGTACTGTCATCTTTTCTCATTAACCTTTTCTTTTTAAATCCATTTCTAATAGTCGTTTCTCGTAGAAGAGAATTCTGTTTAATGGCAATAGCTGAACAGATGAAAGAGGCAGAACTAAATGAAGAAAAGCAAAAACACACAACATAAGAAATTGTACCAAGTTTGGAGATTTCTTTCTAATTATTAATTTTATAATCCTGGAAGATGAAGAAAGGTAAAGCAAACGTCAGTCTATATACTACAAATTTTTCCACAACATATTTCTGTTTTTGTTCAAACTTAAAAAGAGATGAAAGTGATGCTGACATGTACAGGACTAGACACTGGATATTTTGGAGATTCAAATGTACCACGAATCAAAAAAAAGGAAAAAATCCAGAAGAAAGTCCTAATATATTAAATTTGTCTTCCCTTAAGCAAGATAAAGCAGTAAAGCAAACACAGGAGAGTTATTCCGTTGCAGATCGTCACTCATGAGCTTGGCCCTTAGCCAGAAATGTGAGAATGAAAGCTCATCTCATGGTTTGATTGAACAGGCTTGGAGACATGGGACCAGTGAAGGGCTAGCCCAGCTCTGATGGAGAAGAACTGGGTAGGAGACCACTAAGAAAGATCTTAGCCTGAGCCATATGCTGTCATTGTCATTACATACCTATCCCATTTAGATGACAACCTGAGCCCGCTATAGTTCTGACTTAGCTTTTCCCGAAAGATGGAGACACACACAGAGGAGCCAAGGTTCAGGAGTTATTAAAAGAATTTCTCTCATAAGGCACATCCATCTAGAGGAAAGGAATATATGTCCCATAAATACACCCTATTCCAAAACCTGAGGTGGAAAAATAGGGAAATAACTAAGTTGGTACCACTTCCTTCTTGATTCACAGCACCCAAACAGATTTCTATTCTTTTTAAAATGTCTGATGTTCTATCAAACAATACAGGTAGACAGGAGGAACTGAAATAAGACTGCACATTACTCAAGCTAGACCAGATGCTGCTCTATCAACCTCTGGGAGAACAAAATAGAAATGGACAGTAATAAAAAGAAAGTGATTTTATGTGTGTGAGTGTGTGTGTGTCTCAGAACATAAATAAAGCCTCCAGGTAAGCAACTAAATATCAAAGCAATAACTAATGCACTGCATTAAAATACAGAAAAAACTCCAAAGCAAAAAATGCAACAATGCTACTGACCTAATTTAGTATTATTATGGAGAATTTATATAACCTAATAATTTGAAAGGGACTTTATTAATTGCTTTCAAAGAAACTAACATAATCTCAACAAATCACATTTTCCTCATTTTTTAAAATTTAGAACTAAGAATCAAAATGCTCCTGATGAAGTAACATACCCTTCAGGAATATAGTTCGAACTAACCTTTTTTGTCAGAGATTAAAACACAAAAATTTCTTTAGTCAACATTACTAATAATTACATGCACATGCATGTGCACGCACACACACACAGGCGTATCTTGTTATGGACTATAATATAAAAACAATAAAAACATGGGGTGCCTGGGTGGCTCAGTCGGTTAAGTGTCCAACTTCAGCTCGCCTCATGATCTCACGGTTCATGGGTTTGAGCCCCACATCAGGTTCTGCGCTGACAGTATGAAGCCTGCTTGTGATTCTCTCTACTTTCTCTCTGCCCCTCCCCACTCGTACTTTCTCTCTTTCTCAAAAATAAATAAACTCTAAAAAAAATAATAAAACCAGTAATCTAAATCCTGAAGCATTCAATAAAACAAGGCAATATCGATATTTCACCTAGATGTACAAAGAGCTAAAATAAACGATTATTTTCATCAGAAACATCATGATGAGACTATAAATACAATACTAATTTGAGTGAAGTCTTTCCGATACACATAAAAACATGTGTATACTAAAAAGAACTTTGTAATCAGAACTTTGTAAGAGTAAAGGAAAAATTATGGGGCCCAGGCTCACATGCCAGCTTTATTTGTGAAGAGCAGGCAAACAGAATGATCTCCACAGCTGCCGCAGAGGCTTAGGACGGGCTGCATCGTTGGCTTTTCCAACAGTGCTGTTTCCTGAATTAACTTCAAAGGCTTGTGTGGGGAAGCAAGTTTACTAATAAATTCTCTCAGAAGCTGAGTACTAGGTTTCATTCCCAGCTACTGGGAAATTTAGCCAACAATAAAACAGTTCAAATTAAAAGAAGCTAACTCTGCTAAAAGTCAAGATGAAGATACTAAGTGTGATCAAAAGTAACATGTTCAGTAGCTCATAACTTTTGTAAAACAGAAAAAAAAAGAGCGCTTAAACCTATAACCACTTCGAGGGGCAAATGGGTGGTGGCTCAGTCGGTTAGGCATCTGACTTCAGCTCAGATTATAATCTCGAGGTTCGTGGGTGTGAGTCCCCGGTCGGGTTCTGTGCTGAAAGCTCGGAGCCTGGAGTCTGCTTTGGATCCTGTGTCTCCTCTTTCTCTCTGCCCCTCCCCCACTCACACTCTGTGTCTCTCTCTCTTTCTCTCTCAAGAATAAAACATTTTTAAAAATCAAAACAAACAAACAAACAAACCTATAACCCACTGGACCAGTGTCAGTTTTCTGGAAATGCTACTTCTCCCTATTTTAACTCTTTCTGTATGTGTCCTCAATACCCTTTAGCTGCCTCACTAAATCCCTGAATTTTTGCCTTCTGTTTATTTAGTGTATCATTAATAAATAGACCTCTAGCTTTCACCTCTTTTTAATTGCAGTATTTTAAAGTTAAATAAAACCCACCCCTTAATTTGCCCTTTGCTATCTCACAAATTGTTCTGAAATAAGATGTGTTGACAATGGCCAAGTTACATGAAATCATAATCCATTTAGGCATTCTGGCTTATCCTTTTCACTAACAAATTTCTTTTAAACATAGTCAATTTATTTACTACCATATCAAGAGGCCTAAGAAAAAATGTCTAAACTAAGAGTCCCTGATTCCCTGTAAGACTATATGTACAACTACTCTGAGAAAAATCTGGCTATATCCTGCCTTTCCAGACTGTTCTTTTCCTCACTCCCATTCTCTCTTCTAATTTCCACTTACCCTTAAAAACCCAGGGCACATAATGGCCTCCTATAGCAACTTCTGGGTCACTCCTTCTGGCCAGGATCAAACACTCTCCGCTCACCCTTATATAATCCTGTAACAGTCTACAGTTTCCTTTAGAACATCATAATGTCTCGAATCATAGATTTTATAATAAGGTCAAATAAACCTTAACATATAAATGTAAGCTAATACACTAGATTTTAACTAATTATTGCTCCCCACACTAGACCACATGTTTGTTGAGAATAGAAGCTCTTTGACTTATGTATCCCTAGTCACTTGCACTAACCAGCACAGACCAGCATCTCAAACACTGGCTACCAGGACTCCTACATGAGTAACCCTCAAACATGTACTTACTTTTACCTCTAGAAACACAGGGCAACCAGATACTCCATAAATCCAGGATTGGCATCTCTATGACTTTGCTCATGCTAGTCCCTATGATCTGGAATCTTCTTTCATCTTCCTCAGCTTTCATGGATCCTCAGCTGCCTTCAAAGCCCCCCCCCCACCCCGAAAAACCACTGTTTATTTCACAACCTTTTACCCTCCTTCAAGGCTCAGCAACCTGTCACAACCTCTGTAATGTCTTCCCAGTTCCCTCCATCAAAGTTACCTATCTTCCCCACAATTTCAGGTCATTCTTGACGTAAACATCAGTTGAAGTGCTTAACAAAATGTGACTTGTATCAGGGTCTAATCACTACCAAGATGAGTGTCCTCAACTAAAGCACAGCTCCCTTGGAGCAAAGACCAAGTTATTCATCTTCATTCATTACCAGTCCCACAAATACAGGCCTAGAAAACTTTATAAGCACTCCATAAATGTATTTAAGTAAATACCTAGCTAACTCTTCTGTAGCATAATAGCATAAAATGTAAACTAACAGTTCTACAATCAAAATGTGAATAAAAGGAACAGCATCTCACTGACATTTTTAAATTCATAAATGTTTTTCAGTTCATAACCCCTATTCAGCTTATTTCATGAAGAAACATTAACTTTTAAGGGCAGCTGGGTGGTTCAGTCAGTTGAGCATCCAACTTAGGCTCAGGTCATGATCTCATGGTTTGTAGGTTCGAGCCCCGTGTTGGGCTCTCTGCTGTCAGCCTGGAGCCCACTTCAGTTCCTCTGTCCCCCCCCCCACCTCTCTCTCTGCCCCTCCCCACTCTCTTTCTCTCTCAAAAATAAGCATTAAAAAAACACTAACTTTTAAAATTCACCTGACTTTATAAAATCACACTATGTAGTAAAATGAATTTCAAGAGTATTTGTTTATGTCTCTGTTCACATGACAATTAAATATTAGTATTTATTTAGGTCTATCCCTTCAACTGGCAGTTTCTTGGGAAGATCTTATGTTTAAATTTTAAAATTAGTATCACTATTAGTATCACTATCACTATTTCAGAGAGATCAGAAAAGAAGAAAGGAAATTATCTATAACTTCATTACTTTAATGCAAGAATTATAAATTTTCTTTCGCTTTCAAATTTTTAACATTTACATTTTATAACCTTATAATCAAATATTACACATAACAGTCTACTCTTTTTATATGCATCTCTTCATACTACTATATACTTTCTCCCCTTATTTTGATGGGATATATAACCATCTGATAAAAGAATTAACCATAACTTAGGTATTTCTCTTCACATAACATTGTTTACATTCACATATTCACTGTTACACGTATTAGTCTTTACTTTTAATTATTTTCCATAAGCTAGAGCCACTCATGTTAAATTACTGAATGAACATTTCTTACTGCTACTGAAGTACAGCGCTGATGACATGCTTCTATCAGAGCTGTATCTTTTACGGTCCTCCAGCAACAGTAGTTTCATCAGCACTGTGTAGGACTCCTTCTTATTTAAAAATCACATTTCCTCGATTCCTGGCAAGTTTAAACATTTTCCATATCCCTGTTTACTAACCCTATTTCCTTTGTGAACCCTGTTTGTGTACTCTGCTCATTTACCTATCACAGTCCTCATGGTTTTCTTACTGCTTTGTCATCCTCTGCCTGTCTCATTTACTGTGAATACATTTCCAGTTGTTATTTGCCCCTTTGGGAATATCTTCTCTTCTCTCTCCACCAATGCATACATTTTTAAGCACTGTACTTTGCAATTTTATCTAGTCAAATTACTTTTTTCCTTGCAATTTCTTCTGTCACTTCTATAAGGCATCCTCAAAATCTTTTTACTCCTAGTTTTATTTCTCTTTTGTATTAACCCCTGAACTCATGGGTAAGGAATATGTCATCTCTGCATGCCCTCACAGAACTTATTTCAGTACCTTTCTCTTTAAGCATTCAATAGATGTTTCTGAAATATTCCTTCTTGAGAGATAAACTGCAAAAAATACTTCCCACTATTGTAATTTTACTAGTCTCTTTGCAGGCTATTCAGCCAATATGGATACAAAAGTAAAATACCACTCTCTAATGAAGGACAGAGGCACCTGGGTGGTTCAGTTGGTTGAGCGTCCAACTCTTGGTTTCAGCTCTGGTCATGATCTCATGGTCCATGAGATCAAGTCCAGTGTCAGGCTCCATCACACAGTGCAGAGCCTGTTTAGGATTCTCTCTCCCTCTTTGTCTGCCCCTCCCACACTCATGCTCACTCTTGCTCTCTCTCCCTCTCAAAGTAAGTGAGTAAACTATAAAAAATACTTATAATGAAGGATAAGACAATGCAGAATTAGTTTCTTTCTCTTATGAGAATATAAATCATAATGTTTAAGACAATTTTTTTGTTGGCAAGCCCAATTTTAATGTCCATGGTTAAGTCATACAAATTCTTTTTTCACACACATAGCCTGCAGAGTAGCAAACTGGATAATACCGTATTATTCATTTTCCTAAGTCACAGTCCTCATATCTGTTACTCAGAGTCCTATACTGTGGAGTAAAGTACTACTGAATAATTTATTATAATTCACACCATAATACTGCTATATAATAATTCACAGACACAGCCACTTTTATTATAATGATACCTTGGTAGATTGTTTTTCTTTTGCCAATCCTCAACTCTTCAACGGAAAAATATATATGTCTATACAATTTATAGATTTAAACCAAGACCTTGCCTAGTGAAAACCAGAGAAGCTTTATTCCTCTTTTCCAGCAATCATAATTTTATTTTGTTGCAGAAAAACAGTCAATCAGTCCAAAAAGGCTACTACAATCAAAAACATAATACATGTGCCCCCTTGGATTATAGCACATTTATGCAGAGTACCTGTCAATATAATCTGCATTTGAAAACCTATAAAAAATATTGTTAAAATGACAGCTATGGAAATTAATCTGAGTAGTGAGGTTGGCAGCACAGGCTTTATTTCACTCTAATGGTTATAGCTTTTACCTATAAACATATAGGTATGGCAAATAATTACTGGCAACCATATCCTACGTATTTTGGAAAAGGTGTACCTCTTAATACATAGAGTCCAGAGATCATTAGGATTTTAAAATCTTTTCTACCTTCAAAACAAAGGGAAAACATGTAGGAATACTGTTTTCATATATAACTGACCTTTGAAAAACTCAGATTTGAACTGTGCAGATCCACTTTTAACATGGATTTCTTTTTTCAGTAAAGACAGTGCAGTACTGTAAATGTATTTTCTCTTCCTTATGATTTACTTAATAAAATTTTTTTCTCTACCTTCCTTTATTGCAAGAATACAACATATGGTATATATATCACACAAAACGTGTTCATTGACTATGTATATTATCAGTAAGGCTTCCACATAAAAGCAGGCTATTAACAGTTTTTGGAGACTCAAAAATTACACACAGATTTTCAACTGCCCAGGGGTGGAAGGAGGGGTGGATGGTGGCCCTAAACTCCCATGTTGGAAGGTTTCACTACATAGATTTTATGGTTTGACTATGTTAATTCTAAATTAAGTTAATAATCACTTTACAAATAATTTACTGTTACCTATTTAAGAAAATGAATTTAAGAGAGATAAGTTCCTCTAGAAGAAAATAAATGTAGTTGGTACATGATTTGTAGGAAAACATCAACTTTTTCTTTTAATGAAGTTAACACACATTATTATATTAGTTTCAGGCATACCACACATTGATTCAATACTTATATCCTTACAAAACACCTACCACAAGAAGTATAGTTACCATCTGTCACCCTACAAAGTTATTACAATATTATTGACTATATTCTCTATGCTGTACTTTTCATCCCAATGACTTGACTATAACTCCCAAGTTTTTATCTCCTAATCCCAATCACCTATTTCACCCATGCCCCCATGGCTCTCCCCTCTGGCAACTAACAATGTGTTTTGTGTTCAAGAGTCTGTTTCTGTTTTCGTCTGTTCTTTTTTTTGGTTCCGCACATAAATGTGAAATCAATTAGTATCTGTCTTACTCTGACTTTTTTCACTTAGTATAATACACTCGAGGTCCATCCATGTTGTCACAAATGGCAGGATTTCATCCTTTTGTAAGGCTGAATAATATTGTATTGAATATATACCACTTCTTCATTTTCCACTCATCTATCAGTAAACACGTGGGTTGTTTCCGTACCTCGGCTATTGAAATAATGCTGCAATCAACATAAGAGTTCATATATCTTGAAGCCTGTATCACTGTAAACTTCCCATATAACAGTTTTTGCTGCATCCCAAAGGTTTTGAACCATTCTGTTTCCATTTTCATTTGTCTGCAGGTATTTTTTTATTTCCTTTTTGATTTCTTTCTTGGCCCATTGGCTGCTTAGCAGCATGTTGTTTAGCCTCCATGTGTTTGTATTTTTTCCAATTTTTTTCCATGTAAATGATTTCTAGTTTCATACCGTTGTGGTTAGAAAAATTGTTTGATATGATTTCAATCTTCCTAAATTTATTGAGACTTTTTTGTGGCCTAACATATGATCTATCCTAGAGAATGTTCCATGTGCCCATGAAAAGAATGTGTATTCCACTGTATTTGTATGTATGGTTCTGTACATATCTATTAAATTCATCTGGTCTAATGTGTCATTCAAAGCCACTGTTTCCTTATTGATTTTCTGTCTGAATGATCTATTCATTCACGTAAGTTGGGTGTTAAAGCCCCCTACTATTATTGTATTACTGTCAATTTCTCCCTTTACGTCTGTTACTAATTTGCTTTATATACTTAGGTGTTTCTAAGTTGGGTGCATAAATATTTACATTATGTGCTCTTATTGGACGAATCCCTTTATTATTATGTAACACCCTTCTTTGTCTCTTTTGATAGTATTTGTTTTAAAGTCTATTTTGCATCATACAAGTATTGCTACCCTAGCTTTTTTTCCCCCACTTTCATTTACAAGAAATATCTTTTTCCAGATCTTCAACTTAAGTCCGTATGTGTCTCTAGGTTTGAAAGGAGTCTCTTGCAGACTGCATATAGACCAAGGATTTTTTTAAGTTTTTATTTTTATTTATTTAGAGAGAGAGAGAGCAAGTGGGAGAGGGGCAGAGACAGAGGGAGACAGAATCTCAAGCAGGTTCCACACAGTCAGCAGAGTCCAATATGGGGCTCGACCCCGTGAACCATGATTTCATGACCTGAACCGGAGTAAGTCAACAGCTGGACACTTAGGGGTGCCTGGGTGGCTCAGTCGGTTAAGCATGCGACTTCAGATCAGGTCATGATCTCGAAGATCCTGAGTTTGAGTCCCACGTCGGGCTCTGTGCTGACAGCTCAGAGCCTGGAGCCTGCTTCAGATTTTGTGTCTCCCACTCTCTCTCTGCCTCTCCCCACTTGCACTCTGTCTCTCTCTCTCTCAAAAATTAAAAAAAAAAAAAAATTAAAAAAAAATAAAAGAGTCAAACACTTAACAGACTGAGCCACCCAGGCACCCCATACCAAGGTTTTCCTTTCAATCCATTCAGTGACCCCTATGTCCTTTGAATGGAGCACTTACTCCATCTACATTTAAAGTTAATACTGATAGGTATGTCTTTTTTGCCCTTTTGTTAATTATGGTTGTTTACATAAGATCTTCTGTTTCTTTCTTCTTCTCTTGCTCTCTTCCCTTGTGATTTGATGACTTTCATTAATGTTATGCTTGGATCCCTTTCTCTTTGTGTGCATCTACTATGGTTTTTGGTTTGTGGTTACCATGAGGTTCATACATAACATCCTTTGTATTAAGCAGTATGTATTAAGTTGGTGGTCGCTTAAGCTCAAAAACATTCTAAAAGCACTAGACTTTTACTACTCCCTCCACATCTTTTGTATATGTTGTCATATTTCATGTCTTTTTGTGTATCCCTTAACTAATTTTTGAGGATATAATTAATTTTACTCTCGTCCTTTAACCTACATAGTAGCTTTATAAGTGATTATAAAAGCAATAGCTTTGGGGCGCCTGGGTGGCTCAGTTAGTTGGGCGACCAACTTCAGCTCAGGTTATGATCTCGAGGTCTGTAGTTTCAAGTCCCACACTGGGCTCTGAGCTGACCGCTCAGAGCGCAGAGCCTACTCCAGATTCTGTCTCCCTCTCTCTTTCTGCCCCTCCCTGCTCATGCTCTCTCTCTCAAAAAAATGAATAAACATTAAAAAAATATGTTTAAAAAAAGGAGATAGCTTTACTATATGCTTACTATAACAGTGAAACTCGTCCTTTCATAATTTCCCTGTTTCTAGTTATGGCTTTTTCTTTTCTGTTTAAAGAACTTTTTTTTTTTTTTTTTTTGGTTAAAGATCTAATTTGTAAATACTTTTTATGTTTATTTATTTAGTTTTAGTTTGCATTTTTTTCTTTATATATATATATATATATATATATATATATATATATATATATAATTTATTGTCAAATTGGTTTCCATACAACACCCAGTGCTCATCCCAACCAGTGCCCTCCTCAATGCCCAACACCCACTTTCCCCTCTCCCCCACCCCCCATCAACCCTCAGTTTGTTCTCAGTATTTAATAGTCTCTTATGGTTTGCCTCCTTCCCTCTCTGTAACTTTTTTTTTTAATTTCCTGTAAGTTTAGGTTGTTTTGTTGCTATTGTTGTTTTTGTAAGTGTAGGATTAGTGGTGTTCAACTCCTCTTTAATTTTTGTCTGGAAATTCTCTCTCTCTCTCTCCCTCTCTCTCTCTCTCTCTCTCTCTCTCTCTCTCGCAATTCTGAATGATATCCCTTCCGGGTGGAGTATTCTGGTTGTAGGTTTTTTCCTTTCACTTTCAAATATACCATGCCACTCCTTTCTGGCCTGTAGTTTCTGCTAAAAAATAAGCTGATAGACTTATTGGGTTTCCTTTATACCTAACTGTTTATTCTTCTCTTACTGCTTTTAAGATCTCCTTATCTTTCATTTTTGACATTTTAGTTTTAACATGTCTTGGAGTGGACCTCCTTGGGTTCATCTTGTTTGGAGCTCATCTTGTTGGAGCTTCCTGGACCTAAATATCTGCTTCTCTCCCCCAGTTAGGAGTGTTTTCAGCTATCATTTCTTCAAATAAGTTTTCTACCTCTTTCTCTGTCTCTTCTCCTTCTGAGGACCCTATCATGCAAATGCTGGTATGCTGATATAATCCCAGAAGCCCCTTAACCTATGCTCAAATTTTTTATTATTTCTTCCTTTTTGCTCTTCAGCTTGGGTGCTTCCCACTACCTTGTCTTCCAGACTGCTGATCTGTTCTTCTGCATCCTCTAATCAGCTACTGATTCCCTCTACTGTATTTTTCATTTTACTGTATTCTTCAACTCTGGTTCGTTTTTATATTTTCTCTCTCTTTGCTGAAGTTCTCAATGAGTTTATCTCCTTTTCTCTCAAGTCCAGTGAGCATCTTTCTGACCATTACTTTGAACTCTCTATCAGGTAGATTGCTTATCTTTCATTTGGTTCTTTTTCTGAGGTTTTTGTCTAGTTTTTTTCATTTGGAACATATTCCTGTGTCTCCTCACTTTGTCTGACTCTGTATTTGTTTCTACATATTAGGGAGGTCAGCTACATCTCCTGGTCTTAAAAGCAGTGGCCTTATGTAAGTGTCCTGTAGTGCAATCTCCCCCTTGTCACCAAAACCAGGCACTCCAGGGTGTCCCCTAAGTGGACTGCATTGCATCCTCCTGTTCGTATTGTGCTGTAACTGTCACTGGTACCTTGATGGGCGGGGCTGGCCTCCAGCCTGCCTATCTGCAATGACTGGCCACAACTGTTATGGGTGCAGTGGTGAGCAGGCATAGGTGGCTAAGAGGCCTGGCTGCAGCTGCTACACACATGATGGCCAGTCCCTAGTACAGGGGCTGAGAAACATGTTGGAAAGTGGTCCTGGCTCCCCCACTCCCCTAGGCAGGAGTCGATTTGGAGGGGGGCCAATCCCAGTTGGGGCTGCCTACCAGGTGTGGCAGTGTGGCATTTGCTTTGAGAGGATACCAGTCCCCATGGAGGCCACCCACCAGCTGTGGCAAGGCAAGAGCTGCTTTGGGTGGTGTGTCTGCTGTGACAGAAGGGCTGGGTGATAGGTCTGCAGGGGAACACCAGGGTGGGGCAAGCAGTGTCAGCAAGGTAGATGGAGGGTGTCAGGACTGACCCCCACCAGTGCTGGGCCAGCGAGGCTGAAGGAAGGCAAGAAAAATAGCACCTACCAACACTTCTGTTCCTGGAGAAAGATCCTAAAGAGCCTTGCCCCTCAGGCAGACACCCTAAAATTAATCAATAAATTTCCTTCACATATAACCCAGGCACTATTCAAACTACTGCTTCTGAGCTGGATCTCCACTGAGTGATACGGCGCACTGGCCCTTTAAGAGCAGAGTCTTGGTTTCCTACAGACTTTCAACTATCCCAGGGGTAAGCTGCTGATTTTCAAAGCCAGACATTATGAGGGCTCATCTTGCCAATGTAGATTCCTAGGGCCTGTAGTGCCCAAAGGGACCTGATCCCCTACCTCCTCAGGGAGGACCTCAAAGAGTCCCTGCGATATCCCTCCCATGTGTGCATCACCACACTGGAGGTTTTGTTCTTGACCACATTTCTGCTCCTTCTACCCTTCTCAATGTGGCTTCCTCTTTACATCTTTAGCCGTGGAAGATCTGTTCTGCTCATCTTTAGCTCTTTTGCAGGCAGAGCTGCATTACATGTAACTGTTGCCTCACGGTGGGTCTGAGAGAAGAGGTGTGGGCTCAGGATCCTCCTACTCTGCTGCTCTCTACCTTCTGCTTTATCTGTTGATAAAGATTATCAACCATTCTTTAAATTTCCAACACTGAGTGCTTTTAAAATTAGAGAGAATGCTTTTTAATTTCTGAAAAAATTAAGAAACAGGATAATGATTTCAATGTAAAGGTAGGATTTATAGCCCAACTACTGCTAAAAAGGGTACTAGCAGGGAGTGCCAGAGTGGCTATGTCAGTCAAGTGTCAGATCTCAGCTCTTGATTTCCTCTCAGGTCTTGATCTCAGGGTTGTGAGTTCAAGCCCCACATAGCACTCCAAGCTGGGAATAAAGCCCACATAAACAAAGAAAAAAGAAAAAAGAGTCCATAATAAGTCCTTTGGGGTGTCTGGGTGGCTCAGTCAGTTAAGCATCCAACTCTTGATTTTGTCTCAGGTCATGATCCCACGGTTTGTGGGACCTAGCCCTGCACTGCGCTCTGCGCTGACAGCATGGAGCGTGCTTGGGATTCTCTCTCCCTTTCTCTCTCTGCCCCTTTCTTTCTCCTTCTCTCTCAAAATAAATAAGTAAACTTAAAAAAAAAAAAAACAAAAAAAACAAAAAAAAACTCCTGCCACAGAGAATGAGAAGAAATTATCCATTCAAAAGCCTAGGCTAATAAAGTTACTATGATTAAAATGAAATTTAACTCCAAACTTCCTTGCAGCCAAAGCAAATAAAAAGCACAATGGGCTAAATAATTCTCAATGGCTAATAGAAGGAAGTGTGCCAGATCATAAGGAAACTTTTGTCTGAAACCAAATCCTTAAAGAATTGGTCATTCTTATAAAGCAAACACTGTACATTATATGAGACGATGTGTTCAAAAACTGTATAGGAGATAAAGAAATATTTTTCATATAACTGCACCTTATAAAGATTCATAAAATATGAGGGAATGATACAGGTTTCCCCCATTATCTAAAAGTAGAGCATTCCTATGAAAACTTTTGCAAGCTGAAATGGTATAAAGCAAAGAACAATTACCATTAATTTATACAGAAAATCGCTGAGTGTTCCTAGACCCCCCCTCCGCCAAAAAAAAAAAAACGCTCTTAGGCCTCTCTGACACCTTAAGGCATGTCTTGCTAACAGATGCACAAAATAAACTGAAATAAAGCACAGATACTCACAGACACCGTTCAAAGCTAGGACAACCTGATACTGAGATGCTAAGTGTAGTTCCCTGGGAAGGAGTTTGGCAGTCCTCAATCACTGCTTGGGGTGCATGCTGCCTCTCCAAGGGCTCAATATAAAATAAACACTGAACACTATTTTTGCTTTCACCTTTCTTCATAAAAGCAAAAAACCTCTTCAGATTTCTGTTAGTGAAAACAGGTACTTATGTAGGTCTTTCATCAAAGTTAAGTGGTATAATGCAAACTTTCAAATAGGGAAGGGGAGGATACCCGTACTAAAACATAGGACTAACTGGCTTTCTGATGATCTGAGGTTAGAAATGAAAATATACCACCACTCCCCAATTTCACGCTTAGGACAGCCTCTGATAAAAATGAAAAAGTTCTTGCTGACCTAGTCTAGGAATCCTCAAAGCAGCAACTTTCCATAAACTGGAGTAGGCATTTGAAATCTTTCTATGTTGAGAGAGAATGTTAAGAATGTCAAGAGAGAATCAGGAATCAGAAAAGAAGGGGTGCCTGGGTGGCTCAGTCGGTTAAGCCTCTAACTGCTGATTCTGGCTCATGGTTCGTGAGATTGAGCCCCGCCATCAGGCTCCATGCTCCACTTGTGGCATGGAGCCTGCTTGGGATTCCCCCTCTCCCTCTCTCTGCCCCTCCTCCACTCATGCTCTGTCTCTGTCTGTCTCTCTCTCTCTCTCTCTCTCTCTCAAAAATAAATAAATAAATAAACTTCAAAAGAAAAAAAAGGAATCCGAATAGAAGACAGGTTAAGAGTATAGGAAATGGACCCAATCTGAATTTGAATACTGGTTCATCTACTTTAATAGCTGTGTGCCTTCTAATCGTGACTATACTGCAGGTTCTCATCTGCACAGTTGTCACAACAACAGTCCTTATTCTCAACACAGTTGTTGAGAATCAAATGAGTTTATAGAAAACACCTAGAACAGTGTCTATTGACCCACCTACAACTGTGATGATTAAGCAGGGTTAGACAGGGTCTGACACATGTAACTTATCAGCTAGTAGGCAATCCCTCAAAAATGTCTATTTTAAAACTTTAGCTTAATATTAAGGCATTTTTATTTTAACTATCAGATTTAATTAAAGTGACCAGATGATTTACTTAATGTAGACACTTAATATCAAGATCACTGGAGTCCCTCATCTTGGCTAATTTAACTACAACTCTGCTGAATCAATCCTTTGCGTCCCACTGTGTTCTCTGTAGCCAAAATTTTAAGAAGTTGGAAAATATATTAAGCAGACTTAAAAGAAAAGTGACTGATTAAAGAATTATTTCTCTATACCTATCTTACTCAATGTTTAGTATTTTTCAAAGCCATTTGTTCTCAAATATTTCCATTTGCTTTACCTCTGTTGATCTAGCTAATCTTTAATTCATGTGAAAGTATGGCAATGTCGTATCTTACTCCAGAATAAGGTTCTACAGTCATGGTAAAAAGGCAAAAACTGCACAAAATTAAAATTACCTCTGAATACCTCTTAAGAGAGGATATAAACTATTATTATCCCTCAGTAAGGCCCAAACAGCCAGTTTTCCTCTATCACTATTCAGATAGCCGTCCATTCAGCCGAATATTAGATGAAGTAGCTGATCTGTTCAGGAAAACTGGTATCACACTCAGGAGAGGGAGCTGTTCACACTATGAAACACAATCAAGAACACAAAGAACATCTTCCATCTCTCACTGAGAAACGCACATTCACTGATCAGAAAGACAGGCATGGCTGAATGACTCTCTTGTACTCTTTAAACTGTTTCTCCCAAGCATGCTCCATCCCTTCTGTAAGAGAGATTATGTATACATAGTGAATTAGAGAAGTTAAAACAAGATGCGATGCATGTGAGATGTTTCCACTAAAAATTCGAGAAGTGGTTCTGATGCCATGCAACTTTAATGTTTGCATCTTTTATGTTAATTGTATAATGTGGCACATTCTTTTTCCAGGTTTCCATATGCAAGCTGATCAGAAGATGTTTTTGGGCTGAATATTCTAAATTTTTAATATTCCACTTAACTGGTAGAACTCATATTCTGTGGAACAATTTGAACAAAGTTCACCTGTTTCCCTTAACTCCTTCTGTCAGGGATTACAGTGGGGAATTAAGTTGTAGTCTTAGAGAAATTCCAGAGAAATTCCTTTCCCATCTATAAGAGACAAACACCAGAGAGAATATGGTGTAATTCAGACCACACTGCCTAATGAGTATTCCCACATTAAAGATTCAGATATCTGTCATTAAGGCAATCAGCTGATCAAATCATCTACAGAAATGTGTGAACTGGGGTGCATCAAGTCAATCAATAATTGCTTTTTTGAGGAAAAAACGTATTCAATTACAAAAACAAGGCAACATGATCTAGACGTCTGCAATAGGGAGAAATGAGGATACAAATTATTAGAATTGGGAACTGGAGACAAAAATACACTTGTCTGGCATATGCGATGGACTCTTCTAAAGCTTTAGAAGAATTTTGTTAACCGAAATTTTTACACGTCAACACTATCCTTTTAAAACCTAACACTAAGACTTTTACAACTTAGAGATGCTATTTGGGTAAAAGAATGAAAACCGAAATGAATTTACAAGTGATTTTTTACAAGTTATAGTATCTCCTTAGTAAAAGGGGAGAAAAGGAAGGAGTAAATGTCAACAGAATTATTTTATAATTTCTGGGAGACAGGTGCGGTGAGAAGAGCCTTTGCCAATGAGACTCTAAATTCAGCCCACCTTCAATGAAATGCCTTTCTAATACTCTGTGAAAGAATTCTTCTTTAGGCCCCAATACCTCTGCTTTAAAATGATACATTCATTGATATAAGTAATATGTAACCAAATTATATATTTTTTAAATTTTTTATTTATTTATTTTGAGAGAGAGAGCCCACGCACACTAGGGGCAGAGAGAAAGGAAGAGCATCGCAAGCAGGCTTTGCCCTCTCATCTTCAGATTCTGTCTCCCTCACTCTCTGCCCCCCTCTCGCTCGCATTCTCTCTCAAAAATAAACATTTAAAAAATGTTTTAATTCAGTTTATTGCCTATTTTCAACAACTTGTGGGTAGACATTCACCTGAAGATTCTTGCTCCTCCTTTTGAAATCTGCGGTTTATTTATCCACTCATCCATTCACTTAACTATAATTGCCCAACCATCCATTTAACATTTAGGGGGGGAGAATGAAAGATGTACATATGAAAATCTGTAAAGACAGTTCCTAAACTTAAAGAGGCAAGTTTTCCCCTCACGTTAGAAAGGTCAAGAAGGAGCAAAAACAATTATATGGTAGATCTAATGAAAGGTGTAAGGTGCTTAGGTAACAGATATGAAAGTGCCCTTTAAAACAGTAAAATGCTATTCTAATGTAATACATTATTACTAAACAAAATTGCTTGATTACTCTGATGACTTCAATAACTCACATTATTATTATGAATATCAGTGTCCTCTGCTAACCTGAACTGGTACATTTAAGAACCAACTAAGGCCCGTAATAACTTTTTTTGATTAGTTTAGTTGTAACATTTAATTAAAGACATTCAATACTCTGTGCCAATTCAGTCAAGTTTGAAAAAATTATATCCTTTGAGGCTTTCTAGTCATTTATTATGATTTAGCGGAAAGAAAATGGGATTTAACGTTAGAGTTTGAGTTTTGGCTTTATGTGACCTTAAACAATGTAAACTCTCTGAGATTCAGTCTCCCCAGGTGTACAATGAGGATGATACCTACCTGGAACAGACGTGAAGATTCAATAAATAAGAATATGACAATATCCAGCAAAATGTCTACCATATATGAGAACTCAGTATGTCCCTTTTACCTTCTTTCAAACAATATATAACCTATTTATCAGGTACATACCCTCTTTTACCAGGCAATAAATCCTCTGTGGGTTTTTTGTTTTTTGTTTTTTTTTCATTTATGACCTTCCACTTTTAGGTAAATTAACTGTAATCTCCATTATTTTTACCATCTTCTCCCTTTTGTGTATACCAAAGTGCCTGAAACACCGGGTAAACACTTTTACTAGACCATAATAAGTCCAAAGGCTATTTCATGTACAAATCTATTTATATAAAAGGAACATAAGAAGTAGTACCTGAAATAGGACTTTCCCAAAAAATGTGGGAGGGACAAAGCCTGCACAGTATTGACCCTACTGCAAATTTTTACTCTATTTTATTCTATTATTAAAGAATAATTATTCAAATGTATCATTTTTCTTTATGCCTAATTTGGCAAAATCTGAAACAAAAAAATGTACCTTAAATTTTCATTCCCTTTCTAACATTATTCACTTGTACAAAAGAGCTAAAAGTCTTTCAGAACCAAAGTATATATACATAATACTTCTCCGATACAATTATTTCTCCAAGTGAAATTTCCACTATTTTCTTATAACAGCGCAATAGAAAAGACAATTAAACTTAGGAATGTGGGGTGTACCTGGCTGGCTCACAGTCAGTAGAACATGCAACTCTTGATCTTGGGATTCTGAGTTTGAGCCCCACATTGGGTATAAGCTTATGTAAAACAATAAACTATTTTTTTTAATTTTTTTAACGTTTATTTATTTTTGAGACAGAGAGAGACAGAGCATGAACGGGGGAGGGTGAGAGAGAGGGAGACACAGAATCTGAAACAGGCTCCAGGCTCTGAGCTGTCAGCACAGAGCCCGACGCGAGGCTCGAACTCACGGACCGTGAGATCATGACCCAAGCCAAAGTCAGCCACTTAACTGACTGAGCCACCCAGGCGCCCCAATAAACTATTTTAAAAAAATATTTTTTTTTTAATTTTTTTTTTCAACATTTTTTATTTATTTTTGGGACAGAGAGAGACAGAGCATGAACGGGGGAGGGGCAGAGAGAGAGGGAGACACAGAATCGGAAGCAGGCTCCAGGCTCTGAGCCATCAACCCAGAGCCCGACGCGGGGCTCGAACTCACGGACCGCGAGCTCGTGACCCGGCTGAAGTCGGACGCTTAACCGACTGCGCCACCCAGGCGCCCCTTAAAAAAATATTTTAAGAGAATTTAGGCATTTTAGTTCCTATCACCTGAAAAATGTAAGCATGTGCTTACAAATTCAAGAACCACCCAAAGAAGACATTATTACCACTGACCATCCTCACACATTGTTATATTATTTACTAATCCTCTCTGTATGTTTTCCTCTTCAAAGCATTGTTCTAGTGCATAGCTAAAATAAACAAACCTCATAAAGTTAATTCTGCTGCATAAACAATAAAAAGTTGGCCCTCTTCCACTCTGACTATAAAAACCTTCATTAAGGGGTTGCAGAGGCGGGGCATCTGGGTGGCTCAGTAGGTTAAGCCTCCAACTCTTCGTTTCAGCTCAGGTCATGATCTCATGGTTCCTGAGTTTGAGCCCCACTGTGGGCTCCACACTGACAGTGCAGAGCCTGCTTGGGATTCTCTGTCTCACTCTCTTTCTGCCCCTCCCCTGCTTGTGCTTGCTCTCTCTCATAAACATACATATTAAAAAAAAATCTTCATTAAAGAGACTAATGAACACTAATTCTGAAAAGTCCACTGCACAGGATATGCAACTTGTTAAAAGTAAAGTATACTAGAAAATATAAGAAAGCTAGAAGCTAATCCATCTTTATACACGAGTAATGTATGCGAATGTGAATTTGTCAACATATGATGAGAATTATTAAGGATCACTGATTCTTGGTTAAAATTTCTGCACAAGGCATATTTATCTTCAAAGCTTCTATGTTAAAAAAAAACTAAGCCTGTTTATAATCTCTCCCACTTAACAATGCACTTTTTTTCCCCATATAACACTCAGGGTCTATCTTTTTTCTACCTATAAAATTTCCCTTAATAGATATGAGAGATTAAATGCTGTACTGCTTTAAAAAAAGAAAAAAACTCTCCTTGGTTGGAGAAGGAAAAAAATCATCAGGGATACGTCACTTTACGCAGTGCAGCTAAAATACCAAGTGAAAATAAATGAATATGCAGGATAAAAAAAACCCCGAAGCATCATAGTTTTCATATATAAAGTAAAATATTCTCCAAATTGGCAAAATCTGCTGCATCCTATATAGGTATTTTAGAGAGAACTATTTGGTTAAAAAAATCGTTATTAAAGCCCTATGGCCAAGAAAAAGAAATACTAGTTGTAGACAACTGATTTGAATTTTTCAAATCTCACAGATGTATTTACAAGTTCAACTGGCCCAACCAATGCTTGACAATAGTCTGTGAACTTGCCAAAATGATTATGCCTAAACTGACAGAATAATTTTTTGCTGAGCCACAAAAGGTATTATTTTTAATATTAAATAAATTATTTTCTTAAAGCCAGAACCTCAAAATGAGTATATGGTGTTTTTCGGAGAAAATTCAGAATATCAAATATGAAATAATAAGTCAGAGAAAAGCTGTGGATGGGGGGGCCAACATGTGGAATAAAGGGCCCAATATTTGGAGTCTGATAGGAAATCTGAGGCTCGGAAGCTGAACAAACATATTTAGAAACTTGAAACTGTAATATCTGCCATCACAGAACTGCTAGGAGCCTGAAAAGATGAAGCATGGGATGTGATACAAAATAAGTGCTTGATAAATGATGGTATTATTAAAAGTGTCCATATTACTAGCTCTAGAACAACACGCAACGAATTTTGTTCACCAAAATGCTGACAACTGAGATAGTGTCCTTTGAAGGTTTTCTTTGCAGTTCCCTTTGTTTAAACTTCAAGAGTCATTTGATCTTCATATTTCTATTCAGTGATAACTATTTTCAAGCAAAGGAGTTATGGCAAGTTGTAAGAAACGAAAGTTTTAATTGCTTTTATTAACCAATTTATTAACTTAATAACACTTTAATGGCAATAATTCAATTTTTCTCAGAAAGACTTGAAAGTTAGTAGAATGTACTGCTTCCCTCCTCAATATGATAATTAACCTTGATATCCACCTGCAAAGTGCTCAATACTGTCAACAGAATAAAATGATCACCATCTAAATCATAAAGATTCTAGTAAAACGTTCGTGAAGGCTGTCATCCCATGACATTTGTATTCACAAGCAAAGACTGCAGAAACAATTTAAAACACATTTTCATACACTCAACAAATAGTCTTTCTGTTCCAATGTACATCTGGCTTTGTGGGCTGCTCTTGACTGTACTGGAAAATACAAGGTACAAGGATGTTGTTACTCTAACCTCATCTGAAGAATGAAGCCTGATGTACAGACTATGACCCTGCAACAGACTTTTATTTGTATGAGAATAATGTCCAATCATACTTAAATAACAACTTTAAAAACCATCAGACTTGGGGACAGCCATGAATGGAAGGGAAAATGAGGGAGGCTTCGAGAGTACTAGTCATGTCCTGTTGTCAATAAAGTACAATACATTAAACACTTAAATTATCAGGGCCTTTACGATACCAACAATCTAATGGGAGAGAACAGACAATACACATAATTGTAAGTAAATGTTAGGTGTTTAGTCCCACAGAAACAGAATAAAAATGATTGGCATACTGAGGTAGGACGGTTAAAGTAGGCTCACTGAAGTGACATTTGAAGAAAAACTGAAGGTCAAGGACTGGGTAACGCAGCTATTCAAAGGAAGAGCAATCCAATCAGAGGAAACCCACTCTAGAGACCCTGAGGTAGAAGCACATCTGGTATGTTAGAAGAAAAGGAAATAGGCCAATGTGGCAGGAGCAGAGTAATCAAGAGAATATGAGGGGAGGTCAGGGAGATGAGGGACCTGATCACTTACTATTTCATAGGTCACTGTAATGGGAATCCAAAGAGTAATATGAACAGACTTTCATTTTAGAAGGATCATTCTGTCATATTAAGAAAAGACCAGAGAAGGAAGGACAGAAGCAGAAAGACCCACTGGGAAGCTGTGGCAATTCATTCAAGCAAGAAATGAAGAGGACTTGGACCAGAAGAATAACCGCGGAGGAAATGAGAAGTGGTTGGCCTCTATGTGTATTCTGAAGGTAGGGCTAAAAGGCTTTACTGACATAATGGATGTAAGTGAGAGAGAAATAAAGGAATCAAGGATGACCCCAAGTTTTTGAGCCCAACTGGGGAGATGGATTTGCTATTCACTGAACAACAAAGACTGTGGGTGAAGCAGCTTTGTAGAGAGAACAGGAGTTCAGTTTTGGACTTGTTACTTGTGAGGCATCAATTTTACACTCAAACAGAATGTTCAGTAAGCAGGTGGACATATTTCAATAAGAGGGTTTATTTTACAGACAGCTAATCAAAAATAAAATTTAAACAATAAAATTAGGGGCGCCTGGGTGGCGCAGTCGGTTAAGCGTCCGACTTCAGCCAGGTCACGATCTCGCGGTCCGTGAGTTCGAGCCCCGCGTCAGGCTCTGGGCTGATGGCTCGGAGCCTGGAGCCTGTTTCCGATTCTGTGTCTCCCTCTCTCTCTGCCCCTCCCCCGTTCATGCTCTGTCTCTCTCTGTCCCAAAAATAAAAATTAAAAAAAAAAAAAAATGTTAAAAAAAAAAAAAACAATAAAATTAAATCTTAATTGTTAATATCTATTTGACTAGCCAATCAACAAAATAAATTTTCCCTATTATTCATCTTCACTTAAATACATCCATATAAAAAAGCTCCATCATTTAAAGATCACAAAACTCTACAGAAAAACTCACCAAATACTAAGATACTCCAATAGAATTATAATTTCATCCAATAGTCAGTTAAAAGTGAGTATGGGCAAACAGAGAAAATACTTACACTACCCAGTAACCTTAAATAATCACAGCTCAATAACACACAGGGCTTATTAACTCACCCCTATACCAGATGTATAATGCTTAGAGGTGAAACTGCCAAAAGATCCTGTCAGATTTCATCTGTAGCTTTCACTGCAGACATAGTAAGCCCTGTAGATTCATAATGGCATTGTAAATAGTGCTGTTGTGTACCACAAAAACAAAACTATTTAATGACAGGTTTTCTCTCTAAACAAAATAGCAGGATCATTACCATTTATTACAGATAACATGGTAAAACTGGAACAGAGTATTTATAGTTAATGTTAGCACACTGCTATGCAGCTATACATTGCCATATACCAAGTATTACCCAACTCAGTTGTTTACCTAATAAGACTTAAAAAAAATTTAATTGGCTACTGTATGAGCACAGCTTGAAAACAAAACAAAAATTAATTAAGCCCCAAAGAACTGCTAAGCTAAAAAAATAAAAGATAAACAAGTGAGATGGGGGAGGCAAGACTGTCAATGGAATAAATGAAAAATGTGAATTGCCAGTTAGTGAAATGTGAATGTTTAGACAAGTATCCTAACCTTAAATACCAACCAATAAGGTATGCAGGGAAATTACTGAGATGTCTCCTTTCCCAGCCAATAATATTTCCAAAATTCAACTGGCTGCTCTAGGATAAATAAAAAACTGTAACAAAGGACAAGGCTGGCATTATACAGCAAGAGCCCTATATACGTTAAGAAATGTAAATTGGGAAGAAAGGGGAATTATACTTTAAAAGAAAAATAAAAGTCAAAATTGCACTCGTCCAAAAGTTAAGCGTAAGTAATACTCTGCTTTCCAACTCTTTTTCAAAGACCTTATTCTGCAACTCTATACAATTAAAAGCATATAACTTTTCTTACTATTCAAAATCCCATTATTATCAACCAAAGAACGAAACACCAGCATACAGTTTAGAATGTGTTCTGCTTGAACACCTGATAACTTCGCACAGTGCCAGTCTTATAGATATTCAATGTTTGCTAAACTTCAATCTCTTCTGATCTCCTCCCTCTCTTATTTCACCTTCCTTCTTTCATGGGATCTCTTCAACCTCCCCACCCCCACTCAATTTATTTGACTAGCATTTTTTATTATAAAACTATTTTCATTTTGCTAAGTGAAAGGAGCCAGGTAAAAAGGCTACAACTTGTATGATTCCATTTATATGAAATGTCCAGAATAGGCAAATCACTAGAGACACACTAAGACACACAGTACTCGCCACGAGCTGGCAGTAAAGGAGACTGGGAAATGACTGCTACTAGGTATAGGGTTTCTTGTTTGGAGTGATGAAAATGTTCTGGAAATAAGAGTAATGGTGATTGTTGCACACCTCTGTAAATATGCTAAAACCACTTACATACTTTAAAAGGGTAAACTGTATATATTTTAATCATAACTTAATTAAAAAGAAGACTGCAGCCTAAAGTCCTTTACAGTGCATGAAGTAAAAGCACTTCCTATACCACCCTTCAATAACTCAGCAGTTGTGTATTAATCACTATACCACAGTAACATAAATGAAGTTCAGGATGAGGTCCTAAACTAAGAAGAAAATGTTAAATTCAATACACTCTGTTTTAGAGGGGAGAAACAGGCAAAACTCATTTTAGAAATACGTTTTATCTTAATAAAATAGAAAATTTGTGAACTTGAAGGGATACATTTCTGGTGTTCAATGAATTCACTCACACAGAACACACAATTGCACAATTTCTCCATCTTACTGAAAAATGTCTTCTTTCTCCAAGTACTTCATTAATCTTGTGTATTACTTTTTAAAAACAGTCTTTCCCCCTGATATGGTCTGCCCCTAACAATTTAACATTATGTAACTCTTTACATTTGCACTATGCTTTAGTATTCTCGGAGCTTTCATATACATTATCATATTTGATCCTTTTATCATTCTATGAGGTAGGTGGAGTAAACTCAGTAAAGATAAGGGACTTGTTCAATTTCTCAGCTCAGCGGCAGATCTTGGCTTAAGATTCAGAGGTTCTGCTCCAACGAAAAGGTGCACAGCAGGTTTTGGTGAATAGGGAAGACTGCTGGGTGAATTATCTACTACTTACAATATACTTCTTTTGTATACCATCTGCTATTTTTCTCTATTTCCAGTGAGTCAGCCTTATTCCAACAATTAAGATTTTTAAGCTCCTAGTCAAGAAGCCATACCTTACACTTATTCTATGTCTCCACAGCATGAAGCACCTGTAGATGAATTGATTAAAATATCAAATTATCCATGAACACTAAATATATTCATGGCTGTTGATCTGTACCATCAGAAAAGACAAACTAAACTAGAAAACAACCCCACCAAAATTTTAATCTTAAAAAATAATCCCCCACCAGGAACTTGTATGAGAGCTTACAACCAAACTTAAGCTCATGTTATGAGGAAATAAAAAATGCACTGTACAGGAAATTTTTTAGCTTAAGCAAGAGCTCATACCTTTCAAAACCAATTACTCTTCCAAACTACTGATGGTAGTAGCATGCTCTGTGGAAGGCAGAAGACCTAAGACAATTTACATACCTGTGAGAATGAAGCAAAGTACCCATACTATGTGCATTTGATATAAAAAAAAAAAAAACCCTAGAGATTACATTTTAAGAAAAAAAAAATCTTTTAACGGACAATAAGCGCAATCTCAATTAATGAGTTTTCCAAACACGAAACACTGGGTTAATTTAGAGATAAAATAGTCAATGCAACTTCATAATGAATTTTCTACATTTCCTTTTATTGACATTAGCCTTCCTTTTATTGACATTAGCCCACTGGCTGATAAGACTTCTACATACTCGTGAAAATGGAAAACCTTTATAAAGAGATATTGACAACTGGGGCACCTGGCTGACTCAGTGTGTTAAACATCTGACTCTTAATTTCGGCTGTGGTCACAGTTTGTGAGTTTGAGCCTGGCACCAGGCTCTGCTCTGACAGTGCAGTCTGCTGGAGATTCTGTTTCTCTCTCTGCCCCTCCCTCGGTCTCAGTCTCAGTCTCTCTCTCTCTCTCTCTCAAAAATAAATATTTTTTTTTAAAAAGATACTGATAACCAGGCAATCTAGGGTCACACACAAGATATTTACATGTATGCTTAGCTGTTTAAAGAAAAATAAAAACATTCACAAGTTCTCTGCCTTAGTAACTGCATAAAAACATTGTCTATTATATGCAATATACCATATTGAGAAGATAATGAATTCAGTATGCCATATACCTTCACCATCCTCAAAACATATGAAGAAGGTAAATGCATGCAACCCTTATAAATAAGAGTAACTGCATCAACAACTAACAATTATTGGGGGTGCTACTTTTACTGTTTTACATATGTTAACTCATAATCTTCACATAAACCTATGTGATTTTACAGATGAAGAAAGCAAGGCACAGAGAAGTTATATTTAACTAGACTAAAAGGTGTGTGGGTATGGGTGTCTGGGTGTGCATCCTGAATACAACAACACATTAAAAAGTTTATACACCATGACCAAGTGGAATTTAACCCTGAGATGCAACGACTGTTCAAAATACTCAAATCAATAAATGTGATACACTATACCTTAACAGAATAAAAGATAAAAATCATACACACACACACACACACACACGCCCCTAGGCAGTCTCTCCAGAAGAAACCACTGTGCAATATTGCTTCTCTAAGTCAAAGTAACAGCTACTGTGGGTACACTGAGAGCAGACAAAATTATAGAACAGAGGTAATATTTGAGGTAGACCTTGAAGTCCAAATGAAAGAAATAGAGAAAAGGCTATGCTCAAGCACATGGGTAAGGAAAGGTTTTCTAAGTTTGCTACTTCTGTTTGGCCTCTGCACACACAGAACACAGGCAGGACTGGTGACAAGCAATCCATATATCCACAGGAAATGTCTGAGAGCACACGTAAGTCACCCCTGGCTCTAACAGCAGCCTTTGCTGTTCTCCAGGTATAATACTCCTGACAGTTCTTTCTCAGAGGCAAAAATGAAGAAGAGTATATGCTGATCACACTTAATTTTGTGTTCCATGAGATAGGAGCTAGACATACATAAACTGACATGCTGTCAGCAATGGCTTCTCTAATGAGAAATACACTACATGAAGAGAAGGACAATAAATAATGACATGCCCAACTGGCTGTGTTCAGTCCATAATCCTAGTCCAGCTGTGAGTTCTCAAAAGTGTTCCTAATTAAGTTAGCCCCTGATCCTGAATGGACAACATTCAGATGGACAGAACCCTGCTTCCCAAGGGAGAAAACCATCCCTCTTGAGCCCAATTATGGAGTATGGCTAAATAGGTAATATGAATAATCTTAGAAAATTACAAAAGAATTACAGTTTACCCTTGAACAAGACAGACTTGAACTGCACAGGTCCTCTTATATCATTATTTTTTTTTAATATAAATACAGTTTATTATCTTAAAAGACATTTTCTTTTCTCTAGCTTACTTTACTGTAAGAATGCACAGTGTAATACATGTAACACACAAAACATGTGTTAATCAACTGTTTATATTATCAAGAAGACTTCCAGTCAACAGTAAGCTATTATTAGTAGTTAAGTTTTGGGAGAGTCCAAAGTTATATGCAGATTTTCAACTGGGGGGTAAGGAGGAGTTGGTGACCCTAACCCCTCCATTGTTCAAGGGTCAACTGTACTCTAGAAATTTCAATGCAACTTGATAATATTTATTCACTTATTACTGTCCTGTTGAGGACAGTAAGTAATTACAACCTTATTTCACTTTTTTACTCACTTGAAAACTTCACTCATGATCAATTTCAGACCTACTCACTAAGAACGAAGTACTCTCCTTCTCTCCTAGTTTTCCTCCTACTCCCTGGATGACGGACTTTTGTTCTCCTTTACTGGTTCCTTCTTCTTCACTCGTCTCTAAATACTATGGTTTCAGAATGCTCAGTCTTGGGTCCTCTTCTTTTTTTTACCCTTTCTGCACATAAATTCATCAATTCCTGTGGACTTGTCTTTATAATGACAACTTTAAATTGATAGTTCCAGTTTTCCAATGAATTCATGTTCAACTGCCTGTCTGGCACCTTCATTTGGATGTCTCACATTTTTACAATTAACATATCCAAAACACAACTTTTTTTTTGGTAAAAATGACCATGGTATATTTGTAACTCTCTAGTTTGTAGACATATATTATCTTTGTTACATTAAAGATTAAAAAAATACTTTAAATTTCCAGACTAAAATTCTCTCTTCCATAAATCAGCAACTCAGCTATTTCACTTTATTTTTTCTCCATGCCCAGGCAAACAGCTCAGGAGAATATTATAAATATTAATTTATGGTTTGATCAATCTTGACTGACACTTGGCTAAAACCAACTCTAAATCTTTTGTTCAGATTACTTCTTTTTTTCCTCTTTTTCTCATATTCTGTGAAGCTTTTTTTTTTATTTCAATCAGGAAGTAATCAAAGCTAAGGCCCTAAGGCCATCTAGAGTGGGGACAGAGGTGGAGCAAGGGGAGAATCCAACATGGCACCTGGAGAGTGGGGCTGGGCATTGTCTTGGCAGCACCGAGAGCAGAACCAAGAAGAAGGAGGCTTGCTGAGTACAGGGCAGAGGGCACTGCCTGGCAGGCTAACTCTGTGCACCTGCCCCCTACAAAGCAGGCAGAGACCCTGAGAACTACTTATGTGGCCAGCCTGCCCTAGAAGAAGCCAACACTCAGCCTGGACTCCCTGTGAGCAAGTCCAAATCTTCACAGTGCTGTCCACAGTCCTTAAGAAAAGCCAGCCCTGGGCACTGCCTTCACAGTCACATTGCCCTGGTGACACAGCATACAGATCATGCTGTTCCTACTTCAGACTCGTGAACCACTTCCAACCATGAATCTTCCACATCTCAGAAGACGCACCACCACTTCCCAAAGACTCAAACCCGATGATTTCTCCCTTTCCTCTCACATTCCACCCAATTCTGCCATCTAGCAGCAAGTCCTGTAAATTTTCCTTCAAAAAATATACCTCAAATTTCCCTCTTTCCGTCCTTACTGTTACTACCCTAAACCAGAATATCATCCTCTCTTACCTAGATGACCAGCAGCCTCTAATCTTACACTCCCCTCTTCCAGTCCAGCAGCCAGAACAATCTTCATAAAAGCCAAACTCTACTGGATTTGGCCCCAGTCTCACTTTTCTTATCTTGTGCCACGGCAAGCCCCTGCCCACTCCCCACTCCCCTTCAATCCAGCCACACCATACCTCTTCCAGCTCCCTGAACACCAGAGCATGTATCCACACTCTGGTGTGCAGCTCGATACACACACCATGGGTCCTGCACACCTTATGCAGCTAGCACCTTTTCTTCATTTAGCTCTCAGTTTAGATGTCATCTCCTTAGAAGAGGCTTCCAAACCTGAGGCAAAAGTAGAACCCCACTCTAAAACTCGTCCCTTGTTTGTTTTCTTCAGAGCAATTACTATGTCTGTGTGTCCATGTGTTAACCCCTTTCTGCAGTCTGGGGTTTTTTTAAATACAAGTCCAGGTCTGTCTTCACAACTGAAGTGTAAACTCCACAAAGACTGGAGATCCCTTGTTTGTTTATAACCACAACCCCGGCATCCAGCACAATGCTGATCACATAAAAGACCCTTAGGAAAAATCTGTTTAATGTTAAATGACTATTAACTTCAAAATACACTCCACTCAGCTTATTATTCATTTAACCTAGTAACAGTTATTTTCTAAACACAACAGCACCTTACACATTCTTATTCAAGAATGTACTTTTATTTTGCTGTTTCCCAGGCCGCAGTACCATCTTGAGCCTGTTCATAGGCTTTCCTATTAACCTCTGACCAGCTGCTTTGTCAAACATGGAGGTTATTCCTATCCCTGTGACAAATTCTTACCTCTTAACAATGTGGCGAAAATACATTTCTGCTCTATTCTACCCAAATTCTAAAAAGCACTTAGAGGGGCGCCTGGGTGGCTCAGTCGGTTGAGCGGCCGACTTCGGCCCAGGTCATGATCTCACGTTCCGTGAGTTCGAGCCCCGCGTTGGGCTCTGGGCTGATGGCTCAGAGCCTGGAGGCTGCTTCAGATTCTGTGTCTCCCTCTCTCTCTGACGCTCCCCCGTTCATGCTCTGTCTCTGTCTCAAAAATAAATAAATGTTTAAAAAAAAATTAAAAAAAAATAAAAATAAAAAGCACTTAGAGATGTTTATCCTAAACCCATAGGGATCAGTATTGTCAACAGACCCCTTCCTTCTCAAGCCTCCAGAAGACTATGGGGTGTCAATCCCAATAGTCCTTGACTATGTCTAACTTATAAGGTCAATGTTGTAAACATACAAATAAACAACTTAAGCCTGACTAATCTCTTACCTAGAAAGTGTGCTCACCCAAATATAGTCTGTATTTTGTAGACCAGTCAAAACTCCCAGGTGGATCTCCAGCTGATGGGCCTGATCATGGATGGAGCTAAAGGCCACAGGGTCCTTTTACATTTATGTGTCTAGATGAATGTACGTGTGTCCAAATGAACATCCATCTCTGACTACCTCCTACATAGAAGAATGCTCCACCAAAATTTGCCATCTCTGAAATCTACAGTCAGGAGTTCCCAACTGGTGATTACAAAGCTACACTCAATTTGGTCATGTCCCACTCAAACCCCTAACTTTTTTTTTTTTTTAAGTTGCCAGTATTAACTTGTTATTTTTATTATAATATTTCCCAAATGAATATAAACACAAAACCAACAATACATTTCTGGTGTTTATAGCTCACAGATAAAAACATGAAAGTAAATACAAATACAATAACGTATCTAAAATATTTAAATTAATAATGCCAGTTGAATATTTTGGACAATATTATTTTGCTGAAACTAAATAATAAGTTTCTTTTATATACTAATATCATTATGAATTCATATGAGAATGAATGTTCACCAAAATGTACACCATGAAAATTCTGAAAACAAGATTTTTTTTCAATTTTTTAATTTTAATTCCAGTATAGTTAACATACAGTGTTATATTAGTTTCAGGTGTACAATATATTGATTCAACAATTCCATACATTATTACTCAGTGCTCATCATAAGTGTAATCTTAATTCCTCCCACCCATCTCCCCTCTGATATGCTTTATCTTAAAGGGGTACCTTAAGTTAAAGTTACTATTTTTTTCAACAAGAATATTTTTTACCTGAAGCATACTTCAGAATACATGGCTCTAAAAGATATCCAAAAAACATTCCATCCAAGAAAAATAGAATACACATTTTCTTCAAATACACACAAGAAGAATCCCCTGGTTAAATCACATAAAAAGAGGGTGCCTGGCTGGCTCAGTCAGTAGAGCATGCAACTCTTGATCTCGGGGTCATGAGTTCAAGCCCCATGATGGGTGTAGCACTTACTTAGACACTCAAACTTCTAACTTCTTAAAAGGATGGCACCAGGGGAATGAAAGATTATTTCAAGTGCAGACAGAGAATGATGACATCAGAAACCACGTACAACTCCATTTCTCTGTAAAAAGATTCTGTCACCAACCAACCCATTAACCCACACCTCTGGTGAGCTCAAAAACTGAAAGAACTGTGTAACAGCTTTTCCCTGCTTACAAGACCGACAATCTGGCCTGAACATAATTCAAAGAAGGAGAATAAACCAATTAGGGCTAACTACATATGATAATTTTGATAAATACTTATTATGTGTTTTATAACACCTATATTTACATATCTGAGGAGGTTACCCTGAATTTAGTACTTAAAACATTTTGTCCATTAGAATATATTCAGAAAATTATGTGATTCATATTCCATGGTTTTTAAATACTATGTATTTTCATATCACAATACATAGTGACTTACTGATTTCCCATTAATGCAGATTAAGAACAGAATAAGTCTGCTACATAAATATTAGAGGCTATTTCTAATGCTGTCTTTGGGGTCCACTTTACCATTTAGGCAAAGCTACCTTACAATGAGGTTCTTTTGGTACTACAATAACTAAAGCCACCTGGAGACATAGTTCAAGCCATTTGGATAGTGCCAGAAGTGCCTTAGGCCTGGTCAAATTTAGAACAAAGTGCACAAGCATTCATTTTCAGCGTATTAAAAAATCATCCCGGGGCACGTAGGTGGCTCAGCATGTTGAGGGTCCAATGCTAGATTTCAGCTCAGGTCATGATCACAGGGTCATGGAACTGAGCCCTGCATCAGACTCCACGCTAGGGGCACGGAACCTGATTAGATCCTCTCTCCCTCCCCCTCTCTCCCTTGCATTGTCTCAAAAAGAAAAAAGAAAGAAAGAAATCATCCAAGGCAAAATATCTACTACATGAACTCTAAAAATTTCTAAAGAAGGGGTGCCTGGGTAGGTCAGTCAGTTAAGCGGCGGACTCTTGATTTTGGCTCAGATCATGGTCTCACAGTTCCTGAGTTTGAGCCCCCATCGGGCTCTGTGCTGACAGTGTGGAGCCTGCCTGGTTCTCTATCTCTCCCTCTTTCGCATTCTCTCTCAAAATAAATAAATAAACTTAAAAAAAACCTTTTTTTCTAATTGCTAAAGGATCTGACAACAATACAACAGGACAGTAAAGATAATTACTTTGTCTCCTTTAAAACTGTCTGTCCCTTTCCTTCACCTCAAATCCTAATTACTGACCAAGGAGAATCATAACACTGTTTCATATCATTTATAAACCACGCTGTTGCTAGATATTTACTGAAGTGATACACAAGTGCTTGGTTAAGAAGGCAAATTTTCTATCTCAGTGGAGAAGATGTTAACTTTGAAAGAACGGAGACTACTCCTATTCCATCTTGTCCTACCCTACTCAAGGCGCAAGTCCCTATAGTTCTACTTTTCCAGATTCTAGACCATCTTTATCCTGGCCTGGCAGGCTCAGGTTAGTACCACTCCCCCTCCTGCAGAACCCCTTACTCACTACCTAGCCACCTGAAATCCAAAGACTGCACACGCGGGGCTTCATTTGCCTGCTACCTTGGGCCTAACACCAAAATGCCAATTGTTGGAAACCATATGTTTTTGTACTCTTCAGAAACTTTGCCCTAGCTTCAGACAAGGATTTTCCCCCAGCATGTGCGGTGGAATCTGTCACCTTCCTTCAGTTCACCATTTTTGTATGCAGGTTTCAAATCAATCTACTATAATGCATGAGGCCACAGAATTCTGCCCTAGTCTACAAACAGGCTTGAGAGTGCCAGACCATATACTTCCCAATTTCAATACGCTATGAGTCTATCTAAAAACAAGGATTTGCAATACTGCTTTCATTTTGTTAAAAAGTTAAAAATAAATATTTACCCAATACTTCATAATATTCATACGGGTCTTTTACTTGAGAGCACTATGTGTTATGATCTAAACAAAACAAAACAAAACAGTATTTAAAAGTCCCTGACATTTAGAATATAATGGTGGCTGGTGAGAAGAGACAAATACTTGGGTGGTATGATAACATAACTACAAGCATAATTTTTAAAAATGTCTAAATTTACCTAAAACTGAAATTAAGCATAAATTTAAGCTTGTGCAGTTCTTGGGTGCCTTGTTTTTTTCATTTTTTAAAATGTCTACTTATTTGAGAGAGAGCAAGACAGAGCACACGTGACAGGGGAGGGGCAGAGAGAGAGGGAGACAGGGAATCCCAAGCAGGCTCCACGCTGTCAGCACAGAGCCAGACATGGGGCTCCACCTCACAAACCAGGAGATCACCACCTGAGCCAAAAATCAAGAGTCAGACGCTTAACCAATCGAGCTACCCAGGTGCCCCCAAAAAGTTCTTGTTTTTCTAGATCTGCACTGCATAATACAGTAGGTACTAATCACACATGGCTATCTAAATTTAAATTAAGTAAAATTAGGAGTTCATTTACTGAGATTAGCCACCTTTCAAGTACTAAATAGCCATATATGGCTACAAAACAGTTTAATCATAGCAAAAAGTTCTACTGGAGCAGTGCTGTTCTAGACAGATTCATTTGTTTCTATTTTGCAAATGGAAGATCTGCATAGGAAAGTCTCAAAACACTTGGCCTCTAAAGTCAGAAACACCAAAGATGAAATCCTAGTTCTGTGACTTACTTGTTATGTGACCTTGAGCAAGTTACTTAATCTCTCTAAGCTTACCTTCCCATCTATAAAACACTGTCTAAAACTAGCATCTACTTCAAGGTTAGTCATGAAGATGAAAAGAGATAATGCTGGTAAACACTCCCCACATGGCCTCAAACACTAGGAAGCATTCAAGAGTTGTCAGCTCCCTAGTAAAATTAATTGTATTTATGCATACATAGGCACACTGAACATCAACTAAATGCTAGGGTTTGAAACACAGAGATTAAAGAGAGCATTCTCTTTGGTTGTAACATGAAGCATCAGGAGTACTAACAACAGTGGGTGTAGAAGGGGCGCGTGCTAGATTCTAGGTGGAAGGAACAAGAGGTGGCAAGGTAGAAACCTTAGCTCTGGTATGAGGACTATGCCTCTCCTTTTGGTCATTTCACATTATTACTAGGCTTTATCTTCCACATAGGTCAGAGGAGAAAGAGTCTCTACACTCCATTTACTGGAATAGAAAATGAATTTGAGTTTACAGCTTTGCCTAATTCTATTATACATTTTGGCACAAGGTGCTGCTTCTACACAAATGTGGATTTAGATATACTTTTTTTTTTTTATTTTTTTTGATGTTTTTATTTATTTTTGAGACAGAGAGAGACAGAGCATGAGCAGGGGAGGGGCAGAGAGAGAGGGAAGCACAGAATCTGAAACAGGCTCCAGGCTCTGACTTGTTGGCACAGAGCCTGATGCGGGGCTCGAACTCACGAGCTGTGAGATCATGACCCAAGCTGAAGTCGGACGCCCAACCGACTGAGCCACCCAGGTGCCCCTAGATATACTTTTAAAGGCATCCCAGGTAAGTCTCTAAAGTATGCAGACATTCTAATAAAAAATTTTAAATAAACATTTACAAAAAACAGTGAAAAAAATCACACTTGGACAACATAAATTTAAAAATGAAAATTTCCATTGCTCTCAATATATACCAACAAAACTGTTTTACTTACTATTTGTAATAACACTTAATTGATAAAAGATATTTAAGTCAGTGAATGTAATAATCACTGCAAAGAAATGCTTTGGATATGCTAAAAATACAGTTTTCAGGGGCGCCTGGGTGGTTGGTTCAGCGTCCAACTCTTGATTTTGGCTCAGGTCATGATCTCACAGGTCGTGAGTTCAAGCCCCACACAGAGCCAACTTGGGATTCTCTCTCTGTCTCTGTCTCTCTCTCTCTCTCTCTGCCCCTCCCCTGCTTGTGTGTGCTCTCTCTTTCTTGCTCTCAAAATAAATAAATAAACATTTAAAAAGAAAGAATACAGTTTTCAAGACATCTTAAAAGATAAAACATTATGGAAAGAGCCTAAATGTCCATCAACTGATGAATGGATAAAGAAGTTGTGGTTTATATATACAATGAAATACTACTTGGCAATGAGAAAGAATGAAATATGGCCTTTTGTAGCAACATGGATGGAACTGGAGAGTGTTATGCTAAGTGAAATAAGTCATACAGAGAAAGACAGATACCATATGTTTTCACTCTTAGGTGGATCCTGAGAAACTTAACAGAAGACCATGGGGGAGAGGAAGGGGCAAAAAAAAAAAAGTTACAGAGAGGGAAGGAGGCAAACCATGAGACTCTTAAAAACAGAATAAACTGAGGGTTGATGGGGGGGTGGGAGGGAGGGGAAAGTGGGTGATGGGCATTGAGGAGGGCACCTGTTGGGTGTTGTATGGAAACCAATTTGACAATAAATTTCATATTTAAAAAAGATAAAACAGCAATGCAACTTAAAATAATCACATGTTAGAAAGTAATATGACACTTTCTATCTAAAGTGCTCAGGTAATAAATCTGAAATAATAACCAGCTTAAAACTGGGCAAAATAAGTGATAAAATGTTCTGTTACTATTACAAAATACAATCCCAGTGTGATCATTTAACACATTTTTTCAGACACATTCTTGTACTGCTCTTAGAACTGCAAAGAATTAAAAAAAAAAACAAAGACTCCAAGTACTGGGCACTAAGTTCACTTACTCATTCAATATTTTTCTTTATTATGAAATAAACATTAAAAAATTTTTAAAGGCAGATATTTTAAAAATTAACATTTTGAAATAAAAAAGTAAAAAAAATTCTGGTGGTTTTATGGAAATGGTTATGTCTTTCCCAAGCACAGTTCTGAAGTAAAGGTACACGATAGCAAACAATTACACCTGAAGTTTCCTAACTGAAGTAACAGCCCCTTAAGGCTCTATGTTGGCTGCGCCCCAGGTAAAAAGTCAGCCTCAAGACAAAAAGACAAAAAGAAACCATATATATACTTTTAGCAGTAAGGAAGGAGCACACCTTCAAAATTATAAAAGGCAGCACAGAAATGAAAACATAAACAAGGTTGAAACTCTCAATGCCAATGGAACAGAAGACCGTGCTTTATCATTCTGCCATGTTGTACACGTACTCCAACTCGACAGCTATCCAACCATAGGTGCTATTCCAAACAATTCTTTAGCTGTTCTAACCATTTAATGCATCTCAAATATTAAAGACTTTTGTCTTTGTAAAGTCTATGCAAAGCCACTCAACACTGCAGCAATGGAGTCAAGAACTCACAGTGAGTGAATAAAAAATATTCCTCAATTATCTGTACCAAAGAAAGGAGAGAGAGATATGAATAATTCAGTATCCTATATAACACAGGCCCTCAATGTATATTTAAATTTTGTCATGTTAATGACTCCTCAAAAAGGCATTTCAGCCTTCTGCTAACCAATACACATTTACATCACTTTTCGTTATTCGTAGTGTTTATTTATTAATAATCAGCCTCACTCCAAAAAGACTGTGATGTGGCTTAAAAATTTTATGTAGTATAAAAGTACAAAATGAAGATATGGAGCTTCAAAAATAGTTGGGAGGGAAAGAGTAAGAAAATAAAATATAATCTGAGTTGAGGTTTCTACACAAAAAACAGTTAACTACTCATGTCGAAGAGTAAATAAGGTATTAGTTTCTGGGCAACCAAAGTAAAGAGGAAAGCATTATCAATTTTAAGATTTACAGAAGCCACAAATATTGGCAGTTTCTGCCAACAGTATCATCATTCTTCTAGTCTTGGTTCTCCAAGCATCTGTATGTCTCATCTCTCAATTAGTTACAACCAGATTTTAGGATTAGGAACTAAGCATGGATAGTGTACGTTATTGTAGCCTACACTTGCCCTAACACAGATCTAACATTAAGCCCTCAATAAATACTAAAATGAATGGTAGCAGCAAGTGACCTAGTATTAAGCTGAGTAACCAAGAAAAACCAATTTGGCATTAAAAGTGCAGACATATGCAAACACTGAGGCAAGAAGTGTCAAATGTAAAGAAATTCTTTACTTCAACAAGTGCCAGTAATAATAACACTAACACTAACAACGTACCCACAAACACACACACAAGGGAGTGTAGTAGAAAATGACTATACTCAAAAAAAATTACTTTTCAAAATGTTCTGGCAAAAAAATGTCTTATGGAATTCAGAAATATAAATCAAACATAGTACAAATGATATTCTGGAATGCCCTACATGTTGATTTTTTTTTCTTTACTGAACCACAAACGGCTAGCCATAAATGTAATTTTAAATGTATTTTTCTATCTAGTCACACATTTGTAAAATAATAAAAGATGAAAGAGTAGAAAACTTGGGTTTAAATCCAAATCAACAAGTAACTCTGAGCAAGTTACTCAATCCCAGGAGTCTCACAGAGTAATTGAAAAGATTAAGTGAAAACCATATATGAAAATCCTTGAAAAGCTAAAAATGCCACATAAATATTACCACAATAACCAGAAAAGGAAAACAATTAGTGACAATAATTAGATTTTTGCACTGGTAGCTCTTTCCAGAGTTCACTCCTATATAAAAACTATTCCCAATTTCTATTTCAATGCCTTCCTATTCTGTGATATAGTTTTGAAAAATATTAATCCAGATGTACACATTTTTCTCTACATACTGCCTCACTTACTATGATCTGGAAAATACATTTTCCTCTATTAAATGGCTCTCATGACACAGTGGTTGGATTTATGTCCAGTCATGGCCTCTCCTATAGTGGGAACACCTTAAACTAATGAGTGAAGACAATGAAAAGTAAATCAATTAGAAAACCTACAGTTTCTGACCCAAAACTTACTACAAAGCTACAGTAATCAAGACTCTGTCAATAAAAAGGAAAGAAAGACTATGTGGCATTGGCATAAGGAGAGACACACAGATCAATGGAAGAAAATTTAGAGTTCAGAAATAAGCCTTCACATTTATGATTCATTGATTTTTCAACAAAGATGTCAAAACAATTCAACAGTCTTTTCAGCAAATGGTGCTGACATAATTGGGGATGCACACACACACAAAATAAATGTGGACCTTTACCTCACACCATATACAAAATGGATCAGAATCAAAATATTAAAGCTAAAACTAAAAAACCCTGAGAAGAAAAATAAAAGTGTACACTTCTGTAGTACTGGATTAGGCAATGGCAGAAGTGACACCAAACATACAAACAACGAAAAGAAAAAGTAGGTAAATTAGACTACATCAAAATTTAAAACTTTTGTGCCTCAAAGATCACCATCAAGGAAGTAAAAAAACTATCCACAGGGAAAAATATTTGCACATCATATATCTTATATGGCCCTTGAACCCAAAATAAATAAAAGAACACTTACAACTTAACAATAAGACATGCAACTGAATTTTAAAATGGGCAAAAGATTTGAATAGACACTTTTCCAAAGATATAAAAATAGCCAATAAGCATATGAAAAGATGATCATCAGCATCATCGTCACTATACCCATCAAGATAATGCAAGTCAAAACCACAATGATATACCACTTATACCTAAGATGGTTATTATCAAAAAGATAGACAAGAACAACTGCCAAGGTTGTACAGAAACTACAACTCTCAAACACTGCTGGTAGGAAGGCAAATGGTGTAGCGTTTGTAATGCAGTCTACCAATTCCCCAAAAGGTTAAATATAGTTACTCTATGACTCAACAATTCTACCTAGGAAGGTATAAACCCAAAAATACCAAAACAAATGTCCACACAAAATCCTGTACACGAATAGCTACAGCAGTATTCCTAAAAGTCAAAAAGTGGAAACAACCCCAAAGCATATCAACTGATGAATGGATAAATAAAATGCAGTATAGGGGCACCTGGGTGGCTCGGTCCATTAAGCGTCCAGCTTCGGCTCAGGTCATGATCTCACGGTTCATGGGTTCTAGCCCCGCGTTGGGCTCTGTGCTGACAGCTCAGAGCCTGGAGTCCGCTTCGTGTTCTGTGTCTCCCTCTCTGCCCTTACCCCACTCGCTCACTCGCTCTCTCTCTCTCAAAAACAAACATTAAAAAAAATTTTTTTAATGAAGATAAAAATAAAAAACTAAAATGTAGTATATTCACACAATGGAATATTATTCAGAGACAAAAAGATGAAGCACTGATGCACACTACAACAAGGATGAACCCTGAAAACACTATGCTTCATGAAAGAAGCCAGTCATAAAAGATCATTCTGTCTGATTCCATTAATACAAAATGTCCAGAACAGGCAAATCTATAAGAAACAGAACAGACTGATAACCTAGGGCTCAAGGTTGGAGAGTTGGGAGGAAATGGGGAAGGAGTTACTGCTAAAAGGTTTGGTGTATCCTCTGGGGGTGATCAAAATGTTGTAAAATTGATTGTGATAGTTACACAACTGTGTGAATACAGTAAAAGCCTCTGAATTTTACACTTTAAATGACATCTCAATGAAGCCATTAGATGTTTGTTTTTTTTTTAAAGCAGAGGCTGTGTCCAATGAGTAGATCATTGAAACTTAGCAATAAAAAGTGAAAACTCGTAGTATAACTGAACTACATCCACTTTTTTTTAGTATTTCCTCCTTTTACTTGTTCAATTACTAAATCAAAAATCAAAATCCAAATGAATCCTTTTACCATAGTCTCTACTTTCAAAAAGTAGTTAAGGATCCCTATCATTTCCATTCTCATAAAGCAAATACAAACTTGGGCAGTATCAGATAATGACAGAATTTGAATTTAGTTTCTCTACAATACAGAAGAACAAGTTACCCTTTGAATGAAAAAGTTTTAACTTGGAGACTTTTCTAGTTAGCTCCCAGTTTCCCACTAGCATTAAGTAATAGAAATGAATGTATTAGCACATTTACAGATTCAAGAGCTGTGCTTTTGACAATTTGTGAAGAATCAGGATAGTCACAACATATAGTCATTTACAAAGGGCAGCAATTCTACCCATCAGAGCTCCGTAAGGGTACTGCATGAATTTTAGTGGCTCCATCCAGCTAAGCTGTTGAACAAGGCACTGAGGTAGTGAGCAATTCCAGTCCAATACCTCCAATTCAGCTGGCACTATGAAAACACTTGTGGATCTGCAGAGGCACGAGGATGGAACCCTTGCAAATGTCATGGGTCAATTATGTTACCCATCATAAGAACTGAAGCCAAACAAAACATATTGTACTACTTATGGGAAATATTCTAAATATATAACCAAACTTCACCCAAACTGGGTGTAATTTTCTATGCCTATGGCCCTACAGACCCCACGATTTTATGAACAGAAACTTTTTTCTTAGTTGTATCGTAAGGTTTTGTTTTTAAACATTAACTCTTACGCTATAATAGAAAAAACACCCAAAGGTACTTAATTGAATCAAGCGTTAAGAAAAACTGTATTACTGCATTTTTACCTTAAAGACAACAGAAGTGAAAAGAAAATTGAAAGATGTACAGGTATGTGTTTCTTATAAAAAGAAATAATTCAACTTATTATCAAAGTATTTTGTGGATACTTTAAAAATATTTAGACTCATTCAAAACCTGAAAAGAAAAATTAAACAATACCACAGTAGTTCCTCTAAAAATGCCTTACACAAACATATCTATCTACACTGAATGACAGAATTCAGAGAGACTTTATATTCCCAACATGTCTACATGACAGACTCACAGAGTACTTTAACACATGCCAGTTCCCGCAAAATAATTCCAAGAAATGCTAAAATGGACATCACATAAGAGATGCACCAAAATTCAGAGGTGCCATCTCTAACTTGACAAATAGATATAACTGGGCTGTACTGGTTTAATAAGGCTCCAGAAAATAAGGGTAAACCACACTCGAAGTGAAATGTAACACACAGTCAGCCACCCTGACTGAGACCACTAATAACAGATAAAATACTTTCTCTGTTCTGACTGCCTAAACAGGCACACTCACAGATGTTCCCTCATACATAATCTTTACCTGTGATAGTGAGCTAACAATTACCCAAAAGGCAACCAAACAAAAGGCAGGATTTTAAGAGGCCTGCATGCTAGTAAAGATAATACACAAAGAGAGTACTAGAGGAATATGATTTTGACTCCTTCTAGTAGGCATATAGCTTTAATTTAGAATATCTCTGTAAATTAATTATTTAGTCATTAGGGCACAAATACAGGCAGCACAGAACTTTTAAAAATCAACCACAAAAGCACTGTTAACTTTGTACCAAAAATAAGCCAAACTAAAATTGTGGTCTAACTTCGCTTTCTTAAGATAGTAACCACATTCTCACCGAAATATAGATGGAGAGATTTACTATAAACCACAATCAAATATTTGACACCAAACAATCCAAAGGCCACAGTAATCCACTTAACGATCACAATGACATCTATATTAAGTAGCACAAGTACAGAGGGCACGTAGAACCAATCACCACTTCCCAATCAGCCACAGCATGGAGGATCTTTGCCTGCAAAGGGAGCACCACATATGTGAAGGTAACTATGATCTTCATCTCTGCCTGATCCAGTCCAATCAGCCATTCAGGGATCAAGAAAAGGAGCCAAAGCTACAGAATCACAGACCTGGCTTCTAAAGCAAACTTGCTAGCTATCCAATCTTCATACCATTAAATCAATTTCCTCGCAAATTCCCATAAGCAAGCAGTTTAACCAAGGTAGGCATCTTTCTACAACGTTCCATGTCAATTATATCTCAATAAAACTGGAAAAAAACACAACAAAGTAGGTATCTTTGCTAAAACTGTCTGAAGGGCTTATTGTGTGTGACATCCACATTTTAAAATGATTTTATAAAGAGTTTACATAACTAGTAATGATATCATTAACTATGGCTCAGTGAAAAAGTTAATCTCCAAATTTCAGATGACATTATAAACTTTTCTTTTTTAAATAGAATTGTGATTTATTTTAGTTTATTTAAATAATCATCAATATGTAATTCCTTTTCTCACACTTGATGCATGTTTTCCTGCATGTTTACAACATACTGGTTTAATCAAATCTAAATTACTATCTGTAATAAATCAAAACTAAATTAGGCAAATGTACTGGAAAATAATATATCTTAAAGTAACAGTCTAGCCATCACATGATATTATATGTAGATTTCATTTATTAAAAATGAGCCTTAAACAAGCTCATTAAGGGGCTCCTGGGTGGCTCAGTCAGTTAAGCATCTGACTTGGGCTCAGGTCACGATCTCACGGTCCATGAGTTCAAGCCCCGCGTCGGGTTCTGTGCTGAGAGCTCAGAGCCTGGAACCCGTTTCAGATTCTGTGTCTCCCTCTCTCTCTGCCCCTCCCCTGTTCATGCTGTGTCTCTCTCTGTCTCAAAAATAAATAAACGTTAAAAAAAATTTTTTTTAATAAAAATTAAAAAAAAAAAGCTCATTAAAACAAAGTAGTTTATTTTGCCAATTGTTTTCAAAAGTTAAGCAAATAAGTATATAAATTAAGTTCATATTTTTACCAATTTAGTTGTAAGAAGGTTACAAAAGTCATACATGTGGCTAAATAATTTAGTTTTTTAAAAACATTCAAACTGGAGCACCTGGGTGGCTCAGTTAGTTAAGCGCCCAACTTCGGCTCAGGTCATGATCTCCTGGCTCATGGGTTTGAGCCCCATGTCAGGCTCTGTGTTGATAGCTGGGATTCTATGTCTCCCTCTCTCTCTGCCCCTCCTCCCCGCTTGTGCTCTTTCTCTCTCAAAAATAAATAAACATTAAAAAAGTTTTTTAAAGATTCAAACCATTAAAATGAATACTGTCATAAGAAACAAGAGATTTTAGATTTCATTCAAACCGGAATTTTCCACAAATCATTCCATTTCCATGAATTGGCCAGCAAAGCCTAAACAATGATCTGCCATCTGAAAAAATCTCTGATGTAACACAGTCATTAAGTGTGACAAAAAGTCTTAGTGTTAAACGGTTTTTACCTAACAGAAATATTTGGTCTATCTGAATAAAACAGTCTTTGAATATTATTGTGAGTACATACACTGTATATGACTCTCATGTAAAGAACCACAGTAGATTCACCACAAACATAAAAGGCCCTATTAGAAATGTTTCTACACAAAACACTTGTCAACTAGCCAACTATCAAATAGCCATCTGCAAAGTTTTCACTTTCATTAATACACAGAGTTGCTATCTTTGCTTCCACAAAAAAATAAGATCAGTGAAATCAGAAATCGCACCAAACAATAAATTCTACCTGCATTCAGTATTATCAACACTTTCCTGTGATCTGCTGTCTCACCTTCAATCCACAAGACTACCAATTTAAACTATGAAAACTCCATGTTGGCCTAGTTCCAACACCAACCTCACATCAAACAGAAAGAAATGTTTAAAAGAGTCAAACAGCCGTCTTCTAACTATTCCACCAGATCCAAGATACAGTACAACGTTAAGAGTTTATTTTTCTCCTCTTCCTCTATGTACCTGTATAACATTAATCATTTCCAGGCAAGCAATTTTACTTCTTATAAGTAAACTCTGACCAGAAAATTGAAAAATGTAGTCATAAAGGAGAGAACATTTTCAATTTAATATCACTGCCTCAAATCACCCATTCTTACTTCTACACCCATTCCACGGCCAATGATTTAAGAAATAATGTAAACCGTGAAGAAACACTGTTTAATGTTCCAGCACTTTTAAAAATCAATTTCCAACAAGATAACAAGTGAATGATCAAATAGCAAATACTTTAGCCACACTATTATTCTATCATTAAAGAAATCATTTAAGGCCCCATCACCTCACCAACTAAAAGTTAACTGTATTTGTTACTCTATAATTTCATTATCTTATTGTCACTGCATTGCTGTATGTTTGACAACTCCACCATTCCTCTACAATAAACTTGATAAGTATGCCATTTCAGCACAGAAACAACAACCATCTTCCACAGTCATTTAAGTCCAAACCACAATGATATTTTACTAATTAATCAGACTATAACAACAGGTGCACATCAAACAATTCAATTATACCTTGTGCAAAAGACACAAATAAAAATCCATAAGTACTTACCTACAATTGGGAGGAGGGTCCAACGTAATCTCTGCGAGTTCCTTCTGAATTCTTTAAAAAAGACAAAGTTATGTTAAAAAAGAGACAAAGTTATGTTAAAACGTCTTCACACTCTTAACAGTTCATTAAAGTGTTATACTTTTACACTAACACTTCCCATTTGTGTGTTTTTATTTTGAAACACTAATACTGTATAAATCATCATACACAATAACATTCAAGTAGTAACTTCTACCATGATTTTGGCAATGCACCTACAAAAGGTAAAAAGACTGGCCATGATCAGTACATGTAGCCTACAGAAACAACACTGACTTAAATTAAAATGTCACTGAACCACCTGATAACACTAACCAAAATTTCTAGTTTAAATTGGAAACCTTTGCCACATTATTTATGGATCATTCCAACTTCTGATCTGTACAAGAACCTCCCCAAATAAGATGGAAAGATGATTATTAATTAAGGCTTCTGAATGATCCAAACCACTGATAAAGAATTATCAGGATCTCATTTCAACATGTGAAACTGCTATCAAAATACAAATGGGGGCACCTGGGTGGCTCAGTTGGTTAAGCGTCCAACTTCGGTTCAGGTCATGATCTGGTGGTTTGTGGGTCTGGGCCCCGCATCAGGCTCTGTGCTGACAGCTCAGAGCCTGGAGCCCGCTTCAGATTCTGTCTCTCGCTTCCTTTGCCCCTCCCACTCATGCTGTTTCTCTCTCTCTCTCTCTCAAAAATGAATAAATGTTACAAAATTTTTTTTTAATATAAATGGTATTCCTCCCTAAAGCCGCTAGGTTGGAGCAGGTAGAGGCTTTCCAGTTTGACATTGTTTCTTCTGCGTGGACTATCCTAATAATATGCAGATAACCATCTTAATGTCATTGCCCGAGATTCATGCAAAAAGAACTTTTTTTAAAACCTGCTTTTCCCATGTGTTATTTTTCAACTTTGACTTTTAACTGCATCTAATTCCTTATATACATATACAAAGGCTAACAGTGCTACAACGTTTTAGAAGACTATACTTAAAATTTTTCAACTTTGACTTTTAACTGCATCTAATTCCTCATATACATATACAAAGGCTAACAGTGCTACAATGTTTTAGAAGACTATACTTAGCAATCTCTTAACTAGCATTCTTCTCTTAAATACCATTATTAAAGAGAGGCTTCGTTAAACCAAGATACAAAAAAAATTCTCAAAACCATTTCTTGTCCTTAGCTTTGGTTTTTAAACATGAGATTTGCTAACTGGATGCCTGTTATCTGGTAATTATTGTGATAGTAAATGGATGATAGTTACTAAAGTACCCTAAAAAATAAGAATCTGAAAACATTTACTCTCAATTTCATTTCATGTCTTTTTCAAGGCAACAAATGAAAATACAGAAATAGACGTGACTCCTCTGAGAGGACTGGCATCAATTTCCTAAAGGAATTGCATGTTACTAACATAATTTTCACTTTTCTAAGCCATGTGATTCAAGGTTGGGAAGGCATTATGAGGTTGAGAAAGACTTATAAGTTCAAAGCCAAAAACACTTTCATTTTAATTCTGCTATGCCATTAATTGAGAGTTATTCAGTAAAAAGACTGTTCACACCTGCATTCTCTTTCTTTCTCTCTCTCTGAGCCTCAGCTTTCTATCCTATAAAATGGAGAGGTTTATTTTCCATCCTAAAAAATGAAGAGGTTAACTTCATGATCAGTTTTATCTTTAAAACATATGATTCCTTCTGATACGGATTCTATGATGTGTTCACATACATATAAAGTATATGCAATCTATAATTAAATGAGAAATCTCAAAGATCTGATATAGAGGAACACCCTTTATGGATCTCACACAAATGTATACAACAGGCACTTGACAACTAATAAGTCCAGGTTAAGGACAGTAAACTAAGCACACACACATCCACCTCCTATCCCTTCAGGACTCCACTCGGGGCAGGCAGGAAAGGGCAGGGAGGCAAAATACAGAAAGTGCAAAAAGGAATAAACAGCAAAGAAAAGGAGATGAGAAGTTTCAGTATATTTCTGGAAGACAAAGCAGACAGGTGTAAATTAAACAGGTGGAGATGGCCAAGAAAAGGGGCTGCAGAGTGTGTAAAAATATAATAAAGACTGGGGCGCCTGGGTGGCTCAGTCAGTTAAGCATCCTTGATTTCAGCTCAAATCATGATCTTATGGTCATGGGATTGGGCCCTGTTTGGGGCTCTGCACTGGCAATGAGGAGCCTGCCTGGGATTCTCTCTTTCTCCCTCCCTCTCATTCTGCCTCTCCCTTGCTCCTGCATGCATGCCCTCTCTCTCAAAATAAATAAGCATTTTTAAAAAAGAATATAATAAAGACACATTATTAAGAGGAGGGGAGACAACCAGAAATTCCAGAAGAAAAACACCTAGGTAAGAAAAGCATAGATCAGGGCCCTGGGTGGCTCAGTCAGTTAAGCAATAGACTCTTGATTTCGGCTCAGGTCATGATCTCACAGTTTGTGAGTTCAAGCCCTGCATCAGGCTTTGTGCTGAGAGTGTGGGGCCCACTTGGGATTCTCTCTCTCCCTCCCTCTCTCTGCCCCTCCCAAGCTCTCTCTCAAAATAAATAAACTTCAAAAAAATTATTCAACAAATAGGTGAAAATACTGTATATAATTTAGACTTATGCAGAAAAACCAATAGAAGGACTAAAACCAGAGATGGCTAAGAGAGAGAGAGTCTGCTTCAAGACAACTGGGATAGGAAGGTATTTGGACAGAAAATTGTTGCTTTCCATTAAATAGGTCTCTGTACTACTTAGTTAGCAGAAACATGAATAACTTATACAAATTGTTTTTAAACCAAGAGGACCAAAAGAATAGGCATTCAAGAGTGAGCTTAAACTGTCAATGTAAACTTTTTGACATAAAAGAATTTCTTTGGGATTTTCAAATAACTCATCTTACTTTATGCTTACACTGTCCCTTTTGATTTAAAAATTGATAAATCAGGGGCACCTGGATGGCTCCGTAGGTTAAGCATCCGACTCTTGATTTCCGTTCAGGTCATGATCTCACGGTTTGTGAGACTGAGCCCTGTGTTCGGCTCTACACAGATAATGCGGAACCTGCTTGAGATTCTCTGCTCTCTCTCTGTCCTCCCCTGCCGCCCCCAACATTTGTGTGTGTTCTCTCTCTAAGTAAATTTTTAAAAAGCTGATAAATCATAATTTTCTGTCAAATAATGGAACTTGAACACCTCTGGATGTCTATAATTCCCGATCTAATTATTCAATACAAAAAGCAATTTATTGATAAACTTGACAACTCTAAGCCGTGAGTCAATATATTAAAATATATTTTGTGCCACACCTAAGAATGGATATATTTCTCTTGACAATATATTCATTGCTTTTCTTGACAGAAAAGATTATACTAAGAATTGCTATTTAAACAGTTGCAAGATGTCCTGCTGCTTTCAATGACAGCAATTCAATTCTATCTCAAAAGCTGTGATCATGGTATGTATTAAGTTTCGCAGTCTTGACATGTGGGGTAAGAAAGGTAGCTATTTCAGGCACTGTCCCTTAGGGTGAGGAAAAATGAAAAAGTATCAATAATTCACACTTACAGTGTACCTTTCACATGATGATCTTAGTCTATTAAAAGTGAATTAAATAAATCTCACAAAATTCTCTAAGCATTACTGTTTTATCATTTCCCATTTAAAAGATAAGGAAACTAAGGCTAGTTATTGTACACTGGTAAGGTGAGAGGCAATTATCTTGCTAAGTCAAACAAATAAATGACCTCTCTCTTATCAAAACTTTGAAGACAAAATTATTTCTTTATATATAAATCAACTAGACAATTGGCTAAATTCCCAATTTCCATCTAGCAGTGCCACTTCTTTGGTTATTAAGATACTTAAGTCAGCAAATGCACATAGTTATGGAGACAAGTCGGAAGCAAAATACAAACTAAATTTCAGTTTGAAAGACTTCACCTAATACCTTAACTGTTCCAAGAATGGTAAGAGTTACTGCATGTGACTGTCATTCACTAAAAAGAATGGAGTGAGGGGAGGGGAAAAGAAACAACAATCAGGATTCATTTAGACTTAATTGAAGAATATGGTACCAAAATCATAGATATGCTTATGCTTACACTGTCCCTTTTGATTTAAAAGAAGGTATGAAGCATGCATTTTAACATCAACATATTGGTTTAATGGCTCGGAAAAAATGAAGCAGTACATGTGTACTGACATATTTCAAACACACATATTTCAGGTTAAAGAAAATTCAAGGGGGGCACCTGGGTGGTTCAGTAAGTTAGTTAAGCATCCAACTTCAGCTCAAGTCATGATCTCACATGGGTTTGTGCCCCTCACTGGGCTCTGTGCTGACAGCTCAGAGCCTAGAGCCTGCTTTGGATTCTGTGTCTTCCTCTCTCTCTGCCCCTCCCCAGCTTGTGCTCTCTCTCTCAAAAACAAATAAACAAACATTAAAAAGGGGGCACCTGGGCGGCTCAGTTGGTTAAGCGCCTACTTTGGCTCAGGTCATGATTTCGCAGTTTGCCAGCTGGAGCCCGGCATAGGGCTGTGTGCTCACAGCTCAGAGTCTGGAACCTGTTCTGGATTCTGTGTCTCCCTCTCTCTCTCTCTGCCCTCCCCCCACTCATGGGGGTGTGTGTGTGTGTGTGTGTGTGTGTGTGTGTGTGTGTGTGTGTGTGTCTCAAAAATAAAATAAACATTAAAAAATTTTTTTAAAAACATTAAGACAAAGACGATTCAGGAACTCACTCAGGTCCAAGTAGAGCATGAATATTTGGACATGGGAATTCACAAAGGTATTTTCTTAACAGTTATTTAAAAAGAAAAAAGTGTGCCACCAAAATGCCTTTCTATATTCTTAAATGGACTGTATTCCTTGGCCACCTGAGAACTCCTACTCTAACCAACTGAGTCAACTGGTCAAAACCTTTGAAAATGAAATTATTATCAAGAAAAACACCACTCAATTAATCACTAAATTTTTTTAAATTTCAAAGTAGTCTCTGAATTAACCTAGAAAAGACAGTCAATGCACATAATAAGCCTAAAGTTTAATTCTGAATGGTGATATAAACTATATATCCGTGATTTTAAGATATCCTCAATAAATATTTTTGCACAATGCATCCTGATTTCAGAAACATTAAAAAAGTTTTTATGTGTACATTTAGAATCAAGAAGATGAAGAGTACTAATTCATTCTAATGTAGAAAACTGTAATAAACGTTTACACTGGAACACACTGGAATCCACCCTTCAACCTAACAAAAATTTAGAGTCTAAAACCAAATAGCAGTATGTCCAGTAAAATCACAATGTCTACTCCAAACAAAGTTAATTTGGAATAAATGTGATTTAAAATTCACAGTTACAGATGTGTCAACACTTGAAAGCAGTACAGTCAATTCAATGACGAGCTCAAAATAATTGTTTTATTGAACTGACTAGTCAATCAAATAAAATCATCAAAATGTGTCACTGCTAGACATAGTCCAACTACATACTTGCAAATATAACAAGTGATATAGACATTATCAAGATAAAAGCACGTCAATTTTTTAAGAAACAAATTCTTGCCAAGGAGCAAAAACTGATCAAATATGTAACTATAATCTTCCTCTTACCTCAAAATAGATGAAATTAACTTATACCATTGTTTAAATAAAGTGTCCACTTAAATGATTCCTATATTCTACGTCACTCTTCCATAATACCTTAAAAACTGAGATTTTTTTTTAAAATACGTTTCTACACAAAAGTATTAGTTCTTCAGTTACAGCACATTTCATGCAATTGAGCACTTATGTACAAAGTAATTTTCCCGAGTTACGTAAAATACACATAATCACAGCATCTGAGTATTTCTAGTTCAACAGTAGTATTATGTCCTCAAAGGTTAACATAGATCTCATTTTCCTAAAGTTTATCAAATGAACTTAAAAAACATCTACAAGACTTTAGGTGGCACAAAGTCTATAAATGACAGCACCACTGTATGAAACCTTACTAGATGGCAAATAAATGCGTTATCATATTCAGTCCTCATGACGGCCTTGTGAAGAAGTACCATTATTATCTCCATTTTACAGAAAAGGAAACTGAGGTTGGAGACGTTAAATTATGTATCTCAGATCACAGAGCTGCTAAATGCCAGAACCTATAATCAAACCCAGATCCCAGCTCTAGAGTCCAACCTGTGTACTTCTTCTGATAAATTATCTCTTATAAAATGACACTATATGGAAAAGACTTCTCATCTCAATAAAAATTAACAATAATAAATTAGAATTTTATTTTGAAATGATCTCTTAACTTTGACTCTTCTGCACACATTAGTACTGGAATCTTAATTATCCATGGAAGAACCAATCCCTACAATCAAATCAAGGTTCTAAGACACCTGTAAGTAAATACTGTGACTCTACTATGGTAGGCACTATAGATATAATGATGAATTTAAAAGATGTGGGTGTCTGCCTTCCTGATTCTCAATTTTTTCCTGAGTTCTTAGAATTTAAGCAAAAATAGAAAAAAATAAAATAACTTCACTATCAACTAAGTTGGAGGAAAAGATGAGTGAAAAATTAAGCTTTCTCTTTTAACTCAGACAATACTTCCTACTCTAACCACTGCAATAATACCAATTACTATTATGCGCTGATCAGGCACTGTCTTGGATTCTTTACATACACGTACTATCTCAAAACTAGGTCTTATCCTCTTTTTAAAGGGGAGGGGGAGGGACTAGGTTTGACTATATAATGTATACTTCGGGGTTTTTCTTTTTATTTTTTTTAATGTGTATTTATTTTTGAGAGAGAGACAGAGATAGAGCACGAGTGGGGGAGGGGCAGAGAGAGAGGGAGACACAGAGTCCGAAGCAGGCTCCAGGCTCTGAGCTGTTAGCATGGAGCCTGATGTGGGGCTTGAACTCATAACCTGAGCTGAAGTCAAACACTTAACCGACTGAGCCACCAGGTGCCCCTATAATGTATACTTTGTACGCACTGTAGTAAAATAAAGTAAAATATTACCCATGTACTTGAAAAAATCATGCAATCCTCACTTTCACACACTGTACACTTAATGATCTCTCACACACAGAATTTGGTCTTTTGATACATCACTCAATTATGATTTTGAGGGATTATGGAGATCCTCCTAATGAGGGGGAAAGGCAGGGCCTCATGAAACAGACAGGAGTCTTTGCTAACTAGCATCATGGGACACCTGAGCACAAACCCAGGCAAAGCACTATCCCAAGTCTACTTCCCACAGACCTGGACAGCCCATTCTCTCCCTTTTCTGACAAGCTGAAGATGCCCTGTGAAAATCCTCATTATCAGAAGCTGATGACTGAATTACAGTTTCCTCATTTACATGCAGGTACACTCTATAACTGAGTACCTCTTATCCACTCACTCACCCCAACCTTTCTTTCATCTTAATGTCATATTTTCTCCATTCCTACCTTTCTTATCCATACTAACTCCACCCCACATTTCCCAGCAGCAGGTCATTTTGTGCTGTGGCCAGCCAGCAGAGGGGTCATCGGGTCAGCCGACTAAAGCCCTCTGGACTTGTGGGGAGATAGCGAAACTAAACGGAACCCTGTTCTTCCACACTGGCATGTTCTAGTATAGAGGTTTAAAGCTTGAGGCTACCTGACTTTCACACCACTCCTTCAAGAGAGATCAGAGACCAGCAACACACTTCTGGGAAGGAGTTGATTACCCTAGTCCCTTGGAATAAGTTGCTGACCACTCACTATCACTCCAACATCTCTCCCTAGAAGCTCATGTCCCACCAGGAGGCCTGAGAAGGTTCTTCCCAATCCTGTGGATTGACTATACCAGAGGGAAACAAGGTCTACTACACCATAATGGTTTTGGATCATCAGGAAACAGATCCTCCTAATTCATACTATCCAATAAATATAAAGCTATCATTCAACATTCACATTCTACTATGTCTAAAAATTATAGAATGCTTTCATTATGCTTCCTATTTGATATTTTTAAAAAGGTATTAGAAAATAAGACCATTAAACCACAAAATGAGGAAAAACTGTATTAAATTTAGTTTACTTCTAAATTCTTTTCCAAGACACATTCTATAATTAAACAATATTAAAGCAGATTCTCTGGTGAGTCCAGTCCTCATAAGCAATTGATGTGGTAATAGAGACTCATTCAAATATCTACCTTCCAGATGTATCTATTGTCTAGAGAAAAAAAAATCTGTATCAAGACAGAGCCACTGCCTTATATAATGAAACCAAGATATGTTTGTTGCTAACTTCAGCATTTCTAACTTTACTAACAAGTAGTAGAAAATATACATCATTCAAAAACTATTTTAACAGATTCCTACTCACTCTTCCATGTTGCTGAACAGAATAAAATATTTATGGTCGAGTAAACCAAACTACCACACTTTTACATACGTTTTCCTATATATGCTCACTTATTAAATAATACAAACACACACACAATGAATATGTATTTTTATGAATTTGTCTATTCATATACAGATTTATTACATTACATTACAGATGTATTCAACATACAGATTTATGAGGGGCGCCTGGGTGGCTCAGTCGGTTAAGCGTCCGACTTCAGCTCAGGTCACGATCTCGCGGTCCGTGAGTTCGAGCCCCGCGTCAGGCTCTGGGCTGATGGCTCAGAGCCTGGAGCCTGCTTCAGATTCTGTGTCCCTCTCTCTCTGCCCCTCCCCCATTCATGCTCTGTCTCTCTCTGTCTCAAAAATAAATAAACGTTAAAAAAAAAAATTTTTTTTAATAAAAATAAAAAAATATATACAGATTTATGAATCTGTATCCCAAATAAATGATTAAATACAAAAGAGAGAACTTAAGATGATAAATTGATACTAAAACCAAAAAGGTTAAAATTATTAAGGTACCTTTTAGCACTAGTTGACAATTTAGCAGCTGTTTTGCTGGATATTTTTCCCTCCTTCTTCTTGGGCTGAACTTGCTCTCTTTCTGGTTCTTGCTGAACACTTTCACGCTGGTCTCCATCAGAACTTCCTCCACTAGTGCTTGGACTGTCATCAACTCTTTGTGCCTCAGTGGACATTTTAGATCCTGGATTAAAAATCAAAGATCATTTATTTAGTTGTGGGAGGACGACAGTAAGTTACCTCTAGAACAGAGAGAAAGAGAGCCTGCAAGTAGAATTAAGTAAAACTAATATAAAATGAACAGGGTGGTCATTTACAAAACAACTTTGGGAGCTGCCAAAACTTTTCTTTCAAAACGTACTGAGAAGAAGAAAGAAAACATACAAAATGTATACACAAAACATTCATAGCAACATTATTCACAGAGCCAAAAAGAGGAAACAACCCAAATGTCCACTAACTGATAAATGGATAAACCGAATGTGATACAGCCACACAACAGTGTATTATTCATCCATACAAAGGAATGAAGTACAATATGTACACACCACAACATGGATGAACTTTGAAAACATCATGCTCATTGAAAGAAGTCAGTCACAAAGGACAATAAACTGTATGATTCCATTTACACAGAATGTCCGGAATAGGCAAATTCACAGACAGAGAAGTTGGTAAATGGTTGTCAGGGAGTAGGAGTGAGGGAAGAATGCAGAAGGACTGCTAATAGGTATAAAGTATGCTTTTGGGTTGATGAAAATGTTCTTAAATTAGATAATGGTGATGCTGTGGGGCGCCTTGGTGGCTGAGTCGGTTAAGCGTCCAACTTCGGCTCAGGTCATGATCTCACAGTTCATGAGTTCAAGCGCCTCATCAGGTTCTGTGCTGACAACTCAGAGCCTGAAGCCTGCTTTGGATTCCTTGTCTCCCTCTCTCTCTGCCCCTCCCCTGCTCACATTCTGTCTCTCTCTCTCTCTCTCTCTCTCTCTCTCTCTCTCAAAAATAAATAAACATTTAAAAAAATGTTTTAAAGATAATAGTGATGTTGTACAACTCTAAATATTCTGAAAAACTACTAAGTTAAAATTCTCCAAGCTAGTCAATTATTTTAAGTAACCTTTCTGATAACAGAAGAACACAAAAGAACACAGAGGCCTGCATGATTCTAAATAAAACCTGAACCATATGATGGTGTCAGCACTGATCGAGCAATATACCAAGCAACTGTGTTTCACAAGAAATGGAGACTGTATTGAGATGGTGAATGATTCTTTTTTTTCCAGCCTTGGATAAAATATCCCTAAAGACTTTCAAATTCCCTTTGCTCTTAGTTCATGTTCCCCAAGCAGCTCTAATTCTCAACTCAATTTCCTTAATATCTACCTTGATACATAGGTATATAACTGCTATAACCTTGGCTAGCAGATACAAAAAAAATTCTAGTAAGTGAAAAGGGATATCCCCTCTGAACTGTCATTCCATAATAATCAATTCCTGAGTTTGGCTTCTATGAAGACATTCCTTACAACCAAACTAGCTTAAAGTGTACTGACAACTCTAACCAAACTGACAAATCAATGTCCAGACTCAAAAGGGCCTTGTGCTCGCCATGTTACCGACACCTAAGAAGTACTTTGTAAAAGAAAGATACCTCAAATAAAGCACTGTTTTTTATTACTGTAATTAGTCTAAATGTATAGCTAGTTGACAGTGATGAAAATTCACCCCCACCGAAGATTTAACTTACGGCTTCCTCTAAATGAAAGTGATTTCATAATACAAGTCTTTAATGGGTTGAAATTTTTATGGTAAGACAAACCAAAAAGCGCTGCAAGAGAATGATCCGGATGCAGAGAGGTGAAGAGTCAACAGAAGATACTGAATGCCTTCAAAGACACATCACACAAACACAACACCACCCCTCTCCACTCCAACAGCTCCCTTCCCCCAGGCCAAACAAAAATACGTCTGTACAAGCAGCTCTGAAAACACACTGACGGAGAAATGTGACTGCTCTTCTACCTGTTCTGTAAATGGAGATCATCAGTCTCCACAGCTGTGACATCTTTTATGAGCACTAAAGTCACTTAATAGAATACTGAAATTTTATACCAGTATGTTTCAAGTCTAGCTGTAACAGTCCTAACATATATTTCTTGCTTTTTTTTCATTTTTATTTCACTTTAATTCTTATCCTTGGATTTAACATTGATTTTTTTTCCAGCTTCTTTCAGTTAAAATATATCAGAAGTTCAAAATCTTATAAGTATGTACATAAAAGCGTGTTAGAGCAGATGCGCATGGAAGTGAGAAAGAGAACAATTCTCAGGGAAAGGTCCTTGGATATAGCAAAATGCTGCTGGCAATATTTTAAGAAATGTGAAATGAGTGAGAAATCATTTTATACATCTTAAACCAGAAGCAACCCATTGTATGAAAAATATACAGAAGCCTAAATGAAATAAAATTCTTTTTTACTGAACTTGGTCCTTCAGTTTAATAATCTATGCCTAGAGTTTCAGTTCTATCTTACGTTAGTTATAAAGCTACACATTCTTCTCAATGTTCTTATTTATGTACATTTGCACAATAATAATGCTATGAGTATATAATTACTCGAAAGATTACTCAATGACTCAATCTGAGCCAAACTCAACTTTCAAACACCACTCCAGAATATCAGAAGACTAATCTCTCCAGAGAATTATTAAAAAATACTATTATGGAGCTCCTGGCTGGCTCAGTTGGTAGAACATGCAACTCTTCATCTCAGGGTTGTGAGTTCAAGCCCCACACTGGGTGTAGAGATTACTAACTAACTAAATTAAATTAAGAAGAAAAAAAAAAAACTATTAAAAATATCCAAGTAGGGAGTGAGTGCTAATAGGTATGGAGTTTCTTTTTTGAGGTGCTGAAAATGTTCTAAAATCAGAGAGTTGTGACGGTTGCACATCCTTGTAAATATATCCTAAGACCACTTAGTATACTGTATACTTTGAAACAGTGAGTTTTGCAGTATGTGGAATACATCTCCATAAAGTGGTTATTAATAAAATGGATTTGAGTCTCAGTGTGTTTGGCCGCTGGGAGTCTAGAGAACTGACAGATCAAGAATTGAATGGAGAAGTATTTGATTATGTGGATACTAAAAGAAGGCCAACAGAGGATAAGTATTAGAGGAAATCCTTAGCTGAAGAAAAATTCTTGAAGTGTACCGTATAGACAAAAAAGTACACAAATGTTGAGTGTTGGCCAATGAACTGTCATGAACTGAACACACTTGTGTTACCAGTATCCAGACCAAGAAATACAGCATATGCATCACCTCCTGTCACTACCCTAACTTCTAATACCATGTCTTGCCCAACTTTTAATTTTATATATAGAAATCATATGATGATATACTCAAGTCTGGCTTCTTTCCATAAAAAAGGAAACCCAAATAAAGGTATAATTTCTATAGTTTCACAATAAAGAAAAATATTTCATTTTCACTTTTGACCTAAGACAACTTTATTTCATCTGAATCTTAACCTACAGATAAGAAATTCATCTGAGACCGCTAATAACCACTACAGAAACTTATAGAAACAAAGTTTTCGTTTCTTTTTCAAATATCAAGAGTAAGGCAAATTTCCACTGATTTTGGTTTTGAAATGCCTCAGTACAGAAAAAAGTATTGGAAAAAAATTATTGTACCACTCAGGTGACAACTGATTTTTACGAAGAAAAAGCAGTCTACAAGCATTTTAATTAGGTATAAGTATGAAATTGTTTTGTCTTTCCAAAATACAAATGAATAAAAAGTCATGAATTAAAAGTCTTTAAAGTTATCTTCTAAATCAGCATTTTTAAATTATCTTTAAGATTAATTCCTACTTAGCTAATTTGATCGAATCATAGAAGGAAGATAAACTTAAATTCCAGAGTTAGAAACATAGTGTTCTTCTTCAATGATAGTTTCAAAGCTAATAAGATATCCCAATTTCTATTTTTATTATGGACTCAAAGTAAATCTTGGTTTCTAAACATAAAATAGAAAGGTGGACTTTTCCTCAAACATGCTATATTAAAAGTTTGGATGTTGTTTCTTCTTCAACACACAAAATAATCTTGTATTATAGCTGTGTACTCTATGTCGTAATTACATGCAGTCCTGGAAATCAGCAATATAATAAATGAAACTCACATGTTCCATAAAAATGAAATGATTCGGTTATAAATATAACTGATAACGTAAAAGCAACTATAGTCACTTCATAAATCCAACTACTGTCCAGATAAGCCTTATAACTGTATCTCATGGTATAAAACTGCAAAAGCAAATGTTCATTTGAGCTTTTACAACAGGAAAACGCTTAATCCTGTCTTTTGATATCTTATTTGTCTTCCTACTCAGATTTCTGAACTTACCTAAAATGTAAAATAAAATACAATTTTTGAAGAAAAGGTGCTATGTTCTGGGGGAGATATAATGGGGTATGACATTAAACACTATCGTCAGCATCAGCCCATATGCAAAAACACTAAAGAGCCAGAGCGTCCAAACCGCTGAGACAATTATTTAAATTGCAAGGTCCAGACTGAATTATCACATATACAGAAACATACTTTTTAAAGAATCAGGAATAAAATAAAAAAAAAAAAAACTAAGAAGACCTTAAAATCTTTCCAAAGCGCTAGATAATCCGAAGGTAAACCCTAGCACTTTCTTTTGTACTTTTAAATAAAAATATTTCAGTAAACTCTCAAGAATACACAATACAAAACGATGAATCTTGAAAACATGCAAATAGGTCTAACAGCCACCGAGCACAGGATGATGTCTTTCTAAAGCGGCCTTAATTTCCTTAAGGGAAGATGGATTGGACATTTCTGGTTGGTCGTGGGAAAAAAAAAAAAAAAACCCACAAGAAGCTACGCTTTATCTTCATTAGAAATGGTAAAGGGCAAAAGGATCAAAACATTATGAGAGAAGAGAGGGGGAGAAGTGGGGGAAGGAGGGCAGAGGGAATCCAGTTTCAAACCAGGCCAGTGGGGGCTGCAGAGAAGAGACCAGAGAAAAATGGGCTTCGGCTCCAAACTGTGACAAGCGCTAGGCTTCACAAAAGACCAATACAACACCCGGGCATACACAAACACACCCCACAAGGTCTTCTCCAGGAGGGCCACGGGGTTCGGTGGCGGCGCCAGACCCGGCACTCGCCAGAGAGACACCATGTGCAGCAATTATGCAATTAGGGAAAATAGCAAAAGATCAAGCCGGGCACTTTCCACCGTGACATTTATCCAGTACTTTTGCAAAGACTTAGTTCCAGGATGCGGCTGGGAAAGCAAAGGGGCTGGAAGGGTGGCGAAGGATGGGGAACTGAGAACGGAAGGGGGTAGAAGATGGACAGGCAGGGACGAGGCGGGCGGGGGTGGGGGGGGGATAGGAAGGAGGGGGAGGGGTGGAAAGGGCGAGAAACAGGGGCAGGAGGCTCGCGGGAGGGGGCGCCGGAATGGGGCACGCTAGGGAGCAGAGAAGGAGAACTAGGGCGCAATTGGTGTAAGGAGAGACCTGCGACGTGGAGAGGAGGTTGGGGGGGGGCGCCCACTAGAGGGGGGACGCCAGCTAGAGGGAGGACGCCGGGGACTGGAGTGGGGGAGCACCGGCGAGGCCCGGGCGAATACCTGAGGGAGGGGCGTCTGCGCAGGTCACGGGCTAGAGCCCAAGCGCCGCGAAAGAGGGCTGCGGAGGCGGGGGGGCGGAGGGGGGGCGCTGGGAGGGCCGAGGACGGGGTGTCCCCGCAGACGGTCTTGTCACCGAAAGCCGGACCCGCGCACCACGCACCCGGCCGCCCGGCCACGCCTGTCCCCGCCGCGCTCGCGCCCGCCCGGACTCACCCTCAGCGCCGCCGCCGCTGCCCGCGGCCGTTCCAGCTCCGGCTCCCGAGGCTGCTGCCCGCGGCTGCTGCTGCGGCCGCCCCTGACTCCTGGAAAGTGAAGCCACCGCCTCCGCGAGACGCTGCCTCCGCCCGGCCGTCCGCGCGCGCGCCCGCGAGTGCGCGTGCCCGTGTGCCCGCCCGGGAGAGACCGCGAGAGCGCGAGCCCCACGTCGGCCGTGCCGCGCCGCGCGCCTCCCGGCACCCCAAGCCCGCTCCGCCCCGCCTCCTCCCGGCGCGTGGCCGCGAGGGGGCGGTGGCGGGCGCGCGCACGGGCTAACTGCCCGGCCGGCCTGGCGAGGGGGCGGGGAGGCGGCACGGAAAAGTAAAGTGACAGCCGAGTCCCGCGAGTGAGCCGTGGCGGGGGTGGGCGAGGGCTGTCCCACGGAAAAGGAAAGTCAGGGACCAGGAGAGGAGAGGGAAACAGAGGCTAACGAGGCGACTTGAGGGGAAGGGACGCGGGGACCTTGACGGGCACGCGCATTAAAGGGCAATGCTGGCTGGGGGGGGGGGGGGGGGGGGGCGGGGAAGGGGAATTGCCCTAAGACGAAGCTGGGTGCGGAGTTTTACCCCCAGCCACTGCAGCCGTGGGCTGCACACTTGCCTCACAGTGTTCGCAAAGTAACTACAGGGACTGACCCTGTTGACATATTAACCAAAACTCAGACGCTTGGTTCCCACATGCACCCAAGATGAGAAAACTTCGCACTAGCCTGGAAAGTTCGCGAAGGCTAACCCAGATTCTCTACCCTACACTGCAACAGTAAAATCCTTCAGCCTTTTGGGTTGTCCCGGCCTAGAATGTACACGGTAGCTAGGAGCTCCAAGCCATTTTAACCCTGGGATATTCGGGAGAGAGGAGAAAGGAGGAGGATATTTGGGAGAGAGGTGAAAGAGCGAGTGGGAGCTGCCTTAATGCCAGTTAAAGGCAATGGGAACAGTAGCAGTGCTGTGGGTGACCTGAGGGAACGTCGTGTTCCCCTATAATCTTCACCCCAAATAACCATAAAAAAAAAAAAAGAACCCACGCCTGTCATGCAAACTCAGCTTCCACAAAATTTCCCCCACCTCCAACCCTAGCTCCTTTTGCCAAATGATTGCTATTGCCGCTCCTAGACCTCTCCTATACAGGACCTGTCGCTATATATGTGACATACTCTGGAGCTGGCACCGTATGTGGGGAAAGTGGCTGCAGATAGCCTCCATAGAGTCCAGCTCAATTCAAACAGCCTAAAGAAATCAGTGCAATAAGACCTGCGAGGACAGGAGCAAGTCAAGATCCATACATGTGTCTCAAACTGAAAATCCTTTCATCAAATGCTTTCTTCAAAAACTATTACTTCATCGCATCCCTGAAAACTGGCAAAAGCAGGTATTGGCTTCCAACCTCCATAAATCACTACTGAGTAAAAAGTGGGTGTGCTCTTGTGTATTTCTTCTATGCAACACTCAAGGGTATCAACAGGCCCTGTTGCCCTTAGACTCTAAAAAATGCATTGGAAGACTACCAATTAGCATATTCTGAGATTCTTACCAATTATATAGCCATATATACCTCTCACAGGGTGCAATATATTAGCAGAAAGAGATGACATAATGCACAAAATTTGCTTTTTAATATTAGAATATGACCAAAATAGAACATTTGATAGATTGTCTTGAATGTGTGAAAAATTCTACATCGTTAAATATGTGTATTTTAATATTTTCATTTGACTGATTGTGTATTAGTGCATTTTGTGATGGTTTGGTGAAGATAGATGATGGGATCCCCGTTTTCTAGATCTCTATGCTTTTCTCCAAACAGAGAACTCTTAAATGTACTCAGGTGGACATCCTGTTGGGTTTTGTTTGTTTCTAATGAATATTTTATAACAAAGCACTCTTCTGTTGCAGCAAATAACAATACTGCATTTATCTGTAGTTGTTTTCACTCTTGTATAGTATTTACTGAACGTAGGAAGTTAAGGATATAATACAAATCAGAACTGCCCTTTTCATTAAGTCAGGGAATGCCTGTTGAGTAATAGGCACTGTATAGTTGGTTGGGATATGACATTGAATAAAAGAGAAAAATCCCTGTCCTCACAAAACTTCCCTATTTTTGACCTTTCTCTTTGTTTTAAGGGCTACATCCAATTCATCTGCAAATTCTGTTGACTCTGGGGGCGCCTGGGTGGCACAGTCGGTTAAGCGTCCGACTTCAGCCAGGTCACGATCTCGCGGTCCGTGAGTTCGAGCCCCGCGTCAGGCTCTGGGCTGATGGCTCGGAGCCTGGAGCCTGTTTCCGATTCTGTGTCTCCCTCTCTCTCTGCCCCTCCCCCGTCCATGCTCTGTCTCTCTCTGTCCCAAAAAAAAATTAAAAAAAAAAAAAAAGAAAGAAAGAAAAAAAAAACGTTGAAAAAAATTCTGTTGACTCTGCCTTAAATTTTTGAATACACCCTGAAAAGTATCCACTTCTTCCCACCTCCCTCCCCACAGCTAATACCCTAATCCAAGCTACCATCATCTCTCAACAAGAGACTCCTACCTGACTACCTACTATCCCTCCATTCCCCCCACCCTCCATCCCAACGTACAATAGTCTAAGTTGTCCTTTAAAATCTAGGTCTCTCGTCTTCTCAAAACCTCCAATGGCTTTCCATCCTAGAGCAACAGACAAATTTCTTACAATGACTGCACGGCCCTACATGATCTGCCCACTACCCTCAACTAGGACCCCTCTGACCTCACATTGTACAACTTCACCCTATCCTCATCTCCCTCCAGCCAGAATGGGACACACCAAACATTACTCGGCCTCAACGCTTCTGACTTAACAATCTCCTGTCTCTAGAACCTTTTTCCCTTCACCTCTCCCCACCTCCAGCACTTCCTATAACCCCTACTATGCTTTCTTTTTTGCATGATCATCATAATAAATTCTAAAATAGTATATTTTTACTTATTTGTTTATTTTAGTCTTCTATTTCTCCCCTGCTCTTCCCTCCCTCCCTCCTCCACATATAAGTACCTTGGGAACAAGGATTTTGTTGTCTGAGGTTCATTGCTATATATATATTCAATAAATATTGGTGCAGTGAATGAACTTGACCTCTGTTGATTACACAATAGACATTGTTTTAATTTCTCCAATAATAATAATTAGCGCTTAGTGTGTTCTCAATTTATACCAGGCAAAGTTCAAGTACTCTATATATACTAGCTCACAAACACCCCAGAAGGTTGGTTTCATTCAGTCAACTCCAATGTACAGATGAGAACATTGAAGCTCAGAGAGATTAAGTCACTTGCCCACTGTCACATAGGTAGTGAGTAGCAGAGCTGGGATTTGAAATCAGCAGTTTGGCTCTGGAGTCTGTGAAATTCAGAACACATTAACATGAGTCCCGTGTTACTAACAGATTTCACTTGATTTTTCTCAAGTCCTCTCCCCTAAGACTCAAATTCCGTCTCCAAAACAAATAGCTTACCTGCCTTGTATTTCCTGCTCTGGTCCATCAATCCATCATCATGAACTCACTCCTTTCCTACACTTCTTATTTCTGGACTTCAACATATTGCCTACATTTTACCCCTAGCATTGGCAAAAAGGAATATTTTTTGTAGGGCTCATCTTATAACTTTTGTTACTGCCAACTTCATGAGTAGGTAGAGTCACAATTAGTTTTCTAGCATGACTGGGGTGTGCTAGAAAAGACCTCTCTGAGGGTAACTGGACTGGATTTCAGCAAAAAAATGCATCATACTGGTAGAGCCAGCCCTTGTTTAGGCTGTTTCCACTCTCATTAGGCACCCAGTGGTCAAGGACTGTGAAATATTTGGATTGTGCTCCCTGAAGGAAATATCATTATTAGCTTAAGTTTACCAAAGATTAGGACCCTGTGAAAATGGGATGAAAGACAATAATCTTTTGCTTGAAAGGGGCTGTAGGGCACTCTGTGGTCACTCTGAATGTCTTGGAAATCCAGAAGAAAAACACAGATGTGGGAAAATCAAAGCCCTGTTAGGCTGAGACCCTAGGACCCCATTACTCAGTACCTTATCAATACAGACGCATGTTACAGGTGTTTTAAAAATGTTTGATGCAAGTTACCAGAGGGGAGGTAGGTGAGGGAGTAGGTAAAAAAGATGATGGGTATTAAGAGCACACTCACCATGATGAGCACTGAGTAATGTATAGAATTGTTGAATCACTATATTATACCCCTGAAACTGATATAGTATTGTATGTTAACTATACTGGAATTAAAATTTTAAACTTAATAAAAAAATGTTTGTTGAATGAATAAATAAGTGAATTCCTAACAGGTAATGGAAGAGTGCTGAGGACAAATACCCCTGATTTTGCCACCTGGTGAGAGACTGCCACCTGGGCCGCTATGTGTGGTTACATATGCTGCACACTGCAAAACATCAGTGGACACCATTCCCATAAGTTAAGATGCAGACACAGAAGTCTGGCTCTTCCTCCCACCCCTGGCCCCTGCCTAAGTACGGGAGTCAGTCTCTAAGATGGCCCTAATGACCCTTGCCTCGGGTATTCACATCCTAGGGTAGTCCCCTCCCACATCATGTTAGGGCTGGCTAATAAATGATAAGAAGTGATAGTACCTCACTTCCGAGATTAGTATATAAAAGATAGTAGGACTTCCATCTTGGCGGCTTGCTGGTTCTCTCACTCTCATCATTCACACTGAGGGAAGCTAGCTGACGTATTGGAAGCAACCCTACAGAGAGGCCGATGGACTAGAAGTTGACATCTCCCACTGACACCCACGTGAGCAAACTCTGAAGGAGATCCACCTTAGTCAAGCCTTCAGATGCTGCCAACTTGCTCAACAAGGTTGCAGTGCAACCTCATAAAAGACCCTGAGACAGAAACATCCAGCTAAGGCACTCTTGAACCTTGAGGCAATAATGTTTGTGGTTTTCAGGCACTAACTTTTGAGGGTAACTTCTCAGGCAGCAATAGGTGACTAATACACATGCTCTCTGCTCTCTGATGATGATGTTCCCTCAAGTCCCCTATGTATCAAAGATGCTACTGCCGTGGTAGTTTCTGTGGGGCCAGGAGTCCCACTCGCTGCTGAAATGGGCTGTTGCCTCCAACTTCCCCAGAAATACAGAGGAGCTTGAGTAGGTGCTGAGATATGGCTAAAGGGTCTCGAGTGAGCGTAGGCCAGGAATGGAAAAAAGGAAAGGTGGTTCAGAGCAGCCATCTTTAGACACCATAAGATAGGGAGAATCTGCTCTGGAAAAGACTATCATCAGAACAAAGGAAAGAATAATGATAGGTAAGAGTCAGAGATTCGTTGAGCAATGAGATTATAGATAAGGTTTTCTTCGTTAAAGTTATTATACTGTTATTAGTACAATAAGTAAAAAAATCTCAAACTTAGCAAAACCTCTGAAGCAGACAAAGACAGAACAAAGGAAAGCCTTGCTCTGATTTTGCCCATCTTAATGCAGTACAGGGGTCCTCTGGAAGTGGGCTGTCCGGATTTACGATCCTGGCTCTACTTCTCCCACGCTGTGATGATGGACAAGGTATTTATCGTCTCACTAGCTCAGATTCCTTGTCTACTAGTGGGGCTTATTTTAACAGCTGATACTTACATAGGGTAAGAGGGAAGATTAAATGAGTTAATACATATAAGCAACTTAAATAGAGCTTGAAACAAAACAACTGTCACGCAGGTATGAGCTCCGAGTCTTCCTAGTGCTTTGCTAAGTAGCAGGTCACATCACCCTCAAGTCTGATGCTATTATCTCTCTGGACTTTGACACTTTTTCTTGCAAACAGTCTCGCAGTCTTGCAGTGTGTGTCCCTGCATCCTAGACTGTTTAAAAGTCTACGTCCCCTGGTTTGCTGTGAGGTACTCAAGGGCTCAAGAGACCATACTTAGGATGAAGAGTAGGCACCCCCTTCATGTTGGTCAAATGAATGAATACACCAACTTGTTCAACTGCCATTTCCCCAAATCCCATAATTTGGGGAAGTAGGTGTAATTGTTCCATGTCATCCATTTTAGCAGCCATTTCAAAGAATGCATAAGTTCTTCACTATTTCTGTTCAATTTAAATTCAGAAAGTATATTGATGAATATTTCCCAGAGCTTTATAAACCCTCTGGCCCTCTCTGCATGAAGAAACACTATGAAATCTCTTTATATATGGCCAAAGTGAAAAAGAGAAACTATTTACTCTCTATCTTATTGCCTTTATCTTCCTCTACAGTCATCTTGGTATTTCCTTGTCTACTTGGAAATGTACAGTTTTTAAAGGACACTTTTATCAAGATGTAGTTCACAGGCCATACAATTCACCAACATAAAATGCATAACGATGGTTTTTAGCACATTCACATATTCATGGGAGGGCACAATTTTTGTGAACGGAGAAGAATAAAGATTCTTGTGCTCCTTTCACTTGTGTCTATTCTGTTATATTTTTTCTGTTGACCAGGACTTACTATAAGTACCCTATCGATGAACTATTTCCTTGGGTTCTCTGGGATTCCCATTCAAACCAAGGGCAAATGAAAAGGCAGTATCATGAGAGAAGCCAAGTGTCAGGGCCCCCAGTCAGTGATTTATCTTACTGGTATAGATGGTATTCTTGCAGTGTCTTGGAACACTGGCATCCCTCCTGTAATCAGCTGAGTCTTCCAGAAAGCAGACACCAAGATGTAGTTACGAATGGAAGAGACTTAACTATTTATCTATGAAAAAAAAATAGAGGAAAGTAGCAGGAGTAGACAGTGACATCCTTCAGGCTACCATGCAGGTTTGACACCGGTGAAAGGAGGGAGGAAGGAGGAAGGGTTGGGTGGGAAGAGTCTCAGGCTGCAGTGCAGCTCTGAGGAAGGCCTGTCCAGCCTAACCAAAGCCCCAGAACAGACACTGCCCGCAAAGCACTTCCACACTGGGCAGAAATGGCCAGATCCTAATGCTTCCATCATGCGTACTCATTTGCTAAGACTGCCTGGGAAGAGCGTGTCCCCGACTCAAAATGTAAGATGGGTCCTGAAGGCACTTATAGCTGGAAGCTGTCAGCTAACTAATCCCCTTGCATCTGATAGGCGAGTTCTTTCCTGAAGAGTGATACAAGTTATTCACCTCCATAGCTGCGCACTCGCCTGGCCTCTTTGTCAGCCGAACTCCACATTCATGAAGATAGTTTGACAATAGATTTCTGTTTGTCCACCTGCCTTGGACTTGCTAACTCGAGTGACTTCCTTTACTCATGCTGTTGCTCACCGTCTCCACTTTGACCCAGGTTATAAGCTTTGGGCTTTCGATCACAGCTGACACACTGCCCCTGGTTGTTCCATTTGCATTTGCTTAATAGTTTATATATGCAATCTCATGCTATGCTCAACTTATACTAGATTGGCCTCAGGAATCAAAACAAATGCCTGAGTCCTTTGGAGATTTACGGATAGAGTGAACTGAGTATTAACTTTCTTACTGATTCCCATCATTCCTCCCTCTGTCTTTGAAAGGTAAGAGAAAGAGCCCCCACTGCAGGAGGTTCTGAAGAATACATAAGAATTCAAAGAGTTGGCTGTCTCTGCCCACCCCCCAACTTTTTCCAAAACTGCATCCCTAGGGACTTATGCACCTCTGAGGAAGGTTCAGATGGAAGAACTAAATACAGTTATCTCTCTACTCCTTCAGAGGAAGGGGCAAACATATGGTATCTCCCCCATTTACCCTCAGCCTAACTTTGCCAAGAACATGCATAGCAAGTTGCTTCTTAACTCGTGAGTTGGAGAATATCGACTGATACACATGGTGTGTGTGTAAATATCTTTACATAGTGTATACATAATTTATTCTGAATTTGACTCTCAAAATGCATAATTAGCATTGAATGAGTAATAAAAATTGTTTTGCAAATACTACCAGAAAGCTGCTGGATATTTGTTCCTGATATATAGGCTAGGTTTTCATCAGTGAAATCTTGTGGAGGATGACCAATTACACTGTTAGCGCTAAATTTCACGAGTACTTCTTTCAGTCATGCTATTTAGTAGTATAAACAACATTTTGAAATTTTTTTAAATTCACGTAAAAATTATAATTAAGCCATCCACACCGCGTTGTTCTTTACCCTTCCCTCCTCTGAAGTATTTTTTCATTTGTTATCTTTACTTTCCTAATTTTTTGCTCTCACTCCTCACTCATGGAATCATGTAGGATGGGGGACAGATACAGAAAGGGAAGAAGACAAGGCCACAGCTTTGTCTAATCTGGGATTCAGAATATCAGGTATGCCCTTAGGGAGGAGCAGGGATATTTCAATAAGGGGCCAAGGAGTGTCCTGTGAAGAATGGACCTTAAAGAAAAAAGAAGAATGGAGACCTAGAAGAATATGTACTTAAGGACAATGAACACATCACTCTGGATAAAGGTGGTTGTAAGCAAGACATAAAATCTGTTGCTCCCTGATTATTCCAACTCAAGCCCCTGTAGGCTGCTGGTTAAGTCCAAGGGGGGAAATGTCCATGACTTAGAACTAACAGCTATTTGCCCATAAAATATATTTGACATTATAGGGTTCTGGATTGACAGCAATTGTACAGTGTATCACAAAAGGGGGAAGAAGTCAGCTATTGCCATGCGGAGGGAGTTGACAGTTCAGTGGCAGTGGAAGAGGGTGGGAGTCAGCAGCATAGTGGCTTTGGCACAGAGGCACAACTCTGGCCCTGGGAGGCATTGGCGGGAAAGAAGGGCCTGTGTTATAAGCACATGTGGGAGCACATCCTATGACTCCCAGAGGTGACAGCACAGGAGGCTCTGAAGCAGTTCAAAGCTCTTAGCAATTGAGTAAAGGATTTTGTAGGATGTTGAATCCAACCACGATCTGATTTAGAATTCTTTCAAAATAATGTTCGTGAAGATCTCCAGTGATTGGACCTCTTAGCTCCCCCAACAGATGATTCCATCTTTGGACACTTTTGACCTTCTTCACCACTAAATTGCCTCTTGATCCTTTTCTCATTAGGCTTTGGGCAACACAATAATGCTCACAGCTCTTCTGCAAGAAAGTTTTTTCATTATTTAAAAATGTCTACCGTGCCCTGTAAGTTGTCTCCTCCCCTAAAGTAAGCATCCCTTTTTTCTTCATTTATCTCTCATCTGACACAGCTTTTTGTTCCCTCACCATTTAAATCACTCTCTTCCCAATGCACTTGAATTTGTCCATGTTTCTGTTAAAATGTAGTGCCAGGAACTGAACACAATATTGTAGGAGGAGTCAGCTTAGCTGAAAGCAGAAGGAAACTGTTTGTCACCTGCTGTCTCCATCCCAGGAATCTCTGATTATGAACTCAAATGTAATTTAAATTCCCATACTACATGGGGATATTGCTTTTCAACTAAATATTAGATTAAGGTCAAAAGAATAAAAAAAATTTTTTTCAGGAGACTCACAGTTTAGGAAATAATCCGGGCATATCTATTCAGTACATTCTAAATCTTTATCCCTCAAATTAGCATACACCCACCACGCCTCAGGCCTCTAGAAAATAAGGTTGTTAGCATTAAAGAACAGTCACAAATTTGACCTCTTCCAGAAACTCTTAGTTTTTTTTTTTAGAAATGTGGGGTTTTGGGGGGGCAGTGGGGGAACAAAGGTATTAATGGCAAGTCAGAATTACATACTCTTATCCCAAGAATAGGGGGACTCATCCCCCAAAGAAGAAGTCAGGTAGGCTCTTAATTTGCTTTTGAAATTATATTATGCTTTCATTGTGGTAGTAAAATCTATAAATTGATTTATTTCTTTTTTTAATGTTTATTTATTTATTTTGAGACAGAGAATATGCACATGAGATGGGGAAGGGCAGAGAGAGAGGAAGAGAGGGAATCCCAAGCAGGCTCCATGCTGTCAGTGCAGAGCCGCATGCAGGGTTCGATGTCATGAACTGTGAAATTGTAACCTGAGCTGAAATCAAGAGTCAGATACTTAACCCGCTGAGCCAACCAGGCATCCCTATATTTTCTGAAAGAGCCATGAATCATAATTAATCCACGTATGGTTGACTACACAGTACAACCTCATTACATTTATAGTACTAATGATTTGTTTACTAAACTTTTTTCCTTCCACACCATAAATTCAGCATTCCCAACATTTCCCATGTTTCCATGCTTTTATTTCTAATAGCTGAGTTATACATAAACATGCTATTAGTGAGGCCATGTTTTAAAACACTAAGCTGTTCCAAGCCTCTTTACCTTTGGATACTATTCCTGGAATCTATTGCTGCATAACAAACCAAAAGTTTGTAGTTTCAATAACAGCAATCATTTATCTTGCTCATGAGTCAGAAATTTGGTCAGGGCTTGGTGGGAATGATTTATCTCCCCGCAACACAATGTCACTTGGAGAGTTTCACTGAAGAATGGAAGACCTGCTTTAAAGATGGCTCATTCACACGGCAGGCAAGTTGGTATTGGTTGTTGGCTAGGAGCTCAACAGGAGTCCTGGGTGGGGAACTCAGGATCCCCATAAGGACGGTCCATGGATTTCTTGGCTTCCTCACAGTCTGGTGGCCGGGTTCCAAAAGTGAGCATCCCAAGAAAACCAGACAAAAATTCCATACTCTTTCCTAATATAGCCTCATAAATCACCTGGTGTCATCTCTCCATATTGGATTCATGGAAGCCATCATAATTCCACCCAGATTCAAGGAGAAGGGAATTAAACTTTATCTCTTGATAGGGGAGTGACAAGTTTCTAGAAGGTTTTATGGAACTAGAGATATTGCTGCAGCCATTTTTGGAAAATATAATCTGCTACAGATACATCTGTATCCCTTTGTCTTGAATCCCCTTTCCCTCATTGTTCTCTAAGAATCCCAGTGCATCCTTCCAGTGCTCTGTTCACACATTACTCACTTCTGCTGTGTCACCTGTGTGCCTCAGATATTTGTCTAGTATCCCTCTTAATACAATGACTTGCACTTGTTGATATCGAACTCGTCATTACATTTGAGTTCCTCAAGAGCCAGTACTGCAAACACTCTTGGCTCACCAGTCAGCCATCTCCCAGGTGATAAAGGGTTGATGGTGCTGAAGCAACCCTTCACCGCTATAGATGTCCCTCCCATTCCACAGCTGCTCTTAGAGCCAGCTTAGTAAGGCTCCTGATCTGGGCCACTGATTTACAGCTTTGCTACTCAAAGTGTGGTCCACAGGCCAGCAGCAGAGCATCGCCTGGAAACTTAGAAATGCACATCATCACACCTTACCTCAGACACACCAAATCTACACTTTAACAAGATCCCAGTGATTTGTTTGCATATGAAAGTTCTGAGAAACATGGCTTTAGAGAACACCTCTGGTCTCCTTCTAAATAAGTCAGTGGGGCCAAGGCAATGTGCCTGTCCATCTGGAGCCCATGCCTCTGCTTCTAGACCATGTCTCTGGTAAACAGAACTGGAAGTACCTGCCCAAGTGGCTCTGAGAGAGCTCTTTCCTAGCAACTACTTGGATCTCTGCTGTCGGTCTGTCCTGAAAGGGGACTATGTTTCTATTATGCACAACCCTGGGTTGAAGGGGTGACCACACACACACACACACACACCACCTGCCCATGAAGCCCCTCATGGTGCCAGGGAGTGAGAAGAGAAGAGGGCAGTCTGTGGCTGGGACTTCCATTCTTACCCTTTGCTATGGGTCCCAACAATAGTTAAGAGGAAGCTAACAGGGATACTCATTTTTACAGCCTGTCTGATGGGATTTTGCTAGGGATTACACTGCATTTATAGATCAATATGAGAAGAGCCACCTCAACAATATTTAGTCTTCCAGTCCAGCAACATGAAATGTCTTTACATTTATTTAGGTCTTCTTTAATTTCTTTCGATAATGTTTCATAGTTTTCAGTGTACAAGTCTTGCATTTCTTCCTTTAAACTTATTCCTAAGTAGTTTATTCTCTTTGTTGTTACTGTGAAGGAATCATTTTCTTAATTTCCATTTCTGGTTTTTCCATTGCTAATGTATAGAAAGATACAATTAATTGGTGTATTGATTTTGTAATACTGCTAAAGTCCTTTATTAGTTCTGGTGAATTTTTTGTGGATTCCTTTGGATCATGTCATCTGTGATTAAAGACAGTTTTACTTCTCCTTTTCCAATCTGGATGCCCTTCATTTAAAAAGAGGTGGGTTTTTTGTTTTTTTTTTTATTGTACTAGCTATAGAAACTCCAGTGCAAAGTTGAAGAAAATTGGTGAAAGCAGACATCTTTGCGTTGTTCCTGATCTTAGAAGGAAAGCATTCAATATTTCAAGCATTCAGTATGATATTAGCTGTGGCTTTTTTATAGATGCCCTTTATCAGGTTGAGGAAGTTCTATTCTATCCTTAGTTTGAGAGTTTTTATTATGAATGAATGTTGGATTTTTTTCAAATGCTTTTTTCTGTGTCTATTGAAATGATCATGTGGTTTTTGTGTCTTTTGAGATGATTGTGTGGTTTTTGTCTTTTATTCTGTTAATCGACTACATCTTCTTTTTTTCTTTTTCATTTAATATGCACTTTCAGGAATTTTTAGGGCTTCCTGAAGTTCACAGCCAAAAGTTGTTAACTTTTACTTCCTCTGTTTGTCTTGGAGGCAACTGATTTTCTTCCCTGAAATAAAACAATCTGATTGTCAAGTGTTACTCCCAGCCTCCTACCGGGATGAGTCTAATTTCTCTTCCCTCTCTTGAGTTTTAAGTCGTCTCAAGACTATGTTGAAATATTCTAAAAAGAATTAGACTTCTAAGGAGCAAATGGGGCTAAATTGATATGAAATTTAAACCCATTCAGATAAAACCTACCCTCTCTACCACAGTTTTTGCATCTCACCTGAAAGCCAGAGCAAAATAAATCTCCAGATACTGCTTATCCAGAAAACAGTTATAGAAATAGAATTGAGGACTGGAGGAGAGAGATGACGTATAGATAAGGATTCTGGAAAGAATCTTTTGTGCGAGCACTTTAATTAACAAACCCCAGACCCTTCATCCTGATAACAGCAAACATTTACTGAGTGCTACTCTGTATTTGGACTGTCCAAAGTGCTTTAAATGACCTCATTTAGATATCACAGCAAATCCATGAGCTAAGCATTGTTTCATTTTCCAGCAGAGGAAACTGAGGCACAGACTGATTGGGCATCTTACCTGATGTCACGCCTTTAGTCAGTGGTGGAGCCAGAATGTGAGTCCAGGCTGAGTAACTCCAGTCTGTGTGCCTAATCACTGTGTTATACCAAAAGAAAGTAAGGGCAATATTAGGACTGGGTTCTAGTGACTTACAGTTTATATGGCGTAAAATCCAATGTCTCAGAAACGAAAAAAGAGTCTAACCTTTACCCCTATGTCTGATGCCTACCATCAGAATTGGTCCTTTGAGTCCAGTATCAAAAGTATTGCGTGTGTGTAGTAAGACAAATAACATATTTTAAATGGGGAGAAGATTTGAACAGATACTTCAGAGAAAAACTATATGAATGGGAATAAAAAGCGCATGAAAAGATGCTCAGCATCATTAGTCATCAGAGAAATGCAAACTAAAATCGCAATGAGATACACTGCACAACTTTCCAAATGGGAAAAGGGAAAAGGCTGACATGACTAAATGTTCGTGAGGATGTACAAAAACTGGAACCTTCATGTATTGCTGGTGGCCATGTAGAACAATATATCCACTTCATTTTTATTTTATTTTATTTTATTTCATTTCATTTTATGTTATTTCCAGTGCAGTTAACATACAGTATTATATTAGTTTCAGGTGTGCAATATAGTGATTCAATCATTTATTTGACCACTTTAGACGGCAGTTTTTTATAAAGCCAAATATGAACTTACCATATCTCATAGTTATTCTGCTCCAAGTATTTACTCAGTAGAAATGACAATATATGTCCAAGAAAGAATTGCACAGAATGGTGATAACTTTGCTCATGGTAGTTCCAAAGTGGAAATAGTCCAAATGACCATCCAGGGGAAAATGAATAAACTGGTATACCCAGGAGCACCTGGGTGGCATAGTTGGTTAAATGTCCGACTCTGGATTTCAGCTCAGGTCATCACCTCGCTGTTCATGAGTTTGAGCCCCGCGTTGGGCTCTGTGCTGATGGCGCAGAGTCTGCTTGGGAGTCTGTCTCCCCTCTTGCCCGTCCCCTGAATGTGTGTGCCCCACCCCCCAATAAATAAATAAACTTAAAAAAAATTTTTAAAACCTCCTATATCCTTACATACAACAACACGAATGAACCTCAAAAGCATTATGTTGAGATAAAAAAAAAAGCCAGACACAAAAAGTACCCATAGTATGATTTCGTCTATATGAATTCTAGAGCGGGCAAAATTCATTTGTAGTGATGAAAAGCAGATCAGTGGTTGCCTAGGGCTGGGAGGTCAGGTGTGGGGTGAGATTAACTGCAAAGGGGCAGGAGGAAGCCTTTTGGGGTGATGAGAAACATTAGATAGTTTGAGTGTGGAGATGTCTGCACAGGTGTATATCTGTTAAAACCGTTTGCACTGTATACTTAAGATAGCTGAATTTTATTCTATGTAATTATACTTGAAAAAAAGTTGATTTAAAAAGAAAAACTATATGCATGATGAAAAATACCACAATAGAAAATTTTCTTGGTGATTAATTTGTTGTTTATTTTATTCACCTAGAGGGTAGAACAGTTTTTATGGGAAGAAGGGAAAAACAAAGGATATGGTTCCTGAGATGCACTGTTCCAGAAGGAAGTTTTGGTGACCTGCTAATTTGGTGACATCCTTCAGGTGACTGGATGGCTGAAGGGAGGGGGACCTGAGGGTGGGGGTGGGGGATGGTGAGAATGGAGGGAGACTAGAACGACTGCCCGCTGTACTATTGCCGATGCTATCTGGTACAAAGCTATTCACTCTATTGTTACATTTCTACCATAATTATTTTGTCTTTAGTTTTTCAATTTGTTGAACTTCACTCTCTTAAAAGAAGTGACAAAGAATATCAGGAGAAAATAGAAAGGTGGAGTGGGATAGGATGAGGGACTGGAATCATTCAGACAATGACTGCTTAATTATGTTGTAAATAATTTACTACTGAGAAAGAAGAATGACAAAGCCCTTAAAGAAGTAAGAAGGAGGAGCCTGGGGTGTTCCAGAGGCCAGGGAAGTGGGTGTACTACCTTGATTTAATGTTGCATTTTTCTTTTTTACGGTGTCAAATAGCTCTTGGAAGGGCTGTATGTTAGTTTATTTAATTTAGCATTTAAATCCCATATAACAAGCTGTAGCAGTGCCTTTCAAACTTAAATGTGCACAAGGCTTTTGTGGGGAAATGCAGAACTGAGACTGCTTCAGCTCCTTTGGGATCTGCATTGTATCCTATATGGTTTGGGTACACTGTCTTCATGGACTGCACTTTGAGAAATACTCACCTGGAAGATTATAGGTGAGAATGAGAAAGTATAATTTCATGATCATATTTACTCCAGAGAAAGGAAAGACAGAAGCGATCAAAAGAAATCTTATGTTAAGAAAAGCATCAGTATTTATTTCAGTGAGAGGTGTGTGTGTGTGTGTGTGTGTGTGTGTGTGTGCATACACACGCATGCACGCTAAGAGAGAGCCAAGTAAGATATTAGGTAGGAGGTTTAGAGCCTTCTGATGTAGGGAACATATGCCTTGCTACTTATCAACCTGACCCAGACCTGGTTTTAAGGACTCTACTCTTTACTAGCCTATACCTCAAATCCTTTTTTCCCAAAGCCCATCAAATCGGTAGCAAATGTGAAACATTTGCTGGCCTGTCCACCTAATCCATCATAGTACAATACAAAAAGATGTGAAGAGACTGAGGTGGATAAAGGAAATCAATACCCGTTTCCTGTTCCTTACCTTGAGATCCTTTGTCTGGTTTCAGTATGTCTTCAACAGAATAAGAAACATAGCTCTGATTCCCAATCAAAATCAGATAAAATGCAGGCGATAAGACATTGTGTCTCTCTTTTCTGCAGATAAGAAATTTGAGTTATAACAGAGCCGAATTGTCTAAGCCCACTGCGGTTTTTTAGCGATTAGAAGTTTTTTTGTGTCTCATAGCAATTTATGCACTTAACCATAAAGTATTTAGAAATAAGGCAAATATTCCAACCTAGAATGTTGAGCAAATTGAATGAAAAATTTAATTCTCCATAAATTGCAAGTAATTCCATATACCTTCCAATTTAGATTGTAATCTTTCTTTTAAAATCTCTGAACACTACTAAATTGTATGTACTGGACCAAATATAAATATAGTTATTCTTTCCACACTTCATCTATTGAGCAGTGTAAGGAAAAAGCTAGTTCAGTAGTGATTTCTAGCTTGGTGGCCCCATAGGACAGTCTGCAAATTTTTTATAAATTGCCTTTAATTTTTTTGTAAGTTATGTGTTTAACAAATATATACAGATCTCTCACTCAGACACTTAGAAAATTACGTGCTTATGACATACATACTACATTGTTTTCCAATTACAATAAGGATTAAGTAAGATAATCAGCAGAGTATTTCATTTTCAATATGATATCTGTTGCTGCTTGGTATCACACCTAAGGCATTTCTTCAAAATGGTCATGTAGTGGAAGAGAATAAACCTTTTTCCTTAGTCTTTGCATAGAAATGTGTTTACTGTTATACTTGTAGACAGAATCAATAAAGTTATAGGAGACTTTAAGAAAAAGGTGGGGGGAAAAGCCTATTTACAGCAGGTCTGATAAAGCTTGTGTGCTTAACTAATACCCCCTTTTTCCCACCTGCACGTGGACACTAACACTTAAGAGTGGCTAACGTGGGCTTCCTTTCATTTTGTTTATCATTATAAAGCAAGGATTGTGCCCTCAGATTGTCCCCCATAAAAGAGGGAGTTGCCTAATATCCAAGCCCTTACAATGTTTCTTCTATTGTGGGGCTCTCTTGATTTTTAAATTTTGAACAAGTACTATTTGGGAATGAAGTATTAGCCTGAAATGACCCTCCTTGACATGAGTTTTAAATGTTGATAGAAGTCATGTGATGAAAAATTTAAAAAAAATTTTTTAAATATTTATTTGTTTTGAGAGACAGTGAGAGACAGAGTGTGAGTAGGGGAGGGGCAGTGAGGGAGGGAGACTGAATCCAAAGCAGACTCCAGGCTCTGAGCTGTCAGCACAGAGCCAGACCCTGGGCTGAAACCCACAAGCTGTGAGATCATGACCTGAGCAGAAGTTGGAGGGTCAACCACCTGAGCCACCCAGGCACCCCTAGGTTACAAATTTTAAAAGGAGGCAAAGAAACTTAACACAGCCATAGTTATTATTACAGGGAATATGATCTTATAAATACTTGTATTGGATACCAATGCAGAAAGCTCTTTAAAATAACTTTTAAAGCAATTCAGAAAGTTATTGCATTTAGCTTACAGGCTTCACTAGAAAGAAACTTTTGTGATATTACCCAAATAAGTATATGTGATTTAGGATAAGTTCTTTAACAGCATCACACATGGATTTTAAAGTGCTCTATTTCAAAAAACGTACTTGCATGTAAAGATGATGTATTGTGAGAAACAGTTGGATGGTTCCAAGATTAGTTCTAGTCATGACAATGATGCTATATTTTGTTAATTTCTATTAGGATTGCCCTGATCTAAAAAATTATTGCTTGTTCTTGGGAGAAATGTAAATGTGTGTTCTTTTGTAAACATTTGTTTATAGGAGAATGTGTTATGCTAAAAAAGAAGTGATTAGCAAATTTGATTATCGCCTTTTCTCCTTTGGAGCATAGGCAGTGACAAAGAAGTAGAACACTTGGGCTCAGCTGCTGCCTGAGTAATACCACATGTGGGGTAAAAAGGACCAATGAGCCCAGACTTTGGGCTGAGAGTTCTCCATCCGTAGCCTCTCCAATCTCTTTGCCATGTTAATGCACACGGGCTACCTGTATGCTTTTATTCCCAGCAAAGCCAGCACTTGTGACGTGGAAGGGTTGGTCCAAGTGTCTGGAATCCAATTTGCCTACGCTTGGGCGTATCTATTTATTTAAGTTCTCCTAGACACAGACCTTCATCAATGGTTAATGGACGCAGGGATATAATAAGCTAGCTACCTTGCCTCATGATGGGGATAACTCTGAGGAAATAGCTATACTGCTGCCAAAGCTCCCCTGTAGAATGGAGCCAGTGACCAGGAGTAGAATTTTGCTTGATAACCTTGCTGGCCTCCTCTCTTTACACATTTCCTAATAAATCACTTTAATACAAATCCTAATCTCAGGGTCTGTTTCTAGGAAAATCCATCAGCCTGCACACCTGAATTAAACGGATACTACCCCTGCAGCAGGAAATGAGGTGGGCTTCCTTCTTTATAGTGGAGGCTGTCCAGATCTATCTTTCAGGACACAGGCACTCATTTTCCCAGCTGCTGGGAACATTGGCAGTTCACATCCTTCTCTGTGAATTGCCATTAGGCAAAGGATGGCCCTCATGGCATGGCTGTTCACTATGGGAGTTCAAGGCCAGGCACCCTTGTGTCCATTTGGGACAACTTCCAAGTGCTGTCCCAATTCCAGAGCTTCCAGGGCATCAGGAAAAACTGTTGCTCTTTGTTGTAACCCAATTTCTTCTTCCACCCAGCCCTGCTTGTTTCAGTTCCCATAGGTATTCTGAAGGGCATTCTTCCATAAAACTCTTGCTAGTAAATCTCTATCTCAGAATCTATCTCCTGGGGAAACTGACCCAAGATATTCTTTAACCTAGAGAGGGAAGGGTAGGTGACCTGAACTCTGACGTTTAGAGATATCTGAAAACAAAGACCCAGGGAAGTGGCTTGCCCAAGTCCACATAGTTTCTAAGGATTGACAGAATATCTGACTCAAACCACCCAGGTAAGAATCTGGATACCTTTCCATTTGCACTAAAACACCCAAAGTGTAGGGCTATATTTTATTGTTGAAGGTCAACAGCTGCTTGTTTTTATTTTCATTATTTATTTTAATAGGATATGAAAACACTTTATTTACTTGTTTTTATTTTCTTCTCATGAAAACAAATACTAAGTACCTATTCTTCAGGATGATGGCCCACATTAACCTTTTCTTTACCAAGTACCCTTTCTTTGTAGTCTCACCAAGATTAAAATAAGAGTTTTCTGGCAGCCAATACTCAGAGAAACATTAAGCAAGAGCAAGACTGTGTGCTCTTAGGATAAGTTTCTATATGTTGGAAGAAAGTTTCCATCCTGTACTAATGATAACATTTTCCTTTGGAGCAGATGCCCAAGAGAATAGCAGCTTAATGGGAGAACTTTCATTAACTGCCCAGACAAGTTTCTGTCAACTACAATGAATAACAAAACATGTATATGGATCTGAACACTGTGCACACACGCACACATATACGCACACATACTGGACCGTCTTACATTGGGCTCTGTCAACCTGTGAGCAAACAGGACTACATAAAAATGTTCATTAAATTATCTACTGTGCCTAGCTGTGCTGTGGCTGCAGAAAATGAATAGGATTATGCCTGGTGTTTTGCCAGATATGACCTAGTATTAATGAAAAGAAAGACATAATCTCATCTGCTGTGAAGCTTTAAAAGAAAATAAATTCTGAAGAAAATATTCTTGATAACATTGAAAATTAAGCTGGCAACATTTTATTGAATTTATTCAATGCATTTCATTAGTATTGTCAAGATGGGAAAGTAAGGAGTAAAAGGGAAAAATGAAATGTGGGAATATAGATTGACTGGCAAGAGTGAGAGAGTGAGACTGATAAATGGGACATGTCTGTTATTGATTGGTATCCCCAATTTAACTGGTTTTCTGACCTACTGTGGATATTCTTCTCTCTTGAGTTTATGTACAAAGAGATAATAATAGTGTTCCACAGCTATCCAGTAGAACTTTTCTGTATCTTCCATGTCCAATATGATAGTCGCTAGCCACATGGGGCTTCTCAGGTACTTGGAATGTGTATTAGTGCACGGGTGCTTGGGTGGCTCAGTTGGTTGAGCATTTGACTCTTGCTTTGGGCTCAGGTCATGGTCCCAGGGTCGTGAGATAGAGTCCCATGTGAGGCTCCAGATTGAGGGTGGAGCCTGCTTAAGATTCTCTTTCTCTCTCCCTCTGCCCCTCTCCCCCGCTTGCACTCTTTCTCTATCTTTCTGTAAAACAAAATAATAAATAAATAAAAAGAAATGTGTACTAGTGCAACAGTAGAACTGAATGTTAATTTTATTTTTAAGGTTTATTTATTGATTTATTTTGAGAGAGAGAGAGAGAGAGCTTGCAAGCAAGCAAGGGAGGGGCAGATATAGAGGGAGAGAGAAAATCCCAAGCAGGATCCATGCTGTCAGCACAGAGCCCTTCATGGGGCTTGATCTCAGGAACCACGAGATCATGACCTGAGCCGAAATCTAGACTTGGACACTTAACCAACTGAGCCACCTAGATGGCCCCCTGAGTGTTAATTGTAGTTAATTAAAATTTAAACGTAAGTAGCTACGTGTGGCAGTGGCTACTGCATTGGACAGTGCAGCCTACAATTATATAATGCAGTGAAAATTTTATTTCTTAACATTTATCATCAGGATTCCTTTTAGGTATAAAAATGGTTTTCTTTGCAATGACCTGTGCTAAGCCCGTTTGGGATATGTATTCCACTTTATATGTATTAGCTTATTTAATTCCCAGCAAAGACAGTAACTAGTATTATCCCCATTGCAGAGGCAAGGAGTCTGAGGTTCAGAGAGATTAAGTAACCTGCCAAGAGTCACATAATAAGTAGATAATAATAATAAGTAGTCACATAATAAGTAGAGATCCAAAGACATGGCTGTCAGCAGGTGGGCAGATGCTGTAGTCTCACGGGAGAAGGATGAGCTGCTTGGCATGAATTAAGGGAAGGTCTGAAAAGAGGGTGAGAAGAGTGAGAAAGATGGAGAGATTCTGGGACTCTATGGGATGAAAAGCTCATGAGGCTGCAGGGAACAAACTAGAACTGTGTTATAAATACAGTAGCCACTAGCCACATATGGCTATTTAAATACAAATATATTAAAATTAAATAAATCCCAAATTCAATTTCTCAGTCATACTGGCCACATTTCAAGTGCTCCAAAGCCACATGTGGCTAATAATGACTGTATAAATGGTGCAGAAGTAGGGCATTTCCATCATCATAGAAAGTTCTATTGGACAGGGCTGAGTCACATAGTTCAGGATGACTGTATCTATTGACCAGCAAGGTGGTTTTCACTGATATAAGGTGTGTCTTTCATCTTTTCCCCAAACAAACAGCAAAGCTCACGAGTTTCATAAATGCTCTGTAGAAGTAAATGTAAATTGAAGAAAGGGCTGCATTTCTTGCTTAGGGCAGTAGGACGTGATGTATGGGATATGTTTCAAAAGCAAGAGTCTGGAGTCCAAAGTGGTCACATAAAGTTGTAAAAAGTATTCTTGGGGCAGGAATGGGGTCTTGAACTCCCATAAACTATGGAATTAGGGGAGTGACATGGTGGTTTGAACTAATTTTCACTAAGATTTGTGGATTCTGTGACTCTAGTCCCTCTAGCTCACAATATTCATAGGACCATTCTTACAGTGAGAAAAAGGGAATTACATTCTACTCTGTTCTTGATCTCATAGTCTTTAAAATATTTGTCAAGTTTTCTTGAAAGCCACAATTTGTGGTAAGTTTGTATTTATCCATCCTGTTACTGATTTTAAGCCACCACACAGGTGGCATTCCCGGCTTTAATTAATAGTGGTTACCAGTCTAAGTGCAAAACAGTGTTTTAAGCATTTTATATGTATTAAACTCATTTGTTTTTATTTAAAAACTTTTTAAGTTTATTTACGTATTTTGAGAGAGACAGAGAGGGTGAGTGGGGGAGGGGGAGAGAGAGAGAGAGAGAGAGAGAGAGAGATAATCCCATTCAGGCTCCACACTGTCAGCACAGAGCCTGATGCAGGGCTCGAACCGTGAGATCCTGACCTGAGCTGAAATCAAGAGTCAGATGCTTAACTGACTGAGCCACCCAGGTGTCCCTGCATCAAACTCATTTCATCCTCAGAGAAACTGAGTGAGAGAGTTGCTGTTCTCCCCATTGTAGAGGCAATGAATCCAAAGCACAAGAGATTAGGTAACTTGCCATGGGTCCCACAGTGAGAGAGGCAGGCTTTGAATGAATTTTTCTCCAGACGCCAATAAATGTTTCTTACGTTTCAATAGGCAGGTAATCGAGTGTCATAGGGTTTATTGGCTTGGCTCTTGAACTCCACCTTGTGTGTTGCCTTCATGGAGACTTATTGCAAGAAGAGTCAGCTCTGCGGGTGAATTTAAGACATTAATTTATGTGCCTGTCATCTCTGGGAGGGTGGAATTAGAGAGCTGAAGAACACAAGGGAATCCTGAACACTTTGGAACTCTGAAGGTGCCAATCTCTACCCTTTGGGTGGAAAATAAAAGTGTCCCTGACCAACTGTGCAGCTGTCTGAATGTTCACTGAACACCTGGTTGGCATCATTTCACTAGCCAGTTAGAGGAGGACAAGGAATAAGGATATAAGCAATCTATAATTAATGACATATTATAGCCCTGTAAAATGGTAGTGCTAGGATGGACTTTAGGGGTCATCTGGTGCAGACATTCTCAATGGCTGAGCTGTAGACATTTAGAATCATTCCAAAAGACTTTTAAGTATGCAGAAGCCAGGTCCTACCCCTGGAGAATCTGGTTCCATAGATCAGTGGTAGGATCTGGACATCTGTACTTTAAGGAGATGCTCATGAAGAAGAAATTCATTGGTCACATTTGGAGAATGTTAGAGAAACAATTCATTATTTTAAAATCTGCCAAATAAAAGGGGAAAATCACGCACTCCTCCTGCTTTTCTTTTACCAATGCTAACAGAAAATTAATAGCTATTTAAGGAAATTTTCCCTTTACAGAAGACTGCAGCTAGTAAGTAAAGAAAGGATGTTAAAATAACATCATTTTGGAGTGCCTGGGTGGGTCAGTTCATTAAGGGTCTGACTTTCGCTCAGGTCATGATCTCATGGTTCATGGGTTCGAGCCCTTCATCAGGCTCTGTGCTGACAGCTCAGGGGCCTGAGCCTGCTTCAGATTCTGTGTCTCCCTCTCTCTCTCCCCCTCCCCGGCTCATGCTGTGTCTCCCTCTGTCTCTCTCTCAAAAAAAAAATGTTAAAAAACATTTTTAAATATCATCATTCTGTAACTCCTAATGAATCAATGGGTCTAGGCAATCAGTAGGCATCAGTGGCTGTAAATAACACAAAAAGGGACTGCAGATGAGGGCACAGAACATCACATGTAAAGTGTTCTCACCAACAACTTAAGTTGGAATCTAATCAAGTTTCCATATCTCACTTTCAATTTACAGGAAATATAGGGGACAAAGGAACGTGCTAAGTGACACCACTAGGATTCAATAATCAAAATGCAGGCTGGTCAAATAATCCAGTTTCTTCGTCAAATATATTAAAAGGGGGGAAAAAGATAGAGGGGAAACCCAAGGAGACCGAAGAGACAAATCAAATCAATTGAAACTGGATCTTGTTAGGCTCTTAATTTGATCCCATATTTAAAAGTACATATTGTTAATTTAGTTAGGTGTGATAATTATATTACAGATATGTTTTTAGAGTTACTGTAATATTTATGGATGAAATGAATGTGAATATTTATGAATAAAATTTAAAAAAAGATTTACTTTAAAATATTTCAGAGACGGGAGGTAGGTAAAGAGTTATATGGAACAAGATTAGTCCTAAGCTGACAACTGTTGAAGCTAGGTGATGAAAACTGAGAAGTCACTCTACTCTTCTTGCAAGTTGTATATGATTGAAATTGCCAAAGAAGTGGAAAATAACAATTGTGTCCAAAAATGCAAAGGCTGTGGCGTATCTCAGGGATCAGCAAACTACAGCTTTCAGGTTAAATTCAGTCTGCTGTCTGTTTTTTGTTAATAAAATTTTATTAGAACACAACAAACCACACCTATTTATTTGCATCTTGTCTACAGCTGCTTTCAGGCTACAATGGCAGAGCTGAGTAGTTGTTGCAGAAACTGTGTGGCCCATAAAGCCTAAAATATTTGCCATCTGTCCCTTTACAGAAAATGTTTGCCAACTCCTAACTTAGAAGTTGTAAACTGTAGCAAGAATTAAGTACTAATTTTTTGTTTGGTTATTATTGTACATACTATTTTTTATGTGCGTTTTTCTTATTTTTTTCAGCTTTTTGAATAATGTTAAACAATATCATCATTTTGTAACTCCTAAGGAGCCAATGTTTGTAGGCAATGTTATCAATAGCAATAGAACTTGGTCATCAATGAATAATGCATAAGAATATCGATGTAATGTGAAAGACTATGAATGATAAATGGCTTAAGCTACTGTCCTAAAAAAATATATCATAGGTGATTCCAATAACTAGACCAAGTTGAGAACATTAACCTCCTTCCTCTTCATTATTTATGTGAGAAAACAGTTAGGTCATGGAACAGATACCAAAAGAAGGCACCCCCTCAGAGACCCAGACATGTTTCATCATGTAGGTTCTTTCTGTCCTCTCACAGTGTATTAGAGTGTTTTAAAACAAAACAAAACAAATCAAAACAGTGTGTGAATACTAGCGAGATGTGCTTTGCATCAGTTTTTTTCTATCTCAGTTCTAGTAGTTCCTACAGACCATATTGGTCAGTACAATATTGTGTCCTGCAGCATCATTACCTGCCAAGTGGAGAGAGAAAGAAAGGTAGTTAATGTAATCACTGTCCTTACAGTAATGGTCCATATATTATCTGTCTAATCTTCTAAAGAATTGGGTGGTGCAGAGGGTGGAGTTTTGTAATATTCCAAACACTAGCTTTTCTGAAGGACAATTACGTTGCTGACTGAGGTAGTGGTTTGAAATTGAGAAGTGGGAGGGGAATGGTTGGAAAAAACACTTCAAGGAATCTAGGGTTCTCACAAGCCTAAGGGAGGTAAGGCTGGAGGAGCAGAAAGGCTTGAGGCTGAAAGACGTAGTTTGAGCCCTGGCTTTTCCCTTATGACAAGGTGACTTCGGAAAAGCCACCTAACCTTTGTGAATTTCAGTTGCCTCTGATGTAGCAGGCTAAACTTCACAAGGTCGTTGTGAAGATTGAGTGGAGTAATGTATCTGAAAGAATTTTGCAAACTCTATGACGCTAGGTAAATATAAAGGGTCATTACTTAGGCTCATTCATTCCGTCAATGAACTAGAGCCATCTTTGATAGTTGCCAAGTTCAGCAACGTTAAAAGAAGCACTTGGCTTTCTTGCAGATGGATGATTAACGCTGAATCTAAGCTGTTGCACTTTCTTCATCCGTAGCTAGACAATCCATATTGTCTTTTTAGACCAAATAGCTTATTTTCCCTTTATTCTCTTATCCCTAGGAGGGGAGCCAGATGTGTCATGGAGAAGAAACACAGAATGAAAGGAGAAGCAGGAATTCAGGCTGCCATATACTTTTTAAAGCAAGCAACATTCCTCTCTAATTTGGCAGAGAGAAAGTAAAAGAAATACAAAGTAATGTGTAATAGAAAATAGAACTGAGAAGGGAGGAGTGAGGAATGCAGAGAAGGTAGACATGCTTTCAGATACACTTGGTTTGGGGTCACCCATAGCATGGCATTCCAAAGCCAAACACGGTTTCTTGGTCTTGTGCATAGCTCTGGCGTCCTCCCAGCCTATTTACTCCTCTTGGTTCTAAACAGTACCTGACAAAGTGCTATGCACATAGCAAGAACTCAATAAATATTTGTGGAATGAATAGTCCTTCCATTAAGGTTGAAAATTGAGAGTTGGCTACACATATTTCTTTCTTTCTTTCTGTAAAAGGACTTTGATTGCTCAGAGGAGGGCTGAGCCATTAAAAGAACATTGAGAATTTAGTCCAGGTTTGAGGTGATTAATTATCACCCTGTTTTCTCTGGCTTGGCTAGATACCATAACTACTTTGAAATGTTCTGTACAGCTAGCATGCGGCTAGAAGCCCCTGACAGTCTAGGAAACTACTATTGTCTAAACATTTTGTGGAGATGTATTTTTGATCCTCTGTTAGCTGAATTCTTGCTCTTGTATTCAGTCTAATTGCTACTCAAAGCAGAATATTTTTAACTGGTGCATCCTTTCTACCTTGCCCACTTCTAAATACATGAGTAAAAGTGTTTGCTGCTTAAAACAGAGTAAGAGCTTCCTCCAGAAGGTCATGTTGCACTAAGAGTCTCTGATGCCTTAGATATTGAATAATACTATAGATATTAAATAATATTGTAGCTATTGAATAAATGTGTATATTTTTATACAATATACTGACCAAGTCATAAGGATATAATGTACAACATGGTGACCATAGTTAATAATACTGTATTTGAAAGTTGCTGAGAAAGTAGATCTTAAAATTTCTCATCACAAGAAAAAAAATCTTATAACTATGGTGATGGATGTTAACTAGACTTATTGTAGTGATCATTTCCCATAAATATGAATATTGAATCATTATTTTGTATACCTGAAACTATCATAATGTTATATGCCAGTTATACTTCAATAAAAAATGATTTGACAGGGTTGTAAATTGAGTATGCAAAAAAAAAAAAATACTGAGCAGGATAGTATTAGTTTCTGAAGTTTAACACAGGTGACCCAGACAGTAATGGCTCTTTTTGAGAAATTTATTGCTTAGGTCTTGCCTTAAGTCAGGTTGGTTAGAATCAGTGCCTGGGATGGAGATTCTTGTTTGAATGATTTACTGGGGAAGCGTTCCCAGAACAGCAGTGCAGAAGCAGGAGAGAGTAAGGAAAGGAGCTAAGCAATGATGTGGTCTTAGCTGGAGACTGGCTTCAGCCTAATCCCTGTGGGGCCCTGACACCACGCACTACATGGCTCCTTTTATTTTTATTTTTTTAATGTTTTTATTTATTTTTGAGACAGAGAGAGACAGAGCATGAGCAGGGGAGGGGCAGAGAGAGAGGGAGACACAGAATCCGAAGCAGGCTCCAGGCTCCGAGCTGTCAGCACAGAGCCCGACGCAGGGCCCCAACCCACGGACTGCAAGATCATGACCTGAGCCGAAGTTGGACACTCAACCGACTGAGCCACCCAGGCGCCCCTATGCTGCGTGGAATTTCTTGCTTGAATACAGTTGGTAACAATTATTTCAGTACATGTGTGTGTGGAGGGATGTTGGAGAGAATGGGATAGGGTTGTAAGTATAATGACATAGAATTGGTAGATTTTTCTATGGCTAAATAGAGAATATGTATTGTATATATAATATAATATAATATAATATAATATAATATAATATAATATATATACATATATAGCTAAATTTATATATATCTATAAATAGAAAATATATATTATATATATGTGTATATATATATATATATATATATACACACAGATAGTAAATGTATAGCTAAATAGAGAATGTATATATTCTATGGGGATATATATTTCCCATAGAGTGTCATTTCATACCCATTTCACTGCTAGCACTAAAATGGAAATAGCATTTGTTACCTAAATTGGGTTATGGGAGAAGTAGACTAAATTCATACAACATTTTACAATTGTAATGTGATGAAATTTGTCAAAATTACTCATTATCTCTTCCCTTCTTACCTTTTTCTAATTTGTAAAAATAAGTCAATAATTTATGCTATCTCTAAAAGTGTTTATTTTTTTAAAAAAAACTTTTTATTCTTTCACTGATTATTTTTTATTTGACAATTTTTTATTTGACAAGAGCCAAAGTTGGACGCTTAACTGACTGAGCCACCCAGGCGCCCCCCCACAATTCTTTTTTTGACATATGTGCACAAAAAGCTACGAGAAAGCTGTATGAAACAAGCAAAGATCATTAAATATGTATACTACAATCCAAAATACTATATATCCATGGGAAAAGACAGGCATATGGGAAAAGACAGGCATATACCTGGACCCTGATATGTTTCCATATGAGAATTATAAAAAAAACCTGAAGGATGGGGAGGAACGGAGTTGGGAGACTCCAGAAGGCAAGCTGGGATGTATAAAATGTTTCCAAGTGTCCCAGCGTAAAGGTAGCTTAGAAAATGTCAGAAAGATGGCAGATTTTATTAAGAGTAAGCAGAATGATGAGAGAGAACCTCAGGGAATTAGTCAAGTGCCAGGATCAAATGGGAGAGTCAAGAAAGCTGGAAGCCAAGAGCCTCAGGGAGACTCCAGAGGTAGGAAAGTGTTGAGAAACCTTGAAGGGAATGGAATTTAAGCCACGTTTGGGAGAAAGCCCCTGCAGACACTGCACAATGGCCTGTAATTTACAACCTAACCAGAATCCTCATTGCTTGCTTGAAAAATAACAACCCTTTCCCAGAATGGGAGCCTTGACTCAGCTCGTGCCCTGGGCCCTCACCAAGAGCAGTCCTTCAAGACGGCTGCTTCTGCAGGTCACAAATGCCATCTCAGAGGTAATCTTTGCTCTCTGGTCTCTACTGCATGGAGAGACCCTTTGAAAGGTTGACTCACGTTGAGTCACGGTCTATCCCTCTCCAGCTCCTCACTGCTACTGCCGAGGAAAAGTAATCGGAATTTTGTGTTCTGAGGTTAAAAAGGAAGAAAACTGTCATGCAGCCTGGGCTCCCTGAGGACTCCAGGGGCTTCTGAAGACCTAAAAACAGGTGGCAGTACCTTGAAGGGGCAGAGTGAAGAGAAGGCAGCCACAGCACAGCTGGGCCTCCTGAGCCTGGCCTGACCAATGATGGGGTGGGTCTGCACAGCAGACAGTGGGCCACAGCGGTGGTCTCCAGGCACAGGTGCACTGCCAGGGCAGCATGAGACATGATCTCCTAGGAGATGTGCAGAAAATGTCAGAGCTCCTGGGGTTTTTTATCTAACATTAAACTTTAGTAATAATGAATATGCATATTGACACTGGTGCCTTTGGTGTATATGAGATGGTGCGTGTTACATACAGTCTTTGAGGCATCTTCAGGCAAAGGTAGGAGCTCCGCTATGTGTGTGTGCATAAGGGGGGAGGTGGGTGTTGACCTTGGCACTTGCACTTATTTAAGTGTTTCAGAGCACCGTAATTGATGTGTTGTAGGTTGCTCGTGCCATATTAATTGCACTGATGAATTATTATCCCTACTTGAACTAACCCTTGCAAGATGAACAAGGGGATTAGGTAGATTCCTACAAAGAGGCTGAAGGCTAAAGTAAACGCACACATAAGCAAACAGCAAGAGACCAGATCTGATGTCACTTTTATGCTTCATCAGTCACCAAAGAGGTAAAAATGATGTTGATCTAACTAGATATGACAAAGTTAGCCAAAATAAGTTGTCATTCGCAAGATGACTTTATGACATAGATATACATCTATTTTCATGAACAGTGTCCTTACCTTTTGTGGATATGGAGCATGAAGATATATGTTTTTAAGAATGGGCTGCCCTTGGTGGAACAGTCAGGCAGAACAGGACAATAAGGAGTTGGCTTTATTTTTCTGTGAATATCGTTCTTAACCATGACTGTCTTAGTCCATTCAGGCTGCTATAACAAAATACCACACCAGGGGGCTTATCGAAAAAATCAGAAATTTATTTCTCACAGTTCTGGAGCCCGGGAAGTCTGAGATCATGGGGCCTGTATGGTTGCCTTCTCTGATAAGGGCCCTCTTCCTGGTTCATAGCTGGCGCCTTCTCAGTGTGTCTTCACAGGTGGAAGGGGCTAGGGAGCTCTGTGGGGTCTCTTTTATGAGAGCACTCCACTCTCATGACCTACTCACCTCCCATAGGCCCCATTTCGTAATACTTCACATTGGACATCAGGATTTCAACATATGAATTTGGGGGGGGGGACATAGCAATGACATATCCCTCCTCTCTCACTGTTGAACAAGATATTGGGTTAATTCTATTCTAGTTACTTTCCAGCTATGTAAAAAGTCTCATGTAGGTAATTATAACTCATTTTCAGGTGTTAGAAGACTCAGCTCAGGCTAATACCAAAACAACACTCTCACATCCAGGGGACCAATGGTGTCAGAAGAGTCCCTCCCTCTTTCTCAACTTCTCTCAGTTAAAAAGAGAAACTGGTGCTGCTATTGTTCTGTCTTGATTAACACTGTCTGGCTCTTTCATGGGACATTTTTGTGTTGTTTGGAATGTACTCCTGTGGGGAGTGGTGGGGGTGATACATTCTACTACTGACTCCTTGGTCCAGCGCCCTCAGCTCTTACCTTTGGCAGTCTATGCCCTAGACCCTAACTGCTCAGGTTCCCTCTCTCCATGGGCTGCTCTCTTGGGCAGGTCCCATCACGATGGCTTGAATATGCATCCATGTGTCCATGGGGAGCACCCACACCTTTGCCATCCAAATGGTACAACGTGCTTTACTTACTGTTCTCCTCTCACCTTCTACGGCTGATGGCTCTATCTAGCCTCTTGCTTTCTGTCATCACTAGCTGGTAAGTGGATCCTAACCTCCGTGTTCACCCTTTCCTTCATCCAGTCAATCCCCAAGTTATTCTGATTTTACCTCCTAAATATTTCCTGAATGGATTTTTTCCCTCTCTTTCCTTGCTGCCATTTTTCTAGTTCAATCTATTATCTATTTTTCTTTCTAACTTATCTTGTCCTCTTAAATTTTTTTTAATGTTTATTTATTTTTGACAGAGAGAGAAAGACAGAGCACGAGTGGGGGAGGGGCAGAAAGAGATGGAGACACAGAATCCAAAACAGGCTCCAGGATCTGAGCCGTCAGCACAGAGCCTGACACGGGGCTCGAACTCACAGACCGTGAGATCATGACCTGAGCTGAAGTCGGACGCTCAACCGACTGAGCCACCCAGGCGCCCCATATCTTGTCCTCTTAAAACCTACCCTCCACATAACTGCCAGAATGATCTATTGAAAATGAAAATTGGATCATATTGCTACCCTGTATCATGAATGTTGGTATTTCTTCCTGGACATTGCCTACAGGATCAATTCCAAGTTTAACTTCTACATGATCTGGCTCCTGTTGGGCTCTCTGGTCACCATGTGTACATGATATGTTTCATCCTAGCTGCCTTGATTTTTGCTGTCCTTCTGTCAGAAATGTTTTCTAGCCACCATGCTGTCTTCCCCACAACTGACTCATTAGTTAAGACTCAGCTTACTTTAGGGGCATCTGGGTGGCTCAGTCGGTGAAGCGTCCAACTTCTGCTCAGGTCATGATCTCACGGTTCATGGATTTGAACCTCACATCGGGCTCTGTGCTGACAGCTCAGAGTCTGCTTCAGATTCCGTTTCCCTCTCTCTCTCTCTGCCCCTCCTCTGCTCATGCCCTCTTTCTCTCAAAAATAAATAAACATTAAAAACATTAAAAAAAAGACTCAGCTTGCTTTAAAGTTTATTTATTGAAAGAGAGAGAGAGAGAGAGAGAGAGAGAGAAAGTGAGTGAGGGAAGGGCAGAGAGAGAGGGAGAGTGATAATCCCAAGCCAGCTCCTGGCTGTCAGTGCAGAGCCCGATGCCGGGCTCTGTCTCACAAACCATGAGATCATGACCTGAGCAGAAATCGGATGTCTCACCGAGTGAACCACCCAGGCGCTCCAAGACTCAGCTCACTCGAAGCTCCACCAGGGAATTTTCCCCGAGACCTCACTTCTGCCTGCACTCCCGCTGCCGCTGAGCTCTGTTAGGAGCTTCTCTTCATCCCTCTTTAGGCTCTTCTGTCACTGTCAGTTCTATTACTACACTTGCTGTACATGTTCCAGTATGTGCATGTCTGTTTCCCCCATTAGAATGAGCGCCTGGGAGGCAGAACAAGGTCATTTTGACTTGAGGCTTGCCTCGTGCTGGTGCGTGATAGGCACTACAGAAATATTTGCTGAAGGAATAAATGAAGAAATGGAAGAATAAAATAAGGCTTTAGGATAACAGCGGGAGACCAGGTTGGAAAAGATGATTCCTCTCCTTCTTTCCTCTATTGTTTCCACCACAGTTCTGAGTCACCACCAAGTGGGCTTTGTCAACAGCAGTAGGGAAGCCATCTGTGCTCCCACCACCGGTCTGTATGTCTTTTTTTCCTACTTGAGAAAATACAAGGCCAGAGTAGATGATCACTCCTGTTTACTTGCACCACAAAGCTTCCCTTGCCTCAGGGGATCGTGATGGGTTGCCTGGCTTTAGAAAATAAAACAAACAACTGAACTGGTGCTTGTGGGTTTTCTCATTGGATTCCAGACATGTGGTGAACAGGGCAGAGTGTGAGTAAGTCATAGAAGGGCATTTCTTAGATGCTTCTAGATCTCCAAGGTAGTCTGATGGTCCCAATGCTTCCAAAGCATTGTCATGATGGCAGTTGCCAATAAGAAGGTAGAATCGTCATGGGCAGGATGACAGACAGCCGTGAAAATGTGGGACCAGGATGGGTGGAAGACTTAGGAACAGACTATTCAAGATGGTGCCATGTGATGGTCCCCCTCGATAGCAGGCCACAGGAGGTAGAGAAAGGTGGGAACATGGTGGCCCCGGTGGCACATTTTGCCTCTGTCTGTATTTACCTAGTGTCTAGCACTGAATCTGGGAAATATCAGACATCTGCTAAGGGGGGATGTGACCCAGGACTCCGCACTGTCTAGGATTATTTCAAAAAACAAATAAAACTTGTCCTAAACCATGGCAGTCACTGAAAATAACTTACTCTTGCACACGCGTGGATTTTCTAAATTAAGAGAAATGGTTTTGGCCTTCAGTTCCTGCATATTCCTAAGATCATTGTTATCTAAGCAGGAAGTTTCTCTCCTATAAAACTCTGAAGAAACGCCAATATGCTGTTGCTGTCTGCTCAGCATCCATTTCCTCTTTTTCTGATCAAAGAGCCCCACTTTTTCTTTGGGGGAATCATCCTTCTCTGTAATGAATCCATGTGGGATCTGTCCTCTTTTGTTTCCAGGAGTGGACATGTTGAAGACCCAACTAGACAATAAGAGGATGGCAACCCCTGGCCATAGTGATGTGTCTAGGGGAGAGGACAAAAGCCAGACCTAGGAGATACAGGCTCGGGTCTTATTGCAGAATGATTGTCAGAGAGGATCTTTGTATTAGGTTGGCTAATATGAGAAAATGTAAGCCCAGAAATGCTGGAAGCCACATCTGGGGAAAGGCTGCCTGGCAATGATGCCAAGTCAGAGGAAAGCAGAGCCTAGTGATGGGGAAAATCATCCTGATAACACTGTGTGTATGCCTAGATCAAGCCAGACCTGTAACCAACATGCTTTGGACTTTTATGTTCCAAAAGCCAACAAATTTCCTTGTTTAATTCAGGCAGTCTTAGTTGGGTTTTCTATCAGTGTCTCCCCCCAAGTTTATGACATACTAGACCCTGGAATTCTGCTTAGAGTGGATAGATCCTCTTCTGTTGCTGTCCAGGGCGTACTTCTTACTAATGCCCTCGGGTTCACACAGAAGCATTACAGATGCCCAAACCACGTCAGGAGTTCTTAGGACAGACACTCATTCTATTTACTCTTCTTTTTAGGTAGATATGTAAGGTAAAGAAATATTGATTTGAGACATGATACATATTTTTAAGGCTACTCTAACATTTTGAATCCTTTTACGGGGGGCGGGGGCACCTGGGTGGCCCCATTGGTTAAGCATCCAACTTCAGCTCAGGTGATGATCTCACAGTTAGTGAGATCGAGCCCTACAATGGGCTCTGTGTCAAAGGTACAGAGCCTGCTTGGGATTCCCTCTCTCTCTCTCTCTCTCTCTCTTTCAAAATAAATAAACAAACTTAAAAAAATCTATGAATACTTTCAAAAAGGAAAATAATTTTCCAGTTTTCCCTTACCCTCTATTTCTTTTCTGAGGACAGTGATAAGAAAAGCTCTTCTACTTTGAATCTTGGGTTTTCTATTGTCCTTCCGTCCAGCCTATCCCTTTTCCCCGCACTCCACCTGCGGGTCTCCCCACAGCTATGCCTTAGATAGCTTCACCACCCAGGGGCCACACCAGCACCAGCAGCTGCAATTCTGAAAGTGTTCCGATATCATTGTTCTAGCCTTCCATTTCCCCTACTTTCCTATTTGCATTGAACTCGGCTCTGTCCTCATTTATCCCGCAAATGTTTATTGAGCACCTACCAAGTGACAAGCACAGTTTTTGGCACTTCAGATACATTAGTGAACAAAATTCAGATTCCTGTTCTCAGAGAGCTTACATTTTGGTGTGTATGGTGGGTGGGGGGGGGAGGTAGATAGATAAGAAATAATAAATATTACAAGCAGGTAAATTATACAGTCATAGAAGAGTCATGGGGAAAAAATGAAAAAAAAGAAGAAAGAGTAAGGGGATCAGGGTTCCTGGGGGTGAGGGTGGTTGCAGGGTTAAAGAGGCCACACTGAGAAGGTGGGATGTGAGTGAAGACATGGAAGGAAGGCTTAGCGGTTACATTTGGGGGAGGAGCTTCCAAGGAAAGGGAAGAGCCAGTTCCAAGTCCCCATGCAACAGCGTGCCCAGCAGTGTTCATGGAATGGCAGAATGTCTCCCTGGGATGGAGACACGACAGGAGACATGTGTAGGAGGCGAGGCAAGGTGAGCAGTGGGAGGGGAGGTAATGAGATCTGTATCACGGGGGACTTGGGTTTTTACTTTGGGTAAAGGAGGACTTACTGGAAGGTTTTGAAAGGAAGAGACGTGATCTGACTCAGATTTTAGAATGATTACTCTGGCTACAGAGTTGAAAATAAGCTTCAGAGGAGCAAGGGTGGAGCGGCGAGTATGTAATCAACGCAGAGATGATGACAGTGGCAGGAGAGGTAGAGACAAGTGGCTGGGTTTATTTGAAAGACGAAGCCATCAGGATTTGCTGACAGATCTGATGGGGTGCTTGTGAGAGCAGCAGGGGAAGATACTTGCCTTCAGCCTTTGCGAGGATAGAGTTGCCATCACCTGGGAAGGAGAAAACTGAAGGGGAAGCACCTCTGAGGGGATAGCAACAGTTCGATTGAGGACAGCTGAGGACGAAGTTAGTGATGTTGGATAGGGAGTCGAGTACTGGGTTTCAGGAGGTATTAGAAAGGTATACTTGGGAGTTGTTACCATCTAGATGGTACTTAAAACCTTACTGTGAACTCTAGGTCTTTCTTATCAAGCAATCCTCCTATTACCTTCCTGGTCTGACTTGCAGTGAGAGTTGAGAGCCTGACACATTGGGAAAAAAATATGGGTTTTAGAGTGGGACAGATCTAGATCAGGATACTAGTGATGCTGCCTTACTAGTCATGTGACCTTGGGCAAGTTCCTTATCTCTCTCACTTGCAATTTACTTCTCTGGAAAATTGAATGATAAAACCCACTTTCTAGGATAGTTGAAACTCATGAAATTAATGCCTGTGAAACTCCTGGCACATAGTGTGTACTCAAGAATTAAGTTCCCGGGGCGCCTGGGTGGCGCAGTCGGTTAAGCGTCCGACTTCAGCCAGGTCACGATCTCGCGGTCTGTGAGTTCGAGCCCCGCGTCAGGCTCTGGGCTGATGGCTCGGAGCCTGGAGCCTGTTTCAGATTCTGTGTCTCCCTCTCTCTCTGCCCCTCCCCCGTTCATGCTCTGTCTCTCTCTGTCCCAAAAAAAAAAAAAAAAAAAAAAAAAAAAAAAGTTGGAAAAAAAGAATTAAGTTCCCACCCCACTCTTTTTTTTTTTTTTTTAATCTAGTATGGATGCTTACCAATGATTGCAGCTCTGCTCTTATTTCGCTGGACTAGCTCTACCCAAAGTGTGGTCAATGATAGAAGCATCAACATCTCCTGGAAGCTTGGTAGAAATGCAGATTCTCAAACCCCATCATCCCAGCCTACTGAATCAAAATTCCGGAGTGGGTCCTAGCAATCTGTGTTTGAACAAGTCCTCCAGGCGATTCTGGTAAATGCTAGAATTTGAGAACCACAGTTTTAGTGTCTACCCTTTCACAAGCTTCCATGTGACCCCCGAGTACACCCGTCTGTCTCTGCTCATGGTCCTGCTGTTGTCAGAAAAAGTTATATTGCCCAAGTTAAATAGCTTTACTACACATTCTTTCTATTGATCCTTTAGCCCTGACCTCTCAGTTGAGTCCAGACTCATACTTCCAATTTTCTCCACATTAAGTAAAACTGTTCTGGAAGATACTCAAACTCAAGGGGCAAGATCCCTGCCACTCAAAAAACAAAAAAAACAAAAAACAAACAAACAAAAAAACAACTGAAAACCAAAAACTGGCTATAAGACAAATAACCCCAACTTCCCCCTCTTCTTCTAGGTTCCTTATTTTAATGCTAGAGAAAGTTATTTGTTGAATGCTCCCTATATGTACCATAACGCGTGTGTTTCATTGAGTTCTTCCTAAAATTCCATAAAGTAGGACTAATGTGAGGTCCCACTTAGCAGACAAGGAATTTGAGGATTAAGGAAATTAAATAGCTGACTCACGGGTACACAGGTTGTGCCAATGAGGGGCACCAGAAGGGGACTTTGAGGCTGAAGAAGGGACTTGTTCTTTCCTGCTCTGCTTAGAATTACTTCCTATGGTTTATGGACAGCAACAGCGCTTCCCCTTCATGCAGAAAGAGAGTGGGCTTTCTTGAGTGTGTGTGTGTGTGTGTGTGTGTGTGTGTATGTGTGTCCCAGTCTAAGAAGACTGAATTAAGCAATCTCATCGCAGGGAATCGGGTACTAATCAAAAAACTTTCATTCTTGTCTTCAGAATCTTACCAAAGATCTCTTTTCTCACGCTCTTGAGGAAACTAGGTCACTTTTGCTTCCACAGAGCAATCAATGGAGCTTCACAAATAGGTTGTCTGCCACTTTAGGTTATTGTTAGTTTGTTTCTATACAGTTGACTTTTGGGATATGGAAATGAAGATCTGTTTTCCTCATTACTTGGGAAAATGAGGTTTATTTTTTGATTCCAACTCTTTAAATACATAAAACAAAATTATTTAAGAAACAAGTAGGAGTTTTTGTAAGGAAGGTTATGTGGTAGAATATATTCAGAGACATGTAGGAGAGGATAAGTGTAGCCAAAAAAAAAAAAAAAAAAGCTGTAGTGAATAATAAGAACAGCTGGAGTGTAGACTTTGGTAATTTTTGGTATTATCATTTGCATTTTAAATGGGTGAGCAATAAAACAGCAGCTATCTATATATGTCTCTATCCAGCCTGACTTTAAAGTACACAATTATGATTTCACCCAGAAAGCTGACAAAGTTTTCAAAGCACCATATTGTCCACTTTCTGCCCCTGAGACACATTGTGTTAAAACAAAATAGAGGCTTTGTGAGGCCAATGGCTACAGAAATACCACCATATAAAGCCCTGGGGCTAGAGAACTCACGTTTGAGTCTTCTTTCCTCCACAAAGTTGAGATCTTTGTTGCCTGCCATCGTCGTTTGGGTTCTATAGACTGATGAGAACAGAGCATCCAGGGCATTTGGAAATGGATGATTCTCCTTCTTAGTTGTCAGATTATATTTTTTCCTTTCTTACTGATGCATTAAAAGCTTACTCTCTGGAAAGTAGATGTCCCAAGAGACTATTATCTAATCCTAATTACTCATTGGAGAGATTAAAGTAAGAAAGTGTTCCTTAAAATAGAAGGGGATTTTCACTTTGAGGGCACGAAGGTTTTCCCTTCTTATCCTTAGTCATAGAGGTTGCGCTATCCCTGACATCCTTCTTCCTGTTCTGCTTCCTGACTCATTAAAAAAATACCGGGGAATATACTCCATTTTTTAAAACATTTTCTTCATGCATTTGATTAAAGACTGGTATTTTCTGCTGATAAAAATACTCAGGACTGTAGAAGTCCAGTGTAGATGCATTTAGAGACAGATCCATATATACAAAGTGATGGTGAAAAGTCTTTTGGCTATTGCTTGTAGGGGAGAATCACCTCAGCAGATTACCTTCACGGCTCACAGCCGTGTGGGCAGAGTTCCACAAACCATTTCTGCCCGGTAGGAATATTGTTACCTACGTTGCCAAGACTTTGTTTACTCTTTTCCCCTTTCTTTTTTAAAAAATGTTTATTTATTTTGGGGTGAGCGCAAGTGGGAAAGGGGCAGAGAGAGGGGGACAGAGGATCTGAAGTGGGCTATGTGCTGACAGGCCCTTCCTATCAGCAGCGAGTCTGATGTGGGGCTCGAACCCACGAACTGTGAGCTCATGACCCGAGCCAAAGTCGGATGCTCAACCAACTGAGCCACCCAAGTGCCCCTCTTTTCCCCTTTCTTATATACTTATCAAATGTAGTTAGCAGTTTTTTTTTATTTGTTCCCACATCAGCTTCATGTCCCCAACTAGCTATGCAAGATTTGGGACACCTTTTCTTATCCTTGGACTTCATTTTCTGTTAAAATTATAGGTACATTATCTTTAAAATCTTCATCAGCTCAGAAATTCTATAGTTTCTTATCTATGCTTCTATGTTTTAATGCATTAGACTCTGGTCTTAATTTTTAAACTTATCTTGGTATTTAGCTCTCACTTGAGATAAATGTCACAAGCAGAGATAGGAAGAAATAGTATCTTAGTGTTTTAAGTACAGGTATTAGAAGCTCATGAATTACAATGAACCTTGAGTTACTTGGTGGTGATCTTAACTTTATATCATTTTGCCTCAGATCACTCCTGTACAAAAGGCAGATAGTGTTTGGAGGTCAAAGAAAGAATCCTGGGGGGTGTAATTATGAATGCCATACAAATAAATAATACAAGGACAGCGGCAACATTTATGATTGACAATGGCGTGAAAACCACTCTTGGAATTGTATTGCCTCTTGTTGAAGGTAAAACATAGTGGGGTGTTTTACTAGAAGTCTGTGTGTGCTTGTACTGGGAATCCTGACATAAACTCCATCGTAAATTAAAAGCAAGGAATACTATTTATTCTAGGGGCCTTTGTAAACCCAAATATAGTCATCACTTGGTCTCATTTAAAATATTATGTGTCTGGAAAACATTCATATGTCACTCTGTGGGAGCATTGCCATTCAACTCTTCATTGTCTTTAAAACCAGGAGAAATTTCCACTTAAAAAATTATATAGATTAACTGTAAGATTTAAAAGTGAAAAATAATTTTTAGATGAGAAGGAAAATGATATCATTACTTGACTTTTACTCCTTTATTGCCTTTAAAAAACCCCATTGTTTTCATTGTATAATGATAGACTATTAGAGATTAATTAATATAGTTTAGAAAATTTTATAAACAGTAAGACAAGTTGAGACGGTTATTTTGACTAATGTCTGTATCTAATCATAAATTAAAATACTGAGAGGAAATCATATAAACATTAAGACAAGTTGAGACAGTTATTTTGAATGATGTCTACACTTGATTGTAAATTAAAATACTGAAAAGAAATATAAACACGGGTTCTTTCTTTAATGTAAAACGTTACATAGGCTGCTCGGTGGTCAGGAAAACCACAGGCTTACTGCAAAGTAAGTTGTAGTGATTGTTTCAGGTCAGTGGTTCAATTTTAAACAATTTGACTCTGTGCTATATGTTTACCAGGCTAGTGTTTAAAAACCTTCATAAATATGTATTCCCAGGATCTATAGCTGTTAGAGAAAGTCTTGTCAACTTTCATGCACTTTTATGACAGATTGTTTTTCTTTTTCACACAAAGGATACATGGCTGACTCAAAGCTCAGAACAGTTCGATAGCAGTTATATGATCCCATGACAAGTTCTATCTAAGCTGGTTTAAAAATATTCCTCAGGGAATGTTTCAAAGAATGGCACACAGTGACAACTGGAAGAAAACTGCTTTATTAATAGTTGGCAATTCCTACCGATTCCAGGCCTGTTGCATAGCCTCTGCTCAGCTCCATTGTCTGTTGGAGTTCACATCCATCTCTAAAATCCTGCTTACACGTCCGACTTCAGCCAGGTCACGATCTCGCGGTCTGTGAGTTCGAGCCCCGCGTCAGGCTCTGGGCTGATGGCTCGGAGCCTGGAGCCTATTTCCGATTCTGTGTCTCCCTCTCTCTCTGCCCCTCCCCCGTTCATGCTATGTCTCTTTCTGTCCCGAAAATAAATTAAAAACGTTGAAAAAAAAAATTAAATAAAAAAAAATAAAAAAAATAAAATAAAATCCTGCTTACATATTGTGTAGGTATTAAGGAATACTCTTGTGCAAACTAGGTTTTACTTCACATAAAATAAATTTATATTAGGCCAACAGAAGCAATGTGAAATATAAAACATTGACCTCTCTGATTAAGACTTACCATTCCCTTTGGGGTGCCTAGGTGGCTCAGTGGGTTAAGCTTCTGACTTTGGATCAGGTTATGATCTCACTGTTCGTGCGTTCCAGCCCCACATCCAACTCTGGGTTGTCAGCACCTCTGTCTCCCTCTCCCTCTCTCTCTGCCCTTCCCCTGCTCCCACGTGCTTTCCCTCCCACTCTTTCTAAAAATAAATAAACATGGGGGTGCCTGGGTGGCTCAGTCAGTTAAGCCTCTGACTTCGGCTCAGGTCATGAGATCATGAGTTTGAGCCCCGTGTCAGGCTCTGTGCTGACAGCTCAGAGACTAGAGCCTGCTTCAGATTCTGTGTCTCCCTCTCTCTTGGCCCCTCACCTGCTCACACTCTGTCTGTCTCTCTCAAAAATAAACAAGCATTAAAAATTAAAAAAAAAAAAAAAACCACTGAAAAAAAAAAGAAAAGGCTTAGCACTCCCTTTGATCGAAATGTAAATAAGATGGCTGCAGCTTAGGGTCTTTTCAGTTACCCTCCAGGTGAGAGAGGATTTTCATCTCCTGCTTTCCCTTCTCTGCCCCATTCCCATTTTCACTTTCTCCTCTTTCTTAACCTTTGTTCTATTTGCTTTCCCACTGAACCCTCCTTCTCCTTCCTCTGTTGTTTCCTCTTCTCCCTTTTCCTCTTTATACTTTTTCTCCCTGCTTGGATTTACTTTCTTCCCTCCGTGCTTTCAATCTCCCTTTGTCTCCCTTCTGGTGTTGAAATCATTACCGTCTAGTAGAGCCAAGTAAATGGTGACTGCAAGGATGCCATGCGATGTGTACCACAGAAAATTTACATTTGTGATTCCTTTTGTTGTTTATACTGGCAATTACACGAAATCCAATGTTAACTTCTTAAAGCCATGCCTTAATCAGAGGAGTATTTATATGAAACCACTACATGTGAAATGCAGAGTGGAATTAAAAAGCTTTTTTTTTTTTTTAACACCAATATTATTTCATTTACTAATGTTCACTGCTGGCTATTTAGATTTAGCCTATTGAGTGAAAAAGCAAACAATTAACTCATTTAAGTATAAGTAGCAGATAATTCACGAATAACTAAATTATACTTTCTTGCTACAGTATCTTAACAGGAAGCTTTTAAAGTAGTAACACCTCAGATCTATAACAAAATTGTTTCCTTTAAAACTAAACAAATGCAAAAATAAAATAAAATAAAATAAAATAAAATAAAATAAAACTAAACAAATGCAGAAAAACAAGGCAGGAGGTCAGGCTCTACAAACCAGCCCCTGGGATCCATCTGATCTAACAGTCTCAGCTCATTGAGAACAGGGATTGCTAGCCTGCAAATGTAAGCTGTCTGAACACTGAGAAAGCAATAGGTTATATTCTGTTTACATTAGTCCTCAGGAAGCAAATATTAAAATAAAAATATTCTGATATCAGCCTCTATATCTCCATGTGAGCTAAAGGACACCAAGTTTTTACAGGTCATGAAATACTTAGCTCTGTACTCTTTCCCCCTCAGAATCGCAATATTAATATCTAAGCAAAGGTAAACACTAAAAATGTGAAATTAAAAAAATATTACTGTTGAGTTGCAAGACATAATTTTGCAATAAGAAAAAGAAATGTGATTTTAATAGCAATATAACCAAAACGTTTATTTCAAATCTCTTAAGTTTGCTGATAAAGCTCACCCAACGTTTTCTGATCACTAAGGAGGTCTTCCTTGGAAGGCTCTCAGGAGGATACCCAGCGAATCAATAGCACATTGCTGTATCATTACTATTTATTAAATATATTCTTCTTTAGTGGTCGTACTATATTTCGTGGGCTATTGCGTTAAAACTACTCTAGGAGGGGCTCCTGGATGGCTTAGTCAGCGTCCGACTTTGGCTTAGGTCATGATCTCGCGGTTTGTGGGTTCGAGCCCCGCGTGGGGCTCTGTGCTGACAGCTCGGAGCCTGGATCCTGCTTCCGATTCTGTGTTTCCCTCTCTCTCTGCCCCTCCCATGCTCATGCTCTCTCTCTCTCTCTCTCTCTCAATAATAAATAAACATTAAAAAAACTACTGAAGGAAATGGCCTTATCAATATTAAATAATGTAGTTGTTTAATCAAAATTAGCTCTTAACATTTTTCAGATCTGGATTAAAATAAATTGCTAGTTTATTTTGATTTGGGGCTAACCTAAACCATTCTATTTTTGTCTGATGTTCTTAAATCAAGTTGATATAGTACACTTCCAAAAAACCCATTTTTTATATGGAAATAATTCTAAGAGCACTGAAAAGTTTCAAGAATAAGAGCGGTATAAAGAAGATCTGTATATCCGTCACCCACGTTCATCCATTATTAACCTTTTATCCAATTTGCATTATTACTTCTGCACACGCTCTTTCTCTCTCTGTGTGTTTATATGTATATATAGACATAAGTGCACATATTTTTTCTGAATCATTTGAGAGTCAGTGTCCTATACCGTGCCCCTTCACTCCTAAATACATGGTGTGTATTTTCTAAGAATAGGGATGGTCTCTTACCTAACCAGGTACCGTTAAAACTTGAGTAAATGCATTGATATACTTGTATTTAATATGCATTCTCATTCTGTCTACATACCCAATAATGGCCCTGCCTCATTCCTCAACTTGGCTCCCAGGATGAAATCTTGTCTAGGATAAGGTATTGCCTCCTGTGGTTGTGTTTCTTTAATTTCCTTTAATCTGGAACATTTTTATACCCATCCTTTTTCTTTTATGACAAAAGTTTCTCAGTTTTGGTTTGCTTAATTTTTCGTAGTGCTTACAGCGAGGCTATGCATTCCTGGCTGGTATATTACATGAGCGATACTGGACCTTCTTAGCGTGTGGCCCGGATGCAAGTACTGTTGGACTCGTCCATGTTAATGATGTTGATTTTGACCACCCAGTCACGTGTTGTTCTACGTCACTGTCGCATAGTATTTTTTTTTTCTCTTGCAACTAATAAGCGATCTGCGGGAAGCACATTACGATCACACAAGTATTCTGCCCTTCCCTCGTCAAACTTTCTCCTAGATTTAGCATCCCTTTACAATTTTTGCTTGAACTAATTTTCTCTGCGGTGGTTGCACCGCAAATGTGCAAAAGTCCTGTAGTCCACATTGACCAGTTGGCACTTGACATGCTACCATAAATAAGATCCCTCCTTTCTCCCTCTTTAAGTATTTATTAGTGGTGAGGACTTATGGATTCCTTTTTTCTCTCAGTGGTTTATAATTCATCACTGCCCTTAGGCATTTTGTGCTCAAATTGTCCCAGATTTGGCCAGTGGAACCCCTTCAAACTGCCTCCCCAGTCTTTATGAGTTGGTTTATTTTTGTGAGAACTTCCTTATCAGAAGTTCCAAGGCTATCTTTTGTTTATCCTTCCCCAGCCCCAGCCCCAGCCCCAGCACTGGCCTTCTCCCCACCTCCTCCCCGGAGGAACCCTTCCTATTTCCTGGTAGTGGGGAATGGTATTTAAAATGGAATATCTGGTGCCTGGGAGGCTCAGTTGGTTAAGTGTCCAACTTAGGCTCAGGTCATGATCTTGTGGTCCATGAGTTCGAGCCCCTAGTCGGGCTCTGTGCTGACAGCTTGGAGCCTGGAGCCTGCTTCGGATTCTGTGTCTCCTCTCTCTAACCTTTTCCACTCACACTCTGTCTCTGTCTCTCAAAAATAAGTAAACATTAAAAAGATATTAAAATGGGATACCTGGGTGCTGCTGAGGTATATTTGTTTCCATGGCCTTTCAGCAGACAAAGCTAATAAATATCTGTATGTGTGTGTACGTGTATACACACATACTTACACATGCACAGACATATGTATATGTATGTGCATAAGCATGCATGTATATATGCATAGACATACATATGTTTAAAAAATCATGGGTTCACCTAGTCCTGCAAGTCCAATGTATCACCAAAGGGTTTTTTCTCACCTTCCTCTATTTTCTGTTTGTATGTTTCTTCTTTCATAGTGAGAACCTGGCCACCAACAATATTGACACATTTATTCCTTCATTGCTACACTTTATCCAAGATGGTTTCAGAAGTACTTAGCTCATACCAGTGCAATAAACAAGGCTACAAAAATAGAGCTTAGATTGTGTGTGCAGTTTTACCACAAACTACACAAGACTGAAGATACGGATTTGAAGTCACATATTCTGCTCGTATGTTTCTTAGATTACATTTTTTCCTTCCCTATTTACTACAAATACGGTATTCACTTGAAAAATCATTGGATTCATTATTGTGTCTTGCTTTCAGCTTTAGATTTTTAAATTTTTCCCTTCCCATCTTTGTTGATTGAATTTGATTTAATTTTTTGAATGTCTAGAACCGTAACATGCTTCCAAAATTCAAAACTATATGAAAAGATAGAGTCAGAAGCATCACTCTGTCCTACATCTTCTACCTCACCCTTCCCACCCCTGTTTTGGGCTCTTGTTCTCCCTGTGTTTCTTTGATAAAGATAGCACATAAATGTATGCTAAGTTATTTCCTCTTCTTTTTTTCCTCTATATGTCTGCCATCTATCTATCTATCTATCTATCTATCTATCTATCCATCAACTTCATTTGCATTTTACTTGAATTTTTTTTCTTTGCTTAACAATAATTCCTGGAAATACGTTTATATCAGTTCATAGACATCGTTCTGTTCCTTTTGACAGCTTCATGGTACTCAAATGTGATCGTAAACCAATCAATCCTCTGTATGTAGTCTCTGATACTTTGCAATTACAAATAATGCTGCAGTGATTGAACGTGTGCATGTGTATTTTCATATTATTGAAGGTATAATCTCCAGGATAGATTTCTAGAAGGGGGGTTGCATATGTAGTGTTGTGAAATATTGCCTGTCCCCTCCACATGGGAAGTCTCCTTGATGTTGCATTTCTACCAGCTGTGTAGGAACATACATGTTTCCCCACAGCCTCAGCAGCCAATGGAGTATGTTGTCAAGCTTTTCAACGTTTGCCAATCTACCACAGTGAGAAATAATATCTCACTATGGTTTTAATGTGCATTTTCCTTATTGGGAGTAGTATTGTACATCTCTCACATTAAAGGCCACTTCTATCTCCTAAAATTTTTTTCTGTGTCTTTATCTTTTTTTCTTTGGGATTTATGGTCTTTATCCTCTCAGTTTTTTTTTTTAATTTAATGTTTATTTATTTTTGAGAGAGACTGAGACAGAGTATGAGTGGGGGGAGAGACCAAGAGAGAGGGAGACACAGAATCAGAAGCAGGATCCAGGCTCCAAGCTTGAAGCCATGAACTGTGCATATCTTGACCTGAGCCCAAGTCAGACACTTAACCAACTGAGCCACCCACGCACCTCTTTTTCCGCTCAGTTTTAAAGCATCCTTTATATAGTAGGTCTATTAGCTCCTTATCGATGTAATATACAGCAATTGTTTTCTCCCCATTTATTGTTTGTCTTTTGACTTTATTTATGGTCATTTTTTTTATTGGCCATGCAAACATTCTTTATTTTTATATAGTCACGTTTATCAGGCTTCTCTTACTGTGTCTAAATTTTTAGTCATGGAAGGACTCTCCCTACATCCAGGCTAAAGAGGAATTCACTTAGTTTCCTCTAGTATTATATAAAATTTGTCTAATTTTATTTCTTATATTAAGGTCTTAGATACATTTGGAGTGTATGCTTGTGTATAGTTTGTGGAATTAACCTGGTTTTATCTTTTTATCCAAATGGTCATCCAGTTATCTCAATATTTATTAAAAAGACCAACTTTGCCTCAGTGGTTTAAGATGCCACTTCGATCGAATAATAGATTCCTGCATTTTGTTGGGCATATTTCTGAACTCTGTTTTATTCTGCTGGTATGCTTGCCTACTTACTCAACAGCACTGCCCTGTTTTAATTCTCAAGGCTTTGCAGAAAGCTGAGAGAGCAGTCCTTCCTAGAACTCTTCCCTTTTAGTGCTTTCTAGCTGTTCTTTCATGGTTTCCTCACCTTGTGAACTTTAGGATCAATTTGTCTAGCTCCATAAATAGCTTATTAGTATTTTAATTCAAATCCCATTAAATTGATCAATTCACTTAGAACGGGTATTTTGATGATGTTGAATTGTCCTAAGAACAAGGGATGTCTTTGCATTTGCTCATCTCCTTTAGGGCAGCCCATCCTTCTTCCCTCCTCTTCACAAAATAAGCTCTTATTGTAACAAGATAAGTATATGTACATTGTAGATATTAGAAAACGCAGAGAAGCCGAAAGTGAGATGGTAAAAAGATACCATTCTATAGCCCATTCATTATCATGATTAAACTCTTAGTGTATATTTTTTCCTATCTTTTATCTAGGAGATCATACTGTCCATGTTGGCTTGTTAATTGCCTTTTTCAGCTAAAAATCTCTAACTTTTCATGTCCTAACGCCTATGGACATCTTCTCTAACATCGTGTTTGTATTTAACTTCCACAACTGGACAGGCTATTCCTCATTTTTTTAAATGTTTATTTATTTTTGAGAGAGAGAGAGAGAGAGTGACAGAGCGTCAGCAGGGGAGGGGCAGAGAAAGAGGGAGACACAGAATCCGAAGCAGGCTCCAGGCTCTGAGCTGTCAGCAGGGAGCCCCATGCGAGGCTTGAACTTAAGAATCGCAAGATCAGGACGGGGGCCAAAGTTGGGGATGCTCAGTCGACTGAGTCACCCGGGTGCCCCTGGAGAGCCTATTCCTAATCAAAGTGAGTAATGATGTTAGGTACTCTTTAATTTTTTTTTTCTGCTATGCTTCAATCTATATGATGGACTGACAGGCTGTGCCTGCTTGGGATTCTCTCTCCCTCTCTCTCTGCCCTTCCTCTGTTCTGTCTCTCTTTCATTCTCTCTCTCAAAATAAATAAATAAACTTAAAAAAATTTTTTTAAAGTTAAAATTTAAAAAAATATATGGTGAAATAAATAAGAAATTTAAGTGGCCGTGGGCAAGGGAAAGAAACACTTTGAACACCTTGTAGGTGCCACATACTGTACAAAGTGTTATTTAATTCTCAAATGACCATGTTATTGATTTTGCGTTCTACGTGTTGGGGAGGGGAGTACTCTTTCAGAGAACTTATCTTACTTCCCTGATAATAGCCCATGAAGAGTGAGAGCAGGACTCGGATCCCACTCTGTGTGCCGTAAGTGTACATTTTCTTTTCTATTTTTTTTTAATGTTTATTTTTGACAGAGAGAGAGAGAGAGAGAGAGAGAGAGAGAGAGAGAGAGAGCATGAGCGGGGGAGGGGCAGACAGAGAGGGAGACACAGAATCCGAAGCAGGCTCCAGGCTCAGAGCTTTCAGCACATGCCTGATGGGGGGCTCAAACCCACCAACCGTGAGATCATGACCTGAGCTGAAGTCGGTCGCTCCACCGACTGAGCCACCCAGGCGCCCCAACGTACACTTTCTTTAAGTTCAGTACATGTTAAAAACATTGCATCATTCTTATTGTATCGAAGGTTTACAGTGTCTTATTTGGTTTTTAATTTTTTTTAATGTTTATGTATTAAAAAAGTTTTTTTTTTTAACGTTTATTCATTATTGAGAAACAGAGAGAGAGAGAGACAGAGATAGAGCATGAGCATAGGAGGGGCAGAGAGAGGGGGAGACACAGAATCCAAAGCAGGCTCCAGGCTCTGAGCTGTCAGTGCAGAGCCTGACACAGGGCTTGAACTCATGAGCCATGAGATCATGACCTGAGTTGAAGTTGGATGCTTAACCAACTGAGCCACCCAGGAGCCCTTCTACATTTATATTATACTTATCAAAATTTTTTTTAACATTTATTTATTATTGAGAGACAGAGAGACACAGAGCGTGAGCAGGGGACAGGTAGAGAGAGGGGGAAACACAGAATCTGAAGCAGGCTCCAGGCTCAGAGCTGTCAGCACAGAGCCTGACGTGGGGCTCGAACTCACAAACTGCGAGATCATGACCCGAGCCGAAGTCGGTCGCTTAACCAACTGAGCCACCCAGGTGCCCCCCCACCAAAAAATTTTTTTGATATTTATTTATTTTTGAGAGACAGAGAGAGAGAGAGACCATGAACCAGGGAGGGTCAGAGAGCAAGGGAGGCAGAACGTGAAGCAGGCTCCAGGCCCTGAGCTGTCAGCACCGAGTCTGACACAGGAATCAAACTCACAAACCGCGAGATCATGACCTGAGCCGAAGTCGGATGCTTAACCAACTGAGCCACCCAGGCACTCCTGATTTTTAGAGGTACCTGTGAAGTCAGTAAGGCATGGGCTATTATGACCCTAATTTTGCAGATAAGGAACTGAGGCTCAAGAGAGGGTAAGTGACCCAAGATTGTGGTTAGTGTCAGAGTTGGTTCTGGAGCATGTGACCCTGCTCTTTTAGGATATCACTCTCAGCCTAAAAATTCAAAGGAAAACAATTACACCTCTTCCTATCAATCTTAGACATGGATGATTTGAAAATGAAATTTTTGTAGGAGAATAGCAATGCACTCCACACTTGCCCCATGCTGGCTGGAAGCCTTCCTTTGTTCTCTGTGAGTCAGAGGGTAGCAGGCACTTCCCCGATTACAATAATTTTTGTTCCTATTGCCACTTGCTGTCTTACCAGCAAAATGTAACAACTGGATTTGAATCAGCGGATCTCCAGGAAGCTTAGAAAAACACAGACATCTGGGCCACCCACACGCCAGAGATGAGTATTTAAGTGGTCCAGGGTATGACCTGGTCTTCGGGATCTTCGAAAACTACGCATGATGCTAATGTGCACCCAAGGTTGAAAACCCCTTGCCTAGATGATTTTTAAGGTACCTTGGGGCGCCTGGGTGGCTCAGTCGGTTAAGCATCCGACTTCAGCTCAGGTCATGATCTCGCGGTTCGTGAGTTCAAGCCCCGCGTCGGGCTCTGTGCTGACAGCTCAGAGCCTGGAGCCTGTTTCCGATTCTGTGTCTCCCTCTCTCTCTGACCCTCCCCCGTTCATGCTCTGTCTCTCCCTGTCTCAAAAATAAATAAACGTTTAAGGTACCTTCGATGTTAATATTCTATGGTTCTGAGATTTCTTGTTCTGTAGTAGTTAAGAGGAGTACAAACTCTGAAATTAGCTGAAATTATAATAATAGTTGGATCTTAGGTAATCACGGAGTCTCTTTAATCTTTAATTTCTTAAGGATTCCTTTAATCTTAATTTCATCTATGAAATAGGCGCAGGTGTGTGGCACGTAATGTGACAGAGTTAATGGGCACGGATATTTCCTAGTTTTTGTGAAGAAAATATATGATGACATTATTAAAGCCCTTAACATGTAGACCAGCAGATAATTAGTGCTCAATAAATGTTAGCTGTTAGCTATTATTTTCTGTCTAACCTCCTGGTTTCTCCTTGAAATACTGATTTTGAAGGAAGGAGAGTGAATCCCAAACTAGATGCTAAATCATGGGACTTTATCTGGTTTGTAACATACCTGGCACCAGGCTGCAGAGTCTTTTTTTTTTAAATTTTTTTTTCAACGTTTTTATTTATTTTTGGGACAGAGAGAGACAGAGCATGAACGGGGGAGGGGCAGAGAGAGAGGGAGACACAGAATCGGAAACAGGCTCCAGGCTCCAAGCCATCAGCCCAGAGCCTGACGCGGGGCTCGAACTCACGGACCGTGAGATCGTGACCTGGCTGAGGTCGGACGCTTAACTGACTGCGCCACCCAGGCGCCCCGTGGCTGCAGAGTCTTAACGGAGCCTTGGACCATAGATGGGAGGCAGTAGAAAGTACCCATGGGGAGGAGCTGCAGAGAGAGCTGACTGAAGGCAGGCCCACCGTAGCCCTGGGCTGAGAGACCAATGGGAAAAGTGGGGGAAGGAAAATCCAATAGGATTCGCTTTGGGTGTTGCTGTGTGCGTGCCCCTGGGAGTGTAAGAATGTGTGAATCTGTTTAAGTGAAATTTCTCCATGTGTCAGGACACAGAAGATGATGAGAGGGAAGAAAAACAAGGAATTAAGGAACTGAAGAAAAAAGTACATGAGAACACAGAGAAATACCACCCCCCCCCCCCCACCTGCTTTCACCTTTTCCTTACCACCCACAAAATCTTGGCTCATTTTCATTCACTCTTGTGTATGTATTTTATCTTGGCTACTGTTGGAAGAAAGAGAGAAAGATATGGAGTTTTAAAAGCCTGGGATAGCTTTGAAATCACAGATGTTGTGTAACCCAAGTCTCCTCTCTGCCTCCTCCCTCCCTCCCTCCTTTCTCCCTTTCTCCCTGCCTCCCTTTCTCCCTCCCTCCCTCCTTCCTTCCTTCCTTCCTTCCTTCCTCCCTTCCTTCCTTCCTCCCTTCCTTCCTTCCTCCTCTAACATTAATAAAGAGCCAGACTCACTTACTACTCAGTAAATACTTGTTGAATTAACATATTAGACTTTGGACTTAAAAAATTAAAAGCCAGGGCTGGCATCTTTGAGAGGCTCATAATTTCCAAATTTGGGGAGGGCTTCACTCATTGGATTGACATTATAATGAACTCATTTTCCTTTCTTTTTTATAAAATATTTTTTTAATGTTTATTTTTTTTTTTCAACGTTTTTTATTTATTTTTTTTTTGGGACAGAGAGAGACAGAGCATGAACGGGGGAGGGGCAGAGAGAGAGGGAGACACAGAATCGGAAACAGGCTCCAGGCTCCGAGCCATCAGCCCAGAGCCTGACGCGGGGCTCGAACTCACAGACCGCGAGATCGTGACCTGGCTGAAGTCGGACGCTTAACCGACTGCGCCACCCAGGCGCCCCTTTAATGTTTATTTTTGAGAGACACTGATTGCAAGCGGGGGAGGGATAGAGAGAGAGGGAGATACAGAATCCGAAGCAGGCTGCAGGCTCTGAGCTGTCAGCTCACAGCCTGATGCAGGGCTCCAACACACGAACCATGAGATCATGACCTGAGCTGCAGTCGGACGCTCAACCGACTGAGCCACATAGGCGCCCCTGGACTCATTTTCATCCCTGCAGTTTGTTACAGTAGTTCTCCCACTTTGTGGTACCTCTCAGTCACCTGGAGGGCTTGTTAAAACACAGCTTGCTGGGCTCACCTGCAATTTCTGATTTGGTAGGGCCGACGTGGGGACCGGTAATCTGCACTTCTAAGAAGTTCCCGGGTCCTCACTTTCCCTCCTAATTGCCATCAGAGAAAATGGCATAACACAGGCTGCTTTAGGAAGCATGTTTGCCTGGTGGTGGTGGTGAGGGGGGCACGGCCGGATGCATCCTGTGCCTGTGAAACCCCTGGCGGGGCTGAGAGGTAAGAGTAGGGATGAGTCAGAACTTTTCTCTTCAGAGCTACCATGCTCTCCTGGCTCAAAGGGTGCAATGAGCAACGACTGTCTTTTGCGTAAGAGCTCACCACTCCTGCATTTAATGGAAATGTCTTCACACTGTGACACATTATCTTCTTTCAACCTAGAGCAGTTGTTAGTATATTTTTTGAGTGGATCTGTTTCCACAGGTACTTGGAAGAAGACATTATGGGTATAGTAGCGTTAACAACTCACCACATTTAGCCTCCTTTTAAAAATATCATTCCCTAAGAACATGTTAATTTGGTAGTGGTGAAGAACTCTTTCTTTGTAAGAGCCCAAGCTACCTACATGCAGTTGACTTAGAAGCCAGTGTCTCAGGTCCAGATTTCTCTCAAAGCTCTGGAGGTCTCCCCTGGAATTCTCCATGGGTACTTTAAGCTTGTCATAGTCAACCCAGAGCCCATCATCTTCCTTCCCAAGCTCTCCCCTGTACCTCTGTTTTCTACTTTGGTGATTAGCACTGTCATCTAACAAGTTTCACAAGCTGGAATCCTTCTGCCTCCTTCAATTTCTAGGTCACTCGGGCTCTTAATAGATATATTTTCTGTGCCCTTTGATCTGTTCCCTCAGCCATGGTCTCAGCTAGGCCCTCACTCATCTGACTCATCATGATGGCCTCCCAGCTGGTGCCTCATTTGGTCCCACTCTGGGCCCATCTCCCCAAAGCTGCTAAAGTACTCTTTTAAAAATGCAAATTGGATTTCATTGCTCCTTTATTCCACATGGCTTTCAGAATAAAATTAGAATTTCTCAGCCAAGAACAAGGCTCTTCAGCATTTTGCCTTTGCTTGCCTCTCTGCCCTCAGAGCTTACCACTTTCCATTTTGTATCATTCACTCTAGTCATGTAGAACCAACTGGAGGGCACTGAGGCATTACTGTGTTTTAAATATTAATACAAAAAACCTTTATTTTGAAGTAGTTTCAAACAGAAAAATTGCAAGACTAGAACAGAAACCTCTCATGTATTCTTCACCTAGATTCACCAGTTGTTAACAGTTTAACACATTTGCTTTATCATTCTTTCTATCATCTCTCTATCTCTAATCTATCCTAATCTGTTTCCTGAACAGTTTGAGAGTAAATCATAGACATACTCCTTTTATCCAAGAATGTATTTCCTAAGTGCAAAAGCATTCACTTACTCAAACACGGGGCAGTTACCAAATTCAAGAAATTTACATCAATAAAATAGCATTACCTAATTTATAGACCCCATTCAAATTTCACCCATTAAAAAAAAAATTGAAGTATAGTTAACACACAATGTTACATTAGTAACATATTTCAAGTGTACAACATAAAATTTCACCAAATAAAAAGATTTTTTTAATGTTTATTCATTTTTTTTGAGAGATAGAGAGAACAGAGCGTGAGCTGGGAAGGGGCAGATAGAGAGGGAGACAGAATCGAAAGCAGGCTCCAGGCTCTGAGCTGTCAGCACAGAGCCCGATGAGGGGCTCGAACTCACTGACCACAAGGTCATGACCTGAGCCGAAGTCAGATTCTTAACTGACTGAGCCACCCAGGTGCCCCAAAATTTCACCATTTTTTAAAACACTTTTATTTTTTATTTTTGAGAGACAGAGATAGACAGAGCATGAGTGGGGGAGGGGCAGAGAGAGGGGGAGACACAGAATCCAAAGCAGGCTCCAGGGTGTGAGCTATCAGCACAGAGCCCGATGCGAGTCTCTAACCCAGGAACCTCAAGATCATGACCTGAGCTGAAGTTGGACGCTTAACTTACTGAGCCACCCAGGCACCCCAAATTTCACCAATTTTTATAGAACTTTTGTTTTGTTGTTCTCTGCATCCACTCTTCGAATGTAATTGTCATGTTCTTATAATCTTCTTTAATGTGGACAGTTTTTTGTGCATCCACGGCTGCTCCCACTCTCATCTGTCTTTCAGGAATACTCTTTGCCTCGTTACCCAACAGATTCTTACTTCATCAAACTAGCACTGACAAGCACTTGCCCAGACATGTTTTACATGACCTCCCAATCTGATTTTCCCAAATTTCCTCTCCTGTTGCACCACGTGAAAAGCTTCATTCTTGAACTAATCATATTGCTTTTCTTATTTGGTTTGAAAGCCACTCAAGGATGAGGATAAAGCCTTATTTAACTTTTTATCACCAGCGGCCAGCAAAGTGCTCAACACAAAGTTTGTGTTCAGTATGTGTATTTTTAATATTTTGATAAGTGTGCTCCCATGAATGAGTGTCTAACATTTAGAGGTCAGTACCCCCGATATCCAAAGAGCCCCCTCAGACTGATAAAGGTGTGGGAACATGGGTTGGTAGGAGTGTGAATTGCTATCACCTACTGGGAAGGTAATCTGGCAGTATCTGACAAAATTAAAATTTAAGGAATTTAAAAAATCCTGTCGTGGGGGCTATATCTTTGATGAAACAAAGGATAGTACATAAAGACATGAGTGCAGTGAAGTTTATTGTACCATCATTTACTATAATTAGAAAAATACCAGAAACGATTTAAATATTCATCGGCAGAAGAATAGTTGATTATGGAATATTCATACAATTAAAAAGAAATGAACATTTTGGTACATCCATATAGTAAAATGGAATGAAGGCATAGCTACCATGCTGAACAAAAGAAGCAGAACACAAAAGGGTGCAAACCTTTGGACTCAATTATAGGAAATTATGAAACATGCAAAATCATATCATGGTTTATTGGCATGGGGAGGGCAGGTTTGACTAGGAAGGGACACATGAGAACTTTCTAGAATGATGGAAACGTTCTGTATCTTGACAGGGGTGTCAGTTCCATGGGTATACGCACTTGTAAAAATCTCTTGGGCCATACACTTAAGGTCTGTATCTCAATTATATTGTTAATTTTAACAATATTCCCAAGGAAATTTGTCACAATGGTATTTATTATAGTAGGACAATAAAAACAGCCCAAAACTTGGAAACACCCTAAACGTTCATCTCTAAAGGTATAAGTATATTTTGATATAGGTATAAATAAAAAATGATGTAATTACTTAAAAAAGAATAAGTACAATATAAATGTCCTAATCTGGAGGGACAGGCATGATATATTTTTAACAAAATAAAAATTGTTTAATAGAGTATATAGTATATTATTTTTATAAAAAGTAGCAAAAACTTTCATATAATTATGAATGTTTATATAGCCTATGGAGAAAGGTTATAAAAGAATCCATGCCACATTCAGCACTGAGAATCTAGCATGTATTTCTGCAGTTTGCATGTATTTTTATGATTAAAAAAAATCCCACAAAAGTGAATTCAGTCACAAAAATACGTGCAAGGAAACAGAGAAGTAAATACATATGAAATAAAACTAGTTGGGAAGACACATTATGGGGCTGAAGACATAGTTACTGCTTGGCTCAATTCCAGCTGTCATTTGCCTTTTTGTCCTTTGTCCAATTGTTTTTTGTTGAATAGCACTGTTGAATGAATAATATGAGAAAGTAATATAAAGAGCTCCTGAAAAAAAAATCGGAGAACATTACATCGTGTTCCCATTGAAGTTAAGCATGTGAGTGAACCAGCAGACTGGTTGGAACTGGTGAACCAGCAATTTAGCAAATTTGACAACTTTTGGCAAATATGATTTATGTTGTGGGGATGAGGCAGAGATGTTTTCATGTGTCTTGTATTTATTTGACCAAAGCTTTTTCTGAGGGATGCACGATTATGATGTACACAGAACGGACAAAATGAAAACAAATGTTTGTGTGGTCAGGCTTGTCCTTCTGGCTAAACCAGCCCACAGACCAACGCGCCCAAGCCTCCCTCTGTTTCTACGGAGGCAGGGTGCTGTAGGAGAAAGAGAATTTTTAGAAAGGAAGAAAGAAGAAAGAAAATAAAAGAGAGAGCTCAAGCTTTAGAAGGGAGGCAGGGGTTTGAGTCAAGCCTTCTTCACTTAAAAGCATACCAATGGACAAGTGTCTGACTTCTCTGAGTCTCTCTTTCCTCATCAGAGGTGACTGTGAGGTTTGCTGGATTGAAAAAGACAGCACAGTGCCTGGCATGTGTTAGATACTTGAACAGATTAATGTATGTTCGTTTCTAGTTTGCACTGTCATATTTATACTTGCCCAGAAACATCCTAGCATTTTTCTTTAGGCAATTCCGATCTTAGTGAAGGAAACTAGCTCAGAAACAAAGGGATTTATCTAGCCACATAGGTAACTTTCCATATTTCACCTACATTGGACTCAGGTCTACAACTTCCCGTCATGAAGCTGGCTTTCCTCTGCCCTCGCTTCCACTTTTCATCTCGAGCTGTACAGTCTTAGCAGAACAGGATCCTTAAGTCTGCATTTGTGATAAAAGAGACAGCAGCTTATACTAAAGTGGCTTTCTCTCTGTGTGTTGAGTCTGCCTGACTGATAACAGATCAGAAACAGCGAGTGGCCTTTGAAATTGAAACACTGACTGTAGTGGGGAAAATGAAAGGATCTTACGTTTTTGATCAAAGGACGATATCTTCCAACTTGGAAAAGGGGGTTATTCTGCCTGCCAAGGCCTCTGATACTGTGTTACCTACTTACCCTAAGGAAGAAGATTCAATTTCATAGCTATTACATTGCCACATAGTTTTAAAATATATTTATAGATACACATTTCCGCAGTCATTTTGCATTCCTTTTCCAACTTCTGTCCTTCAATCTGGCCTCCAGGCAAATGGTCCTGTAATTCCTACTCTAAATAGCATTTAAACAATTCTCTGGATCCTTAATCCTTAATGAACATTCCCTACTAAAGAGAAGACAAACTTTAAATAAGGGAGGGTCTTAGATAAAATGAAGGCCACCATGGTGAATGGTAGGTGTTTAGTGGGATAGTTTCTGGTGTAATTCCACAGGATGAGATTTTGTGTTATTAATAAAACTGGCTGAGGGAGATGTGTGGATATGGAAATGGCATAGAGCCTGACTATGAGTCCAAGGTCAGAACTCATGGGTGTCTGAAATGAGGAGAGGTGCTCAAGAGAATGAGAAGAAAGGGGTTTTTAACACTAGACAAGAAAGGAGGCTGCCATAACTGACCACTGGGGACAGTATGACTGCAAATTAGACAAGGGATGGACAGATGGGAGACAACGTGGAATTATTTGCCCAAATAAAGACTGTATTCTATAAAGGCAGCCTTGGGTATTTTTGCGGGGGGGGGGGGGGGGGAGGGGGGGAATGCTAAGTCTTTATTGACTTATAAGTCTATTCACTTACAAGTTATGTCAGTTGCTGGCCTATCAATCATAAATTCTGATCTGTTTGCACTCAACATGTGTGTATATATATATATATATATATATATATATATATACACACACATACACATAAAGATATACACTCATATTGAGTTATATTGTCTTATTTCAATGTAGAATTGGCTTCTGCTTACCAGTCATTTGTTTCTCGGTACTCAAGCTAGATCTCAAACCACAGGTATTCTAGATTTTTCTCTCTCCTTAAATACCTAATTTCCATTTATATCCTCAGTTCCTTCTCACTCCTCCTACCAATGGCTCTTTTTAAAATTTTTTTAAATTTTTTAAAATTTTATTTAGACCCAAGTTAGTTAAATAGAGTGTAATAATGGTTTCAGAAGTAAAACTTAGTGATTCATCACTTACATATAACACCCAGTTTTCATCCCAACAAGTGCCTTCCTTAGTACCCATCACCCATTTAACCCATCCCCCTAACCACCTCCCCTCCAGCAATCCTTAGTGTGTTCTCTGTGTTTAAGAGTCTCTCATGGTTTGCCTCCCTCTCTGTTTTTACCTTATTTTTCCTTTCTTTCCCCTATGTCCGTTTGTTCTGTTTCTTTCTTTGTTTTTTTCTTTTTTTTAGGCTTCACTCTCCAATATGGCAGCCACAAGCCACATGTGGCTCTTGAGCACTTGAAATGTGGCTAGTCTACATTAAGATATGCTTTAAACTTAAAATACACAATGAATTTCAAAGACCTAGTATGAAAAAATGAATGTAAAATATCTTAGCAATTGATATAATATTTTTAATTACTATATATAATATAATTAAATTAATGGAATATAATATTGTCAAACATAGATATATTAAAAATGATATTGTAATATTGACTATAATATTTAAAGTATAATATTTTGGATCAATTAAATTTAATTAAAATAACTTCACATGTTCCTTTTTATGTAAAAAAAAAATGGCTACTAGAAAATTAAAGATTAGGTTGTGTGGCATGCATCTGTGGCCCACATTATATATCTGTTGGTTGGTACTTCTCTAGGCCTTCTTATCTCTTCCTTTAAGGAAAAAAAAAATTGGAAATACCCAAAGCAAGTTCCCAGAGGGCTTACCCTAGTCCACTATTGATGTGCCATCAGTTTATCTCTATCCTTCATAGATAGTACCATGGACTGGTTAAGAGCACAGTGCTAGAATCACAGTGCTTTGGGTTCAAACCCTGACTCTGTTGCTTGCTACCTATGTGACTTGGGGCAAGTTACTATATCTCTCTTTGCCTGTTTTCCCATCTATTAAATAGGATATTAACAGAAACTACTTCAGAGGATAAGGTAAAATAAGATAAATAAGGTAAAAACTACTTCAGAGAATGAGGATCAATCGAGTCAATGGATGAAGCACTTTGAACTGTGTGTGGCTCAAAGAAAATACTCAACTAATGTGAGCGACTTTATTGTTCCTGAAGATCACAGAGAAAGACTGTCTTCTACTTTGTAACTCTTAGGGGATTTGAGTGTCATATTTTTTAAATTTGTTATTTTTTTAATGTTTATTTATTTTTGAGACAGAGAGAGACAGAGCATGAGCAGGGGAGGGGCAGAGAGAGAGGGAGACACAGAATCTGAAGACACAGCCTCCAGGCTCTGAGCTGTCAGCACCGAGCCCGACGCGGGGCTCGAACTCACGAACTGCGAGATCATGACCTGAGCCGAAGTCGGATGCTTAACCAACTGAGCCACCCAGGCGTGCCTCCCTTCTGTCTTTAAATAAGCTCCACCAAGTCCAGCTTAAAAACTCTCTTGAGTATCCTTGACCTTGAGCTGACCTCCGTATTTTTTCACTTTCTTCTGCATTTCCTCTCTTTAAAATCCCTTGCAGTCTGTTTTTCTTCAAGAATATATGCTCCACACATTCTGACCGTGTGGTTTAGGACCAGTACTAGGAGACAGAAAGGATCAGGCTCATTCCTATGGGGTAGGGGACAGGGAAACCAAGCCCAAGTTCTAGAATAAAGGTAGTATCAAGAGAGAGGGAACAATCATCAGATCCAACGGGGAGTAAACACAGGGCAGAAAACTCTCATAGTCTCTGTGTCTGGAGACGAGGAACAGGAGAAAGCTGGTTCTGGCAGAGTCTCCTCCCTGGGGAACTGATATATAGAGGTAGGCTTACTGTTTGAGGGTATCTTTGGCTCATCTGTAGGTGCGGGTGAAGCCACAAACGGGCCAATTTGTCTGCATAATTACAATAACCGAGTAAGTGGCTTTTTCCGTCTTCCTTGGCCTTTGGACATTTAGCTGACATCCCCTCTTTATGCTTGCACATTATTCCTTCTCTCCTGTCGTCATTACCAGGGGGGAAGGAACCTCCTGGCATTCTGGGGCCTCCGCAGTTTAGGATCACAGACAATCAGAGAAAGGGTAACCTGTCAGGCAGAACTGAGTTCGTAGGAACCAGCTGGATGCAGAATCTCCTGAGGAAGGTTGCCTACACTTGAATAATCTAGGGACATGGTGCGTGTAGGAAACTGAGATCTGCCTTTGCTGGCAGGTGAGAGGTGAATCTGTACACCAGACCATGGACTGAATCCTGGGTGAAGCTAGTAAACGGGACCACACAAATAGAAGTACAAGTGAGGTAGAATGAAATCCAAGAGGGAGAGTGTCCTGGAGCCAGGTGAAGAAAGTGTTTCAATGAGGAAAAGACTGACCAGCTGGGTAAAAGGAAGGCCGATCAATGTGGACCTTGACTAGAGCAGGTTTAGTGGAGCGGTCAGGCTAGAGGCATAGCGGGAGTGGGTTGAAAAGAGAATGGAAGAATTGGACACATTGAGTACGCATAACTCACTCAAGAAGTTTAGCTCTAAAGGGCAGGAAAGACATAGAGAGCTGGCTAGAAGGGTGAGTAGAGTTAAGAGAAAGTTTTGAAAAAAATGGGAGTGTTCTGAAATGCTAGTGGAGAAAATCCAGGAGCCAGAGAAAAGCTGATGATGTGGATAGAGAGGAGAGACTGTACTTGATTACCGAGAGGAGATAGGATCTACCGTGCATGTGGTAGGATGAAGCTTCAATGGGAGCCCGGGTCGTTCCTCTACAGCAGGGACAGAGGATGTGGAACATCTGGGCACAGACGTGAGAAGGCAAGTAGGGGGGACGCCTGGGTGGCTCAGTCGGTCAAGCGTCTGACTTCGGCTCAGGTCATAATCTCACAGTCGTTGGGTTCAAGCCCCGCATTGAACAGCACAGAGCCTGCTTTGGGTTATCTCTTTCCCTCTCTCTCTGCCCCTTCACCACTTGTGTTCTCTATCTGTCTCTCAAAACTAAGTAAACGTTAAAAAAAAAAAAAAAAGAAGACAAGTAGATGTAGTGGTGGGGCCTTTAGAAATTCTCTTCTGACTGCTTCTGTTTTTATCATTTTTCTTTTAGAGAGAAAGGGGGAGGGGTGGAGAGAGAGAATATCAGAGAGAATTGATTATCCCTCCCCCCAATCAAGTTCAGCGGCCCTCAAGTGCAGAGCACCTGAGAGCAATTGCCAACCCGGATCTGATGGAGCTGTGACACTAGCCCCTTGCCCTGCCAGATCTATAGTTTCCTAGGAGAGGCAGACAAAATGTAAACAGCTGCTTACTCATTTGGAGTAGCCAGCATGAGCATGGGCCTGGTTAGTCAGTCTGGTTAATGGAAGGTTACAGCTTGGTGGTCATTTGGGTATCTAGTATCCACACGGGGCATACTGCAGAGCAGAACTACACCCAGAAGAGTGGGGTCTAGGCATCCTGATTGGATATAAGGTTGTTAATACTCTTCACACTTAGTCGGGATTAGCTCAGGTGATGGTTAGATGAGAGCGAGCAAAGCCTCCATTGCTGAGAAGGGTCCGAAGAGCTTGACCACGCTCCTACCTCAACCTCCCTCCCTTGTTCCCTCTTACCTACCCCTGCTCTTAACAGTGGCTAACTTCACTCTTCTTCTGGTTCCTATGCTCAACCTCATATTCCTTCTCTCACTATCATAGCTCAAACATTTGTTCTGTTGACTTGCTTCCCTCAACCCCTCTTCTACCTAGGCACACATTCAATCCTCGCATCCTAACCAATTAGATTTCCTGTGAACCTCTCAAGCTATGGCTTTTGCTTGAATCTTCCTGTTTTCGTCACAATTGTCCCATGGGGGAGGCTGACTTCTCTCTCTCTCTCTCTCTCTCTCTCTCTGTTTCATGACAGCAAAGAATCTGGCTGTTTTTGTCTAAATCTATTTTGGGAGACGAGTCCAGCTCCTCTAGCGGTGAAGGTGACAAATGATGGCTTAGGATGGCTTTAGCCTCTTTGTAATTTCCATCAGCCTCCCAAAGCCACCCACTTAAACATACAATCAAGTATATAGAGCGAGTTTGCTATGCAATAAAGTTTTAAGACAAATCCTTTGCCCCAACTTATAACCAGATCACATCCCTAAGTCCTTCTAGGGAGAAATTTGGGAGCTGCTACTGAGCTGTCTATGGCTTAGGGATGTTTCATTGATGTAAATAGAGTATTTCATCATTTACTGATTATGAACTGTGTTCGCAATTTACCCTGGGAGCATAGGCTTTATTAAAATCATGAAATTAGATTTAACTTCCTAAATCATTTTATGAAGCTAATGTAACATTAATACCAAAACCTAACTAACTATTAAAACTCAAACACCATGGGCTAATTTCTCCCACAAACACAGATGTAGAATTCTTAAATAAAATAGGAGCAAATCAAATACAGTATATCAATGGAATTAATCATATTAGTAGGTGAAAGGAGAAGAGCAATCAGATGCTGAAAAGGATTTGATGGAACTCAGCATCTACTTTTTTTTTAAAGACTTTTACCAAATTTGGAATAGAAAGCTATTTCCTTAACAACATCTTGGAAAGCTTATTTCAAATGAACAGTTTATATGGCATTTAATGGCTCCCACATGAGGCATTGTTGTCAAGGTCAGAATCAAAAGGAAGGATTCTCACTAACACCACTTTTGTTTCACTTTCTTCTTGAGTATTTAGCCAATGCCATTAGATTTGAAAAAGAAATAAGAAGCATAGGCCAGAGTACTCTTTGGTAATGATTTGATTACTGACCCCCGAAGAGTCAACCAAAAACATTTTTAAAAATCAAGAGAATCACAAAGAATCAAATTTTCCAATGAACTGATAATAACGAGAGAGAAAATTTATTGCAATTCCAATAATAAAACCTGTAAAATACTTAGTTAAAAACATAATAAGAAATGTGTAAAATGCATGTAAACTTTGTTAAAGGAAAAAAATTAAGTTGAAATATGGGAAAACATATTATGGGTTGTGATCAAAAGAGTCACATATTAGGATGTCAGTGGGCCCCAAATGAATTTACAAATTTGATGTAGTCCTCCTGAAATATTATTGGGCTGCAGGGGAGGCTGGGCCTAACGGATTCATTAAAAAGTTCATGTGGAAAAATAGATCCAAGTATCCTAGAAAATTTTGAGGAAGAAAGGAAGTGGGGATGTGTGTAAGTGAGTGTGTGTGTAGTTAAGTGCAGATATGAAAGTACATTTTGAGTTCTAATACTTACAACAGCAGGGTGCTGGTGAAGCCTAGGTGACCAGATGACCAGAATAGAACAGAAAGGTTAGAACAGGCCCAAGTCAGACAAATAACACAGCATAAAAGTGACATTTCAAATCTGCATGGAAAAGTGATTTGCAAATGGTGCTCTGTGAGGTCTCGCATGCTGATGCAAAAACTTCATTCCTCTGTCTCTTTCTCTCTATCTCCGCTTCAACTAATACAGCTCTGCTTTTATTTGTAATACACACGATGGTTTCTTGTGTAAGATTTTGTTTGGAGAAAGCTTTCCACTATTTTATTTTATTTATTTTTATTTATTTATTTATTATTTTTTTAATATTGATTTTGAGAGAGAGAGAGAGCGTGCAAGCGGGGGAGGGGCAGAGAGAGGGGGAGAGAGAGAGAATCCCAAGCAGGCTTCACATTGTCAGCACGGAGCCCGTTGCGGGGCTCAATCTCACCAACCGTGAGATCATGACCTGAGCTGAAATCAAGAGTTAGACACTTATCCGACTGAGCCACCCAGGCACCTGCTTTCCACTATTTTAAGCTGGAGTTCTAAAAAACACAGCAACAGAATATATTTGATCAAATGTTCAATTATAGGAATGAAGTTAAAATTAACAATTAAAAATTTTACGATGCTCTCATATATTCCAGATGGCATAGGAACTAAATCTAAAAAAATGAACTCATTAAAGAACTTAAAGAAGAGAATGTAGGTAAGCATTTATATAATCTTGGGGTAGAAAAAGCTTCTAAGTATATAAATTAAAAAATTATAAAAGTGGGGTGCCTGGGTGGCTTATAATAACAAAAATTGAACTTCTCAGTCGAAAAACTGACAGGCAATTTGCAAAATAAGAAATTCACAATGGTCAATAAGTATGAAGAAATAGCATGACTTGTAGCTGGAAAGATGAAAATAGAATCAATATCATTTTTCTCTTTATCAATTTGGCAATAATTAGAAGTAATAAAGCCAGAGTTATCTATAAATCCAGTGACATTAGGAAATAAACTCTCATTTGTGTTAAAGAGTTAAAGAGTGTAAGTTGGTGTAACCATTTGGGGAAGCAATTTGGCAACATGTAGCAAAGGCTTAAAATTGTATATCCTTTAATACAATGTTGTTATTTTCAAGAACATAATTAAGGAATTGACAGATGTAAAAGGAAATTTATTAAATCATCCTGCACAATAAGGAAACAATGGAAACAAACTGTATATCTGGGAATGGGGGATTAGTAAAATAAATTACAGTATATTCTTATAATGAAATACTCTGGGATCAAGAAAAATAATGCTGGGAAAGAATATTCAGTGACATAAAGCAATTTTTACTACCTAGTTTAGGGGGGAAAGCAGTTTATAAAAATATTAAGTATACTACGATTCTTAAATATGAAAAATACATATATATACCTAGAAAAAAGATGAATATATGCTCAGATGTTTATTTTGTCTAATTTTGAATATTAGGCTTTTGGGTGTTTCTTTTTTATTCTTTTTTGTACTTTTTATGTTTTCCAACATTTCTGCCACAAACGTTTGCTATAGTTTTAATAATAAAAAAACAAGCAATTTCGGAAATTACTTAGATTTGTCAAATGATAGATTTTAATTAATCCCATGGTGATTTTATTTTTTTTTTTAATTTTTTTTAACGTTTTATTTATTTTTGAGACAGAGAGAGACAGAGCATGAATGCGGGAGGGGCAGAGAGAGAGGGAGATACAGAATCGGAAGCAGGCTCCAGGCTCCGAGCCATCAGCCCAGAGCCCGACGCGGGGCTCGAACTCGCGGACCGCGAGACCGTGACCTGAGCTGAAGTTGGACGCTTAACCGACTGAGCCACCCAGGCGCCCCTCCCATGGTGATTTTAGATCGAAATTCATTCTCCAGTCTTATTTCTTTACTTCGATGTGCCCTATTTTTACTGTCTACGTTTTCTTCATAAGAGGTAGATGGCATTTTAATTTGCTGAGACAAATGTGGAACACATCATTTATGTCTGTGTTTATAATTTTGCATTGTTGCGTGCTTTTGGTGGGGGTGGGGGGGGTGGGGGTGGGAGGGAAAGGTTTTCATTGTTTTTATTAGCTCCAGGATTACTTTCTGCAGTATTCTGCCATGACAGCAGAAAACTTGAAAATGTAATTAAGAAATTCTCCCGCACAGCAGGAGATTTTGCTGGAAAAGAGAACCTTAAATATGAAACTCAATTATCAAGAGAAACTGGGGCTTCAAGGCTGGTTGTAAACCTTGACACCTGAGAAGCTGGAATAAAGCATCCCAGCACTTCAAACCTGTGGTGATCCTTGTAAGAGATAGTTTTCTTATTACTTGATGTAGCTATTGGTGATTTTCATATTATTTTGCCCTTGGATAGTTGAGTTTTTCTCAATTTACTTTGCAAGGTCTACCTGTTGCACTCTCTAGGGAAGCTACGCGGAATGATTGAATACTGTGTGATTAGGCGGAGACTAGAGGCAGGAGTCCAGTCTTCAGCTGTGGCCATGCACAATTGGCAGGCTGCATAGCTTGTGCGTGCTCAAACCCCTGTGTGTCCAAGTCTCTCTACTCTAACCTTGTCTAGCCAACATGAATGTGCTTCTTCCTTGATTCCTGATGGAAACTTATTAGAACTTAATCTTGCCCTAAAGCCCAGCTGTTGACAAATCTATTTTTGTTGAGATGTGGACCCTGCACTCCATGCTGCCTGCTATTAGCCGGAATCTTTCCCAAACCAGTTGGACAGCAGGCCCATGATATTGTCACCCCTGACTTCCCAAGTCACTGATAAGTGAAATTGCCTGTAGGCTCCTTGTGAACCCATGTCAACCACATCAAACTCACTCTCTTTTTATGAGGCGTAGTGTGGACTGCTGGCCGAGACAATTCCTCTGCCTTGGTTCTCTCTGACTCAAGGAGCATCACTTTCCCCACCAAACTATGCCTAGAGCCGATTCTACCTGAATTATAACCCCATTTTCCCCCAGGATATGGAAATATGGTTTAAACAGGAAAAAGTGGTAAAGTTTAGAGAGAATTTTCTATCTTTTTCTTTAAAATAAACTATGTAATATTTTGCTATGTGTAATAGAGGTTAAATAAATCTGAGTTGCCTTTACTCATTTGGAAGTGGGGTCATATTGACCTCATTCATAATCTTTGGAATAAGTTCCAGCGTCACTATTTTAACTTCTTTAATATAATGTTGGAGGGCATATGGGGAAATAGGTCATTATAGACAATTTCATTTCATAAAATAAAAAGTGTGATAGATAACTCTTTTATATAGAGTCTGCACATTTCAATGGACAAATAAATAGATAATGTCAGAGATGTATTTATTACACAAATCTATCCTCATATTTTATTTAGAGTCATTTATAACCCTATGAAAAAAATCGCTAGCTTGAAACATTCATAAAAGAGCAAACAAATACCCTTGGGCAAAGAGTCTACCCACATAAATTGATTTCTAAATAAAGATTCAATTTAGATTTAAAGTCTTGTATGCACCCAGAGGTATCTATTACATCTGTAATTTCCTTGTGGGGTTCTGGTGCCTGAGTGTGCTGTCATCAACTTCTTATTAGTTGTTTTCAGATGAAAGAAGCGAAGCTTCCAATTAGCACAATTTTTTAATGAACATGTGTTGGAAATCATTGCCACCATATATCACCTCTCGTAAGTTGATCTAGTCTTCTCTTTATCAACCTTTCTGCTATTACTGTTTGGATCACCTCATTATCTTTGGGTTATGATGCTCCTGAGACAAAATTTAAAAATTGGAAAATCTTTATTTTTTCCTGTTTATGGGGCAATGTCATGATAACCTCAGATATTGGTTATATTAAAATCAAAAAGTACACAGGTATTATCAAACGTTATTTTCAGTTTTGTAGTTCACTCTCCCTACCACTGAGAGAACAAGTGATACTGGGAGCATGCTCAGAAAATCAGTGTCTGGCATGAGCACTCCAAGTTTTTTCCTCTCCTCTTTTGGCTTCTCCTCTTGCGGAAAACTACCAAGATTGCAGGGCAGAGGATCAGCCTTTGTACATACGGCACATTTTCTTCCTCACCCCTCTGAATTCATCAGGAATAACAATGATATTGTCATGGGCATCTATGCCATTTTTCCTCTTTGATATCAGCCCTGTAATGGCAATGTATTTTTCTTACTCGTGATCATGCATTTCCAGTGTATTAACATAACCCAGAAGTGCAGCTGTCCCTTTGCTTGGCTGAGTCTAAGTCCCGAACAAATTTTCGACCCAACTTGGCTTCTTTGCTGACTTCGTTGAGAAACTGAATCACATCAGGCATATCCTGGGTTTTGTAACTTGTGGAAGATGGGCAGGGTTTCTGGCAGAAGTCATATTACAGGGCGTTTCATTTGGCAAATTCTCATCACACTTTCTCCTCCTGAGTCTTTCTCTGCCTGCCTCATTGCCCACCAGGGGTCCCTTTTTGCCCTTCACCCATTTCAGCTACTCCTTTGCCATACCTCATTCCATTCACATATTTGTCACTCAGTAGACAGTGACAATGAACTTGAAGGCTGGGGTGTTTCCTCTGGATTTGTCTGTCCATGCCTGGAGGAGTGGCTAGTACATCACAGATCTCAGTAAACATTTGAGTTATAAATAAATGAACAAAAGGAATCATTAATTATGAGGATTTATTCCTTTTACTTTTCATGGGAGTAGGGAGTTTATTCTTTGGCTTTCTTTCCTTGTTTACCCCTATTATTACAAGTGTTTACGCTAGTAAGTTGAAATGAAAAAGTGAAGCAATTAAAAAATTTACATAGCAAATCTATCATTTTAATTTTGAGGGTGAGTATTCATTTGTTCATTCATTCATTCATTCGGTAGGTCAATAATTTTTGAGAGCTACTACGAGTTGACAAAAACTCTATCCCTGACGCGTCCTGAGTCTTGGTCCCTATTTCTATCTTTGGTCTGCACAGTCCAATCTTAGCAAAGAGTCCTAAGCCATCCCTCATTCCCTTGATATCTGATCACCCCGGCATGGCTACAGCAAGAGTCCTGTTAGGGCTGTTTAGCAAGAATCCCCCCACCCTTGATGTCTCCTCTTAGTAATTTATCTATTGTCCTTCACCTTTGACTGCTCTTTGGCTGTAAGTCTGCAGCTGCCTTTGCTATGTTCAGAGTTAAGCTCCATCTATCTCCCCCATTGCAATACCCCTATTGTAATTGTCTTTTTAAAAAAGTTTTATTTATTTAAGTAATCTCTACACCTCATGTGGGGTTCAAACTCATGACCCTGAGATCTAGAGTTGCATGGTCTTTTGACTGAGCCAGCCAGGCACCCCATAGTAGTCTTGAATAAAAAATTTTCCTTACCATTTTGACAAATGTCAGATTAAGTGTTTTTTGTTTTATGTTTTTTGTTTTTTTTACCAGCATGAGGCATAAAACAGGTAAGTTACTAGCTTTCATAGAGCTTAACTTTTAGTTGGTATAGAGAGAAAATAAACCAAAACCACCCCACAACAACAAAAACAAACATGAAAAACTAACAAGTATTTTGAGGCTTCCCCTTAGGTATAGAGAGGGCTTCTTCTTCTTTTTTTAAGCTTGTTTATTTTGAGAGAGAGTGCAGATCCCGATGCTGGGCACGAGCTCATGAACCATGAGTTCATGATCTGAGCTGAAGTCGGATGCTTAACCGACTGAGCCACCCAGGCGCCTGGAGATTTGTTTGATCAGAGAGGGCCACCCCAGGAAGAAGACAGCACAGCTGGGAGCTGAAAAGCCAAGCACCATGCTGAGATGAGGGAAAGAGCACTGCAGGTAGAGAGCAAGGCTGGGCCTGGTGGAGAAAGTTGTAGGAACACTCTGGAACCCAGTGGGTGAGGAGGAGAGTGGTGCAAAGTAGAGGCCAGAAAGTGAACCAAAGCCAGGTAGTGATAGTCTTTGTAAGTTAGGTGAAGGGTATGTCATTTATTTCATATAAGATTGGTATCTTGGACTTAAAATGTTTGGATGTTGCCTGGGTTTTTCACATTGCATTGCTGTTGTTGGTGGGACCAAGAAATTGTCAAACAATGTCCTTTTTTTACTCTTACTGAAGCTCCCCTCTCCCTGGATTTGTTATTTTGCATAAGATGACTGAAAAGTAAGGAATGATTGTTGCTTGGGGATAGTGCCATTTCTTTGTTTCCTTTAATGCTCTAAGGTAAAGTAAAAAAAAAATCCTAGATAATAGCTGTATGCAGTTTGTGCTTGGTTGCTTTTAATTATTTCTTATACCATCAGCTCCTCTCTGGGACCCTTTCCCTCCTGGAGGGTTTTTCATCATATAAAAGAAAAGATAGGTCTGCTTAATTGTTTTCTTTTTGCTTGAGTAGTCTTTACTGATGTGAGAAAATGTTGAATGTTTTAAGTCCTCCTGCTCCTGCAACCTGGTCATTTAAAAATTTTAGTTTATAAGTCCATTTTCTCGTATTCTTCCTAATTGTTCCAAAAGATTGTCTGCTCACTGTGTTCTTTTTCAAAGAATCTTTGTATTTAAGTTTGTGTTGCTATCATCATTTGATACTTAATACTACTTTGAAAAAACTTTCAGTATCTTTATGCTAGGCATTTTATTTGAAGAGCTGTACCATAATTTACTATTTTATTATATTTTTGCAAAACATTGTGATTCTGATAGCTATATTCTGTCTGGATCACAGGATGTTTATTTAACTTTATGAGAAAATGCCAAACATCTCTCCAAAGTAGGACTGTATATTCCTTCCATCAGCAATACCTGAATGTTCTAATAACTCCACTCATTTTTTCAAGGTCAGATTATAGAGCTGCCTGGGCATCCTGCTTTAGGTAAAGTTATTTCTACAATGTGCCAATGTGTTGACCCCTGGGACTCTACGTGGTCCTAAATTCTTTTCTTAAGAAAAATCATTCTTGTTTCTAACTCTTTTAAAGAACATAGTCAGAGAAAGTAAGAGTGAACTTATTTCTAATCTTGCATGAAAGTGCTGGAAGAGGGGCAGGGGAAATGTTCTTTCTGTGTGGCTTAGCAGTATCTTGATGACCCCTTCCAGATAAAAGGGGAGAATCAAATTCATGTTTGGTTTACTGTGATCCTTTTCCTCTGGCATTCTGTCATGCATAAGAATGAGGTTAGAAGAAGGTTAAAAGTAATTATATTGAGAACTACAATAGATGCCAAGGTTTAGTCATCGTGTATTTAGGGCTGGAAGTACTCTGGGAGGTTGACTTAAATCACCTGCTTTTACAGATGATGAAAATAAAACCCAGAGAAGAAAGTAACTTGTCAAGGTCATTCTGGTTAGTCAACCCAGTCCAGGTAAGAACCCAAATCCTGACCTGTTTAGTGCTAGTTTTACTTTGCGTAACAATATCCATTATCACTTCCCCGAATAAGCCTGGATGTTTTCTGTGTATTTCTTTGTGAAAAATGTGTTTTTGTTCAGAATTACAGGTGGTGAAATATATAAATTGTTCAAATATATTCTTTAAAATTGTTGTAAAATAAAAAGACACTTGCAAAACAGTTTCATGAAGTAATTAGGCCTAAAACGTTGAATTTTTTTTCCTCTGTAAACTATATGATGGTATTATGCAGTTGCCATGGGAAAGCATATGTTAGCCACCAAAAACCTAAAACAGATCTTGGATGTTAAGCAGGTAAGATTAAGTCATAGACCACAGTTCTTGTAGAAGAAAATATAGTACCCATTTGAAGCACCACCAATGTGCTAGGAAACCTCTACTTGTCTTCTGTCTCCACAGCTAGGAGATTTCAACACCTTTATTAGTCTATTCAGATTAAAGAATAGTTTTCCAGTGTCCACATTTATTGGAGCCCTAAAAGTGATTCTTTTTTTTTTTAATTATTTTTTTAAATGTTTATTTATTTTGAGGAAGAGAGACAGAGCATGAGCAGGGGAGGGGCAGAGAGAGGGAGACACAGAATCCGAAGCGGGCTCCAGGCTCTGAGCTGTCAGCACAGAGCCCGATGCGGGGCTTGAACTCACAAGCTGTGAGATCATGACCTGAGCCGAAGTTGGATGCTTAACCGACTGAGCCACCCAGGTGCCCCATAAAAGTGATTCTTCTAAGACGATTTCAAAAGCAGTCCTTTAGGCTAGAACTTTTCAAATACTGTTTACTTTCCTATCAAGAAAGCCATTTGTGGTTTCCAAATAAACAAATGCCATTTGGTTTTAGCACACTCTTGACTGTGTGGCTCAAACGTACTGTAACTACACAATCAGGAAGTGGATTGCAAGTGTTTTTGTGTTTTCAAGAGCTCTTGGGCTTTGAAAGAAAACCAATAAATCTCTTGATTCTTCAAATAGGTTCCACATGGTATTTAGAATAGTTCTAGAAGTCAGACCATGACATTATTCTCTGTAGATGAAGTTTTGTGTAATCTTACTTATATTCAACTATCCATTCAAACTTCAGTTCCATTCAACTATCTCTCTGAGTCTTTGGCCTTTTCAAAATCTTTATTGAGAGAACCTAGTTTTTCGCTGTAGGAAAATCCAAAAGTTTCATTAGGGCAGAGTGCCTTTTCTCTAGAGGGATGAGGTGTTAGCCTTCCCAATGGTATGTACCTTCCTCTCTGATGCCAAAAAAACAGGCATTTTGTACATGCTTAATGAATAAATAAGTTGAATTGAATTTTATCTTGCATGGATAAATATGAAAACATACATTAATAAGTGAGTCTGTTAAGACTGTCCTAAATCTGGATCATATTTTCTCCAAGTCAATCTAGATCAAGAGTCAATAAACCTTATTTCTAAAGGGCCAGCCAGTAAACATGTCTGGTTCTCTGGCTCTGGCCATACAGTCTCTGTCATAAGCTCTCATATCTGTTGTTGTAGTGCAATAGGAGCCGTAGACAATGTGTAAAGAAACGGATGTGGCTGAGTTCCAGTGAAACTTTATTTGCAAAAAACAGGCAGCCTACCCATAGGCTGGGGTTTGCTGACCCATGATCTAGCTACACAAGATGGTGCTATATATGAAAGCAGGTGAGGGATGAAGGATGCCAGTATATAAAGTCCTTTTGGCTTTTATTTTGGTGTTTTTCTGCCTTTGTTCACGGATGGAGTCAGGGTGTTTCGACTTCATATTCTCACATACGGATAGTGCTGTAAAAGGCTTGTCCATTTTTGTTAAGGGAAGCATGGAAATTTAGAGGTAATCTACTTTTGTCTGTGCTATGTTCTTTAGAACTTAGCATACCACCTAGGATTAATAAATGCTAAATAATAATAATTTTTCATTTTACCACCATACCCTTTATGGTGTCTCCTTTGGCACCCCCAGAGGTGTTAACCTGTAGCTTTTACAACGTTCTATTACACATTGTCAGCAGCACCTTGCTGATTAAATCACACTCGCGAGAGAGAGTTAACTGCAAGGCCGTAAGTATTCCTGACAGGTTGTTCTTGCACAGGTTTGGTTTCTCTTGTAGAAAGATTAAAAATCTTGTCATACTTGGTAAAAAATGAAGTGCACGGAAAACCGCCGAGCATCCACAACTCATAAAGGCACTTCCCTAGAAGTCAGAATTCAGATGAGGGGGATAGATTATATGAAGTAAGATGACTGCGCAGAGACAATCAGGTATTTCATAGTACTGGGTAGAGTGATGGCAAATCCTTTTGTGGGGGTTTGTGCTGGGGCGGGGTCTTCTAATATGTGTGAAGCTTTCTTCCATGATGAACTGAAGAATTTCATGTTTCAAACTTCATTTAGACATATCTAAGCTAGTAGTCCCAGTTTTTGGTATTTGTTCCGAAGAGGAGCTTTTTTTTTTTCACCGTGAACCTAATTTTTCTTTTCCTCTGTCCTTAGTGCAATGGTTATAAAATTGTCTTTTTGCTCTCCTTTTAGATGCTTTGCTTAAACTGGACCTGTGCCCAAAGCAGCAGGAGATGCTGTCCCATAAAGCCAGAACATTTTATAAGTACTGGCAGTGAAGGTTTATTACTTCATCTCCAAAACAGCACAGGGAGCCACTGCGGAGGTCTTGGGAGGAGGGCCGCCAGAATCTGGAAATGCTGACTGTCCCGGTGCCGAGTCAGTCCCAAACTGTGCTGCCTTCCCGGCTTCGTGCCTTGGCTGGTGATGAGCAGAGTGGGCAGTGGGGATTTCGGTGCTGTAAGTCCTGGGGAAGTAACTAGTTAGACGATATAGCTGTCAATCAGGCAAGGCTGGGGCGAGTCAGGAAGACTATGATTTGAATTCAGATAGGTGATTTTGACAGTCCTTAATAAACAATCGATGTGGCTGGTAAAGTTTTTTTAATTTCAAAATATTAAAGGGTGCACCAAGACCAGGAAAAAAACCGATATGTATTTGTGCTTTCATCATCGGAATTAGCCATGATTAAGAGGTTGTTTGTTCGGAGTCCTTTTATAAATGAGAGATAATATTTTTTTTGTTTATTTATTTATTTTGTGTGGGAGAGAGAGAAAGAGTGGGGAAAGGATAGAGGGAGAGAGAGAGAGAGAGAGAGAGAGAGAGAGAGAGAGAGAGAGAGGGAGAGAATCCCAAGCAGGCTCTGTGCTATCAGTACAGAGCCCCACTTGGGGCTGTAACTCACAAACCGTGAGATCAGGACCTGAGCCAATACCAAGAGTCAGTGGTTTAACCAACTGAGCCACCCAGGTGCCCCCAAAGAGAGATAATATTAAAGATCAAAGTTGGAGTATTCTATTTCCCATCCCTTGTTGCTCTTCCCTCACTCACCTGTCAGGTAACTGCTATGATTTAGTGGGTTCATCAGTCAGGGTCCTGGTAAGAAACAGACGTTGCATTCAAGGTGGATAGTTTGTGGGGTGTTTGATAAAGAAACCATCTACACACGTGTAGGCAAATCATGATGGATATCAGGGTGCCAAAACCTGTAGGCCTAAAGAAAGGGGAGAAGGGAGGGAGCAGTTAAGAGATGCTGGAGGGAATTGTGTGGAGGTCTCGATAGGCATTGCGCCTCATAGGCATAGCCCCCTCCCTCCATGAGGCAGCCCTGCAGGGACGGAGGGGGCAAATAAACACCCCAATCTCATTTTCCTCCTGCCCTCTGGTTGCTAGTCAGTGTCCCTATTGGGCACACCCAGCTAGGAGCAAGAGGCCCAGATGTGGTCAGGACAGATCAGCTTCTCATGGCAAGGAAAGAGTTGGGATATGGATCCAGAGGGGACAAATATAAGGCATCCAGGACATTATGTATCCTGAAACTGCTATTTATATTTGTCCCTATACATAAAGGTCTAATAAATAGTATATAGCAGGGCTCAGCAAACTTTTTCTATGAAGGACCAGACAGTAAACATTTTAGATTTTGTGGGCCTCACACAGCCTCTGTCATATATTCTTCTTTTTTTTTTTTTAATTTTTACAAACCTTTAGAAATGTAAAAACCATTCTCGGCATATGGGTTTTATAAAAACAGGTCCCGGGCTTGGTTTAGCTTGGGGGCTGCAGTTTGCTGACACTTAGTGTAAATTAACAACTTCATGTGTTGAAAATTTTTTGGCATACTTTATATTACACTCTAATTCTTTTCTAACACTGTGCACAAATTATGACGGATCCGATGACCTCCTCTTATTTATTATCACACAGTTCTGTAGGTCAAAATTGCAGGTGGGCTCACAAATGATTACTTAGATAGGAGCCATCAACATCTTGGTTCGTGGGTTACACTGCTTTGGTTTTAATGAAGGAAACTAGTAGAGATATTTTTGTCCACGGGACTTCCCTGTGGTCCTCCGATTGTATCCAGGGGGCAACGTTTACCGAACCGAGCCACACAGCTGAGTTTAGCCATTGTTACGAATAAATGTGTTGCATGGGTTTGAGAAAGAATATCTCCTATTCAAATGGTACCACTAACTGACTTGGGACCAGTGTACCATGATCTTTGTCCTGGGGAGCCTATAGCTAGTGATCGAAAAGGCATTTTGTTGTTCTCTGAATATGACTGAAACAGATAATAACCGAGAAGCGGGAAGTGGGATGTCTTCTCTTCGGTTAGGATGACGAGGTGCCTATAAATCAGTGAGGACACAACGACTAAAACTGGATTAAACGGAGAAGACGTTTCAATTTCATATAGCAAGAAGTTCAGAGGTGGGGTGGCTTCAGGAAAGGTTTATTCAACAGCTTGACCGTGTTACGAAGGACCCAGGCACTTTGTTTCTCTCCATTCTGCCATCCTCAGCTTTGATTTTTCCTCAGGTTTCAGTAAAACGCCTGGAGTAGTTCCAGGTATCGTGTTCAGACAGAAAAGCTTCAGACATAAGGGACTGCCTCTGTTAGGAGGGAAGAGACTTTCTCCAGAATACCTCCCCCTCCCCCATGGCATTCTTTTCATTTCTTACTGGTCAGAGTTGACTTGTAGGCCAACTTCTGAACCAACCACTGCCAAAGGGAGTGATATCATCATTAGACCAATAAGGTTTATTTCTGGAACTGGGGTCAGTTTCCTCGAGGCACATGGCTGCTGGGTGTGTCTGAACAAAATCAGAGCCTTGTTAGGGAAAAAACAGGATGGGAGGAGGGAGACTGGAGGCCAATAAAAGTTCCCACTGCATCCTGACAGTCCACACTCTTTCAAATGGATTAAAAGGGATTCAAAGCTACATTACATAGAATTTATCTACAACTGTGTAAAAGTCGAAGTGGCACGATGTTGGTAATGTAAATTTATGTTTCAAAAGCATTTTGTTAACCAGTTTTTCACTTTAGTTTTGCAGGTTTCTTTTCATATTTGGAATCAATAAATCTTTCGTCAGTCCTCAAACATTTCAATATCCCTTGTGAAGCTGGTAGCCCGTGGACCCCATGAAAGCAGGGCCGCTTTCTAACCGGAAGTAGGATAATGAAGACAGGAATCTTGTCATCTGTAGTTGAAATAGAGAGTCATCTATCCATGGTTTCAAGTATATGGAGAAGGGCTGCTTTCTTATCCAGGGGACCAAATGTCTTACTGCACGGTTCATGATAAAGCTCAAAATACAAAATCCTTGAGGTAATACTTCAAGCTTCACTGAAACCATATTGGCAGGTTTTAAAAGTGAAAAGATGAGGATAAAAGCAATAGACACCACAGAAGTAAGCAAGGGGAGCCTGGGACGCTAAAAACCAAATTTTTGGAGGCGGGGGGGAGCACTTATTCTGTAGTAGTAGGTCTTACAGCAAATATACTTTGCTCATTAATTCCATAGATATTTCTTGAATGCTGCTATGTAGCAATACCTGACGGATATGATGAAGGGTTTTAAAAGCATGTAATCCAAGTTTCTTTTGGCTGAGGAGGCTGCCATCTTGGAAGGGGAGGATGAAGGTTGAGGATGAATTTATAATCATGGTTTTAAAATATCAGGGTATTGGGGCACCGAGGTGGGTTAATTATCTGACCTTGGCTCAGGTCGTGATCTCGCAGTTTGTGGGTTCAAACCCCGCGTCGGACTCTGTGCTGGCAGCTCACAGCCTGGAACCTGCTTCCCATTCTGTGTTTCCCTCTCTCTCTGCCCCTTCCCCACTTGCGCTCTCTTTCTCTCTCAAAAATAACAAATAAACATTAAAAAAATCTGGGTATGATTTGGACTATTTAAAGTCCTAATTGGTAATCCTTGAGGGCGAGGATTACGCCTTTCTTATATTTTATATCCATGATGTCTAGAATAGTGCCACGCATAGAGAGGTCATTAAACCTATGCTAAGTGCATATACACTAATATGGTACCTGACTCCAACAACAAGCAAACCCAAACAATGTAACGAAAAAGAAACCGAATGCTTTTTATTGCCCCTCTGAGGGATTCCTTTGGAAACTGAACTGTCACTAAGAGCACTTGGCTTTATTTTTAACTCTCTAGCTGTTACAGTTTGAACATGTTGGTTTTTCTTTCCCAGAGCAGAGCTTTTGAGATCCATAAGGTGAAATCTGTTGTTGAGTATACAGGACAACAACATGTCACAAAGCAAGCTGAAGTAGAAGAACATCTCCTTGCCCCAAGCTGTGAAGGCTCCAGGTGGTTCCCCCTTGTTCTTTGCTCTGGGCTTTTTATGTAAAAATTGCTACAACAGTTTGCTTCATGCTGAGCTAGAATCAATTTAAAGCAGATTTTTACATATTTATTTAAAAATGGCCTGTAATGTATTTTAGAGTCAGTATTGATTCCACTTGTCTTTGTGATTACATCTCTGACTGGTGCTTTTGTTATGTTGCAATTGCACGGTAAAGTAATAGGCTCTGAGATTCTATCAGTGCCTACTCTTTTCATGTTGCAATTGCTTGATAATAATTCGATTGTATCTCTGCCTGATGTTTTAATACTCCTGTCTTCCAGATTGCTTTTACTGGGGAGATATTTACCCCAGTGAGTTTCTACACCCTAATAAAAATAAACAAGGCAGGAAAACATGTGGTAGCACATACTTCTTTGTGTGACACTTGTCTGGGCTGACACTGTGGCTCAGGCTGACTTTCACAGCTACCATATGTTCCAGTTATCTATTGCTGCATAACAAACCACCCCCAAATTTAATTGCCTAGAACAACAGACAGTTCATTATGCCCATGGATTTTATGGGTCAAGGATTTAAATAGGGAAAAGTGAAGATTGCTTGTCTCTACCCCATGACGTCTGGGGCCTCTCTGGAAAGACTCAGGGGTGCCTGGGTGGCTCAGTCGGTTGAGCTTCCAACTTCAGCTCAGGTCATGCTCTCGTGGTTCCTGAGTTCGAGCCCGCATCCGGCTCTGTGCTGACAGCTCTGCTTCTCTCTGTCCCTCCCCCTCTCACGTTCTGTTTCTCTCTTTACGCCAAAAATAAATAAACATTAAAAAAATTAAAAAAGAAAAGACTCAAACAGCTGGAAGTTACATGATTAGGTACTGGAATTATCTGGATGCTTCTTCAGTCACATGTCTGATTCATGGGCTGGGGTGAGCTGAAAACTGGGCTCTGCCAGGTCTGCCTCCTGGAATGCTTGCCATGTGGCCTTTTCATGTGGCGTGGGTTTCCTTACAATGTGCTTACATTCTGGGCTCCATGAGTGAGTGTTCCAGTCAACAAGATGGAAGCTGATGAGGTTTTGGAATGGCAGGGGCTCGGAGCTGATGGCCAAGAAAGAATTCTTGAAGATGTCTTTGATGCAAAAAGGTGATTTTATTAAAGCACAGAAACAGGACCCATGGGCAGAAAGAGCTGCACTGGGGTTGTGAAGAGTGACTGCTTATATGCTATGGAGTTGGGGAGGTAAAGGCAAAAGGGAGACCTCCAGAGGGACGTTGATAAGCTAAAGAGGACTCCTAGGATACCTGAGGGCTAGCTATTGTCAAGCTAAGGTTGTTTTTTCTCTAGTAAGGCATTAACATTAGGACAGTAGGGGCTTCCTAGAGAAATGTTATACTTTGTATTTGCCTCAAGTATTTGTCAACGGGCTGCAGGTTATAAAGAAATTCAATTTTACCTGCCATTTCCTTCTTGCCTTTGTTCCCCACATCACTGTTGAGGGGAGGGTGATATTGGGGCTCCAGGAAACTGAGTCTACAGATTTCTGGAGATTAGGCTATTGATAAGATTGCATTTTTCTTGTGATTTGCTAAGACATTTGCAAACTGATGGAGACTCATATCCTGTACGATTGTGATCTCTATCAGTTAGCCATTTGTTTTTCCCTTTCCTTTGTTCTTGGGCTGCCAGGAGTGCCTGAGGAATTGTCACCCATATTCCACCTGGAGGTGGGGGGTGGTGGTAGCCTGTACTTTACCCTCAACTTGCCTTATGCTCCGTCATCAGAAGCTGTATGACTTTTCTGACCTAGCCTCAGAAGTCATGCAGTGTTACTTCTGCTGTGTTATCTTGGTGACAAGTGAGCCACTAAGATTGGTCCACATTCAGTCAGAGAGAAATTAGGCCCTGCTTCTTGATGGGAGGACTATCAAGAGTTTATTGCCATCTTTAAAATCTTGGCAATAAATGCTTTACCCTTTTGTCAAGCCTGGTTTCCATTGTTTTTGAATTAAAAAAAAAAAGATTCGTTTGTTAAGAGGCAAGTTCATTCAGTACTTATTAAAACATGCTGAGGCATGATAAGGAGTAAGGAAAAAAAATACTTCTTTTCTCACAATGAAGCTTGCAATTTAATCAGAACGGTGGTATGCAAATATATAAAAATCTGAGTAACATATTTACAAAGTAAAGTATCAAGGAGTACAAGTCAGCATGCCCTATTGCTTTGCAGTAATAGCTGTGGAATTTTTATAATATGCAAATATTTTGGATCTCATCCAAGATATAACTACTCACTGTAGCAAATATCACCCAAGCAACCCTTACAAGGCTCAGGAGTCTATGAAAAGAGGAGTGTGATGAACATATAATAGTAGAGTTGGAAGGAACTTTAGAGATTATTTATTCCAACTCTAAAAATAAGTAGATGAGGAACTGTAGGCCCCAAAATGTAAAGTCACTGGCAGTTTAGGAAAGGGGAAAGAATATTACTTATGCAGCTGGGTCACCTTAAGCATGTGAAACATCTATTGGTTCCAGTGAAATTTAAAATTGTGTCAGTCTGATTGTATCAGTCAGCTGAGGCTGATAGGTTTTAGTAACAAATTATCCCCAAACCTCAGTGATATACAACTGAGGTTTATTTCTTAAAACTGAGGTTTATTTATTTATGCTACAGGTCCATTCTGGGTGGGGTATGGCTCCCCTTGATGAAGATCTTCACTCTGGGACCAGAGTAACAGAACAGCCTATTTGGGACACTGACGGTTGATGCAGGGGTAATGAGATCATGACAAAGCAAATACTGGCTCTTAAAGCTTCAGCTTGGAAGTCACAGGTTAAGCCTGATGTCCAAGGGCCAGAAAATATGATCTTTCCTGAGGGGAGGGGTTGCCTACAGAGAGAGGCAGCAAGTATTTTGAAGAAGAATACAGTTCATCACAGTGATGCGGGCGAAAGTACTTAGCGTTCAGTGGAACACCGTTGAATACAAGTTGCTCTTGATCTGCCCAAAGTCTACCAGCCACCAATGGTAGAACTGAGGCAACAATCCCAGTTGCTCAAAACTCAGCTCAGTGCTTCCTTCTCTGGAACTATTCACTGGACGTCTTTCTTTCCATGTTAGTGCTTAACAAAATAACCATTGTAGAAGTGTCAGTCAACACAGTCCCTCTGCCAGATTGAAGGATGATTTTCCTGAACCTGGGTGGCTCAGTTGGTTAAGTGTCTCACTTTTGATTTCGGCTTAGGTCTTGATCTCATGGTTTGTGAGTTCAAGTCCAGCGTTGGGCTCCTCACTGTCAGTGCACAGCCTGCTTGGGATTTTCTCTCTCCCTCTTTCTACCCCTCCCCTGCTTGCATGTGGGTGTGTGCATGCTCTCTCTCTCTCTCAAAATAAACATTTTTTTTAAGAGGATGATTTTCCTAAGGATAAATCTTTATACACACACACACACACACACACATATATACATATGTGTATATATGTATGTATGTGTGTGTATATATGTATGTATATATACATATATATATATGTATATATGTGTATAAATATATGTGTATATATATGTGTATGTATATATGTGTACATGTGTGTATATATGTATATAAATATATGTGTATATATAATATATATAAAATATATGTGTGTATATAATATGTATTTTTAATATATATAATTTGTATATATTATATATATATGCAGCTTTTAGTTTGATTGATAATTTTATGCTACATGCTAGAAAGTGTTGTCACATATGTCTTAAATCAGCCATTTTGACCTTATGTGTTTTATTTGTGAAGAGGAGAATTCCATCACATTTTTTTTCCTGACAGAATTTGTCCTTAAAAATACATAAATTCCATTACTAGCTATATAACTCCTCCATAATTTCTTTATTCATCTCTAAATTATGCTTAGAGGAGGCAAGATGGATGACACAAGCTTTTCAGTGTTTCATGTTAGATGCAGACTTCTTAGAAACTGTTTCTCTCTCTTCTTTTTCAGCTAATACAGGCATCAAAACTCAAGGAAACTCACTTGCTGTGCAGGCCGATCTGCAGAATCAATCAGATTATTTGCCAGACTAAAAGAGCTGTGATGTTTTGATCCCCAGAGCTTTTTTCGGGCAACCTTTCACGTGGGGTCACTGGCGACTTCCAGATATAATGTACTATCACCAGTGGGTTTTTGAAGGCAGCCTCTACTCTGCTCTTACTTTAGTTTATGTAGAGTTGGAGGGGGTAGAATTGACATGCTCTTTCAGAGGGAAGGTAAATTGAGTTCTGTCTTTTAGCTATGGATTGTTGAACAGGTTGCAATATAGTTGTTATGCCACTAGCCTGGTGTTGACCTTCATGTAGGAACTTTTGTATATTTTACAAACCAAACATAAATCCAATGAACCTTAGTCGTGGCCAAAAGCCAAACGGAGAAAACCTTTGAAATCTAGATTAAAAACCCATCACAGCATTCATTTCATATAGGTCAATGAATTATAAAAGTGAAGGATATTAACTTCAAACAGCCCAGCTCTCCCCCCAACGCCTGACACACAAAAAAGGCAAGTTCTTGGTGAAATGCCGTTATTTTCACAAGGTAAAAAGCAAGGGATGAAGTAACAGGATATTTTTATATTAAAAAATAATAACGCGGTCCGCATTGACCCATTCCATCATTAACTTCTACATCAGTGCACACTTCAAAATGTTTTCTCAAATGGTTATGTATTTGGCATGTGGGAGTAAAATTTGAAGCTAGAGCCTAAGCTTTCAGAGTAAGCCAAATCTATTACAGCAGCAAGTTAACATAAAATAACATTCACATGTTATTCACATGTTATTTTAAAATAACTGGCTAGTTAACAATACACTGCAATAGTCTAGACCCAAGTTTGCATACATCCAGAAGCATGGTCTGTAGGAGCATAGGAAACCATAACTGTAAACATTTCCCCATATCCTTGCAGGAAACGGGAGACCAAGATGCACCACAATTCTGAGATATGGTCTAGGACACATATTTGTATAAAAATTCCTAGAGGCACCTGGGTGGCTTAGCTGGTTGAACGTCTGACTTGGCTTCAGCTCAGGTCATGATATCAAGGTTCATGGGTTTGGGCCCCATGTTGGGCTCTGCACCGACAGTGAAGAGCCTGCTTGGGATTCTCTCCCCCAACAACTCAAAATAAATAAACTAAAAAAAAAAAAATATCCTAGACATCAAATATAAAATAAATGTTTGAAAATTACAGGAAACATTAATTTGATTGCAAATTAGTGGGCATCTTTAGAATATGAATGGCATGTGTGAGAATGAATTTTAGATTCGATCTAAGATCTCCAAGGGTTATTTAGTCTGTTTTATACTGTCCAGGAGGAAAGGAACAAAAATACCACTTTTATGCTTCCTTTTGTGCTTATAAATGAGTGGTGTCCTGGCATGGACCTTCTGTTTCTTCTATTTGTCACTCATCTTATACTCCGTTTGTAAGCCCAAGCTTATATTCGGATAATGGGAAGTTACCTCTAAATTCTGTGCTTCTGGATTATTTTACATAGCACTCATCAAGAGAGCACTATACCTCTAAAATTACACACACATATACATAATATGCACACTTACATATATAACTTCTAACATAGGGACATATTGAGTGCCCAAAGCATGAAAGTAACCTTCAGGAACTTCCCCAAATTCTGAGACCATGGAATGGGCTAGGAGCCATATGTGCGGTGCTGCTTTTCTAAGGTGTTATTTCTCCAGAATGCACCATAGTACATAAGAGCAGGGCTACCCGGCAGTGAAATGGGACAAAATCCTGAGAGGCAGAATTTAAAATAAAGGAAAAAGAGAACAGGTGGGATAGTGTGAGCAGTTAGCTTTGGCTGTGTAACAAACACAAAATTTCCGGTGACACGATGATTGGCTGGGGGTGCTCTCCGGAGCTCAGATGGGGTGGCAGGGGCCTGGCCCCAGGCTGCAGTTTCCGTTCAGGTCTCACCTGTGTAGTGGCCAGTTTTCTGTGGTTAGTGGACTGCTTAGGGCCAAGTGCACTAGCTCAGGACCTTGTTGCTCAAAGGCAGAGCCTGGCCAACTGCGTTAGCCTCCACTTACATTATGTTTGCTAACGTCCCATTAGCCAAGTCAAGTTACATAGCCATGTGCAAAGACAAGAGGGTGCGTATATAGTTCTCCCACGGGTGGAGAGAAGGCAGTGAATATTTGCTGACTGATCTAGTCTGCCACAAATGGTCTGCATAAAATCTTCAATGTATTGCTCTTTTATTGTGTGGTAGGAAGCTGGCTTGATTGCTTGACTGTTCAGATGGGGCTGGAGAGATAAGGAGGGACTTGTAGGTCATGTTAATGATAACAATACTAACATTAATAATAATAACACATAACATCTATAAAGGAAGGATGTTGTAAGCCAGGCTAACAAGAAATAATGAGTAGAAGCAGCATACACATTTATGCTTTAGACATTCTTGTAAGCACTTACAAAAATTAATGCATTTAACCCTCACAGCAACCCTATAAAGTATACACTGTTATTATCTCAATTTTTAGGTGAGGAAACTGGGGCACATAGACTTTAGGTGGTTTGCGTGGGGTCATAACTCTAGCAGGTGGTGAGCAGATACTGAAATCCAGGTGGTCTGGCTCTGGAGTCCACGTTCTTAACATCCCCCCGCCCCTCTTCAGTTATTTTATGGGCTGAGCACTGACATGGTCTAATTTACATTTTGACAATGATCTAGATTTTTTTTTTTTTGGTAGAAAGAATGGGGGAAAGCGTGGAACTGGTGATATCCATTAGAACATTTCTCAAAGTGTGATCTGTAGTCTGCTACTCTGATTTTGTTACTGGCTCATGGCAAAGTAAGCACAGGAATTGAGAAGAAGAGTTTAGAAACTCTTACAGCAAACCTGACATTGTTTTAAGATCAAAGTGCATGATTGTTTTCCTAGAAAATCATTTTTACCGTATGTTACAAAAGTCTTGATTCATAATGAATTGGAAAGGAAGCACAGACCAAAAAGACGAATGGAAACAACTCATGGACAGCTTGAGAAACCCTAAGTAGATTAGTGCAATAATCCAGGTTTGTGTTTATTGATAATGCCTTGAATGAGGGTGGTGCTTGTGCAGATATAAAGTGGATGGATTTGGTAAAAATTTTAAGAGTGGGTCAGTCCTAATTGGTATCATCTGGCAGAGATTAAGTGGGGGAGGAGGAACTGTATCAGGCAAGTTTAAAAGAAGCCTTCAGGGGCGCCTGGGTGGCTCAGTTGATTAAGCATCCAAATCCAGCTCAGGTCATGATCTCGGGGTTCATGAGTTCAAGCCCCACATTGGGCTCTCTGCTGTCAGTGCAGAGCCTACTTCAGATCCTCTGTCTCCCTCTCTCTACCCCACCCTTCTTGCAGTCTCTCTCTCTCAAAAACAACAACAACAACGACAACAACAACAACAAGAAGCCTTAGGGCACCTGGGTGGCTCAGTTGGTTAAATGTCAGAGTTCGGCTCAGGTCACTGTCTCGTGGTTGGTGAGTTCGAGCCCCGTGTTGGGCTCTGTGCTGACAACATGTCTGGAGCCTGCTTCTGATACTGTGTCTCCCTCTCTGTCTGCTCCTCCCTCACTTACCTCTGTCTCTCTCTCTCTCAAAAAATAAACATTAAAAACATAAGAAGAAGACTTCAGGGATGCTCCCTTTCCCCAGTATAGAGGGGGCCCGCACGCTGTTCGTAGTAGCAGTTTTACTGAAAAGCCATGGAGGAATACAATTCCATTTGAAGCCCAGTGAAGAGGAACTTAGAGGAAAATTTTGGTGATTTTTGGTGTAGGTTAAGTGCTTGTTTATTATTTTAGAGTGATCAATTTGTCTTGGTTTGCCTGGGACTTTCCCAGTTGTAACGCTGAAGTCCCACATTCTGAAAGTCCCTTTAAGTCCCAGGCAAACCAGAGTGGTTGGCCGTCTTCTCTTTTATACTGTAAATATTATTTTATATTATACTGATGGTACTCATGCTGTGCACACCTTTTTCCACTTTGCTATCAGCCCAACTGGTGAGGACTTACATTACTGAGATGTGGGAGTATGATATAGATGCCCAGACAAAATGGGGGATTTGAGTGAGACCTATTGGAAGAGATCTCAAAAATGATATAGAAATAAGAGATGGGAACAAAATGAGATGCTAATTATTCAGGCAGATTATGGAATTTTTTTCTGCAGCCTGGAATTTCTTACAAATTCTTGAGTTTGCTGACTTTATTTTGCCATGCGGTAGAGAAAGCATTAAAGGAATTTATTATATCCTGGTCCATAGGGAAGAGCTGGTTGGGAGCATGGAGTGTCAATAAAGAGGACATGACTGTTTCATCTTAGAGTGCACAGAAGGGAGGAGGGGTAGAATGTGATGGCAGGGGCCCATGATCTCCCCTCCCCACATGAATATCGATTTCAACCTTTTAGAAAGTCGATTGTGATGATTCCTCAATCAGAAGACATAAAAAGAGATCCTGATCAAGGGTGGAGTAGCTTAAAAAAATCTTAATAATGCTTTGGAGGGGAAATGGGGAAAGCACCTGTTGATGCAAACATGAGCTTTTCACGTAGGAAGCTCATTCTTGAGCCTTTCCTATTTATGGCAGGAAGTGGATTTGGAACTTCCCTCCCACCAGTGTGGGTGGTGGTGTGTAATGTGGACTGTGTAGTTGATGGCTAATTAACTTCAGTCTAAGTGCTTCAGTCTAAGGTGCCATCTGAATCATTAATCCTGCACACAGATACAATCCTCAATGAAAGGGCCACTGTCTTGGCTTTTAAAAGTAACATTTCTACTTTCTCTTGGACCATATTCTCACTCTTGCCATACAGGACTGTCTTTGTTTAGACCAGATGTCTCCTAAGTTCTGTGCAATTTTGGGGATCGGCTTGAAAGCATCATCCTGAACCTAGATCTCAGCAGCTTTCTCTCAAGGATCAAGTGTGAATCTGTGTCGTAAAACTAAGACCACACCTCTGTTTAACCTATATCACCATCATCTGGGAGCTTCATTCCCTGAGACTAAGACCTTGCCTCCCCTTAATTGTCTACCCCCATCATTAGGGGTGAAGAGGGAGCTCCATCTGGCTTTGAGCATTAAGCTGCTCTCCAAACACCCCAGGTTTAGAAGTTCTTGAATACTGACAGCAACTTCAATTAAGCATGACTTTGACACAACCCTTTGGATATTCAATGTTGGATTACTGGTTACTCCCATTCAAAGGCCAGCTCTACTGCTGGGCCAGGTCTCCTGTCACAGAACCGGTTTCCTCTCTTTCCCACTGTGCCTGAGTTCACAGGATACCTCATGACCAAGCTCACTCCAGTGATGACAGCTGGGCCTTATAAAACACAAAGGACGGTGATCAACTATGTGGCTACCAAAGGAGAAAGAGGACAGCTGCCAGGGCATATGGTGCAATATTAACAGACAACAGAGAGAAAGCAGGACTGCTCAATTCCATGAATACTTCTGGCTTCCCTATTAAGTGGAATAATTGTCAAATGTGGTTAAGAGAGAATTGATGCCTGGGATGGGTGATAAGTAATAAAAGAGTACCTAAGTATTTAAATGAAAATTCTCATAGGTTCAGGTAAATTACTCCATGATTCTGACAGCCTTCTCATATAGGATTATTTAATTTTGATGGATAATGTTTGAAGAATCTGAGAGAGACAGGAGATAGTCATTCATACCATTTCCAAAAGGGGAAAATACAGATTTCAGAAATTAAAGAGATGTAAAATTAAGGTCTTTTCACAGAAAAAATTGAGAATACAGTTTTAACCAATGGTTCTTAGTGCTTCAAAAGAAACGTGTTGCTATAATCCAAAGGCAATAAATGGCAAGTAAGTCATCAGAAACCAAGGCAGCTTTATTTTGCTTTCAACCTCTCTCTCTCAGTCTCTCTCCATTTACTCCTCTATCTGCATCTCTCTAAGTTCTGATTCATTCTTTTATCTTTGTCTTCCAAAGAACAGCTGCTGCTTTCTATGCTCTTTCTGCATGACATATCCTAGCTCTCACCAAGTGGGGGTATCCTCAGATTCTGAGTCCACATTCCCCCACATGTCAAGGACCTGTCTCTAGTACAAATTCTGGAAGTACAAGTTTTATGGCTCATTGACAAAATACCCACCTTTGACTCACAAGACAGGTAAAAATGGAATACTCACATTTTTATGGGTCAAGAATGAATCTGTGCGGTGGGACTAAGACCACACCTCCCCTAAAGCTTCTATTCCCACCTTTCAGAATCAAGAAGAGGCTCACTCACTGGTGCTAACCTTGCCTTTCCAAACCTCCTTACCCATTGTCACCAAGGATGAAAAAGGAGCTCCTGAAATGTATATTTATTTATTTTGAGAGACGGAGAGTGAGTGGGGGAAGGTCATAGAGAGAAGAAGAGAGAGACTCCCAAGCAGGCTCCATACTGTCAGTGCAGAGCCTGACGTGGTTCTCGATCTCACCAACCGTGAGATCATGATCTGAGCTGAAATCAAGAGTGAGACACTTAACCAACTCAGCCACTCAGGTAACCCAAAACCCTCTTCTCGATAACACATCTACCGACACTCTATGCCCCACTTCTTTGTTCCCCTTTGGAGCAAAGTTTCTGTAATATTTTTTGAGCTTACTGTCTCCAGTTCTTCTTATGTTCCATCAAACCACTCTAGTCTGTTTTCTGGCCTCATGATATCATTTTAACCACTCTTGTCAATATAAGCAATGACTTCCACATGGCTGCATCGAATGGTCAAACCTCAGTTCTCATTTTACTTGAGATACTACTTGATCAGTAGTATCATTTGACCCAGTTGAATGCTCTTTCTAGTGTTTTGTTCATTTGGCTTCCAAGCTTCTACATTACCTTGGCTTATTTGTTTTTTTCTACCTTAGCTATAGCTCTGTTTTAATACCTTTCCCTGAGTCTTTCTCTGTCTCCCTAACTTTTTAATGTCAGAGTGCTCCAGGGCTAAATCCTTTGATTTTTTTAAAAGTTTATTTATTTATTTTGAGAGAGAGATCATGAGCACAGTTGGGGCAGACAGAGAGGGAGAGAGAGAGAATCCCAAGCAGGCTCCACTCTGTCAGACCAGAGCCAGACTTGGGGCTCGAATACATAAACCTTGAGATCATGACCTGGGCCAAAATCCAGAGACAGAGGCTCAACCGACTGAGCCACCCATGTGCCCCTAAGTCCTTTTATTAACTGTCATCCTTTTTAAGCTCATTGAGTCTCATAACTTCAAAAACTATTTGTATGCCAACAACTTCCAATATGTCTGTAGCCTGGACTTCTACTCAAACTCCAAATTCATGTTTCCAATCTGTCCAAAACAGACTTTCTGATCTTCCTTTCCCATTCCAAACCTTGTCCATCTCCTGCCTTTCCCAACAGAGTTGATGGCAGTAACTCCAAGTATGCTGTGTCTCTGGCCAAAAACCTTGGCATGACTCTTTCCTCCTTTTCATAATCACAGGCAATTCATCAGAAAATACTGTGGATTTCACCTTCAAAATAAAAGTGGAATCTGACCAGATCTCCCACTACCGTTCCTCACTACTACCACCCTGGTCCAAGTTACCATCTCTCACTAAGATTACCACAACAACATTCTGACAGATCTTACTTATTCCTTCTAAATATAGCAGCCAAAGTAATCCTTTTAAAGTGTAAATCGTATCACGTCACTCTTCTGTTTAAAACCATGTCATAGTTTTTCCTTTCATTCAACATATGAATGAAAGTCCTTATGACGACTCACTTACATCTCTGATCTCACTTCTTAGTTTTTCCCCATATCATTTACTCTGCTGCAGCCACATTGATTTTCTTGTTCCTTGAATGTGCCATTTACCCTTTGTCTTAGTGTTTCGCATGGGTTGTGTCCTCTGCTCAAATGCCCCTTTCGTAGAAATTTGCATGGCTCACCTGCTCCAAGTCTCTGCTCAAATGTCGCCTTCTCAAAAAGGACTTAATAAATATACTTAAAATTGCGCTTCTCACTCCCAATACTCTTTATCCCATTCTACTTTACCTTTTTTCCCATAGGATTTATCTTCTATCAAATATGTCATTTATTTATATATTTTATTTATTATCTATATTTTTCTCCTTTGATATAATGCAAGTTCCATAAGGGCAGAAATCTTAGTCTATTTTGATCATTGATATGTTGCAAGGCCTAGAACAGTTCTTGGTATATAATAGGTGCTCATTAAGTATTTGTTGAATAAATAGATGAATGCTATTTTCTAGATGTGTTCTTGCTTTGTTAGTTGCCCCCTCTTATTCCAATCAGCCAAGGTGAAGGGGACAAAATCAAATGTCAGTAACTAGGATTACTTCCTACAGAGATGGAGTAGAGTAGGTTCTCTAAGGAAAAACTTTTCTCTAAGAAAGTAAAATAGAGGTAGGAAGGAAATGATGAGCACATCTATCTGTAAAGATGGAATCATGAAAGTGTTGAATAACCAGTAGCTGTGGGGGATGGGACAAGTCTTAGAAGTTGTACTGAATGAGTTTGAGGATTCCTTTCAAATTTAACATTCTATAATGCTTGAACATCCTAAGAGTGTTGATGCCTGGATGAGATTTCTAATGGCATTCAGCAAAATTGCCCTCTTGTTTCTTATCCATTGAATAGTCTTAGCCCCAATTTTAGAGACTGGGAAGTTAATAATGTTATTAGAGGACATATACAGAGAGAGATAATACACAAGATTGCAGAATCAGGGATTAAGGACATCTCAGTAGACTCCAATAATGAACCAAAACAAATAAGATAAAACTCAACAAGGATCAATTTAAAGTTCAGCATTTGGGGGTAAAAAAAATCAATTCTGCAAGTGCAAGATGAGGGAAATCAAGCTTGACGGCAAATTATGTGAAAAAGACTTAAGAATTTTAGTTGATGATAAGATCAATATGAGCCAACAGTGTGATGTTCCTTCTAGTAAAAAAACCGAAACTTCTCAAATGTAATCTTGAGCCATGTTTGTAAAAACATAGGCCTGGATGTATAGTAAGGAACATAACAGTCACAGGGTACTTTGCACCGTGAGGAGGATGTGTGAAGTATTTTGTTTTTATGTCAAGTTTTTTATTTAGTTGAGATTGTCACATTTTAAGAGGAGCATTGACAAATAAGCAAAATGCTAAGGACACCGGAAACTGTTTGTTCTTTCAAACTACATTTGTTAGATGCTGACATTATTCCTGGATGTTAGTGAATAAGCACACCAGAATCCATATCATCTGCAGTAATCGCAGAAAGTGGGGATAGCTTACTTTTAAACATTTTTAAAAGTGTTTATTTATTTATTTTTGAGAGAGAGAGAGAGAGAGAGAGAGAGCGAGCACAAGTGGGAGTGAGGCAGAGAGAGTAAGAGGGAAACACATAATCTCAAACAGGCTCCAGGCTCTGAGCTGTCAGTGCAGAGCCTGATGTGGGGCTTGAACCCACGAACTGTGAGATCATGACCTGAGCCAGTTGCTTAACTGACTGAACCACCCAGGTGTCCCAGAAATAGTTTACTTTAAAAAAGCTAATACATATACATTTGTTTATTAATGTACTCTATCATAAAACAAAAATATTTTAAGATGTTTGGTTATTGTACAAATTTTGGAAAGAAGCCAAACAAAGTTTGCTTATAATTACCCTACTGATAGGTAGCCACATTTTTTGCACACTGCTTTTATTCCATGTAGTTTTACAGGAACCCAGAGAAAGTGTGGAGGTGTACATGAATGGCTTGTGTGGGTCAGACCTGAAGCGAGGTTTATCGCTCGCTTGACTGGTCGGATTTAAGTCTCATGGCCTACAATACTATCAAGGATGCTGGGAAATGTTGTCTAGCTTTGTCCCAGAAGAAAAGAGAATGGTATTTCTAGTATAATCATGACCTGTTGAGTCCTGTGTACTCTAGTTAGCTTTGCTTTGGTCATGATTCAGTGTATCTGCTATTAGAAATATTCTTAAAATTATTTTTGCATAAGAACTGGTTTAGTTTACAGCTCTCCTTTTTATAGCTGCCATTTTGTCTTTATAGCCTTTAGACTGAATTTTTTTCAGGCAATTTTTTGACTCCTGGGTTAGCAAAGTATTTAGCTTCCTAATTTTCTTCACATGATCCTGGATTTGATTTTTTTTTATGCCTATATTCCATTAGGTGTAGCCTAGGAGAATGTGCACTGCTGTCTGAACACTTGAGATTGCTTCGATATTAAAGGAGGAAGGTAGAAATCTCCCTTCTCTCTATCTCAAATGCCTTCCTTTTCAGTCTTCCCCAATGCTTCTTCAATCGTCCTGTACTAATGTCTTCTCTCACACACAGTTCCAACTTATTGCTTTCAAAAAGCAACAACTTCATCCTCTTCTAGAGCTCTGTTTTCATCATGAGCTTTCCATGTTCTGATCTCTGATCCTTTTTAGTCTTTAGACAGGCTTGTTTAACTATATCCCTTCATGCTTCATAATGGAGATGACAGAATCTCTCTACTGGATTTAGTTTCCTTCAAACTTCATGACACTTTGGAGATTTACCAAAGCTTGCAAAATATCATTTAATGGAAGATAACTGAAGCACCTCAGCTCAAAGACAAAGTTTGAAAAATTTCCTTTCAGTGGTACGTGTAAGAGATCTTTTTTGTTTCCAAAATAATTTGGCAAGTTAATAAACTAATCAGTTGTTTTTACCTAGATAGTGATAATTGGGTATTTGGTCTATAATTCTTTGGGAGAAAACTCAGCATTATTTGGGAAAAAATTCAGTCTGATACACACACACTCACACACACACACACACACACATTTGGGTTCATTTTTATCCATACACAGAGATAGTTCCTGGATTACACCCTCTAGAAGTGGTTAGCCAGTATTTAATCAAGAGGTCATGCTCCAGAGTTGGCTACACTAAGTGAGTATTTTACTTATGTTGATTTCTGATCAATACAACAGGCTTTGTTAATGAGTATATTACAGGTTAGAAATGGACTTTCTTTGGTGACCTTAGTGGTCAAGATGTAGGGGTTGTATAGAAGATACTCCCTACCCTTGCATGAACAGGGCAAGGCTAAAATTCATCTAGGACATATTGTTATGCCTATACTGGTTGTTTTTAATCAGCATCTATTCTGATTGGGTAATATGTACTTTTTAAAATATTAAATAGTTTGAGCATTGCTTCTTGAAAAAGGCATAAGAATGAGAGAGCCTAGCATCTGTTTCCTTAGAAATGGCATGGTCACTGCATTTGGTTAAAGGATTACACAGTGCTCAACCAACACAACTGTATGCAGCAGCCCTGAAAAGTGCCTTGAGTATGATTCCTAGGAAGTCTTGTGTGTATGTGTGTGTGTTTAGGCAGTCTTATATTCAGTCACTAATTAGAAAGATTCTTGGTTGGGGCGCCTGGGTGGCTCAGTCGGTTAAGCGTCCGACTTCGGCTCAGGTCACGATCTCACTGTCCGTGGGTTCGAGCCCCGCGTCGGGCTCTGTGCTGACTGCTCAGAGCCTGGAGCCTGTTTCGGATTCTGTGTCTCCCTCTCTCTCTGACCCTCCCCCGTTCATGCTCTGTCTCTCTCTGTCTCAAAAATAAATAAATGTTAAAAAACAAAAAAAGAAAGAAAGATTCTTGGTTGTCTGACTTTACTTGAGGGTTAGTTGAGTCCTGGTGTTTGAATTTTGGCACATTTGGCTTGGGAAGCCTTTCCTGCAAGGTGCTGTCAGACTTTCTAAAAAGATGAAATCTGGGATTTCATCAAGTTTAAAGAACAGGATACATGATCGTCTTGGGATTGCCTGCTAATTAAGTGGCAGGATTCCATCAGGCGTTTGCCTTCTTTGTTATTTTGTAGCAAGGTTACAGAGAGATCTGGAACTACCTTTCACCTCTAACAAGGAGCTTTGAACCTGCAGTCTGTGGACACTTCGCATAGGTAGAACTCAAGATGTTCATGGTGTTGGATATGAAAATGTATTACATTTTTATTCTCTCTTGCTCTAACTGAAATTAGAATTTCCTTCCGTTAAGAATGTCTGCAACACATCCTGGTGTTACTAACTTCCTTTGGCCCTAACGGAAATCACATTTATTTTCATGACACATTATTCATGACATTATTACAAATATTGCAGATACCTCAACATGTCATTTCATTTCATCATTATCCCGAAATTATAATGATAAAACACCCACTAGTAGGCCCATTTTTAATGTATTAATAGAGAATTCTGTGTATCTTTACATCACAGGTACTTAAAAATACTTCAACAACCATCTCCCAATATATTTTGCTTTCTTTTTAATCCCTATGGTTTTTATATTATACATTTAAAATGTTACTCTGAGAAGACACAAAAATGATTAACAATATCTGCTTTTTTGAGGCAACTGATATTTACAAAAAAAGCCTACTAGTTGTTCACGACTGAATGAACTTAGGTTAGTTCCCAATAAAGTGGGAAGGTGGTACGAGAATAAAACTAACGGGAAAAATGTGGTAATAAATTAGAACCATTATCCTTTATGCAGATTGGGTTATTCTAAGCTAGGGTAGCAACATGACAAGGTTTGAAAATCAGAGTCAGTATCTCTGTAGGCAGGGGTTATGACACTTCGCTGTGTCTGAGGGGTTGGGCAAGACTTGGCCCATTGATTGGAGAGGAGAAAGATGGTATTTGTCTACTTTCTTTCCCTGCCATGCAATCTTGTTTTTACATCTCCCTTTAATGTTTTTCATGATAGTTTTAAGCATCATCATGTAAACATAGTAATTTAGACATTATTGAGAAAGTGTTACTTTTGGAAAATGTGCTTAGAGGGAGCAAATACACCCCTTGTCTGTCCCCATTCCATCTGTTCCACTTCTGGGATGGACATTCCAGGAAATAAGTAAAGTATATGGGACTATAGAAAATGACTTTCAAAATGTTTTCCATTTTAGAGCATAGTCTTTCATTTTCTAAAAAAAACTAATTTGTCTTGATGTACAGTGTTATAGAAGTCATCATCGTAAATACCAGGTAAGGAGTTAAGTAGTTAAGTGACAAAAGCCAAAAGAAAATTTCTTTCCTTTTTTTTAAAATTATATATAGATAAGTAGCTTTTAAAAATTTTTTGAAAACCTTTGACCTATAGTCAGAAATGCATTTTACATCCTGAGCCAGTACACACACACACACACACACACACACACACTCAAAAACTTCAGGAATCAATACTTATTCTTATTACATTTCCATTCCATTCTTTTCCATTTTTTTTGGTTTAGAAAAAGTGCTTGCCTTAACTCACTGAATTGATTTTACAACTCATTTGTAATTTCAAGTTTGAAAAAATATTGGCCTACGTGAGGTTTGTATTTTTAATTTTTTTAAATGTTTATTTAAACAGAGAGAGAGACAGAGCACAAGAGGGGAGGGGCAGAGAGAGAGAGAGAGACTCAGAATGCAAAGCAGGCTCCAGGCTCTGAGCTGTCAGCACAGAGCCCAAAGCGGGGCTGGAACCCACAAACCATGAGATCATGACCTGAGCCCAAGTCGGACGCTTAATCGACTGAACCATCCAGGTGCCCCTGTATTTTTAATTTCCAAACACAGTTCAGAAATGACACACTATATCCTGAGAAACTTAACAGAAACCCATGGGGGAGGGGAAGGGAAAAAAAAAAGAGGTTAGAGTGGGAGAGAGCCAAAGCATAAGAGACTCTTAAAAACTGAGAACAAACTGAGGGTTGATGGGGGGTGGGAGGGAGGGGAGGGTGGGCGATGGGTATTGAGGAGGGCACCTTTTGGGATGAGCACTGGGTGTTGTATGGAAACCAGTTTGACAATAAATTTCATATATTGAAAAAAAATAAAATAAAATCATATTTGCGGGAAAAAAAAGAAAAAGAAGTGACACATTATGTTTTCTCCTTCCATCTCTATAGCACTTATCATTGTGAAACAAAACTGAGGGAGGGGGTTAGTGGGAGGACCTATCATTAAGCACTTACTATGTGCTGATATCATTATAATTGTTTTCTTCTTTTTTCTACTCCTCTGAACAGTTGTGAGGAGTAGAAAAATCTAAGCTTCGTAACGGCTGAACTTTTTGTTTATTTTCTGTTTCACTTCTGTATGGCTAGTACCTAAAAGAATGGCTGGTATGTATTACGGACTCACTAACTACCTAGTAAGTTAATCTTATCCTCTCAATTTTATAGACAAGAAAACTGGAGCTCAGAGGGATTTGTGACTTGCTCAATGTTTCGGGGATTGTAAGGGGGTGGATCTGGGCTTAAAAGCATCCGTCCAGTTCCCAAGCCCTGGGGTGTGTATTGAGGAGAAGTGTCCAGTCAGACACCCTGTTAATTTGGCTTTACGCATACAGGATGGTGTTGTGTGCTAGCAGATTTGGTGTGGTGGGTGGACGCTGTTTGAAAGTAAGATCTGGTCCCGAGGGCTTGGGCTATGTTTTTTATATTCTTGATTATTCGTTCACGCCGAGGCAGTCAGGACCAAGACCATATGAATATTTTGGTCACCGGTCATACATCTTGACTAGAATCTTTTCCTCGTCCCCAGCAAAACAAACACAACTAGCCACTCGGCACACAGGGTCCTGCTGACTTTGCTAGGCAGCGGATGCCATCAGGTAAACACCGTCTGAATCATCCAAGAGTTGAATCTGTCTGCCTGAAGACTGGGCAAGCCCTTAGTGCTCCTCTGCAAGTTCTAACCTGTTGGCCTGGAGCCCCTGATATAAGGCCGTTGTTCATTCTTTATGAAGGCAGAGACCTTCTCTAAACCTTGGTCAAATAGATTTCCAAATAAAATCACTCTGGCCAAGAGAGACACTGAGCCAAATTAACAGTCCCCCCCCCCCCCCGCCCCCCCGGCACTATCTCTCAATGGCTTGGTGGCAATGGCTTCCCCAGATAAAGGTGGCACAGCTGTTGTCAGAGGTAAAGCTGTTGATTGCCCCACTGCCTAACAACGGGCAGCTCACCTCCCCAGCAACGGTGGAGCCGACAAGACTAAGACATTTAACAACTAATCATGGATCTCCAGGAAAGAGACAAAGCTGCTTAGCAACTCCCCAAACAGAATTGCCTTTAACCATGTGAACAGAATTTGATTAATGGATTCAGAGAGTTTGGTGGTAACCATTGACATCCAAGCATAGAGTATGTTTGTAGGAATGTGAGGCTGGCAAGTTGTTTCAGGCTAAGCCTGGGTTGGAGCCATGGAAGAGGACACTCAAAGCATAGTGATTTGTGTCTTATACTTTTACGTGTGGATTCCCAGTGACTTTCAATTCAGCAGTAGGTGGGTAGTAAACTGGAATGTGAGTCTCAATGCATATTTTTGGGTATCTATGCCATTAAAACCAGAATGTTTACGTTCCCTGGTCAATGTATATTGTTCTTAGTGATAAGATCTTTGGGAAAAATCAATAAAGTCTGGTGAATACAAAGTCCATGTACAAGGAATCTTCCTAAAGACATAGTTTCACTGAGTTGTTTTGGACTGTTGAGTCATCCTTTTCCGTTGCGGGGTTATACATGTGTTAGAGATCAGAGGCTTCTGGTGGGCTTTGGACGGCTTTTTCTGACCACAGTAAGGATTCGTCTCTGGCTTTTGTCTGGTTTAGTAAAAAGAATGCCTCACTAGATACTTAGCATTCACAGATGTAGCTTCTGAGCCATTCCATTTTGTCAGCCTATTCCAAGCACTGCTTCTGGACCTCCTACACCTTATTATTTTGGGAGGTGCAACCTAGACTATTTAGACCACTGTCCAGTTTGATGCATTGGTCAGCTTCCTCCAATGTCTACATCTTTCTTACTCTTTTCTTGCATAAAAAACCCCCAAAGCACTTCACAAACAACCTCCTGTTCCATTTCCCATAACTGGGTTTTTTAGGGCCTTTTTGGAGATGGTTTGGGCTTGAAGGTGGGTCTCAGAAATCTTTGTTAGCATTTTCTTCCTTTAATAATGCCGAAGGCAGGGGAGCCTGGGTGGCTTAGTTGGTTAAGCCTCTGACTTCGACTCAGGTCGTGATCTCGTGGTTTGTGGGTTTGGGCCCTCCCTCGTGCTCTGTGCTGACAGCTCAGAGCCTGGATCCTGCTTCAGATTCTGTGTCTCCCTCTCTCTCTGCCCCTCCCCCCCTGCAAAATAAACATTAAAAAAATTTTTTTTAAATGCCGAAGGCATAACGATAAATACAGGGCAGCTAAAATTTCTCAAATATCTACCTTGTGTTGGGTTATAGTAGAGGTTATAAGGCAATTGACTGAAACAAAAATTGGTCAAATAAAAATATTTCCAATCATAGAAGTTTGTCACATATTGGTAATTTTGTGCATTATGGTGATAGCATTGCCAATTTGACTTATTTATTTATTTACTTACTTTTTTATTTAAATGAATAAATTTAAAGAGAGAGAGAGAGAGAGTGCAAGGGAGGGGCAGGGAGAGAGGGGGACAGAGAATCTCAAGCAGGTTCACACTGTCAGTGCAGAGCTGGACACGAGCCTTGATCTCACAAAGTGTGAGATCACGACCTGAGCCGAAATCAAGAGTTGGATGCCTAACCAACTGAGCCACCCAGCACCCCAGTGTTGCCAATTTTAGTGTGACCTTAAATATTTGTGTCTGTTTAACAGAGACTTTTAGAGGTTTTCAGCTATTTTTATGAACCCTGGGATACTTACAGGAATGTTCTGTGTTTCTGTTCATTTCTCACATATTTGGAGTTAGTTTATTTATTTTTGGCCAATTAGCCCTGCTTTGCTTGTTGGCAATTTTTCATGAATTTAAATTTTTTCTCCAGCTCTGATTTTTCCAGAAGCAAACGTCTCTGTCGCATGCTCTCTCTCTCTTTCTTTATTTTTGAGAGAGAGAGACAGACAAAGAAGAGAGAGAGTGAGTGGGGAGGGACAGAGAGAGAGAGAGAGAGAGAGAGAGAGAGAATCCCAAGCAGGCTCAGCACTGTCTGTGCAGAGCCAAAAGATGGGCCTCAATTTCACGATCATGAGATTATGAGATCATGACCTGAGCCGAAATCAAAAGTCAGATGCTTAACCGACTGAGCAACCCAGGCACCCCTCACTATTTTGATTGTTTATTTCTTTTCTATATTGTCGATTTCTTTAATAAAGAAAGCTTTATAGAAAAAGCAGTTTTGAGGAAATAACACATTTTTATTGGCTATGCCTGAAAACGACATTAGGTTTTTAGTGTTACTTTAACATTGGAATGTGAAAGAAAGTAGTAAGAAATACTTGCCTGTACAATGTCTCATAGACTAAGTATTTCAATACTGATAGGCATTATTGACCTTTTTATCCTAAGGACACCGTGTTAGTCCATTTGGGCTACTACAACAGACTGCCATAGACCTTGTGGCTTAGAAACAATGGGAACTTATTTCTCACGGTTCTGGATGCTTGGAAGTCCAAGGTCAAGGTGCCAGCAGATTTGGTGTCCCGTGAAGACATGTTTCCTGGTTCATAAACAATTGTTTTCTCGTCGTGTCCTCACATGGCGAAAGGGACAAGAGAACTCTCTGAGGTCTTTTTTTTTTTTTTTTTTTTTTGAAGGGCTCCACCTTTACGACCCAGTCAACTCCCAGAGGCCTCACCTCCTAATACCATCTCACTGGATGTTAGGACTTAACATATGAGCTTGAGGCGGGGGGTGGGGCGTGGGGAGGGGACAGTCAGTCTATAGCATACACAAATACTGACTTTATGTGGTATTACTAATTTCGTTTAAGCAATCCTTGCTGAGGCACAGTTGCCATCATTAAATTATCATTGCAGGTTTAAACTTAAAAAAAAAAAAAAAACCTCAGTGAATTATCTCATAACTACCAACTATAGTAGGAATTACTGTGTCTATTTTACAGGTGAGAAAACTAAGGCTCAGAAAAGCCAGTAACGTTTTAAAGGTCTCTGACTCAGATCAAGATTTAATACAAGAGCAAGACTGAGTTCATCTGAATTTAAATGCTATTTTCCAAATCTCTCAAAAAGCATAATGGCCATCTTCATTTCAACAGGTTTTCATGATAATAAATTTCAACAATTTCATTTAGATAGACTGTATGTAGTTGCTGCCTAAGCAATTTTAGATTCCTTCAGGGGGTTTATATGCAGCAGAGGCTCTCAGTGTCTCATTCTTATCCTCTTGACACTTATACATCCACACACACAAGCTAACTTCTCATGACTAGCATGTGTATGTCTTTATACACAACAGGTACTGGGAATTCATGGCCTCCCCCTCCTTCAACCGATATCAGACAGAAGTTGGTGGGTATGTTCCTGGGAGGGATAACTCTGAGATGCATGCTCCACCCTGTCTCCCACAGTTCCCCTGTGGCATTAAAGTTCACTTGCCCACAGTGACAGCTCACATGCTAACATATTCGTTATTGGCTGCTATTTGCCAAATGTTTGTGTGCACCTTCCCTCTACCCCCAAACTCATATGTTAAAAGCCAATGCCCAATGTAATGCTTTTAGGAGGTAGGGCCTTTGGAAGGTGCTTAGATCATGAGGCTGGAGTCCATGTGAATGGGATTAGTGCACTTGTAAAAGACAACACATAGGGCTTACTAGCCCCTTCTGCCATGTGAGTGATAGCTAGAAGGCACCATCTAGGAACCAGAAAGGAGGCCCTCACCAGACCAAAGTTGCCTGTGCCTTCATCTTGGACTAGCCTCCAGAACTATGGAGAATATATGTTTGTTGTTTATAAGCCACCCAGGTCATGGTGATTTGTTATAGCAGCCTGAACAGACTATGGCATTGACTGAACAGACTATGACACTTCCCTTCTCCACTAGTGGTGTTGTTCTTGGATCACCTCCAAATCAACTACTTTTAATTGAATCCTCATCTCAAAGTGTGCTTCTGGGGTGACCCAAACTAAGACACCATCTTACCTATTTGTTATGGATATTGGAAGTAAACCTTTCAGTGTGAAGCATGGACAAATCCAACCCCAGCCTGGGACCCCTCTTTCTTTACAAAGAATTTTGTAAGAATTTACAAAGATGGCTTCTCATTTGCCTGGCTAGTTGTCTGTTTCTTGCTTTTGCCTCCTTATCTCTATTTTATTTGATTTGACTGCACACTGGAATTCCCAATTCCCTGCTCTGACACCTTTTTTTGGCAATGCACTTGGGGCTGACTCTCTGGTTAGCCACTTTATCTACCTAATCTCTTGACACTGTTTGTTACTTCCATGTATTAGTTATCTATTGTTGCATAACAAATTACCACCAGATCTTAGTAGCTTATGACAACAAACAGTCTCTGTGTGTCAGGAATCTGGGTGCAGCTTAGCTGTGTGCTTTTGGCTCAAGGTGACAGTCAAACTGTCAGCTAGAACTGTGGTCTTATTTGAAGCTTTGACGAAATCTGCTTCCAAATTCACTCATGTGGTGGTTCGAAAAGCTTTGGTTCCTTGCCAAATGAGACTGTCCACAGGACTACCTCATGACATGGTGTATTAGTCCACTCAAGCTGCCATAACAAAACACCACACACTGGGTGGCTTAAATGCCAGACATTTATTTTCTCACAGTTACGGAGACTAGAAGTCCAAAGTTAAGATGTTGGCAGTTTTAGCTTCTGCTGAAAACTGTCTTTATGGGTTTTAGACGGTGCCTTCTCACTGTGTCCTTATTTTATTCTGTGCATGTGCGGAGAGAGAGAGATATATGATGTCTCTTCCTCTTCTTATAAGGACACCAGCCCTTATATTATCATTTGGCCTTAATTACTTCTCTAGAGACCCCATCTCCAAATACCGTCACACTGGGGGGCAGGTCTTTAACATATGGACTTCGGCAGAGACACACTTCAGTCTGTGACACATGGCAAGATCCAGGAGAGAATGAGAGAGCAAGTGAGACAAGCCTCCATAATGGAAGCCATAGCCTTTTCTAACCTTATCTTGGAGGTGATATCTCATCACTTCTGCTGTGTTCTATGTGATAGAAGTGAGTCAATGAATTTAGCCCACACTCAAAGAGAAGATTAAACAAGTGTGTGAATTTAGTAGGTGAAAATCACTAGGTGTGTATAGGAAAAACTCTTGTGAGTCTTCCTTTATTCACACACACAAAATACACATGACACCGAATATGTGGGTCTCCCCCCCCCACACACACACCAAGCAATTCCGTGTGACATCAGATGGATGTCCACAGTTTAATTCAATTTAATTCTGACATGCCAGAGTTAGTGCAGACCCCATAGATCAAGGGCTCCTCCCACAAGACTGCCCACAACTTCCAATACCAATAGCAAGCGAAAAGTTCCCGGGTTACCCACAACCTCTGTGTGATGTGGTTACAAAAGAGGTTCCCACAGCCCCCTCCCTGGAGTTGGTCATTTGCCACAACAGCTCACAGAATTCAGGGAAACACTTACTTACACTTACACATGAAGGATACGATAAAGGACACTGATGAACAGCCAGATGAAGAGATACACAGGGTGAGGCCCGGAAGGATTCTGAGTACAGGAGCTTTGGTCTCTGTGGAGTTGGAGTGTGTCAACCTTTCCAGCAGGTAGATGTGTTCACCAGCCAAGAAGCTTTCTAAACCCAGTACTTGAGGGATTTTTACAGACCCTTCATCATGTAGGAATGATCGATTGTAAACTCCATTTCCAGTCTCCTCCCTTCTCTGGAGAATTGACGACGGGGGTGTAGCGGATATGTGGGGTGCCGACATGGCCTGCTACAAGTACCCCTATCTCAGCAGGCTGCTGTGAGAATTAAATAAGGCTATACTCATACAGCATCGCAAATTTTATAATTTCCTAGAGCAAGCATTAATGGTGGATTTTGCTAGTTACTAACAGGTTTGATTCCTGGAGGGAGGCATTCATTAGACAATACGCTAGGGAATGACAGTGCCTTGAAGGGTCCCAGTGGGTAGATTTTAGAAACTGCATTAGAAGTTTGGCCAACACCAAAAGTAAGTGGGTTCCTTGACCCCATTTATATCAACTCCAGTCTCCTAAACTTCAGCAGACATTTAGCAATTCTGGTATCAAATTCAAGAATAAGTAAATAGTACGTTTAAAGAGGAGCACGAACAAGTTGTATTTATACGCATATGATGAGGAAAGAGAGGAGGCTGTATTCTAACTGAGGGTGTTATAAATCGAGACCTTGGGTGAGAAAAGTACACACAGATTAATTTATAGAATCCTGTCAGCAATGCTACTTTTAAAATGGCTCTTATAGGCTCTCTGGCAAAGCAAAAGCGAAACAGCTGGAACCGCTCCAGCCTCGGGCTTGTAAAACCACCACCACGTGAATCCAATAAACAGATGCCCATTCCTACCTGGAACCACACCTCCTCCCCCACACTCTTCCACAAATCCAGCACACCAGGCCTCATGAAAATATTTAAAGTTGGTTTACAAAATCGAGGCTTCAACCCACGCTCACTACAACCACCATCTCTTGTCTCCTCTCCTTTGGCCATTTCCCAATACGCGGACTCTCCTTCCCAGCTTTGTATGCTTCGCATGTCAGAGCAGAGCTTGTTTGGGGCAGTTATTCATAAAAGATATTGAATAGGATGGAGCCTGCATCCGTATCTGGATCCATTCTTTAGCTTTCTACGGGCGTGTGGTTCAACCAGCTAGGAATCCCTATGGCAGAGTCATCATTTATTTGGTAAATGTTTTCAATTCTGATTTATGCCAAGCACCGTGCCTGGCATCAAAGACACAGCAGGGCACTAGTCTCAGACCTTTCCCTTAATTGAAGTCTGGTGGGGAAGTCAAACAGGTGAATAGGAGTGCAGGGCATCATGGGATCACACAGGACGGGGAGGGGCGGGCATGGTCACACAAGCCTCTTGAGGAAGGACGAATGGGAATCAGCAAAGTGCAGGTGGAGAAGATAGATGTGAAAGGAATTGGGGGAAGACTGTATGCAAAGTCCTGGGAGTAAAATTCCAGGTTAATTTGCCAACCAGGTTATTTATTATAAGAGATTAAAGAGAGCACTGTACCCGTCAGGTCCTGAATTCTTGGTCTACAAACTGGCCGTCATGCTGTGGGAGCTGGAAAGAAGTCCAGCAATGCTGGCGAAACACTTAGTCCAGGGTGAGTTCTGTTGGGCCAGTAGGGTGTGTTTGAGATTTGAATTTGCATGTCTTTGGGAAGTAGGGAATTTTTGTAGTGTGCCCCAAACCGTGCCACTTTTTAGTGCTGTTAACCAATGGTTCATGTATTATGTTACCTGTCTGACTCCTTTGTGATCCCGATCCCTGATCTGTGCCATTCCCTTGATTTTTAACATAAGGAACTTGCTTGCTAGATAAATAGATCATTCATTTATTCTTTCATTCAACAAATACTTATTTTGGCTCTATGAAGGGGGCCGGATAACACATTAGTAATTTCAGCTTCAATGGAGCTTATAGTCTGAAGAGGAGGACAAGTAAGAAATGGGTATATAATATATAAATTATGACAAGTGCTTTGGGGGTAACGTGAGATGGAAACAAGGGCCTACTTTGGAATGGATGGCGAGAGAGAGAGAGCCTCTCTGAGGGAGAATGTTTAAGAAGAGACGAGAAGCAGAAAGTTTTCGAAAGCGTTTGGGGGAAATGTGCTTCAGGCAGCAAAAGTGAAGCCAAATGTGAAGTTGGGCAAGTGGTAACTTGCACAAGGGGGATTCTGCTTACCAAGCCATGAACCCTGGCACAGGGTTGTGTGTGTCCAGGGGAAGGGGTATGCAAATTGCAGGATGGTGAGCAGAAGCCCCATGAGAAAGCCCTAGCTGGGAAAGGCCAAAGGACTGATCTTTGCACTCTGGAGAACAGATGTCCTTTTAAGGTAGAATGAATAGTAGAGGGGTACAGGGTGGGGAGGGTGGAGGTGGTGGATAGATCAAGCTGCAGGTGCCGTGGGAAGTCCAGCAATGCTGAGGGAAGGGCCTTTGTAGAGATGAGGGTGATAGGGACACACCAGGGGGTCTTCCAGGAAGATCTAATAAGGCAGGTCATCTGGCTTCTAGGCAGATCAGTGCTCTGGGAAACAGAGATTTAAGAAATATGAAGCAGTGAAGGGAAGGAGACAGGTAGAACAGGCCCAGCCTCAGGCAGATGGAAGCTGGCAGAAGCTGATTTCCAGCACCTTGGGAAGGAGGAAGAAAATAGGGGAAAGGGATAGGCATTAAGTAACAGTGCAGGAGTCCAGTCGTGAGAACTGGTACCTAGGAGGAGAGAAGAGTCAGGGTAAGGCTCCTAGGACATAGGTTATTAGGCTGCTGGCCTTTAAATTCCTTCGTTATAGAACTTAACTTTGGGGAGTACCCAGGGCAGAGTTTGGTTAGTAGGAAGGAATTAAAGGCACACTAGACTTGAAAATTAGATGGCCAATATAAAGATCCAGACAAGTCATAACATGATCTGGTGTCTTAAACAAACCATAGCCTGAATGTAGTTTGATGTGACTCAGTCTGGGTGCACCAGTGGTGACTCTTAGTCATTTCTACATTAGTTTTTCAGTTGTGTCAGACATTTCTTACCCACCACCTCACATCCTCACTACACTCCTGTCCCTGGGGTCCTTGGCCCCTTGTTTTCCCCAGCTGCTATGGCAACTAGCTTCACGTGGGCACAACTGAACAGTGCCCTGCTTCCTGTCCCTGCTGTGTGGTATTTGCTTGCCGCTCTGGGCTTTCCCCAAAGCCCCGGAGGTGTGAGATGTTGAACTGGGATCGTGTTATATGCGACCTGAAAGTGTGGGGGAGTTAATGTCCTGTGAAGCAAGTTTTGGTCAAAGTGAGAGGGAAGTGAGTTGATAAATCCTGCCTTCTGCTGAGCCGTACTAGCTTACGCGTCTCCGAAGATGATGGTGGGAGGTGGAACAATTGCCCTTGTTTCCACACAGTGGCCAACTCAGTGGCCTTCCTTCTCTGCCCTGGCCTCTTTTCCACTTCATGGGATTGCTCCTTTAATAGAGTCATAGTACATAAGCTTTTGCCTCAGGCTTTGCCAAGGTACAATCAGGTTCCAGATTGTGCTGGGGTCAGTGGCTTATAGGTCAGTAGCTGCACAGCCCGATATTAGCCGAGAGCCACACGTGGGCTATAGAGCACTTGAAATATGGCCTGTCCTAATTACAATGTAGTATAAATGTAAAATACACATTAGATTTTGAAAACACACAGAAGATACTTAAAATAATGCATTAATAGTTTTTTTATGTTTATTACATGAAGAGATGATAATAGTTTTGATATACTGAGTTAAATAAAATGTACTATTAAAATGAATTTCACCTGGTTCTTTTAGTATTTTGAAATGTGGCTATACTATTTCCATTGGACAGTACTTGTCTAGAGTTTGTGGAATCCAACTCCTACCGCACTGGAAAGTTTAGAACCATATCTGGCAGGCTCCCATCTTCTTTTGTTCTTTTGGGACTTCTCTTGTTTCCTGTAATTTCTTAGAAGTTATTAATTAGGGATGCAGTCAATAAGTGATTGTTCCAAACCAAGGTATCTTTTCTTGAGGGTCAAAAGAAGCAGTAGCTTGTATATTAACTCTGTGAATATTAAAATGGCCACCTGTCTTTGTTAACGCATAATTTTGCAGGACGTTATGTTTTTAATTTAAACTATAATGAATAAGGGCCTCTATTTGCTACCTTACCAGGTGTATTAGGTTAAGTGCAATAGGTGTTGAAAAGGCTAACAGATTTATAAGCATTAATCTTCTGGTCTATTTTATTATATGTATTTTCCATGCTATAATTGAATATCGTAAGTGCAGTGCCTAAGGATTAACTTCTGTCTTTTTTTTTTTTTTGCTCGCTATTATCAATTACATGTTATGATTTGGCAGGCTAAATTAAATTTGTTGCAGGATTTGGCCCTGCTCCTTTCTCTGGAATTTCCTTGTGGCTTTCTTGCCCAGGGAGGGTATTTCATCATCAAATTGTCTTAATAAGCTCTCATGCACATGACATTGGCTACACGCTATGTACAGTACAAGTCAAATAGCTGTGGATTCTACTCTGTTCTATAAAAAGACGAGGTTCTGGCTTGAAGTCACATTCCTTCTCTTGAAATTTGGTTCTGGCTGGATTGAAATATTGTTAAAGAATAGTTTGGTGTGAAGTTGCTCGAGGGATAACAGTTGAGTGAGTTCATACTTAAAAGGAATGTGATTCGAGAGGGAGGGAGGAAGCGGGGATAAGGAGTTTCACGCAGAGCAGGGAATGGAGGGAACAGGTTTTAAAGATTCCAAAGGAGCCGTGGTTTTAAAACAAATCAGATTCACTTGCCATAACACCCTATCTAAATAGAAGCTTTTTGGTTCTAGTTGTAAGCCCACGTGATAGCAGATTATATTTCTTTTATTTTGGGTGATCTATTTATTATTTAAAAAAATCCAGAAAACATAGTATCCAAGATTTTGAAATACTGAATTTGAATATTGAATTTATTACAACATGATTCTAAAGATGCCCTATAATATTCTCCCAGCAAACACAGTATTTGAGTTGATCCCAAAAGCCAGATTGAGGTAAGTTTCACATGCCATGACTTTTTAAATTTCCCTTATCTTCTAGCCACTAAATTCTGTTTTCTTTGAAATTTTGTTTCTTTTCTTCTCAAATACAAGAAACTAAATGCAGAACCAATGCTACCAAAAGCTTTATTTTGATAAGAGAGGAATTAATGAAAAGTTAAGGATGTGCTCATATCTGGATTGTTAAATTAATATGAACTTCATTTAAGCACAAATAAGCAGAGCGCTGGGACAATCCCCGTAAATCAGGAATTTCAAACTAACATCCCTAACCTGTTTTGCAGTCTTCCAGGGAGGTTAGAGTTACAGGCAGTACAGTAATAGAAAGGTAAAGTTTATGTCACATTCACAACGCATGAGAATCTTTGTCTACGCTGGAGAAGTTCACCTGCAAAGTGGACTTAAGCCCATACCATAGTCTTGTCCAGTCTGGTTTTGTTATGTTAAATGAATGTCTTTTAAAAATGACTGTTAACGACTTTCACTGCTCATAAAATTAAGGTTACTCTGTTAACATTTTATGACCCAGAGAGGTAGGTTATCACCGGCAGAACTGTAGCTTAGATTTTTTTTTTTTGCCAAGCACATTGAAGTATAAACAGCACACATCATCATGGTAATCACTTTTGAAATTATAAAGAACCACAGAGATGATATTCATGCTAAGCTCGGCATAGAGGACTTGGCTGACCTGGGACTGGTAGACAAAGGGAAGGTTGTGGCTTTGGTGTGTGGCCAATGGGGCTGTATTTTATTCGACCCCAAATATAGCCCTAATACATAGTAAGCCCTTGTATGTGTGTGTAGACTGAACCAACGATGGGAAGCTGGGAGTTATTTGTGGCATCGCCAGCTCAGCAGGGCAAGTACTAGAGGTGAGATCCGGATGTGAGCCAGGAACGGGAGCAGGTGGAAGCCGATGAGGTAATGGGAGAGAATAATACAGGGAGAAGTTGCTGAGGCTTTCTGGCTCATTCTCACTTTCAGGATTGCATGTGTGCTTTTCTGAGAGGCACGTTAGAGGTGCTCTGCAGGAGACGTTGATCTGGATATAGGTCCCACAGAACTAAGCAGAAGTTGAACATTCCTGTGCTCATGGTAAGTGGAAAACACAGTTTTGAGGACTGAAAAAGGAACCTGAGAAGAATTAAGTGTAAAGCTATCGAACACCCTGAAAAAAAGAGCTAAGTTCATTGGTAAAGATCATATTTAGTGCTGGTTTTTAAAAAGAAGATGAAGAATGAGCTAGTAATTGCATTTGCAATATGTATAGCGTTTTCCTTTTAAACAGAAAATGGTGATTGGGCTCTCATGCTTGGTGTAAATTCCTAATGGCAGAGGTGCGATGGGAGGGTGAAGGAGAGGGAATGAAGTGAGCATCTCCTGTGCCAGGTCTTATGACCAAGACTTTGCATGTATCATCCTCTGTGAGCCTCACGATCCATTACTAACACTTGAGAAGTTGACAGTGCCTCCTAGAGCATATGCAAGAAAACTTTCCCCCTTTGTAATAATTCCACACCTAATACACAATACATGCTGAGTTTAGGTTTCAAACACCAAAGAAGGCAGATGATTTATCTTCAATCCTGGCACTTTCCAAAATCTCACTTTCTTTCACATAGGTAATTACTATTAACAATTTGATATGTGGCCCAATAAACTTTTCATTTTTAAATTTTAGAGAGCAAGAGTGCACATGACTGGGGAGAGGGGCAGGAAGGGGTTGGGGGAGGGGGGACAGAGAGAGAGAGAGAGAGAGAGAGAGAGAGAATTCCTAGCAGGCTCCACGCTCAGCACAGAGTCTGATGTGGGACTTGATCTCACAACCGTGAGACCGCAACCTGAGCTGATATCAAGAGTTGGGTGCTCAACCGACTGGGTCACCCAGGCGCCCCCAACAAACTTTTTTCTTTGCACACATGTATATGGCTTTGAAAATATGAAGGTAATTGTAGAGGGGCACAATTCACTGGAACATACATACGAAATTTTCTGAAGTGACTGAATTTTTAAAAAATGACCTTCCCCCAACAGTGATATTTTAAACTTCCCTTTCTGGTTGGGTGGTATACAGGTTCCTTAATGAAATTTCAGTCCCTTTGCATAACTTTCCTGTTACTTTCAGTTATTAGAATGATTTCATTTCAGTATTTGTGATTATATATTTTTAAAAACTTCAGTCTTAAATGCAATTCAGAGAGAGTCTCCTTCTCCCAACCCCAGTGACGGCCAGATCTGTGTGTGGCTCCAGCTGCTGGCTCTACGGGAGAGAGGGGGTGGGGAGCTTGCTTGCAGCCTTTTAGCCTTTATGAGCTAAAAGAAGGCAGTAGAAGTATCAATATGGCCCTTGCAAGAGAGGCTTGCTTCCATTCAGCAGTGGTGGGCATCAGTAGCCCTTTGTCATATTTAGACACTTCTTCCAGCCAAGGATGGCATCCATTCTTTAATGGGCTGCACCTCTGTCCCCATGCAATACCCAACGCTGGCGGTTCAATGAAGACTTCTTTCAGTCTCAACTGCTTGCCAGCACTATCTCTAAGGCTTCCAGATACGTGTAGGATCCCTTCTTCTATCTCTGTCAGAAATCGAGCACTTGATGGGAATGGGGGCAGTTCTGACTTTCTCTCTACCTGGGACCCCCTGCTGCTGGCCACTTGCCATCTCTCTCCAATTCTCTTCTCCTGTGCGGGGAGCATGGAGCAAATTATTAGATTTGCTGGCCTACCAGGCATGCAGATAAGGATTGCATGCCAATCTCTTCTTGCAGTCACCCAATCTTTACAAACAATTTTCTTGGAGCCTCACTAGAAATAGTCTATCTTGTCCTGGGGGAGGGGACAAGAGGGGGAGGAGCTCCCGAGGGGAGCTGAAGGAATAGACTCTTCCTGTGAATTGCTATTCTGAGGCTGGTGACCCCCTCCCCTCTCATTTCTCTTTTTATGTAGACTGGAGGAGGGTCATGTGGTGCTGGGACATGTTCTACATGTTTGCTTCTTTCTGCAAGGTCTATGGGAAGGAGGGTGACCCCAGTTTTGACTGCTTTGTGCACATAAAACATGAAATGCTTAATGCCTTCTATTTTCAGCCCTGACCCTTAGGTGAAATTTTGTACCATGAGAAAAATCCAAGTTGACATCTTGTTTCATATCCTTAGACACTAAGAACTTGCTCCTTGTTCTGGTTGTTCTCTATTTGTCCCTCTGCCCAAGAACTGTTCTTTACCTTTATCTGTCCTGCTGTTGCCCTGGAAAGCTGACTTCTATGGATTGCATTACTTTTTAAAACTTTTTAAAAATTTTTATTTATTTTTGAGAGACAGAGAGACAGAGAATGAGCAGGGAAGGGGCAAAAATAGAGGGGGACACAGAATCTGAAGCAGGCTCCAGGCTATGAGCTATCAGCACTGAGCCTGAGGTAGGGCTTGAACTCATGAGCTGCGAGATCATGACCTGAGCCAAAGTCGGACTCTCAACCGACTGAGCCACCTAGACACCCCTGGATTGCATTACTTTGGCTCCCTGGTCCTCTTGCTTTTGGTTGGTTCTGGTTAAAAGAGACACTAGTAGTTGGCTGGAGAGTGGTAAGGAAGGAAACTGGGATATTTAAAACCTTGACCCTGTCTCCTGATCTATGTTCCTCTGTGGCTGAAGTACTTCCTTAGCTCTCTTGCTCCTTCAGCTCAAGGCTGGTAAAGCCTCCCATTCCTGCTAATCCCAGGGTGTATTACCATCTCATGTTGCTTCCCTTTACCCTTTCTTGTTCCTTTAACCTTGTCCACACCTCTGAAAGGAGCCCCTTCATTAAAATAATTTTAGTTAAATCCTTTGAATGGGCCATCTGTTTCCTACTGTGACCATGACAACATGGTCCCTTTTCCATTAGCAGAATATTCTGAGGTCTACCATGTCATTATAAATATATTTATTAAAATGAAAATTTCCACATAATCTAATCATGAGGAAATATCAGCCATACTCAAATTGCGGGGCATTCTACAAAATAACTGGCTTGTACTCTTTAGAAATGTCAAAGTCATGAAAGACAAAGGAAGACCAAGGGACTATTCCAGATTAAAGGGGACTCAAGATATTTGACAAGTAAATGGACTGCCTAGTCTTGGGCCCAAGAGAAAAACAGTTTTTAAATTTTGTTGTAAATAACAAAGGTGTGTGCGTGTGTGTGTGTGTGTGTGTGTGTGTGTGTGTGGAAGGAGAGAGAGAGAGAAGAGAGAGGAGGGAAGGAGAGAGGATTAAGGAACTGTGATAAAATGTTGACATTTGGAGAATTCACTGTGCTGTTTTTGCAACTTTCCTTGAAGTCTGAAATTACTTCAAGATAAAATGAGCGTGCAGTGGACATGACCGCTGCCTTGCCGTGGGTCATTTATTTAGGCTGTCTCCCATTTTTCTCCAGGACAAGCCATCCTGCAGTGAACACCCTTGGACACATCTCTCTGTCTCTGTGTGCCAATATTTCCATTGAATAGAGTTGAAGAAATAGAGCTGTTGAATCAAAGGTCATATACATTTTACGTTTTGGCAGATTTTGCCAAGTTGCAAGGACTGTTTAGTAAACACCTACAATCTGTTTTATATTGTAGCAAAAATAGGAGAAAGCTTCTATTCCAAAGTTGGATTATGACCCGTACAAATCAGTCTTTCAAACGGATCAAATTTAAGCCACTAGAATTAAGTTAATCGCGTAAGTGTGAGCTGCCTCATCCCCCACCCCTTTGTCTCTTAACATTTTTGATGCCCTGATGTCTGCATCCCTCCTTTGCCCTGGAGTTGGTGACTCATCTTGTTTTGGTCTGTCTTTCTGAATTCCATTTAGTTAGAAATCCTGGCTAGTTGTAGTCAAGAGTTAAAATACTACTTTCGGAGGTGAATTACACCTGATTTTTGTATCAAGAATGACATTGCTTCCTTCCATGGACTTGTATAACCACGAATTGGCAGTTATAATCCTTTGAAAGATCACCAAGTGACCTAATATCAAGGGCGAATTCAGAAAGGTTATAAAATTGCTGTACACTTTAAAGAATACATATGCACGTTTGTTCTTGGGGTATAATCACAACACGTTAAAGCTGGAAAGAAAGTTATAGACCATTTGATGCACTGTCTTCTTTTGTAGATGTGGAGACTGCGATTTGCAGTTTGATGTATTGCCTGAAATCACAGTGCTGATAACTGGCAAAACAATAGCTAAGCACTGGTTTTCTGACTTTTTCAAGTGCTTTTTTCTGCTTCGTATCTGAAGTATCTTAAATAAGGGTCTACTGGCTATGCTATGGAACAAATCATGCTATTAACTAAGCTACAAGATTAGAGATAATGATTCGGGTTAGGATGCCAAGGAAAAATTTATTTCAGGTACATAATGAAGAAAAATTTGCATAATGTGATCTGTATAAACTATTTATACTGAGCCCCTACCCAGGAATATTACTGGTAAATTGGATACTTCTGTTTTTATTGCTGGGAACTGCATCAAAAAGTTGTATTACAAATATATTGATGCATAAGCCTCAAAAAGTTTTGCCCAAGTGGGGCGCCTGGGTGGCTCAGTCAGTTAAGCATCCAACTGGCTCAGGTCATGATCTCATGGTTTGTGGGTTTGAGCCCCATGTCAGGCTCTGTGCTGACAGCTCAGAGCCTGGAGCCTGCTTTGGATTCTGTGTCTCCCTCTCTTTGCCCCTCACCCTCTTGCACTCTGTTTCTGTGTCTCTCTCAAAAATACATAAACATTAAAAATATAAATAAAAAATATAAGTTTTGCCCAAGTGATAATTCAGTCATTTTTCATTCACACAGTGTAAAATATTACTAAATAGGTATCCCCTGCTTTCCAGAAGTTTGTGTTATTCCACTTAACTTTTACAAGAGACTTACATTAGTATGGTAACAGATTTTTTTTTTTTACTTTTATTTTTTTCTAAAGCAAACATCTTCTTTGGATTTTTTTCAGTTAGAGAAAACAGCTACTAATGTAGGTCTTTCCTAAAAGTAAAGTGAACTGACACTAACTTTCACAAAGCAGAAGATACTCTTTGCTTTATGTCATTTTGGCTTATGAAAGATTTTACAGGAATGTTCTACTTTTGGACAGTGGGAGAAATCTATATTTGAAAATGATTAGATTTCCTAGATAATTTGTGAAACTGAAACTTGGATGATTCAGTTCCTAATTCTCTTTATAGTAGCATAATTCAGACTAAGATCCCATCATTTAGCTTTTATAATTGAACAATTTCCTGTTTGTGCCATAACAAGGAAAGATAACATATTATACAAGTGTGAGCACTAACCTCTCTCACTCTTGTCAAATCATCTACTTTTGCTTTGGAAACGTATTTTGAAAATTCAGTTAGATGTGAATTGGCACATTCTGGGAGCTCAGGAAATTTCATATAGAATCCTCAAGTTTGAATGCCACTAGATCATATCTGTACCTTCTTCATAACTGTGGTGGGATTACGGGCAGAACATCCTAGGATTTGAAAAACTTAATTGGTCTGGGAAAATTTTGTAGCAGGGTGGGGCTAACTTGTCAACAGACCGTCAAGAGAAAGAAGATGGCCAGCTAGGGAAAAGACAGTTTCTATGCCAAAGAACCCTGGGATTTGGCTTTGATTTGGGTTGATGTGGGTATCCAAAGGGATCCATCTGGTTAGTGGGTGGCATTTCAGCCAATGGTGATACCATAATATGGGTGGCTTCAAGTCTTCAGATAGTGGTTGTGGGTTAAAGACAGTTGATAATCAATTGCTGGGCAGATGGTCAGGTCCCAACTAAGTGGCTCTCAATCTTGACACACTCAATTTCCTCTAACTGAAACAAACATTTTGTTATGCCCACTCACTTAACATAAAATAGACTACACACATTATTTTTTTGGAGCAGAGTCGACACACGATGTTACCTTAGTTTCAGGTGCACACGTAGTGATCGGACAAGTCTATACATTCTACTTTGCTCACCACAAGTGTAGCTACCATTTGTCATCATACAATGTTATTATAATGCCATTGACTATATTCCCTATGCTGTACTTTTCATCCCCATGAATTATTCATTCCATGACTGGAGGCCTGAATCTCCCACTCCCCTTCATGCATTTTGTCCATCCCCCCACCACGCTCCCTGTTGGCAACCACCTGTTTGTTCGCTGTGTTTATGGGCCTATTTCAGTTTTTTGTATAAACATAATTTAAAAAAATCTGTATGCCTTAATTACAAAATAGAAAAGAAAAAAGTAATTAATAATATTTATTTGAATAAATAAGCATTGGAACTGTGCTTCCCCAAATCCACTAGAACAGCACTTCCCAAACTTGACTGTGCGTACAAATCTCCTGGGGTCTTGTTAAAGAGCAGATTCTGGTTCATCAGGTGTTGGGTGGGCCCTGAGATTCTGTATTTCTTACAAGCTTCCTGGTGATGTAAATGCTGTTGGCACATGGAACACATTTTGGACCTAGAAGACATAATGAAGAAATCAGACTGTTTCACTGAACAAGGGAAAGCTACAAATGTAGTCTGACAGAGGTGTGTTGAATTCACGATTGAATTACCAGGAGAAGTGTTGCCATTATTAATGTGATTCTTCAGGAAATTCATGGACGAGTTTTGGTAAAATTGTGATCAAAACAAATTCAACCTTTCCCTTGATTTGCACAGTGGTTGCTTTCCTGCACAAATGTTTTGTATTTATGTGTGAAACAGAGTTCAGTTCTAGGCTTAGATAGTGATAGACACCTTTTTCACCTACAGGACTGCCCGCCCAGTGGGCTAGTTGAAATTTTTGTGGCATGTGGGACCACTCTTTGTATACAGAACTATCTATGGATTGCTGGACAGTTAGCATCCCCGACTCCTGCCCACTAAATATCAATAGCACACCCAATCATTGTGACAACCAAACATTTCTCCCCCAAATTTCTCAAGTCCTCTGGGGCACAGAGGACTGACAGAATGTGAATCAACACAGAGTGCCAGCCTCCGTCTGCTAATTAAGTAACTGTGGTAGGAACCCATTGTAGGGGTTGGGCAAACACGTCAGGGGTTGGAGATTGCAGCTGCTTGCAGCCAAGGGAAGTCTAGGCTCACTCTGATGTGCGTGGTCCCTTTGAGTGTGATAGAAATACTGCAAACTCTGTTGGGGACAGGATGGGCTGGAAGAGAGCATACCTCTCCAATGTTAAGGCATCTACAAACCACCTGAGGATCTTGTTAAAATGCACGTAGTGATGTAGCAAGTCTGGGGTGGGACCTGGGATTCTGCGTTTCCAACAAGATTTCAGGTGATGCGGTTGGTGCTGTGGCACAGTTTGCTCCACAAATGCTGAACAGCAAGAGACAAAATACCTAACTCGGTGGGCTGTAGGTTGAAAACAACAGTGCCTGGAGCTGAGATGTGAGTAGCCAGAGCGAACAATGATTGCCCCATCTGTCTTTCCTCTCTGTGAGGACTATTTGTTTTCCTCATTCTGTTTTACCTCCCAGATGGATGAAAATCAGCATGCTAAGGTAAAGCTAGCTTGTCTACAGAGGGTCACTGATTCTTACCTTCTCTAGAATGGGGGAAGTACTGGGTCACGTTTTGTCTACAGGTCATTTTAAGTCTTAATGGTACAGAGTAAATGGCACAGAGATTCTGTGCATGTCCTCAAAAGATTTAATTAGGCATAAACTGACATATCATTAATAGATACTCGAAAGCCAGATTTTTCTGAAGATAACGTCCAGTTCAAATAGTTACTTACTGATTATTGAGAGTTTTCTCTAAAACTCTACTGAGGGTGGGGCGCCTGGCTGGCTCAATCAGTTAAGCCACCGACTTCCCCTCAGGTCATGATCTCATTGTTGTGGCTTTCTAGCTAGCCCCTGTCAGGCTCTGTGCTGACACCTCAGAGCCTGAAACCTACTTCAGATGCTGTGACTGTCCCTCTTTCTGCCCCTCCCCTGCTCGTACTCTGTCTCTCTCTATCTCTCAAAAAAATAAATAAGTAATCGTTAAAAAAAAATTAAAACTCTATAGAGGGAAAAATTGTTATTAGGTTCTAGAGTCAAGAAGACAGACACACAACACACGTGATATAAATCTCTACCCTTGTGCCCAGAGTTTTGCAAGCAGGTACCTAAGGCGCAGAATTTAAGGAAGCGCCTGCTCTCAGAGTTGTACAAGAGCGCGGTTGGCACTTGAGAGTGATTGCCACCTTAAATTTTGTACCCTAGGCACCTCCCCTACCTTGCCCCAATTCTGACTCTGCCACTATCCATGACAGACGTTGCCAGGAGATAATGCCTGTGCTAAGAATTGCATGCACCATTTACCTGGATAAAGATTTCTTCCATGTATCTTTGGCTGATTACCTGTTGTCCGGAACACTGTTCTTATTCATAAGATTTGTGGTTTGCTATAATCAGCCCAATATAAAGCCATGCCAGATCTTTTCTGGAAGACCCATATAGAGAAAAATCTCAACAATTCTCTAAACAGATTTCTCTGTATCTGACATTTCTTCTTGGTCTTCTTGCAAATGTAATATTATTTTACCAAAGAATTAAATAGCTTGAATATTTGTTATTTTGAAAGCTTATCTATAGGTGAGAATACCTAGGTTTAGTGAATAAAAAATGGGCAAAAGAAACAAAAAACAGAACATAAAAGTCAAAACCACAAACCAATAAGCCACAAAACCCTTTCCCCACAAGACTTGTAATCATGATTGAGTTATGAAAAATTTGTTATTTTTGAAAGAGAATGAGATCTCAAAGGCCAAAACCAACACTTGACATCCTTCTGTTGGAAAAGCCAGCCCAGAACGCTATATAACCAGGTTTTAATTGCTTTGTTTCAGACCTGCTGTGTCAGTATCTCTAAGTGAAGAGTGGACATTTGGAACATACAAAGTGACAAGGAAATGCGGGTACTCAGGCAGAATTAGGAATGAGAGCCCTAGACTATGTCTGCTTTCAGGGTGTCAGAAAATGCTCATATTGCCAAAACAAAGTTTATTTCACTACATGTTGACCTAAAGATGTGCTACCATTTTTAAAAATTTTTATTTAATGTATGAAAAAGAAGATATTACCATAGCATTAATGAAAGTGAAACAGACAAATGATCCTATGAACCTAACAAGCAAGTCACTTGTTTTCACTTACTTTTTTTCTAGCTTAGTCTGTCCCCAGACTTCATGGGTGTGTTCCCTTTGCAGTGGGGGAGAGTCCTGTACTCATAAAGGTCCCCCAAATTATATAGCTGGCCATGTCTATGTCTATGTACATATCTGCCTATAATTTTACATAGTCCTGAGTCCAGTGATGATTTGAAGTTGTGTTCTTTTTTTACAAAATTACATCATAAGTATTTTTATTTCATGCCATTTTATGCTATTTCACCATCTTCTTGGTGATTAGTTTTAATGAGTATATAAAATTCAATTAATCATATCTGTAAATGAGTAAGCTAACGTTCTCATACCTTAGCTTAATTTTCCCCATATTAGGTTGCTTCTCATTTTTCACTCATCTATATTCTATAGCATCTTCATATATTTAGCTTTACCTTTGTGTATTTAGCTTTATCCTTTGAAAACGTTTACTCAAGATACATTCTCAGGATGGGAATCACAGGGCTGGGCTGACCATACTTCTTGGTTTGCCTAGGACAGAGTTAGTTTATGCCTGGTTAGTTTATTAATAGTGTCCCCTTTTGATCTCAGAAGTGCTCCCACTTGGGCTATAAATTTTACGATTCTTGGCTATGGTATTGAACACTTTTAGAAAAGACAGCTGATAAAATCAAAGGATCATTAAGATATCGTAACGCACATAATATCAAGAATAACCACTTTAGAAAATAAAATACAGGAAAAAACCCAGCTTCTTGAGAAAAGATGATCACGGGGTGCCTAGATGTTTCAGTCAGTTGAGCGTCTGACTTTGGCTCAGGTCGTGATCTCGCGGTTCGTGAGTTTGAGCCCCACATCGGGCTCTGTGCTGTCAACCTGTCATCGCAGAGCCTGCTTCAGGTCCTCTGTCTCCCTCTCTCTGCCCCTCCCCCACTTGCACTCTCCCCAAAATAAACAAATATTAAAAAAAAAGAAAAGCTGATCAAAATCGGTTTAAATTCTAAATCACATACTAATTGAGAAGAATGGAATTAAATGAACAGTAATATTTTGGGGCATTTTTAAATTTTAGCAAATTTATGGCTGTTAATGCCCCATGGTGGTGAGAAGTACCACTTATAAATCAAGGTGTTAACTTTACTACTATTATTTTAAAATTTTATTTTATTTTATGTTAGCTTTATTTTTAAAATTCACAGATAGTTTAGGTATTGCATTAAAATTTCTTTAATCCTGGCATTACCAGTTTAAAATTTGTGATTATTCAGAAAGTATTTTGACTATGGTTTCTCTTTATCAAGAAAAAAAGTATGTTGCTAAGTAAAGAATACTGGAAGTAAGAGTACAGGAAGAGATATTTACTCACTTTGAAGAAGAAACCACTTAAAGAACTTCAGTAATTGTGTATACCTAGACAAAGTGAAATGACTCTGTAAGCTGGGTCTCATAGCTGCTTGGATTGATGTCCTAATTTGCCAATTCAAATAATTCTTAAGTATTCATTAAATTAGGGTCTTCTTCCAGGCGTGATTGGTATGTCCGGCTTCAGTTGGTATATGAACATGGCCACAGCAAAGCCTCATTTCCTCGAGAGTAGTAGGTCATTACATCACTTCTCCCCATTTCAGACAGGTTTGCCCCCTGGATTTGTTCCAAATTTATGGTGTTTTTTTTTTTCCCTTTGAAGCTAGAGGCCATATTTTCAGGATAAATGCAAAAACTCAAGTGTTTCTAAGACCTGTGTTTGGATGTGACCTTTGCGCAACAAAGTATAGTCTAGGATTTACAAGGCATGAAGATTCTGACAGAATGTTTCCTCCCTCAGGAGGGAAAGGGCAAGTGGAGGTCAGGGGTACAGTCCTGGATATGAAGGTGGGGCTGCTGAGATCAGGGAGCCTGCTTGTGGAAGATTAGAGAGTTTCGAAGGTTTGGTGGAGTGCACAAACTGTTGAGTCTGAAATAGCAGTATTATAATCTTATCTTCAACACCTATTAACTCCCTGACCAGGGGTAAATTACTCATTCTCTGAGACTACATTTCCTTGTCTGTATGTTACTGAGCAAGTTCCCACAGTTACTGGGCGGTGAGCTTGGACCGTGTCCCCAAAAGTGGAAGAAAAGACAAGAACGCCTGAGAGGACAGACAGCCAGGGAAAAAATCAAGAAAGTTGGAATTTTGGGAGGTTCTCCTCAAGTAGAACAGATCCTCATGCCTGAGGAAAAGAGCTAGGGGAACTTTGGGCAGCCTTAGCTGTCTTGATTAACTGGATCAGAGTGGATGACTAGCCATTTATGCCCTTGCTAGGGGGCAGGCATCTTTTAGGACAGTGCTGGCTTCAGAGGGTGTGGTCTGGAGATGACCAGAGTGGGGCAGCGGCAGGGGGGAGTATACACATGTGAGGGCAGATGCCAGAATGGTAGGGGGAATAGTGCTTCCAAGGAGAGGCTACAGTTGGGTAAGGAAGGAGTCCTGAGTCTGGTTATCTGTCCTAATTCTTTAGTTTTGGATTCAGTGGTCTCTAAAAAGCACCTCGCATATATAGAATCATGCATCATTCCTTCCTTTATTTATTGAGTGCTGACCAAGAGCTCAGCACTGGGGAGAAAGAGGAACAAGATGTAATCTCTGTTCCCAGAGCTCTTATAGTTGAAGGTGGAGACATTTATTACAGTTTAATGAACATATCAAGGCTTATTTATGACCCTTCTTGGATAAGTTGACCTTGTGTTGGAAGTGACGATCCTGCCTTTCTTTCCAGGAATCAAGGTGTAGATGTAGTCTTTGTCCGGGGCCCCAGGGTCTGGGTTTGGTGGTGAATCAGCTGTGTGAATCTAACTCTCACCCCGTGGAATCAGTCTGTCAAACTGGTCCTGTCCCATCCGTATTGTCTGGTTTCTCTGATAGTTTTCTCTTGGGAAGGGGACTGAAGATCCTCTTGCAGTGTTTTGAGCCCTCTTGGTCACTGTCCCACAGAACGGGCTTTGGGTTCCTTTTCCTTGAGGTCAGCCCTCTACCTCAGCTGACAGATTGAGAACCTAGTTCTTCATCCTGGTGGCTGTCACGAGTGTTGCTTCCTATCACGAAGCTGGGACTTTCTCTTACTAACTGTATTGTCCAACCCAACCCAGAAGTCTCTATCCTTTTTCAGTTTCGTTGATTGTGGATCTGACTACCTACAGCCACAGACACCGACCTGGAGGCTGGTAAAAGTAGTTAACATGAGGTCAGGCAGCTAGTAGGTGGAAACGCAAAGAATTCAAACTGACTCCAGAGTCCATGCTCATCACCACCACACTGCTGTCTCTACCCTCCAGCGTTGCTCGCTCTTGAGAAAATTCAATTCAGTCCCCATTGCTACTGCTTTGTATGCAATCTAGTGTTCTCCCTCCCTTCTCCCTTCCCTCCCTCCCTCCTTTCCTTCCTTCCTCTTTTGGATCTTTAATTTATAGTGAGTGTTCTACATTCATAATGTGTCTTGTTATAGGCCTTTTTCTCTTTTCCTTTACACTTTTGGTTTGACTTCTAGAGAAATTTCTTGATTCATATTTTTTTTTGAGTTTTAAAATTTCTTTTACCATGTCTTTATTTTTGAGAGGCGGGGGGAAGAGGATGGAGAGAGAGGGGGACAGAGGATCTGAAACAGGCTCCAACGTGACATCAGAGAGCCTGACGCAGGGCTTGAACTCATGAACCACAAGATCATGACCTGAGCCAAAGTGGGACACTAAACTGACTGAGCCACCCAGGCACCCCTTGATTCATTTCTTTGACACATTTTCCTGTTTATCCATTTTCTTTACGAAAAACCAAATACTAGGGGTGCTTGGGTTGCTCAGTTGGTTGAGTATCTGACTTTGGCTCAGGTCATGATCTCATAGCCTATGAGTTTGAGCCCCACGTTGGGCTCTCTGCTCTCAGTGCAGAGCCCTCTTCGGATCCTCTGTCTCCCTCCCTCTCTCTCTGTCCTTCCCCAGCTGTCTCTCTCTCTCTCTCTCTCTCTCTGTCAAAAATCCATAACCATTAAAAAAAAAGTCTTAGATATTCAACTGATCTGATGCTTTATGGACTCCCAGACTGATCCTCTAGGTCTATTTCTTTCTCTCATATTTTTCATCTTTAAATCCTACTCTTCAGGGAATTTCTTCAATTCTATTTTCCAGTTTTTCTACTGAATTTTTAATTTTGGAAATCATATTTAAATTTCAAAGAACTTTACTTATTTATATCATCCTGTGTTAAAAATTTTTTTTCCTAATGTTTATTCATTTTTATTCATTAAAATTTTTTTAATTTATTACTTTTTTTAATGTTTATTCATTTTCTGAGAGACAGAGAGAGACAGAACATGAGTGGGAAAGGAGCAGAGAGAGGGAGACACAGAATCCAAAGCAGGCTCCAGGCTCTGAGCTGTCAGCGCAGAGCCCTACGTGGGGCTGGAACTCACGAACTGTGAGATCATGACCTGAGTAGAAGGCAGACCCTTAACCGACTGAGCCACCCAGGTGCCCCTAATCATCCTATGTTTAAAAAAAAATAGTTTCAATATTTTGTTAATTTTCTCCAATGCTACCAAGTAGAGATTTTTGTAGTTCTCTTTTATTTCTAGCACTCTCTGTCCACCCTCCCATGACCCCCCTCCCCCCGCTTTTTGAAAAGTGAACCTCTCTTTGTTCACGCCAGCCTTTCTCTTTCATGTGGAAGACTTTTTACTAATATCTGGTGATTCTTGATTCATATTTTAAAATGAGCTGCTAAAAGTTGACTGGGAGTTCTGTTGCAAGGTTGGGGCTTGTTGATTGGTACCTTTGGCTGTGGAGTGGTTAAGCAGGGAGCCGACCAGTACTGGGACTCTTAGGTATCCCAAATATGAGAATGTGGAGGTTATCTTGTCTAAGGGAGAAGTTACTGACTCCCTGTCTGGGAAAGCTGATCCCCACACGAAACATTCTGCGTGAAGTTGTGGTACTTGATCCATCCCTATGTTGACTGTTCCAGCTATTATGCTATATAACAAATTTCCCCCAAACTTGGTGGCTTTAAAAACCAATAATCATTTCTCACTTCTGGAGGTTCCTGGGGGTCGGAAAGTTGGCAGTGGTTCTGACTGGTGGTTTGCGATTGGTTTGCTCATAAATTGGGACTACAGTCATCTGAAGGCTTGACTGGAACTGGAAGATCTGCTTCCAAGGGGTCTATTCAAGTGTCTGGAGAGTTGGTGCCAGTGCTGGCATCTCAACATTGGCTTCTCCAAGGAGCGCCCTCCCAGCATGACAGCTGGCTTCTCTAGAGCGAGCTGTTCAAGAGAACAACGTGGAAGCTGTGAAGCCTCTTGTGATTTACCCTCCGCAATCATTCCTTGTCACGTCTGCTATATTTTATTGGCCTTATAAAGCCATCCATTATTTAATTTAATATGGGAGAGGGGACTAAACAAATGAATATCAAGAGGTAAGGGTCATTGGAGGTCATTTTGGGAGAAGGCTACAAAACTTCCTTTCAATTCATCATTCTGTTTCCAGCCTAACATCTTGTTCTTTGTGATGTAGATTATTTTCCAATGCTAAGCCCCTCTGGGGTTCCGTAGAGAAGTCAGGTAACTTTGTGTCCTTGTTTCCATATCTGCCTCGATGCACACATTATGCTATGCCTTTTTCCCTACCTCCTCCCTTGCATCTTTCAGCATTTTCTTGAAATCTGCCTGCCAGTGGATTCCCCCTGCTCTTTTTTTAATGGTAGATGTATATATTATTCCTTCACTCTCATTAGTGAATTCTTAGGAGGAACAGAGAGAAATGTATTTGGTCAACCTGTCATTTTTAACTTGAAGCCAGAAATGTTTTTAATGCACCTCTCAGAATGAGACATAATTTTATTTCATAGATGAATTTTCTGATTGTGAATAAATTGCCTTTCCCTAATACCTAAGAACAACTAGTTAATCTAACTGAAATTGAGGGATTAAAAGAAAACCTTTGGTTTATCTATTAGGTGTAAATAATACTATGTTCAGTTTGTTGCTTGACACTTAAATTTTGTTAGTCTTATTTTGGTATTAATGTAAAATTAGGACTGCAATTTATAATGGGCTTTATGCTGTTTTAGAAGCTAGAGAAAAAGATGAGCTTGATGACTGGTGATCCTGTCACTTTTGTGGCTGAAACAACTCTGTAATATACCTTTTTGTATCATTAAAAACATCTCCTTCCTTCACCAAATACAATTCTTTCATAAATATTTATAGCCCTCCATTCCCTAGGCTTTTTATTACAGAGCCCTTCACTTACCCCAATGCACTGCTCTATCTCGGGTTTTTTTTTCCCTTTGGTTAATAAATTACACACATTTTGCTTTTGAAACCAGTAAGAAACCAAATTGAAAAGAATCCAAAATATCTAATGTTAGAGTTAATTTTACATTTGGATTTCTCCTTTTCTTTGAAAATCCAGCTAGTATGTAATAGTTCATGTTCATTGTTGGAAAAATTAGAAAACACATATAACCAGAAATAAATATAATAAGTAAAAATCACACATAATTTCACCATTTTCCTCTTGGTATATATAATTTTGTCACTTAATGGTTTATTATGATCGTATTTCCTTATCAAGAAATACAGGTCTGGGTGGCTCAGTTGGTTAAGTGTCCAACTCTTGATTTTGGCTAGGTCATGAACTCATGGCTGTGAGACTGAGCCCTGCATCTGGCTCTGTGGAGACTGCTTGGGATTCTCGCTCTCTCTACTCCTCCCCCGCTTGTACTCTCTCTCTTTCTCTCTCTCTCTCAAAATAAATAAATACACATTAAAAAAAGAAATATAAGCCAGTTGTTTGTCAATATACTTTATACCTCAATAAAGCTGAAATAAAAAATTTCAAAAACAAATACAAGACTAATTTTAATTTATGCATACTATTCTATTTTTAATCCAATAATATATTTTAATAACATATAGCCATTTGATAGATCTTAAGGTTACTATAAAATTTTTAATTTTTTTTTAACGTTTATTTATTTTTGAGACAGAGAGAGACAGAGCATGAACGGGGGAGGGGCAGAGAGAGGGAGACACAGAATCTGAAACAGGCTCCAGGCTCTGAGCCATCAGCCCAGAGCCCGACGCGGGGCTCGAACTCACGGACCGAACTCACGGACCGCGAGATAGTGACCTGAGCTGAAGTCGGACGCTTAACCGACTGAGCCACCCAGGTGCCCCGGTTACTATAAAATTTTAATTATAATAAACAATGCTGTGATGACTAGTGATGTGTGTGTCCACATACACACACACACACATGCTGGCTCTTTGAGTATTTCTGAAGGATAGATCCTTTGAAGTAGAATATCTGGGTTATAGGATATAAACATTTCATATTGTCCACTTGACCTCCAGAAGGGTATAAATACTTACACAACCACAATGTGTATTTGAATCCCAGTTCTCCCTACCTTCTACAGCACCAGGATTAATCATTTAAGAATATTTTCCAAAGACAAGCTTTCCATTTGCAACTCCAGAATTACTCTCCACCCTTTTCCATCCTGCTCTTTGGAGCATTAGTGGGCTCCTTGCCCTCTGGCTCCCTCATGGGTCAGCCAGTAAAGCCATTGGCAGGAGATGGGCAGATGGGAGCACGGTGAGGTCAAGGCATTTGTTGTTTTGCTCTCTCTCTGCCAGGTTGATGGTGGATGGGCTGTATCCTTCTACCAAACGTCACAGCTCCTGTCTGGCGGTCTCTACTCATTTTGTGTGCCAAGAACTGCTCCTCTCTTGCTCTCTCTGACCTAGGGTGGGCAATGGCTCCCTTCTGGGCTATTGCTAGCCCTGGGTGCTTCACCATCCCTGATTGGTTTCCCTTAGCACTGTCTATACTTCTGTAAGAAGCCCCCTTATATTAAACTTCCTAACTGCTCTGCCTAAGCGTGTCCTACTTTCTGCCAGGACCCTGACTAATAGATGTGAAAACTAGTATCTCATATTTATGATAATTTGTTGGCCTCATATGTTATAGTTTACCTCTAAATTTGTCATTTGATCTTATTTTCAGCATTTTTGCAGTTCAGTGTTAAATAGCTTTATGCAGTCAGATTTATCGACTTTTTCCTTGTTATGTCACGTTTAGAAGGTTCTTTTTCCTACTGATTGCACAAATATCCACCTGAATTTCCTTCTTTTTTGTGTGTAATTACATTTTAATACTTATATCTTTAATTTATTTGGATTTTAATCTGAATGAAAGTGTGAATTAGGGGTAAAATTTTCTTCTTTAACCAGACAACATTTACTATTTCCCCACTGGTTTGAAGGTCTTCCTTTATCATTATTAACCACTTTTTAATTCTGTTTCAATGATTTGTATGTCTATTCTGGCTTCTTGGTCAAGACTTCATTTTTGTAACTTGAAATATATTTAAAATATTGTAGAGTAAGTTTCACCTTTGTATTCTTCCTCAAGAAATTTCTGGGTATTCAATTTTCAGGTTTATTCTTCTAAACAAACAGAATTTTTTTTCAAGGCCCCTCTGTTCCACAAGTACCTTAGGATTTTATGTGGCATTGTATTCACATATTATTGTGTAGAGAATTGGTATCTTTTCAATTCTGAGTCTTCCAATCCAGATATATAGTCAGTATATATTTACTTAAGTCCCTTAGTGTCTCAGTAAAGTTTCTGCACACATATTGTGTAATTTTTATGTTAACAATAAATTGCCATTGCTATCATGGAATTTTTATTCTTGTTATGAAAGGATACAGGGAGGGAGAGACAGAATTATTCCTATTCGAGTTTTGGAAAACACTAGCAAATTTAAACTCAGATTAATTATAAGCTACTCTGCAAAGCATTTCAATTTTTCCCCTAATACTTGTGCTCATGGAAACTGAACCAGGAGTTTCACATGAATCTATAGTTATTTTATAGTGTAACTGTTAATTCATAAAAGTATAATGGGCTTCTACCTCTGAGACCATACAGGACCTTAATATTTATGCTTTAAATCTTACCCAACATTAGTGGCATCCCACAACAACCTTATGAGGAAAGAAATCCATAGATACAAATTAATTATCTATAGAAAGAAAAACTCAACGTACATACATTTTCAACACAACACCACAGCTAAATAAAAACCGTGTGCAGATTGAATAGCCCTAGGTTTTCTAAAGCTCTTGCTTAATGTCAACAATTTTTACTGTAATAAGATGAATTCTAAACATTAGCTTTAGAGAATTTAAGTACATTAAATATATAGTTTAAAATAGGTACCTCTAATTCAGTTTCAAAATGAGTATAACATTGTTGTAGACATTATTAATGTTACAAAATCTTTATAAATATCCCAAATGAAATTTATGAACAGTTGTTAGGTTTTCTACAGTGCACCTAAATTTTATATGCATTATTTTGAATTTCTGAATTTAGTTAATGTGTTTTTTAAAAATAGACCTGAGTTTTCAGAGCACTTAGATTTTTTTTTTAGTTTATTTATTTTGAGAGAGAGAGAGTGAGCACGAGTGGGGGAGGGGCAGAGAGAGGGAGAGATAGAGGGAGAGAGAGAATCCCAAGCAAGCTCTGAGCTGTCAGCACAGAGCCTGATGCAGGGCTCAGTTTCATAAACCATGAGACTATGACCTGAACCGAAATCAAGAGTCAGGTCGCTTAACCGACTGAGCTACCCAGGCACCCTTTGAGCACTTTCACATTCACGGCAAAATTGAGCAGAAGGTATGGATGTTTCCCATATGCCCCTCACCCCCACACATGCATAGCCTCTTCCATTATCAACATCCTCCACCAGAGTGGTACATTTGTTACTATTCATGAGCCTACACTGCCACATCATAATCACCCAAAGTCCAAAGTTTACATATGGTTCACTGTTGGTGTTGTACGTTCTATGGGTTTGGAAAAATTCCTAACAACAGATTCCCCATTATAATATCATACACAGTATATCATATCATTGCCCTAGATATCTTCTGTGCTTTGCCTAGTTATCCCTCTTTCCACATAACCACTGGCAGCAACTGATTTTTTCTTTTTTTAAGTACGCTTCACACCCAACATGGAGCTCCATGCAGAGCCCAATGTGGAGCCTAGTGCAGGGCTTGAACTCATGACCCTGAGATCAAGACCTGAGGGGGGATCAAGAGTCGGATGCTTAACCACCTGAGCCACCCAGGTGCTCCCCAACTGATCTTTTTACTGTCTCCATAGTTTTGCCTTTTCCAGAATGTCATATAGTTGGAATCATACAATAGGTAGCCTTTTCAGATTGGCTTCTTTCAGTTAGGGATATACATTTAATGTTTCTTCATGTCTTTTTTTTTAATGTTTATTTTTGAGAGAGAGAGAGAGAGAGAGAGAGAGAGAGAGAGAGAGAGAACGAGTGGGGGAGGGGGAGGGGCAAAGAGAGAGGGAGACACAGAATCCGAAACAGACTCCAGGCTCTGAGCTCTCAGCACAGAGCCTGATGCGGGCTTGAACTCAAAAACTGTGACATCATGACCTGAGCCGAAGTGGGATGCTAAACCGACTGAGCTACCCAGGTGCCCCCCTCCTTCATGTCTTTCTATGGCTCTACAGCTCATTTCTACTTTTTAGCATTGAGTAATATTACGTTGTCTGGATGTAGCACAGTTTATTTATCCACTCACCTACTGAAGAACCTCTTGGTTGCTTCCAAGTTTTGGCAATTATGAATGAAGCTGCTGTAAATATCTGTGTGCAGGTTTTTGTGTGGATATGTTTTCGAGTCCTTCACTTTAATACCAAGGAGCGGGATGGGTGGATCAGATGGTAAGAGTATATTCAGTTTTGTAAGGAACTGCTAAACTGTCTTCCAAAATGGCCATACCATTTTGCGTTCTCACCAGCAGTAAATGATAGTTCCTGTTTCTCCACATCCTTGCCAGCATTGGGTGTTGTCAGTGTTCCAGATTCTGACCATTTTAATAGGTGTGTAGTAGTATCTCATTGCTTTATTTTGAATTTTCCTAATAACGTGATATGGAGCATCTTTTCATATGCTTATTTACCGTGTGTATAGCTTCTTCAATGAGCTGCTTAGTGGGCTTTTCTTTTGATTGCTAATGTTTCACTTGAGGCTATAGCTGTAGGATGGACGATATTCTTGTGTGTATTTAACACCCTGGCAAGCCAAAATATGAGATGAAGTGGCTTATATTATTATATGTTTGCTCATTGCCTTAATTCAATTTCCTTAGCCTTTTGTTTTCTTCAATTGCGAGAGACTCCTTGACAATCTGTCTCGTCTTCAAATTATTTACTTTGACCCTTTGTGCAGTGACCTCTTTGAGGACAAGTCAGAGTGTGTTCCTCTTGCTCAAACGTTTCAAAGAGAAATGAGAACCTTCAAAATTTTTCTTGCCTATCGAGTAAGCTTACCATGTTTAGGTTTGCACACAGTCTCCCCAAGTCTGTCCCTTTTGTAACTGGAAGCTTTAGCCAACCTGTCTTTTCCTTTCCTATTTTCGTATCGTGCTGATGTTGCCCTCCGCACCACCCTTTGAAGCCCCATCCAAATTCCTGGCAGAGGTTCAGACAGTAACTCTTTCATTATGATTTTGTTGATTTTATTCATCTGAAACAAACATTACATTTTTTTCCAAGGAATTTTTCTTTGTGCGTCTCACATGCTTAATAATTTTTTGGTGCACATGCTTCAAGAATTGTTCTGTTTAACATACACCCTGATGGCAGGTAGGATGTTTTATCTTTGTATGCGTCACTGTCCCTAGCATAGTTCAGTTCTCACACATGGCAGTTTGTAAAACTGAGGGGTGGTTTCTGAAGCCAGGACTCAAAGTGCAATGTTGATATTAGCCATAGTTGGACTATTATATAATTAAATATGTACAAATAAAGGCATAGGTTTCCACCATTATTTCATGTCAGAGAAGGGCAAATGGACTTTTTTTTACAACTAATGTATTTCCTCTTCCCATTATCATTTACTTGACCATATTAAGTGTTTTTTGAAAAAATAAAATATAAAAAGATAAAAATACTGGTTTTCATTTGAATAGAATAGAAAATACTAGGTAATTGATTTTTTTTATAGATGTTATTTTTTAGTATGTCTGAGTATGGCTGTTACTTGATTTTTAATGGTTTACTCCTTTAATGAAAGTTTAATGTTTATTTAGGAACACTTCAGCTATTCTAACTAGAGAAGGGGACCTTACAAATTTAAATATAGTGAAGATATTCATTGTGAATATTTCTGTGAATGGTTATGATGGGAAATTGTCAATGGCTTAATTTTAATTATTTTTCATTTGCATTATTTCATAAAAGAGAACTTTGCGTAGTAATTTTTGAATCAAATTTTGTGGCTACCATTTTGGAGGATTGGAAATGGCTCCAGTTCTTGTTACCACTAAGAAGGATAATTTTACAGAAGTATTTCCAGGGGGTGGTAAAATAATCTGACTAGATAATAAAGGTTTTTCCTGTTGTGAAAAATAGGCAATTCTACAGGGTAGGACTTGGCTTAGCGCATTTGACGTTAAACCGGCTCCCGATGAGAGAGTATCTCTGTGAGTACCATGCATGGGAATTCCGTTTACTCCTGTGTGGGCACCTAGGAGCACAAGCGTGCTGGAGAGCACTTGACTACTGGACATGGCCCAATTTATTTTCATAGGGTAGAAGAGAAAAAAATGATTGAAAAAATCTCTAATAGATCAATTGGAAAGAAAAATTCTGACTACCTTAGGGGTTAGTGGACATATATGAAGTTCTTGCCTTTTTTTCCCCAACAAAATGTAGTTTAAACTTTTGTTTGTCCTTAAATGTTTCAGACAGAAAAATGGCACAATTTAAAAGGCAGGTGGGGCGCCTGGGTGGCTCAGTTGGTTAAGCGTCCGACTTCGGCTCAGGTCACGATCTCTCGGTATGTGAGTTCGAGCCCCGCGTCGGGCTCTGTGCTGACTGCTCAGAGCCTGGAGCCTGTCTCAGATTCTGTGTCTCCCTCTCTCTCTGACCCTCCCCCGTTCATGCTCTGTCTCTCTCTGTCTCAAAAATTAAAAAAAATAAACGTTAAAAAAAAATTAAAAAAAAAATAAAAATAAAAGGCAGGTAACAGCGGATTGTTGTCAGTATCCTATGCATTTCAAAGGTGGAAAGCATTTGTTAAAGACATTTCATTTTTCCCTTACAAGTTTAGTTAGAGTGTGTGTAATTGTTCTGAACTGGTTCAGTGATTACAAAATGAATTAAACCTACTTTTCCATGTCAATGAATGAATAAATGCCTCGCTGTGTGTTGTCAAAATATTACTCTCCAAGGTAAGGCGGAAGAATGTGGCAAGTGTGGGTACGCTGGGAATTAGAACTGAATTCCAAGTTTTCCTCTTCCCCTACTAGCTGGGAGAACTTGGCAAAGTTATTTCACCTATGCGTCCATCTCCTCCTCTGCAAAATCAGCGCAATGCCTGCCTCATACGTTTGTTTCGTGGATAAGAAATACTGTATGTAGAAAACACTTACTATTGCCTGGTACAAACTAGGAGTTCAAAAACTGGTAGCTCTTTTAATACCTGAAAGACTCCCATATATAATTACTATAGATTTAGAAATCAGTAAGTTAGGTATTTGGCAGGAAACTCAATCAGTGAGGATTAGCTGAAATAGGAACAGGAAAGTAGGTACCTATCTTGGTTTGGTCAAAATGGAGAAATTACAGAAAGGATGGAGTTTCCTTTGAGTAATTCAGCGTAAGAATTTCTTAGTGAATGGAGAGTTTCTGTGAAGTGAGTTGTCCTTGCTTCCCCTTTTGGGTGGTGCTTGATTTGCCATCCTCATGGTTCCATAGCAGGTAACTTGTCTATGAACCATGGGTGTGTGATATCACTTACCCTTTTCTAGCTGAAACAAGTCCTTTTCCAACAGGACGGTATTCACATTACCCTACTGTACCAAATGCATTTTACATTCCAGTATTAGCCAGAATTCTCCATTCTTTTGGGGATAATGACATCTCTTGATATTGATAAATATTATCTACTGTCTATATCTCTTCATCTACTTAACCACTAGAAAAACTGCAGCAGAATATCTGCCTTTGTTCATTTTTTCTTGCTTTCTACGGGTATCCTATTTTCCTATACAATACATTTATAGTACTTTAGGTAATTTCCTAGGGGGTTGTCTAATGTGGATAGGTCATTGCTTGTGTTTTGGTGCTTCAGTTTCTCTTTGGTCCTCATGGAATGTCTGTTTTTGCCATTTGAATATTGAAAGATCACTTCTTGTAGCCCTAGCACTCTTTCTAATTATGGAAATAACATAAGAAAAAACTAAAAGTGTGTATGAAGTAGAGAACAGAGTCACAAACAAGAGTTGAGAGCAGAGAAGCATAACGGTTTCATCTGATATTTTAAAAAATTCGTGGAATACTTACCCGGGACCTGGAGATACTGACTTAAATGGTAATTGATCAATTGATAGAACACAAAACAAAGAAAAGTTGACTACATTTGGAAAAATAGTAACATGGCTAAAACAATGAGAAGAACAATTACCATAAATATGATATCTACCTTCGTATACTTATAAGGAGCCAGGCAAGAAAGAACATTCTATGGAAAGAAAACATCTCAATGTTGAAATGCAAAGAATAAAAATGAAATGATTAATACAGACCAAAGAGGCGGCATGTAGAATAAATGTCAACAAAAATGTTGCTGTTTGAGTAGAAAACTCTTGTAGCCTGAGAGGAAAAGTGACCATTGTTTTCTCCCATGTTGGAACAATATGATATATGATGTAATACAGGGAAGAGCTATGCTAAAATAGAATGTACGTCTTTTTTGTAAACACAAAAGAACAGAAAACGAGAGTACTTAGATGACATCACGTAAAAAAAGAAAATCACTACAGTTAATGAATGAGTAGCTTTAAAAGAGAAAGACAATGCTTCTTTCAGATTTTATCTGAATGAGTTAAAAATCATTCCAAACGCTCAAATATAAAGAAGTAGTTAGCTTCCATATTTTGGAAGTCTCTGCTGTGTTTGAATGGAGATGAAGATCAGCAGAATCTGTCGAAGAAAGATGTTTGCGAGACATTTTAGGTGAACAAAATAGATAAAAAACAGTCTGCACAGTATAATCTTATTTTTTTTATTAAAAAAATTTTTTATTTACTTTGGAGAAAGAGAGAGAGAGAGAGAGAATGAATGGGGGGCGGAGGGGCAGAGAGAGAAGGAGACACAGAATCCGAAGTAGGCTCCAGGCTCTGAGCTGTCAGCACAGAGCCCGACGTGGGGCTCGAACTCACAGGCCGCAAGATCATGACCTGAGCTGAAGTCCGACGCTCAACCGACTGAGCCACCCATACTCAATATAATCTTATTTTTCTATAAAGAAAAATATAAATGTGCACACAGAGGAAAAACTCTGACATTGTATTCACTGAAGAATTACAAGTGACTATTTCTTTTAAAAAAAAATTTTTTTTTAACGTTTATTCATCTTTGAAAGACAGAGACAGAGCATGAGTAGGGAAGGGGCAGAGAGAGGGACACACAGAATCTGAAGCAGGCCCCAGGCTCCGAGCTGTCAGCACAGAGCCCGATGTGGGGCTTAAACTCACAAACAGTGAGATCATGACCTGAGCCAAGGTTGGACGCTCAACCGACTGAGCCACCCAGGTGCCCCACAAGTGACTATTTCTTAACAGCAAAATCATTTATTTGTTACTTCATCCAGTAAATGTTTATTGAACACCTGTTATATATCAGGCACTGTGCAGAGCTCTGGATAGATAGTTGTGAATAAAACAAATATGTTTCTGGCTCTCATGGCATTTAAATTCCAGAGAGAAAACAGACACTTAACAAGTAAATAAATGAATAAGATTAATTAGACATTATTGATAAATGCTCAGAAGGAAAAAACCATGATATCAGAATGCTGTGGCATAGAATAATAGGGTAGAGGTGAGGGTTACTTAGACTAGTGGGTTGCACAAACCTCTCTCAGGAGGTGATATTTAATCTGGTGTTTAAAGGAAGGAAGGAACCAGCCCTTTGAGCACTAGGACATTCTGTAGAGAAATTTGAGAATAGAATCCTTCCAGCATTCTTCCCTTTTCTTCAGTCCTTTAAAAGTTGTTACACCCAGACTCAATTCTAGTGTTCTTTTTTTAAAATATTTTTTTAATGTTTATTTTATTTTTGAGAGAGAGAGAGAGCAGGGGAGGGGCAGAGAGAGAGACAGGAAGACACAGGATCCAAAGTGGGCTCCAGGCTCTGAGCTGCCAGCCCAGAGCCTGATGTGGGGCTTGAACTCACAAACTGTGAGATCATGACCTGAGCCAAAGTCGGACACGTAACTGACTGAGCCACCCATGTGCCCCTCAATTCTAGTGTTCTTAAGGGACTTGCCTTTACTGAAATTTTCTAAAAGCATTCAGCTGAGATTTCACATAAACAACTTTTTAAATTTTCATAGTTATCAGTTTATTGGATATTCAATTAAATTAAATAATTAAAATAACAAGTCCAACTGGCACTAATAATTTCGGGACAAACTTAACTGAGTCTTGTTAAAATAGAACTCAATTGGTATCATCCCTGTCATTAAGTAGGGTGTGTGTGTGCGTGCACTGATCGTGAGGGTACAGCATAGCGTTGGCATCAGTCAGTATATTTTTTGGAGGGCCCGGGGAAACCTAGGTTCATCTATGATTGGGTGTATGAGTGGAAGATAGTTATAAGAGTTTCGTTTCTTTCATTAGTTTAACTTTCTATACTCTTTTGAAACTTCAGTCTTCCATCTTAGATGATGGTTTGGCCATGATGGATCACTGGCCACTAAAGTGTTTCCATCAAATAGTAATGTTTCACAGAGGAAGGTAGGAATCCTCCTTGCATTAAATGAGGAAATGCAAATGAAGTGGTCAGCACAGTGTATGATGCATGATAGATGCCTGACCATTATTAGTTGAATTTTAGTTCACAATCTCTTTTGAAGACTAATGACAAAGTCAAGGTATCCTCAGTAACTGTCTTTGGGATAGTCTATGATGGGGATAGAAGGTGCTCATTTCCTTAGTATCCTTTAGTTATTTAGGTACAAACATTATTTGCATCTCTTTCTGACACAGAGGGACAGAATTGGGAATTGTCCAAAGAGAGGGTGCAGTATGCTTGTAACTGAAAACTGGGGCGATGAGGTAATTTTCTTTGTATCTCAGTGAAAGGCCCAAGGAGACTTTTATTTATTTATTTATTTATTTATTTATTTATTTATTTATTATTTTTTTAATATATGAAATTTATTGTCAAATTTGTTTCCATACAACACCCAGTGCTCATCCCAAAAGGTGCCCTCCTCAATACCCATCACCCACCCTCCCCTCCCTCCCACCCCCCATCAACCCTCAGTTTGTTCTCAGTTTTTAACAGTCTCTTATGCTTTGGCTCTCTCCCACTCTAACCTCTTTTTTTTTTTTTTCCTTCCCCTCCCCCATGGGTTTCTGTTAAGTTTCTCAGGATCCACATAAAAGTGAAACCATATGGTATCTGCCTTTCTCTGTATGGCTTATTTCACTTAGCATCACACTCTCCAGGTCCATCCATGTTGCTACAAAAGGCCATATTTCATTCTTTCTCATTGCCACATAGTACTCCATTGTGTATATAAACCACAATTTCTTTATCCATTCATCAGTTGATGGACATTTAGGCTCTTTCCATAATTTGGCTATTGTTGAGAGTGCTGCTATAAACATTGGGGTACAAGTGCCCCTATGCATCAGTACTCCTGTATCCCTTGGATAAATTCCTAGCAGTGCTATTGCTGGGTCATAGGGTAGGTCTATTTTTAATTTTCTGAGGAACCTCCACACTGCTTTCCAGAGCAGCTGCACCAATTTGCATTCCCACCAACAGTGCAAGAGGGTTCCCGTTTCTCCACATCCTCTCCAGCATCTATAGTCCCAAGGAGACTTTTATCTTTTGCTGTGGATTAAAGGGCAAATAGCTGCCATCAGGACAGTATTCCTGGGCCCAGAAAATATTTTGTGCCATGTGTTAGATATCTGATTCAGTTTCTGCATAATTATGAGATGATATCAATTCACTGATGTCTCTGGTGGCTTGGGGAAGCCCAGGGGATTGGGCTCCTTGAGATCTTTTCAGAGAGTCTGTGAAATGAAAAGTATTTTCATAATGATATTAAGACATTATTTGTCTTTTTCACTCATTTTTCATGAGTATGCAGTGGAGTTTTTCTAAAGACTGAATGATGTGTGATGTCTGCAACAGAGTGAATACAGAAGCAGATAGGATCATCTGGCTGTCATCTATTAAGCCAAACATTAATGAAATTTGCAAAAATTTCCAACAATGTTATTATCTCACTAAATTTTTCTGGGGTTTGGGAAAGTATAAAATATGCTATTTATAGTAACAAATTTATTATTGTTATTTCTAAATGAGTAAATAAGCATTTCAAAATTTTCTCTTTTACTTTCAAATATGGTAAACATTGAAAAATGTCACCCATGTGAACCAAAAGCTTTTTGGGCTCTTCAGTAATTTTTAAAGTATGAAGAGGTCCTGAGATCCAAAAAATTTGAGAACCAATGATGTAGAAGGAGATAACCGAATCCTAGGAAATGGTTATAGCCAAGAGATGTAGAATTTCTAATTGTCAACTAGCATTTAACAGATCATATCATTAAGGATACTTGATTCCAAATACTTTTGAAGGAGAATAATAAATTCTAAGAGTACTTGAAAGTTTTGTCCCTACCTTTTAAATGAAACCAGACATAATACAGAATATTTAACAAAAAGGAAAAAAAAACCAGACAAATGTTTCTAAAGAATTCTTGCAGGAGAGGAATTGATGTGAGGTGAATACATTTTCATGCCGGTGTAATGGCACAGTTTTTTAAGATATGGAAAAAATTTAAATAGAACTAGGGAAACTTAAAAGCTTCTAAAAATTTTCTGTTTTTATTTTAGAAATAGCAATCTAGCTAAATTAACTCATGCGGTGTTAATTTTCTTTATTAATATTTTCCTTTATTATATGTGTCTGCAGTTATAATGCGTTGTTTTAACTGCTATGAAGAAGTAGCTTCTCAAATACCAAGGTAATGTAGTCTAATAATTTAAAAAAGATACTTGGATTCTCAAAATAGCGTGGATAATTTTATATGTAGATTGATAGTATGTTTAACTACAATCTTTCAGTAGCATGAGTTATATGCCATGACTCATCTTTGTGAGTCACGATTAACAACATGACCTATTTGTACACGTTGAATTTCTGAGGATTGGGTAACAATAGGTGATAGACTCCAGTGGTGTCATTAAGATTCAAGAGCTCTCACAAAGGCGAGTCTTTGGGATAACATTTCATTAATTGCCCACATAGTTTTCAATCAGCAACTAACCCCTAATTATTCCGTAAGTTCATCCTTGAGCTCGCTTTTCTTAAAATAACATTTCTCATTTTTTTCACATTGCAAAAGGAATACGTACTCATTGTAGAAAATACAGCAAATGTGGAGACGCTAAAAGAATCCAATAAGGGCTGTAGGCACGTCCTTTTCTTGAAGATCACGCTAATAACATTTGGGTACGTCTCCTTCTAGTTCAATATGACATATACATACATGTGGTTTTTTGCAAAACTGGAACCATACTGTACATACTGTTTTATAAATAGCTTTGCCCCCCAAATAGTATTTCAGTAACATTTTTCTTTCAGGTACGTATTTTGTTAGTATTCACATTATCTAAAGTTCCCTAGATATTTTTATTGCTGTTATCTACAATGATGAGACTGCATCATGCTGTCTTGAAGGTTAGATCACTCAGTGTTCTTGTTGGCAAACAACAGAACTGATTCTGGCTAAATTTTCACAGAAAAGGAGTTTCCTGGAAGCACTGGCACCCAGGATAGACGGAAGCTGGGCCATCGAGGCTCAGAACATGGAAAACCAAAGCCCACTACAATGCAACACTAGAAATTTCTGTCTAAACGTGTACATTTAAAAATTACGCCTACCTGTTGGACTCTGTAGAATCTATTCCATTCACTTAGATTAGAACTGAGAGAATAGACGTGGGTCAGTTGCCAAAATGGTAAAAGAGGAACAACTCAGACACTGATATAAATGGGAAGGACTCCCGCAGCTCTGAACCAGAGGGGTTATTAAATGATGACGCCAGGAGACTAAAGATCCCTCAGCTTGCTGCATTGTGAGTCAGGTGTAAGACAGGCAGGTCTTCATTTCTCACTTACTGCTATTTATGGAGCACACACCTTCTTGTTATTTATTTGAGTGAGAGGAATAGCCACAGTGGGCTGCTCTCGAGGAGGCTTGTGAAAGTCAGCTGGAAACAGGTCTGGACAACCTGAATGTGAAATGCCCAGAGTCTGAGGCAACGTGGAAAAGCAGAGGAGGCGAACCGAGGATGTGAAGAATCTTAAAAAATTTTTTTCTTTTATTTCAAGTTTTTATTTAAATTCTAATTAACATATATGGTCAAATTGGTTTCAGGTGTAGAATTTATTGATTCATCCTTACAGATAACACCCAGTGTTCATCACGACAAGGGCCTTCCTTAATGCCCATCCGAATCTTAAGATTTGAGGCTGTGCTATATCAGAGTAGCAAATTAAGTCCTTTCATCCCCCCATTCCCCTTCCCTAAATTGCTAAGTCGGAGACCATGTGTTAGCCTGACTGATATAACAGCTTGAAACTAGGCCATTTGAAATATAGATGAATTCTTGAGGATAGGTGAGAAAATATGCCATTTTGAAAAGCTGTCTTCTACTAAAATCATTGCATAATGGCATTCGGCAGCATTAGAAATGACATGGAGAAGAAATAGTGCTTCAAGAATAGAATTTCTCTTAGCTTTCTTTGGAGGGCTGAGGAGTTCTTCCAGAGAAATACACTCTTGGTCGATTGAGTAAAACTGGATCTCCAACAACTGTTCTAACTGGGAGAGGCTGGCCTCCATACAACACTGGACTCTTCGTGGTGACAAAATCAAGTATATTAGCCTCTGTCCTCCTCTACTCCCTTTCCCTGCCTCATCCTCCAAAACGAGGAGCCCTTTAGTGATGTTTAATTCTTAAAATGGGAACTTGCTGAGAAAATTAGTGCCCTAGTCTCCATTATTTTTTATCTACATGTTTTCTTAGCAAATAAGGACTTCAAAGAGTTAGCAACAAGGTGTTTAGAAATGGGCAGTAAGTAGGGAAAGAAAAGGAAGGTATTCACACCTACTGAGAACCTACTAGGTCCATTTGCTTTGTATATAACTTCTCAGTTTATTCTCCCAACTACTTTGAAAGTGGGTATTAGTATTTCCATGTTACTGAGTTAACTGAAACTCAGGGTAAGAGATTTGCTCATGACCACAGATGCTAAGTAGAAGAAACTGAATGCAAATTGCGGTTTCTTCCACTTCCAACTGTTTTTACCATAAGAGTTGAGGGCAAGGAAAGGAAACAGGTGAAGGTCATTTCATCCGTGGAGAGAGGGGAGAAGAAGAAACAAGACTATTAATGACATTTGTAATTGACATTTGTTGATGTTCACATCTGCATTTGTATTTGATCAAATATAACACCTAATATAAAATTACATAAATGTAAATAACTGATTATTAACTGAATTTATTTAACAGCATGATCACCAACCACTAATAATATGAAAGCTATATCTGTGACTCACATATCCATGCTCTTTATCAGAAACATTTTTGTGATAATTCATTCCAATATCTGATAATTTTGTAATGGCCATATCTGTTTATCTATAGCTCTCTATCTATCTATCATCCATTCATCCAGCTTTCCTCATTTCTTACCATATATGTATACGTATATATGTATACATATACACGTATATATACATATATATACGTATATACGTATATATGTATACATATACGTATATACGTATATATGTATACATATATATACGTGTATATACGTATATACACGTATATACATGTATGTATATATACATATACGTATATATACGTATATACACGTATATACATGTATGTATATATACATATACGTATATATATGTATATATACGTATATATATGTATGTATATATATACATATACTTACATACATGCACAGTCAAAAAAATTTTTTTTATATTTTTATTTAAATTCCAGTTAACATACAGTGTAATATTAGTTTCAGAGGTACAATATAGTGATTCAATACTTGCATACATCACCCCGTGTTCATCACAGCAAATGCACTTTTTTTTTAATATTTATTTTTGAGAGAGATACAGAGAGAATGTGAGTTGGGGAGGAACAGAGAGGAAGACACAGAATCCAAAGCAGGCTCCAGGCTCTAGGCTCTGAGCTGTCAGCACAGAGCCCAACATGGGGCTCAAACTCACAGTGAGTTCATGACTTGAGCCAAAGTCAGACACTTAACTGACTGAGCCACCCAAGCACCCCACAAATGCACTTCCTAATCCCCAGCACCTATTTCACCCAACTCCCACCCACCTCCCCTCTGGTGACTATTAGTTTGTTCTCTGTAGTTAAGTGTCTGTTTCTTGGTCTGCCGCTCTTTTTCCTTTGCTCGTTTGTTTAAATTCCACATGAGACTGAAATCATACAGTATTTGTCTTTCTCTAACTTACTTTGCTTAGCATAATACTCTCTAGCCCTATCCTATCCTATCCTAGTCATTGCAATGGGTGGATGTATCCCTTTGAATTGGTATTTTTGTATTCTTTGGGTAAATACCTAGTAGTGCAATTGCTGAATCGTAGGGTAGTTCTATTTTTAACTTTTTGAGGAAACTCTATTCTGTTTTCCGGAGTGGCCGCACCAGTTTGCATGCCCTGCAACAGTACATGAGGCTTCTCCTTTCTCCACATCCTCACCAACACCTGTTGTTTCTTGTGTTGTTGATTTTTGACACAGGTGTGAGGTGATATCTCATAGTTTTGATTTGTATTTCTCTAATGATGCATGATGTTGAGCATCTTCTCATCTGTCTGTTGGCCGTCTGTATGTCTTCTTTGGAAAAATGTCTATCCATCTCTTCTGCCCATTTTTATATCATATTATTTGTATTTTGGGTGTTGAATTTGATAAGTTCTTTATAGGTTTTGGACACTAACCCTTTATCATATATATGTCACTTGCAAATATCTTCTCCCATTCCATAGGTTGCTTTTTAGTTTTGTTGATTGTTTCCATTGCTGCGCAGAAGCTTTTTATTTTGATGAAGTCCTAGGCATTGATTTTTGCTTTTGTTTCCCTTGTCTCAGGAGACATATGTAGTAAGAAGTTGCTATGGCCAATGTCAAAGGTTACTGCCTTTGTTCTCTTCTAGGATTTTGATGGTTTCCTCACTCACATTTAGGTCTTTCATACATTTTGAATTTATTTTTGTGTGTGGTGTAAGAAAGTGGCCCAGTTTCATTCTTCTACATCTTGCTGTCCATTTTCCAAACATCATTTGTTGAAGAGACTTTTTTCATTGCATATTCTTTCTTGCTTTATTGAAGATTAATTGACTACATAGTTGTGGGTCCATTTCTGGCTTTTCTATTCTGTTCTATAGATCCATGTGTCTACTTTTGTGCCAGTACCATACTGTTTTGATCACTACAGCTTTGTAATGTAACTTGAAGTCTGGAATTACAATGCTTCCAGATTTGTTTTTCTTTTTCAAAGTCGCTTGGCTATTTGGAGGCTTCTGTGGTTTCATACAAATTTTATAATCATTTCTTCTATCTTTGTAAAAAATACTGTTGGTATTCAAAAAAAGGTTTTAATTCTTGCCATATCTTAAAATTTTTACATTATTTAAAGCAATATACAGTAATAACATTTTCTGATTATAAAAATAATCTTTGCTAATTGAAGAAAAGTTTAAAAGTGTGATGAAAATAAAAATCACCCAAATCTTATAGACCAGTGGAAACCACTGTTAGCAATTTGTTGTATTTCCCTATATTCCAAAATGCATATGCACAGAAAAAACCTTCTATCTTGAGATAATTATAGATTCACAAGAAATTACAAAAATAATACAGAGCTGTCCTATGTACACTTACTCAGTTACACTCAATGGTTACATCTTACATAATTATGGTACAATATCAACCCAGGAAATTGACACTGGTAAGTGTGTGTGTAGAATTCTATCACTTTTATCATATGTATATTGCTCATGTATTTACCACCACTGTAAAAATTGTATATGTACATTTAAAAATTTCAGATCATTGTGTATAATCTGCTTTATAACTTTTTTCTCCATTTAACGATATAGTACAGTGAATATTTTTCTTTAAAAATTTTTTTTTTAAGATTTAGTTTTGAGAGATAGAGGGAGACAGAGCATGAGTGGGGGAGGAGCAGAGAGAGAGAGAGGGAGGCACAGAATCTGAAGCAGGCTTCGGCTCTAAGCTGTCAGTACAGAGCTTGACGCAGGGCTCAAACCCACGAACTGTGAGATCATGACCTGAGCCAAAGTCAAGACACTTAACTGAATGAATCACCCAGGCACCCTATTATTTTTCAATACAATTAATACCTCTCCTCTAATGATAACATTTTAATCAGTCTAGTTTTCCATTGGCTAGACATACACATTTGTGTGCATCTTGGATAATTTCTTTATAGTAAGTAGAATTGTGTAGTCAATGGCTATGAACATGTTAAAAGTATTTGCTACATACTGATGAATTACCTTTGGATGTATTGTATCAGTTCATACTCATGTGAGCCAAAATGAATGATGATGTCTATTAACCAACATTGGTATTAGCGCTAAAAGAAATCACTATCTATTTGATAAGTTAAAGTGTTATTTTATTGTACGTTAGTTTGCATATATGTGATTTCTGGTAATGTTGAATGTTTTTATGTTTATTAAACATTTCTATATGTTTTCATAAAATCTTTGTTCCTATACTTTAGCCAAATTTTTCCATGAGGGATTCTTTCATATATATATACATATATATATATGTACATATATGTGTCATTTCTGTGTGAAGGATATTATCACATGATCTTATATGTAGTAACTTTTTGTATGTTTATTTCAGTTTGTCATTGGGTTTTATATTGTTATAGTGATTTTGCTGTGCATAAGTTAAGGATTTTCATGTTATCAAACTTATCAATCTTTGTTTTTTGGTAGTTTCTACTTTTGGAGAGTCCTTTTATACCTGAAATAATTAAGTTACATTTTCTTTTTGTTTTTTTAAGACTTCTTTTTTTATATTAAACTCTTTAAACCATCTGCCATCTATTTTTGTGTATAGTATAAACTAAGAATCTGGTTGATTTTTATTCTAAATTGTTAGCTATCCCAGCAACAGCTTTTGAAGTCCTTTGCATTAATCTGAAGTGTCTCACTTATCATACATTGAAATCATATGCATAGCTCATAAAGGATAGAAAGTGGATTTCTAAAATTAAGATATAGTTGACACACAATGCCATATTAACTTCAGGTGTACAACTAGTGATTCAACACATGTGCGTGTTATGCTGTGTTCACAAGCATACCTACCATCTGTCACGACACGACAATACCATTGCAATACGTTTGACTCTACTCCCTGTGCTTACCTTTCATCCCCATGACGTACTCGTTCCATAACCAGAAGCCTGTACCTCCCACTCATCTTCATTCACTTTGCCCATCCCTGTCTGGCAATTGCCAGTTTGTTCTATTTATGAGTCTGTGTCTGTCTCTTGTGTTGTTTGTTCATTTTGTTTTTCAGATTCCACGTGTAAGTGAAATCCTTTAGTATTTGTATAGGCTAGAAAGTGGATTTAAACTCACATTAATTTATTTCATTTACTCACGTATTCATTCTTCCATTCACTCATTCCGCAGACATGCATTTAGTACCCAGTGTGTGCTTTAGTTGTAGCGGTTAAAATGATGGACAGGGTCCTTGTCACTATAGGACTTTCTTTCATGATGGGGCTTGGGAAGGGAAGAGGTTATAACAAATAAGTAAAAAAAAAATTGAATCTTTTAAGCTAGAAGTTCTATGAGAAAGATAAAATTTGAGTGTTTCTCATGACCTCACACTAATACATACTCTAGTGGACTGTCATTTCTTGCTTCCTGCACACAACCCCTGGTAAACTCCATTAGCTTATGAGTCACCTTCCTTATATGTCTCTTCTCAGTGTCCCTGACCCCCCACGTAAAGAGATAAACAGCTCCTCTCCCCTCCTACTTCTGCCCTGCCCGTTTCCTTTGTGCTGTTTCTCTTTCACAGTACGTGTTGCTTCTGACATGCCCTATGTGCTGTGGTCATTACTTACCATCTGTTTCCCCCTGCTAGAAGTCAAGTCCACCAGGACAGCGTTTTTGTTTTTTTCATGGCATAGGCCCAGCACCCAAAACGGTGCTTGGCATAAAGCAAGCATTTAATAAACGTGTACTGAGTAAACGGGGCTGGGAACTACCTAATGACATTTGAGCTGAGTTCTGAATAAAAGGCCTTCTCTGAAAAGATCTGGGGAAAGATCAGTGCATCGCAGATATTTGTTCAAAAAAAGATTTTTCTACAAAAGCTCTTCTAAGCACTTTTCAAAAATTATTTCATTTAATCTTCTAACAACCTTATGGTGTATGCCTAGTTATTATTCCCATTACACAGATGCGTAAATGAGAAACAGAGACAATGACACCAATCTAAACGCAGGCAGAAAGCCAGGCAATTTGGAGCCAGTCTGCACACTTATCTACTATGCCTTGCCGCCTTTCCAAGCATAGCCAGTGCAAAGTCCCTCAGGCTGGAACAAACCTGAGGTTTTTGGAAGGACAGTAAGAAAACCAGTATGGCTGGTGTTTTTCTAGCCGTGAGGAACACAATATGAACTGAGTTCAGAGAAGTAGGTGAGGGGAGTACACAGAAGGCCTTACAGACTGAGGTTAAGAGTGACACAAAGATTGTTGTTATTGCTGGAGACTTTTCTCAGTACAATGATGTGATCTGCTTTACAGTGTAAAAAAATTTGCTCTGGATCCTGAACGGAGAAGCAAGTTCATGGGAAAAACAAAATCCTTATGAACAGTTCTGCTAATTTTGTTTCCCCTAGGTATACATTTTTTAACAGTTGTATTAGTTTATAAATTACCTTCTTGCATCTGTTTGAGTCCTTTTATTTTAACTAATGGGATATTTTTATATTTTTATGATGTGTTGCTATTCTTTGCACAGGGAGCTTTAATTCATGAAAACGAAGATGATGCAACATTAGGACTTTTGAGAAGATGAACAGAAAGACATAACATGCAATGATGTCATACCACAATCAGTTCATAATATTCGGGCTCATTTCCTAAAATTCAATCTTTTTTTTTTTTTTAAATTGCTTTGTGGAGGCACTATTTACATACCATAGATGTCACCCAGTTTAAGTGAATAACTCGGCCATCTTGAGTATATTTACAGGATTGTGCGTCCCTCACCACATTCTCATTTTACAACATTTCCATCACCCCAGTGAGAAACTTTGTGCCCTTTAGCAGTCATAGCCCTGGGCACTGATGAATCTACTTTCTGTCTGTAAACCTTCCTTTTCTGGACATTTCATATAAATGGAATCATACAGTATGTGATCTTTCATGTCTGGTTTCTTTCACTTAGTGTAATGTTTTTGAGGTCCATCCATGTTTTACTTAGTATCAGTAACTCACTGCTTTTTGTTGCTGAATAATATTCCATTAGGTGGATTTACTACATTTTATCATTCATCAGGTGATAGGTGGATTATTTCCACTTTTGACTGCTATAAGTAAAAGCTGCTCTAGACCTTCCTGTACAAGTCTTTGTGTAGACACGTTTTCATTTCTCATGGATGGGGGTTTCTTTTGGAAGGAGTGGAATTGCTGGCCTTTTGGGAAATCTGTGTTTAAAATGAATTTTGCAAAGTGTTTAAATAAAACCAGAATAACCTACATTGTGGTTTTATTTTAATAAATTGCCATCCCCTAATAATTTAGATTATTTTTGCTATTAAACAAAAATTTGTAAAATTAGCTTTTGGTATATACTTGAAATTTTAAGTTATTTAATAGGGAATGGCTTTGCATGTCAATAATGTTTCAAATATTGAGAAGTAATTTCTCTATTCTCAGATTTTGGGGGAGGTGGCTGAGTTTGTAATTTGATTAAAAAGGTATTTAAAATGAAGATGCTCAGTTATTTCAGAACATAGAACATACGGAATTATTTCTGTCTTTAAAATAACCTTCTATGGAGCAAGAGGTTTGAAAATCACAGGGTGCATATCTTTCTTTTTTGTTACTTTAGCTGCTGACATTTTAAATTCAATTTAGCAGCGGCCTTATATTTTTGAAGTTAATGAAGTAGATTTCAGGTTGGGTTAATAGTAATTTAATATGACAATTAAGTCATTAGTGAAGCTAATTATTAAATGGAAAGCTCCCTGTAATACTCAAGTTCATAAGGAAATAAAATCTGTTCAGCTGCCGTGAAGACTGGCAGCTGGTTGATGTGCAGCTCTTTTCACAAAGCACAGTAGCGAGGTTGGCAGACGATAGTCCTGCACGTGGTGTTCTTTCCAGCAGGCTGAAGTTTAGTATTTAGGTTCATGTCTAGTCATGACTTGATTTACCTAAGTGACATAGGGTATAAAACACCGTTTCGCGGCATCTTGAGTAGTGTAAAAATATATCCGCGACGTTTCCCCTGTTCACCTCAAACCCAGATGACAAGGGTAGTCACTGCCATGTTTATTATAATAAAAATAAGGGGCGCCCGAGTGGCTTAGTCCGTGAAGCGTCTGATTCTCAATTTCGTCTCAGGCCATGATCTCACGGTGTTAAGATTTAGCCCCGCCCTGGGCTCCGCTCTGGGCATGTAGCCTGCTTAAGATTCTCTCTCTCCCTCACCCTCTGTCCTTCCCCAACTTTCACTCTCTCTTAAAAACAAACAAACAAACAAACAAACAAACAAACAAACAAAATCAGAACGATACTGCTAGGAATGGCTTTATACTTTTATCTTGGTAAGCAAGAGCATGCATTTCTTTTGGTATGTATCTGGGGCAAAGTTGCTGGCTAATGAGGAATGCTAGTTTGACTTTGGTAGATAGGGCCAATCCATTTCCCTAAGTGGTTAAATCTCTCAATACTGTCTGAGAGTAACTGTTGCTCTTAGGAGGTACAACTGAAGACAACCCAGGTGCATTAACATTGGAATGAATGACTTCATGGTGATATGTGCACCGTGGGATACTATACAGCAAGGAAAACAGACTATAAAGTTCAGGTAACAACGCACCTGAGTCTCATGGACATGATATTAAATGAATAAAGCAAGACGCAAAGTGAAACGTACTTTACAGTCTCTCTTTTTATGAAGTTAAAGACAAAACTATGCTGTGGTGTTAAAAGTCAGGATAGTTGCTAATTTGGGGAATAAAGGGGCTAGCAATGGAAAAGGGGCAGAAGGGGAATTTCTGGGTGCTGTCCTATTTTGCTTCTTGGCCTGGATTTATTCACTTTTTGATATTTCTTTGGGCTGTACCCTTATGATCTACATACCTTCGTGTTTGCCTACTAAACTTCAAAAGAAAGTAAAATACAAGTAGGTATTAAACTTAAAAAAAACATTAATTTTAAGTTCTTTTGATTTTAATTGTAACATTGATGTGAACTTAAACAGAAACATTAAAGTAACACTTAAAAAAGTGTCACCCTAATGAATTCCATGATATATGCCATCAATTTGCTTTCCCATAGAGTATTTTTTGCCCTTTAGTTTTGTGATTTTTAAAAGATTGTCTTTGTAGTTTTGTTCCTTTTTAACATCTTTAGAATTGTTTTAAAAGATTGTAGTTTTGTTCCTTTTTAACATCTTTAGAATTGTGCCAGTTTTACAATACATTTTTAAGTTTTTATTCAAATTCCAGTTAGTTAACATGCAGTGTAATATTCATTTCAGATGTATAATTTAATGATTCAGCATCTCCATACATCACCTGGTGTGTGTCACAAAATGTGTCCTCCTGGGGCGCCTGGGTGGCTCAGTCGGCTGAGCATCCGACTTCGGCTCAGGTCATGATCTTGCGGTCTGTGAGTTCGAGCCCCGCGTTGGGCTCTGTGCTTACAGCTCAGAGCCTGGAGCCTGCTTCGGATTCTGTGTCTCCCTCTCTCTCTGCCCCTGCCGCTGCCCCACTCATGCTCTGTCTCTCTGTCTCTCTGTCAAAAATAAGTAAACATTAAAAAAATTTTTTTTTAAAAACAAATGTGTCCTCCTGAATCCGGGTCATCTATTTTACCCATCCCCCACCCTCCTGCCCTCTCGTAACCAGAGGGTCAGCACAGTTTAATTACTGACAATAAGGTTACTCTTGTGATTCATTTATTTCATACAATTTTAATGGTTTTATCAGATAATTATTGTGTAAATTTCCCCCAAATAATAGGATTTTTATTTTGATTACTTTTATTTTATAAATGAACTTGGAAGTTGAGGCACCTGGGCAGCTCAGTTGGTTAAAGGTCTGACTCTTGGTTTCAGCTGATTTTACAGTTTGTGAGTTTGAGCCCACCTCAGGCTCTGCTCTGAGAGTGCAGAGCCTGCTTGGGATTCTCTCTCTCTCTCTCTCTCTCTCTCTCTGCCCTTCTCTGGCTTGCAGTGTTTCTGTCTTTCTCAAAATAAATAAACAAACTTTAAAATAAATGCTTACATATAAAAAAATAAATGAACTTGGGAGGAATTGACATTCTTAAAATTTTTTTTTCATCTAGGTGTATGTATCTATGATGTCCCTATTTAAGTCTCCTCTTATGCCATTTAGTAACTTTTTCTTTTTCTTTCTTCCTTCCTTTCTCTCTCTCTTTTTTTTTTATTTGAGAGAGAGAGAGAGAGAGCGAGAGAGAGAGAGAGAGAGCAGGAGCCGGGGAGAGGGGCAAAGGGAGAGAGAGAATGAATTTTAGGCAGGATTCATCCTCAGCTCGGAGCCTGACGTGGGGCTCGATCCCTCAACCCTGAGATCATGACCTGAGCAGAAATCAAAACCCAGGTGCTTGGGGCACCTGGGTGGCTCAATCACTTTAGTGTCTCTTGATTTTGGCTTGGGTCATGATCTCGCAGTTTGTGAGATTGAGCCCTCCATCAGACTCTGCACTGACAGTGCGGAGCCTGCTTGGGATTCTCTCTCTCCCTCTCTCTCTGCCGCTCCCCTACTCGGGCTCTCTCTCTCAAGATAAATAAATATTAAAAAAAGAGAGAGAGACACACACACACTCAACTGACTGTGCTACTTAGGCACCCCAGTAACTGTTCCTTTTTAAAAGTTATGATCACATGGTTAAGGTATGAATACATTCTTATTGGTACACAATTAAAACATTATAAATAAGTTATAATCCCAAATTTAGACATATTGCTTTCCCTATTCATAGTTATTGATTTGCAGTGTACCCCTCCAAAATTTTGTATGCATCTACATTTGTGTAAATATACCCAGAGAAGACGTATGGTATCATGTCCCAGTATTTCTTGGTCTATATGAATTGTATCATGTAATCCAATATTTGTGTGTGTGGTTTGCTTTTCATTTCTCTCTTCCAACAATATAGCTTACTTACAGCTTCTTCTGCATTAGAACATTAGAATTCCCTCATTCTTTTAAATTGCTCATTTGTATTCGATAGAATGGATATACTATGGATTATTTATGCATTCTTTTAATGAATATGTAGGTTGTTTCAATTGCTTATGATTATAAGTAATGCTAAACCACAGCCTATTCATATTTTCTTGTGCACGCTTAGAAGTTTTTCTCTAAAGTAGATTTTGAGAGGTGGAACTGGTCAAAGGGTATGTACATATAAAAATTTGATTAAACCTGTCCAATTCTTCTTGACAAATATTTTTTTTCCAATTGAAATGCTCACTAAGAATATATAAAAAACTGATTTCTCATTTCACTTAGTATAATACACTCTAATTCCATCCGTGTCATCGCAAATGGTGAGATTTCATTCTTTTTGATCACTGAGTAATATTTCTTAGTATATATATATATATATATATATATATATATAGTGAGTGTGTATATATATATATTGTGTATATATAGTGTGTATATATATAGTGTGTATATATATATAGTGTGTATATATATAGTGTATATATATAGTATATATAGTGTATATATATAGTGTGTATATATATATATATATATATATATATATATATATATCACATCTTCTTTATCCATTCACCATTCATCAATAATTCCACTCAGATGTGGAATTTAAAAACAAAACATGTGAGCATAGGAGGGGAAGGAAAAATAAAACAAAATAAAAACAGAGATGGAAGCAAACCATGAGAGACTTTTTTTTTATTTTTATTTAAAAAAATTTTTTTTAATGTTTATTTATTTTTGAGACAGAGAGAGACAGAGCATGAATGGGGGAGGGTCAGAGAGAGAGGGAGACACAGAACCTGAAACAGGCTCCAGCCTCTGAGCAGTCAGCAGAGAGCCCGACGCAGGGCTCGAACTCACCGACCACGAGATCATAACCTGCACCAAAGTCGGACGCTTAACTGACTGAGCCACCCAGGCACCCTGAGAGACTCTTAATGATAGAGAACAAACTGAGGGTTGGTGGAGGGACGTGTTGGGGGGGGATGGGCTAGATGGGTGATGGGCATCAAGGAGGGCACTTGTTGGGATGAGCACTGGGTGTTACATGTAAGTGATGAATCACTAAATTCTATTCTTGAAACCAATACTACACTATATGTTAACCAACATGAATTTAAATTAAAAAGAAGAAAAAAAATCATTTCTACCCCATCATTTGCACTTCAAATTTTAAACACCATGGGAGATGGTAAAAATGAATGATTACTACTCTTGGGGGAATTTACATCCAATGTGATCAAGAATAAAAATAATTGTAATAAGGCAATAAAAATAATGCATTAAGGGTAGATGAACTTGTAGAAATAATAGCTTAAATGCATGGCAGTGGGAAAAAGTGTTACATTATCTTCAGGATGCCTTAGTGAATTTTTCCCAGCCAAAAGGTCAGGCTCAGAAACCCAATTTGTTGGCCCACTGGGGGACTGATTTTTTGGGAATAGATTCACAATAACCAAACTCACAGAGCCTGAAGTAAAAAAAACAAAACAAACAAAAAAACCCCCACCAATTTATTTATGCACAGGAAGATAAGTGCCAAAGGGTTCAGACATGTCCTCCAATGGTCACCTTATGTCCATGGATACTCCATACAGAGAGCCAAATTTCCATATGAATGTAAGCTCACCCAGTTTTTTTAGAAAATATGTGCAATATGGCAGTCCACTTGGCATGTATTCTCTGTGAAGCCTATCAACCTGGAACACCAGTTTATCATCCTGATCATTGTGCATGGAATGAGAAAGAGGAGAGAGAGTGTAGTTAGTTACAGGAATCACTGCCTCCACAAGGTAAAGACATCCTCTCCCTTGGACACTATTGGGATGGGTCCAGTGATATTTGCCTCTGGCACTCTCTCTTCTCTGGACTCACAAGGATGGACAGCTCTGTATCTGATAGGTACATTTTTCCATTACAATCAAGCATTATTCTCGAGGAGCAATTCATGTTATTTAATCCTAATAATAAAATCAATAATTACAGTAGTAATGTTTATTCAGGGCTTATGATGTGCTAGGCACAGTTCCAAGTGCTTTAGATACCTTGACTCATTTAATCCTCTTTAAAGTGTCTTTGTCTATCTTCATCTTCGCCCATCACCTTTTGGGTTGACAGCTCATCTATCTGAGGGAGCAAACATTTATTTTGGTTACATGTTCTTCGAATGGCCCTCAATATAAGCACAACATAGGGAAACACGATTAAAATACATCGGGAATTCTAAGTAGAAGTGATTCATTTTGATTCGGTCAATAAGGGAAACTTCTCATGAAGGAGGAGAAGGGGCTTTAAAGCATGAGTAGAATTTTTATGGACAAAGATAGAAGATTCCTCTGTTTAAAAAAATAAATGCTAGTTTTCCTGCTTAAAAGGTTAAGTTTCACTTAACTGGAAAGTTTGCTTACATTAAATACCTAATTCCTCAACAATGCCTGACATACATAAAATGTATTTTATAAAGAATTTGCTATTGAGGGTAGGAGTGGGGAGAGAATGTGGGTATTTTCCTGTAAAATTCTTACTGTCTGATGAAATGCAATGGAAATAAAACTGTCATTGGCCTTTTCTTTCTAATTGTGTTTCTCACACACTTGCACAATTTATATCTTAATGAAAATGAGGCTCAAGAGATGCTTTTAAAATCCGGGAGGGGAAATTAGAATGCATTGCCCTTGATTGCAGCATTTGCTATTTTAGAGGCAAAAAGCATCAGTGGTCACTTATAAATTGTGATTCTGACCTACATTGCAGAGCTAGCAAATTTCCCTGGGAAACTGATCAATAACACACTGTTAAAAGAGGACCTTGCTAACAGCCTTTCCTTAGAAAAAGCTAAGGTTGACAGTCCAGGAAACAATTTGTTCCATTTCATCTACTCTCCTGGAATTCCCGGCAGGTAAAATTGCTCCCTATTTCATAGTCACAAAAGCATTTCACTTAAAATAATAATGTTGATGTTGATTGCATTTTTAATATACAAGTTATAAATAGAGACTTCTGGTAATTATGGCAGCAGGCTGGCTATGTCTGACACCTTTTCTGCCAGTTTCTAGTACAGTGCCCTGAGAAGATGCACAGAGAAGACTGAAATGGGCAGCAGAGGAGGAGACTAAAGGAAAGACAGAGTCAAACTTTGCATGAAATTTCTGCTATCATTGATGGAGATGACTTGAGATTATTATTTTTGGACTGCACCCAAGTTTTTACATCGGAACAAAATAAAGAGCCTCAAGGGTGATAGGAAGAGCTATTAAGTCAACCCCCATGTAAAGGCAGCCATCTTCTCAATAAGGATTTCCCAACCTTGCCCCGTTTACACTTGGAACCAGGTAATTCTTTGCTGTGGGGGCTGTTCTGCGTAACATGGGTTGTTTAGCAGCATTCTGGTCTCCACCCATTAGATGCTAATAGCACTTCATCACCCCTGACTGTGATAACCAAAAATGTCTGCAGACGTTGCCAAATTCCTTGAAGGACAAAACGGTTCACATTCGGAACCATGACCTGGATGACTACCATAGCTAGAATCTCAAGTTTCTCTGTCTCACCTTCCTTTTGTCACCATTGATCCTTTTCTTTCCATTTTTTATGACAAGAAATCAAGGTGGGGACAAAGTGTAGTGCCCTGAAGTCTGAGGCAACTTGCCCCTAAAAAAAGTTTAGGAAATGCATTTGGATCAAAATTCATCTTTGGTGCTAGAAGTTGAATTAATGTTTACCTCTGAAGGCATGGATGGTATCAGGGGGATGTAAAAGTCTTTTCCAGTGATGAAAGTGTTCCATATCTCGATCTAGGTGGTGGTTATACATCTGATAAAACTTACTGAGCCCAACTGTTAAGCTGAGTATAATTATGGTATTTAAGTTATACCTCAATTAACAATAAAAAATGAGGCTCAGGGGGCACCTGGGTGGCTCAGCTGGTTGAGCGTTGACTCTTGATTTTGGTTCGGGTCATAATGTAAAAGTTATGAAATTGAGCCCCTCGCCAGGCTCCGTGTTGAGTGTGTAGCCTGCTTGGGATTCTCTCTCTTCCTCTCTCTCTGCTTCTCCCCCCACATTTCTCTCTCTCAAAACAAAACAAACAAGCAAAGCAAAGCAAAGCAAAACAAAACAAAACTTAGGATCAGGAGAAAGACACCCTACTATAGGACATATTAAAAAGAAAAGGATAAGGGCCATTTCTTTGAAGATTGATATTGAGAGTGTACCTCTGAAAATGAAAAGACATGAATATTTCATTTAAAAAGATTTTTTTAATGTTTATTTATTTTTAAGAGAGAGAGAGAGACAGAGTGTGAGTGAGGGAAGGGGCAGAGAGAGAGGGAGACACAGAAGGACGTGACATTTTAAAATGCATGTGCTTACATCAAAAAGTTCCATTTGGGAGGTTCCTCAGAAAATTAAAAATAGACCTACCCTATGACCCAGCAATAGCACTGCTAGGAATTTATCCAAGGGATACAGGAGTACTGATGCATAGGGGCACCTGTACCCCAATGTTTATAGCGGCACTCTCAACAATAGCCAAATTATGGAAAGAGCCTAAATGTCCATCAACTGATGAATGGATAAAGAAATTGTGGTTTATATACACAATGGAATACTACGTGGCAATGAGAAAAAATGAAATATGGCCTTTTGTAGCAACATGGATGGAACTGGAGAGTGTGATGCTAAGTGAAATAAGCCATACAGAGAAAGACAGATACCATATGGTTTCACTCTTATGTGGATCCTGAGAAACAAAACAGAAACCCATGGGGGAGGGGAAGGAAAAAAAAAAAAAAGAGGTTAGAGTGGGAGAGAGCCAAAGCATAAGAGACTGTTAAAAACTGAGAACAAACTGAGGGTTGATGGGGGGTGGGAGGGAGGGGAGGGTGGGTGATGGGTATTGAGGAGGGCACCTTTTGGGATGAGCACTGGGTGTTGTATGGAAACCAATTTGACAGTAAATTTCAAATATTAAAAAAAAAAAAAAAAAAAAAAGTTCCATTTGGGAAGGCTAATAGATTTCCACATAGCCCAGGCTGGTGGTCCTCTATCATCCCTCTGAAGCAAAGAGAAAATTAGTATTAAAAGCTGGGGCCATAATTCAACCTGTTAGCATAATCTTGGAGAAATTTCAGCAAACTGCAAAGATAATGGATTAGTTTAAAAAATGCAATAGATGGTCCATCTGAGCTGTGCCTACAGAAATGGACTGCACATGCCCAGAAAGCTGAGAAGAGAAGCTCCATATCAGCCACTCATCTGTCTCCTTGAGTGTAAGCATTGTACTAACCAGTATTCTGTGCCGGTCTTCTGTTGCACAGGTACTGTTTTCTGAGGCAGAGAGTTCTCTGTTCCCCCTCTCCCTGTGACACCAATGCTTTTACATCTAAATCTAAAAAGCAAAGTGCCAGAAAATGCTGGGGCTAGAGTTGAGTGCAAGGGACCAGCAATGGCTCTTAGTTTTGGCAAACCAAGAGTTTCCACAAGTAAAGCATTGTATCCAGAGCAATAACGGTGAGCAGGACGTATGCATTTACTAAAGCTTGACATGAGTGTAGAGGAGTCAGAATTCTAGACTGGTCGTTATAATTCTAGACTGGTCAAATCACGTATCATCTGTGTAACAATGGTGCGTCTCCTCCATTTCATGACAGTTCATCCAGCCCTTGCTTGTAACCCGGATTCCACCTCGGATAGAGATTTGGAGGCTGCTGCTGTTGTCCAAGGCACCGGTAAGTACAGAGTGGTCAGGGCATCCGCCAGCTCACAAACCTCAGCGGATCCATATTTTGGGCATGATTGTTCTGTCCAGAGTGGCTGGTATGTCCAAAACCGTTAGTATGCTGGATGTAATTAATATGTTAGATCTTCAGTATCTCCACAATGGTCAATTTTTCCAGGCCAGTGAGGTCTGTCTTGTGTGTTTGCATTTCTGTGGCATATCTTCTAGGTCTAGATGAACTCTAGTATGTTTAGGAGGCAAAGTGGTCTGAGAACACACACTGCTGGGCTTTGGGTATGTGCGTAGGGCTTCTCTGTGCCACTTTAGGACATGGCTTTCTACTGGCCCAGGATTGTTCCTCTGCCTTGGCTGTTCTGTCTCTCAAAATAGCTACCTCTTCTTCTAAACAAGGGGACATCACCCCTACTTTGCCTCCTCCTAGTTCTAGCTGCTCTCCACCAGGGAAATCTACAGAGCTGAGACAGACTGGTTGTACCTTGCCCAGAGCTCAGTGTGGGACCCAGCAGACCTGGAAAGGAGGAGTTCTATTCCCTTGGCCCTTTTGCAGTCTCTCGCTTCCTCCTAGCACTGCCATGGATTAAGGGACTCCCCACCAGGGCCCTCAAAGTACTTCTCTCCCACTATCCTGCTTTGTGTAGTAAGAGCCATTATTTATTGATTCGCTTATTTATTGTTCAGGCATTCATTTAGCAAGCATTTATTATTTATTATTTGGCATCTCCTGTACTCCAGGCATTTTTTTTTTATGGGTGAGGGCTATAGCAGTATATGAGACAGACATGATGCTTATTCTCCTGGAGCTTGTTTCCTGGTGGAGAAAACAGACTAAGTGAATAAACAACCAAGCAAGTACATATTAGATGGTGATAAGTGCTATGACATAAATAAGACCAGGACATGTGATATTGACTGGGGTGGGTTGGGGGGTACTTAGAAGTTGTAGTTGTTTGCCTACACAAATAAGAATGCCAAAGACTTAGGAAAGTCTTAAAATAGCCACAAGGTTATTAACTGCAGTCGATACTTGATAGCCTATTCGCATCCATTTTCTCCTCACTCCTTCCTAAACAAACCATTTCCCAAGTGTCCATGTATCTCACGAAAGGCTGAATAGACCAGCTTCAGTGGTTGGCCTGGATTAATACCACCCAGTCATAGTAACGTCATCCCGTTACCAGTGATTGGTCTAAGAATCTGGGCCTAAGTCCATCAGCACATAATATTTTCATGTCGCTAGAGATCTGTTCAGGAATGGGCACACAGTTGAGTTTGAGGCAGTGAGATGTGCAGGGGAGTTTTCTGGAAATGTCTGGGGAAGTTTTCTACTCTTAATGGGAAAAGATGGTCTGTCTGTCTTAGTAGATGTGAATGAGGAAGTAAGCAGACAGTTGTTCTTGGCAGGTGGCCTATGGCCATGAAAGAAATACTCCCGAGAGGAAACCTGACATTCAGGGTAGCTGAATGTAGAGAAGGAAATTATCTGGTTCTTGAGGATATTAGTGAACCTCTAAGCCATCCCGTCTTGAAAGCCGGCTCTTCAGTGCTCATCATTTCTGTGTGCAGATCACAGCTTCTGTCTATGGACAGAGCAGGCCAGAAGAGCTCCTAGGGGCAGCCCTCAGCCAGTGATGGACGGGAAATGATGGATAACTACTGCCACTTTGCTGTCCCTTGCTTGAGACGATGGAGCATGTTATGTGACCGAGAAACCCTCTCCAAGTATGGAACATTTACGCTGAGCTGTGAATGACACAGCAAGAAGTCATCAGTGAGAAGAGTGCTCACAGCTGAGGCACTAAGTTGGCAAAGACTCTAGTGTGGGGTTTTTTTTTTTTGGAATATTCTAGAATTAAAAAAAAAAGGACAAGTCTGACTGGACCCTGGTTAACAAACAGCTGGGGTTCTAGAATCAGGCCATCTGGCTGAGTTCTCCTCATCTTGTTTTCAGTTTGGTCTTTTAAAAAAATTTTAATGTTTATTTATTTTTGAGAGAAAGAGAGAGAGAGAGAGACAGAGTGTGAGCAGAGGAGGGGCAGAGAGAGAGAGGGAGATACAGAATCTGAGGCAGGATCCAGGCTCTGAGCTGTCCTTAGAGAGCCAGATAGAGCCAGATGCAGGGTCAAACTCATGAACCATAAGGTCATGACCTGAGTCAAAGTCAGATGCTTAACGTATGAGCCACCCAGCAGTTTGGTCTTGAGCAAGTGACTTAATCCTTCTGAGTTTTAGTTTCCTCATCTTTGAATTTTTTAATGTTTTATTTATTTTTGAGAGAGAGAGAGAGAGAGAGAGAGAGAGAGAGAGGCAGAGAAAGAGGGAGACACAGAATCCATGCTGACAGCTCAGAGCCCAACACGGGACTGGAACCCACGGACCAGGAGATCATGACCTCAGCCAAAGTCGGACTCCCAACCAACTGAGCCACCCAGATGCCCCAGTTTCCTCATCTTTAAATGGGCTTAATAATAGCACCTATATGACAACATTGAAATGAGCATCAAATGAGCTTATGAATGTGAAATGTCTATCACCATCCCTGGCCCAGAGTAGTTATTCTCTCATCTAGATTAGGTTTGCTTGCCTGATGTTTAATTTGCCATGGGTTTTACATCTTTTTGGGGTCATTGTCAGAGTAAAATCACACCCAGCTGAACCTTGGGACAACGGAGCGCAAGCCACTGTGCTGGTAAACCCCGAGGAACCATAACTAAGCGTTTTATAGAGAGATTATCTGGATCCATTTAGACCTCTAGCTGTCCCAGAGTTTTTCTCCTTGCCAGGAAATCTGGAAGCATGCCTTAAAAGCTTGCAAAATGTGAGATCAGTGTACCATCTGAACAAGAACACATTGCCTCTCCTGCAGCAGGATTTGCTACAAACCATCAAAAGATAATCTGTCAAAATCCATAAAGATTGTGGCTCACGTTAAACACTTTGGCCAATTTGTCCATCAAATAAAATTAAAAACCTACTATAGAACCGCTTTTGAGAAAAACTGGGAGTGCTAATATGGTTCCACTGGAACACACATAATTTATTACCTGACGGACCTTGACACATGTATTGTGGTTGCTTTGAAAGCCTATCTCTGGACCATGCACTTTAATGGATATTATTACTTTAGGAAAGATTCTGAAGCAGCCCTTATGTCAAGGGCCATCAAAAATACTACTGCCTCCTTAGGTCATGTTTAGCTTCCAAGAAAGTTACTGCAAGATTACATGTGTTAATTGCACAGATGACTCTGTGCATTAATTCCAGAGCTTACCTTTAAGAGAGAGTAATTCCGCCCAGAATCCTTTAGCAGTGGGCTATCAAGAGTCCCCAGGGAAAGCCATTGGATTTAATAATATACATTTGCTTACAACAAGGACCAAGAAAATGTATTTCAACTCACCTGCCAGTAGTGATATTTTCTTTAGAGCTCTCTGTCAGAGAAGTCTAATAAAATAATAGAAACTGCTAAGTAATATTTATCTAGGGCAAGTAATATTTTTCTGACCTCTAGTAAGCTCTTAAAGTAATCAAGCCTCTCCACATTTAGTCAAAAGCAATTAAGTGACCATTTCTGGCTACCATCATGTACTAATTTTCTATAATTATGTGCTATTAAAAATGAAATGAAGAGATAGAGAAGGATTCAATTTCTAGGTCTGCCATTACTCATTTTTAACCTCATTAATAATAATAGTAATAATGACAGTTAATATTTATGACAGCTTACCAGGGCCCAAGCATTATGCTGGGCACTTAACTCATACCCATCTCATTTGATATTTGCAAAAAGTCTTTGGTAGGAAGATGTATTATCATCATATCTTTTTAATCGTTTGGAAATAGAGACTTTAAAAGGTTAAGACACTTGTCCAGGGTCATACTCCTAGTGGATGATTTGATTGCATTTCTAGCTTGGGCTGCCTGGCCTGGCAGATCACGTATTCACTGTATATTCTGCCTCCTCTGGGGCCTAATTTACACATGTCTATTTGTCTTTCTCTAAGTAACTGAGGAGATCAGGGCTCAGCCCAGACTGAGTTTCCAGCCTCGGTGTGGGAATGAACGGGGCTCGCTCATAGCTAAGGGAGTTCCATAGCACACGGAACAAAGTGTGAGTGGAACCGGGACTGCAGGCCATGGGAGGGCAGGGCAGGGAGCAAGGGGATGTCTGAAATGCCCACCCCTATTTCATGGACCCAAAGGGAAGGATCAGCAGCAGAGACCCCGTAAGACTGAGCAAGCAAGTTTGGGAGGCAGACTGGAGAGATTGCCAGAGTCTGGGGAGACTTGAGTAATGGGAACTTACAAGAGGATGCTCAGGGCAGTGGTGTTGGTGGGGTAGAGCTGTAAAGGCTGCTGGGCACAGTCCTGTGATCCCTGAGACAGAGGTATTCATGTTTTCTCTCTTACACAGATCTTACGAAGAGCAAGGGAAGTGGACTATGTGCATGCACTTCGTAAACTCTGAAGTGAGAATGTTATTACCAAGGATTGTGTGTGTGTGTGTGTGTGTGTGTGCGCGCGCAAACAAGGCAAAATAGTCTGTGCATCTGTGTTTCTCTCACAGCAGCCTGGGGGCTGTGGATTACTGTCCTAGGAGCCCTCAGTTAGGTTTAGGATTAGGAGAAGAGTAAGAAGATAGTTTTGGTAAGGAAAGAGAGGAGAGAACTATCCAGCTTTGTCATGCGTTCGCAAATGTATCAAGAGGAGAACCAAAACTATTGCAAAGTAACGCTCCGAGTTATGGTTTCTAGGTGATCATACGTGGTGTATTGACGGACCGGATACAGGATTTAAAATGCCCATGGTGGATTTTGTTTTGTGGCTCAGTTCAGCATCCGTTAGTGGCAAAGACAATCTCTAGGGTTTATGGGTGCCATAATTATTCTGAGCAGGACAGTGTGACAGGGGGAGTTACCCTCAGATGCAGTCAGGGAGGAGAACTTGGTTGAACTGAACATTCTGATTCTATTGAGTACAGGCTGGAAATGTGCAGGGTTGGTCCTGGGGTCACTTAGAACACACTTTTGGGTTTCTATTCCACTCTGGCAGCCCAGAAAACTAGAATTAACAGCAGTGGGAGGCAGCTGGTTTCACACAGCAGCCACAGGAAATGCATCCAGCAGGGTGGCTTGTGCCCGATTTGGCTGGCAGAAGGACCAAGGAGGGAGTGGGCAGTGGCACAGCTGTTACCTGGCACGGAGGCCTGGCAAACAGCAAGCCAGAAGCAGAATGCTGGAGGCTTTCCAACTTCACCAGTGCTGGGAAGAAGCTGTGCAGAGACATTTCTCTGCTGGGAATGCCTTTGGCTCCCACTGCATACCATTCACTTGAGGCTGAATAGGAAATAGACATTGACATCAACCAGCCCTCTGCATCATAATCTGACAGAAGAATTGCAAGGGCCGTCAGGAGAAATAAGTAAACCCATCGTTTCAGTTTGTGGGGGAAACGCTAGGCCAGAGTAAGCTGTCCCTTCCTCTGGGCTGAATAAGTAGGGAATAACCAGAAGAGCCAATGACGGAAAGAAAAATGGAGAACCCACTCTTCAAGATGGAGAGAAAAAGGAAAAACAGTTTAAAAAAATGACAAATGGGTAGCTGAGGATCAGAACATAGTGATTAAACAGAGAGAATTGAGGTTTCTAAACAGGAGATCAGAGCAAAAGGATGAGAGTGACATTCAGATAGATAATGGAGGAAAATTTGCCTGCTCCATGTGAGACCTGTGTATGTATATCGTGAGGACTAAGGCAGCATCAGTCTGTTCCTTAACACATCCTGGTAATTTTTTTAAACTTTAACTACTTCCAGTGCATCTGGGGAGGTGGCCTGCAAAGGGGTAAAATCCTGTTTCCTTCTGATACACTCTATAGTATTAAAACTTAGAAGAGCATAGATTAGAGGGATATATGAGCAAAGATTTGGTACAGGAATGGTACAAGAATTTTATTCTTGCATATATATTATTCCATTTCTGAAAAGGTAAGCTAAGTAGCTGCCAAAGGAAGTTCCCTAAAAAAATGACTCAAAGGTGAACTCTAGCTGACCTAAAAAGATACAAAATTCAGTGGTGGGAAAATTATTGTATAAAAAAGTTTGCTCTGAGCACAGATATCCATAAATTAAATTTGAAGAATTGTTGCATATGTGGTTCTAAACCAAAGAAAAATGTCAGTAACACAATTTGAAAAAAATACACTTAATAATAAATTTGGCAGGATAGGTTATGTATGTTTGTCCAAAGTACTTGACACATAGTTCGTGCTCTATGAATATTTGCTGAATGAGTATAGGATTTTAACCATGTATGTAAAAATAAGTTGGAGAAATGGAGATGGCCAGTACTTAGAGGAAGCTGAGTCATTTCCTCCCTCCCCTGGGGAAAGCAGAAAATTCAGGAGGGTATATAATGGAACTTTCTGTTCCTTTTATGCCTAAGAAAAAAATTTTTTTTGTTATTTCAAAGTGGAAGTCCAGTCCATTATTTTCAAGTGATGATGATGATGATGATGATGATGATGATGATAAGCATGAAGGGGCTTCATCAGATTTTCTGAGTGAATAACTTAGGTCATGCATTTAGGAAGTGTTAAGCACTCTGAGAGCAGACAGATACCTCTTGCCATTTAAAAGCTGCCCTCCAGGGGCGCCTGGGTGGCTCAGGTGGTTAAACGGCCAGCTTCAGTTTGGATCATCATGGGTTCCAGTCCCGTGTGGGGCTCTGGGCTGACAGCTCAGAGTCTGGATCCTGCTTCTGGTTCTGCGTCTCCCTCTTTCTCTGCCCTGCCCCTGCTTGCACTCTGTCTCTGTCTCTGTCTCTCTCAAATATAAATAAACATTAAAATTTTTAAAAAAAAATAAATGAAAAATAAAAGCTGTCTTCCCATGTCAATAATGGGAGCATAATGGGTCTTCCCTGGTTTCTCACTGTTTAGGAAGAGAGATCTGAGAGATCTGAAATCTCTCAGATTTTAGCCATGAAATCTGACTCAATCATACCACATTGTCCCCTCACCTCTGTCTGTATTAGTGTGATTCACTCTTAATTTTTCACATTGTTCTCTGGATTCACGTGATTCATTGAACTGAGTTACTCAGGGCTTTCGTTTATAGAGAATTGATTGCAAATCAATTCATAACGATGATTCTTTTAAGATGACTACTTAACAATGAGTCACAAAGTTGGCTTTTACAGGTGTCTGTAACTGAAGCTCACTCATTGCTGAACAGTGCTGTTTTCTCAGGTAGAAACTGTCCGCTTTGAGACTGTGGGGACTTTGTGAAACAGTTGGTAGTGACTTGTGTTATAAACAACACCAAAGTTGTCTGATTCTAGCCACTCTAGAGTGAGGGAAAACTAGTGAGGACCATTTGCATAGTCTGTCCCAAGGAAGACAGGGAAGTTTATTCTGGAGATGACTGATTCCAGAATCAATTGATCTCAAACTTCAGGGGCTGAAGGATTTTTACCCTTGGCTTTATTATTATTCACACATATTGGATCATCTTTTATTTAAACATTTTTTTAATGTCTATTTATTTTTGAGAGAGGGATAGAGTGAGTGAGAATGGGAGGGGCAGGGAGAGAGGGAGACACAGAATCCGAAGCAGGCTCCAGGCTCCAAGCCATCGCTTGTGAACCACGAGATCATGACCTCAGTTGAAGTTGGACACTTAACCAACTGAGCCACCCAGGCGTCCCACATTGGATCATCTTTTAGATAATATGAGGTTGTCCCCTGATTTGGGGGTGAAGTCTAGGGAGAGTCTTTATCTTTGTTCTAGGCAAGAAGCTTCAGGAGGTATTAAGAGTGAATGATTTACCTCCCTCCTGAATTTGACCTTGCCTCAGAATAACCACGGCAGTGGGTTGGGGATTTCCTGGGAATTTCTTTGCCCTGCTCAAAATGTGCCAGAGATGTACAGCCCTGTTCTTTGTCCTCTATTGTCTATTATATCCAGAGAACATTTAATTCTCTGTTTGAATAAGGCTAAGGCTGGATTATTTTCGCCTGTGAATTTTCCACTTTGTGAATTATCAGGGTAAATTTTAGACTCTTCCTGAATATAAACATATATATATATATATATATATATATATATATATATATATATATATGGCATTTCAAAGCCAAAAAGTATTTTATATTATCTATTTCTTTACTGTCAGTGCCTTTATGAAGTCAATAATTTTGACTCTATTACTATTGCTTAATAGATAACATAAGCACAAAGACATCAAATGAAATCATCTTTTAAAAATATTTTAAATGACAAATTCATATCTGTTACCATCTGTGTAATTTTCTCAATAACCCTTATTTCTTCTATTTTTAACATTATTATGACTTGAGTTCACAGATTATTTTCATCCATTTATGTGTCACTTTATCTATCTATCATCATCTACCTTTGAAATATCACCTGGTTTTATTCTATCACATTAGTATCCAAAAGACTTAATTTGTCATGTATTCCCAGTCCTATTGTCCATAAAGAGTTTGTTTATTCATTTAGTAGGAGGGAGAAGAGAAATTTAATGTATAAATAGTATATAATAAATATATTAAAATTACATAATAGAAGATGTATACAGACCTACATGTACACTCACACACATATAATCTAAGGGAGATTGAATCTGCAAGATTATTGTGGTCTTCTGATGTGTGTTAGGGTGCTTGGTGGTGGGTGAGGTGTAGGATAAGGAGATTTACATAGAAAGGTAAGGGAGAGAAGAATCAACGTAGTATGGTGAAGTGGGCGTGGTGAAGAGTGGGTCGAGGGAGCGCATTTTGGTGGGGGTTGGGAGCTGAGGGAGGAATGCAAAAGCCTCGGAGTGGCTTTGGAGTTTGGAGAAAGGATTTTAGGAAACGTTGCCTTGGGTCTGTGTTGGATACCTTTTGGCATTCTTGTGGAGATACCATCAGGTGTCTTTATTTTTGGCTACTGGGAAGTGTTTCTTGAAATGAGAGCCTGCATAGAGACTGAATGTGTGTTGGGTGCTGTTGATACAATGGCAGACATAAAACACATGCCCTCTGCTCTCATGAACTTACGTGTTAGTACAGGAGCTGGCATGAATCAAATATCCATCAACATATCTGTCATTCATTCACCAACTATTTTTTAAAGCACCTACGATGTGCCAGGCACTGTTTGGGGTTCTAGGAATTCTGATTCATCAAGAAAACAAACAGACAATATTATTCCTGCTTGTGGTGGCTTTATATGTGCCAACCTATCTAAGCTGGAAGCACCTTCCCCAGAATTTTCTGTCTGTAAGGTTCTGTCTGGGTTAGGGATGACCATAAGAGAAATCTGCAAAAGGTCTGAACACCAGGAGGAAAGCTGCAGCCATTAGACTCTGACGGTCAGTGCGGGGCCAGGCACTGCTGTAGCTCCTGTACTTTGGAGATGACGTGCTGCGTCACCTTCCTTGTGCAGTATTGGGTGACCTTAGGATCCTGCTGGGTCTCCTCTTCCTGTTTCTTTGTGGCCTGAAGTCCAGAGTGGTGTTGCTCAGTGGCAAAGGGCCCACTTCTGCAGATGCCCACAGCACTGAGTTTGGAGTCAGTGAGTGACAGGTGTATATTCCACTTTGTCTGTATTTGTCTTTGTGAATTCCATGTTGTCCCTGTTCTCATTCCCATCCAGGTTTCCTTCCTGAATCATTGACTCGTGGTGTCTTCGGGCTCCAACCAGATGCAGAAGCCTGCACAGCTGCCCCACCTGCTCCCACAACTGCCTACCAGCTAATCCCGACAATAATTCCCATTCTCTGTTTCTCACAGTGGTTCTGTTGCTCTGACTGAACCCTGACAGATACTCTGTGCTTGTGCGGTTTACATTCTGGATAGACAGTAAATGGCTTAATAAGTAAATTCTAAAGTACGCTTAAGAGTGAAAGCTGCTATGGAAAGAAAGAAAATCAGAGAAGGGAAAGAGAGAGGGAAAGAGTAAGGGTAATCTAGGGTGCCATGGGGCTGGAGGTGGGGAGGCAGGTGCCCTATTAAATAAGGTGTCCCGATGGGCCTAATTGAGAAGGTAAGATCTGAACAAAGCCTTGAACGAGGTGAGGGGTAGCCAAAGGAAAATCTTTGAGAGCAGAAGAACATAGAATCCTCTCCCTAAGACAGGGGAGTACCTAAAACATTCCAGTGGCTTCAAGGAGCCAATGTGACTGGAAAGGAGAGAGCCAAGAGGTGGACAGGAAGATATCAGGCCGAAACTGAATCAAGGGGTGTGATTTATACAGCAGGGGTTGGCAAATACCGGCCTATGGACAAACCTAGCCCCTCTGCTTGTTTTTGTACAAGTCTTATTGGCACACAGCCATGCTTGTTCATTTACACATCGTCTATGGGTGCTTTCTGGCTAACATGGCCAGAGTTGAGTAGTTGTGACAGAGACCATATGGCCTACACAGTCTAAAGTATTTACTAAAAACATTTGTTGACCCCTGGTGTAGAGGCTCGGAGTGTTTTGCCTTTACTATGAACAAAATGCAAGCCATCTCATGTTTTGGGCAGAGGAGGGCCACACTCTAGTTTATCTTATACATGAATCACCCATACTGCTGTGTTGAGAGCAGACTCTGGGGGGCAAGGGTGCCATGTTAGAAGCAGGGAGACCCATTAGGAAGCTATCATGGCATCCAAGCCAGAGAGGATGCTGGCTCGGGCCAGAGTGGCAGCGGGGGATGTGGTTGGATTCTGATTATCTTTTGAAGCTTGAGCCAAACTGACAGAGTGGATCTGGGTGTGGGAAAATAAGGGAGTCAACAGTGTACAATTACAACCCATCTTAAGTGCTAGTATAAAAGGTTTCCTCAGAGGTGCCTCAGGGACCAGCAGGAGGGGAGCATTGCCAATCTCCCCACCCAACTGGAGCAGGGCTGCTTTGTCTGTTTTGTGTATTGGGCTTTCTAGTAACACCACTGTTCTCAACCTTGGCTGCATGTGAACTCTGGGGAGCTTTACAAGGTATTGATGCCTGGGTCCCACCCCTAAAATTCTTGTTTAATTGGTTTGGGTTTCGACCCGAGCATTAGGATTCATAAAAGCTCTCCAGACGATTCTTCCATAAGCCAAAGTTGAGAACCACTGCTCTAATATTTTCTTTGAATAAACTTCCCATCCCTTCAGATGATGGAAAAGGACTGGTTTGGGATCTAGATGTGTGTGGTGGAACTTTGTTTTTTTAATTTTCATCTTCCCAGCAGTTAGTACCTTCATGATCCCATCTTAATTTGCTGGGAAGGAATTTCTTCTCCCTTTGTTCATAGCCCTGGTAGAAACGGTGACTGTCCCCCATCAACCCCCTACCCTCCACCATCAAAGTGAATTTTCTGGGTCTCTTCTCTCCTTTTCCCTGGTACAGCCACATGGCAGCTGTCTGACTTGAGCTCAAGCAGTGGGACACAACCCAGAGATGGTTGCAGGTGACTCATTGCAGCAATGGCCGAAATGCTCTCCGGGATTTTCTACCATGAAACGATTGCTGAGTATTGTTCCCAGCATCTTGGCCCTCAGAGCTCCCTTGGTTCTTTCAATCCATTCCCAAACCTGGTGCCTTGGCCTCTGGTACCCTGTCAGTCTCCTTTCCTCTACCCTATATCATGTTGGTAAATTGCCTATTGCTTAAGTTAGTTTTTGCTTGCATCCAAGAACCCTATGGGCACAGAAGGCTTGCGTGGTATTCTTTGCTCTATTTGTATCATGACATTATTCCAGTCTATTCATTTGGCAACTGTACACTGTGATTTCTTTGTTGGAAAAGAGCAAACAAGAATAACAATCTATTGAACTATGCTTACTCAATGGGGAACAGACAAATATGAGTTGGTGCCAGATCCTTTGGAGGTTGTAATAATCATTTATAAAACTAATATAGCTATCAATAATAACAACAATTTATTAATCATCCATGTCTTGATAGTACAAAAATTCGACTTAATATTTCTACAGATGCCAAGTCTTGGGTTGAAGTGTATATATGTAAAATCATCAAAATGGTGAGCTAACACAATCCTAATCTTTAAAAAAAAATTTTTTTTTGAATAGGGGAACCTGGGTGGCTCACTTGGTTGAGCGTCTGACTATGACTCAGGTCATGCATGATCACAGTTCGTGGGTTCGAGCCCTGCATCCGGCTCTGTGTTGACCACTCAAAGCCTGGAGCCTGCTTTGGATTCTGTGTCTCCCTCTCTCTCTGCCCCTCCCTCGCTTGTACTCTGTCCCTCTCTGTCTCTCAAAAATGAATAAAACACACTAAAAAAATTAAAAAATTTTTTTGAATGTTTTATTTATTTTTGAGAGAGAACGCGTAAGCAGGAGAGAGTCACAGAGAGAGGGGTGCAGAGGATTGAAAGGATGTCTATGTGCTGACAGCAGCAAGCCCCATGTGGGGCTAGAATTCACAAACCATGAGATCATAACCTGGGCTGAAGTTGGAAGCTCAACCCCCTGAGACACCCAGGTGCCTGACACAGTTCTCATCTTGGGGCATGTGTTGGATACCCAACAGAAGAGGAATTCGTGTCATTCTGGGTCCTGCAGGACACGGACACCAACACACAATTAGAAATGAAAGAGGTTTGCTGTAGGAAATACCTGTGAAAGATAAAGGGCAGAGGTCACAGGAACGGTTAGAATCTTCAGACCATGTGGCAGGTGTGACATCTGTGGAAGGAGAGAGTGGAGGAAGCAGGATCTGGAGGCAGAACCTGAAATTAAAATGCAAACTCTGAGAAAATCTCGATCAGGCTGGTGAGGAGCTTCAGAGCCAAGAGTGCCAGTTAAAGGAGTCTCTGTTGGCCAGGAAACCGTGGTTCTAGCTGCCCTGTGGCGCTCTGTCGTTGGCTGGGCACACCCTGGGAAGAGCATGGTGTCAGCGTGAATGCTGGGACAGCTCTCGAAGGTGTAGCACCTGAAGGTGGTCAACTAACTACATTCCTTGCAGCAAGCTCTGTCTTGAAAGATTTGAGCAGTGTACTTCCACAGAGGTCACAGTAGTCGAGAGGAGACACTGGAGGAGGAGTTTTGTCTTTCAAGAATCGAAGTCAACCTCCCTCACCTGCCCTGACCATTATTTAAGACAGCCTACAGTGTGAGAACCAAATAAACGAGAAGAGGTTTATTATGGTTTTTATGTGAGCTTTAGCAGGAAGTCTTTCAATCTGTTGTTTGAGGAGGGTGAGTCATTGTGAAAAATTAATGCATTTCCTTTCTCCTGGGAAGGGGTCAGGGGTGGGCTGCTGGGAAGGAAAACAAGCATTAGGATTTTAAGAACTGGGGCCCTTGGGGAAGGGTAAATACATTTGGGAGATCTCTATCCCATCCCTTGCCGTTCATGCTCTGTTCTTTCTGTTTTCTCCTTTCTCTCATGCACCAACTATTGTGTCTTCTTTACTGAATCTTTCCTATCACTATATAAACATGTTCTTACAAAACTTTCCCTTGCCCCAAATTCCTTTCAAACCACTCTCCCATCAGTCCGCACTTATTCATGGCCCAGCATGCCAGCTTTCTCCTCTTCCTTTACATCGCTCATTCCTTACTCAGACCCTACCCTCACAGCTCCCCTTAGACATTGCACTTGTCAGGGGCACCTGTGACTTCCACGGAGAAAACTGAATGGCCAGTACCCCATTTTTGCCTTGTGTGACTTTGGTGGCGCCCAACTCTGCTGACACTCCTTCCTTTTTGGAACCCTTAGCTTTCTTGTTTTCCCATTCCCCTGGTTTTCTCCCTACCTCTCTCTGGCTACTCCTTTGCAATGTCATCAATTAACTCCTCCTCCTGAACCAAATCTAAACCTTGTACTTTTTCTCGACTTTATCTGAACTGAGTTCTCTCCCCCCCGCCCCCATCTCACTCTCCCTCTCCCTCCCCTGCCACTCCCTTTCTTGGTCAGGGTGCTATGGCCATTTGGAGCAAGGCAATTCTTGTGTTGGATGTTCTTTGAATTGAAGGCCCTTAACATCCCTGGTCTACAGGCACTTCAATCCCATCTAGCCTTTGGGCTTTTCATCAATTCTGCACAAGCTGACCCGGAAAAGAGAAATTTATACAAAGGGTTTATTAAGAAAGACCTCCCAGGAGAATTGGAAAGTGTGTGGGGAAGTAGAGTAGGGAAAGAGAGACACCGAGACGGTAATATTTCAGGCCAACTTCCAGTCTCAGACTAACCTCCAGGAAAGCTCTGAGCATAAATTACCCCTCAGGGTTGTGCTGGCTTGAGACAAGGGAGCTGAGTATTCACATTCTTACTTCCATCAGTCATTGGCTAAGGACTGCTCGTTGTGTGTGTGTGTGTGTGTGCACGCACGCGTGAGCATGTGCGTGTGCATATGTTGGGACACAAGTTTGGTACGAATGAATCAGGTATGAGCGCTGGAGGGTAGATGCTCAGAGGTTTAAGGAGGATTCCAGGGGATCTGGGTGGAGTGCAGACAGTATCTGTCACAATGGTCTGTAATAGGAACATGGATGAGATGGGGTGGGTGGAGGCTGAGCGGTCAGACCCCTGAGTCCCATTCACAAGAGAGCCAGCTCCCTTGCAGTTCTGTTTTGTGGAAAATCCTCAAGTGAGTGCCTAAGAGAGGCTATATGTAAGTTATAACTTGAGTTCATATGAGCCGTGTTGGCACAATGCCTGCTCCCAGACTGTGGGTCCAAGAATACTGTCTGGGGTCAGCTGTCCACCTTGCTTGTACTGAGGCCTGGCCTCCAAATGCCCTTCATGGCATGTGTCCCATCTCCTCCCAGCACCGCTCCAGGCCTCTCCTGAACCTAACAAGATCCCTTGTGGAGGGGGATGTAGGCATTCTCTCCATTATCAGCAATGGACAGGAATGTCTATTTTGCGGTGTCTCTCAGATTGAGGTTTCATAATGAAAAAAATCCCTAATTTGATAGTTTTAAAAGGACTAAAGAAATTCTCCTGTTAAAAGTTAGGAAATTGTTTAATAAACATACTTGTATGTTTTAAAAGAGCATTGCATACAGACTGCACGTAAGTACATCATAAGCTGGGAATAGAGGAAACTGGACACTTCATTACGTGAAAATATTGAAAAATAGCAAGAGGAGAATAAAAGCATTCAACTCTAACACCCGAAGGCACCTGGTTTTAACATTTTGATTCATTTCTTTTAAATATTTTTCCATTTATATTTTTCATATAATGCTTTCCCCACATAAGATTATAGTAGAAGCCCTTGCCTATACTATTGAATATTCTTGGAAAACATTATTTGAAGTTGCTACATAACATGCACATATCTTGCTTTACTCAACATTTTCCCAACCATTGGATATTGAAGGTTTTTATAATTCTGTTTTGTAAATACCACTGCAATGAACAGTAGCATAAAAGTGTCTGTGCGTGTGTTTGTGTGCACCCGCGCACGTGTGTGTGTGAGAGAGAGAGAGAGAGAGAGACAGACACAGATTTGGAGAACTTTCCCAAAATATTTTAAGAGCTTGTCATGGTTTTAAAGTATGTCTAAAATTTCTTTGATTAATCCTTTCTTCAAGAGATGGCTCTTAATTCCCCTCCTCTTGAGTATGAGATGAACTTAGTGACTCACTTCTAAGGAATAGACTATGGCGGAAGTGGTGGGTGTGACATTGGAGACTACACTGTAACAGGCCAGTGACTTCTTCCTTGCTTTGTCTTGGGACACTTGCCTTGGGGAAGCCAACCGACATGTAAGGATGGTCAAACAACTTTGCAGAGAGGTCCATGTGGGGATCTCTGCTAACGGGCTGCTCCAAGCCCTCCATCCCATAGCAGGCAAGAAGTTATTTTGGAAGCAAACCCAGGAGCCCCAGACAAGCCTTTCCATGAATGTATTCCTGGCCAACATATTGACTCCAACCTCATCAAAGACTGAACTGGAGCTACAATCTGTAAGATAAAAATGTCTGTTGTTTTGGAGGCAATTTTTAAGGCAACAAAGAATAACTACTATAAGGCTCTTGATATATTCAAATTGCCTTTTCAAGAGGTTATACAAATTTATTCACTCATCAAAAAATAGATAAAAATGGCTGTTTTACTATGCCCTTCTCACCTGAATTTTCATGACTAAAGAAAAAATCTTTGCTAATGCAGAAATGAATTATGAGTTCTAGATTCTTTCATTCTTCTTAGTTTAAAATTAGAGTTGAAATAATTTCAATGTCACTTAATAAAACTTTTAATAAAGAAACCATAACACAAGGACTTTAGAAATTGCAAAGCACTGATTTAAGTCATTGCCCTTTATTGAGAAAGAATAAGAAAGGGTAGAAAATATTTATGTATCATTTATCATAATATTTAAGTTCATTTTATGATTATTCCTTATCTTGTCATCATGAGGTTGAGCTTCTGTCCAAAATAGGTTTATTAAGAATGGCAAATGTTTCCTGTAATCTTGAGAGTTTTTCTTTTAATAGGTACAAGGACCGGTGACTTGAAACTTTAACACTATCAAAGTTTCTTATAGGCAGCTACATTTGCTACATTTTTTTTGTGCCAGAGAATACACCTTTCATTTAAAGTTCTTTCATATATCTAAAGAACATGCTTTTGCTTCTCAACCTTGTGATAATTAAGTATTGATTGACTCTGACCTCACTAATCTGGTTATAGTAATCTCAAGCAGCTTTTATTTATTTTTTTAAATTTTTAAATGTTTATTATTTATTTTTGAGAGAGAGAGACAGAGCACGAGCAGGGGAGGGGCAGAAAAAGAGGGAGACCCAGAATCCGAAGCAGACTCCAGGCTTGGAGCCGTCAGCACAGAGCCCAACACGGGGCTCAAATTCACTAACCATGAGGTCATGACCTCGGCTGAAGTTGGACGCTTAAGCCACTGAGCCACCCAGATGCCCCTCAAGTAGCTTTCAAAAGTCTAGGAGTAGGGGAAGTATTTGTGTTTCTTTTTTTTTCTTAATTTTTTTTTGATGTTTATTTATTTTTGAGAGAGACAGAGACAGAATGCGCATGGGTTAGGGGCAGAGAGAGAGGGAGACACAGAATCCGAAGCAGGCTCCAGGCTCTGAGCTGTCAGCACAGAGCCCAACGTAGGGCTTGAACTCACGGGCTGTGAGATCATGACCTGAGCCAAAGTCAGTTGCTCAACAGACTGAGCCACCCAGGTGCCCCAATGTTTCTTTCTTATGTAAGTCACAGGTAAAAATAATCATTGTAATATTATAATAGCATCAGCAGTTAAAAATGAAATCTCAGTTTCTCTCTATATTCTTTTGGTGAACTAACATAGAGAGGAGGTGTTTTTATATTAAAACATCAATGAAATCTTGAATAAAATTTTGTAGATTTTCAAATAGCCTCATATATAAGAATATGCATAGCACAATTAACTACCATAATATTTTTGTGTTTTCAAAAGCTCATCCATTTCTTTTCATTATTATTTTGAATTTGTAGAGCACTTTAAGCCACTTCTGTGAGTGAAATTGGAGAGAGCAGTATTGCTGGTCCATCACAGAAGCCTAAGCTGGCTCTAATACTCTCCTGCTAATAGTACATGCTTAGTTGCTAATTGGGCATGTGGTGACATATACATGGAATAGTAGGAAATATAGAATAGAAGGAAAACATGCAACTGAAATGAAAAACAACTTATGATGCTTTTTAGTCGAATTATTTTCTTAAAGAAATATTTTTAATGCTTATTTATTTTTGAGAGAGACAGAACGTGAGCAGGGGAGGGGCAAAGAAGGAGGGAGACACAGAATCTGAAGCAGGCTCCAGGCTCTGAGCTGTCAACACAGAGCTCAATATGGGACTTGAATCTGTGAACTGTGAGATCATGACCTGAGCCCAAGTGCTTAACCGACTGAGCCACCCGGTGCTTCATTTTCATTTAAAACTCCTGGAGAACAATGAAATAATTTGTATTTCCCGAATTTACTCTTATGTAAAGTAGTAATCAGGGAACTTCTAGAGAGGTCTTTTGTTTGTATTGATGTTTCTGGCTGTTATGTACATAAATGAAATCTTCCAACTTTGACCTTCTACACTATATGATTTCCATTCTGAATGTACAAGTGGAAAGGTAGTACTTGATGAAGTTACATGTAGAGTCCATGAAAACATTACATTAGGTGGCTGCCTTCTTATTATTTTAAAATATATTTAAAATATATTTTATATAAATGTATTTATTGTTAAATATAAGTATTTTTTAAAGTTTATTTTTATTTATTTTGAGAGAGAGATAGAGAACAAGTAGGGGAGGGGCAGAAAGAGGGAGACAGAATCCCAAGAAGGCTCTGCACTGTCAGCACAGAAGCCAATGTGTGGCTTGAACTCACTAACTGTGAGATCATGACCTGAGCCGATATCAAGAGCTGGACGTTTAACCGACTGAGCCACCCAGGCACCCCATAAATATAAATATTTTTATTTAAATACATTTTAAATGTGGCAATGCTGCCTTTTTTTTTTTTTAATTTAGTTTTGAGAGAGAGAGACAGAGAGAGAGAGAGCTAGCAGGGGAGGGGCAGAGAGAGAGGGAGACACAGAATCCAAAGCAGGCTCCAGGCTCTGAGCTGTCAGCACAGAGCGTGACACAGGGCTCCAACTCACGAGCTGTGAGATCATGACCTGAGCCAAAGTTGGACGGTTAACCGACTGAGCCACCCAGGTGCCCCAGTGGCAATGCTCCTTTTTAACTGTAGTTCAGGAAGGTGGTATGTCAACAGTTTGTATCTGCTCCCCTGAACCATATAGTTGTTTTTATAATATGGCAAACATAACCATGTAAACAAATAGATGCTAGCTTAAACAAAAACTGGCAATTTGAGCATGTTCTGACATCATAACAAAATCAACATTATTTTACTCAGTTTATTTTTATATGAATCAATGGCTCAGGAAAAATTACAAGAAACTCTCAAACTTATTTTAAGAAAAATAAGATTTTTTTTCTTGCCTGCAGGTCCTTTCAAACTTTGATGTTAGAAATAAATTTGCTTGGCTATGCTTATTTCTGATATCATATAAGCATTTATAAAGTAATATGCATTTGGCAGAAACACTAATCCTTTTTAACTAAGAGGGAATAAAACAACCTCAACGCACTCCCCTCCCTGGGTATGGCTTTAACCACTGCACCCCCTAAAGTAATCACTACTGAAAGGTGGTCAAAAGGTACAAAAACCCAGTTATAAGGCAAGTACTAGGGAGGCGATATATAGCATGATGACTGTAGTTGACATTGTTGTAATATATATATATATATTTATATATATATGTGCATATATGTGTGCGTGTGTGGATATAGATATAGATATATAGATATAGATATAGATATAGATATAGATATATGTTGTTAAGAGAGTAAATCCTAGAGTTCTCATCACAATGAATTTTTTCCCCATTTTTGTCTTCTCTTTTTATTGCATCTACATGAAATGATGGAGACTAAACTTACTGTGGTAATCATTCTACAATATGTTAATGAAATCATTATACTGTACACCTTAAGCTTACACATTAATGTATAGTAACTATATCTCAAAAAAACCGAGAGAAAGAGTCACTGCCACTGTTCATTGGCTGGTGCAGGACTCATTCTGGATCTTTCCTCACCATGTTGGCTTTGAACCATCCTACCTATTGTCTGAACACCTAGACCCTTCCTCTCTGGTGTGTGTTTTGGGCTTGACAGCCATCCCAGTTCTATACACAGCCCTTCCTGACATCTCCCTTGCTTATCACTGATACCTGATACTGGACCTGGGCACCTGACATCCCCCACCCCTGCTGGCTGGGCTCGTGGTACTCTAAAACCTCACCCATCCAGCAGAGGGAATTGGACATCTGTAGAGACTGGACCTCCTGTATATGATAATTTAGGAAACAGCAGAAAGTTGCCACGCATGGGGCCCCTGGGTGGCTCAGTTGGTTAAGCGTCTGACTTCAGCTCAGGTCATGATCCCGTGGTTCGTGGGTTTGAGCCCCATGTCAGGCTCTCTACTGTCACCTTGGAGCCTGGAGCCTCCTTTGGGTATTTTGTCCCCCTCCCTCTCTGCCCCTTCCCTGTTGATGCTCTATCTTTCTCTTCCAAAAATAAATATACATTTAAAAAAAGAAAAGAAAGTTGCCAAGCATTGCCACTTCTAATGAGTGTCCTTTCACACAATCATACATTTTAAGATTACATAAAAAGAGACAATGTGTTTGAAAAATCAGCTAAAGGTGGTAGTGCTTTCCTACTTAAAAGATTCTCATCATTTTGGCTGGCTTTGGAAAAAGCAGAACAATACAGATCATCGTGAAAACTATTTGTATTTCTTGTGGCAAGAGTTCACTTTAGGTTTAATCCCACTTTTGTCAGAAAACAAAAGCAAACTAGTATAATAGTCTTGTGTGTGTCGGTTAGTTTCTAAATAGCCCCTAACAAATCTAGTGTTGGAGTTATTAAGTAAGCTTATTGGACTTTGTCTCTAATATTGCCACCTATTCCAGTCTACACATTTCTGCCAGAGTCACTTAAAAAGTGAAAGTCTGATTGTGATACTCTTCTCCCTAAAAATAAAGCAAATCTGTGGGGCACCTGGGTGGTTCAATCGGTTGAGCATCTGACTCTTGATTTTGGCTCAGGTCACGACCCCAGGGTCATGGGATTGAGCCCCTTGACTGGCTCTGTGCTGAGCAAGAAACCTGCTTAAGACACTCTCTCTACCCCTCTGCCTTTGCCCCTCCCCCATGTGTGCATGTTCTCACACACTCTTTCCCTCAAAAAACAAAAAAAGCAAATCTGTAACAACAAAAATGTCCTTTTCTTTTTAAACATTTTTTCACATTTTAATTCATTTTTTGAGAGACAGAGGGAGACAGAGCGTGAGTGGGGGAGGGGCAGAGAGAGAGGGAGACACAGAATCCAAAGCAGGCTCCAGGCTCTGAGCTGTCAGCCCAGAGCCTGACGTGGGGCTCCAACCCATGAACTGTGAGGTCATGACCTGAGCCCATGTCGGCCGCTCAACCAACTGAGCCACCCAGGCGCCCCTAAAAATGTCCTCTTTTTTTTAAATGTATATTTATATTGTGTGTGTGTGTGTGTGTGTGTGTGAGAGAGAGAGAGAGAGAGAGAGAGAGAGAGAGAGAGAGAGCATGCACTGGGGAGGGGCAAAGGGAGAGGGAGAGGGAGAGAGAGAATCCCAAGTACGCTCCCCACTGTCAGCACGGATGGATGCTGATGCCGGGCTGGGTCTCCTTAACCATGAAATCATGACCTGAACCAAAATCAAGAGTCAGACGCTTAACTGACTGAACCACCCAGGTGTCTCTACAATGTCCTTAAACTCATGGGAACTGTTATAATCAAACCAGTCCAAACTCCCGTGCATGTTCTCTCTCCCTAGATTCTCCATTGGTCTGTGTCTTTATCTCCAATTCTCCCTCACAATTTACCTCAAATGTCTCCCTGTGAAATCTTCCACTTTCCTGTCTTGAGCGGATCCTACAGGATTCCATGACTCTCTAGTGCGTATCGTGCTATTTCTCACACTGATTTATAATTATTCTTCTGTTCCAGTCTTTGACTTCCCTGAGGGTGGACCCCTTCCTTATTTCCTTTGTGACCTCTGAACCTGGGCGCTAAAGAAATGTGTGCGGAGTGAATGAATGACACTGAGGAGCATAGAAAAGCCAGACTCAGCAGTTGATTTTAAATATTAAGGCATGATATGGGCCATCAGACCCTGTGACACAAATTGTTTAGTCTTCTCTTAAAAATATTAACATTAGTCTGTGGGAGTTTGGACCACACACAGCCCTCATATGGGAAAGCAGTTCTGACAGGGTCCCAATAATATTTCTTTGCTCTAGCTGGCTAGAGTCAATGCCTGCCTCTACAAAACCAATACATGATTATTTGGTTTGTCATTTATCAACCTCTGAATAAATGTTATAGGTAGAGTGATAGAGTTGAAAGAGGGATTTCTTGGAGAGAGGCTGCCTGGCTACCCAGACAAGCTCTCTCTCAAGGACTATCATTCCAACAAGGCTGGCCTTTTGTAGGTCCGGTTCTTTGCCTTGCACAACCTTCATATTTTATTCACCGCAGAAAGGATCATATAACCAAGCCCACAAGATATATATTAATCAGGATCCTGATCTATTACTTCACAATGAAAAACGTAGCTGGCAAGCAGAGGAGAAATTCATATTAGCGGGGTGGGGTGTTCTTACCACTTTAGGAAAACATGTTTGGAAAGTGAATGCTTAAATCACAAGTTAACAGAGTGGATCCAAATGAACAGGAAGGGGACAGGTGTCACCGAGCTGTCAAACTGATGCCCCACTTCCCTCTTGTCCCTAAGCTTCCGAGCAGACTGGATACTTGTGTTCAGGGGTCCTGGATGGGAATCCCACTAAAAAGTCCTTTTATTTTGACTGCCGACTTATAAGACCCCAATATAGTCAGCTCCTGCTATCGACAGGATTTCCTCACACAAGGCGGAATAGAGCTGTCAAATTTTCACATTAGAACTGTAATCCAGGAGTACTGGTTTCACAGTGTACATCCTGGACACCTTGACTGGACTTCAGTACTTTCAAATCCCTGCAGCCCTTCATTTTCTTGAATCAATTTCTACATTTAGTTAATCTCATCCATTATGTATTAACTCTTATTAATTCCATCTTAGAAAGTGGGTATATAAGTTATAGGTTTTGGGGGAATCTGGGCTTTGCTTCTCATGTTGATAACACAGTTTGGGGGCACTTGGTCCACTGCCACACTGTAAATAGTAATTGATAATTATTGCTTAAGTAGTGCTTTTCAGAGCACCAGTCCCCATGCATCAGTGTGTCATAAAATCAAATTAGTGGGTTCTGACTGGCAGCTTAAAAAATGAAATAGAATAGAAAATATTAGAACGCATGGCACGGAGTTAGGTAACTATTGTATTGTTTTAGATGTGTTCCATGTACTAGGTCATGATACAAAATGCTTCCGGACTCTGGGTTGGGGCTAAAAAAATTTACAAACCACTCCGTAGAACTCAGAGCTCCATTCTCTGCCTGAGCGAGCAAGATGTTCTTGGTGCATGAAGATGTCAGCAAATTTATTTAAATAAGACCTTTGCCATGAAGAGCCCTATTATTGAAGGGACGGTAAAAACTCGGGGTCAGAAGCTTGCAGAAACATCCACATTGGGGAGGGTGTGACAGGAGCGGTGGCTGAAAATAGATGCAAGTCACATAAAAACAAATGAAAGATGAACAATCACCTGGAAGAAAAGGCAGTAGAACTTTTGGACGCTGGTCAGCGCCTCTCTGTTGCTTAGCGTCTCTTCTGTCCTGGCATGTGGGGTTCCTGACTGTCAGAGAAGAGCTGTGCGGGATTTACCGACTTTCATGTTAGACAGGGTCATCGTGATGCCTGCTCAGACTGACCTAGTAAGAACAGATGAAGAGATTTTCAATTGAAATTCTCATTTTCTTAGGATACTGCTTTCATAACTATAAAAATGAGACATATATTTGGATACGTCCGCATTTGGCAAACTCTCGCAGGCACAAATGTATTTTGATGTCTTCTCTCCTGAGTCCAGTTTATTTCCTACAGCTAGTGTGTGTGTGGACAGGTGGTGCTGAGTATTTGAAAATATCAGACTGCAGTATTCATCTATCCATCCATCCACTTCCATTTATCCATTTGTTCCTTTATACGTGTGTCTGTCTGTTCGTCCATCCTGCCCTTATTGAACACCGACGTATTCTGTGCAAGCACTTTGCCCTCTTGTGTATTTGTGGAGTCGGGAAATCTTAGGTTGCAAGGGAATTTGAAAGTTATTTGACATAGTTCTTATCAGATGAATGCATCTTCTCTGTAGATCTGCTGGCAAGTGACAATTCAGCCTTCCTCCAGCAGTGGAATATATCTCTCCGACTGAGAACAGTTTCTTGTATTAAACTGAAACCTACTTTTCAGTAGCTCCCCTCAGAAACCTCTTGTCAGAGCCCCACCCAGCTAAGGATACTGAAGAGCTGCTCTCTGTCTACTTGCCCATCCCAGTTCCTAAATCAACTCCTCAGTTGGCTGGTTTCTAAATTAATCTTAATCTAGCCCGATGGCACATTAGGATTGGCACTCCTATCAGAGAATGGGATCAAGGGCCATGTCTGATGTCTGATAGGTCTGGGGGCGGGTGATGGCATTCTAAGCTACACCATTTAAGCTCCCACTCTGGTACCTGGCCCTTGTGCCTTTGTTTCCATCTGGTTTGGGGTGGTCACTCTGACGACGTCCCACTCTGAATTGTAACTGGGATCTTAACAACTTTCCAGTCTTTTCCTGTCTGTCTACCCCCAACCATTGAATGACTGGGATCAGTCTGGAACTATGACGCCCATCTCTGCCACTTCAGACGGAACTCTTAGGAACTGATGCCATTTGAAATTGAGCCTGGGCTAGCTATGCATTTTGGAGCATTCTAATCTAGATTCTTTGTTTATTTCCTTAAGGCCAGTACTAATGCCACATAAGTCCCACAACTCTGGCACTCCCTTTCTCTGGATTTCTCTGCTTAGTCTTATCTTTGGAGTTCTAGCCTGCAATCAGTTATGCATATCAGTTCTAATTCTAGCCCATGCGGCCAAGCATATGATAGCTCTTCATATATTTGAAGATGCAAGTTTTCTTTTGCTGTATAACAAACCGGAGCTTAAGCTCACGAACCGTGAGATCACTACCTGAGACGAAGTCCAACACTTAACAGACTAAGCCACCCAGGTGCCCCTAGAGATGTACTTCTAAGTGGCTTACTTACATGGGCTGGCAGACAGCTTGACTGGGGCTGTTGGCTGGCTGCCTCGATTATGCTACATGAAGCTGCTTGATATTTTTTACTACATGGTGACTTGATTCTCAGAGATAGGTAATGGAAGGTGTCAGTCTTATTTAAGACTGGGCCTGGAACTGGCACGATATCACTTTCCCTTCATTCTCTTGGTCAAAATGGCCACAGAATAGGCCAGATTCAAATACTGGGAAATATAACTCCACTTCTTGATGGAGAGAATTGACAAAGGTTTTGCAGCCATCTGTTATTTATGACATTACCATTGGCATATTTTCCCCTATTTTCCTTGCTCCACCCCTGCTCCTAACTTTCAGTCTTGTCTTCTCTTCTCTAGGCTAAAAAGCCCTTGTTGCTTTCTCACTAATGCAATATTTTAGTGTAAGCCTATTGTGGAGAACAGAACAAGAATTTCACCTCCTTTCTATTAAAGTTTGTATCTTTCTTGATGTAACCGACGGTCGTATTAACTTCCTTAAGGGTTACATTTCATAGTTAACTGACACTGAACTTATTACTGATTATGCCCCTAAGGCTTCTTGTTCTAATGTCCTGTTGGTATGGCATGAAACTTCTGTCTTATACTTGGAAAGCTAGATTTTGGATTCAATTCAGTTATTTAATAGCTGTCCTTGTGAAGTTTCACCTTGTTAGATCTAAACTACTGCCCTTGCCTATGAAGATAATTTAGATTCTTGTCTTTTAACATAGCAATGTTCAGTCAACATGAAGTTGATGGCTGTGCCCTTAGGTGTTCAGGCAAATAATTGAGAAAAATGTTAAACAGCCTGGATATAGAACCATGTGGTCTGACACTTGTAGGATGACACAGGAATCATCACTCAATTCTTCAATTGTCCTTGCACTTATCATGTAAAATTTTACTTCATGTCACGGTGTATCATGAAAAATCTCTTCAACTTTTCTGCGGAGGTTCAGATGCTTTGCATCTACTCTATTTCCCAGATGTTGCAACCCAGCAGCCCTGATGAAGAAGGAAAAACTGCTAGACAAATATGACGTTTTCTTAATGAAAATGTACTGTGTTCCAATAAGCCCCACTCCTCTTTCAGGGTCTCATTGACTTAAAGCTTTTTATTTTTTGCTTATTTTTTCAAAAATTAGTTTGATGGAGGGGTGCCTGGGTGGCTCCATTGGTCGGGCGTCTACCTTCAGCTCAGGTCATGATCCCATGGTCCGTGGTTCAAGCCCCACATCAGGTTCTGTGCTGACAGCTCAGAGCCTGGAGTCTGCTTCCGATTCTGTGTCTCCTCCCTCTGCCCCTCCTCTGCTTGCACGCGCGCTCTCTTTCTCAAAAATAAATAAACATTAAAACAAATTAAAAAATAGTTAGATGGAGGTGTATTTACATAAATCTGAAATGTATAACTTGATGAATTTTGACAGAAGTATGTATAGTCCCTTCAAACCACCACTGTAACTGTGACTCAGAACATTTCCACCAGCTTCCAAGGTTTCCTCCTGCCTCTTTGCAGTCACCCCTTCCCCTGTCCCCCATCCTCAGGCAACCACCGATTTTTCTGTCATGATAGGTTACTCACACTTTCTAGAATTTCATAGAGAGTATACAGTATGCACTTGTTTTTTTTGTGTGTGTTTGGCTTCTTTTAGTCAATACTAAGACTTTGGGATTCTCCACACCATCGCTCTCTCAGTGGTATGTTCCTGTTTAGTGCTGTGTGATACTCTGTTGTAGGGATAGAACACATTTTGTTTATCCACTTCCCTGTTGGTGGACATTTGTTTCTAGTTTTTGGCTATTATGAGTGAAGCTGCTTTGAATATTCATGTAGGAGTCTTCATGTAGACATGTGTTTTCATTTCTCTTTGGTACCTGGACTGCTTCTCCTTTTTTTGTTTTTGTTTTTGTTTTCCTTTTCACCAGACTGTTCCTGCCTAGAGTGAACATCACCATTCGGCAGTTTTTGAAAGCTAACGTATGCCCTATTTTGGAAATCATAGCAAAAGTTACCTTCCCCCAACCTTCCGGTATAACTTGAGAGTCCTCAAAACTCTCCATTTACAAGTTCTTCCAATTCTTTAAACACAGTTAATTTGTTTAGAGAATTTATTGTCTTATAGCAAGCAGGTTTGGGGGCAAGTATTGAATGTTCAAAATGTGTGCCAGAGTAAGCACTATATCATCTAATTTTCTGTTCACAACAATTATATAAGAAAGGTACTGTTTTTTTTGTTTTTTGTCTTGTTTTGTTTTGTTTTTGTTTTTTGAGAGAGACAGAGAAAGAGAGAGCACACACACAAGCAGGGGAGAGGGGCAGAAGGAGAGGGAGAGAGAGAATCCTTATCCAGTGTGGAGCCTGACACAGGGCTTCATCTCACAACCATGAGATCATGACCTGAACCGAAATCAGGAGTCAGATGCTTAACCAACTGAGCCACCCAGGTGCCCCAAGAAAGTACCGTTTTAATTTTATTTTTTTAACAGGTGAATAAACAGGAGCATAGAGAAATGAAGCAACCTGCCTAAGTTCTGATCGCTAGGGAGCTAAGTTTGTAAGCTGTGTGTTTGTCTCTGGAGCTGGAGTCCAAACCACTTCACAATATAAAAGAGACAACGAAGATTATGATATGAAAACTGCGCGTGCAACGTGATGCGTGTTTATAGGAAAGAAAGGTTACTCTGGGTGAGGAAAATGAAGAATGTCCTTAAAGAGGAAGTGATAGCTAAAGTGGGTCTTGAAAACCGGATGAATATGGATGGTAAGGTAGGGACAAAAGGATATAAAATTCAGATGGACAGGTGGCCTAAGCAAAGGCCCAGTGGCAGGAATGGGAGCATCATCCAGCTGCCTCACTGCAGATCTGTGCACTGATGGGAGACCAGGGAAAAAGGGGTCATGAGATTAGGTATAATGGCAGGCAGACTGTGGTCAGACCACCAGTTTTTGAATGACGGTCTAGGGAGATGACCTTGACTTAATTGTGATGTATGGTGGGAGACACTCTTGCAGGCTGTGCTGAAAGATTAATATGATGGCTTTAAATGAATCAAAGGAGGATGACAGCAAAATTAGGAAAGCCAGTCAGGAATCTGTTGCACTTAAAAAACAAAGCCAAACAAAAACAAGGCCCTGAATCAGAGTGGTGGCAGGGGCAAATCCTGTATTGGAAGAGTCGACTGAATTCTGCTTAGTGTTAGAAATTCAAATGATGTTTGTATCATTTACTCTTTTGGGTATAATAGATATATTTGGGTATAAAGTTTTAAGTACTTAATTGCATTTATGCCTGTTGATATCTTTCTGATTTTTCAAATTTATAAACACAGATCTCTCAAGTTATGCCATTTGCATGCAGAAGGAATTAAGATGTCAATAAATTGAAATTATCTATTTCGTTAACTATGCTGTTTTTTTACCCTTAATTGGGTAATACTAGATTAGTAACTGTTTCGGGTGACATCTCTTTTTGATTATATCTAAAAGACCTCATCACATTTTACAGTGACATAAATATTTAATAAAGGTGTCTGACTTAATAAAGTTTAAGTATACAATTAAAGAGCTTGCAGAATACCCACATATATTTTATTTATCGAGGCATATTTCATATGCATGTTAACGTACGATCTAAAATGTACAGTTTGATGAATTTGACAAATGTCTATGTACACAATACCTCACCCCATCGAGATAGGGTCTCCTCGTTACTCACAAAGTGCCTTGGGCTTCTCCCAGACAGTCCTGCACCATTCCAGACCCCAGGACCACTCTGCCCTTCTATCAACCATACGTTGGTTTGACTGTGCTAGAATTGCGTGCAAAGGGAGTCATGCATCACATACTGTTTTATGTTTAGCTACTATCACTTAACACAGTGTTTTAGAGATTCGTCCATGATTGTTGCATAGATCTGTGGTGCTTTCATTTTGATTGTCGAGTAGCGTTCCCGCATATGAGTATACACCATTTCTTTAGCCATCTGTCTGTTGGTTTGGGTTCTTTTCAGTTTGGGAGCATTATGAATATTTTTGTGCAGGTCTTTCTGTGGACATGTGGTTGCATTTCTTGGACAAATACCACGTCTGTATCATATGGGAGGTGTATGTATAACCTTTAAAAATGCTAAAATGTTTTCCAAAGTATTTATATTTTTTAAATATATCTTAGGATTGTGTGGTTCTGGACTTCTTTTTTGTATAAAGCAGACCACAAGACTTGATTAAGAATGCAATATTCACATTAGGCTTACAATGACATTTCCCGTGACAATGAGGACTTTGTGATTATAGATGGCTAGCTTAGCCACCAACACCATTTTCCCCATAATTATGCTATAAATTAGGGGTGACCCTTGAGCCTCTTCTAGTAAGAACTTCAGTATCTGGAAGGTGAACATGAAATTCTCCAAGGTGTTTTTAAGTGGTACCTAAAGGAAAAACATGCTGTAATGTCACATAAGTTAATAATTTTAAGGAGCCTATAGGCCCGGCAGTGAAATTAAATGCTTAACAATAATTCAAAAATGGCTTACAGAAACTTAAAAATGTGAATCATTTAGTGGGGCTGAAATTATGCTCCTGACATATATGTGTGACACACGAGAGCACTTACCTGGGAATTTATTACCAGCTTCTGAGCAAACAAAGCCTGACCTACATTTGACTAAAGTCAGCTGTCTTTGGTTAATCCTATGGGCTTCTTTTTATTAATGTCACAATTGCTAATGTGGTATAACATTGTCATTACTGAATAGCACCGCGGGATGAGTTGCAGCTGTTATCTCTCTTTCTGAACCTACTGAGTCATTAAATCTGAGTTTGGGGGAATACAAGTTGTAAAGATTATTCAAATTCTGATTGAGAAATAGGACTACTGGGAAATTGTAGGTACATAAAGTAAAACTTTGAATCAATCAAGGGTTTTTTGTTTTGTTTTTTTTTTTGGTAAAGCTTAAATGTTCAAAATTGTTCCTTAGGTTTAATTTGAAATCAAATGTCAAAGAAATAGAGGGTAAACATAAGAAAATAAAAGAATAATAATATTTATATGCAAAATCCTTCTTGCTGATGGGAAAGTGATGTGTTGTGATTGAGAAAATAGTAGGAAGATGATTTCCTTGAAAACACTGTAGCATTTTGTCTCAAGAATCCTAATGTTAATTTAAGAAGAATATGCCTTTGTTCTAACAAGACAGAGAATAATCGATTTCTCTTTAATCGCTAAGGGGAATTTTGTTGTATTGCTTTTGGCAGTCCCGCAAAAATTTCTTCTTTTAGAATTCTTACTTTGCCTTTGGTCATGATTAGTACTTAGTGAAGGGTATAATCCTGCAGTTCCTAACTGAGCCAAAGTACCTTAGGGTGCCTCAGAAAATTTTCAGTTTTTGAGGGGAGTATAGCAATATTCGGTATTTCTTGGATACCACATAAACTACTAGCTCAGGATAGTTTTCAGTTTCTTCAATAAGATTGTACTACATTCTTCTCAGTGGTGTCATATATTTGTGAAGCTGTGTTTTTGACAGTTGCTATACTAAGTAACTATTACAACATGAAAAGCAGAGTGGAATGCGGGATGTGGGCAGTGTCCAATCTGATTCTAAAATTTGAGAAGTTACGCAGTGCCCTATGGACACACACATCCCAATTAGTAAGTACTTGTGGTTATTTGAGGATGAAATAAAAACATATTTTCCTTCAGTTTAAGCGTATCATTGTTTTCAAATAGCTAGTAAGTTATTTGGACCTAAAATAAGCAACAAACAGAAAAAACAAAAACTCTTACCAAGTAGGGACCTGACTACTTAGTAAATAGAACAGTTGGTTATTTCATTTAGGCTGGGGACACTGAGAAAATCATGGGTCACCAAGGATCCCTCAAAAGTGAGACATTTTGGGAACACCTGGAATAATCTGATGATCACTTAAATACTTTCTGATCTGTTACGTTTATTCAAGTCCTGTTTATGTTTATTCTGGCCTGTTTTTGATGTTATTTGAAAATGTTGGAAGCAACGGGAGTTCAGAGATTGGCATTTCTGAAGCTCATTTTTCCCGGATGATATTTCGGAAGCCAGACGTCTGCAGTGACTTCATTGACTCCAAGCAAAAATTTTAAGTTGAAAAAGCTCGTCATTTGCATCACAGCCACAGGCATAGAGGTCCTGGATACCTGGACCGCCTGTTTCCACGGCACTGCTAAGAGCGTAGTCTGTGGACCAGCAGTCATTAGCAATGCAGAATCTCAGGCCCCACCCCAGGCCTGCTGAACCTGAACATGCATTATAAGAAAAGAACTCTAGGTGATCACATGCATATTAAAGTTTGAGAAGCATGGCTCTATCATTCTATCCAATCCCACCTCAGCCTTCCTGCACAGAATCCCTCATTCCCTTTGAATGTGTCTTTAAGACCTAGTTTCTCTGTGCCCTTTACTATCCACTAGGCAAACTTCCTAATGAATTAATGCTTGATAATAGTTGAAATGTGCTATCATTTAGATAAGACTTTGAAAAAACTGTCACACTGGATTGTTATTTTTGTCTTGTAGATGCCTTCACCGTTACTTTCTTATCTTCTAGCTATAGTTTTGAGGGTCAGGCTCACTACACACCCCAAAATGTGGTGTGTTCCCTGGTGTGGAACAGAAGGCATGGGTGTCGGGCATGTGAGATGGAAGAATGCGATGTTAAAAGTGAGAAAAGTCTTTTGCATGCTACCCAGAGAGGGGTTGTTCCGGGTTCCCATGTCACTTAAAGGGAAACTTTCACCTTGTGCAGAGCCCTTGATGTCCTGCAAGTGAAGATGTCCTCACATTCCTTGCAGCAGGAGCCCACTAAGGTGGCACCCACCTTGACTTCCAAATGGGACAGTACACAGCGATGGCATCTGAGTCACACATCCGAACAGAACCCGAGAGTCGCTTCTGCTGGCAGCTCCTGCCCTTGAAAACCCGGCTGATGTCAGTGTCATTTCCTCCAAGAATACTGGCCAGGGAGCTGTGCTACAGTTGGCTGCTGCCACCAGAGCCACGTCTATGGCTGGCCGCTTCATTCCTGGAACCTTCACCAACCTGGTCCCGGCAGTCTTCCCAGAGCCACGACTTCCGGTGGATGCGAATCCCATGGCTGACCACCAGCCGCTCACAGAGGCATCTCGCATTGTCCTGCCTACCTCTGTGCCTTAACCTGTGTAACACAGATGCTCCTCTGCACTGTGTGGACATTTCCTTCCCACCCGGCAGTAAGGGAGCTCGCTCAGCAGGTCGCAGGCGGCGGGAGCGGGCGCCCTAAAGTTCTGCGCATGTGCGGCGCCCGCCCCGACCACGCACCAGAGGGCACACGTGATCTCCCCTTCTGCAGAGATCCCGAAGAGCTCGGAAAGGAAGAGCAGGCTGCTGCTGACAAGACCGTGACACAGGAGGCATTTCAGGGTGAATGGGCTGCTCCAGCTTCCCAACACGTGGATCCTCAACCCGGGGCCAAAGGCGGGTCCAAGGGCGCAGGTGCCCTGTGGGCCTCTTCAGCGGGCTCCTCCCGAGGACTGGTCTGCAGCTCCCGCCGCTCACGTCCCTGCCTGGGTAAGAACAGCCACTGAGTGGTCTTAAACTCTTCTTTCACAGACTTCAACAGAAAACGGACAACAAGCAGTTCCCCCAACCCCCGCAAAAAAGTGGGAAAGGGCCACTTTACGGCAGCAGAAACGAAGGCTTTGTAAGCAGTGATTGCTCTGTATTCCAGTAACAGCAGGGCTGAGAATGGAACCTGGGTCCTCTGATTCCAGTTCTGCTTTCCGGTGAAAGTGATGACAGCAAACATTGACCGAATTCTTTTTTTTTTTCTTTAAGTTTATTTATTTATTTTGAGAGAGCATGTGAGAGAAAGTGGGGTAGGGGGAGAGAGAGAGAGAGAGAGAGAGAGAGAGAATCCCAAGAAGGCTCTGCACCACGAGTGCAGAGCCCCATGCGTGTCTCCAACCCACGAACCAGATCATGACCTGGGCTGAAATCAGATGCTTAACCTACCGAGCCACCCTGATGCCCCTGATTGAGATTGAATTATTCAAAAAAAAAATTTTTTTTTAACATTTCTTCATTTTTGAGAGACAGAGGGAGACAGAGTGTGAGTGGGGGAGGGGCAGAGAGAGAGGGAGACGCAGAATCCGAAGCAGGCGCCAGGCTCCCAGCTGTCAGCACAGCCCCACACAGGGCTCGAACTCACTGACGGTGAGATCATGACCTGAGCTGATGTATGATGCTTAACTGACTGATCCACCCAGGTGCCCTTGAGGTTGAATTCTTATTATGCGCCAGGCACTCAACTGTGACCAACGCGTGTGTTGTCATTGTTCTAGGTAGGCACGATACTTTTTATTTATGCCACATATAATGGAGATGCCATTACTCTCCTCATTTTGCAACTGAGGAAACAGAGCAAAAGGACATTATAACCGAGGGTAAACGTCTTTTATTTGTTGAATATCCCATCCCACTTACGAATTTCTTGTCTCTCAGCTTTAGATTCGTCCTTCAGTATTTGCTGTATGATAGTGGATTGGACTTTTTTGGGCATTTCTTCTTTTCAGTGGGATGAGGTTGAACTTTGTCAGTAGAGGGAGCTGGAGGGACATTGCAGGAGGAAGGGGCACTCTTCCTTGTACTGGCTGCTGGGTTTGCTTTCCCCTGCTCCTGCCGCCTTCAGGGGTGTGTGTGGTGCAGGGGACGGCTGGTATTGTTTTGCCCCAGCTGTGCATGTACCTGAGTGGGCGGTCCCCTAGCAGCCTGGGCCCAGTGACCACCTCGTTCTGGCCCTTCTGATGTGAGCATTGCGTGTTCCAGCCCTGGTGCCCCCAGTGGCCTGCCAGCTCCTTCTGTGTGCCCTCCCACTAACCCCTGCTGGCTTGTGCCCCAGAGGTTTGCTTCCCGTGGCTCTCCGGGTGCAGGTGCTGTGTGCTCCAGGCCTGGCACCCGCCGTGGTGCCCGGACTCGCTCTGCATGCCACATCAGCCACAGCTCTGCCGTACCTAGGGGGCGGGGCTTGCTGTGGCTTGCCTAGTAACTCAGGCAACCTCGTGAACTTCTTTACCATCCCCTGGGCTGCAACCACATCTTTGACGAGATCTGAACCTCAGCCTTGGGGAGGCAGCCAGATTGGTTGTTTTTCAAAGTTTCTCCTTCCCTGGATTCACCCGTGATCCAAGGTATCCTTTAGAGTTCTTTGTATATCTTTACAGTTATTCTCCTCAGTTTAAAAACTCTTTATATTAAACTTCTGTTTGATTATTGTGTGGTTTCTGTTTCCTGATATCTGATTTGATACAATCTGGTATAGATTGTACACTCTGATATAATCTCTTCCCCTCTCCTACCCAGAATAATCTCTTCAACTGTCTACTTTGTTTTATTTATGTTTATTTTATTTACTTATGTACGATGACAAAGGTGTTTTTCTATGACACTGATAAGTCAGTTCTGTCTCTTGGATTCAGGGAGTGGACAAGGTGGTCTCTAGAAATTGATTGATTCCTTAACATATTCATTCATAAAAAATTTTACTAAATGCAGGGGCGCCTGGTGGCTCAGTTGGTTGAGTGTCCATCTTCAGCTCAGGTCATGATCTCACAGTTGGTGAGTTCAAGCTCCACGTTGGGCTCTCTGCTGAGTCGGGCTCTGTGCTGACAGCTCGGAGCTCGGAGCCTGGAGCCTGCTTCAGATCCTGTGTCTCCCTCTCTCTCTGCCCCTCCCCCACTAGTGTGTGCGCTTGCTCTCTCTGTCAGTTGCTTTCAAAAATGAAACATTAAAAAATTAAAAACAAATAAACAAAAACTTTTACTGAATGCATATTTTATGCAAAGCGTATGGGTTTCCAAGGTGGATTAAGGCACTGTCTTTGCATAGATGAACTCACAGTCCTGTAGAGGAGGCACACATTTAAACAGGGTAAATTAGAACACACTGTGATAACTATTATAGTTGAAATGTGAGCATCACTTTCTGGGAACACAATGACAGAAAGACTCATTCTGTCTGAGGTAGTTGGTGCAGCCCCATCAGAACTGGATCTGGAGGAGTTTTCCCAGTTCCAAAGGATATGAAAGTCTGTTTATATGGATCACTGTATGGTTATATATGGGGTTATGTAGATAATTAGAGACTAAGTTTCTAGACTTTCTTTATTGGAGAGAGAGAATGTTAATATGCTAGTAAAGGTAACACAGAAAGAGGGATGGTAAAATATTGCTGTGCTGGACCAGACATAGTCCTGGCTTTGTCATCAACTCACTGGGGGGCCCCTGGACACAGAGTAAACTCTGTGAAACTATGCTTGTCCAACTGTAACTGGAAACACTTAGATTATAGTCCTGAGCGTCTCTTCTAACTCTAAATGGTATATAATTTAAAAGAACGTATTCAAATAGCAGATGCTAGATTTATGAAACCAAAACAGAATTTTTATCATAAGCATTCTGCATTGGCTCTTTTTAAAAAAAGAAGTAAGGTAACATTTGATTAAATAATAGAAGGCATCTTGGAGGAGAACTCACAAATAGTCGTTTCAGTCTGGATGAGGTAGTGTGTCTATTGTTAAATTATTTGTCTCCAAGAGATGTTTATAATCATGAAGTGCTGGCTCCATAATGGATATTTTATATTTTCTGAGAAAATATAATAAAGTCAACCTTGCTGACAGCCTTCATGTTTTGACACATCTTTAATTAAACTGGTGGCTAAAGATAGATGTTTCTAGGGCTCAAATGGTAAAAGGGCAAATCATCAGATCTCCTCTTGCGGAAATTTTTCAGAGGCTTGGGAGAGAAGCTGAGAAATGGATTCCTCAATGAATATCATGGTTGAGGAAGAAAATGTCTAGAGTGTTTGTATATTAATTTATCAGTATGGTGTTGTTAAAAGTCTCAGAGAATATTAGTGTTTGAAATTATTTTAAGATACTTAACACTGGAGGTGGCAAATGGGATTTTTAACAGACTCTACTTATTCTGTCTATAATAGCATAGTATTATGATTGAGGAAATGGGCTTGGGAGTAAGTTTGCCTTGGCTGAATCTCTAGTTCCAGAATTTAGCAGCTGTGATAATTTTGAAAGGTCACTTAAACTCTCTTAGCGTTAAGTTTACAGGTCTGCAAAATAAGGACTGCAATAATGGTACTTACATTATGGGATTAAAAGAGGTGATACATGACATGAATTGCAATGGTGTCTGGCAAAGAGAAAGCACTCAATAAAAGTTAAGATTTATTATGATCACTAGAGCAGATACCTCAGGAAAACAATATGGAGGACAGATGCCAAGAAGGATGGGTACAAGTCTTGGATTAGGAGCTTACTAATTACAATTATTAATTACTAATTGAATCCTTGGATTAGTCCATTATGTCCTTCAATTTCTGAGTTTTTTTTATTGTAAAGTTGCACTTTTTATTTCTGCTTCCTTCCCTTATATAATTGCTGTAAGAACAAAGTGAAAATGTGTACGCGAAAGTACTCTCTGTATGTCATGGGCCAATGGAAGTGATTACTGTGAGACAAGATCATCTTTCCCCCTGAGGTTCTTTGTTCTTTCCTCCATCATCCTAGTGTATAGGAGTCTTGAGTAAGGCCTAGTCAGAAGACGGATACTTGTTTAGTATAATGATGCACCTTTTCTTTTTTTTCTCTTCCATCAAAATTAAAGATTTATTTGCGAAAGACCTTGTTTTTTTTTTTTTTTAAGTTTATTTGTTTATTTTGAGAGGGCGAGGGAAGGGCAGAGAGGGAGAGAGAGAATCCCAAGCAGACTCTGTGCTGTCAGCACAGAGCCTGGTATGGGGCTCGAACTCAGAAACCACGAGATCATGACGTGAGCTGAAGTTGGACACTTAACCACTGAGCCAACCAGGCGCCCCAATTCTGTCAGAGACCTTGTTAAGAGGATGGAAAGAAAAGCTACAAATTGAGAGAACATATTTACATACCACATATCTGACAAAAAGACTTTTTTTCCAGAATAAAGAAACTCTGACAGGTAACAATAAAGGAATTAATAATAATCTAACTTGAAGTGGGCAAAATACATCAATAGCATTTCACTGAAGAGGATTTGCATATGACAAATATGTATTTTAAAAGATGTTCGATACCATTAGCCTTTGGAAGATGGAAATTAAGAGCAGGTTGAGATATCACCACATACCTATTAGAATCAGAACTAGAAATCCTATCAATGCTGGCAAGGAGGCAGAGAATCTGGTCTGTCATACGTTGTCAGTGGGATATACACAGTAGTGCAGCCACTCTCGACAACAGCCTGGAAGTTCTTATAAAACATGTGCACTTACCATACAACCCAGCAATTACAATTCTAGGCATTTATTCCAGAGAAATGAAGACTTATATTCACATAAAGCCTGTACACAAATTATCAAAGAAGCTTCATTGGTAATAAACAAAACCTGGAGACGACCCAAATGTTCTTATTGGGTGAATGGTTAAATAAACTATGGAATAATCATACCAAGAAATACTATCCAGCAGCAAAAAGAAACAGATTATTGATACACACAACGATTATGGGTGGATATAATGAGAATCGTCCTGAGTGAAAAAAAATATCAATATCAAAAGGTTAAATGTGACATTTTTAAATGATGAAATTGTTAAAATATTTTTAACGTTTATTTATTTTTGAGAGACAGAGAGAGACAGAGCATGAGCAAGGGAGGGGCAGAGAGAGCAAGACACAGAATGTAAAGCAGGCTCCAGGCTCTGAGCTGTCAGCACAGAGCCTGATGTGGGTTTTGAACCCATGAACTGTGAGATTATGACCTGAGCCGAAGTCGGGCGCCTAACCGACTAAGCCACCCAGGTGCCCCAAAATGATAAAATTGTTTAGATGGAGAATAGAATCGTGGTTGCCCAAAGTTGAAAATGGGGTTGGAGGGTTGTATGGCTATAACTCTATAGATTTAGAGCTGGCAGGTGAGTGTCTTACCTTTAACTGCACTCTGCTGCCTCATGTAATGGTGCATCTTTCCCATGGCATATTCTGTTGATTCTGTCCAAAACATATTGAACTCCATCCATGTCTTTGTCTCATTTGCTGCCACCTTAGTGCAAGATACCATTTCCTCTGTCTTTGAGGAAGTTGCCACTTCATTGGTATTCTGCTTCTACTCCTGACTTCTTGTAAGTCATTTTCCATTTGATTTCTAGGGTAATGTCGCTCTCCTGCATAACGCCCTCTAATAGCTTCCCCTTAGACATAGAATAAAACCTTAACTTTATACCACAAAGTCATATATGATCTAATTCCTGCTTACTTCTCTGATATAATCTGCTGCTGCTTTCATGTTGCCCACTGTATGCTGGCCTCATGAGCCTGCCTTCTATTTTTTGAGGAAGGCAAGTTCATTCTTGACTTAAGAGCATTAATATAGTTGTTTTGCCACCCTAGAGTATGCTTCCTCCTGCTGGCTTCCCTCTGATTCTCTTGCTATGACTATTTCTTATCATTTTGTGGTCTCCCAGAGATGCTTTTTCTGGGTTTTTCATTGCACATTCCTATTTTAATTTTCTCCATAGCTTTTATCACCATCTGATGTTCTCTTTGAAGGTTAGCTTCAGGAGAACAGCATCCTTATCTGTCTTATATGATGCTTCACTCCTAGGACCTAACAAGTATATGGCATGAAATATGTGCTAAAAATATCCGTCAATAGGACATATAAGTTAAACTTTGAAAGGGGTTAACACTAACAATAAAATATTGCTTCTCTTCCTCCTCCTCCTTTTTTCACTTAAAAGACTCTAAAGGACTTAGAATCTCCTCCAGGATAGGATCTCAAAGGCCTAAATATATCTCCTTCATATACTTACCTCATGGAGTCTGGAGAAGAAGCCATCTAGAAGCCATCTCTTGATGATGGAGTTGACATCTTGGGAGAATAACAAATAGAGAAAAAAGCCTGAGGGTACCACCAGCAGTGAAATGGATCTTTAGCAGTAGAATATCTCCAACTCAGCTATTGTATATTCATACAATGGAATATAAGAAAGAGAGAAATGCTGCTACATGCAACAACACAGAGGACTTTTATGGTCATGATGATGAATGAAAGAAGTATTTATATGAAGTAAAAGAGTAGGCAAAATAAATCTGTGGTGACTAGCAGAAAGGTAATAGTGGTTACCTTTCGGGGAAGGTATTCACCAGGAGGGGGCATGAGGGAAACTTTTAGAATTTTGGAAATACTCTATATGCATATGTAAAAATTTATTCCCTTTCTTATTTAATACAACAGAATAAAAGGATTTGAAAAATCCATTAGTGTAGTCATAAGAAAAAGACTGAGGAGGGAGTCATGGGGGAAAAGAAGAGAGAAGGAGACCAGAGACTGCAGATTCATTTAAGGTAGACCTAGCTTGGACCTGTGAACCTTGAGCTCTGTGGGTAGGTAAGATAAACCAGCGTGAAATTTCCCATTAAGACTTCACCTACATATTTTCCAAGACTTAATCACTCTAATTATGGGATCATAACTCCAGTGCCCAAAGCATACTCAGGAGGTCCAACATTGCTTAAGAATCAAGATTTTAGTAGCAAAAGCGAGTATAGGAAATGCTGAGTTCTGGAATTTTTTAAAAACAGCATAAACAGTGACACATTGCATGCAAAATTCAGCTGAATGATAATGAAAAAGTAACAAGGCTGACTGCCCTCTGAATTAAAACAACAACAAGACAGTATAAGTTTCTCATGCACAGTAATCACAGAGGATTCGATGGCACAAATTAGTCAAGGGAAAAGCCGTCACCACTTAACCTCCCTTCATGTACGAATCCATATTTCCCTCTAGGTTAAAATGAAATCTCCTTCTTTAGTATCATGTTCCCCTGAACTCTGTGGAGGGAAGGTCATGGGAATAGGGTCAGCTGGCAGGAGACATGGCATTCTGAGGCTTGTATAGCCATTTAATTAAATGAAATAACAGTCGATGCCAATAGACTGCTGCTTGGATGATTTGCATTCCCCATAAATTATGGGGCAGATATTTATCCTTTGTGGAGAAGGGTTACTTTCCTCCCTTTTGGCTCAAGTTCCCTCTGATTTTTCAGAATGATCAAGTGCTTGGAAATAAATTTTGTGTGGTTTTGTTTTATTATTAAAGATGTGAGGGCAGGGGGTGAGTGTGTGTAGCTGAAAAGCCAATTCCTAACATAAAGTCCTTTCCTCACTTGTGCACATGAAACTTGCATTTCCATGAGCATCCGTGGCTGGCATTTTGAAGAGCATCATGCTTGCAATTCTTTATAGAAGACTCAAGGTTGGCTTAAAGAGTTGGCTTGAAAAGCACAGCTTGTTTCCGTATTTCAACAGAACAAAATAGCTCATCTAGTTTGCAATCTGCAGCCATCCTGAATTGGGTAGCATTGCAGTAAGTGGTATATTAGTTCCTGTCTTTTAGAGTCCCTGTGGGTTTCCTCTTTAGTTGTCCTGCTTTATTTGACCATTTATAAGCATATATGTGGCATGTTCTTCCCACCCTGTTGAGATTTCTCTAGCCTGTGCTTAAAGGTGGAACTACACTATTAAGAATAAACTGGTTTCTCTGGCTTGTGCTTTTCCTATTCACACAGGGACTTAGGTTCCTGTGGGGTACCCCTCAAGTATTTCTAGGTCTTCCTAATAGGTATCTCATATATGATTACAAACCAGCTGGTCTCATGCTGCATGCTACCATGTCAACATACAATTATGTGTCTGCCACAAGTGAGGCCCAGCAGTTCTTGAGATGGCAAAACCAAAGTGGGGAAGAATATGTTATGATTTAAAGATATGGCGAGGCACCTGGGTGGCTCAGTCAGTTAAGGGTCCGACTATGGCTCAGGTCATGATCTCACAGTTCGTGCGTTTGAGCCCTGCATTGGGCTCTGTGCTGACAGCTCACAGCCTGGAGCCTGCTTTGGATTCTGTGTGTCCCTCTCTCTCTGGCCCTCCCCACTTGTGCTGTGTCTCTCTCTCTCAAAAATAAAATAACATCACAAAATATTACAAAAATATTTGGCTTCAGGGAGAAGGAATTATGATGGTGGAGTAGCATGGAGATGCTGAGCTTGTCTCATCCCTGAGATGCAGCTAGGTCAGCACCAAATCATTGTGAACACCTAGGAAATTGACCTGAGGATCAACACAGCAGTCTTCATAACTTGAGCCATAGAACTCAGTAGGTACCCAGTGCAGAGAGGTGAACTGGGGGAAAGAAAAGCCACAGAGGGTAGGGAGCTGTTCTGTGGAGAGAGGATGGGGAAAGAGAAAGCGGGAGAGTGTGGCACATCCGGGTTGTTGAATAAAAGCAGTCCCCCAAAAGTAGCTGGAGAGAAAGAGTAAAACACTCGTAGGAGACTAAACAAGAAATATGTTCCCCCAAACCATTGATGGGAAGAAAGGAGAGGGTTTCAGTACCACCAGGATTCTGTAAACAGTGGAGTGCAGAGTCTGAAGGTTTGGAGCTTAGTCCCTGCTGGTGCTCTGGTGAGGATAAAGGTAAACCCCAGGAGTAGGCAGTCGGGTCTGAGGGCTCCATGTGTCACATGGGGAGAAGCTGCTCCCCTGCGTGGAGTGCATTTGGTAGAGGCCATATGGCCTCCCCACGAGCAAAGGTCCCAGCGGACCCAGGAGAGCAGCCACGTTTGCCGGTATTGGGAAAAAGATGCCAAAGTGCCGTGAAACCTGGCACCAAGTTGTGTGCTGTGATTTGCCATAATCTCTGAACCTCTTCTGCTGAGTGATCACATGAACATTTTTGGAGGCAAGGTGGCACCCAGCCATTGCTCAGCAAGACCCCCCCTCCAGGGAGTTGTCATGGTCCAAGCCACAGGGGTCTCTGAAGGGTGGGGTTTTGAAACACAACCCCATCTGAGATAAAACTCTGGAGGGAAGTGCTGCCTGGTAGGCACATGGCTTGGACCTGGACAGGGTAGAGGCACGGAGTGGACAGAGGCCTGAGACAAAGGAGGGGTGCTTTATTGTGGGCTAGTAAGAATGCTAAGTTCCGGTGCCCTAGAGACTAGGGAGCTGGGTGAAGTCATTTCCACCTCTCCTCTCTCCCCAGCATGCATGCCACACTGATCCATCCCAGTAAGCTAAGCAGCACCACCTAGTGGAGAACAATGCCCAACTGCATCCTCCAAGCACATCTCCTAGAAGACCAGCACAAGTCACTCCACCTGCTTAGTGTAAGGATTATAGAGAGCTTCATAGTTTCGGTTCTAGGGGAAACTGGGTGTAACTTCATTTGGGTTTCATTATGTTTGCTGGTTCAGTTATGTGTTTGTTTTCTTTGCCTTCTGGCTTTGCTTGAGTTGTTTTTTTTTTTTTTTTCCTTTTTTTCTTTCTTGAATACAGAAAGTGAAAAAATTATTTGCATTTTTTTTACTTTTTTACTTAAAATTTTAAATTCTATTTCATTTTATTCTATTTTATTATATATATATTTAATTTTTAAATTTTTCTTACCCCCTTTTCCCCTTTTCTTTCCCTTTTTTCTCTATAAATCTTCTTTCAACAAGCAGACCAATGCACACCAAGGATCTAGCTTTCTTTATTAGATTTTTTGTTTTTTTTTAATTATTTAAGTTTTATTTTTTATTTTATTAATTTTTTTCTTTCTCCAAAATGAAGAAAATAGGGAATTAACCCCAAAAGAAAGAACAGGAAGAAATGACAGCCAGGGGCTTCATCAACACAGATATAAGCAAGATGTCTGAACTAGAAAATAAAACCATGATAATAAGAACACTAACAGGGGTTGATAAAAGCATAGAATCCCTTTCTGTGGAGATAAAAGAAATAAAATCTAGTCAGGACCAAATTAAAAATTCTATAACCGAGGGGCGCCTGGGTGGCGCAGTCGGTTAAGCGTCCGACTTCAGCCAGGTCACGATCTCGCGGTCCGTGAGTTCGAGCCCCGCATCAGGCTCTGGGCTGATGGCTCGGAGCCTGGAGCCTGTTTCCGATTCTGTGTCTCCCTCTCTCTCTGCCCCTTCCCCGTTCATGCTCTGTCTCTCTCTGTCCCAAAAATAAATAAAAAACGTTGAAAAAAAAAAAATTTAAAAAAAAAAAAAAAAAAAAATTCTATAACCGAGATGCAATTGCAAATGGATGCCATGATGGTAAGCATGGGTGAAGCAGAGCAGTGAATCAGCAATTTAGAAGATAAAATTGTGGAGAATAATGAAGTAGGAAAAAAATATGGAAACAAAGGTAAAAGATCATGATACAAGACTTAGAGAACTCAGTGACTTATTAAAAAGGAATATCTAAATAATAGAAGTCCCAGAAGATGAAGAAAGAGAAAAAAAGACAGAGGTTTATGTGAGCAAATTATAGCAGAAAACTTTCCTAGTCTGGGGAGGGAAAGAGACATCAAAATCCAAGAAGCATAGAAAACTCCCATTAGATTCAACTAAACCAAGTATTACCAAAGCGTATCACAAATTCACAAAATACACAGACAAGGAAAAAATTATAAAAGCAGCAAGGGAAAAAGTCCTTAACATATGAGGTTCACAGCAGACCTATTCACAGAAACATGGCGGACTAGAAAGGAGTGGCAGCTATATCCAATGTGCTGAATTGGAAAAATATGCAGCCAGGAATTCTTTATCCAGCAAGACTGTCATTCAAGATAGAAGGAGAGATAAAGAGTTTCCCAAACAAAAACTAAAGGAGTTCATGATAACTAAACCAGTGCTGCAAGAAATTTTAAGGTGGGGGGCGGTGGTGGGACTCTTTGAGCATAGAGAAGAAAAAATAAAACAAAAATGACCAAAAGCAACAAAGACTAGAAGGGACCAGAGAACATCATCAGAAACACAAACTGTACCAGCAACACATGGCAGCAAATCATATTTTTCAGTACTTACTCTAAATGTCAAAGGACTAAACGCTCCAATCAAAAGGTATAGGGTATCAGAATAGATAATAAAACAGGACTCATCTATATGCTGCTTATAAGAGACTAATCTTAGACCTAAGACACTTACCTATTGAAAGTAAAGGGATGGAGAGCCATCTATCATGCTAATGGTTGTCAAAAGAAAGCTGGAGTAGCCATACTTATATCAGACAAACTATATTTTAAAATAAAGACTGTAACAAGAGACAAAGAAGGGCATTGTATCATAATTAACGGGTTTATCCACCAGAAGATCTAACAATTGTAATTATTTATGCCCCCAATGTGATAGCACCCAAATACATAAATCACTTAATCACAAACATAAAGAAACTCACTGATAATAATACCATAATAGTAGGGGACTTCAATACCCCACTTACAACAATGGACAGATCATGTAAGCAGAAAATCAACAGGGAAGCAGTGGCTTTGAATAACAGACTGGACCAGATGGACTTAGCAGATATATTCAGAACATTTCATCCTAAAACAGAAGAGTACATTCTTCTTGAGTACACATGGAACATTTTCCAAAATTGATCACATACTGGGTCACAAATCAGCCCTCAACAAGTACAAAAAAGATCAAGATCATACCTGGCATATTTTCAGACCACAACGCTATGAAACTTGAAAGCAACCACAATAAAAAATTTGGAAAGACCATGAATACTTGGAGATTAAAGAACACCCTACTAAAGAATTAATAGGGGGGCACCTGGGTGGCTCAGTCTGTTAAGTGGCTGACTTCAGCTTAGGTCATGATCTTGGGGTCTGTGAGTTTGAGCCCTGCATCAGGCTCTGTGCTGATGGCTCAGAGCCTGGAGCCTGCTTCCGATTCTGTGTCTCCCTCTCTCTCTGCCCCTCCCTTGCTTGCTCTCTATATGTCTGTCTCTCTCAAAAATAATAAACATTAAAATGTATTTAAAAAAAAGAATGAGTTGGGTTAACCAAGAAATTAAAGAGGAAATTAAAAAGTACATGGCAGCCAATGAAAGTGAAAACACGACAGCCCAAAACCTCTGGGATGCAGCAAAGGCAGTTATAAGAGGGAAGTATTTAGCATTCCAGGCCTTCCTAAAAAGGAAGAAAGGTCTCAAATACACAACTTACCTTATACCTGAAAGAGCTGGGAAAAAAAAAAAAACAGCAAATAAAGCCCCAAACCAGCAGAAGAAGGGAAGTAATAAAGATTAGAGCAGAAATCAATTATATATGTATATACATATATACATATATATACATATATAGAGAACATATATATAGAACAATAGAACAGATCAATGGAACCAGGAGCTGGTTCTTTGAAAGAATTAACAAAATTGATAAACCCCTGGCCAGATTGATAAAAAATAAAAAGGAAAGGACCTGAATAAAGTCATGAATGAAAGAGGAGAGATCACAACCAACACCACAGAAATACAAATAATAAGAGAATATTAGCGGCCATTATATGCCAACAAATTGGGCAATCTGGAATAAATGGACAAATTCCTAGAAACATATAAACTACCAAAACTGACAGGAAGAAATTGAAAATTTGAAGACCCATAATCAGTAAAGAATCACTAATCAAACATCTCCCAATAACAAGAGTCCAGAGCTGGATAACTTTCCAGGGGAATTCTACCACACACTTAAAGAAGAGTTAACACCTATTCTTTTGAAGCTGTTCAAAAGATAGAAATGGAATAAAAACTTCCAAACTCATTCTGCATGGCCAGCATTACTTTGATTCCAAAACCAAAGATCCTACTAAAAAGGAGAACTACAGACCAACTTCCCTGATGAACATGGATGTAAAAATTCTCAACAAGATATTAGCCAGCTGGATCCAACAATACATTAAAAGAATTATTCACCACAGTCAAGTATGATTTATTCCTGGGATGCAGGGCTGGTTCAATATCTGCAAATCAATCAATGTGATACATCACATTAATAAAAGAAAAAATGAGGGGCGCCTGGGTGGCTCAGTTGGTTAAGCACCCAACTTTGCTCAGGTCATGATTTCACAGTTTGTGGGTTCAAAGCCTGTGTTGGGCTCTGTGCTGACAGCTCAGAGCCTGGAGCCTGCTTCGAATTCTGTGTCTCCCTCGCTCTCTGCCCCTCACCTGCTCACGTTCTGTCTGTCTGTCTGTCTCTCTCTCAAAAATAAATAAACATTAAAAAAATTAAAAAAAAAAGGATGAGAACCACATGATCCTCTCAATAGATGAAGACAAAGTATTTGAAAAAATACGGCATCACTTCTTGATAAAAACCCTCAAGAAAGTAGTGATAGAAGGGTAATAACTCAAGATCATAAAGGCCATATACGAAAGACCCACCACTAATATTATCCTCAATGGGGAAAAAGTGAGCTTTCCCGCTAAGGTCAGGAACACGAGAAGGATGTCCACTCTCACCACTGTTATTCAACATAGTGTTGGAAGCCCTAGCCTCAGTAATCAGACAACACAAAGAAATAAAAGGCATCCAAATCGGCGAGGGGGAAGTCAAACTTTCATTCTTCACAGATGACATGATACTGTAGGTGGAAAACCCAGAAGACTCCACCGAAAACTGTACAAACTGATCTGTGAATTCAGCAAAGTCGTGGGATATAAAATCAATGTACAGAAATCGGTTGCATTTCTATACACCAATAATGAAGCAACAGAAAGAAAAATCAAGTAATGGATCCCATTTATGATTGCACCAAAACCCATAAAATATCTAGAAATAAGCCTAACCAAAGAGGTGAAAAATCTATACACCGAAAACTATTGAAAGCTTATGACAGAAATTGAAGAAGACACACAAAAAATGGAAAAACATTCCATACTCCTGGATTAGAAGCACAAATATTGTTAAAATGTCGATACTACCCAAAGCAATCTATATATTCAATGCAATCCCTATCAAAATAACACCAGCATTCTTCACAAAGCTAGAACAAAAAATCCTAAAATTTGTAGGGAACCAGAAAAGACCCTGAATAGCCAAAGTAATCCTGAAAAAGAAAACCAAAGCTGGAGGCATTACAATTCCAGGTTTCAAACTGTGTTACAAAGCTGTCATCATCAAGACAGTATGGTACTGGCACAAAAACAGACACCTAGATTAATGGAATAGAATGGAGAACCCAGAAATGAACCCATAAACGTATGGCCAACTAATCTTTGACAAAGCAGGAGAGAATATCTGATGGAAAAAAGACAGTCTCTTTAGCAAATGGTGTTGGGAAAACTGGACAGTGACATGCAGAAGGAGGAACTTGGACCACTTTTTTACACTATACACAAAAATAAACAAAATAGATGAAAGACTTAAATATAAGACAGGAAGCCATCAAAATCCCAGAGAAGAAAGCAGGCAACAACCTCTTTGACCTTGGCTGCAGCAACTTCTTACTCAATATGTCTTTGGAGGCAAGGGAAACAAAAGCAAAAATGAACTATTGGGACCTCATCTAAATAAAAAGCTTCTGCACCGTGAAGGAAGCAATCAGAAAAACTAAAAGGCAACTGACAGAATGGAAGAAGATATTTATAAATGACATATCAGATAAAGGGTTAGTATCCAAAATTGACAAAGAGCTTATCAAACTCAATACCCAAAAAACAAATAATCCAGTGAAGAAATGGGCAAAAGACATGAATAGACACTTGTCCAAAGAAGACAGCCAGATGGGCAACAGACATGAAAAGATACTCAACATCAGTGATCATCAGGGAAATACAAATCAAAACCACCCTGAGATACCACCTCACACCTGTCAGAATGGCTAACGTTAACATTTCAAACAACAGATGTTGGCAAGGATATGGAGACATAGGAACCCTTTTGCACTGCTGGTGAGAATGCAAACTGTTGCAACTAGTCTGGAAAACAGGAGGTTTGGGAGGTTCCTTAAAAAAATTAAAAATAGAGCATAGAACTACTTTACAACCCAGCAATTGCACTACTAGATATGTATCCAAAGGATACAGGAGTGCTGATTCTAAGGGGCACATGGACTCCAATGTTTATAGCAGCGCTATCGACAATCGCCTAAGTATGGAAAGAGCCTAAATGTCCATTGACTAATGAATGGATAAAGAAGATGTGGTATAATACATATATACACACATATATGTACGTATATGTGTGTATATATACACACATTTATATGTGTGTGTGTATATATATATATATACGTGTATATATATATATATATATATATATATATATATATATATATATATTATGGAATATTACTCAGATCAAAAAGGATGAAATCTTGGCATTTGCAATAACCTGGATGGAACTAAATGTATTATGCCAAGTGAAATAAGTGAGTCGGAGAAAGACAAGTATCATATGATTTCACTCATATGTGGAATTTAAGAAACAAAACATAGGAAAGGGAAGGAAAAATAATATAAAAACAGAGATGGAGACAAACCATAAGAAACTCTTAAATACAGAGAACTGAGGGTTGCTGGTAACATATTGGGAGGGGGGATTGGCTAAAGGGCAATGGGCATTAAGGTGGGTACTTGTTAGGATGAGCACTGGGTGTTATATGTAAGTGATGAATCACTAGATTCTAATCCTGAAATCATTATTACATTATATGTTAACTAACTGGGATTTAAATTAAAAAAAAATTTAAACAATAATTTAAAAAGTATACAATATGGCTACAAATTCTTTAATATTCCTTCAGTCAAGAATTTAAGTCTGAGTCCCTTCCCTTAGGATCTGGGCAGGCCAGTCATTGCTTTGACCAACAGAGTTTGGCTGAAATATTGCTATGTGGCTTCTGAGGCTGGGTCATAAAAGGCCATGCATTTCTATTTGGCTCTCTTGGAATATTCTCTCTCCAGATGTTCCCTCTTGGGTACTCTCTGTCAGAACCCAGCTGCCATACTGCAAGAGGACAAAGCCTCATCGAGATACCCTGTATAGGTGCTTTGTTCAACAGTCTTGGCTAAGTCCAGACTTTGAGTCATCTGAAATAGACATGGGAATGAAATAGCCTCCAGGTTATTCCAGGGCCCAACTGTCTGAATCACCCTGTTCCTCTCCTTCTTTCCTAGTTAGGCCCAGACATTGTGGCACAAAGGTGAGTCTTTCCTACTTCTACCCTGTCTAAACTGCTGACCCTTAGAGTCATGAGATATGCTAAAATTATTATTGTTTTAGACCCCTCAGTTTGGAATAGTTTATTATACAGCAATAGATCACTGGCGTAGAATGAACTTGCTTTTCTTTTGGATTTTGTGCTCTGCTTTGTCAGAGGGGTCACACATAGTGCTGTTTATGCCTCTGAGCTCACTCAGACTCAAAATTGCCTCTTCCATCCTGCAGCTGAAGCTTCTTTACTCAGGGAAAACTTTTGTGCTTGGTTTTTCTCTTTCATTCATATAAAGGCCACTGAGCCTGTCCTATATCTTCTCCAGACTTCTTTCTCCTAACACCCCTCAGTATCTCTGTGTTAACAGGCCTCTGGTGGGCACAGTTCAGTTTCCAAATGTACCCAGATGATCCTTAGTCCTAGTTGTCCTCAGCCTGTTGATAGCCTGCTGATTTCCATTTAAATTTAAAAAAGGCTTGATGTTTGTTGACTGGGCATCACATGAGTAAGTACAACAGGGGGAAGGACTAAATATTTCTCTTGTGATCTACCCGTGTAACCCAAATGCTTGACCCTATGTACACCCTCCCCCCTCCCCACCAACGTCCTCACCAGCCGGTAGTGAGACCTTGGGAGAAAAAATTCTTTGCCCTCTCTTTTTATGCTCAGTTTTAAAATGGGTTAAAACAATGGAAATGTAAATTTTCTTATCTAGGGGATCCCACTTGGAAGTAGTATCAATTGCCTAATCCCGTAAAAGAAGGAGAAATAAAGTATTTCAAAATTTTCTAGTAAATACAAAGAAGCACTGATGATGCTGATCACCTTTCTCATATTATGCCACCACATGATAGGCCACCACCGTTTTGTGGGTAATAAAGTAGCACAGCAGGAGGGCTGATATCTGAGTCTTTAATTTCACTTTGGCCTAAGAATTGAATCAGTGGTACCTGAGGTGGATAAGGAATTGAGAATTTCTAGTCCACTTTCTTTAATCATGGGAAAGTAAACAAGTTCTGGGGGTGCTTTTTATTCTCATATTAATAAGCCCTGTGAGTCTGAAGGCATGAGTTCTGCACAATCACACTATGGTGGTGAAGTTTGGACTTCTGTGTGGTAAATCAATTTTTGGTAAATGAATAAATTTAGAAGTACCCGAAAGATGTAGATAGTGTATTCTGGTTGCAATTCCTCTGCTTGGTTTTCTTATTTTGGAATCTTATCCTGAATCTTCCATTTACTCACCTTATCTTTGGATAATTCATTCAAGTTCTCTGGGTCTCAGTTTCTTCATCTGTAGAGTGGGGAAAATGATACCTACCTTAAAGAATTGTGGTAAGAATTAAATGGGATAATGCAAATGTCCATCAGTGGATGAATGGATAAAGGAGATGTTATATATATATATAATACACACACACACACACACACACACACACACACACACACACACACCGTGGAGTATTACTCGGCAATCAAAAAGAATGAAATCTTGCCATTTGCAACTATGTGGATGGAACAAGAGGGTATTATGCTAAGTGAAATTAGCCAGTCAGAGAAAGACAAATATCATATGACTTCACTCATGTGAGGACTTTAAGGTACAAAACAGATGAACATAAGGGAAAGGAAGCAAAAACAATTTAAAAACAAAGAGGGGAACAAAACATAACAGACTCTTTTTTTTTTTAAATGTTTATTTATTTTTGAGACAGAGAGAGACAGAGCATGAATGGGGGAGTGTCAGAGAGAAAGGGAGACACAGAATCCGAAGCAGGCTCCAGGCTCTGAGCTGTCAGCACGGAGCCTGACGCGGGGCTCGAACTCACGGACCCTGAGATCATGACCTGAGCCAAAGTCGGACGCTTAACCGACTGAGCCACCCAAGCGCCCCAAAACATAACAGACTCTTAAATACAGAGAACAAACTGAGGGTCACTGGAGAGGTTGTGGGTGGGGAGATGGGCTAAATGGGTAAGGGGAATTAGGGAGGACACTTGCTGGGATGAGCACTGGGTGTTATACATAGAGGATAAATCACTGGAATCTACTCTGGAATCATTGCACTATATGCTAACTAACTTGGATGTGAAATAAATAAATAAGTGAATAAATAAAAGAAATTTCCAGAATTCTGTAGTGAAAAGATTAATAAAAAGATCCAACATTTAAAAGAAAAAAAAAAAGAATTAAATGGGATAATGAGGTAAAGAGACTGGTGCTCACCAAAATTTCTATCTACTTTAAGATTTCCCAACATCACTTGCAATTAGGTGGGTCATGTGACTTTTCTTGACCAATCAAATGTGAAAGTACTGTGTGTCACTTCCAGAATGAGGCATTAGCAAGTGGATGAGTAATTCACTAATCTCTTTTCTTCCCTTGCTGTGGCAACTGAGAAGATAGCATATTACAGATGGTATGGATACAAGACTGTAGAGCTTTAGTCAGCCTGGGTCCCTAAGTGACTGGGTGGAGCAGAGGCTTAGTTTCTGTGATTAGATAGGTAGCAAAAATGAGAAATAAACTTTTCCATTAGGAAGCCACTCAGGATTTGGACGACTTGTTACTGCAGCATAAGCTTAGGCTATTGTAAATAATATAGATCTTACAGGAAGGAGGATGCTGTTATAATAAAAACATAAAGTATGTATGTTTTAAGTATTGGCTTCATAGCGGGCAAACGGTGGTAAGGATAGTGATCTTAGAGGTCAGAAGAGGGCAATCCATGTTACGTAGTGGCAAAATGTTTGGCAGTACAGTCATCAGATACAACTTGAAAAGGAGGTCAAGTTCTAATGAACTTTTAGTTCTAGGGGAGAGTCTGGAAAATGGAATATTTTCGGAAAACAGGCTTCACAAAGAACTATAGATGCAGATGTTGGTCTATGGAATTTCTGGAAGTCAAAGAGAAAGAAGCCTAATAAATTTTTTGAGAAGATCAAAAAAGAAACCACAATATAGTGGAGTCTGGGCAGCCCCTTGGTCAGTTACCTGTGTAACTGTGTCGATTAAAACACCCTGCTGATCCTTACTGGATGTGAAATGTGTGCAAGAGATGAACTTTTCTGGGTTAAGACCTTGAGACTGGGAATTGTTACAACGGTGGAAGTCTTGTCTATCCTGACTAACGTAGCATCTACTAGCTTTAGTACAGTGCACAGAATGAACCGTCAGTAAGTGTTACCCTATAGTTCTTATCATTATGTTTGCTTTTCTTGTTGCAATAACTGTTAAAAGTGTATGATTATGGTAGTGGAATCTAGATCAGTGTAACAGAAAAAGAGGAATAAAGCTATGGTAACCAGAGTGAAGAATAGAGTTAATTTTGGTTTACACAGGAATTGCAAAATGAAATATAAATAAGAGAAAGAGAGGCAGTGTAAATAAGTGAGGTGAGCTAGAAATCAGGAGAGCAGGACCCTTTATATGAATTTTCCAAGAGTTTGAAGTGTTGGTAATTATTTTATTTAAGATTTATTTATCGGGGCGCCTGGGTGGCTCTGGTTGGTTAAGTGTCCAACTTTGGCTCGGGTCATGATCTCACACTTCGTGGGTTTGAGCCCTGCGTCGGGCTCTGTGCTGACGGCTTGGAGCCTGGAGCCTGCTTCGGATTCTGTGTCTTCCTCTCTCTCTGCCCCTCCCCTGCTCACACTCTGTCAATCTCTCTCTCAAAAAATAAATAAACATTAAAAAAAAAAAGATTTATTTATGTTTGGGAGGGGGGAGGGGCAGAGAGAGAGGGAGACACAGAATCCGAAGCAGGCTCCAGGCTCCGAGCTGTCAGCACAGAGCCCGACATGGGGCTTGAACTCAAAAGTCATGAGATCATGGCCTGAGCCAAAGTCGATGCTTAACTTACTGAGCCACCCAGGTGCCCTGGTAATTATTTAAATATTTAGCAAAAACAGGTGGGCCAGGTATGACTCATGGACTACTAGTTGGTGATCGCCACCAGAAGACTGGCCCTAAGAACCAACATGTCTAATAGCCAACAAGGTCTCCGAGGGTAAATTTCATTATATCATAATTTGCAGAATCATAAATAGTCAAGGTTACTATGTTTGGATTCAACTTCACCCCATCTGAAACTTACTTCCCCCTTTCAACATCTCTGCCAAATTGTCTTCCAGCTAAGGACTGAATACCTCTGGAGGTAGGTGGCTTATTACTTTGTGAGGTATAACATTTTGCATCTTTCATATCCTCAAATTTTTCGGAAGTTCTTTCTATATTTGAGGTAAAATCTGCCTTCCTATGTGGCTCCTCCTATTCTTCACTTCCCGTTGCCCTCCACTGCACCATTGGTTTATACCCTATAATAAAATTTCTAAAGCTGGTGATCAATTCACCTAATGCCACTGCAGTGGGTATCTTTTTATTCTTCTAAGCTATTCCTCTTCTTCCCCTCTCCACCCACTTCTTCTGGCGACAGCACCTTCCTTTGAGTATTCTGTGTATAGAAGAGCTCCAAGTCGCAATATCTTGTTCCCTGCCTCCTGCCCCTCCCTCACCTCAAACCAGGCTACAGAAGATCCAGGACTGGCTAACTATCATACTTTATCACACAAGCTTTGGAGACTGGCGCAGTGGTGAGAATATGCCCTGAACTGGGCACCTTGGAGTCTTTTCTGTAGATTTAATATAAGGCACTGAGAGAGAAAAATTCTGTCTGTTCTTGGGTGCTCCCAAGACAAAGAATATCTGTAGTCATTTCCTTCTACCCCCCAAACCATGCTTCATAGAGTAAGGTGTCTGTAGCAGGAGAAAGCGATGACAAAATTCAGTAAGTAGCAGAGCAGAAAAGAGAGACAGAAGTGACAAAGAGCAAGAGAACACTTTTTGTTTCTCTGTGACCTTCTTCACCTTGTATCCTTGTATTTCTTAGTTATGAAAAAAAAATAGTGACACTAGTTTGTGTTGAGTTCCTATCACTTACACCCAAAGGGTCCTGATCTAAACTATGTTGGAGATCATGTTTAAAACAGTCCACATGTGATATTACACTTTTACCCATTCCTTGAATTGTTATTCAGGGCATTTATATTTTCATTAAAAAATGTTTTTATTTATTTATTTTGAGAGAGAGAGAGAGAGCATGAGTTGGGGAGAGGCAGAGAGGGAGAGAGCCCAAGCAGCCTCCGTGCTGGCAGTCCAGCATGGGGCTTGATCTTATGAGATCATGACCAGAGTTGAAATCAAGAGTCAGACGCTTAACCGACTGAGCCACCAGACGCCCCTCTATTTTCTAGTCAAGCTATCTGCAGTTACTTGTCTTAATTTTATATTTCCAATAAGTTTAAATTATCATGCATTTTAGATAGAGCACATTCATTTTAACTCTCAAGTATTTGTGTATACTATGATTTTAATTTTATTTTGTTGCAAATGTTTTTGCATTTTATGAATTTATTATGTAAACTAATTCTACACAAAATTGATTCCATTTTTTTTAGTGAGGTGTTACTCTTTGACACTAACAGCAAAAAGATGTGATGGCTATGACTGAAATGTTCTACATTTCATCCATCGCAAAGCAGTATTACATCATGAAATACTTATTTGCATTTCCAATAAATACAGTAACTCCTTTGCAGGAAACTGCAGGCACTTACATTTTTTCTTTAGTGTGCTCCCACCTTTATGAGTTGTGGCCAGGAACAGGATTCTGTAGCAGTTGCTTTACTGCTCTTCCAAAGCAGGTCTTTGTGGTTAAGTACAATTTTCTACAGGAATCACACTCAGGGTACTTCAGTGGGCTGTGTCAGCTACATGTAAGGAGTGTGACATTAGTGGAAGTTTAATGTGTTTTCCACCTTGAATAGTCAGTGACTGTCATTCATGCTTTGAGCGTATTTTTAGGTTTCAAACATGATCTATCACAATATTCCTGCCTGTCCAAGGGATGGTGCCATTACTATGGTTACCTTCTGGCTCACTGGCCCCATACAGTTCCCGGTGTTCTTTATTATACACAGCCCAGGTGCCTCTACTTGGAAATTCTAAACACACTGGAAATATGCTGAGAATAATAAGTAGAGCTAAGAAGAGACATAGAGGATTAAGGCAGTAAAGGTTTGACTTCATCCTCAGGTAAAACATCCAACTCTCCGGGGCTGAACAGATTTTCTTCCTCCCTCTGGCTCACATCTGCATGGGATATCGCATGGCATGAAAGCTTCCTACACATCAAAATGGGTTGAAAATGAGATTTTTTTGGAACGGATGTGCCTTCTGAGAGCAATTTTCCAAAGCTGTAATTCTTATTAAGTAAGGGATCCAACAGTTAGGAAGTCCCTAATGCCCAACTGGTTGGGGTTCTCTTTAATTCAGGTTGTCAGTCACCAACTATATATGGTGATGAATGAAGAGAATGGTTATTTTTATTCACATCTTCCATAGTAGGTAAATATGTCCCACTTCATTTTTTTACTCTGAGGATGGAACGTTAAGATTTATTCCTTTTGTTCTGTCGCTGTGGATTTGTTAAAGACGTTCTGTTATTTGGTGGAATTATTTTTGAGGGAAGGAAAATACCTTATATCTTACTCTAATTTGTACCAGATGTTGGCAAGAATGTTACAGAAAACAACAGGTTTCGATGAGAATGTAACCGTATTACACCCTATACCATGTAGTACATATTATACAAGTACTGATTGCAATAGCAGGAAATAAGCTTATTTTTTAAAAATGCACTAGTTAAATTCCAAACCCACATTTTAGGCTTTGCACCTCTTACTGACAAACGAAAGGTTTTTGTTTTTGTTTTTTTAAAGAAAAGATCGCCAATCGCTAGTCACTGTATGAAAGTTAGTATTGCCAAACAGCTTCAACCATACAACCACAAGGAGGAGCTCAAGCATCAAATTAAGAATTAACACATCTGATTAAGTGTGGTGCATGCAGATTTTGGCAATGATTAAGGCAATGTTTATTCTTATATGGAGGTGAGGTGATCTGTAGACCTTTGTCCAAATCAATATCACTCTAGGGCGTTTATGTTGATATCCGGGATATTTCAGAATATTTAAATAAATATGATAATACAGGCTTAATGCAGTCTTCACCCAGCAACCAGACGGATCTTTAAAAGAAAGCATGTGAGATTATGCCACTCCCTGGTTGAAAACCTTCCAGTGGCTTCTTTCCACTCTGAGAATAAACTGTGCGGTCTCTTCTGTGGCCCGTATGGCCCTGCGTTGTCTGGTTGTGACGTCCCTTTCTGTCTCCATCTCATGCTTGTCTCCCCACAGGCCTGCAGCTGTGGCCACGTTTGCCTTCTGAAAGGTTGTAGAGTAGCTCCTTTTCTGCCTTAGGGATTTCACACTTCTGATTTCCTCCGTTCTTCCAGATCTTTGCATGCCTGCTTCCTTCTCATCCTTTGGGATTCAGCTTCAATGTCACCTTCTAGACTTGTTTCCTGACCACTACTGAATGTAGGCTGGTCCGCCTTCCTGCCTCTCATTATTCCCCAAACTCATTCTCTGTTCATGCTTTCTTAACATTTATCACAAGCTGTAATGCCTTTGGTCATTTATATGTTTCCCATTTTTTACCTGGCTTCTGTGTTTGAATGTATACAGAGCAGGAACTTTGTCTGTTTTACACTGCAGTATCCACAGTGCCTAGCACAATTCCTGGCATGAAGTATGTGTTCAATAAACATTTGTTGAATGAGTTTTTATAATTGGAACTTAACATGCCTGGGTCTAGTGTGACCCTGAAATTATAGTCATGGAAATGGTTTTTAAAATTAGTCTCCTACCTCTGTCTCTCTCTGTCTAAAAATAAAAAAAAAAACATTAAAAATTTTTTTAAAAAAAGGGGGGCGCCTGGGTGGCTCAGTTGGTTAAGCATCCGACTTTGGCTCAGGTCATGATCTCACAGCTCATGAGTTTGAGCCCCGTGTCAGGCTCTGTGCTGACAGCTCAGAGCTTGGAGCCTGCTTCAGATTCTGTGTCTCCCTTTCTCTCTCTACTCTGCCTCTGCTCATGCTTTGTCTCTCTCTGTCTAAAAAATAAATAAACATTAAAAAGATTGAAAAAAATTAGGCTCCTACCTCAATGATCTCTACTTACAGTTTCAAGGGCCACTCACCAGTCACCCAACAATACACAGGATATTCCTCCTGCCTCCAGGAAAAGGCAGCAAACACCACACAGTGAAATCTAAAAGCTGCCAGGATGGATTGCTAGCAGCATTGATGGACAAACAAAATTAAGCAAAATATGCTCACATCTTCCTCTGTTATCTGCATTATTTGACCTTGACAACATGAGCCTGTTTCTGAGGAACAGCGACTTTGGCCCCATCAGTTGGTATTTCCCTCCAGTGGTGTCACTAGCATCACCAGTTTTGGAAGTACTGATAGAGGTGGCTCTTGGTGACCCCATCTGTCAGATGTAAGAGGATATTGGCTTGTTTGGAGCTGCTGGCCTTCCATAGAGAGGTCTTTGAGAAGGTCCTCCTTCTGTCTTCCTTCTTCCAAGAGTCCACTTTCTTTGAATATGGACAAGTAGGTGGCTTTAAGACTAGACCTCATGTTGGGGCACCTAGGTGGCTCAGTTGGCTAAGCGTCCGACTTTGGCTCAGGTCGTGATCTCACGATTTGTGGCTTTAAGCCCCGTGTCAGGCTTTGTGCTGACAGTTCAGCGCCTGGAGGCTGCTTCGAATTCTGTGTCTCCCTTCTCTGCCCTTTCCCCCATTCATGTTCTGTCTCTTTCTCTCAAAAATAAATACACATGAAAAAAATTTTTTAAAAGACTAGACCTCATGTTCATGTGAATGCTCACAGAAGGTTATCGGCTCTTCTAAAATCATGTCCTAGAACACATTAAGCTTGAGTTTCTGCCAAGTTTACTATTTCAATAGGTATATAACATATTTCACCTATGTGCATTTTGTAAATAATTTCTGATTCTTTCAGTAATGGCCAGTAATATTCAACCTTACTCATTTTCTCTTTCTTCCCAGGAAACTTACTCAAAGTAGTACATTTATTTATCAAGAAAATAAACACACGCTTTCTGGGAAATGTACTCACGGAAGATCCCCCAAAGAAATATATTTGATCCTTTCACAGGAAGAAAGTTGACACATTCTGGTAGGATGACCATTCCAAAACCCACGTTTACATATTTTTAAATTTGAATAACAGCAAAAAAGTTAATGCATATATGTCATTTATTACTCTTAGGGATCCCTTTGTCAGGATATGGTATTAAAAAATGTTCTTGTACTTCTGGGAGAGTTGTAAAAAAATAAGTACAATTGAAATAGAGTATTAATTTCTTCTCGCAGTTTATAACTTAATGGGGAACAGAAATAACAGGCTACATGACTTGTTTACCAGGACCCAATGAGAGAGGATTCTATGACTTAGATATCTTAATCTGTGACATTGTGCTACGCAGGAGGTGCTTGATGAAGGTGCTTGGTTAAGATGTATATTGTTTCTGGGTAGTATTAAGCATGTGATGGTGACATGCTTGTGATGTTAAATATTTGTGACCAAAAGCTAGTGGCACCTGATGGGTCTTGTGCCTTTACCAATTGGTGTCATTTTTAGTTCCAAGTATATGTGGTACTGTGTTTCAAGTTATCTTCGGTAGACTGATTACAAAAATGTCCTAATTCTGCATGCATTCCTGGATGTATCCTTTGCATTGGGACTTTGCAGCAGCTACCATTACAAGGCAGATTGTGTCCCGCCCCCTCTTTGCATCTGAGTCCACCTTACTGCTCACTTAAGTGAGCAGAATGTGGCTGAAATGACATTATGTCCCTTCTAAGCCTAGACCTCAAGTGGCCCCGTGTATTTTTGTTCATACTGATATCCCTCTTCCTTCACCATAAACAAGCTTGGGCTAGCCTGCAGGAAGGTGACAAGTCATTTGTAGTAGAGTTGAGTCATCCTAGCTGAGGACGTCCTTAAGCAGCCAGCCCCTAGTTAACCTACCCGTTGATTGCAGCCAATAAACAAGTGTGGCTGAGATCAGCCAAACCTGGGCTAGCCCAAAAGAACTACCTCATCCGTCCATGGAATCATGAGCACACAAGCATCTTGTTGTTGTTGTTGTTTTTCAAGGCACTTTGTTTTGAGCTCATTTGTTAAACAGCATTATTGTGAAAATAGATGACTTCTATACTACTACATATGTGTTTCTGGTGATAGTGTCTATATAGGTTTAGATATTGGCAGTTTTGTGGCTCTGGGTTATATTAGCTATAGTTGTAAACAATAGTGGTCTTGTGGTTCAAGGTATAGGGTGCTTAATGGTGATGGAATTTGGAGGTAATTATGGCAGTATAACTAACATTTATGGCTTGATGATGTTGGCATTTGTACTTTTGATGAATATGATATTTAAACTGTGGGGTGGTTACAGGTGTTGGCAACACCTGTATTGCTACCCATATGGTATGTTGGACAACTCAGATATCCTGCCAAATTTTGTAACAGTTTGATAACTAGATGACAGCTCTCAAATGCCACTAAGTTTCCAAGGAAGCTAAATAAACATTGTTCTTAGTTTCTTGCTAAACTGGGAAAGTTGAGATATTGGTGGGCTTCTTCACTTCTTGTATGTGTATGTGTGTACACATGCACACACACACACACACACACACATGCACGCAAACACACACTGGATGAAGAAGACTATGGGGGATCTTTGACTATCATACTGTATATGTGGAAGTCACCCTTGGCTATGTCAGTCTAGGTCCCATTGGCACAGAGGCCAGAAGGGGACACCTTCTTACACTCATTCTCATGATTTGTCAGAAAACAAAAAACACAACCAAAGAAAACACACCTTCTCTATGCCTCAGTTTAGCTTTTACAAGAAGAGTTGTTGAACTGGTATAAAAATATCTGGTCACTTGTTTTCTTTGGTTAAACATGGCTAGTGATGACAGATAGAGCTATTTCCGTACTTCAGCAGGTGGAGTAGTCCGTGCGTGGCACTCCTTGCAAGGAGAATCCTGGCCCATCTCTAAAACGATCCTGTTCTTCTAGGAGGGAACTGGTTATTTTTTGTTTGTGTTTGTTTTCCACATAATTTCTTTGCCAGTGTATCCTTCTGAACTACGGGGCACCAGAATCTCTTTAAAGATACCTCTGTGTTTTCTGAGGATGTTTTCCACCTTTGTTAACAAAACTCTTTCCCTTTCAGAATGAGAATTTGACCTTTAACTTGCTAGTTCAGTTCCCCTGGTAACTTCACAATGACAGAATGTCAACTATGCTTCTAGGCAGGACTGCTTGAGCTAAAAATGATCTTTGGCAAATTGCATCTGGACTAGAAGGGCTATGAATGAACTATAAATACTTGATAGGGAAGCTAAACTTTGGGTGTCCTTAGCATTGGGACTCATATCTGGGCACGTATCTTCTTGGGAACTTGGAAGCTATGGATCCTTTGGGTTAGCAGATTTTAGGCCAGGATAGATCCTGTACTTGTCTGATATGGGTCTCATCTTCTAGTATCTGAGCTTTTAGACTGCTTTAAGGACTACAGGGAAAACAAAACACCTGAAGCTGTCCTCAGGCAAGCTCTGGTTTTTATCCTGTAACCTAATAGATGGATGTCAAGTGTGGCCTATGGTAGACTTGTGAGTCTGAATGTTTATTTGAACCTAAAAAGATCTTTACTGGGTATTGCAGACTCAGCATGGGTCCGTAGGTCCAACTGCTGTTACACCTGAGGCGTCCTCTGGCCTGAAGAGACTCCATGGCAGTTGCTTTGGCTGCGTATGTGTGTTCGAGTGTGATTTATCATGCATGAGGTATGTACCAGGTGATTAAATGGCAGGATGCCTGTCCCCCTGGGGTTTGTAGACCATGGTACTAACATATTGGCAAAAGTGATGTCTAAGCAATTCGCCAACTTGCAACATCTCTAATCTAAGAATATATCAAGAGGGGTTTTCTGGGAAGGAGGCTGGGGATCTTGGGGGATGTTGCTGGCAGTACTGGTCAAGGGTGACTATTTCCTGTTAAAACCAAAGAGCACTCATAACAGGAGGCTCTCAAGATAACACCCCACCCCCTCAACCACTCATAGGAAGAGCAGTATTAACATTCATCTCAGGCATGCTGCTAACCATAGGAGGGCCTTCTTTTGGAAGAACCTGGAGAAGTCCTGGCCTCACTGCCGTGAATGTCTGCCCCTTGCCTAGAGTGTCTATGCAGATCCACGCAGGATGATTCAGTTATTCAAGCAATGGCCTCTGAAGTCGTCTCAGTCAGGCTTTCCTTAGGAAGAGGAAGTGATGGCCACAGGCAGCCCCAGGCTTCCATTTTACCAGCTTAGCAACCACAGAGGGAAGAGCTTGCCTTTTTCACTTCATTCCATCAGGTATGCTGTGGTTTGCACTCACTGCCCTGGCTTGGGATGTATGGGTTTCCTGAACAATCAGAGAGGCCACGATCGGGAAAACTCTCATGTGGCTACTGAGGAGAAGGCTATTCAGGACTTTTGAAACATAGAGCCTGAGAATGGAGAAAAGTAGTTTTCCAGAGGAAAATTGGAGGGCTTGGGTACAAGGAAGTGGGGCAGGATGCTGGGAAGGCTAAACAATAACTGCCCACAACAGTATCTCTGAACATCTAGAAAGAAAGTGGAAAAACAATTGAGTGCATTCATTTCATATCCTCTTAATCACCTCCAGGCCGCTGAATGGTGCAAAGTCAAAGACAAGGTCAAAAACCAGGTCTGAAACATAAAAGTACCTTATTATATGATGGAGTGCAGATGAGAGAGGTTTATGTGAAAATTTTTAGTTAGAGGTAAAAAATGATAAATGCTATGATGTAGGCATAAATCCAGAGTTTCTAAAAAACCAGCCATAATAGTGACAACTCAGAAAACATTGGAGAAAACATTGGAGAAGAATTCTGTCATTCTTGGCTTCCATCCCATACAGCTGAACTCCGCAAACTTTAGAGTGTCCTCTAATCACCTGGAGATCTGGTTAAAAGGCAGGTTCTGATTCGGTAGGTCTGGGGAGGAGCCCAAGCGCCTGCATTTCTAACAAGCTCCCAGATGCCTCTGATGCTGCTATTCAGGAACCTTGCACTCAGGAGCAAATCAGGAGAGGGGTAGGTCATTGCACTTCTGGTCCTACGGTAGAAGTGTTAGCAGCTGCCTCATAGGGACATTTGGGTAGTATTAGGCCAGCTTCCCCGGTGCAGCACAGGGTGTGAGAAAGCTTGTCGGAGGGGGTCTCTTCTAAATGACCGTGCCTGGTGGGGCAGGTTGCATGACCCTGGAGTGCTAACGCTGGCACTTTCTCTTTGTGCTGTGGCAGCACTTGCAGAAGCACTTTATGCTGCTAAATGAATTATACACAGTGAGATAATCATGGGCCTCCGTTGCCAACGGGCAGCTCCCACTGGAATGAATTTGGAGAGGGAGAGCATTAAAAAAATAGCCAAACTGCAGGATAATGTGGAACCAGAAATATTTTTAAAATGAGCCATAAAAGGATGTTTGGAGAAAGTTAATTTTTAAATGTGTGCTTCCACTCTGTTGTAGGGACTCCCTGGAAAGCTGAGAATATCATTCCTCTGTTTCTATAGCTCTCCCCCAGGCTGTATTCAGAAAATATTGATTTGTCTCCTTGATTTGTTAAGCAGCAAATCCAACAACAAGTTTTAACTTGCTGGCTTGAATTTTCATAGCATGGTCATAATCAGATGCTGCTTATCGCAGGGAACCCAGTTGTATTCTATACTGGATCCTTCTTTTATGTTAGAAGAATAAATGGTGGTGCTCCTCAAAATATTCAAGGACCAAATGTTTGCACCCAGAACTAAAAGATGAATGGAACAAAAAAAAAATCATGGAGGAATATAGCTCTGGGAATTCAGGACATGCTGCAAATTAGGAATGCTGCTATTTTTCAGGAAGTCATTCGTTATTTATCTTTGAATTCATTGGTCAAAGGCAGAAATTAGAGTTTTTGGTTGAGACCAGTATGTTTTAAAAGGAATTGTTTAATAGTACTTTAGGTTAACTTTTCTCTAGCATCTAATGGCTGTTAAAAAGGATCAAAGGCATGTATGACCACTAAATCAACAACAGTTTTTCATGTTTCACTTTACTCAAATTAAATGACAAATATGAGGCAGTTGACACAATGCACAAATAATCCGCTGAGCTGTAACTCACCTGATGTGTCCTCGGATCTGTTTTTTTTTGTCTTGTTTTGTTTTGTTTTTTAGAATGGGGGGTGGCTCGGATTATTCCATAGCTAGGAGCTTCATTATACATAATGCCTATTTGTTCCTGACACTGGAGTATAGTGAGAAGGCAGAGTGACTTTAAGGAAGGAAAAGCAATTTGTGACTCAAGGGCTCCAGCTTCAAGCCCTGAGCTTGTTTATGATGGGCTGATATTGATGGGTTCATCTCTTTTCCATTTGATTTTTATCATTCAATAAACATGCAAAACTATGTCAGTGTTTATGTCTCACAAATATAATTTGCAAATACTTAGCAAATAAGGTTAAGAAAATGAGATGGCATCTGGTCTTCATAAGTAGACAAGTTATACTTAAGGAGGTCAGGGCAGACCTGACCTAATATGTAATAGGTAATTACATATTACCCTATGGAATACCTCCACTCTGGGTCCCTGCTCCCCCCAACTCCTGCCTTCCCCTTCCCACTGCAGCCCTAATCTCCCTGCCTCTGAGCTATTTTTTCCATAGTATTTCTCACACAGTTTATAATTTTTAAATTTGTTTCCTCATTGACTATCTCCCTCCTCTATAATATTACCTTTTACAAGAGCAGGAACCTTTGTATTGTTCACAGACGTATCCTGCATGCCTCAAACAATGCCTGCCTGGTCCTTGCTCGGTTTTCAATAATGGAATGACTCTCTCTCTCTCTTTATATATATACATATATATATATATGTATATATATGTATGCATATGTGTATATATATATGTATATATATATGTATATGTATGTGTGTGTGTAGGTTTTAGAATAAGTCTATTCCCATTTTCTTAGACCAGGTTGAAATTAAGACATAAACCATCTACTTATACCATGTCTCAAAAATGATAAAGGTATTATAGATATCATAGAACACTATCTCAAAGAGAGAACATGTTTTTTCCTCTCATGGAACAAGAGACCACTTGATTATGGTATCAATGGTTCATTTGGTCATGATAGAAATTTGTTTCCACATAGATCAATTAGCTTAACCCAAAGTGTTTAGTTAATTATTTTTTTGGGGGGGGGGCGCTGTCCTGTGCATTCTTTAGCAGCATCCCTGTACTCAACCAAGTAGGGACCAGTATGAACCCTCCCTCACCCCCACCAGTTGTCTTTTAGACATTGCCAAATGTTCCCTGGTTGGAACCACTTAGTTGAGCCAGTCAACCTAATTTTAAATAGGCTCCTTAGCTTGCAAAGGTTTATCTCTAACCATTAAAGACATAGTAGCTATCTTTCATTAAGCACTTATATGATGGATAGAATAATAGCCCCCAAAGAATGTCCACACCCTAATCCTGGGAACCTGTGAATATGGCAAAAGAGACTTGTAGATGTGATTAAAGCTAAGGATGTTGAGGTGAGGAGATTACCCTGGTTATCCAGGTGGGCTCAATATGATCACATGAGCCTTTAAAAGTGGAGAGCTTTTAAAAAGAGAGAAACGTGATCACAGAAGGGTCAGTGAGACGCAGTGTGATAAGGACTCAACCCTCAGGTGCTTGCTTTGAAGATGAAGGAAGGGAACCCAGAACCAAGGAATCTAATATCTCTAGAAGTTGGGAATCTGAATGAGCCCAGGTAAAGGAAGGCAGCTCTGTTGACATTTTGATTTTAGCCTGGTAAGACCCATGTGGGACTTAGGACCTGCTGAATTGTAAGATATAAATGTGTATTAAGCCACTAAGTTCAACATAATTTATTATAGCAATAATAGAAAACTAATGCAATTTATCATGATGAAAGCTTTCCATTCTCCCATTTTCTTTCTTCTTTTCTCTTTCTTTCTTTCTTTCTTTCTTTCTTTCTTTCTTTCTTTCTACAAGATTTTATTTAAATTCAGATTAGTTATCATACACTGTAGTCATGGTTTCAGGTGTAGAATTTAATGATTCATCACTCACATATGACACCCAGTGCTCATCACAAGTGTCCTCCTTAATCCCCATCACCCATTTAATCCATCCTTTCAACCATCTTCCCTCCAGCAATGCTCACTTTGTTCTCTATAGTTAAGAGTCTCTTATGGTTTGCCTCCCTCTCTGTTTTTATCTCATTTTATTTTTCCTTCCCTTCCCCTATGTTCATCTGTTTTGTGTCTTAAATTCCATGTATGAGTGGTCATATGGAATTTTTCTTTTTCTGACTGACTTACTTCGCTTAGCATTATAAATACACTCTAGTTCCATTCATGTCATTGCAAACGGCAAGATTTTATTCTTTTTGATGGCTGAGTAATATTCCATTATATGTACACACATGCACACACCCCACATTTTATTTATCCATTCATCAGTTGAAGGACATTTGGGCTCTTTCCATATTTTGTCTATTGTTGATAGTGATGCTGTCAACATTGGGTGTGTGTGCTCCTTTGAGTCCATATTTTTGTATCTGTTGGACAAATTCCTAGTAGTGCAATTGCTGGGTCATTAGGGTAGTTCTATTTTTAACTTTCTGAGGAAACTCCACACTGTTTTGCAGAGTTCATCCTCCCATTCTATAGATGTTAGTGACTGAACCAAATGATATGTTGAAGTCCAATCTCCCAGTATCTAGACTATGACTACATTTGGAGATAAGATCTTTAAAAAGGTTAATTAAGGTTAAATGAGGTCAGTAGGATGGGCCCTAATACAGTGACTGGTGTCCTTATAAGAAGAGGAGATTAGGACACAGATACATACAGAGGGAAGACCCTGTGAAGACAGGGAGAAGGTGACCATCCACCAGCCAAGGAGAAAAGCCTTCAGAAGAAACCAACCTCCCAGCACCTTGACCTTGGACTTATAGCCTCCAGAGGAAAAAAGTTCTCTTGTTTAAGCCACCCAGTCTGGGGTATTTGCTATAGCAGTCCTAGCAAACTATACAATTGATGAGGAAGCAAACTGAGGTTACATAAACAAACTTCCCTGGGACATACAGCTAATGTAGCAGACATTAGAATCTTAAAATCCATGTCATTAATCCATAGACTAAGTGAGTTCCTTAGCTGGCCAAGATTATGGATTCTCTAGAACATGCTAACTATTGCCAATTTACGGAGGAAAAGTCTGAGACACACATTCAGATTTTGACTGTGACTTACTAGCTGTTGTATCTGGAGCGACCTGGTGATCTCAGAAACTCAGTTTGCTCATACGTAAAAGTGTTATTTTCTTTCCAAGATTACTTTGAGAATTAAAATGGACAATGAATGCAAAAGCAGTACTTTGTCATGGGCAAGACACTGTGGAAATATGAGGTGGTATTATTAAAATGTTGCTACTGCTGGGAAAAGAAATTGAGTGAGTGTTGTTCTGATAGCACCTGCCAGACCTTCTTTTAGGTATTTTTAGTAAGTGTCCATTTTGAAACTCAAGAAGCAACATATGAAGTGTTCTTTAGCTGAGGGGAATAAGAATGTACAAAAATCATCATTTTCTTTCTATGTTTCCTCCTAAAAGATAATGCACATGTATTTTATTGTTTGAAATTCCCAAAGGAGGTATTACCAAGTAGAGTGTTCAGAAAGCCTGTGGGAAGAACAATAGCTATTTAAAAAAAGAAGGGGAACTGTCTACTCTGATTTGAACTGTCTACATTGTCTCCTTTCTTATGGGATAAGAAGAAAAAATAAACAGAAAAGGACTATTTACTTGTGCTAAAGTTAACAAGACAGCTTTCCCGTAGAAGAGCAATGTGTTCCCTGAGTCTGTGGTTCCATGCAATAATCTTCTAGGGGGAAGCATTTATTTTGGTTTGAAACTCTGTAAGTTTCTCTTTCCATAATATCTACTCTCACAAATGATAATCTTTGTGTAAGATAACAGAAGCTTCAAGTGGCTGAAAAGGATTCCCCAGCCCCATTAAGCTTACTCCAACTGTTCCCTTTAGGAGGGGATTGTATAACTGCCCCCCTCCTGCCATCAAATTCCTTATGAAGGCAAATTTAGTATCAACATGGGGGAGCTAACATGATTTCTTGTAGATGTTACAAAACTAATATTATCTACTGATTCTGGCATGTGTAGCTACACATATGCCATTTATGTCCTAGAATGTCCTTTTTCTGCCTTGTTTGGAGCACTTCTACAATCTTCAAATCCTAGCTCAAATTTCACCTTTTTTTTGTGAGTTATTTTCTTTCTTTTCCAGATATTGTAAATTCCTCTTATCTGGGTGCCTGTAATACCTTATTCAGATCTCAAATATACTAGTTACTGTCTTATAATGATTTATTTACCATTTTGTGTAATAATAGTTTGTGAGGTTTTCAATGAAAGGTGTATTTTAGTGTTCCCATCACTGTACCTGGGACATAGCAGGCATACAATATATCAATTTCAGATCAAAAGAAGGGTCTTGGATAGTGTGTAACAATAGCTATTGTAAATAAATAGCTTATTGGCAATTTCTGTAAACTATTAACTTGAGATTATCTCACGTATACACAGCAGTCATATGAGGTGGGTCTTTATGTTCCCCATTTTGTGGATGAAGAAATTAAAGCCTGAGGTTAGGTGATTTGATCAAGGTAATTTGGCTAATAAGGGCCAAAGAGAAGTTTCAAAATTAGGCAGATGATGTACATTTATATGGGCAGTGGATTATGGGTGTGATAGGCTCAAGGCCAGATGAAAGCGGGTACATTTTTTTTTTGTCCTTAGCATCATTTTAGCTTTCTTTCCTGCCTCTTTGATGTGTCTTTTATATACCCACTAAGGCCTGTTGTGGTAGAAGGAATTATTGCTCATAATTCTCACAGTCCTGTGAATAAGTCCACGGCTTTTGTCATGTGACTTTGAAGTATCTTCTACTAGAGTGGACAGAGTATTCTTCCCTACCCCATTGATGTTGAACTTGGCCGTATTACTTGCTTTGGTCAATGGATTGTGAATGCTAATGGCAGTGGGCCAGTTCTGAGCTGATATCTTAAGAGGTATTGTGTGTTGTACTTCTGCTCACACCTCTTACGATTCATCAAGAGAAGAATTTTCCCTGAGCACCCACAGGTCCAAGAAAGGTGAAAGATGTGTGTGGGACACATAAGCTTTACCTGAAGTTTGAAGCTGAGATGTTTCAGCTTATTGGTAGAATAGACCTAGCACTGAAAAAAATGTTATCTTTATTATAAGCCACTGAGATGTTGGGATTGTTTGCTACACAAGAACTGACTAAAACACTTAGCCTTCTAAAAGCACTCTAACCAAAAAAATGAAAACGCTAATTACAAAAGATCTATACATCTCTATGTTTTTTGCTGCATTGTTTACAATAGCCAAGATATCGAAGCCAATTAAGTGTCCATCAATAGACGAATGAATCAGGAAGAAGTGATACACACACACACACACACACACACACACACACACACTAGAATACTATGTAGCCATAAAAAGGATGAGATCTTGTCATTTGAGACAACATAGTTGGACTTAGAGGGCACTATGTCAAGTGAAATAAGTCAGACAAGAAAGACAAACACTATATGATTTCACTCATAAGTAGAATGTAAAACAGAACAAAACAAAAAAGAGTAAACAAGCAAAGAGCATAATCAGATCTATATATACAGAGAATGAATTGATGGATGCCGGAGGGGAAGGGATGCTGGGGGGGATGGACAAAATGCTGAAGGGGAGTAGGAGATATAATCTTCCAGTTATGGAGTGAGGAAGTCATGGGAATTAAAGGCACAGCATAAGGAACATAATCAATGATACTGTAATAAGAATGTGTAGGGACAGATGGTAGCTACTTGTGGTGAGCACAGCATAATGTATAAACTTGTCAAATCCCTGTGTTGTACAGCTGAAACTAATGTAACATTGTGTGTCAGCTATACTCAAATTAAAAAAAAAAAGTGAAACTGCTCTGTAATCAGTTGTGATCTCTCTCACCTTATCAAAGTGGAAAGAAAATTCCATTTAGTTAGCAGATATGAGTGTAAGCTTTAAAAGGGCATCCTAGGGATGCCTGGGTAGCTCAGTCAGTTGAGCATCTGACTCGGTTTTGGCTCAGGTCATGGTCTCATGGTTCGTGGGATCAAACCCTGCATCAGGCTCTGCACTGACAGCACAGAGACTGCTTGGGATTCTCTCTCTCTTCCTCTCACTCTACCCTTTCCCCACTCTCTCTCTCTCCCTCTCTCTCTGTCTCTCTCAAAATAAATAAATAAACTTAAAAAAAGGAAAAAGAAAAAGACAAAGGGCATCCTGGAGCCTGGCATATAAGATGAGGTGCAAAACGAATGTGAAACGCTGCAAGTTTCTCTGAAGGCTTGCCTCACCCTCTCCTTGTCTCTCTACATTGCTGCTTTACTGACAGTTTCTTCTTTAATGCCTGCCTTCTAATTCTGGAACCTAGGATACATCTCAAGGGTGTTGCCCAAACAATATTTGCTCCTTTGTTTTTCTTTTCAGAGAGAAAGAATATCCTTGAAGGTGCCTCTCTTCTACCACTGTGGCTCTGGCCACCCCCTAACTACTTGACCCCACATGTGTGTATATGGATAAACCTCACTTTAAAATATGCTTGCAGCCCTTCTCTCCCTGGAGCTCAGACACTAATATGGAGTAATGTGAGGAAATGCCTGGTACATTACCCTCTTCTGTCTCATTCTCCCTATCCCATCATACCCACACCCGCATTCTCTCCTGGTATCCATATCCTCCTCCCCCTGTTCCATCCTGCCCCCTAATTCCTGGTTATAATCACCTGTTTGAAACAAGTCTTATGTTTTACTTGGAATATTTTGCTGCATGTGTGCAACTTTTCTGAGTCCTCATAATGACTCATGAAGTTAGGAATTACTTTGCCTGATCTTATAGATAAAACTATTCAGCTCATTAATGTTGGAAGTTTGGTCACAATCCCAGTTCTGTCTGACTCTATCTAGCGGATCTGTGATTTTCAAACTTTTTTCTAATAGCTGGGCTCTTTTTTTCCCCCTAAATTAAATCTTACCTTGACTTTCTTATTCACAGAACATCTTGGGCTGCAAGTAATGAAATCCTGATTCGAGCTGGCTTACATGATGAGAAGGATTAACAGTCTCCCCTAAAAGTCCGGAGGTGGCATGCTGGTTTGGGCTCCACCCCACTTCTGTGTGGTTTTCTTGGGTCTGCCTTCCCTTGTGTGATGCTTTCATCCTCACTCTGGGAATAAGGAGGCCACAGTGGTACCAGACATCCCACCTGCATTGGGAAACCTACAGAATTGGAATTGAGGTGATCTCATCTTATCAGGGAGGAGCATTTCCTAGAAATGTCCCAGCAGACTCACTTTACGTCTTATTGCCTACACCTGGGTCACACAATAGTTTTAAACAAAGTCCCGGAAAAGGGCCATCATGATTGGCATATACAAAATAAGTTTCACTCTGAAGCTGAGAAGAGGGTTCCCCTTGCCACTTTTGGTGGCACAGTTCTAAGATAGACCCTAAGGTTCCCAGCCCTTGGTGTACATGTCTTGTATAATCCCCTACCCTTGTGGGTGGGTGGAAACTGAATATGATAGGATAGTCATTTCTTTGGTTAAATTATATGGCAAATGGTGAAGGAATAATCTCTCTGGGGATTACATTACATTGTATAAGACTCTTGTGGCCGGCTGGAGAGAGATTGCAAGTGTGACAGAGATTCAGCACCTTGAAGGTTCTAAGCCATTAGCTTTGAACATGTAGGGGCCATATGGCAAGGATCTGAGGGTGGCTTGTTGGAGCTGAGAACAGTCCCTGATGGACACCAGTAGCCACCAGGAACTGAATTCTTTCAACAGTCTGAATGAGTGTGGATAGCAGATTCTTCCCAGAACCTGCAGAAAACCATGTAGTGTGGCTGATACCCAAATTTCACCCTGTGAAACCCTGAGGAGAGAATCCACACACCATGCCCAGACTTCTGACATATCTAACTGTGAGATAATTGATGGGTATTGTTTTAAGCCACTAAAGTATAATTTATTTTGCAGCAATAGACAACTGAAAGAAGCCAAAAGGAACCAAATTCTGCCAATGGACTGAATAGATTTGGAAGAGACTAATGTCCCTTGGATGGCTTCTCAGCCCCAGCTGACACCTTGATTCAGCTTGGGAGACCCTGAGCAGAGAAGCCAGTTTCTCTGTGTCCATGCTTCTGACCTGTAGAAACTGAGATAATAATGAGTGTTGTTTTAACTTGCTAGGTCTGTGGTAACCATTATGAAGCAATATATGATTCATACACTGCCCATTCTCTACCCTCAGCTCACACTGGAGGCAGATAGCTGAAAACATTGGGCTCTGTCAGAACAAAGTACAGGTTAGATGTTGAGTATAAGATAGGTAGCTGTGACATTTTATTACCAAGGTTTTATTTTCTAAATTCATAAATATTACAAAGTTAATAAAGGAAAATCATAGTACCGTTCTAAAGAATATGTGAAAGTGAGGGTGATGAATGACAATTACTATATCCCATTTTTTTCTCTATTTTCTGTTGGTTGCACACATCAAGACAATCCTGACTCACACATTTAGTAATCATGCAGTCAACTTAATAATTTTAGACATGTACAGGCTTGAATAAAATAATAAACCACTTGTAGAGCTACAACCTCTGGAATCACTGATACAGTTACAAGAAGTCTAATTAAGCACAATGAAATGGTAGAATTTTTATACCAGGATTTGTATAAAATCAAATTTTTTTGTGCTTGCACAATTAATGTTGTCTCTAGAGTATTTCAATTTGATATGACATTTAAATGTGCATGTTAATTTTGTTATAGTATTTATAATACATGAATCTATAATATTTAAATAGATGAGTATAATATGCATATATATTCATATATGTGTGTGAACATATTTATTTACTAATGTTTAATTATTTTTGAGAGAAAGACAGACAGACAGTGTGAGCGGGTGAAGGGTAGAGAGGGAGACACAGAATCTGAAGCAGTCTCCATCCAGGCTCAGGGCTGTCAGCACAGAGCCCGATGTGGGGCTCAAACTCATGAACTGAGAGATCATGACCTGAGCCGAAGTCGGACATTCAACCGACTCAGCCACCCAGGCGCTCCTATTTTTTTTTTAATGAAATTTGAATCCAGGCTTTTGTGGAACACAAAAGCACCTTTGCAGTACACTAGGGTCCCATAGAAAACAATTTGAAAGCTCTTGCTCAGACCCCATGACTCTGAGCTGACAACTGCTGGTCCTTTAGGATAGCTAACCTCATCTAGGAGAAAGCCAAATGGATTACTTAATTAATCAATGCCTCATGTTAAGCTGTTGTGAGGCTAATATTCTGGTGGGAAGAGGAAAAGCCTCAGGTTTTGCACGATGATAGTTCCCAGCCCTTTTGAGCTCATCTCCTGGGCCTGATGCTCCCTCTTAGTGAGGAGGCCAAGCAGGAATTTCTTGTCCCTGGGATTCTACATGTTTGTGGGCCATGCAGTACAGGAACTTGCTTGGAATAGAACAGACAGCTGTGATCTTGGGCTGTGGAGCTCATCTGGCCTCACCACATGGCAACTGGGGGTGACCTGCTCCCCTGGATACCATTGACTGAAGTGTGGTTTAATTTTCTAGTTACTCTAGAAAGCTAAATGTCAAGATGCCCACGAAAGTTTTAGCCCAGTACCTGGGACCTATTGAAACCATAAGAAACTGACTGGCTCAATAGTCTTAATCTAAGACCCTGGGGCCAGCTGTTTCTTGGCATTCAGAAATTTTTGGATTTCAGAAAGAAAATTTGGTGCAAACATTTATTATAATGCCCCTGGAAAAGTCTGGGATGGTAGCCCATAATCAAGCATGGTAATATGTCATTTTCCATATTAATATTAAGTATGAAGATTCATACTAAGTAGGCTAAATGAAAACCATAATAGCCTCGTAGGAGAGGCACATTTTATAATAATAAAGGAGTTATAACAAGGTTTTCAGGAAAATGTAACAACTATAAACGTGCATGCATTGAACATAGGGATCCCAAATACCTGAAGAAAAAACTGACAGAGTTGAAGAGAGAAACATACGTTAACAATAATCGTTGAGGATTTCAGTATCCCACTCAAAATAACTGATAGAACAACTAGACAAAATCAGTAATATTTAGAAGATACAGATAAACACTAAGGATTCCCAAACTTCTGGCCCAAGTTTCACTTGAACTAGCCTAGCTTCCTTACCTAGGCATACAATATTTTATTTCTTTGCTTATTAGCTTAATGCCCATGGATCTGTAGGCAGCCTACTGTGGCCTTTAAAGGCTTCATAAGCCTATAAAATAATATGCAATATTTTTTGTGAAGAAATGCTTTGGGGAAGGGGTATTCATAGTTTTCATCAGTCAGTTAACATATATTCTTTTGAGTGTGTACTATGTACCAGGTACTGGACTAAGTGTTGGGGAAACAACTGTGAATAAGACACTCACATGGAGGTGAGGTGGGGTAGGACATTCAGACAAAAATCATAAGTAAATGAGATTACTTTAGATACTGATGCATGCTCTGAGGACAACAGAATACAGTAGTATGATAGGAATTTGGCTAATTGGCTTTGAGGGGCACTAATTTAGCTGGGGGAGTCAAAGAAGGCTTCTCTTAGGAGGTGATATTTAAAGGGGGAAAGAGTTAATGTCCTGAGATAGGGACAAACGTGTTATGTTCAAGAGGCTGAACAAAGACAGAGTGGCTGGAGCACAGTAACCAAATGTGAGAGAGGAGAGAGGTGATTTTGGAGTAGATAAACTTCATGTTTGGGATTTTCCTATACCCAATCATATCTTGCAAAGGTACACTCATATTTTCTTTTCTTTCTTTTTTTTAACTTTATTTATGTCGAGAGAGGAGAGAGAGAGAGAGAGAGAGAGAGAGAGAGAGAGAGAGAGAGAGAGAGAGAGAGGGAGTACCCCAAGCAGCCTCTGAGCCAGCGCAGAGCCTGACGTGGGGTTCAAACTCACCATGAGAGCCACGAGATCATGACCTGAACCAAAATCAAGTTGGATGCCTAACCAACTGAGCCACCCAGGCACCCTTTTACTTTTTTTTTTTTTTTTTTTTTAAGTTTTTTATTTATTTTGAGAGAGAGAGAGAGCACACATGTGTGCACAAGTGTATGTGAGTGGGGAGGGGCAGGGAGAGAGAGAGAGAGAGAGAGAATCCGAAGCAGGCTCTGTCAGTGCAGAGCCCAATGTGGGGCTTGATCCCACGAACCGTGAGATCATGACCTAAGCCAAAATCCAGAGTCAGATGCTTAGCTGACTGAGCCACCCAGGCGCCGCCATATTTTCTTTTCTTTGTAAAACCAAAGTATTTTATAAGACAGAGGATTTAGTTGCTGGATTGAGGGCCTATTAGCAACAATTAACACTTGTAGTATAAGTAGAGTGTGAACATTTAGGTCCTGTAGAAAGTCTAGAGCTGTAGGTTCTATCCTACATAGTTGTGTAACTTCTGACTGGGCCATTCTGTCTAGTGTTTCTGTTGTTCTATCTTTAATTACAAAAGCAATAGCGGATATTTATTGGATGCTTTCTATGTGCCAGGCTTTCTTCTAAGTACTTTACATGGATTATTGTAATTTTCACAAATAACTGAAGAGGTAGATATTATTCTTATTATAGATGGAGATATTAAGGCACAGAGAGATTAAATAGTGTTAAAAAATTATAGATTTCAAGGCCATCAAATAAGATATCTTTCAGGGAATTTGGAGAGTCTCTCTGGTATGATTTTTGCTTGTGAATTTTTGGAAAAAAGATTTTTTTTTTTTTACTTTTCTATATCAAAGGGTCAATAACAAACTAGGCTTGTCTTACTTTGTTTCCAAGTTAGTTTCACAGGAAGAATAATATTAATGCTTTCTGACTATGTGGTATCTATCTTTACAAGTCTTCTACATACTTCCTGTTAGTTGGTGATGCTCATAATATTGATAATTTTGTTTTCAAGGAAGTGATGGGCTGAATAAACATGATTCTTCACTATAGACCCATTACACTCTGGCATGATGTTTTCTGAATACTTGTATGAAATCATTTCTTCACAAGAACATCTTGCTCGTATTACCAAAATTATACTCTGCTGAGGAGACAGCTCATGACTCATGTGTGAAAGTATCATTTGTATCTCTTCTGGGAAAAGTGCTCATTTTCAACTTGCATTTATTGGCACTGTTCGATTTAGGTGAGAATGCTGTGTGAAGTAGCTCTCCTAAAAAATCATCTTTGAGTTTATTTAGTCAGTCACACAATCCAGCACTTGTCAAATCCATTTACTACTGTTTACATATGAGCTATCTTAAAGAGGACTCGAAAGTTATTAATAGGCTATTCGTTTCTCAGATCGTTCAAAAATGAGGTGCTAAGCAGAAATTTGTTCTTTTGCATTTTTATGTTTCCTCCTAAATCTTGGCTGATGTTCCCTGCTCTTGTATCCTGTGGGAAACTTTCCTATAGGTGGTAATGAGCTTCTGTCAGAGATCATATGCAGGCAGCCTAACCCACAGACCCAAGAATTCACACAGAGTTAAACAAATTTTTGATGTGAAGACCTTTATTTGGGGCATTGCTGCCCTAGTTTACCCTTGTTCCCATTACTCTGTTTTGTATGACCCAACTCATACGTTCCTATGATGGACTCAGCCTCTGAAGAGTACATACATTTCTTCGGTTTCTAGAAGATGACTCCCTAATTTGTCTTTTTGAAAGTATGTGTGCCCTTTTTTGGCTAGCTCATCAACTGGGTACATTTTGGGATTTCTCAAAACTCAAATATATCAGGTGAAGACTCAGTCTTATTTTCTTTCCTGGGTCCAACTTTTATAACAAAGCATTCTACAGGATTGAGGAATTAGCTACTAGAGTCAGAGCCTGTTAATAGCAATCTAGATATGGGCTACATGTGTGGGCTAACAGATTGGGGCCAGTGATATGCTTGGCCGTGGATAGTATTCTAAATATTTATATAACTTCTGACTTGATGCATGAATTTTAAATCACTGTGTACCTTAGGGGAAGAATTTGGGGTTAAGAGGCTGCCAAATATTTACTTTATAATATGTAGCACACTTCCTTATCACTAATTTTCATATAAGCCCGAAGTCCCGAATAAAAAAAGTCTCTAAAATATTCTATACTTGCACTGTCCAATATGGTAGACACTAGCATGTAGCTAATGAGCACTTGAACCAAATTAGTAAAATTAGTAAAAATTAGTCCAAATTTGTCCAAATTAGTAAAAAAATCTACTGTAAATATAAAATACTCATCTAATTTCCAAGAAATAATATGAAAAATAGAGTATAAAATATCTTCTTAGTAACTTTTTTATATTGGTTACATGTTGGAATGATATTTTGGATATATTGGGTTGAACAAAATATATTCTTAAAATTAATCTACCCATTTCTTTCTTCCTTTTTAAAATGTGATCATTAGAAAAATAAAAATTACATGTGTGGCTTGCATTTGTGACTTGTACTATATTTATATTGGACAACATTGTTCTAAACAGCTAACAAAGACCATTATAAACCTAATACATATTAATGTTTGGCACAAGACCACAAGTGGGAAAGATTTGCATTCATTGGTCTTGGTGTAGGACTAAATGTGTTTGTCATAGGACAGTCATAATTTAAATGCCCATAAATCCTCATTGAATCAGAACACTCATTTCTTGCTTGAGTTCACCCATTCATCTTCCAATACTTCCACTTAAAAAAAATCTCCCCCAAATACAGTTGGATGTGCATGTTCTGGTGTCTGAAATAGTCTCATTGCTTTTAGTGGATTATAGTTGAGAAGCAGGAGGCACATGGTTTGTTTTGACAGCTAGGAATGCAAGAGACTTTCTAGTTTAGATTTAACATTCCATCTGCTGTGTTTTGTGAGTGGAAGAGCTGAAGCTCCGTCAAGAGGGACCTGATGGAATGGGGTGGTGGTGCCTCTGTTTTATCCTATGTCTTCCTTTTTTTTTTTTTTTAAACTTATGAGCTAAAGAAGAGACATAACAAACAACATCACTGTGCATTAGCAACTTTGCCAAATGTAACAGATGAACATACTCTATTGAGTATCACTCAGATTGCTCACTGCTCTGCCTTGACTACGTAGGGAAGGGCATCTCTTTAAAGCGATAGATTCCATTTCTGATTTAAAAAGTCTCCTATGGATTTCTAGAACAAGTCAAAAGCAGAAGCCTGCTCCTTGGATCAAATTGAGTAAATTTCTGACTGCCGGGTCTCTGTGGAGTTCATTGGTGGAAGGGATTCAGAAGTAGGAAGTCAAAGGATTTATTTCTCTTGCTAACACTTAAGCCAAACTTGTATCTTCTAAATTCAGATATCTAGTAACAGTGTTCTGAGTGAATGGTTGGGGACTCTACTGCTTTTGCAGCCTATGTTAAAATGTCTTCAATGAACTAATTATGATGGCAGACAATACTAGCTGTCCTACAAGATTTGTTCTTCTTTCATAATTGCTGAATTGTAGTTGGAATGTGGCTGGTCAGCTAGACATTAAAATTTCCAAACTTCTTTGAAGTTATGTATATAGCTATGTGGTTAATTTCTCTTTAATAGAATGCAAGAGAAAATGTGGTGTACTAGTTTTGGGCCAAGCCTTTAAGTTGGTGAATGTGCTTTCCTCACATATTCTTACCCCTTCCTATGAGCTGGAAAGACAATGACCATATTGACCCCAGAACTTGGAGATATGGAGCCTTTATCAGCCTGGGTCACTTAATGACCATGTAGAACAGAGGTACCTGCTGCCATGGCCGTTCCTTGAGTTAGAAATACATTTTTATGTGTTTGAGTTGTTTCATTTTGGGGTTTGTTACAGTTGTTTGGTCAACCTTAATTAATGTAAACCTATTAGTTGTTATATTGGTATACTTATCTGATTTGAAAATAAGGAAATGTAACCGATCACAACAAAGGTAATTTTCTTTACTTTTAGGATACACTTTTATCTGTAATTGTCATGACCTTATTTTGCTTACATTTCACTTAAGCTGACTGCAGACATTAGTCATAGATGTAGAAGATATTTGAATTGGGAAGGGGTCATTTAGTCCAATTCCTAATTTTACAGATGAGGAAAAACCCACAACTTGCCTGCCTGATATGATGTGGCTAGGGAGTTGCAAGAGTTGAACTAGAATTCAGGTTTCCTATTTCTCATGCCAATATCTTTCCAATATATCTAAGAGGTGTAATAGTTTTCATCCAACATGGCATCTGTGACTTGATCAATAGTGCCTTTCCAGACAGTTGTTTTCAGGAGTATGAAGCCGCTTTCTGACCCATGGGAGAGGAAAGGGAGCGGACACAATTATGCCTTGCATTCACCAGTTGTACATTATCCAGTGCAACTTTACATCACACCAAGATAAGTTCTGTGGTGTATCTTGGCAGTATTGAGAAAGCTGTAGTTTTATTTATCTTTTGAATAGTCACAGTCTAAATGGAAAATTATGATAATGTTGTCAGTAACAGAATTAGCATTTCAGTGGAGTTGAACGTACATAGGACTGGGTGTCTCAAAATTTAGGTTGTTAAGCCTTAGTTTTTTACTAATTTGACCTTGGTCAGGTCACTTTTATATCTTTTTTCTTTAACATTTTATTTTGTTGAGAGGGGAGACAGAGCACGAGCGGGGGAGGGGCAGAGAGAGACAGGGAGACACAGACTCTGAAGCAGGCTCCACGCTCTGAGCTGTCAGCACAGAGTCCGATTCAGGGCTTGAACCCACTAATGCGAAATCGTGACCTGAGCCGAAATCAGAAGCTCAACTGATTGAGCCACCCAGGTGTTCCGGGTCACTTTTGTATCTAAACCTCAACTTGCTCATCTGTAATATAATGTTGTAAAATAAGATACTATTCCAGGTTCAAATTTTTGTTATTCTATAAGTATAGTGCATTGATGGTATTCATGAAACATAGTTCACTGTTCTCATAAATGTGTATCTATCATAGCTGTCTGTCAACATCACCTTCAAGAGGCATATTTAATTTAATTCACTCAAAAATCCAAGTGTCCATGATATTATAATTAATAAATTATCAGTAGAATATGGATTTGTGTGGAGCTTTTACAGTATTTATGTTTTTACATTTGATCTCAGCAACAACTCTATGATATTGGAAGACCTATTGTGTAACATGGCATGGTGTGAAAAAAGCACTTTATTGACAGGTAATAAAACTGTGGATTGGTAATAAAACTCTAAATCACATGACAAGTAAGTGAAGAAATAGGAGGTTGATTTCAGACTGGATGCATGTTTTCTCTAGATCACACTTCCTTCACAATCCTTTAGAACTAAAAACAGTTGTAGTTTGCTTTGAAAACTGTTTATAGAGACTAGTGTTGTGTACTTAGGGTGATTCAGATTCCAGACACTTTGAATTTTACATGGTGAATTTTTTTTTTATTATTGTTGACATATGTAATAGAGATCACCAGTGACCTCTTCTGTGTGTTTTTTCTTTTTCTTTTTCTTTTTTTTTTTTGCACGTGCTACCACACCTCATCGGAGTTTTCTCTTGATCCTATTCTCTGCATGTTCATTCTTGGCTCAAATTAACCCATCTGTTGAGTCGTGGTGGGTCTTTGCCACAGCTTTTCAACCTAGTTTCAGTGTGACCCTTGGGTAGGAAACAACTCAGAGTAGCCCATCATGAGTCCAAGATGCTTCAAAGAAGAGCATGGGAGGATATAACATCTGTACTGAATCAAAGTAATTGGTTGCCAAAATGCACTCCACATGCTTTCCACTTTTCTTTCTGAGTTATGCTTTCATCAGGCAGCATTTAACAGCTGAGCTGTTGGATAGTATGGTGGACTTGTACAACTGGTATCTGTCCTTACTGGAAAATCTTCGGAGTGCTTTACAAAGCAAACACTTATGGGTAGACTGTCATGGCAAATGGTTTAAAAAATTACTTTGAGGATTCTGTTATCTTCCATTCAAAGGGACGTATCTGGCTTATTTGATACCTCTCCCGGTGTTCTTTTGAATTAGGTGGAGAATTATGGACCTGATGTCAAGGTAGTTAGGCAGATTCTTATATGCTTTAAAAAATGTTGATTAATTAGGTCAACCAGATCACTGGTGCCAGTCTCGTTTGGGCCCTGTTCTATTAACATTTTTATTACAATTTGTATGAAAGACACATAGAATTCACTTAAAAAAATTTTGGAAGTCACAAAAAATTTAAAGAACAGGTAATATATTAGATATGAAGCTGTTTATCAAGAACTAGTCTATAGATGACCTAAAAGTAACAGGATATAATTCCTGAATTTAGGTCTGAAGAATAAAATTCTTTGTGAATGTTCACAAAGAGGAAGACTGAGTTTAGTAGCATTTTATATGCAAAATATTTTAGTTGATTACCAGCTGAATACGAGTCAACAGTACGAATGCAGCTGCTAGGTAGGCTAATGTAATCTGAGAGCAGTGGCGGGAGAATACAATGTTGGCGATGATGGCTTCATCGTGATGGGCACTGGTCAGAACTTATCAGGAATGTTGTATTATTTTTCATGCCATATTTTAAGTGGATTATTGTCAGATCGAGGAAACTGGATACTGAAGAAATCAGAACAGTTAAAAAAAAATGGGATATTTAGCCTGAACAAGGGAAGCAGTGGTGAGACATGGTAATGAGGTGGCCATCTGTTTGGCTTCTCCTGGGTCATTTCTTGTTCGTGCCTGTTTCTCAATATCCCATATCATTTAGCATCTGTCCCCTTTTTATATCTTAGGAAGAGATTTATTCTTGAAAATTCTTTTGGGTTTTAACTTTTTAATTTTTTTTGAATGTTTCTTTTTGAGAGAGAGAGAGACAGAGACAGAGACAGAGCACAAGCAGGGGAGGGGCAGAGAGAGAGGGAGACACAGAATCCGAAGCAGGCTCCAGGCTCCAAGCTGTCAGCACAGAGCCCCATGTGGGGCTCCAACCCACAGACAACGAGATCATGACCTGAGCCGAAGTCAGACGCTCAACCGACTGAGCCACTCAGGCACCCCTGGATTTTAACTTTTTAATAGATATCCCACTATGTTAAAAATTAATATCTAACTACTAAGCACAAATTGTAACAATTATAGTATTTTAATTATTTTAGTACCACCTTTTACTTTTTAAAAAAGTTTATGTGAAAATTTATTTTAATGTTAATTTTTAATGTTTATTTACAATTTTATTTTTGAGAGAGAGAGCGCAAGTGGAGGGAGGGGCAGAGAAATAGGGAGACATAGACTCCAAAGCAGGCTCCAGGCTTCCAGCTGTCAACACAGAGCCTGACACAGGACTGGAACTCAGAGGACTGTGAGATTGTGACCTGAGCTGAAGTCGGACGCTCAACCGACTGAGCCACCCAGGCGCCCCTCGTACCACCTTTTACTTTTTAAATTGTCCCCATTTTGGATAGTAAATTTTATAGTCATTTAATAACCATTTTGCTATTTGGAGGATTTTCTTGTTGAGAGATTTATTTTTTGTAGAGAACTGCTTTTATGTGGTTCACAAGAGAGGACTTAGCTTGATTGGCAGCCATTATAGAAAGTCCTGTTTCAGCTCAGTATAAACTTTATGAAGTGGTAGGATCTCACCTCTGGGAAAGTTCAAGTGAGGCTTGAAGACCTTTTGCGTGCCAGGGATTTAAACACACTTTATTATGGAAAACTTTCAATATGCATTAAAGTAAAGAAAATGGTACAGTGTCAGTAATGTTTCAAAGATGAAATCCAAATTCCCAAGTGACTGTCGTAACCCAAGTGATTGGCAGCCATTTGAAGTCATCTTTTTTAGTGAATGGAGTAGTGTTAACCAGGCTAAGAGTAAGTGCTTAATAGGTCACGTTACATTGTACATGGTGCTAATAGTCGGGCTTCCATTGCCAAGTTTTGCTGACAGCTAGAATCACAGCCCTCTGGGTCCTTGCAGTCTGTTTTTTTCTTCTGTTCTCCCTGATATTCAGTCCTTCATGCATAAAGGGGGATTGCTTTTTTATTCTGATCTTTCCAAGTCTTCCTTAGTGGAGGGTCTTGATACAGGTGTGGCCCATCACTGCCTTATCCCAGCCCCAACCCTAATGACCACCCAAACTCCTAACCCACAGTCCCCGGACCATTAAGGAGTGCTTAATACACATTTGTTGGCTGAGTGAATAAACCACTCACTGGCTGCCGTCTCTCATCCCTGGGCCAGTAGAAGCCTGGCACAATTCTCTCCTCACTAGAAAATAGGGTTTGGAAGTCATTTGAAGTTGTTCCACCTATGGGAGAGCTGAAGAAGCTGGGATATAAGAGAACTCGTGGCATTGATGCCATTCTTGGGTGTAGCTTCTGGGGATTCCATTCTTAATAAATAAACTGTAATTAGGAACCAGACACATCCGTTCCTACAGCCTATTGTGTAAACCTAAGGAAGGCCCAGGTCTCTCTGCATTTAAATACTACAGCCCTCACCTTGTATGAAATTTTACTCAGGAAGACACAATGAAATTCCAGAGGAGAAATTCTGTACCCTTATAGATGGATAATGAGAGATCCTTTTAATTAATGGTTAAAACAGAATCTCTTGGGGGAACAAGACTTAGTTATTATCCCTAAGGTTGCCAAGTGAGAGGTCTTCCTAGATACTATTTTTCCTTCATGAAAGAGTAGAAAGTGTCTCTCAAACTTAAGCCAGTCCATGTATTTTTAACCTTCAGTTGTTCCACCGATGAGAGAAGTTGCTACATTCATTATAGCATTTAGTAAGCCTCTAATTTTACCAATAGAGTCCATTTCTGAAACTCACTATGCCAATGCTGAAAGTAGTTGGTATTAATAAAGGTATGGTAATTATCAAGATTGATGGATCTGATATTAATTAAGAACCATTTATAGTTGTCACCGTGGGAGCGCAGCATGTGTAATAGAATGCCTGCTTACTTTCCCCAAAATGTGAATTCTCAGTCAGGGCAACTGGATGCCCCCAGACTTAAGGCATAAACTAAAAATATCATGCTACTCTTGGTAAAGCATTTTCAAGAAAATTTGCATATACTGTAACACCAGTGTAATCATATATGAACTCCATCCAATGGACTTTGCCCTGCCTCTTTTGCATGACCCTTGTTGGCTCCGGTGGTGTTGATTTCCAATGTTGCTCATTGATTTTCATTTTCCCATTAGTATCTTGCATCTGATGTTTCCTCTGGTCTCATTATGTCTTTCTGAAGCTATGTGGCCATCAGAATTTCTTATGTATCATGTCTGTGTGCTTGACATTAAGCTGGAATTCGGTGTGTTTGTTGGTCTTCACCCTTTCTGGAGATGAGTGCCCAAGTACCTCCCAGTTACATAATTCCTATTTTTGTTCATATGTAGTATATACTAACCCAGATATGAAAAGCATGTGATGGGGAGTGTATGGTGCAAAATCCCCTCAAAAGAGACACTGTTTCAGATGTAGCTTTTAGTGTTTTGTTTTGAGAGAGAGAGAGAGAGAGAGAGAGAGAGAGAGAGAGCGCGCGCATGCACGCAAGAACACAAGAGCAGGGAAGGGGCAAAGGGAGAGGGAGAGAGAGAATCTTAAGCAGGCTCCACACTGGGCAGCGAGGGCTCAATCTCAAAACAGTGAGATCATGACCTGAGCTGAAATCAAGTCGGATGCTCAACCGACTGAGCTACCCAGGTGCCCCGTTTTTAGTGTTTTAAAAGCTGTTTATTGGGGGACCTGGGTGGCTCAGACAGTTAAGCGTCTGACCCTTGGTTTCAGCTCAGGTCATGGTCTCACGGTGTGAGTTAGAGTCCCTGTGCTGACAGTGCAGAGTCTGCTTCTGATGCACTGTCTCCCTCTTTCTCTGCCCCTTCCCTCCCTGCTCTCTCTCTCTCTCTCTTTCAAAAAATAAATAAACTTTAAAAAAAGCTGTTTATTAAAGCATAATTAATAAAAACTGAGCTGTACATATTTAAAGTGTAAAATTCCTGTTTTGAATTTATGTATGTATTTGTGAAAATCACTGTTACCAGGATAATGAAGATATTCATCATGCCCAAAAGTTTCCTCATGCTCCTTTGGAACCTTGTCTTCTGCTTCTGTTTCTACTCACCTCTGACCCTAGGCAACAACTGAACTGCTTTCTGTCACTAAAACTAGTTGTCAATTCCTAGGATTTTATATAAATGGAATCATATAGTATGTCCTCTTTTTTTGTCTGGTTTCCTTCACTCAGCATGAGGTTCATTCATGTTGTAGACAGCAATAGTTCGTTATTTTTGTTACTGAGGACTGTTCCATTGTTTGGATATACTAATTTGCTTCCATTCACCTTTTGAACAGTTGGGTTGTTTGGATCTTTTGGCTCTTATAAAGTTATTTTAACAACATTCATGTAGAAGTGTTTGCATGAATATATGCTTTCTTTTCTCTTTGTAAAATACCTACTAGTGGAATGGCTGGATCATATGGTAGTTTTAAAGAAACTGTGAAGTTGTTTTTAGGAGTGATTTTACACCATTTTACACTCCCACCAGCAACGTATGGGTTTTCCAGTTTCTTCACATCCTTGGCAATACTTGGTATGCTAGTCTCTTTTTTTTTTTTTTAATTTTTAAAAATATTTATTTATTTTTGAGAAAGAGACATACACACATACAGAGTGTGAGCAGGGGAGGGGAGAGAGAGAGGGAGTCGCAGAATCCGAAGCAGGGTCCAGGCTCCAAGCTGTCAGCAGAGAACCCATAGTGGGGCTCAAACCCATGAATGGTGAGATCATGACCTTAGCTGAAGTTGGATGCTTAACTGACTGAGCCACACAGGCGCCCCTGGCATGCTAGTCTTTTTAAGTTAGCCACAGGTATGGAATCTAACAGGTATGTAATGGTATTTCACTCTGGTTTTAATTTGCATTTCAATGATGACTAATGATGTTGAACATCTTTTTTGTGCTTACATGCCTTCTGTATATTCTATGTGGTTAAGTGTTTATTGAAGTCTAATGCCTGTTTTTTTTTTTTAATTTTTTATTGTTTTTATTTATTTTTGAGACAGAGAGAGGCAGAGCATGAGCAGGGGAGGGGCAGAGAGAGAGGGAGACACAGAATCCGAAGTAGGCTCCAGGCTCTGCACTGTCAGCACAGAGCCCGACGCGGGGCTCGAACCCACGGACTGTGAGATCATGACCTGAGCCGAAGCCGGATGTCTAACCGACTGAGCCACCCAGCCGCCCCAACCTGTTTTTTTTTTAATGTTTATTTACTTTTGAGAGAGAGAGAGAGAGCACAAGTGGGGAAAGGGCAGAGAGAGAAGGGACAAAGTATCTGAAGTGGGCTCTGCACTGAGAGCAGAGAGTCTGATGCAGGATTCGAACTCAGGAACTGTGAGATCATGTCCTGAGCTGAAGTCAGACGCTCAACTGACTGAGCCACCTAGGCACCCCTCTAATACCCATTTTTGTTTTTATTTTTTTACAAAAAGTTTTAATGTTTATTTATTTTTGAGAGAGAGAGAGAGAGAAGAAGAGAGAACAAGCAGGGGAGGGGCAGCGAGAGAGGTAGACACAGAATCCAAAGCAGGCTCCAGGCTCGGAGCTGTCAGCCCAGAGCCAGACGTGGGGCCTGAATCCATGAACCATTAGATCACGACCTGATCCGAAGTTAGATGCTTAACTGACTGAGCCACGCAGGCACCCCTAACTCCTATTTTTAAATTGGGTTACTTTCCTATTACTGAGTTTCGAGAATTCTTTATGAATTTTGGATATAAGATGCACAATTTGTAGTTTTTTTCTAATCTTTGGCTTGTATTTTTATTCTCTTAACAGTGTTTTTAGAGGAGCCAAAGTTTTTAATTTTGATAAAGATCAATTTATTAATTTGTTCCTTTATGAATTATACTGTGATGTGTTATCTAAAAAATCCTTGCTTAGGGGCGCCTGGGTGGCGCAGTCGGTTAAAAAATCCTTGCTTAAACTAGGGTCACAAAGGTTTTCTCCTGTATTTTTTTCTATAAGTTTTATAGTTTTAGGTTTACAAATTCATTTTGAATTATTTTTTGTGTATTTGCATATGGTGTAAATATGGATTGAAGTTCTGTGTGTCCGTGAATGGATATCCAATTTTCTCAGAATTGTTTGTTGAAAAGACTATTCTTTGTCCACTGAATTGTCTTTGCACCTTCATGAAAAGCCAATTGTCCACATATGGTTGGATGTTTTTATACTTTTTCATTCTGTTCTGCTGATGTATATGTCTACCTTTATGCCAATACCATTGATTTGATTATGGTAGCTTTATAATAAGTCTGAAAATCAAGTAGTGATAATTGTATATAATTTAACTCATGATGAGACAGTACTTTTTATAATTTGAATCTATTTTTTATTGAGACTTGTTTTATGGTTCAGAATATGATCTATATTGATAAATGTTTTGTGCGTTTGTTGGCAGAATGCATTCTGTATTCTTTTGGGTGGAAAGTTCTACAAATGTCAATCAAGACAAATTGCCTCATAGTGTTAATCAAATCTTCTGTATTCTTACTGATTTTTGTCTACTTGTTCTGTCAGTCATTCAGAGAGAAATATTGAGAAATCTGACTATAATTGTGAATTTGTGTATTCTCCATAAAGTTATATCATTTCTTGCTTTATGTATTTTAAGCTATGTCTTTTTGATGAATCGGCCATTTGTTATTATGAAACAAACTTCTTCATCACTGCTTATGAAATTTACATGGTGTTATATAAATATAGCCATTCTGGCTTTCTATCAATAGTTTCAGCATGGTATAGCTTATATCCTACTTTTGCTTTTAGCCTATTAGTATTTTGTATTTGAAGTGTGTTTCATGTAGGCAGCATGTAGTTGAATCTTTTTTTTTTAATATATGTTAATCTTTGCCTTTTAATAGGGGTATTTATACCATTTACCTTCGAGGTGATTATTGATATATTTGGGTTTAAATATATCATCATCCTATTTTTTTCTATTTATCTTATTTATTCTTTGTTCCTCTTTCTACATTTTCTGCCTTCTTTTGAATTAATAGAATGCGTTTTTGTGTTTCATTTCCTCTTTTTTTTGTTGGCTTATTAGCTATAAATTCTATTTTCTTATTTTAGTAGTTTTTAAAATAGTTTAGAGTATACACCTGTAGCTCATCATAACCTACCCTCAAGCAGTATTATATCATTTCACATTTCATATGAAATACTTTAGACAATATATTTCTCATTTACCTCTCCTGGCATTTATGCTATTGTTGTCATACATTTTATTTGTACATATGTTACAAACCCACACTACATTATTACTGTTTCTATTTAAGCAGACCATAATTTTTCAAAGATATTTAAATAATGAGAAAGAGTTTTAAAAATAATTACTCACAGAGTTACCATTTCTGGTCCTCTTCCTTTATTTGTGTAAATTCATATATTTAGTGTCCTCTTCATTCTGCCTGAAGGACATCCTTTAACTTTTTGTGGTAGGGCACATCTGCTGGAGATGGATTCTTTCAGCCTTTTAATGTCATTTGTGAAAGATATTTTCATTGGAAATTCAATCATAGGTTGACTTTTAAGCATTATAGGACTTTAATGATTTTTTTCCACTTTTTTCCTGATGAGTAATCCTCTATCATCCATCTCTTTGTTCTCTTATATGTATTGTATCTTTTTTCTATAAGTGCTTTTAAGATTTGCTTTTTATTACTGGTTTTGAGCTGTTAGACTGTGATTTGCCTTTGTGTATTCTCTTTATGTTTCTTGTGTTTGGGGTTTGCCTTTGTGTAGTTCTCTCTATGTTTCTTGTGTTTGGGGTTTGCTGTGCTTCTTAGATCTGTGGGTTTATTATGGTTTTCATCCAGTTTGGATTTTTTTTTTTTTTTTTTTTTTTTTTTTTGCTGTGATGCCTTTAGATACTTTATCCTGTTCTCCCTCTATCCTCTTTTTGGGACACTAATTTCATATTTAACAGGCTATATAAGTTGCCCTATAGCTCACCGAGGCTCTGGTCATTGTGGATAATTTGGTAATAACTGTTGATAATTCTGGTAATTTGGATTGTCTGCTTTCTTCATGGTTCGTTTTAGACCATTTGTAATGCTGTGTCCTCAAGTTCACTAATCTCTTCCACAACATCATTTTGTGCTGCAGCTTACTTCTCTTTATTACCCCTACCCTTATCACTGATTCCATATTCCCCCTGCCATAGGACATCACTTCACTTGCTTCCATTTCCCCAAACAGTAGTAATAAATTGTAATACACGAGTGTTCGAACTCTCTCGAGGGCAACTGCAGAGATTATCTCATGATTTAGCAAAAATATTAAAGTTGACTATTAGCATGATTGTCTCTCAAGTTCTTTTATTGCTTACTGTGCCAGGGGGCACATTTCTTTCCCAGCTCTCAATCCTCACATCAAAGGATTATGTTACTCAGAGCTCTTTTCTTTCTGAGACCTTTGCTCTCTTCTCTGTGGCTTCCTCCAACCCCCACATCGTTGCTATATACTTATTCAGAGATACTTAGCTTTCCCAGCCCTACCTCAAACTAAATTCTGTATTTTCCTTTTTATATCTGAAGAACCTGCCATTAAACTTCTCTGAATAAATCTGTTGACTCTGGGTCCCTAGTTAGGGATGATATTAATAATATTTAACAGCCACTGGAAGCTGTGCCAGAGATTTCATACTGAGCCAGGCCTAACTCTGTTAGTTGGTGTTGGGGGCGTGGTTCTAGGAGAGGGTTGAGGGTAATGATGCTGTGGGAGGGTATGGTCGGGGTGGCCAGTATAGCACTTACCTATAAGCTGGTAGGAAAAGATATTTCACTATTTTAACAACTGTGGTACAGTGGTTTCATTTCCTGTCCGTGCATCTGAGGCCCGTGAGTACACAAAGCACTAGCAGTACTTTGAAATTACAACATTTACTTTAATGTGTTCACATTCTCAGGCAGGGCTTTCTCACCCAGCCTCTCAGCAAAAGGTAGGCAATATAAGTTCATTTTTCCTGTGTCCAGAGCCAGCGTATGTAAGGAGCACTTCTTCCTGTTCCAATTACATGAATCTATGAATCACATGAGTACTTACAGTGTTTCTTTCAAATGATGGTAGCAATTTAAAAATAAAAGCTATGCAATGATGCATTGTGGTCATTGTTTGCTATTTTCTCCCTTACCAAGAAGTCTTCCAAACTTTAGAATACCACTGAGTAGTTTGATTAGAATTGCAATTGCCACATGTATGTTTCGTTATTTAGGATGAAATGAAAATAAGAAATATTATCAGGGTAAAGATATTTTTACTATCTTCATTTCCTTGTTTGCAGTTTTGATAAGTTAAACGTAAATTAGATTCATCTGAAGTCACCTGTGACTTACAAAGAAGTGTATTGTTTGCCAAGTTGCTGGGATTGTTGAAAATCCTATTTGCTTTAATATTTTATAACCCAGCATTCTTGAGGAATATAAAATAAAGGACCGTTTTTATAACTGAGGAAGTTTTTTCTCAGATATTGGTGCGAAACATTTCTCAAATATTCTTGTCTCCAAATACTGTCTTAATTTCATAGATGCTTAAAATGACAGCTGTTGGTTATCTGAAGACTTTGAATGATTATTTAGTTACCCAAGAATATAATTTATTTGAGCCTAGGGATTTAAATATTTCTAGCTTGAATAATTCAACTCTGTTTTGCTATTTAATTTTCAGTTCTTGAGGCATTAAAAAAAAACAAAGTTGGACAAGTCATAATCTTTTTTTATTTCTGTTTCAGCTCTAAAATGGAATAAAGTATCTATCCTAGGAAATCACTGTAAATAAGGTTAGGTGTATACCCACTTGGTGAATTATAAGATGTAAATAATTATTATTTTAAAAGTCTGTAAAATTATCTGACTTTATTATTGCTCTTATTGCATTCTTTTCCCCTTTAAAAAGATGTATGTAATCATTCTCAAATAATTATATTCCATTTGTAATTTGCAAAGAGTTGTATTAGTGCTATATTGGGAAGATTAAAACTTCAGAATCTAGGTATCAAAGTTTTAATAGCTTGATATTATTCATAATAATTTGTATTTGCTTTTATTTTGAGTCATTATTTTGAATGACATCAGTGGGTAAGTTAATACAACTGATTTCTCAGCAATAGAGACTACAAAGGTCTGACCCTTCCTGAAAAGGTGGAATTTATATTCTTTTAAAATGACAATAGGAGGGGCGCCTGGGTGGCTCAGTCAGTTAAGCCTCAGGCTGCCGCTCAGGTCATGATCTCAAGGGTCCGGGCTTGAGCCCTGCCTAGGGCTCTGTGCTGATGCTTGGAGCTGGAGCCTGTTTCTGAGTCAATGTCTCCTCTCTTTGCCCCTTCCCTGCTCCCATTCTGCCTCTCACTCTCTAAAAAAATAAATTAACATAAAAAATTTAAAAAAAATTAAAATGACAATAGGAAAACTATTCTCTGGACTGGTCCTTAGAACTGATAAATATTAAAATCTCAGACAAATCAACAAATGTTGCACAATGAAATGTGCACCTACCATTGGGGTGATTTTAAAATGCCTCACCTTTTTGTTTGAATGTCAGTTTTACAAATCCATTTGTCTTATTTCCCAATTTTTCCCTAAGCCCTTGAAAATCTATGTTCATACTGCTGTGGATTGACTTGTTATGATTTCAAATCCATGTTTCGAAAGCTTAGTTTGAACAAAATTGTTTGTGATTTGAACTTGCTTTGAGTAACTTGTTCTGATGAAATGGTTTTGAAGCTGGATATTAGGACTTTCTTATCAAACTCCTGCACTTGGAGTGAGCAGAATCATTATTGCATTGACGCTATAGCAATGGCAGTGGTATCCATTAGGCGATGCACTTTTAAACTTTAAAAACCAAGAGGCTTTTAAACACTCGAGTGTTTGGCCTGGTTGAGGTACTCTGCTGATCTAAATAACTCTCTGAAGATTCTTGAGACGCTTGTTTCCGCCACGGCCAGGCTGCTCTTGTTCAGAAGGGGTGTTAAACTGTGTCGCAGTCTCAGGAAGGGAAGGACACCTCTTTCTGCCTTGATGAGGCTGTTCTTTGTCAGTAGTGGCAGAAGCCATGTGTCAACCTGAAAATAAAGAACCACAATAAAAGGCAAACAAGTGTTAAGTTGGGATCAAAGAATTGCAGTTGGGGGAGCACAGATTCAAGGAGATACCCTAGAGTGTTCCTGCTTATCAGGTGAAAGCAAGAGGTTTTTATGAGGCAAAGGAAGGTGAGGGCAATTGCAAGAGTTAAGAAGAAAAAAAGTATTGAGGAGGAGTTAAGATGGCAGAGAAGTAGGTGGACCGGGATTTCCCCTCGTCCCTCAAACACAGCTGTTGATGTCAGAACACGCGGAACACCCAGGAAATCAGTCTGCTGAGTGACAGAAAAATCTTCAAAGACGGAGGGAAATGGCTTGGCGGGACAGAGGGTTACTTCAAGGAACAAATCAAAGCACACCTGGCGGAAGGCCCAAACTATCCACCACTACAAGCAAAGAGGAGCTTTGCAGAGGACAGACCAGTGGGATAGAGCAGCCAAACTCACAACAACGGAGTGCACACCACACACTCCAAAAACACTTCTGGAAGTGCCAGGCCCTGGACAGTGTGTGACTCCTTTTTCATATTCTCGCCGGTGCAGGACACGTAAAAAGTTATTAAAACGCGTGAAAGACAGAAACCTGGCCAAAATGACAAAACGGAAGAATTCTCCTCAAAAGAGATTCCGGGAGGAAATGACAGCCAGAGAATTGCTCAAAACAGGTATAAACAACATACCTGAATAAGAATTTAGAATAACAGTCATAAGACTGGGGCGCCTAGGTGGCTTGGTCGGTTAAGCGTCCGACTTCCGCTCAGGTCATGATCTCACGGTCTGTGAGTTCGAGCCCCGCGTCGGGCTCTGTGCTCACAGCTCAGAGCCTGGAGCCTGCTTCAGATTCTGTGTCTCCCTCTCTCTCTGCCCTTCCCCTGTTCATGCTCTGTCTCTTTCTGTCCCAAAAATAAATAAACGTTAAAAAAAATTAAAAAAAAGAAAGTTTAAAAAAAAACAGTCATAAGACTAATAGCTGGGCTTGAAAAAAAGCATGGAAGACAGCAGAAAATCTATGGCTGCAGAGATCAAAGATCTGAGAAATGGTCACGATGAATTAAGAAATGCTATAAATGAGATGCAAAATAAAGTAGATGCCGCGACAGTGAAGGAAGAAGCAGAGGAGAGAATACGTGAAATAGAAAATAAAATTATGGAAAATGATGAAGCTGAAAAAAGAGGGAAAGGAAATTACTAGACCACGATGAGAGAATTAGTATGTTACTTCTTTTTTTTATGCATTTTGATTTTTTTAAAGTTTTTATTTAATTTTGAGAAAGACAGAGACAGTGCCAGTGGGGGGAGGAGCAGAGAGAGAGGAGAGAGAGAGAATCCCAGGTAGACTCTGTGTTTTCCGTGAAGACTCTCCACAAAACTGGGAAATCATGACCTGAGCTGAAACCAAGAGTCAGGCACTTAACGGACTGAGCCACCCAGGCGCCCCGTATATTACTTCTTTATTGGCTTATTTTGAGATAATCTTGTGTGCTATTTGCTTGTGAAATATTATTATAAATTGTAATTCTTGCGGTGACCTGTATTAAATAAACTATTTGCAAAACAATCTCAGGCTCTGAGCATAATTTGTCCTGAATAAAACACATAAAAAATTACAAATTCCCAGAATTTTTCGGGCCACCTGGGTGGCTCAGTCGGTTGAGCTTCTGACTTCGGCTCAGGTCATGATCTCACGGCTTGTGAGTTCGAGCCCTGCATCAGGCTCTGTGCTGACAGCTCAGAGCCTGGAGCCTGCTTCAGAGTCTGTGTCTCCCTCTCTCTCTGCCCCTCCCCACTCATGCTGCGTCTCTCCATCTCTCAAAAATAAATAAACATTTAAACAAAAATTAAAAAAAACAAATTTCCAGAATTTTTCTGATTTCAGAAAAGAGAATTTTGCCATCTTCTGCAGCAATCCCAGAAAGTGTTGATTTTGTAAAAATAAAGCTTTTATTGACTGAAAAGTGTTGATTTCTGTTTCTTAAGAATTTGAGAGGCTATAGCCATAAAGTTAATTTATACTGAAATCAGTTTTTGGGCCTTATTGAAGTGTGCTCTATATCTACTTCAAAAGTAAGTACTGTATATTTAAAAATAATTGCTAAATCAATAAATTTATGATGTTAAAATCTGTCTTATACCGTGCTTGAAACAGAAGTCTAACAACAGCTTATGTAATTTTATAACTTCTATCAAATTGATAGTGTGCTCTGGGGGTATGTATACACAGGTCAGTATATAAGTTGCATTTAAAATAATATTCTGTATTAAAAATCTGTAAAGCAGAAATATAACTTTAATAAGTGAACCCAGCTAGTGGTTTGTCCTCAAAGTAAATAAAATCACAAGGAAATCTGGTTTTATTAACAGTTTAATTGGTCGATTTAGTTAATAAAGGATACATTCATGAACTCAAAAGCACTTTAAAAGTCACCATCATTGGGGTGCCTGGGTGGCTCAGTCCATTAAGAGTCCAACTCTTCATTTCCACTCAGGTCATAATCTCTCAGTGCAGGAGATCGAGCCCCCCATTGGGCTCTGTGCTGACTGCTGGGCCTGCTTGGAATTCTCTTTCTCTGCCCCTCCCTTGCTCGCACTCTCTCTCTCTCTCTCTCTCTCTCTCTCTCTCTCTCTCAAATAAATGAACTTAAAAAAAAAGTCACCATCATAAACTCAAAATAGTGACCATAGAGCAATAGGGCTTTTACAAACAAAACAACTTTGTTTTGTCCTGAGTATTTGCCTTGGGAGGACCCACAATAATTGCCACATTGGTATCATTCCTCAGCATATTTGTGACTGATCTCTGAGGCATGGTCTTCCGAGTATTGTGTGTCATTAGCAAGTCCTACCCCTACACCCCCCCCCAAGTTTTTATTTTTATTAAAAAATGTTAATCTATTTATTTTTCAGAGAGAGAGAGAGAGAGAGAGCCCAAGCAGGGGAGGAGGAGAGAGAGAGAGGGAGAGAGAGAATCCCAAGCAGGCTCTATACTCATTTTGGAGCCTGATGTGAGGCTTGATCTCACCAGTGTGAGATCATGACTTGAGCTGAAATCAAGAGTCAGATGCTTAGCTGACTGAGCGACCCAAGTGCACCCCACTAAGTTTTTAAAATTATCTTCATTTGTGGCAAATATTAATCTTTTGTGGTGGATTATCTTTTGGTGACAGCTTGGTACTAATCAGGACCAATTTCACCAGATTGGAGGCCTCTTGAGGGCCTGTATGTTGTATTCTCGTGAGATATCTTTTGCATTTCATATCCTTGGAGTGGTGACTAGAAAACTGTGAGCCCTCCACACAAGCTTGTGAAACTGTTAGCAATGTGCAAAGTCATAAATCTGGTTGACTTCATGATGTGATCTGTGTGACTGTATAGTAAAGTGATTTGGAAGCAGAAAGGCAGGTGCAAATACTAGCTTCTTTACTTGGCAATTCTGTGACTTGGGACCACTTTAAGTGTCATAACCTTTGTGAACTTCAGTTTTTCGCATCTGGGACATGGAGCTGATAATTCCCACCTCATGCAGCTGCTGTGAAGAACTATATTAAGCAATCTGTGGGGCGCCTGCATGGCTCAGTCGGTTAAGTGTCCGACTTCTGCTCAGTTCATGATCTCACAGTCTGTTGAGTTCAAGCCCTGCGTCCAGCTCTGTGCCGACAGCTTGGAGCCTGGAGCCTGCTTCGGATTCTGTGTCTCCCTCTCTCTCTCTGCCCCTCCCCCGCTCACGCTCTGTCTCTCTCAAAAATAAATCAACATTTAAAAAATTTATATTAGGCAACATGTATAAATTGTACAACACATGGCATATTGTTAAGAGCTCAGTAATTAGAAGTTACAGTTACTTATTCTGAAGATAGTTCACAGGAAGGATTTATAAAAAATGTTCTGGGCCAAAGCTATATCGCAGTCATAATTTTCCTAGAGGAGACTACAAAGAAGAGACTCATTTTTTAAAATTGAGATATCATTGACACAAAACATTGTATTAGTTTCAGGTATACAACATACTAAGTTGATATATGTATATATGGAGAAATGATCATTACAATAAATTTGGTTAACATCCATCACCACATATAGTTACAGTTTTATTTTTCTTGTGATGAAAGCTTTTAAGATACACTCTTTTAGCAACTTTCAAATGTAGTGAAACCTTGGTTTGCGAGCATGATTCATCCTGGAAACATGCTTTTAATCCAAGGCACTTGTATATCAAAGCAAATTTCCCCCTAAGAAATAATGGAAACTCAGATGCTTCGTTCCACAACCCAAAAATATTCATATGAAAATGACTGTAATACTGCAATATAATACAAAATAATGAATAAAATACAAAATATGGAGAAAAACAAATTAACCTATACTTACCTTTGAAAACCTTTGTGGCTGGTGTGAGGGAGACACGAGATGGGAGGGTTATTGTGTAGGACGACTTTCACTGTCACTAACATAATCACTGCTGTCTGTTGACTCAATTTAATCTTTTTCTTTTCACGCAACTTTAACAAGGAACCTATCCAATGACCTAGAATGACACAAAACATTCCTAAGCTTACTCTTGTATGGAAAAACAAAGGACTGTCCATAGGTGCTTTGAAGTGACAAAAAACACACTAGTGCCAGTTGTCAGAACCTTCCAACCTTCTGAAAGATCACTTATTTCTGCCAGACACCGTGGCCTGAGATGGAGCATCTGAGCCTGGGAGACCATAACCCACAATCCCATAGTGAGTAAGAGAGAGAGAGAGAGAAAGAACCATTGGCTCACTTGTGATCATGTGACATTTGGTGGCACATACTACTCGTATTGCAAGACATCGCTTGCTTATCAAGTTAAAATTCATTTAGTTTTTCAAATTCTTAAGATTTTTAATGTTTGTTTATTTTTGAGAGAGAGAGAGACACAGCATGTGAACGGAAGAGGGGCAAAGAGAGAAGGAGAGACAGAATCTGAAGCAGGCTCCAGGCCCTGAGCTGTCAGCACAAAGGCCGATGCAGGTCTGGAACTCATTAATCATGAACTGAGCCGAAGTTGACACTTAACCGAATGAGCCACCCAGGTGCCCCTCAAGTCAAAATTTATTAGAAATGTTTGCTCGTCTTGCAGAACACTCGCAGAACGAGTTACATGCATTCCACGGTCTTAATGTGTACCATATAGCGTTGTTAACTATGGTCGCCATGCTGTACTTCTTTTATAGCTGAGAGTTTGTACCTTTTGACCACCTCCCGTTTTACCCACCCCCTACCTCTGGCAATCACCAATCTGTTCTATCTATGAGTTCATTTTTTGCTTTTGTTTTATTTGTTTTAGATTCCACATATGAATGAGATGACATATATTTAGCTTTCTCTGATATTTTACTTAGCATAATGCCCTCAAGGTCCATCTGTGTTGTCACAAATGGCAGGATTTCCTTCTTTCTTATGGCTTCTTTTTTTCCTTCTTTTTTATCTCTCTGTATATATCTCCATTATATGTATCATATATATATCACATTTTATTTATCTATTCATTCCTAGGCGAGGCTCATTTTTATGTGTAGCTTTTGAAACAAGTTTCACTATGTTAGAGTCATTCATTGTATAGCCTCCTAGGTGACTTGTCTTAAAAGGAGCACTGATTCATTTGATTGTATTTTAGAATCAGCTTGTTTGAAAATCAGCTTCACTCTCTTTTGGCAACAGCATCATGTTTTCCTATATGATTTATTTTCAGTCTTTTGTAAACAAGAAGAGTACATATCCTGCTGAGGGAAGGATGCTTAGACAGATTTCTGAGCCTTTCTCGTTATCCTAATATAAATACCTCATATACCCTAATATAATATACCTCATATACCTAATATATTCTGTAATTTATTGCGGCAAATTAGAGTTTGTTGGCTAGATGCTGATTTTCCTTTGTCATCTTATTGTTCTTTAAAAGCCCTATTGTGTGCAAGATACGAACAATGTATTTTTAGAAATATTGTAATGCCCTCCATCAGTGATTGCTTTGGCAGTCTTTTCTGACTCATGGTCTTCTCTCATATAGTTGCAACACTGGTCTTTGGTAGGTGTGTGCAATTCTGCAATTGCTAATAAATAAATATTCTATTGCTGTCCTGAGTTTAGTCTTCTAAACTTTGTAAACTTTATACTGATAAAATGTTGTCATGCCACAGAATTGGGTGCAGAAGAAGAAAAGCAACTAGACATGATAAGGTGGAGGAAAGGGGAGGAAGACACGGGGCTTAGTGACTTTGGTTAGTAAAATTGTGTATGCAGCTAATGAGTACTTTTAGGGGGTAATAATATGGGGTTCACTGTATTTTGAAAAAGAGCTCTAGACATGAAACTGAAATTCAGGAGCTGTCTATAGAGGCAAACGTAAGGGAGATGTGATCACAGATCTTAGAGGCAGGATGATGCAGCACAACATGGCACCAAGACTCACTGGTTAATGACATTCACCAAGCTTGAAAATAAAACATCCAGCTATTTACTAGCAAAACGAGCTTATTCGGGAATAGCAGAGAAATGGCAGTTCAGGACAAGCAAACTATGGTGAGCTGCAGGTAAGTAAAAGAAAAAGGGACAATCAGCTTTGACTAGGTTTTAGGAGGAAATTGGGAAGGGTTGTTTTGAAGAAAAGTTGGGTGGAGAAGGACAGGTTTGAGGTTGTAGCAGTTTCTCATTGGCTGCAAGTGGTGGTTAGTGCATTGAGCTAAAATAGGGAGGGATCTTCCTTCATTTTCTTAAAAGCAGAAGATAAAATTCCTATGTGAAAGATGTCCTCTTACCTTCCCTCTTTCCGTTGGTTATGCAGCCTGAGATGAGCGATATGTGGATATGTGCGTGAGAGTTCCCTTTCAGGGCTTCCCGACTTCATTTTAAATGAGGTTTCCTTTATTTATTTTCACACATTCATGTGGCAGACACATTCCCACAGGCTTTTCAAAGCCCTAAACTTCTTCCTGCTCTAGCCATTTCCTTCTGACTAGAGAAAGCATTTCCTAACACAAATGAGCAAGAGGTAGATTTTTTTTGATGCAGACAGCTCCTCCTTATGTATAGAAGTAAATCATTTGCAGGCTTTGTATGTTATTTCTAGTAGCAAATGATCTGTGACCGTCTCACAGTGGATGGCAGATGGTTGACATCTGCTGGTGTGAAGTTAGACATGTTTGTATACTTTAGAGTCGTGAGATGAGGGATTCACTCTTCTCCTTGCTAGCTGTGTGATATTGAAAAAGATCACCAAAGCTCTCTGGGTCACGGTTTGTACCTTTTAAAGTAGAGAGAGTTATAATCTTCAGCTACTTCACAGAATCATTGATAAAATGACAAAGTAATGTATGTGAAAGCACGTTATAAACTCAAAAGCAAAGACATCAAAACTAGAGAGTTAGTCCAAAGGGACAAATAAATTCATGCAGGCCCCTGAATTATCCTGTTTGTCTAAATTTGCCAGATATTAGCTGAGTCTTCAGAATGTTTTAGATTATAAAATATTGCCTTAGATGCATTTCTAGGTGAAATAGAAGTTTCCTGCAGTGATGCTGGACATATTTCCCCTTTCTTCCTCATTACTTTCTAAATATAAGTCTTTGCTTGTATCATTCTTCTTGTGATATGATCACTAAAGCAAAGGAAGGAATATGAACACATGTTTAATTAGTTCTGAGAATAAAAACTACTGGGGTTAGGGGAAAGCACTGTGATACGTGTTTTAGACTTGTACAGGAATAATATATAAGAAATAAAGAGCTTCAAATGGTTCTTTGCCTTACAGAATTACAGCATGTTCCACAAACAAAACTAAATCAGACTCTGGTGCTTAATGGAAAGAATGTTAGATGTATTGATATTTAGACGTAATTGTGGATACTGAACTGCAACTGGCCAAAATCTCTACTTCAGAACTGAAGGATTTATTCCCTCAGCTGCCGGGAAGGCTGTCTTCTGGGATGTCTCCTCAGCTCTCTTTGATAATTGCCTCCACTGAAGAGCACCACTTTGCCCAAGGGTGCTGGCTTCCCAAGGCAGTCCGCATTGAGTGACTGACCAGTTTAGTGGTATAAGGGTCCGATTCCCTCCTGGAATGAACAGGGATATCCCAACCCAGAGCTCTTCATGCAGTCAGGCCTTAGTCCTGCCTGTGCTGCAGCCTGACTCCCCCCGCCCCCCCCCCCCCCACAAGTCCTCTTTCCTTCCCTGCCCCTACAGGTATTGCCCCTGAGCAGGTATTTGTCTCCCAACAAACATCCCACACAAAAGCCTTTATTTAACACAATCTGCACCAGAGGCTCGGATCTCTCAGATTTTGCTGAATGTTCTTTAAGCAGTTGAACTTAGCTTTTGGTTGAAACTGTTAAATAATTTTCTTGGAAGATGAAAGAACTTGGTGTCAAACAGATTTGGTACCATATTTTCAGAGGGTCATGCTTAGGTCCAAATCAAGAAGCTAGTATGAATCAACTAGCATTTTATAGTTTTGTCAGCCTTCTGGACAACTTGATTTTCTAAAAAAATTGTTTGTTATAATCAGATTATGAGGGGAAAAAGTAAAACAAATTATTAAGAGATCCATCCCGGGTCCTAATAATTGAATTCATAAAATCAGCAGAGTACACAGAGATTACAACTTCTTTGCATTTCATTCATTCAGCAAGTAATTATTGAAGGTTTGCTATGCTGTGGGACTGAGAGCAATATATAAGATAGTTGCTGTCCTTTTTATCTTGTCAAGGAGATAATACATGTGTCTATTATATAATTAATAAAACAAAATACTACAAAGCAAAAAATATATAGGGATTTAGAAAAAGAAAAAGAAATATATAGGAATTTAGAAAAGAAATTGAGTAGAGGTGATTGGGAAAGGTTTCAAGAATCCTGTGGCATTTGAGTAGAGCCTAGAATAATAAGCAGAGATGATTGGTAAAGAATGTGTCAAATAAAAGAATAGGAATAAGATATACACCTGAAGAAATATAAGTAATATTGGAGAATATCAGTTTAGTTGAAGTATTCGGTTCATCTAGGGCTGAACTTGTCATGTAGACTTCCCATATCATAAGAGAGGTAGTTTGGAATTAGATTGTGAACATCTTGAATGGTGGGATGAGAAATTTGAATTCTTTTTGGGAACCAGGGATGAACGGCATCAGTGACAATAAAACAAAACTAAAATAAAAAACTAAAAAATAAAAAAACTACAATAAAAACAAAAAATAAAAATGGACATAGACAACAGCAGTGTGTTGAACTGGCCAATTTATTGTAGTAAACGTGGCATTATATATGCTAGTGATTTCCTTGTAACATACGTCATCTATGTTTTTCTAACATTACCTAATTTTGAAAATGTTCCTATGTGTAAACAACATTTAAGAAATAACATGGTGATTTTCCCCTAATTTTCCCACATACCCTTTGATTATTGATTAATGTCTTACATTATTCCATTATGCATCTGCGTTTATCTATAATCTGCAAAGCATTTGCTTTGCTGTTCTCATGAAAGGCCCTTCTTTTCTCAACACCTCAAGTGGAACAGTTACAGGGACATGACCTCCTAACCACATGAGGCCAAAAGAACAATGTGTTTGCCTCGGTTCGAGGTGCCAGGAGGGGGCCGAAAAAGCCTTAGAAACCCATGCCTCATACATTCTCAGAGGGACAATGCGCCTAGGAACCAATGAACCATTCTGTAGCTTAACCGACTAGGTTCAGTCATCATCTGGAATGCCTCTGGGGGGCCAGGTGGGCCTAGGGGTTGAAGTCACCTGCACCCAGAGATACACTCCTTAGTTGCCGGAGTGAGGCTTTCAAACCCATCTGTCTCTCCTTTGTCAGCCTCCTTTGCTGGCAAATGCATGAGGCTATCCTTCCTGCAAGTAGAGGAGTCTCCATAGGAGATGGCAAGGGCTAGACGTAAGGCCGCACAATTCCTTGCGGAACCTTATTTTCTTCCCTAATGGTTCTTTTCCCAGGGGGCCTGCCGAGGGCAGTTCCCCAACAGACAATACCCCAGGTACTTTAATAAGGCCGAATTACCTAAAAGCAGGAGTACAAGAAGCTTCACTGGGAGTGCCTATTGAAGGTTTCTGAGAGTGATGTTAATAAGTGGTACTTTAGGAAAATCTAGTGGGAAGTGGGAGAATAAAGCCGTGGACATAAGACATAGCCTAGGGCAAGCCACACAAAGTTCCTGGAATCATGAAGCCTGATGTCAATATTGCTCTTCAGTTACCCATAAGCCTAGATGTGGGGAACTATCCAGAAAGGGAAACTTGGTTAATGGGCTGGAGAGGGGGCACCTGGGTGGCTCAGTCCGACACCTGAGTGTCGGACTTCAGCTCAGGTCATGATCTCACGGTTCGTGGATTTGAGCCCCGCGTCGGGCTCTGTGCTGACAGCCTGGAGCCTGCTTCCGACTCTGTGTCTCCCTCTCTCTCTCTCTCTGCCCCTCCACTCACACTCTGTCTCTAGCTCTCATAAATAAATAAATATTTTAAAAAATTAAAAAAAAAAGGGCTGGGAGTAAGGATGCCTTTCTTTCTAGATGAATGGAAAAAATACAGAATTTCAGCTTCTTTCAATTTTAATTTTGCATTGTGTCTTTCAATCATATTCCCAGCTGAAACAACTAGTTAATAATGAAAATAATTTTTAAGAAAAATATAACTGAAATTCAGAATTAGCTTTTCCCATTGTTTTGTGTCGGAATATAGCTGCCATAGTGTTTAGGTGCTGATGTAGAATATCTTAAGTAAATATGTACGTAGAAGGACCTTGAGCCATAGGTGAGCATGTGCAAGGAAGCACCCATACTCCTCTTCTTGGGGACTGCTGCAGTGTTTTTACTTTTGAGATGACAGTACTTTTTGTGCTACATAAATTTACAAGTTATTCTTTAAAAGTGAATTTCTCAGAAAAGACTGACTCTGCAGCTGTGTCTGGCACCCTCTTTCTATCTGTGCTGATTCTTTTTCACTTTGCAAACACTTTATTTATTTAGTGTTTCCCAGATGTTGTCTAAGCTGGCCTAGGAAAGTAGTTGCTGTGTTAATTAATATACTTTTGATTTTGAATGGATCCTTGTTTAATTTTTTCTCTTTTTAAATACTCTGTAATAGTCTATGGAATATCAAGGTATCAATTATTATGCTTTCAAAAGTTGGGTAAATTGTCACACAGCAGTCATTTTTTTTGGTATAAGTATAAATATTAGTGTTTAAACATACTTTTAATTTATTTTGTTATGATTAAAATTCAACAATGAGCTTGTTGCTTAGGCTCTCATCTGGTCAAGAAAACAAAATAAAGGTTTGAAAATAGATAAAATCACAAAGATGCAAGAGTAATAATACAGGCTATAAATGCCTGATCAGTTTAAAGAAAGAGAAGGCCCTTGCTAGCAAATAGTACTAGAACAAGAATTTGAAGGAGGGGTAGGATTTTGATAAGCTTAGATAATTGGCAGACATTTCTGTTAGGGTGCAATGGTATGAGCAATGGAAGAAAGAATGAGAAAAGGTTTTTAAAAACAGATTAATGCTAAAGTGTGTTTTTCAAAAAGTTGAAAACATAGCTGTTTTATAAATTTTAGATGAACACACATCAAAGACTTTATTCATCTCATTAGTTAATGAGGAAACCAGTATGATGGTGTGGCTGGTTCAAAGAGCATTTGAGGAGCTAGATATCCTTAGAATTGTAATAAAGAAAAATTAGGATATGATTGCTGGGCTAGATATAAAACTAGGTGATCTTCTATAAGACAATAAACTATAACCTTGAGGTTATATTTTCTACTGGACAAAAATCTACATGTCAAAATGTGACTTCATTATATCTAGATCTTTAATGGTAAACAGTGAGTTGAACAAAGAATATTAAATAATTTTTGGGTGGACCTTTAAGCAATGCCTCCAAATATCATTGAAAGGACATGGTATTAGTTCTTTTGCTTTATTTCTAAGTTTTGGATAGTTTTGTTACCCATAGAAAGGTTACCAGTAGAAAGCTTATAATACTTGGAGGATTTCATTTTCTTCAAGCAGAGTGGATATAGTGAATAACCAAAAGAAAGCAGAGGAGAGTTTGATATCTTTGAATGGTAGGCTAATGAATTTGGACCTGTAAGAAAGGATGGGGAAGGACTCAGTCAAGGTTTGGGTATGGACTTGATTAAGGGGTAGTTTAGAAAAATTAATTAAGCTAAATGATATAAAAATTTTGAACATTCTAGGACACTTTTTCAGCAATTAAGGATTGAGTTTAAACATCAAGCACAGGAAGGAGTACATGTGAAGGGCCAAGGGTAGATACCTCTAGAAAATATAATGTAAGGGCAATATTAATGGAAGTGACTCACTGTTCACTTATAGAAGTCAAAGACTAATCTATTGATCCTGAGCTAGAGACTGTTAACTATGAAAGCAATATGCATGCTAGGAGATGGAATTGATTTGAAGTAAGAGATAATGAACTCAAGAGAATAATTGGAACTACATAAAGCTTCATAAATCATTCAGTCTACTTCCTTCATATCTACCTGGTTCCCTTGCTCAAATAAATAGTGGGTGGACAAGATTTAGAATCTAGGTATTCTGTCTCCTAATCTAGTTATTTTTCCTGTTTACCTTGGTGATTGTGTTAGATTGAGTTATTTGTACTACTTTTTTATTTCCCTGTACTGGTTTTTATATATCCAAATTCTTACCATCATTTCATGATGGACAAAGTGTATTTCCGTGACTCTTGACTTTGGACTTGGCCATGTAACTTGCTTTGGCCAATGATTTCCTTGCATGGTTGGGTTTGCCTTTTTGAACTTCTTCCATTTCCATGAAAAGAACATACCCCAGGCAACCCTAATGTCTAGATTTCAGAAAAAGACAGGTAGTCATGCTACCAGGATATTTACACTGAGATGTCTTGTGACTAGGTGGCTCTTTGGAGCTATGGTTTTCCTGAAATGTGTGGTTATAGAGTCACCAGAGAAAATGCGATAATCACAGGAGACAGTATATTCATTATAAGAAATTTCATAATGAAATTTATGTGTAGGTTTTATCTTTATTTAAATCACTGTGCGATAATTATATTGACAAATGAAAATACTAGATTCAGATTGATAGAGCACCAGAGACAGCTCATGGATGAGTGATACCAGATTTATTTATCTAAAGGATAGCTAAGGAAGTCCATGTAGTCAGGATACTTAGCAGAGACATCAGCTACATTCTCCAAAAGTTATAAGCTTCTGGACACCCAGAATCTTATCAGAAGAGCACAGTTGCAAATGAAAATGCCTAAGTGTGCAAGAGTTACACCAGAACTTGTGGGAGCTCAAGCACTATTTCTAAGTCACCTAAAGCTGGAGTAATTCTGCATGTAAGCAGCTCTGCATCTGTGCTGGGTACCACAGATACTGGTATAAGTGCATTTAGGAAATATCACTTTTTCTTTTATCTCTGCTAATTATCTCACACAGACTCTCAAAAACTTGGTGGATTTTCTCTCAGGAGATGCTAGGTGCTGTGGGCCTCCAGTGGTTACTGATACAGCCATATCCACATTCATATTCACCCATATGTGCACACTTACATGCATGTAGTACCTTCATGTACTCGTCTGTGCTCTGTAGTTCATGTTTGTCAATAAGCATGGACGAGGGAACTGACAAGTAACCTACTCTCTTCTTGATGGTACAGCTCAGTGGGACTCATAACATTGTATTCATAACTATAATCAGGTCCCCCCCAGGAAGGTACACGCAAGCCCATATACTTTCACATTTGCATTCAACTCACAGGAGTTATTTCTTACTTACTTTTAGGATGTGCCATAAGCATGATTTTATTTCAATTCAGGATACACTCATAATCTCAGATTAACATCGAATCGTTGGAGTTCCTTGAGGACTATGATTCATCATTTTATTGATATATCTGACTGCCATTTAGTGCTCAGGACCTTTTCAGACCTCGTATTTTGCAGGCACAACAGCAGATCTTTGGAATTCCCATGAAACGGATAGATAAGTGAAAGACTCACACCTATGATATTGTCCCTACAGATAATAATAGTGCTATATGGCTATTTTAAATGCCCTAGTAATTACATTCTGAAAATATCAGAAAGCACCATATTTTAGCTGTCTCTAACTCTGTGGGAAAGCAGGGCATAGCCCACATTCTTATTTTCCCAAGGAGTTAGTTATTCATATATATCCAATAGATTCAAGTTCCTCTTTATGTACCTCCTTCCTTCCACCCACAGTTTGAGTCACAGTGTTTTCTGGATCAAAACTGGGATGCTTGATCTACCATAAGATCTAACACCTGTTGTGGGAATAAGAAGGATTATTTAAAATGGCAATCAGAAAACTTGAGGCATGTTGTTGCTAAATACCCCTGGTCACAATCAATTTCCAAGAATAGCCCTGGGTTTTATTATACTTATTTGGCCTATCTATTGAAACTACATCCTAATCGTGGCCATGAAAATACAAAAGCACTGTTCTTTAAATTCTGTGTTTGGATTCAGACTTCTCAATATTTCAGACTGATCTATTTATTGATGTTAAGATTATTTCTTAATCTTTTCTTAGTTTGCATAACAAACTGCTTTAGAATCAAACTTCATGTGTTCTGGAATACTTCCTATTACTCTCTAGGCTAATAAAAGAATATTAATTGTATCTTACTTGATCTCCAAAATCTAACTCTGTACTCCATACCTCTGAACTCCAGTCACTAAATCACACTCACTACACTTTCAACAACCACTTTCATATATATAGGTCTATTACTTTCAAGATTATTCAGTATGTAAATAAGAGAAGGGAAATGATAGCATTTAATCTGAACAACTCTGGAACTCATTGTCTATAAAGGAGAATGATTTTTGGATGTGCCACAAGAGTGGTTGATTTTTGCTCAGACTGGGAGAACTGGGTTTCTTTCAGGAATAGTTTGCTGATAAAGCTCATATACCATCCAGCCTCCTGGTGATTCTCAAATTCAAATAGATTCTGTAATACCAGTACTATCAGGAATATCCATTGGAGGACACTAGAACACAACAAATAGATGAGAATGTAGGAATACATAAGTAACTTAAAGTAAGGTCTGTGCAAAAAATCAGACAATTTACTCTCCAAAATTTAATCTAATTGCTCTCTAACTATAAAAGTATGACTGATTATCAATATTTGTACCATAAAACATATTCTATCACTGGTGTACCTAGTGTTTCAAAATTGTAATTTTAGAAATGTGATGGATGGTTTCCCCAGGAGGTAACTGGATAAAATATTTTAATAACCGGAACATTTATGTGGGAGTTGGTTAGAAGTTCTGCTAATCTTAATCAAATCTTCACTGATAGGTAAATGGTGTCCTTTTTTTGCAGGTTGTTAAACATAGTTTGTGTAACAATCTCTCTGATAATGGAAAACTTTATAAGGCTCATAGAAAAAAACTCAGAGATTCTTTTTGCTGCAGAAGGGAGTTATCTGAAGCAAATTAATTTAGGCAAAAGCCCTGATGAGAGGAAACCTTGGACATCCATGGTGAAGGTTTGTAAACTGTCATAATATGTTTTCAAGTGTGTGACCATGCTGTTCAAGATTTTAAATCTCAAATTGTAATTATTTGTAAGATATGAATATCATTTACATATCTGGGCCTTTAATTTTCACTTAGAATAAAATGAGGCTTCTGTTTTGGACTTGCCCCCATTTCTTAGATTCCTCAGTCCAACTATCAACAAGATATGGCTTGAATTATAAATAGGGACGCCAACCGTATGACAATTTATTAAATAATATTTGTGCTTAAAAACTGTCACCAAAATAAAATATTTTATGAGAAAAAATAAGCACACATACATAAATTTACCTTGGTAATAATGGCAAGAGTAGGGATTTATTTCCACTTTATACACAGGGGGGCACTCTGGATTCTGTTTGCAAAGGAAGAAGATGAAAAATTCTGGGACTAACTTCCCTCTGGAAGTCTCCCCTTGACCCAGAATACTTAATTCAGAGTGGGAATGACAAGGCAGCAAATTTTTCCATTGTAGGATATTATTAATTTCAATTCAGCTCTCCTTTGCAACATAGGTTGTCAGGCAGTGAAAGGCATCATTTATGTTAGTGAACTCAAAAAGATTTATATTAAATCTTTATTAAAACTTGTAGGTGGCAGTTCTAGTGGGTTAAAAATGTCAGAAACCATTCAGAATCCATGCAATGAGTTTAAATCCCCCAAATGGGGTTTCTGGCCTCTTATGAAACACTTACGTTGCAAATCATTTAATTGTTTTGGGCCAGGGCTCAATTTCTTCATCTTTTTTCTTTCTTTAATGTTTGTTTATTTTTGAGAGAGACAGAGACAGAATGTGAGTGGGTTAGGGGCAGAGAGAGAGGGAGACACAGAATCCGAAGCAGGTTCCAGGCTCTGAGCTGTCAGCACAGAGCCCAACGCCGGGCTCGAACTCACCAGCTGTGAGACCATGACCTGAGCCGAAGTCGGTCGTTCAACCAACTGAGCCACCCACGCGACCCTCAATTTCTTCATCTTTAAGAGTGACTCAAATCTGTCTTAAGCTGCTTACGTGTTTTGGGAGTGGGGGTTTAAGTGACTAAATGATTTAAAAAGTAGTCAAAAGCATTCTACAAAATATAGACTTGTTTAGAAGCATGGAATAATTATAGTTAGGGTGCTCATAATGCAGTCAGACCTCAGAGATATTGCAGGTCTGATTGAGACCATTCAACAATGTGAATATTGCAGTCAAACAAATCAAATGAATTTTTTGCTTGTCCAGTGCATATAAAAGTTATGCTTACACTACACTGTAGTCTGTTAAGTGTGCAATGCCATTATGTCTAAAAAGTGTTCATGACTTAATTTAAAAATACTTTATTGTTAAAAAAAAAAGCTAAGAATCTCCTGGGCTTTCAGCGAGTTGTAATCTTTTTGCTGGTGGAGGTCTTGCCTCCATGTTGATGGCTGCTGACTGATAAGGGTGGTGGTTGCCAAAGGTTGGAGTGGCTGTGGCAATTTCTTAAAATAAGACAATGAAATTTGCCACATCTATTGACTTGTCCTTTCACGAACGATTTCTCTCCAGCATGCAATGCTGTCCGATAGCATTTTACTCACAGGAGAACTTCTTTCAAAATCGGAGTCAATTCTCTCAAACCCTGCTCTGCTTTAGCAACTAAGTTTATGTGATACTCTAAATCCTTTGTTGTCATTTCAACAGTCTTCACAGCATCTTCCCCAGCAGTAGGTTCATCTCAAGAAATCACTTTCTCTGCTTATCCATAAGAAGCAAGTCCTCATCTGTTCAAGATTTATCATGAGATAGCAGCTGTTCCGTCCCATCTTCAGGCTCCACTTCTAATTCTAGTTCTCTTGCTATTTCTACACATCTGCAGTTACTTCCCCCACTGAAGTCTTGAACCTTCAATTTGTAAAATAAAACAAGCACAGTAAAGTGCAATAAGATGATATATGCTTGTAATGTGGTGTTTTAGTTGCGTCACATTTACTTAATTCTATTTTTTCCCACAAAAATAGACACATTACAGTGGTGTGGTGGAGGGTTGTGTAGCTGATCACCTATAGGCACCTTAACATTTATGCATGTACCTCTTCCTCATTTTGGTTTTGAACTTTTCTTCTCTTCCTCCCAGTCCCAGCAAGACATCATTGGGACCTTGAAATTGGGTGGTTTGAGAAGAGCCTAATAGAACTGTGGGCAGGATTTAGGGAAACAGGGCAGTACCCTGAAGCAAGCAATTGTGGAGAGCCCATATCCATGTCTGGACAAGGGCAGGGAGCTCTACAGATAGGGCTGCCCAGGAGCCCCAAGCTCAGGTAAAGTGAGGGTGTCAACTGAAAACTGGGGGTGGGGAGCTAGGGATAGAAATACCTGATCTCACTGCTGCCCTATTTCCAGTCTCCTACCTCTGTCCTCCACTTGGATAAAACCATTTGGATGAAGACAGAGGAGGGAAAGGAGATCAGCTCTAGAACACAACATCTATGAAGGGAAGGGTGTGGTGAAGTCCAAAGGGGCAAAGTGAAGACATTCTACCCTCTTACCAACTTCCACACCCCAGAAATAAAGTTGCTGCAGGGCCACATGTTGCTGTTGGGATTATGGCTTGTGAGACACATCTGTACGATTTTCCAGTCATCATTCCTATTCATTGTGACCAGATAGGTGACCATAAATATTAAATAAGATTTCTGACATTCTCCCTAATTGCATTTACTAAAGAATAGTGAATAAATGGCAATTAATATACTAAATCTTGCCTTTTGTTTTACTCAAGCAGTCTTACCTATGTTGCTGTCTCACAAATCTGGACACTCATGAATGTTTCTAAGTCTTCAGATGACAGTTGATGCTGTTTAAAAAAAGAAAAAAAATTAATAGATGGTAGACATTATGCAGCGAAATAATGAGTCTCAATTTCCTTTTCATACTAGAAAAGGGAAAAATTCAAAAACTAGGAAATATGGAAGTAACTATTTTCTTTATTTTTTGGAGAATATTTGTAATTTATTTTGATTTATCTTTCTTTATACTTTATATTACAGTAACATATATTCCCACTTTCTTGTTCTGTTTGGTTTTTTTGGTGGACCATCTACTTGTATTTCTCAATGATGTGTTGATAATAATAATACCAATGTTAAGCATGAATATTGTATTTAATGATTAACATGCATTCTTTAATTCTTATTATAATGCTAAAAATACACCAAATTATTATTAATATCATTTAAATGTAGAGCAAATTAAAGCTTAGGGATATACACTAATATCCAAGGTGGATTTTTCTTTTTTTTTTTTTTTTTTGTGGTAAAAAGCACATAACATGAGAATTAACCTCTTAACAAAGTTTTAAGTGTGTAGTACAATGTTGTTAACTGTAAGTACAATTTATAAGTACAAGTTCTTTTTTTATTAAAAAAATTTTTTTTAATGTTTATTTTTGAGAGAGAGAAAGTGCAAGTGAGTAGGGAAGGGACAGAGAGAGAGGGAGACACAGAATCCGAAGCAGGCTCCAGGCCCTGAGGTGTCAGCACAGAGCCCGATGCGGGCTCGAACTCACAAACCATGAGATCATGACCTGAGCTGAGGTCAGACACTTAACCAACTGAGACCCAGGTGCTCTACAAGTACAAGTTCTAAAGAGGATCTCTGGAACTTTTTCATCTTGTATGAGTGAAACTCTATGCTCATTGAACAGCAGCTCCCCATTTCCCCCTCTCCCAGACCCTGGCAACCGTCATTTTACTTTGTTTCAACATTTCTAAATTCATTTTCCTTAATTTTAATCTGCTTTCAAAATCATTCTTAAGGCTTGGAGACTCTAAAGTACATCCTAAAAATTTTTGAATACTGTTCTAGCATTTAATTGTGAACTGTTCTCTGCATTAATTGTATTACTGTTTTTATTTTATTTTAAACTCAGTAGAGTTAATATACAGTGTTTTATTAGTTTCAGGTATACAATATAGTGACCTGTGGTAACCATCAATTTGTTCTCTCTGGTTAAGAGTCTGTTACCTTTGGTAACCATCAATTTGTTCTCTATGGTTAAGTCTGTTTTTTGGTTTGTCTCTCTCATTTTTATTTGTATGTTTGTTGTGTTTCTGAAATTCCACATATGAGTGAAATAATATAGTATTTGTCTTTCTCTGGCTAATTTATTTCACTTAGCATTATACTCTCTAGTTCCATCCATTTGTTGCAAATGGCAAGATTTCATTCTTATTTATGGCCAAGTAATATTCCATTGTGTATATATATATATACCACTTGTTCTTTATCCTTTCATCTATCACTGGATACTTGGGCTGCTTCCATAGTTTGGCTATTGCAAATAATACTGCAATAAACATAGAGGTGCATATATCTTTTCAAATTAGTGTTTTGGTATGCTTTGGGTAAATATCCAGTAGTGGAATTACTGGATCATATGGTAGTTCTGTTTTTCTTTTTTGTTGTTGTTTCAAATTTTTATTTAAATTCTAGTTAATTAACATATAGTATAATATTGGTTTCAGGAGTAGAATTTAGTAATTCATCACTTATATATAACACTCAGTTCTCATCATAACAAGTACCCTCCATTGTCCATTTAGTCTATCCCCCCCACCTCCCTCCATCAACCCTCAGTTTGTTACATAGTTAAGAGTTTCTTATGGTTTTGCTTCCTTCTCTCTCTCTCTCTTTTTCCCTTCCCAAATGTTCATCTGTTTTGTTTAACATATGTTAAAGTCCACATATGTGTGAAATCATACTGTATTTGTCTTTCTCTGACTGACTTATTTTGAATAGCATAATACAGTCTAGTTCTATCCCTGACATTGCAGGTGGTAAGATTTCATCCTTTTTGATGGCTGAGTAATATTCCATGGTGTCTGCATACCACATCTTCTTTATCCATTCATCAGTCAATGAATATTTGGGCTCTTTCTGTAGTTTGGCTATTGTTGATAATGCTGCTATAAACATTGGGGTGCATGTGCCCCTTCCAATATGTATTTTTATATCCTTTTGGTAAATACCTAGTAGTGCAATTGCTGGGTTGTAGGGTAATTCATTTTTAAATTTTTGAGGAAACTCCATACTGTTTTCCAGAGTGGCTGTACCAGTTTACGTTCCCACCATCAGTGTAAGAGGGTTTCCCCTTCTCCATATCCTCAGCAACATCTGTTGTTTCCTGTGTTGTTAATTTTAGCCATTCTGACAGATGTGAAGTGGTATCTCATTGTGGTTTTAATTTGCATTTCCTTGAAGATAAGTGCTGTTGAGCATCTTTTCATGTGTCTGTCAGCCATATGTATGTCTTCTTTGGAGAAATGTCTGTTCATATCTTCTGCCCATTTTTAATTGGACTATTTGTTTTTTTGGGTATTGAGTTGTAGCAGTTCTTTATATATCTTGGATACTGACCCTTTTTCGGATATGCCGTTTGCAAATATCTTCTCTTATTCCATAGGTTGTTTTTTAGTTTTGTTGATTGTTTCCTTTGCTGTGCAGAAGCTTTTGTATTTTGATGTCCCAATAGGTTATTTTTGCTTTTATTTCCCTTGTCTCAGGAGACATAGCTAGACAAAGCAGTTACAGCTGATGTCAGAGAAATTACTGCCTGGGCTTTCTTTTAGGATTTTTATGGTTTCAGCCTCAAATTTAGGTCCTTAATCCATTTTGAATTTATTATTGTGTGTGGTGTAAGAAAGTGGTCCAGTTTCATTATTTTGCAAGTAGCTCTCCAGTTCTCCCAACACCATTTGTTGAAGAGATTCTTTTTCCCATTGCATATTCTTGCCTTCTTTGTTGAAGATTAATTGAACATATAATTGTGGGTTTATTTCTGGGCTCCCTATTCTGTTCTACTGGTCTATGTGTCTATTTTTGTGCCAGAACCATACTATTTTGATTCCTACAGATTTGCAGTGTAACTTGAAATCTGGTATTGTGATACATCCAGTTTTGCTTTTCTTATTCAAGGTTGCTTTAGCTATTCAGGATTTTTTGTAGTTCCATACAAATTTTATGATTTTTTTGTTTTAGTTCTGTGAAAAATGCTGTTGGTATTTTAATAGGTAAATCCAAAGATTGCTTTAGGTAGTATGGACATTTTAATAATATTTGTTTTCAAATCTATGAGCATGGCATATCTTTCCACTTGTTTGTGTCATCTTCAGTTTCTTTTATCAGTGTTTTATAGTTTTCAGAGTACAGGTCTTTCACCTCCTTGGCCAAGTTTATTCCTGGGTATTTTATTTTATTTTATTTTTTTGGTGCAATTGCAAATGAGATTATTTTCTTAATATCTCTCTGCTGCTTCATTATTAGTGTAAAGAAATGCAACGGATTTCTGATATTTTGTATTATACAATCTTCATGAATTGTTTAACAGTTCTAGTAGTTTTGGTGGAGTATTTTGAGTTTTCTATATATAGTATCCTGTCATCTGTAAATAGTGGAAGTTTTACTTCTTCCTTAGCAATTTGGATGTCTTTTATTTCTTTTTCTTGTCTGATTGCTATGGGCAGGACTCCCAGGACTAGGTTGAGTGAAGGTGGTTATAATGGATATCCCTGTCTTGTTCCTGACTATAGAGGAAAATCTGTCTTTCCCCTTAACTGTGGGTTTTTCATAGATGGCCTTTATTATGTTGAGGTATGTTCCCTCCAAATCTACTTTGTGGAAGGCTTTTATCATGAATGGATGTTGTACTTTGTCCAATGCTTTTTCTGCATCTATTGAAATGATCATATGATTTTTATTGTTTCTCTTGTTGATATGATATATCACATGGATTGATTTGTGAATATTGAACCAGCCTTGTATCCCACTTGATTGTGGTGAATGATTTTTTTAAATGTTTTTATTTATTTTTGAGACAGAGAGAGACAGATCATGAGCAGGGGAGGGGCAGAGAGAGAGAGACACAGAATCTGAAGCAGGCTCCAGGCTCTGAGCTGTCAGCACAGAGCCTGATGCAGGGCTCGAACTCACGGACTGTGATATCATGACCTGAGCTGAAGTCAGACACTTAACTGACTGAGCCACCCAGGCATCCCAGTGAATGATTTTTTTAATGTATTGTTGGATTTGTTTGCTACGCTTTTGTTGAACATTTTTGCATCTAATTATATTACTGTTTTAATTATTTTTTAAAAAGTGAAATAGTTCAGACTTTCATAAAATATAGCAAACACCCATATATCTGTCACCTAGATTTATAAAGTGTTAGTGTTTTAACATACTTGGCTTTGAATTTTTTTTTTTTTCATTAAGCAAAATAAGATTAGTTGCGATTGAAACCCTCAGTTCTCCTATTGTCTAATTCTCCTCCTTCCTTCTCTAGGAGTAAATACTCTTTTGAATTCAGTGCTTATGAGTTACATGTGTTGCAAAGTTTTAACCAGGGCCAGTTTTATGGCTACATAACCTGTGCAGTTGCCTGGGGTCTGTGTTTAGATGGGTCCTGTCCTTGGTTTACGGTTCTGCTGTTGCCCTTTTGAAATGTTAACAAAGGCAAGTGGCCTCTGTTTTATAAGATTTAAAAATTCTTTTGATGATGGGGTACAACACATGGACATGAAAGTGGATGAAAGGCAGAAATCTTTCTTACTGCAAATAAGAGAAAGCTACTGTGCAAGACAACAAAGAGAGTTGCTCCTGGGACAGGGTAACAGCAAGCTGGAGCTATTTAATGTAATAGTTTATGTAAGGCAGGCTGTGGGGTTAGCTATGTTTCCTGGGGTCCCTGTGAATTGGTTAATTTGAATAATTTTATATGCTCCTGGGAGAAAGGGTTGTCCCTAGTTGTCTGGTACCTGGCCCTAAAGTATTGGGCCTTGATAAGGGAGGCAGTTGGATATGTGCATAGTGGCCCCAGAGAGTGAGAGTCTGACAAGGCAAGTGGTTGGAGTTGGGGTTTAGCAAACTGCTAGTGAAGGGAAATTGAGGTTTTTCAGCCATGACTTCAAAACTGGCTCAAGACAGCACTTATGAAATATTACAGTACAGCCCAACATTTTCATTTTTCACTAAGCTCTGCAAATTATGTAGCCAGTCCTGATTTTAACTATATATTTATCCATAAGCATTATATTGTACTCTTCTGCCTGCATTAAAATTTTCATGGACAGTTACATTGTTTGAAATTTTGGGGGGCTATTATAAATAATGCTGCAATAAAATGCTTCAAGATATCCTTTTGGATACGTGTGAAATACAACTATGAAGGTAGTTGCTTGGCACAGAGTATGTACCTATTTAATATTTATAATATGATGTCTCCATAATCCTCACATTTATTTTAATCTTAGTTCTGTAGTTAAATACATTTAATGTGCTCTATCAGTCATTTTGCTGCCGTTTCCCAAATCTTCTCTCAGTTGGCTGGAATTCATTTCCTAGATATTTCCTCAAGAAGGGTTTATTAGAAAAATATTCCCTGAGTTAAATGTGCAACACTGTTTTTCTGTAGCCTCTATTCAGGAAGATAGCTTGGCTGGCTATAAAATCCTTTGCTCACTTTTCTCCTTGAGGGTCTACTAGAGATTACTCTACGTCTTTGGCTTTGAAGGATGCTGTGGAAAATCTGATCTGAGGCCATTTCTTTCCCTTATAAGTGTCTTAATCATTATGCCTGACAGATGGAATAATTTCTTTTGATATTTAAATTCCAATAATTTTGCTAGGCTTTGTTTCGGTCCTGACTTTCCTGGGTCAGTTTTCTCTGGCACATGGTATGGTATTTCAATGTGTAAATTCTTATTTCAAGAAAGTTAAAATTTTGTTCTAACCTACTGTTCAAGTTATATTTATGGTAGAACTCATTTACCTGTTTTTTTTCTCTCTTCTTGCAATTTCTCTCTTGATAACTTTTGCCTTATTTGTCTTATTTTGACTGCTTTTCTAACGTGTATAATTGGTAGTAACCACTCCTTCCCCCATAATATTTATCCTTTTTTGTTTTCATTTCAGTTTGGTCCTCATGAATGCTTTTTTCCTTTTAATTATTCTCATGAGTTCTCACAATATTTAATTCATCTCATTCCTTTTTCTTGCCATTTCCTCTTGTTTTCTCATAATCTGTTCCCCAAGTTTCTGTATTTCTGCTTCCTGTGCTTACTTTTTAGAGAAAAATAACTTTAAAAAATTCATGGCAAAATACATGGTCACTATTTTCATCAGTTCTGTGGCAAGCTTTCCCTGGGAGGTGTTTTTGTCTGGTCAGTTTTGCTGACAGGACCATTTTTCTTGTAGTATTGTAGTATTGAAGTTGTATCAACTTTGTACTACTCTTTAGAGAATGAGTTGCATTTTCCTGGCTTAGCTATTTACAAGAACTCCCTTCAGGGAGATTGTTTGTCCTGTTGTGTTTTGAGATATTTTGGCCCCAGAATATTTCACTTTTCTTCTTGACTATCCTTTGCACCAACTCCCACAGAGCCTGTCTTCGTCTCCTACCCGGCTTCCCCACATGGCTCAGCTCTCAGAAATGATCCAAGTTTGGGGGACACCTGGGTGGCTCAGTCAGTTGAGCATCTGACTTCAGCTCAGGTCATGATCTCACCGCTCAGGAGTTTGAGCCCTTGTCGGCCTCTGTGCTGACAGCTCAGAACCTGGAGCCTGCTTCAGATTCTTGTCTCCCTCTCTCTCTGCCCCTCTCCTGCTCACGTGCTGTCTCTCTCTCCTTCAAGATAAATAAACGTTAAAAAAAGAAAAAAAAAGAAAAAGAAATGATCTAAGTTTCACTTCAAGGCAAACCCTTACTCCAGAAAGGCTTTTTTGTTTGTTTGTTTTTGTTTTTTTAAACAAGCATTTTCTTTTCTGATATCTCCTGCCATGAGGCTGACTGTATTTACTGCTTTGGTGCCTGGCAATTGCTATACTTTCTGACAAATAATAAGAACTTTTCTTACATTTTTTGCGTGCTTTGTCTTTGATCACCTTTTTAAAGAGAATAGAAAGATACATTAGTTTTTTCTATAATGAATTATCAATGTTTGTTTTTAATTCATTGCTTTTTATTAATTTAATTAAAAATTTTTTGTTTATCTTTTGAAAAGTTTCTTTCAACTCCCACCTTGGATGGAAGTACATGGGTAATACCGTGTACTTAGTGTTGTCAAATTTGGCAAAGCTTCTGTCAAGTTTCTCTCCTAAATGAGAGATAAGTTTTGGAAGAATTTTCTACAGACTTGCTTCTGGCTCCTTACATTTAAATAGCTGCTTCTTATCCATAACCCGCACACTCCTGTTGTTGGGTACTGTAGAAAGTGTTGATATCATGACACAACCCTGGCCCTACAATTGTATGTTGTGATGCTCAGTGAGTTGGTACAATGGGCATGAGAATTCCCACAACCCATTCTTCCTCTGGAGGTCTAATTTTGCTGTTTCACAATTAACTCTGAATCACACAAATAAATCCTGCTAATCCCAACCAAATATATCTCCAGTTCAACACCTCTTTGCTTTGCTGGATTGCCTGAGGCCACTCCCACACCACCCTACGTTAGGGGAAATGGCAATGGAGGGAAGTCAAAGTAGAAATGTATGTTAAAATATCTTACTTTGGTAAGTTTTAAAAACATAACTGCCTGAACACAGTGTGAGGACCTTGGGGGCGAGGCACTGAAGTTTTCGTATTTACCTGTGGGGGTGAGGGAAGGGAGGGGTGTTTTCTTCTTGGTATGGTTGCCAACACCAGGATAAAATTTTGAGGCATAAGGTGGATGGGTTGGTCCTACTAGGCAATGTGTGGAGGGGAGTGTTAAAGCTTTTTGGCACATGAATAACTCCCAGCCCTTGTTCGTAATGCCAGTGTAAGTTTTATCTCTGCTTGTACTACTTATTTTCATTGAGAATAATTTGGCAGTCGTGGTTGGTGGAGGTGGCTTTGGGAGTGATGAATTTGGGGACTCATGGCTTTATCTGCAGTCACACTGCACCTTTTCTAGAACCCCTATATGTTTTAAGTTCCACTAGGTTTTTTTTTAATTAAAAAAATGTTTATTTATTTAGTTTGAGAGAGAGAAGAGAGAAGGAGAGAGAGAATCCCATATAGGCTCCACATTCAGCACAGAGCCTGACATGGGGCTTGATCCCGGAAACTGTGAGATCATGATCTGAGCCCAAATCAAGAGTCAGATGCTTAACCAACTGAGCCACCCAGGTGTCCCAAGTTCCACTAGGTTTTAAGCAGGTCTTGAGGGCAGATATTATTAATCAGTTTTTGCAGATATAGTAGGAACCGAATAATTATTTTTTGCTTTAATATTGGGTTATATATATTTTGAATTTTTATCAAGGAAATAAACATAATAAACTAATAAACTCACAGACATTCTCAAAATTACATCATTTGATAACATCTTATTTTACCAGTGAGAAGTATTTATCACTTATTATCTAATATTTATTGATATAATTCCTTTTCTTAAAAAAGTTTCTTAACATTTATTTGTTTTTGAGAGACAGAGACAGAGCACGTGAGGGGGAGGGGCAGAGAGAGAGGGACACACAGAATCTGAAGCAGGCTTCAGGCTCTGAGGTGTCAGCACACAGCCGGACGCAGGGCTCAAACCCACGAACTGTGAGATCATGAACTGAGCCAAAGTTGGACACTTAATGGACTGAGCCACCCAGGCACCCCTTGATATAATTCCTTTTAAAATGTAAAAACATGATATGAAATATTAAAAGAGATTCTTTTCCCTTGCCAGTATATATATCATCTGATGGAAAACATACAAGCTATCTTTTTATTAGAAGGACCCTTGATTTACATATACTATTTTTTTTTTTTTACATACGCTGTTTTTTTGGGTTTTTTTTGGATGATAAACAGCACCTAGAATCTTAGTGCCCTTGGAGAGAGTTAAGATCATTCAGTATAGAGCCCATATGTGTATCAAAGAAACAGCTAACATATATTTTTATAATAATATGATTTGATCTAAGAAAATTCACCAGTCATTGGTACATACCTTCCTGGAAGTTATTTTTAAATTCCCACGGGCATTAAATATTTTGGCATAGATTTATAAGCCCAAAGTAATGGCATAAAAAGATATCATATATTTTGGCCTTAACAGTCAATAATCAAGGGTTTTTTGATTAATAGAGGTTCAGGGTTGGCTAGGCGGTATGAGGAGGAGAGATGTGTGCTTGTTCTCAAGATGTGTATAGTCTAGCTTAGCATTTCTCAAGTGGGGTCACCCCCCACTGAGGGTTGTGAAATCAATTTGGTAGGTCAGCACCAGAATAAAAATAACAGAACAAAAAATACCAAGGCGCATTTTAGATAATAATAGCCAATGTCATTTTGTATGATATATGTACCTATGTAAAATATTTTGCCAATTGACCTTGCTGTCAAAAAAGTTTGGAAAACATTGACTTCTCGGTGGAAAAATAATACAAATCCACCAGGAACAGCTAGCCACTCAGAATCGTGTCTTAGTTTGCTAAAGCTGCAGTAACAAAGTAGCACAAACCGAGTGGTTTAAACAAGAGCAGTTTATTGTCTCGCAGTTCTGGAAGCCAGAAGACCAAGATCGAGGTGTTGGCGAGGTTGGTTCCTTCCAAGGGCTGTGAAGGAGAATTTGTTCCATGCCTCTCACCTAGATTTTGGTGGTGAGCTGGCAATCTGTGGTGTTCTTTGGCTGGTAGGTACATCATTTCCATCTCTGCTTTCATCTTCACAAAGCATTCTCCCTGTGCTCAAGTTTGTCTCTGTGCCTGAATTTCCTTTTTTCTTTTTTCTTTTTTTTTTTTATAAGGACACCAGTCATATTGGATTAGGGCCCACCTTAATGACCTCTTTTTAACCTGATTACCTCTGCAAACACATTATCTTCAAATAAGGTCATATTCGGAGGTATTTAGGGTGAGGGCTTCAATGTGTCTTTTTTTGTGGGGGACACAATTCAAACCAAAATGATCATAATGGCCACCATTTAAAATATGTAGGTGCTAGTCCTTGTACTAAGTGCCTAAGTACTAGTCTTTACAACCACTCTGAGAAGCAATTTTTTTATGTCAATTTTATAGAATAAAGAGGTTCAGAGAGATTCACTATTACAATTTGTATCTGTTTTACTTCAAATCCTATGTTCTTTCCACTCTGCTGGTTGATTCCTGGGAGGCCAGAGCTGGCAGGGATGTTAGAGGCCATCTGGTACAATCCCCTTTTCAAGTGTTGTGAGCCAAAAGATAAAAATGGTACTATTTGTAAAAATCTGGTGTGTTTTCTACATCCCAGAGAAGCAATGAGATCCACCTATGGATTTGGGAAGTTCTAGGATGGTTCACAAATATTCTTTCTTCCCCAACATCCTCCCAAAGGTGGGGAAATTTGGGAGCATATCGGTTACATGTAGAGGGTGAAACTGAAAGTACATAGATGCTCAATCTCTTGCCCATGTCCCTAGCTTATATAAGATAGTGTTTACGTGACTTGATATGAACTCCAAGAGCAATATTTTTGTGTGTGAGTGATAGAAAGAGTGAGAAGAAGGAGGATGAGGAAGAGGAAAAGGAGGAGGAAAACGAAGAGGAGGAGGAGGGAAAGGAGAAAGAGAATGAATCCAGGCTGCCTATTTGCAAGCTTCTACCAAAAGACAACGTAGCCCAACAACCTACGCATATGTTTGTCTCTTTTGCATAACTAAGTATGAAATATATTTTTATTGTTAAACTTTTATTACTTTACAAATGTCTTTTTCCTTGATTAGTATGACGAGCAGAGTCTTGGTAGTTTTTTTGCATAAAATATAACTGGAATCTGAGAAACTTTGCTAGTATATGATACATTACTTTGATCATGAATCCCTATTTCCCACTGCCAATTTTTTTTTTTTAATTTTTTTTTTTTTTTTTTTTTAATATATGAAATTTACTGTCAAATTGGTTTCCATACAACACCCAGTGCTCATCCCAAAAGGTGCCCTGCTCAATACCCATCACCCACCCTGCCCTCCCTCCCACCCTGTCCTCCCTCCCACCCCCCATCAACCCTCAGTTTGTTCTCAGTTTTTAACAGTCTCTAATGCTTTGGCTCTCTCCCACTCTAACCTCTTTTTTTTTTTTTTTTTTCCTTCCCCTCCCCCATGGGTTTCTGTTATGTTTCTCAGGATCCACATAAGAGTGAAACCATATGGTATCTGTCTTTCTCTGTATGGCTTATTTCACTTAGCATCACACTCTCCAGTTCCATCCATGTTGCTACAAAAGGCCATATTTCATTTTTTCTCATTGCCACGTAGTATTCCATTGTGTATATAAACCACAATTTCTTTATCCATTCATCAGTTGATGGACATTTAGGCTCTTTCCATAATTTGGCTATTGTTGAGAGTGCCGCTATAAACATTGGGGTACAGGTGCCCCTATGCATCAGTACTCCTGTATCCCTTGGATAAATTCCTAGCAGTGCTATTGCTGGGTCATAGGGTAGGTCTATTTTTAATTTTCTGAGGAACCTCCACACTGCTTTCCAGAGCGGCTGCACCAATTTGCATTCCCACCAACAGTGCAAGAGGGTTCCTGTTTCTCCACATCCTCTCCAGCATCTATAGTCTCCTGATTTCTTCATTTTGGCCACTCTGACTGGCGTGAGGTGGTGTCTGAGTGTGGTTTTGATTTGTATTTCCCTGATAAGGAGCGACGTTGAACATCTTTTCATGTGCCTGTTGGCCATCCGGATGTCTTCTTTAGAGAAGTGTCTATTCATGTTTTCTGCCCATTTCTTCACTGGGTTATTTGTTTTTCGGGTGTGGAGTTTGATGAGCTCTTTATAGATTTTGGATACTAGCCCTTTGTCCGATGTGTCATTTGCAAATATCTTTTCCCATTCCGTTGGTTGCCTTTTAGTTTTGTTGGTTGTTTCCTTTGCTGTGCAGAAGCTTTTTATCTTCATAAGGTCCCAGTAATTCACTTTTGCTTTTAATTCCCTTGCCTTTGGGGATGTGCCGAGTAAGAGATTGCTACGGCTGAGGTCAGAGAGGTCTTTTCCTGCTTTCTCCTCTAAGGTTTTGATGGTTTCCTGTCTCACATTCAGGTCCTTTATCCATTTTGAGTTTATTTTTGTGAATGGTGTGAGAAAGTGGTCTAGTTTCAACCTTCTGCATGTTGCTGTCCAGTTCTCCCAGCACCATTTGTTAAAGAGACTGTCTTTTTTCCATTGGATGTTCTTTCCTGCTTTGTCAAAGATGAGTTGGCCATACGTTTGTGGGTCTAGTTCTGGGGTTTCTATTCTATTCCATTGGTCTATGTGTCTGTTTTTATGCCAATACCATGCTGACTTGATGATGACAGCTTTGTAGTAGAGGCTAAAGTCTGGGATTGTGATGCCTCCTGCTTTGGTCTTCTTCTTCAAAATGACTTTGGCTATTCGGGGCCTTTTGTGGTTCCATATGAATTTTAGGATTGCTTGTTCTAGTTTCGAGAAGAATGCTGGTGCAATTTTGATTGGGATTGCATTGAATGTGTAGATAGCTTTGGGTAGTATTGACATTTTGACAATATTTATTCTTCCAATCCATGAGCAGGGAATGTCTTTCCATTTCTTTATATCTTCTTCAATTACCTGCATAAGCTTTCTATAGTTTTCAGCATACAGATCTTTTACATCTTTGGTTAGATTTATTCCTAGGTATTTTATGCTTCTTGGTGCAATTGTGAATGGGATCAGTTTCTTCATTTGTCTTTCTGTTGCTTCATTGTTAGTGTATAAGAATGCAACTGATTTCTGCACATTGATTTTGTATCCTGCAACTTTGCTGAATTCATGTATCAGTTCTAGCAGACTTTTGGTGGAGTCTATCGGATTTTCCATGTATAATATCATGTCATCTGCAAAAAGCGAAAGCTTGACTTCATCTTTGCCAATTTTGATGCCTTTGATTTCCTTTTGTTGTCTGATTGCTGATGCTAGAACTTCCAGCACTATGTTAAACAAGAGCGGTGACAGTGGGCATCCCTGTCGTGTTCCTGATCTCAGGGAAAAAGCTCTCAGTTTTTCCCCGTTGAGGATGATGTTAGCTGTGGGCTTTTCATAAATGGCCTTTATGATCTTTAAGTATGTTCCTTCTATCCCGACTTTCTCAAGGGTTTTTATTAAGAAAGGGTGCTGGATTTTGTCAAAGGCCCTTTCTGCATCGATTGACAGGATCATATGGTTCTTCTCTTTTTTTTTGTTAATGTGATGTATCACGTTGATCGATTTGCGAATGTTGAACCAGCCCTGCATCCCAGGAATGAATCCCACTTGATCATGGTGAATAATTCTTTTTATATGCTGTTGAATTCGATTTGCTAGTATCTTATTAAGAATTTTTGCATCCATATTCATCAGGGATATTGGCCTGTAGTTCTCTTTTTTTACTGGGTCTCTGTCTGGTTTAGGAATCAAAGTAATACTGGCTTCATAGAATGAGTCTGGAAGTTTTCCTTCCCTTTCTATTTCTTGGAATAGCTTGAGAAGGATAGGTATTATCTCTGCTTTAAATGTCTGGTAGAACTCCCCTGGGAAGCCATCTGGTCCTGGACTCTTATTTGTTGGGAGATTTTTGATAACCGATTCAATTTCTTCGCTGGTTATGGGTCTGTTCAAGCTTTCTATTTCCTCCTGATTGAGTTTTGGAAGAGTGTGGGTGTTTAGAAATTTGTCCATTTCTTCCAGGTTGTCCAATTTGCTGGCATATAATTTTTCATAGTATTCCCTGATAATTGTTTGTATCTCTGAGGGATTGGTTGTAATCATTCCATTTTCATTCATGATTTTATCTATTTGGGTCATCTCCCTTTTCTTTTTGAGAAGCCTGGCTAGAGGTTTGTCAATTTTGTTTATTTTTTCAAAAAACCAACTCTTGGTTTCGTTGATCTGCTCTACAGTTTTTTTAGATTCTATATTGTTTATTTCTGCTCTGATCTTTATGATTTCTCTTCTTCTGCTGGGTTTAGGCTGCCTTTGCTGTTCTGCTTCTATTTCCTTTAGGTGTGCTGTTAGATTTTGTATTTGGGATTTTTCTTGTTTCTTGAGATAGGCCTGGATTGCAATGTATTTTCCTCTCAGGACTGCCTTTGCTGCGTCCCAAAGCGTTTGGATTGTTGTATTTTCATTTTCGTTTGTTTCCATATATGTTTTAATTTCTTCTCTAATTGCCTGGTTGACCCACTCATTCGTTAGTAGGGTGTTCTTTAACCTCCATGCTTTTGGAGGTTTTCCAGACTTTTTCCTGTGGTTGATTTCAAGCTTCATAGCATTGTGGTCTGAAAGTATGCATGGTATAATTTCAATTCTTGTAAACTTATGAAGGGCTGTTTTGTGACCCAGTATATGATCTATCTTGGAGAATGTTCCATGTGCACTCGAGAAGAAAGTATATTCTGTTGCTTTGGGATGCAGAGTTCTAAATATATCTGTCAAGTCCATCTGATCCAATGTATCATTCAGGGCCCTTGTTTCTTTATTGGCTGTGTGTCTAGATGATCTATCCATTTCTGTAAGTGGGGTGTTAAAGTCCCCTGCAATGACCACATTCTTATCAATAAGGTTGCTTATGTTTATGAGTAATTGTTTTATATATCTGGGGGCTCGGGTATTTGGTGCATAGACATTTATAATAGTTAGCTCTTCCTGGTGGATAGACCCTGTGATTATTATATAATGCCCTTCTTCATCTCTTGTTACAGCCTTTAATTTAAAGTCTAGTTTGTCTGATATAAGTATGGCTACTCCAGCTTTCTTTTGGCTTCCAGGAGCATGATAAATAGTTCTCCATCCCCTCACTCTCAATCTAAAGGTGTCCTCAGATCTAAAATGAGTCTCTTGTAGACAGCAAATAGATGGGTCTTGTTTTTTTATCCATTCTGATACCCTATGTCTTTTAGTTGGCGCATTTAATCCATTTACATTCAGTGTTATTATAGAAAGATATGGGTTTAGAGTCATTGTGATGTCTGTATGTTTTATGCTTGTAGTGATGTCTCTGGTACTTTGTCTCACAGGATCCCCCTTAGGATCTCTTGTAGGGCTGGTTTCGTGGTGACAAATTCCTTCAGTTTTTGTTTGTTTGGGAAGACCTTTATCTCTCCTTCTATTCTAAATGACAGACTTGCTGGATAAAGGATTCTCGGCTGCATATTTTTTCTGTTTAGCACACTGTAGATATCGTGCCAAGCCTTTCTGGCCTGCCAAGTTTCAAAGGAGAGATCAGTCATGAGTCTTATAGGTCTCCCTTTATATGTGAGGGCACGTTTATCCCTTGCTGCTTTCAGAATTTTCTCTTTATCCTTGTATTTTGCCAGTTTCACTATGATATGTCGTGCAGAAGATCGATTCAAGTTACGTCTGAAGGGAGTTCTCTGTGCCTCTTGGATTTCAATGCCTTTTTCCTTCCCCAGTTCAGGGAAGTTCTCAGCTATAATTTGTTCAAGTACCCCTTCAGCACCCTTCCCTCTCTCTTCCTCCTCTGGGATACCAATTATGCGTATATTATTTTTTTTTAGTGTATCACTTAGTTCTCTAATTTTCCCCTCATACTCCTGGATTTTTTTATCTCTCTTTCTTTCAGCTTCCTCTTTCTCCATAACTTTATCTTCTAGTTCACCTATTCTCTCCTCTGCCTCTTCAAGCCGAGCCATCGTGGATTCCATTTTGTTTTGCAATTCGTTTAAAGCGTTTTTCAACTCCTCGTGACTGTTCCTTAGTCCCTCGATCTTTGTGGCAAGAGATTCTCTGCTGTCCTGTATACTGTTTTCAAGCCCAGCGATTAATTTTATGACTATTATTCTAAATTCACTTTCTGTTATATTATTTAAATCCTTTTTGATCAGTTCATTAGCTGTTGTTATTTCCTGGAGATTCTTCTGAGGGGAATTCTTCCGTTTGGTCATTTTGGAGATTCCCTTGCGTGGTGAGGACCTGCAGTGCACTTCCCCTGTGCTGTGGTGTATAACTGGAGTTAGTGGGCGGGGCCGCAGTCCGACCCGATGTCTGCCCCCAGCCCACTGCTGGGGCCACAGTCAGACTGGTGTGTGCCTTCTCTTCCCCTCTCCTAGGGGCGGGATTCACTGTGGGGTGGCGTGTCCCGTCTGGGCTACTTGCACACTGCCAGGCTTGTGTTGCTGGGGATCTGGCGTATTAGCTGGGGTGGGTAGGCAAGGTGCACGGGGGCTGGAGGGGCAGGCTTAGCTCGCTTCTCCTTAGGTGATCCACTTCAGGAGGAGCCCTGTGGCAGCGGGAGGGAGTCAGATCCGCTGCCGGAGGTTTGGCTCCGCAGAAGCACAGAGTTGGGTGTTTGCGCGGAGCGAGCAAGTTCCCTGGCAGGAACTGGTTCCCTTTGGGATTTTGGCTGGGGGATGGGCGGGGGAGACGGCGCTGGCGCCTTTGTTCCCCGCCAAGCTGAGCTCTGCCGTCCGGGGGCTCAGCAGCTCTCCCTCCCTTTGTCCTCCAGCCTTCCCGCTTTCCGAGCAGAGCTGTTAACTTCTGACCTCCCAGACGCTAAGTCGCGCTTGCTGTCGGAACACAGTCCGTCCGGCCCCTCCGCTTTTGCCAGCCAGACTCGGGGGCTCTGCTTGGCCGGCGAGCCGCCCCTCCGCCCCGGCTCCCTCCCGCCAGTCCGTGGAGCGCGCACCGCCTCGCCGCCCTTCCTACCCTCTTCCGTGGGCCTCTAGTCTGCGCTTGACTCCGGAGACTCCCTTCTGCTAATCCTCTGGCGGTTTTCTGGGTTCTTTAGGCAGGTGTAGGTGGAATCTAAGTGATCGGCAGGACGCGCTGTGAGCCCCGCGTCCTCCTACGCTGCCATCTTCCGGAACCCCCCCCCACTGCCAATTAAAAAGAAAAATGAAGAGTGATGATCTGACGGCCAACCAGTGTGATTGTAGGAAGGGGCTGGATTGTACAGTCAGACCTAGCTTTGCATGTATTAGCAGTTTGAACTTGGGTAAAGTCTACTTAACTTCCCTGGATTTTTGTTTTATTGTCTGAGACGTTTGGGATTATCATAATACAATCTTCTGAGAGAGATATGGATTAGATTAAATAAGATAACATACATAAAAGTGGCTAACATAGTGCCCAGAGCAAGGCTGACTTACTTAATATGTACGTTTCTTTACCAACTTGGTGGTTGGCTTTACCAACAAGTAGACTTGTCTACTTTTCAGTGACTAGTGCTCATTCATTTGTTTAACAAATTTTGCCGAGCTCCTATTTTAGGCAGGGTACTGCTTTTGGTCCTACAGTGGTAACAGAGACAGGCAAGGTCTCAGTTCTCTTATAATGTACATTCTAGCAGGGAAGACAGACAATAAGCAACTGGATACATAAACAATAAAAAACTATCAGATGGTCATGAGGTATCTGTAGGAAATTAAGGACATGTGATAAAAGTTTTTGTGGTTTTCTTCATTTTAAGTTGGTCAGAGAAGGCATCCTTAAGGGAGAAACCTTGAAGCAAAGATTTGAGTGACAAAAAGGAGCTGCTGCTGTGCAGACCTGGGGTATGAGCCATCTAAGCAGAGGAAGGAATTAACAAAGACACGAGGATGGGAATGATCTGAGATGATTAGTGTGAAGAGAAGACAACGAGTGGTTGAGGAACAGGAGGAAGGCCAGCGGGGCTGGAGCATCACAGGAGAGGAGAGTGATGTGGTGGTGGTGAAGGTGTGGATTCAGGACATGTGTGTAGAGTAACTAGGTGGAGGGAAAAAGAAAACCAAGGATGGCTCCTAGGTGTTGTATTTGAGGAAACACAGAAGCTGGTGCCATTTGCTGAGATGAGGGAAATCCAGGGGAGAAAAGGTTTCGAGGAATTGCCAAGCATTGTACAATAGTTGGGATCCTTATTGAACATTCAAGTAGAACTTTTAGTAGGAGACCCATATTTCACAGGAGAGGATGTAGATTTGGGACTTAACACGTAGATGGTCTTAAAGTCTGTGGTACTGACCTAAGAGACAATCTCTTATCCCAGGATGATCTCTTCTCCTCTCAAAGCCGTGGCCAGGTAGCCAGCCTCCTTTGAGACCTCCCTCTCCCTGCCACATCCCACCACATTGTTACATCAGGACTCTGAGCCAATGATGACGTTAACTTCTGAAGTGGGAAGATTTTGTGTGGTCCAGATGCTGTCTCATTTTCCTAACAGAATCTCCATTTTTGTTTTTTTTGCCTTGGATTCATGTGACATTTACATTGAAATATTCGATTAATCACTTTGTAGGTGTACGCAAATGGGCAATATGTTATTTATCTTTCACAACAGAATAATAAAAAGAAAATTCATCCCTTCATCAAGAATTATGGTTAGTGCTCAGTTATCAATATTGACCTCACTGCAGAACTAAATTTAATTATCTGGGCACATATTTACCTTTGATTTGCATACAGCACTCCAAGTGATGCCAAGAGCAATGTTATGCGTCAATTTAAGACAAATTAGAGTCATAAAATCTAACCTGCTGTTACAATTTTTGTATTTATGATTTAGGCTCCATTTCACATGTTTTATGTCTAGTTTTATAGCAACACACTCATCACCAGCACCTCTGGGCACAAGTACAAAGCACCACTTACAAAAACAACAGATTGGCAAAAATCAGGCTTCCAGGCTAACCCCCCTCACCTTTTCTCAAGCACAAGCTCTAGTCAATAGATGAATCGCCTTCTGTGAGCCCTGAAGGCCTACATTCTTGGACTTTTAATGAACCAAGGCAGAAAGGAAATGTTTGATTCTGGGACCTTGTACTTCTGAACCTCTTTGTGTTCCAAGTTAAGGTCCCTTTGAAATTTGTCTAATCTTAATAATCAATTTAAGTTGTATGAAAAGAAGGAAGGGTCAATTTGCCACCCTGTGGTAAATATGAGTAACTGAAAGTTAAATAGCACTTGTCGTGTATCGGATGTGATTCTGGACTAAGACCTTTTATATATTAATTCATTTAATTTTCATGGTATCACTGTAAAATGGGTCATATTATCAGCCTTATTTTATAGATATTGGAACTGAGGTACAGAGATCTCACAGCAAGTGAGTTGTTGCAGGTTGTGTGTTCTAGGAAGTGGACTGTGGCATGGAGATTTGCATGTAGGAGGTTTGTCAGGGACTGCTCTCACGATCAACACTCAGGAGGCAGAGAAGGAAGCAGGATTGGTCAGAAGGAGAAGTTCAGTATGGTATCTTGACAAAGGCTTCAGCCAACCCTATGAGAAGTTCTGGTTTAAGGATGTCTCTACATATTTTCCCAGAATTGGGATGTGAGCAATGGCCTTTATGTTACACAAGATGTGCGTGGATTATGATGAGGGGTGAGGCAGCTGTCTTCAGTAGAGGATAGTTCCTGGAGACTTGTCTGCTGGCACCACTCCCAACATCTGGGGGAATAAATTCCTTACTTCTGAAGAGGGATCTGGGTGGCTTGTCACAGAATCCAATATGTAAGTGGAGCTGGGATTCAACGCTGGGATGTCTGGCTTGAGAGTTCAGGTTCTTAACCAACATACTGCATTGTAGTATGTAAATAATAATAAGCAGTGTTAATATGCTTGGTTGGGTGGTTGGAAATCAGAGAAGATTAAACATGGAATCAAACTAACTGATTCTTATGTAGCCTATTTTTCACTTAGAAAACTTCTAAGACAGTAAGCTCAACTATTGAGCATTGGTTTAGTTCCTTTTGGATGTATGCAGCAGAAATGGACTCAAGCTAGCTTAAAAATCAACAACAACAACAAAGGAGAGATAATGGGGTATCTCATGCAGTCAAAAAATCTGAACAGCACAGGTCTTGGGAAGAACAGGAACGCAGGTGGAACCAGGGTTTGAAGGCTGCCATATTCCTGCCTCTGCTTCTCATTCCATGTGGCTTCATCTCATATAATGGAGAAAATGAAATATCAGAACAACTAGAAAGAGACTATTAACAAGTTTTTTTTTTTATCGTCCCAAGTCTTGGAGAAGGGACCATTGGCTCAGCTTGCCTAGGCAGCTACTTCTGGAGCCAGTTGTGGGGCGACCTTATAAGATAGCAGTTCTGGATTTTATTGTGCTGATGGGGGAGAGAGACAGTTCCTAAAAGAGGGGCACTGAGTGGATAACCCCAATGCCATAGGGATGTTCAGCATAATGTGTATGAAACACTACTTTTAAATAACTCCAAGGAAGCCTAGAGACCTATGCTGGACCAGCTCCCCAGTGGAGATCGCGAGTAAGGCAAAAGATCAAACTTTTCTCTGTATGTGCTTTGCACTCATCTGTGATTTGCTGCGTGGCTGCCCAATGACTGGCTCTCTTTACATATTAAAGGACTATTATGCAGAAGGCTGTGATCCTCATTCTCTGTCTTCCCCAGTGACAGACAGTAAGAAATAAGTGTCTACTGAAGCCCTTGAGATTTATTGCAGTCAGAAGCTAGCACTATAGATGAGTGTTGTTGAAGTATCATGAGAGGTCACAAAGAGTCTTTGCAATCTCCATACTATGGACTGGTATTCTTGTTTATTTTTAGAAATGTTTAGCAAGGTGGTAGGATAAGAGTTTCTCCAAGACGGTTGGTCACTTAACTGATACTGTGATAAGGAAAAGAACACTTTTTGACTTCTTAGTATCTGCTAGAAGTTTTATACACCGATGAAATAATTTTTGTTTACATCTAACCAGTTTTATACAACTCAGAATAAAAATGATTAAGCTTTAACCCAAAGTTCAGTACCAATTTTTGAATTTCAGCCACCTTTCTCAGCCTCTCCATCTCTTTGTGGAATTTGGCCCAAACTTCATGAATGCTGTGTGGTTGGAGATATCCCTGATGTGTTCAAACTGAAGTTCTCCAGGTCCCATTTAGTGCTTTGGTTTTCCCTGTGGTTGAGTTAACTCCTCCTGGTGAAATCTGGACATTTATGTAACTGCTGTTTTTAAGTGCTTTGGAAACATTTCCCATTTCCCACTGTCTGCTGTGTCGTGTTGCACAAACTCTGTGCTAGAGGGCTGCATGGCTGGTGAAATGGCCTGACCTTTAGCATAAACTAAAGTAAATGTCTTGAGCTCTCATACATTCTTCATTGTTGTTTATTTATTTGGTCTCTAGTTCTAGTCCCTCTCGCACAGTGCATTTCAGCTTTTCCCATAAAGTGCCTCTATCCATCCAACTTCTGATGTGCTCACCTTCTCTTCCTCCTCTGCCTGTAAGTCACTACTCTTCTACAAGACATCTGTGGGCCAATTTGATTCAGTAAAGAACTTTCCCTTTTCCTGAATGTTACAACAGAGGAAACAGGTTCAGAAAAAGTAAGCAAATTCCTTACTCTTATATAGCTAGGGAGTGACAGAGCAAGCATATGATCCCAAATATGTCAGTCCAAACATTTTTCACTGTAACAACAACATATTCTGAAAATTTTTGAGAAATACCTACAATGTTCCCCAAAACATACATTTTAAAAACATCTGCATACTTTATAAAAAGAATGGAAAAATCATCTATTTGTCCTGTCAACAGAAACAAGGACGGTAACCATCTTGATTTATTTTCATCCTCTCCCTTTTCTTGGCATGGGTTTTTATTTGTTTCACAGAATCACGTCATGGCTTTTCCTGTTTTCCCAGATGAGGGAGAGATTAGCTGTGGATTGTTACCCCTGACAGCTTTGTCTGGTCACTCTGGCATCCCGGTGTTTTCTGAAACTTACAGCAATTGCAGAAAACTGACAGCCTAGAGGACTGAGTACATTCTCTACAGGTTTGTCACAAGTGTGTATCACAGTGGTGGTCAAATGTTTTGTGCATCATCATTACCTGTGAGGCTTTAAAAACGTGTATGCTCTAGGGGAACCTGGGTGGCTCAGTTGGTTGGGCATCCGACTTCGGCTCAGGTCATGATCTCGCAGTTCGTGAGTTCCAGCCCCGCATCAGGCTCTGTGCTGACAGCTCAGAGCCTGGAACCTGCTTTGGATTTTGTGTCTCCCTCTCTCTGCTCCTCTCCCACTCACTCTCTCTCTCTCTCTCTCTCTCTCTCTCTAAAAAATAAATAAAGCTTAAAAAATGTATATGCTCTAGCATAAGCTTGAACCTACTGAATCAGAGTTCTGGGGGTCATACCAGACCATAGATATTTTACAATAGCTTTCTTGGTGATTCCCAAAAGTATCTGATATCCTTTAGAACAATTAATATATTTTAACAGCTGCTTCCCTCCACCCCCTACATGAGAGACACTTGGCAAGATGTTGGCCATTTGAAGTTGGTTAATTGTGATGTTAGGACGCTGTTGGCCGGGCATGCATATGTTGTCATAGGCAGAGATACTGCTTCTCTCGTCTTCTCTCCATTCCCATTTCTCTGTGCACTTTCATATTTTAAAAAGATGTCAGATGTTTCCTTTAGCAAAAGCCCCTTTCTGTGGAAGGGTCTGTTTTGTAGAACTTGGGCATCAAGAGGAGTGTCAAAAGAGAAAACAGAAATAGCTGCTTTATTTCTAGAAACCAGTAATTATTTTTCTGGTCCTTCAGCATGTGTGCAGGAATTAACAGCTCAGTCCTGGTGATATGGCATAATTCATACAAAATGAAGGTGCAGCAACAAAAGAAAACCAGGTTACAGCACATAACTGAGCTTTAAGGTACGTGGGTATATGTGCCTTTGCATGTATTTTTTAAAGATTCCTGGGGAGACAGATGCATAAAAAATCTCCATTTGAGAATGACTGAGGCAGGTATTTGTGCCTGTTGGAGAGTAAGAGGAAGCAAGACAACACAGAGCCTTGACACTTAATGTTAGAATTTGAGCATATTTTAAGAGCACTGGGGAAAATGGAAAGGATTTAGCAATGCAATAAGAAATATCTTTTCATCTTCTCTGAAGAAAATGTGTTGGAGAATGACCTAAGCTTCAGGAAGAGGCCAATAGGGAGGCTAATGCAGTGCTTGGGCTAGGATGGAGGCAGTTGAAATGGAGGTAAATGGAGAGAGCAGGGAAACATTTAACAAATGAGATATATAAGACTTACTGATTCATTCAATGTTGGGGTTGAAGAAGAGAAGGGAGGATGGAGTTTAGGATGTCACATAGGTTTCTGGCTTGAGAGACTGGAAGGTTATTTTATAATTTAGAAGACCTGGGAGGAAAAGTTGGGGGGAAGCACTCCATTAGTTTGGAACATGTTGAGTTTGAGAAATCTGTGGGATAAGTAGGCAGAGGTCAAGTAGGCACTGGGAGACATGGGACTGATGCTCTGGAGAGAGGTTGGGGTAAAGATGCAGATTTTGGGAGAGGAGGGCTTGTGACAGAGCCCTGACAATTAACATTTAAGTTGAAGGTAGAAGAAGAGAGCATTCTAAGGCAAAAATATCAGAGGTAGCAAGAAAATTAGGGACTTGTTGTGTTGAGTGAAGGGAAGAGAATTTTCAAAACAGAGAGAGTAGGCACTCTTGTCATTGGGAAGAAGAGTTCCTGTAGTGAGCAGAACTCTGATAGAGTTGTGAGTTGAGGAGTAAATGGGAGGAAGGGAAGGGGAAGGAGGAGAAGGGAGAGGAGGAAGAGGGAGAGAGGGAAGGGAGGAAGAGAAGGGAGGAGAGAGGGCAGGGAGGAGGAGGGGAAGAGGGGAAGGGAGAGGAGGAAGAAGGAGAGAGGGAAGGGAGGAAGAAGAGGAAGGAAAGAGGGAAGGGAGGAAGAAAAGGAGGGAGGGAAGGAAGAGGAGGGAGAGGAAAAGGAGGGAGAGAAAAAGGAGGGAGAGAGGAAGGGGAGGAGGAGGAGAAACTAATAAAAGGAGATTTGGATGGGCCTTTCTGGATCTCAGTTTCTTCCTGGTCATCAAAGGATGGAAGAAATGATTATCTAAGATTTCTAATCACTGCAACACTCTGTGATTAGATGTTTTTTAGGCCACACTTGAGCAGGTATGAAATGATAGTGCTCTTTCAGGTCAGTGTGTATATCTTGATAGAAGAAAAATTATGTCATCCCCAATCCAAGATTCATAATCTTATGTAAATTGGATGCTGCAATTTTTGTGGTAAAGCTGAAGGTCTTGTGATTTACACGCTGAATTTTACATGTTGTTTCTCTCCATGCATCATATTAAACTTCAGCATAACCCTCTTACATTTCTTTCCTGAAATCACAAAAATCTCATTAGTGGAAAAAATCAAATCAGATATGCCCGGAGTCTTCTTTGCCTTTTCTGGAAGTGAATCCAGACTGGAGCTATAAAATCACTTTTGAATACACTCCCAGTAGAAACCATTTGAGTTAACTTCTTAGAGGTAATTGTATCCCAGTTTCAGTCTGGATTTGCTTAACTAGGGAACTCAGTGCTTCCAAAATGACTAACTCCAGATCATTTATTACTTTTTCTTCTTCTGGATAGTCAGACATCATTTATTTAAAAATTGTCTTGGTAATATCCCATTTTAACATTGCACTTTTTTGTTTGTTTTTGTTCATATGATATTGGAACAAACATCTCTAGGCCTTTCTGTGTGGTCTATGTTCTCTAGCTTCCTAGTTAATCTGAGAACTGACTGGCAAAAATTTGTGATTTATGTGCAGTGGTTTTAGGGAAACAATGAAATGTTAAAATATCATCTTCTTGGTGATTGACCTTGTGTATGAGAATGGAGAGAGCCACTGTAGACATACCAGAGGTTCCTTGAGGAGGCAAATAGATCTTAAACAGGTAGTAGGATGGTGTCATCCAGACTGTTGGCTTAGAGGATGTAGACATTGACATCTAACAGTTATTTTAATGGAGGAAATTTCTAAAGCTTGTTAATACTAAGGTCTGATATGTCCACCTTTACAAAACCCCTAAGGCCTATAGTTTTCTAATATTTTTCACTGAAAAGATATAAGAACAGAATAATAAAAGTTGATTTTTGTCATCGACGTTTGTTTTTTTTTTTTTTAATTTTTTTTAATGTTTATTTATTTTTGAGACAGAGAGACAGAGCATGAACAGGGGAGGGTCAGAGAGAGAGGGAGACACAGAATCCAAAGCAGGCTCCAGGCTCTGAGCTGTCAGCGCAGAGCCCGACACAGGGCTTGAACTCACGGACCGCGAGATCATGACCTGAGCCGAAGTTGGACGCTTAACCGAATGAGCCACCCAGGCGCCGCTGTCATCGATATTTGTAACAAGAGGCTCCGTTGGGGTCATTTCTTGAACTTGAATGGAAGGAGCAGGGGTAATAGGAAGAGTCACTTTTCTGGTGAACCTACAGGGCATTTAACCCAGCTCTTGGGATGTGGGGCTGATACGTCAGTGTCAGGTACTACTCTAGGAGTCTTCATTCATTAACAGCCTCTCCAGTGGGACAATAAACACCCAGGTAGAACTATTTTCTGGTTCATCATCTGCAATGGAGTAAAATAAAACTGAGAAGATTTGAAACTCCCCAAATCTGCCAGAGAAAACAAGCTTCCAGTTTGGAAGAAGACTTTCAGCTTGGGCCTGATGTATATAATAGGCTCCTGGAATTGTGGATTCAGAATTTGGGTGTCTATACAAAATTGAAATAGAAGTTGCCTGCAGCAAATTCTGGAAGTAGGTTCTGAATTATGATTTTCTTGAAAACAAACAACAAAAAAACAAACACAACAAGAACAAGAACAACAATAACAACAACAGAAGTATTATTGATATGTGCTCCCAAAATACATGGCCATAATTCACTGGGGGAGTTTTGCCTTTTGTAACCTAGAATGTGCTGTTCCTCTGCAAGTAACTTCTGTAAGAAAAAAAATCCAGGTGTGAGGGGGGCACTCTAGCCCTACCGTGGAATCATCTGGACCTGAGATTCAGTCAGCTTGTGCAGGCCAGGTCGGAGTGGGGCTCACCAACATGCTTCATAGATGCAGGAAGAGGCTAATCCAGGGAGGGTGCACATGGGGAGCCCCAGGCTCCACTACTGGGGCTGTGGTCATGGTTAACAGGAGCTGGGGATCTCTGGAATAAATGAGGAGTGATCCCACATGACCTTTGTCTACTCTCATGCTTCAAAGGTTCCTTGGAGCGGCAGTGTACAAATAAAACATTTTGAGTTAAAGACAAAAAATACTCCCCTGCCCTTCCATCATTCCATCTTCCCATCCTTCATTCCCTCACCTACCTCACTGTGGCTTCACCTACCTCTCTGCCAGTCGAGGGTAGAGACTAAACTCTGATGTCTTTTCCTTTGGAAATATTTCCCTGAAAACTTCCACTTTTGTTTCCTCTCCCTGCCCAGCCCTGTCCTATAATCTGGGTTAAGTAGCTTTAATTTTTTTTTTTAATGTTTATTTATTTGGAGAGAGAGAAAGAGTGGGCAGGGAAAGGACAGAGAGAGAGAGTGAGTGAGAGAGAGAGAGAGAGAGAGAGAATTCTAAGCAGGCTCCATGCTGTGAGCACAGAGTCGGACATGGGGCTTGATCACATGAAGGGTGAGATCATGACCTGAGCCGAAATCAAGAGTCAGATGTTTAACCAACTGATCCACTTAGGTGCCCCATGGTAGCTTTAATTTTTAAATACTTATCACACTGTGTGGTGATTGTTGATTTATGTGGCTGCCCCCACTATCATTTGATTCCTTGAGGAAAAGTATAGTCTATCTGTGTAGCCCCAACACCTACCACAGTGCCTACATCCAGTGGAAGGTCAGTCTTAGGAGGAATGAACAAAGGAAGCGGATTTGGGCAAGCTGCATTTTATACACATTTGGTATTGGTATGGCGTGTCCCTTTTCGACTTCAAAAGAGGCAATGGAGGTGCCCTTTGATTGCCACTCTAAAAATATAGTATATTGATTTATGTCAGCTCTTACCCTCTCACGTTATGGTGGCTTGAAAAATATCATGGTCCTTGAGTCCGCACGTTTTCGAGATTCCTAATAAGCACTTCAGTATTAAACATCCTTATAAACCTCCCAATTCTGCAGGAGACATGGCTGCTAAAACTTTTAAATACACATCTATGATCTGTGTGGGATTAGGATGGGGGCAGGGGTGTAGATTAAGACTGAGAAAAAAAACCACAGGTTGAGGGTGAGGTAGACTGGCAGGAGGTAGGAGGTACTGGGGCTGGAAGTCACCTCCTGTGAAAACTGAGGCATTGAAATAGGAAATGCAACTTTCTTCTCTTACAACTTTCCCTGGTACTGACCCTGACAAATTTATCCAAAGAGGAAAAGGCAAACTGTCCTAAGGGGGCAATTTAAAGTCTTTGCCAGATAAACAGTTTGCTAAGTGGGTTTGCCAGAGCAAATGCTGCTTTCTGATATTTGCACTGGATTAGTAATCACTGCATGGCTTTGTGAAGATCTGGTTAAATAGATGAAGTGAATTCAGATGGAGGAAATGTGTTTCATTTTGTCCTGGAGAAGAATTTAGATTCTCTCTGCCTGACCATGCCACGTGCATGCCATTAATAATAGCGATATTACAGTAATGTTATAATTACGGTAATAGCAAATATTTTATGATCGTGGCCAAGAAGCAACATACATTATAAATTCGTGAATCTAAAAATGTTATAGCCCATTGATAGTGTGTATTTATAACTCATTTGTATTATTGCTGAAGATGAAAAATTCCTATTTCACAAATAAGTTGCTATTTAACAAAGAAGTAATTGTGAATAATGCCAATAAGGTTCTTTTTTTGTTTTTTGTTTAAAATTAACTTTCAAATCAACTGAGAAAAACAGAACCTCAACTGTAAAGGTCTGTAGTGCTTTAGATATGTGGCCACTTGGAGGAGCTGTTGAAAGCTGGTTCACCTTCAATAGTCAAGTTCCTAGAGATAATTGCACTTTGGTCTTGAAATTAACAATACAGAGTTAAGTCAGTCATGGCTAAAAGGAAAAGACATTGAACATAAAAATATAGAAGAGTTTACTTACAAAAAATACTACATATTTGTATGTGAAGTCTTGAGATAACACTTATTTTTATTGTTTTTTAAATTTTTTGTTTATTTTTGAGAGACAAAGAGACAGAGTGCAAGTGGGAGAGGGGCAGAGAGAGAGAGGGAGACACAGAATCCGAAGCAGGCTCCAGGCTCCAAGCTGTCAGCACAGAACCCGACGTGGGGCTCGAACCCACAGACTGTGAGATCATGACCTGAGCCGAAGTCTGACGCTTAACTGATTGAACCACCCAGGCGCCCACCACTTGTTATTTTTAAAAGTCTACCTATTCTAGGCAGATATTTATAATCAGTTTAATTCCTAATTTCAGTCATCAATTTTTTGTCTTCTTTCCATGACTTACTTCCTCCTCCCTTTATTTCTTCTCTCCTATTTATGTATCTGAATCCTCTGCTGGGAATTTAGAGTAAATAGATATTTAAGGTCAGGATTCTAATCTAATAAGACAAGTTATTTGTAAAATAACAGCATTGTAAGCAGAACAAAATTAAGTTTCTATTTAGCGGTAAGCCAAGAAATTGGAGGGTAATGGACAGGAATTTGAGCAGTTTATTTTACATGAAATAAATGGCAAATTTAAAAATCCAATGCAATTTGTTTCCATAAATTCTATATATGTGTTTGTTTGCAGATTTGTTATAGTGGAAAAGAATAGCATCTTTGGCATCAGCCAGATCTGGGCTTGATTCCTGGCTCTGCTACTTACTAGCTGTGTGACCTTGGTTAAATTAATTAACCTGTCTGAGCATCCAATTGCTATCTCTAACACCGTTTACTTTGCAGGTGGTTATGAGGATTCAGTGAGCTGACACTTCCAAGGAACTCTGGGTGTAGGAGGGATAGATATAAGGAACTTTGTGCATCAGTGGTAATATAAATGAGATTTCTTCTTGCTCTTATGCTTATTCGAGGCAGGTGGACTTTCATTAAAAAAAGCATTACAGGGGCGCCTGGGTGGCGCAGTCGGTTGAGTGGCCGACTTCAGCCAGGTCACGATCTCACGGTCCGTGAGTTCGAGCCCCGCGTCGGGCTCTGGGCTGATGGCTCAGAGCCTGGAGCCTGTTTCCGATTCTGTGTCTCCCTCTTTCTCTGTCCCTCCCCCGTTCATGCTCTGTCTCTCTCTGTCCCAAAAATAAATAAAAAAATTAAAAAAAAAAAAAAAAAAAAGCATTACAGAAGTTTAGGCCGAAAATAAATTTTGGGAGACACTATAATACTGCAGTTGAGAGAAAGTAGCTTTGGAGGAAGACCAAGCTGGGCTTTGTCACTTGCTAGCAGGGTGTCCTTGTGTACAGTTGCATTCTCTCTGAGCCTCAGGAGGAGTTAGGGGTTTAACTGTCTTTGCTGGAGTGTGATGGGTTTGGAGGGAGGGGGGGTGGGGTTTCAAGTTGGTTCCAGTCTGTCCTACCTTGTTTGTTCGAATTGTGCTGAGCAAATTCTCAGGGCTTCAACGGGCATTGTTTTCAAGGGATCATCAACAAAGGACCTGCAGTCCTCTGTCAGGGAAGGCGTATAGCTGTTCCTGGTGCAAACAACGCTCAGGGTTGTTTGTACACTTGCAAGTGGATTCCTCTCTTCTCCCTAAGACCCCTCCTGGCTTCACCACTGTCCTCCTTGGTAGTTTGTCCCCTCCACTGCTCTTCCCCCTTGTAATTCAAGTAACCCTCATCTACTTTAATTTGTATTTCATTCCAGTCACTTGTTTATGGCATAAACTCTAGGCCCTTTTCACTTCAGGTTCTTTCTTCAGGAATGCTGCCTCTTAAAAATAAAATGCTTTCATATTAAGACTACAGTCTCTGGGCACTGGGGTGGCTCAGCTGGTTAAGCATCGACTCTTGGTTTCGGTTCAGGTCATGATTCCAGGGTCGTGGGTTGGAGCTCTTTGTTGGGCTCTGCACTGGAGATTCTCTCTCTCTCTCTCTTTTCCCCCCTCCCTCCATCTGCCCTTCTCCCCTTCTCATGCTCTCTGTCTCTAAAATAAAAAATAAATAAAAATAAAAATAAAAAATGGCTCTAGTCTCTTCTGTGGTTTTTAAAATTGATTTAGAAGCTAGGGGTGCCTGGTGGCTCATTTGGTTGGGCATCGAACTATTGATTTAGGCCCAGGTCATCATCTTACAATTCGTGAATCAAGCCTACTTCAGATTCTCTGTCTCCCTCCCTCTCTCTGCCCCTCTCCCCTATTCATGCACGCTCTCGCTCTCTCTCAAAATAAATAAAAGCTTAAAAAAAGAGTACCTGAACAAGAAATACTGATTCCTAATTTCTAACCTCCCTTGTGAGGACAAACATATCTTATTGTCTTAATCTAAGTCTTTTATTATATGTTATTGTGGCTACAGAATGAATGGTATTGTCATAGAATTAAGACAAGCACATCACATTTTTTTCCCCCTTGGCAAAATAATTGCAAAAATCATGCCCTTCAGGTTAGGTGACCACGTGCTATCGTTTTGCTTCCAACATTCTCAGCCTTTTGGTAAACTTCTAGGGAGGAGCAGTAATCTCATGGCTAACATATAAAGTCTTTATTTGCCTTCTACCATGATTAGTACTAAATGGTGCCGTATAGTCTTTCAATACTTCTAGTCGAAATGAGATATTATAAATGAATTAAAATAAAATATACCATACTCTAGTCCAGGAGGTGGCAGACCAGCCCACGATGCAAATCTGGCCTGTGGCCTGTTTTTAAGGCTGAGAACAGAGAATGTTTTTCATGTTTAAAGGGTTGCAAACAAAGCAAAACAAAACAAAGAAGAATATGTGACACATGGCCCACAAAACCTAAAGTATTTATCAACTGGTCTTTCTTTAAATTTTTTTTTTTTTAACGTTTATTTATTTTTGAGACAGAGAGAGACAGAGCATGAATGGGGGAGGGTCAGAGAGAGAGGGAGACACAGAATCGGAAGCAGGCTCCAGGCTCTGAGCTGTCAGCACAGAGCCCGATGCGGGGCTCGAACTCACGGACCGTGAGATCATGACCTGAGCCGAAGTCAGACGCTTAACCGACCAAGCCACCCAGGCGCCCCTCAACTGGTCTTTCACTGAAAGAGATTGCTGACCCATGGTGTAGAGCAAAACAAAACAATCTTTTCTGGCATCCTACCTATCCTTATAAACAAGTTGTTTAAACAATGACATATGTTTTAAGCCACAAATCAAGTTGCTAAACGTCTCTTCTCATTTACAAATTGATGATGATAAATATCTCCTAATGAAATGATAGGCATCATTGTGTTTGTTGCATGATATATACTGAAAATAAAGGTGCTCTTTATTTCACTTTCAACTCTATATCTCTGCAAGTTTGCAGAGGGTCTGACACCTAATAATTATGAAAGAGGGAAAAAAAATCAGAAAATGATTTTCCTGGGAAGAAGGTTATCAATAAGAAGTGGGTCTTAATTTACTATTATGTAGAAAAGGCTTGAAATCTGAAGGCTTTTAAGTATTTTCATAGTAACCCAAAGGGGGAAGGGCATGTGGTTTAGCTTGGGCTTCAAAAGCTTCCTTTCAAAGTTGAGGGGAAAAGATCTCTAGCTCAGCAGGCTCATGGTTATTCTTTAATAGAACGAACCTTATTTTAGAGAGAGAGAGAGCTGTACTTTTAATCACTTATTTTTTAAACTTGGCATTACATTTATATTATTAAACTACATCTTATGGAATTTTTGAACATATATAAAAATAGAATAGCATAGTCAAACTAGCTTCAACAATGATTAACATATGCCCAATGGTGTTTCACCTGTAACCCCTTCCATTCCTCACCACCACCCTCACATAGATTATTTCAGAGCAGTTCCTAGAGATTATATCATATGATCTGTACTTTTTTTCGGCATATATGATTAATTATTTCTCTAAAAGACACTTTTCAAAAAAAAAATCTCAAAACCATTACCATACTAAAGACATTGACAATAAATCCTTAATATCAATAAGTGTTGAGTAATTCAAATTTTTCTTTTTTCTTTTTTTAAACCAGGACCTATACATGAGCTACACAAAGCTTCTAGTTGATAAGTACCTTAAATCTCTTTTAATATATACATTTACTCTTTTGTTTTTATCCCTTAAAATTTATGTACTAGTGGGTCAATCTGCTGATATTTTCGTGTGCTATGTTTGTATCCTGAGGGATATTGATCTATAGTTTTCTTTTTCTGTAATATTTCTGCCTGGTAGTTGTATCAGTATAACACTGGCCTCATAGACTGAGTTGGTTAGTGTTCCCTCCTAGTCTATTTTTCTGGAAGGTTTTACGTAGAATTGATGTTATTAGTTTCTTACAAGTTTGGTAGAAATGAAGTCATCAGCCCTGGAGTTTTCCTTGCGAAAGTTTTGTAATCACAGTTTGCTTAATAGATATAGGATTATTGAGGTTATTTTATTTTGAGGGAGCTTTCCTAGCTGATTCCTTTCAAGGAAATTGTTCACTTTATTTAGGTTGTTGAGTTCATTGGCATAAAATATTCCCTTTATTATCCTTTTAATGCCTCTAGGATCTATTGTGATGTCTTCCGATTCATTCCCATATTGGTAATGTGGATCTTCTTTTTTTTCTTGGTCAGTCTTTCTAGAGATTTATCATTCTTATTGAACTTTTCAAATAACTAGATTATGGTTTCATTGATTTTCATTATTGTTATTATTATTATTATTATTTTATTGACTTACACTCAAGGTTATTTTCTTCCTTCTGCTTGCTTTGGGTTCAATTTGCTCTTCTTTTTCTGGTAGGGTAGAAGTTTAAATCATTGATTTGGGGCCTTTTTTCCCTAACATGAGCATTCAATGCTATACATTTATCTTGAAACATTGTTTAGCTGCATCCCTCACATTTTCATATATTATGTTTTCATTTTCATTCAATTAAAAATATGTTCCAATTCTCTTGTGATTTTTGTCTTTGACCCATGGGTTATTTAGAAGTGTGTTGTTAATTTCCAAATATTTGAGGATGTTCTGATAATTCTGTTATTGATGTCTACAAAAGTTTCTTATAGTCAGAAAATATACTTTGTATGATTTCAATTCTTTTAAATTATTTGGTTTGTTTTATGGGCTAGAATGTGGTCCAACCTGGTGAACGTTCATATGCACTTAGAAAAAAAATGTGTATTTTGCCTTTGTTGGTTGAAGTGTTCTAGAAATGTCAGTTAAAGTCAAGTTGTTTGATGCTGTTATCTGCTATATCCATATGATTTTCTGTATACTAATTCTATCAATTAGTGAGAGAGAAGTATTGGATTTTTTACTATAATTACAGATTTGTGTATTTTTCCTTCTAAGTCTACCAGTTGCTGCTTCACTTTTGGAGCTCTGTTGTTGGGTGTATATGTATTTAGGAAGAACTTCTTGGTTAATTAACCCCTTTATCACTATGAAATGACCCCATTTGTCACTGATAACCTTCCTTGGTCTGATATATACTTTGTCTGATAGGAACATAGCCATTCTAGCTTTCCTTTGATCAGTGTTTGCGTGGTATGTCATTTTCTATAATTTTACCTTTAACTGATTATCTTTGGATATCTTTTAGTTGTATCTTGCTTTTGTATTTAATCTGAAAAAATCTCTGCCTATTTACTTGGGTATTTGCACCATTACATTTTTATGTCATTGTTGATATGGTTGGGTTTAAATCTACCACCTTGTTAGATGTTTTCTATTGATTCCATCTGTTTTTTTGTTGTTGTTCCCTTTCCTTAGTGTTTGTCCTGTTTTGGGGTTAATTGAAAATTTTGTATTATTCCATTTTATCTCCATTTGGTTAATTAATTGTATCTCATTTTCTAATGATTTTAGGGATTTGCCATAGTCTACTTTTGAGCAGTATTATGTCACTCGATGCATAGTTTAAGAACCTTACAAAAGTATACTTTCTGTTCCTCTTTCCCATCCTTTCACTATTGCATGACTTATTTGTCAAAGAAACTAGATCATTTGTTCTATAGAGTTTTCCACATCCTGGAGTTTGCTTATTGCATGCCTATGAGGTTAACATTTCCTCTCTCTTCTGTATTTTTAAAATAATTGGTTGTTAGAACTAGGGGCTTAGTTTGATTCATCTATGATTTTTACTACATATACTTCCATCAGGAGGCATATAAAATCCAATTATTCCTGTTTTATTATGTGAACAGCCATGAATTATTATTGCCTATTCATTATTTCATTAAGAGTATTTAAAATGGTGATGTTCTAATTCTATAATTTCTTTCTTTATTAGGTAGAATATCTCTATAAAGACAAATGTTCCCTCATTATGTATTTGATTACCCTGCAGTATAGTTTATACAAGAAGTAAGTTTATAGCTTACAGGTTTGATTCTTTCCTGTCATTTACCAGTTTTCAATATGAGTTAGTTCCTTAGCTTTCTCCAAAGGTAAGTAATAAGTTTTTGTTTTTTGAATATCATTATGACTTTATGGATTTTAAAAAACATCTTTTCTATTTGATCTGTATTTCTAGGTATGCTCAAATATTCCATTTGCCTTCTAAATTTTTCAGATGTCATCCCAATAATCTTAAAGATTTCTCACCTTTTGAGCTTCTAGCCTTATCTTATTCATTTCCTGTCATAGACCTGAAACCAATTATTTCTCTAAGAAATCTTCATTTATTTTGGTGAATATGGAATTAGAAAAACAATCTTGTTGCCCAGAATATTTGAAGTAAAAATACCCAAAATTATTATTAGCAGGATGATTATTTACAGGACTTTGATGTTAGCTGTGTATTTTTCATAGATGCCCTTTAATAGGTTGAAGAAGTTCTCTTTTATAACTAGTTTATTGGGTTTTTTTCATGAAATAGTGTTGGATTTTGTCATATGCTTTTTCTGCATGTACTGAAATGACCATAGGTTTTTATCCTTTATTTTTATTAGTATTGTATATTGCTTTAATTAATTTTTATACATTAAACTCACCTGGCATTGTAGATAAAACCTACTCGGTCATCGTGTATAATCTTTCTTATGAGTTGCTGGATTCAATTTGCTACTATTTTCTTGAGGTTTTTGCATTTATAGTCACAAGAGGTATTGGTCTGTTGTTTTCTTTTCTGTGACGTTTTTGCATTTTGGTATCAGGGCAATTCTGACTTCATGGAATGAGTTGGAATGCGTTCCTCCTCAATGTTTTAGAAGAGTTTATGAATGCTCAGTGGTGTCAACTCTTCTTCAAAAGGTTGGTGAATTCAGTGGGAGTTATCTGGGCCTTTCTTTTTTTACTTGTTATAGTTCTATTTAGATATTTTGTATCTTTTTTTTAAAAAAGTTTATTTTTGAGAGAGACAGAGAGAGAGGGAGACACAGAATCCGAAGTAGGCTCCAGGCTCCGAGCTGTCAGCACAGAGCCCCACGCGGGGCTGGAACTGACGAACTGTGAGATCATGACCTGAGATGAAATCAGATGCTTAAACTGAGCCACCCAGGCACCCCGATATTTTGCATATTCTTGAGTCAGTTTTTTATTTCTGTATTGTGGGTAGTGATATCCCCTTCTACTTTCCTGATTTTAGTAATTTAAATCTTCTCTTATTTATTGTTGGCTAGTCTAGCTAAGTTTGTGAAGGTCCTGGCTGATTTGATGCTTGGTGAGCTTTCTTTTCCTGGCTTGCAGCGCCCTCACATGGCAGAGAGAGAACTCTAGTGTTTCTTCCTGTTCTTCTGAGGGTACCAGCCCTATGAGACTAGGCCCCCACCCTTATGACCTCATTTAACCTTTATCACTTCCTCAGAGGCCCTATCTCCAAATATAGTCACATCTTTGGGGAGCTTTATTCAACCCTAAAGCATATGGTTTAAGGCTTCAACATATGAATTTGGAGAAACATTCAGTTCATTGTAAGTATATATATATGCATTTTATATCTACTTTCTTCTTAGAAGTTAGCATTGCTATACTCACTTTTTCCCCATTGTTCTTTTTAAATTTAGCAATATGTCTTGTTAATCATTCTAAAATAATATTTAGAAAGATTCCTCATTTCTTTACATAACTGGAGTCATCAGTTTAAGTTTGAGCAACAATACTTATGTTAACAAACCCACTGTTTATTATTACTGTGTGATTTCTGACATTTAAAAAGTAAGTATTTTTTATTGTTTGTGGTAGGATAGTTTCCTTGGAAGCTATCTCTCAAATGAAATCACTGATGATGTTTGGGAAGCAGGGCAGAGCAGGGGCCAAAGCCAAGGTAGTGTGTGTCCTGTAGAGGACAGCTTCAGCCTGATGCCAGAGAAAAACTCTGGAAAAGAAATTGTATTTCAGAGTTGCACTGCGTGAGATGAGGGAACTGGGCTTTCATAACTCTCTTCTCTTCATTCATCCATAAATTCCTTTTCCCTCCACTCACTCACCATAGAGACATGTAAATACTCCGTTATCTCCAGCCCTGGATTGTGGCCTAAGCAGTTTCCAGTAGCTTGTGGGCAGTGTCCTGAAAAATTGCCACAGGTGTTAGCTTTTGGAAGCAAATGAATACCAAAACAGGGATTTGGGTTTAAGGTTGAGAGAGGAGTGTTACATAAAGAGACAATATATGATATAGCATCTGAATGGTATCTTCAGTATCTGGGAGGAGTACTGACATCGTCCACTATAATGGCAAAATTAAAGCCACAGGTCATTTTAATGGCAAATGTGGTTTACTGCACAATACATTCATCCCTCACCTTACCTGCCAGGACAAGTGTTTTGAATATAAATTGCTGTCCATGAGGCTGTTTGTGAGATAAAAATCTAGGAAATAGAAAACAGCAGGTATTCATATAAAGCAAGGCTTTATGGGGCAACTGGCTGGCTCAGTTGGTAGAACATGTGACTCTTGATCTCAGAATTGTGACTTCAAGCCCAACAATGGGTGTGGAACCTACTTAAAAAACAAAACAAAACAAAACAAAACAAAACAAACAGCTAAAAAAAAAAAAAAAAAAAGCAAGGCCTTCTGCCCAGTAAATATTAGCTATTAGTAAAATATTAGCTATTTTCCCCAAATATATGATTTACATAGTAAAAGTCATTAAAAATAAGATTCAGAAGAAAATCTGCAACTTGGATCTACTGATAATGAAGAAAAAATGTTTTCATTTCCATCTTGCTCTCATTTCATTTTTAATGTGGCTAGGATTTACCAGATGATTGTTGGGGACTTGGAAAAGTTAGATTAGATTCTCCAGTGACTGAACTCACCCTGTAATTGGACTTAGATAAGGAAATGGTGGGCTTATTAGAATCAAGTATAGATTTCCAGGTCTAAAATGATAGACAAAAGTAATAAAACTCTATCTCAACCCTGTTTTTGGAAGGAAGGGAGTCAGTGGACTAATTCTTTAGGAAATTCTTCTGGAGATGTACTCTCTGGAGACTGTTTCTCATTTGAGAGTGCCGTCAGCTAAATTATCAAAAATTAGGCTGAAATAGAAAGAGAACATAGAAAAACATAGTCAGAGGTAGGGTTTATTGTGGTGCCTAAATGGGGTGTCTCTGCCAATTAGATGGGGTCCCCAGATGTGGGGCAACAATCAGGTGGAAGCCAGTGTCACAGGAGGTGAAAAAATTCACCTGTGGTAGAACAAAGGAGATAGAAGTTTATTGAATACAGAGCCAGCAGGACAGTGGAGGAGAGGCTGTCTGAAACAGAGACAGCGGGAGGGGGCTGCTTTGAAGGAGGGAAGGTGAAGAGGTATGGTGCTATATGGAATTTTCCCTTTTTTTGGTATTTCTGCTAGTTGTAAGTAGCCCATTGGTTAGTGAGGGCCTATGGATATTTTGAGGTGGGTCTCTTAATGGGCCTGTTTGTATTTAGCCAGGTGGTCCCTGTGGGACCCTTTCCATACTCCATTGCTCAAGCCTGTGTACCTGATAGTGGCCTTCACATTTATAGCCAGAAGATTTTTCAATATCTTAGTGATGTGTTAGGACCCCTGTTAATCATGTTTATACTTGTTTTCCTTAAGAAGATCACTTAATAAAAAATGAGCAAAATATTTTGATTAAAGTTAAGATGGCCAGGGGTGCCTGGGTGGCTCAGTCAGTTAAGTGTCCAACTCTTGGTTTGGGGTCAGGTCATGATCTCATAGTTCCTGAGATTGAGCCTCTCATTGGGCTCTGTGCTGAGAGCACAGAACCTGCTTGGGATTCCCTCTCTCCCTCTCTCTCTGTGCCTCTCCCTCTTGTGCATGCATTCTCTCTCTCTCTGTCTCTCTCTCTCAAAATAAATAAATAAACATTAAAAAAATTTAAGGTGGCCATAGGAGATGGCTTCCAATGGCAAGTCAAAAGGAGAGATTTGTATTGTTGCTTTGATAGGCTTCAGGAAGAGCCAAGGAATCTCTGTTCTTATACTTGTTTAGGAAGGGGATTATTAAAGAATAGCAATTTTCTTTTTCTGAGATTGAATAGAGACCTAACTGTGAAGGATGAAGATCCATGATAGGCATCAGAATTAGTTAAGCAACCCTTATTATGGGCACATTTTAAAATGAGATAAACCCTCACAGTCCTGTCTTCTCTAGTTACTCAACTAGTCATTTATTATACATTCATTCAATATTTTCTAAGCATCTTCCATGGGCTGGGGAGATCCTGATAAAGGAGACAGTCTAGCTACCCACCAGTTCCTTTCTTTGTCTGTCAGCAGTTTTAAGAAATTAAGAAATTGGTTTTAAGAAATTTATTTGTTCAGTTTTCCTATCTTCATTTGCTCTCATGTGTTTGTATATATATTCTTCAGTGTTTACTTTCAACATTCTTCCTTCTACCCATTAATTCCACAATACATACAAATAGGCCATACGTTTGTACATAATAGAAAATAGAAGTCACAACAGTTCCTGTGTAGCTCCTACCCTAGAAGGGGTAAGGACTCAAGCAGTTATGATTCTGTGATATGAGTATCCCTAAGGGGACTCATTGTGCTGTGAGTTGTGTGTGTGCAGAGGGATAAGCTCACTCAGATCTGAGTTGGGCAGGAGTCATACTATTCTTTCTACTCAGAGTAAGTGACTTCTCAGCTGAAATTGGAGGATTGTGCCCTTATATTCAAGTATAAGATAGGTGACTGATTATTACCTCCTTCTTTAAATGAAAATACCCCCAGTATCAAGTCTTTGGACAACATTTTATATTGTTCTTTTACTTCTATTTTAGTCCCTAATTGTATGCACTAAGGGCTAGGAGTCATTCTCGGTTGGTGGCTTGCACCAGTGCAAATTAAGATTATCCTCCCATGCCCCCCCACCCCCACCCCCACAAATCAGTGCATTTAATGATGTGCTTTTATTTCATTGGATGTATTACAAGCCATTCTTCTTTAATGTGTATGAGAATGATAAGAATACCTGTAATTACAGAAAATACACAAAATTATCATTATTATCTACTTTGTCCTTCCTGAAATCTTAGACCAGACTTTCCATGAACTATTTCCATGGAGATTTGCATAAAATGGCCACTTTGCAGGTTTTTCAGTCTGTTCATCCCTGCTTTCTCCTATCAGCTTCATTCTGGGCACTCATGAATGTGTGAAAACCTGTATGACCAGATCTACTACAAATGCAATGATGTGCCCTTCTTCATATGAGCAAGTGCTTCCTAGTTAGGATCGACATTTATTTAGGCCCAGTTAAAACCAATGCCAGTGTCAATGGCCTTTGGAAGCAGATATATCTTAATATAAGATATCAAGATGGCTGTGATTTGAAGGAAACAGAAAAACAAACCACTGTGAAAGTCACAACCTTGGAAAACTTTGCTTTAATGACAACAAACCCATATGGGCTGTAGTGTCTGGTGGTCAAAGTGATTTATTAATTGGCTGTTCTCTGAATTGGCAGGACTCTAGACAAAAAGCTATCTTTAAATTGTATTTCTTGGTCTGTTTTATTTCATGCTACATTCTAATGCTTGGAACAGTGTCTGCCTATAGGAGAAGCTCAGTAAATATTTGCTGTATGTGGATAAATATTCTATAGCTTTGCATAGAAATTGGCTCTATATTAAGTCAGAAGTTCCTAGTTTGTTTTGCCTATAATCATTTATTTATGCATCATATAGATGAATTCATAATAATCCTGCCTTCCTGCAATCCCTCTGAGGTAAATACTAAGACTTTTAATATCTAATAACTCACCATGGTCTTTGGCTTATTATATATTGTTGGGGGGAAAAACGTGTACCAAATGGAGTCAATTTTAGTAAACCTCCCCAAGACTTAATACCTAACCTAGTTGCAGTTTCAGCCTTGCCCAAGAGAAAGTTTTAAACCAGTCTGGAATTTCCCAATCAGCACTAGTGAGGTAATCTGCATGATAAGTACCCCTGCCCTTCCCCAGGAGGGAAGATGATCTTGCCTGAGACAATTCTTTCTTTTCTTTTTCTAATAAGCTCCTTGTTTTGCCCTTTCCATTTTGTACAGCTCCTTGGAGATCCCTTCTGTTTACCAGATGGGATGCTGCCCGATTCAGGAATCATTGAATAAAGCCTAATAGATCTTGAAATTAATTTAGTTGGATATTTTTAAAATAATACCAATATGGGAAAAATACCAAAGGCACATGTTATTGATGGTGAACAGCAATAAATTTCGCACATGCTTATTTTGACCCTGGCATCCACTCTTGACAAAAGCAGAACCAGTGTATTGTTCTCAGTGTGAGAAAACTGAGGTCACAAGGTGAATGGGCTTACCCTCGGTTTCATGGCCAGCTGGTGGAAGGACAAGGAGTAGGACTCAGGTCCTCTGGCTTTGTCTCCAGCTCTTCTGTGAGTTTTTAAATGTTTACTTATTTTTTGAGAGAAAGAGTGTGAACGGGGGAGGGGCAGAGAGAGAGGAAGACACAGAATCTCAAGCAGGCTCCAGGCTCTGAGCTGTCAGCTCAGAGTCTGACACGGGGCTTGAGCTCATCAACAGTGAGATCATGACCTGAGACAAGGTTAGAAGCCTAACCCACTGAGCCACCCAGGCTCCCCCTCCAGTTCTTCTGCTATTGCAACCAAACTAGCATGAGTTATCTCCTTGGTTAGTTATAGATAGAGACTATATCAGGTGGAGTTGTCGTACAAAGGAAACTATTTGTAGCTAATGAGATCGTGGGGAATAATCCCATGGGGAATAGCCATGACTCCCCAAGCAGGACTGAGCAGGTTCTTTTTAATTAGGGTTTAGGATGAATTTTCAGAAAGGAGAGCACTGTCATTAGATGTAAAGGTGGGCAGAAGGTTGTGCAGGTGTACTTAGAAAAGTTGTCTATACCTGCATCCTATGTTATGTTAATGAACACAGGATGTGTTCCTCTTAGGATGGAGACTTTAATATTATAATGAAGCAGAGGGGTGGGGGTGGAAAGGAGCTATGGGCCTGCTCTGAGAACCAGTGTAAACTGGATGGGGTCTAGGGCTCAATAAGTTGGGTAAGTTTTGCTTACCTTTGAAATAGCCCTGGGAGTTTTCCCATTGATTTATTGTCTCTGATATGGTTAGGCTATTTCCTGGCCTGGTAGAAACTGTTAGTATTGCATTCCCTTTGTTCCCTTAAAATCCTTAATTACTGAGGGTTTTGCATTTCTCTGTCATTCTGACACCCCTTAGGAACTTCTGCAAGAAGTGTGCTTAGATAAGTAGAGCCTATAGGGGATAGATCAAGGAAAACAGCTGGAAGCCTAAACTGATTTGTGTCAGGAAAGCTCTATCTCCTCTTTCTTTATCTGGGGGATCCTTAACTCTTTCTGCTTACACTATCCTGCTCTGTGTCTCTTTCCATCCAAAAGGTAGGTTATTAAGGTTAGTAGAACACACACCTGAATTTATATGTTTTATAGGAGTAATGTTGGGGAAGATACTGACTTGATCAGAAATTTAGATAATACATTTTAAGTTCCATGTGAAATTTCGGTGACTCAAGTTCCAGTTTTGGCTGGAGGAGCCCTTCCATAGCCTTGAGTACTTGCCTTTTCAGAGCTTTATTTTCTCCATTTGTAAAATAGGAAGGGGGATTCTCTGAACCTTGGCGTACCGCATAACTGTATCATGCTATTATTCTATTTTCCTTCTGTTTACATCTCTTCCCTAGTGGTGAATGATGGGGTTTTGGAGTGGTGGTGGGGGTTCATAGCTGAGAACCAAGAAAGAATTCTTGAAGACATGTTTGGTGCAAAAGCATGATTTTATTAAAGCACAGGGACAGGACCTGTGGGCAGAAAGAACTGCACTGGCATAACGAAGAGTGACTGGTTACAGACTATGAGTTGGGGGAGATAAAGTCAAAAGGAAGTTTTTTTTAAGGGGTTTCCATATGCTAAAGAAGACTTACTTCTTAAAGATTACTGGAGGCCTATCTCTTGTCAAGCTAAGGTTGTTTTTCCCAATAGCAAAACATTATCCTTAAGACAGTAGAGAGTTCGTGAGGTTAAGCCAATTGTTAAGATTGGCCTTTTCTTCTAATTTTACTAAGATATTTGTAAACTGATGGAGACTCTATCCATTTAACCATTTTCTGTTCTTTCCTTTGTTCTTGGGCAGCCAGGAGTGCCTGAGGAATATCACATATATCCCACCTTGGGGGAGGGGGGTTCGTGGGGTGTCAGCTTACCTTTTGCTCCCTCATCGGTGAAGGTCCAAAGACCATTTGTACTTCGGCGCCTAATGAAAATATTGAATTGGGTCCATTTTTTTTAACCTATGTAGAAATGGACAAATACGATAAGCTTAAATGAGAAAGACAGGAGGGAACAGACTTCAGTTTAAAGCTGTATAACGAAGACATTATGGAGATGGAGAGGATTTTTCATGAGGGGAAACTAAATTATTATCATGATGCATAAGATTCTGCTGTTGTGTTAACCACCATTATTACTATTGTTATTATTATTAACATGGGCTATAAATCCCTCCCTATATGTCAATAAAATAACAATACAGCAGAGATTTTATGCAGTTCATTTGAGGTCACTTGGGCCATTGCACAACAAATACAGTAAAACCTTGGTTTGTGACCATAATCCGTTCCAGAAACATGCTTGAGATCCGAAGGACTTGCATATCAAAGCAAATTTCAAGAACCATTGGCTCAGTTGTGATCATGTGACATTCGGCATCATGTACTACTCGTATTGCTTATTTATCAAGTTAAAATGTATTAGAAATGTTTGCTCGTTGTGCAGAACACTTGGAGAAAAGTTACTCGCAATCCAAAGTTTTATTGAGTTCTCTTTCTTCTTTCCAACTCCATGTGAGATGGATATACTCCCATCCCCTTGACTTTGCATGTGGACATATGGCTTGCTTCCTCCAATGGGATATTAGCAGAGGCTGGTGCAGTTGGACTATGTCCCTGAGCTTCTGCCATCACAATGAGAAGAACAAGTCCTGGGCAGCCCACTGGCCCCAGAAGATTGAAAGCCACATGAATCAAACCTGAATAGAGCCTATGACCTGGAGCCAAGCCCAGGCAAGGTCAGGTGAGCTCAGAAGGGGATTTCCACTTGGATAAGAAGAAGACTGAGAGGGCATATGTCATTAAAATAATATCTCTTTCGAAGGCATGTTCGATGTGAGAGTAAAATTTGTCACCTTGGGAACAGTTTAGCTATGATATATTTTATGAATGGAGTTTATTGAACTCTCTGGGCTATTTTATGAACAGAGCTAGAATTCAGAGTGTTGCCTTGGACCTTTTATTTTAAAAAGGAAAGGATTGCATGGAGGTGGCTGTCAGGGCACATAACATTGACTCTTAATATAGTGACTGGATAGAGTCTTTGCATCCCACTTGGTACCCGGTGCTCCGTAGCAGAGTGTATCTGTTTGAACAGCATCTCACAAGACTAGTGGAGCTAGACAAAGTATCTTAAGACAATCTTTGAATTTAGTCCAGTGCTACATCCAGAGGCAGTTCTGAATTGTTGGGAAATATTTATCCTTATACAGAAGATTAGTAGTCATAGTTGTAGATAGTCTGTGTGCCTAAGTGTAGCGAATCCTGTGGACACAGATAGACAGGGTAGGGCCAGAATAGCTTTTGTCTTTTACTGTACTGGTGTAATTTACTTTTATTAGGATTGTGTGAGAGGACTAGGGTTTGGTTCTTTCCTAGTAGCTATATAGGTTATTAGTGATTGTAGGAAAGGATATTGCCTCTAAATTCAAAAGGACCTGTGTCCAGTGTTCTTTAAAGCTTAAAGGTGAGCTGAAGATGCTTTCAAATGTGTGAAAACCTTTGCTCATTTCCCTATTGGTGAAAAATAGATCTTGGTGTGTGTGTGTGTGTGTGTGTGTGTGTGTGTGTGTGTGTGTTTTGAGAGCTTTGAACCATCTGTTATGACTCAGAAAGGAATTTTTTTCACATTATTTATTCATCAGTTATTTACAGATAATATACCATGTGCCAACCACTGAGGATTATAGTAATAAGATGGTGATTATTTTCAATATCCGATTATATAATTGGAGAATAAAGCTAGAAGACAATTAGAGGACAGCATGGTAAATCTCACATTAGGGTCCTTTACATGCTCCTTCAGCACCCAGGATCATCCAACCTGGTCTTGGAGGTAAGCAGGGAAAGCTTCCCAAAGGAAGTAGTTTCTAGAGATGAATGAGTAGGAGTTTGTTTCATGGAGGATAGTGATTGGGGGAGAGCTTTTTCAGGCAGAAAGGCTTAAAAAAGGCCTTGGGTGATAGCATGAGGTTCAAGAGTCACTGTCAACTGGTACCAGAGTCATCAGCTGAATGGGTTCCCCTAATCAAAATAGGCAACCCAAACCCATGGTAAAAGCACTATACCAAAATGAGAAAGCCTTCTACCTCACATGCAAAACTGCATTTGTTGCACCTCTGAAACGTTATTATCAGTTCTGGTCAATTGGAATTAAAAGATTAGAAAGTCAAGATATAACAGACCCAGTTTCAAATACAGGTACCAGAGCCACCTAAGCCACCTAAGACACCTGAGTCAATGGAGTGCTTTTGTATGAGTGAAAACCAAAGAAATCAGGATTTGCAATTGGGAAAAACGATAGCTTAGCTGATATATGTGATCAAAATTAACAAAATAGAAAAGGAAGAAGTCAAAAGCCCTGCTGTTTCTTCCCATACCTCCCAGTCACCGTGTGACACATTACTTCATCTCTGGAGGCCTCAGTTCTACATCTGTACAGAAAATGTACCAGAGTAGTGAATGTCGGCGGTTGTGTTCAGCCTGGGGGCTTTTACTACTAATAACCAGCACCCCTTTGTTTAAGGGCTGCCCTCAGGCTTCCAGAATCTGCTTTGTTTAAATACACAGAGAGTCAGAAATAGGTGGGAATTTAGTCATACCTCACCCCAAAGGCAACCCTTAACCAAAAATGGATAGGTGGGGGGTAAAAATACTTCCAGTCCCTTGCCCTCTACTGGAGCAAGTCTGAAGTGTGGCCACGTGGTCTCAGAGTGCCGCCTCTCCTGGGGTTGAGCCAAAGTCACCCTTTGTGGAGTTTGGTTTGATATCGGACCCTTTACCCCTTTCTGTGCACACTGCTACCTCCCACTCCACTCCCTGTCCTACCAACCTGCTTCAATTTATATAGTAGCTTTGGTATTCTTTAGAATCTTTAATATACTGCTTATTTTCTACAGTAAATATGTATTTGTGGCAGACTAGAAGAAAAAATGTATTTCATGTCTAATATTGTTTAGAATCAGTAAGTACTACATATAAACATACCCGCTAGTGAGCTCATTAAGTGTTCAATAATTCAGTAACTAGTGTTTTAAATGTTTGCATTCTGTAGAGATCCGTGGTGTACTGTCATATAGGTGTCTAAGGGTTTTAGTGATAGGGAAATGTGTTGGGGATTTTGGATGGGCTGGAAACACATTATTTATTTTTCCCATTCAAAATAATGGAATAGAGTCTCCTACTGTCTGGAAATTCAATGTATAATACATTTCCAGGAATGGATTAGATTTAAATAAACCATCTTGCAAAAATACTCCTGGGTTGCAATGAGCCTGAGATAATTAACCCTTGGTAATCTGAAATTCTGTGTAGATGTTAGTAGCCACCAAATAAAATCACATTGTTCAGTGTGTCCATTTTATCTTTGAAATAGACTGAATTACATACAAATTATTTGTAAAAAATATCTCAAGGTCCAAACAAGAGTTGCTTCTATGGATGTTGTTAGGATCAGATTTTATTTATTTTTATTATTATTTATAAAAATTTTTTAACGTTTATTTATTTTTGAAAGATAGTGAGAGACAGATTGCTAGCTGGGGAGAAGCAGAGAGAGAGAGGGAGACACAAAATCTGAAACAGGCTCCAGGCTCTGAGCTGTCAGCACAGGGTCTGACATGGGACTCAAACCCACGAACTCCGAGATCATGACCTGAGCCAAAGTCGGATGCTTAACCGACTGAGCCACCCAGGCACCCCTTGTTATTATTTTTAAATGTTTACTTATATTTGAGAGAGAGAGACAGAGGGGGGCAAGGGAGGGGGAAGAGAGACAGAGACAGAATCTGAAGCAGGCTCCAGGCTCCGAGCTGTCAGCACAGAGCCCCAAATGGGGTTCGAACTCACAAGCAGTGAGATGGTGACCTGAGCCAAAGTGGGACATTCAACCGACTGAGCCATCCATGTGCCCCTAGGATCAGATTTTAAATAGAAACTGAAATATATATTCACCATGAAGCATAGGTTTTAATTAGGAACAACTCTAAGACTTTGCTTATTTGAAGTCAGAATTAATGAGCATGCAGCATTTGTAGATGTGACTCTTACATTAGAGATGCTTGGGACATAAGGCCTGAATTATTTTGAGGGAGCTTCATACTTGTATTGACTAGGACATAGAAGCCTGGGACAATTTCTCTCTTCAGGGGCTGGGTATTTGTTGGGCACTCAGAACTCTGACCTGGCCATTTTCTCTCCACTTCCCACCACAGCCAAAGAGTAGATGCTGAATGGCAAGATCCCAAAGTTCTACAGCCGCTTGTGAGATATTGATAGTGTCTGAGGGCCTAACTGCATCTGGATTCACTGTCCTGCTCAACAGAGGGACTGCTTCAGCTCAAAGGAGTGGGTCCAGCTATTTTCCATCTCTTAGCCTCTTTGCTTGATTCTGCCCTCTGCCAGGGATTTGCCTCCAGATCTGCTGCTATATTGGTATGCTCCACTATTTCTAGATTCGTGTTTTGGTCTATCAGTTTCCTGTGGAGCTTAGGAATTCATATTAATTTGCTGTGTTAGCAAAGTTTTCAAAATGAAGAATTCTTTCTCTTGTAGCTCTACCTGATTGCATTTCCAAGATCTCTCTGCCAAATTCAGTGTGCTGAACCTCAGGAGGGCTGATTGTAGTCATTCATTTACTTACTTATTCATTCATTCATTTAGTCAGTCAGTCAACCATCAAACATTTAACAATTATTTTGTATTTGCTACTAGGGACAGGCTCTGACTTCAAGGAGTTGATAGACTCAGATAAGGTAATAATACTTATCCCAGTCCATGTGTATTTTTGATTTTCCTATGATTATTTGGATGTTTGCCTCCTAGGAGAGCACTTATTATGGCATTAATTGCAAGATACCCCAATTGTCTCTTGATTTTGGAATTGTACACATTTGCCTAATGAAACAGGATGTTGAGGGACCTTAGTGCTTTTGTGACTCCAGAATTTATACCCTAGAGTCAGATGATTTTGTCACTGTATTTAAAATTAAGGCATTAACTGAAGCCATCAAGGAGGAGAATCTCATATTTAGACTGCTTATGAATGGCTCCAGCTTGGGGATAGAATATCTCCTTAAATGGCTTTAAAAACACAGGTTTTAAAAAAAGTATGTATTGCATAGTATTTATTTTCTCAGTTTAGGTTCCTATATATTTATTCATTCTAGGCTTCCTTTGGTTTGGACAATTAAGATGAGAATTTTTAAAAAATTAACACATTATCTAGAATCAATTTTAAATTGCAGGGCAGAAGAGGGCATTTTCTCATTATCTTCAACAGTCAATCTCTTTCTTGTTGCCTTGAAGGAAAATCTGGGTAGGAATATAGCCATACAAGTATAAGAACATGTGTTTTGGTCTAGTTTCTAGGATATGTTGGTTACAAAGAGACCATGAAAAAGACTAATTGACCTAGACACTGAGAAATATGCCAGCGTGATTCTCTTATTGGATCATAGGGCTAGAGCCAGACCGTACCCTCGCTGGGAGTCAGGGCATTCTGATTGCAAGTCTGTGTTAAGTTTGGGCAGGAGAAAGGAACAAAGGGAAGGCTGGCCTTAATCTGGAAGAGAAAGAAGGGAAGTGTTCCTTGTTTTTTCCCAATGAGGTTGAAAGTCTGTTGGGCCAATTCTGAGGTTCTGGAATGCTTTAGTAGAAGGGAATGAACCTCCCTTGGCCAGATGAGGCAGATCCGGAGTAGGGCAGGAAGCTGGTCTTTGAGACCCTAGGCAGGTGTGGCCTGTCAAAGAAGGGAGGTGAAACTGAGCCCATTGATGTCAACAAGATGTCAATAAGGCTCTAGTCCACCAATGTTAACAAAACTTAGTTATTTGCTCCAGGAGACCTTTGCCTGGGAAAGATAATACCAATATATAACCTGTTTGCTTCAGGAAATTCCCACTTATCAACTTATTAGAGCCAGCAGTCTGCTCACCTGGGCAAACAGCTTGCTTCTCAAACAATACTTATCAAGATTCACTTCCAGACCATTACCTCTGCATCCACCAATCCTCAACTATTATGTCACAGACTTTGCTCAATTCTAGTCAGTCCCTCACCTCAAAAGACAGACCTTAAACCTCTTGAACCCAGGCTCTAAAGCCTTATAAATACCCTACCTTTGATTTCTCTGCCTTAAGACACTGCTGAGCCTTTGTCAGGATGGTATTTTTCCTTATTGCTCTGAACTTGAATCAACTTAGCTTTGTTTCCAGATTGTCTGTTGATGTTTTGGGGGAGTTCAGCAGAGGCCTTTGCGGGTCTTTGCTGTGGAGTAGGATAGGAGGACCAGGGTCCTCTCAGATAAAGCTGGGAGCAGTAGCAGTAAGTGGCAGAGGGTGACCATGTCATGGGCTGGTCGGTATCTGGCAGGTCATGGGCAGTAGAGGTTGAATGACAAAGATAGCTGAAGGGGAGAGTCAGAGGGGAGGCTTGTCCCCCCTCACCTGAGTCCACACGTAGCTGGCAGCATCCTGGGACATTGTCAGAAATAGCTGAAGGTCATTTGGAGGAGGGGTGTGGGTGGTAGCCAAGACTTTGGTGTAATAGTTTGGGTGTACAAAAGAAAATGTGATCTCATTTTGTGGTCAATTGTAGGCCAATGAGGCCAGGGACATATTGGTTATATAAAATCATTGGGTTATGATTGGAGCATTTTCTTTCCTATATAAATTATGACTTACATTTCTTTCATTTAATGGGTTCTGTATGTATTTTGGAAATGCGAAATGAAAATCTTTCAGCATGGGGTCATTCAGACAGCACTAGAAATCAAAGTACATATACAATATTTGAAAAAAAGAAGATATGTAAATTGCATTTAGGCATTTTTATTTGCTTAGTAGAAAATTAAATCCAATATGCACAAATTGACTGTACTCTGCTTGCAATAAGTAGATTTTTTAAACACAGAAGCAGTAATAGGCAATATGGTAATAAAAAGTCCCAAAGTATCTCTTTCTGCATACTTATCAGTAAGTATTAAAGGCCAGAATCAAAACAAAACTTGAAATATTCACAGTGAAACTATATTTTAAATTAAGCAAGTCACAATTTTCCCATCAGCATTGAGATTATTGGATCATTTGCTGCCAAACTCCATGCTCTGTTGTGTTTGAAGGTTAAAGCTCAAGTTTGCAGAAGTCTAGGGATTAAGTTGAAGCCTTCAAGTCACCTTGTTTCTGAGGCATGCCCTTTTATTATTGATCATGGACATAGGTTGGACAAAGGACAAATTTTCCTGATTTGGTAACAAGTGTTTAATTCAAAATGATAGATGGTTTTCTCATCCCTGTTTTCTCTCTGGGTTAGTTCTGGGCTTGAGCAAGTTGATAGATAAATAAATCACATGCTCTGGGTTTCCAGTCATTTGCTGTAATAAATGAGTTAAGGGAAAACTACAGTCAAAGGTAAGATGACTTATCTCATGTCAGGGTGCTATAAATTACTAAGTACATGGGATCCAAAGTTCTCCTCCCAGCTGGAGATTTCCCTGGTCTTACTCAGCCTTCCCATATCCCGCCCTTACTCCCTGTTTTACAACACACTGTCTTCTTGCTTACGTTTTAATGATAGACTGCAGACTTCATTATTGTTTTTTTTCTTTCTGCAGATCCTTTTTGATTAATCCTACTTCTTTCACTAAACTGTGTTTAACAAAAATATCCTGGCTAGAGAAGGAAAAGAGAAATGTACTTCAGGACTTAATTCTGATCCTCTCTTTCATCTCAACAATTTTAAAGCCTGCTGTAAAATTTCTCAGCAGGCGTCGTAGGGGAAACACTTCCTCTTGATTTTCTCTCCTCTCTGTTTCTCAGCTGTGGCAGCCTTCCCATTGGTTATCTTGATAGTATTCATGCATTTCTTCCTTAGCCAGAGAAAGCCTTGGTGTAGTTAAATCCTTTCTTTTAAATAAAATCATTTTTTTAAGTTTATTGATTTATTTTTGAGAGAGAGGACATGAGCAGGAGAGGGGCAGAGAGTTATAAAGAGAATCCCTATAGGCTCTGTGCTGTCAGCTCAGAGCCCAATGTGGATATTGATCTCATAAGATCATGACCTGAGCTGAAATCAAGAGTTGGGTGCTCAACTGACTGAGCTACCCAGATGCCCCTAAATCCTCTTTTTAAATTCCACAGGAGGACTTTTTTGGGGGCAAGAATCCTAGGGCAGGCACATTTCAGGGAGAAGGAGCTCACCATTTCAAACTTAGTAAGGGTCTTGCTTTCTTCCTAATTAGCATCCCCATGGGGGCAAAATGAGTAGTCTTCTTTCATACTCTCCAGACAACATGTCACAGCCTTCAGATGTCAGCAGGAAGTCAGGTAGCAGTTATCCTGTTGTGGATATTGACATTGATATTGATATAGATAATGATATTGAGGAATATTTGGATTAGTAGGTGTTTATTTGGGCAGGCAAATAGAATGCTCTTGAAACATAACTAAGGGTGCTTCTGGCAGAACTTGGTATCTTTTTACTGAGTATTAGGAAAGTTATGTTCCAAAGTCAAAGGAAATGAATATGAGCACTTATTGAAATGAGAAGCTAGTGAGATGTATACTGAGAAAGTGAATATTGCAAGAGATGATTGAAATCTGTGGGACAGTAAGCATGTATGTTGAGGTTTATGGGAGAGGTGCTGTTTAGCATGGGTTCCTCCAGAAAAGGTAGAGCTTGAGAGTGGAAGGACTTGTGGAAGTTGTTTATTTTGGGAAGTGATCCCAAGGAATTAGAGCATGGGGCTTGGAAGAGTAGAACAGAGAAGTGATTAAAGCCAAACCAAGGGTGTGTAATTAAACTGGTTACTCCCTGGTGCAACCTGAACTCAACTCTTTTGAGAACTCTAGGAATCTCAAAAAATGTGCCTCAAGATTATCCACTGAGACCTAGAAGATGGAATCATTTACCTACCTGCTTCTGTTCCACCTTGATTGAGGGGTTCCCTAGGTCAGTTTTTCTCAAAGTGTAGTCTGGGGACCAGCAGAATCAGTATCACTTGGGAATCTGTTGGAAATGTAGGTTCTTGGGCCCCACTCCAGACCCGCTGCATCAGAAACTGTGGGGCAGTCTCAGTTCTCAGTTTTTCACATACTCTTCATGTGACTCTGATGTATCTACTGGCTCTCCCCCTTTAATATTCATCAGCATCACCTGGAAAGTTTGGGCAACCACACATTGCTGACCCTACCCTGGGGTCCCTGATTCAGTGGGTCTGGGATAGGGCTGGAAAATTTGTGTTTCTAGCAAGTACTAAAGTAATGCTGGGCTATTAGTCCAGGGACCACACTTTGAGAACCATTTCCCTAGAGGTGTTAACTCTCCTGAATCTTCAAGTTTCACCTGGTGGCTCCTGGCAGGTATCTAACATAGCTAAGGGCAGAAGGAATGCTTCCACTGGGCGGAAGGAATGCTGTCGGGTGCTACCTGCCCACAGCTGTGGAAATGACCTCAGCAAAGTGTTGAGACATGAAACTATGAGGGCACAAAAGACGTTCGGCTTTTGTTGCTGTTGTCATTTGTTTGTTTAAGTAAAAGTCATTTGTGCTATATTAAGGCAGAAAATGGTATCTGCCATAGCTATCCACTCTGGGGAAATTTACAGGAGTGACTAGTATACAGAGATCCTGCTCCTTCTTGGCATGTTTCTGTTGTGTTCTAAATGGTCTTTCTGGGGCGCCTGGATGGCGCAGTCGGTTAAGCGTCCGACTTCAGCCAGGTCACGATCTCGCGGTCCGTGAGTTCGAGCCCCGCATCAGGCTCTGGGCTGATGGCTCAGAGCCTGGAGCCTGTTTCCGATTCTGTGTCTCCCTCTCTCTCTGCCCCTCCCCCGTTCATGGTCTGTCTCTCTCTGTCCCAAAAATAAATAAAAAACGTTGAAAAAAAAAATTAAAAAAAAAAAAAAAATAAATAAATAAATGGTCTTTCTGGTGCCGTGTAACATCTGTACATCTACATCCGTAGCTAGAGAGATGGGTTGTATAATCTGTTATATAATGGCAGGGGCTGCCATGATATTCACTGGGCCATTTGCCATTCCTTGCCCACACTATTGACACTAAGAAAATCCCTAAGGTGAGTGAGTCTAGAGCAAGGCAATGCCATAAGGCCTTGCTACAAATGAAACCTAACCCTAATGGTCTTAAAGTTCTGAGAGTTAATTCTATTATCCCTTTTATCTGCTGCAAGTGATTCCCAAACATTATCGTGCAAAAACTATCATGTGGAGAACGTGTCAAAGAAGAAAATTCTCAGCTTACCCTCCTTCCCCGAAATTTTCATTCAGTAGGTTTATGTTGGTGCCCGAGGATCTGCATATTTAAGCAGGGTTCCTGGGAATTATTCGTGTGGGTCCTCTAACAATCACCTTTTGATAAATGTTATCTTTGAACTCCTGGCACTTGCCTTAGGAATAGTGTAAGACCTCTTAATGGAATGGAAGACTCTGAATTTAGAACTAATTTGGGATGTAACAATATAGTTTCTGGTGTTTGCATCAGGATCTAGGAGAGACCCTGATTTACTTTACATAAAGGAACTCAGAAAAACCAAAACAAAGTGAACTTGTATTACTTAATTTATAAAAAGTTTTTATAAATCAGTAAGGAAAAGATAAACACCTTATTAGAAAAATAGGCAAAGGATATGAGCAAGTAATTTATAGGAGCAAAATAATTCATAAAGTAAGAAATTTAAAGAGCCAATAAAAATATGAAACTTATTTAACTTCTCTAGAAACAAAGAATGTGACAGCATTGAAATGTCATAGTCTATCTTTCAAATTTACCAAGGTGTTTGTTTACTCAGTGCAGACGGTGGGAAAAAAGACATTCTTATGAATATGAATTAATTCAGTATTTCTTGAGAGCCATTTGGCATCATGTATCAAAAATCATGCAAAGGTACACATCATTCAACCCAGCAATTCTATTTGTGGGAGTGTGTTATAGGGAAATATCAGAGATGCATACACAGATTTACTTGCATAGGTAAAGTTGCAGGGTTATACATAAAAGTGAAAAATTAGAAATGCTCTAAAGGTCCAGCAATGTGAAGAAATGGTTAAATAGATAATGGCATATTCATAGGTAATTTACTTTGGGAAAAGTTCATAATCTATTGAGTGAAAAAACAAAACAGGTTACAATACAGTTGTGTAGTATTATCCTAATTATAAAAATGTACCAAATATTGATAGTGTTTGTCTCTGGGTGGTAGAGATTATGGGTGATTTAAATTTCATTTGGCTTTTATGTATATTGTATTTTTTTTAATTTTCTAATCATTAAAAAAAGATTTATAATGGGAAATTATATATTTTCAATCATATGCTATTTTCCATAACTTATTTCTATTTGAATAGTTTTTCTTTTCTCTGTGAATGCTCTCTCTTGCTGCCTTCAACCAGCTTTAATGCCATCTCTGAAGATGATACTCTTTTTTTTTAAGTTTATTAATTCTTTTTTTTTTAAGTTTATTAATTCTTGAGAGAGAGAGACAGAGCATGAGCAGGGGAGGGGCACAGAGAGAGAGAGAGGAGGAGACACAGAATCCGAAGCAGGCTCCAGGCTCCAAGCTGTCAGCACAGAGCCTGACGCGGGGCTCGAACTCACAAACCAGTGAGATCATGACGGGAGCTGAAGTCAGACGCTCAACCGACTGAGCCACCCAGGCGCCCCTGAAGATGATACTCTTAAGTCATATCTGCAATATGGACCTCTCCTATACCTCCAAACTTGTACATCTATCTGCTTGATTTTCCACATGAACATTTAGTAAGCATCTCACAACTAGCATTCCTGCCTGAGAGAGTACTTCCTCCTTCCCAAGTCCTCGTCTTCTTCATGTCACTAGATGGGACTTCCATGCTTCCAGCTGCTCAGGCCTGGCATTTTGGAGGGGTCTGTGACACATCATCTACGTGTTTCACTTACCACATAGGATCAGCCAGAAAATTATATTGGCTTTAACTTGAAAATATATCTAGAGGGGTGCCTGGGTGGCTCAGATGGCTAAGCATCTGACTCTGGATTTCAGCTCAGGTCATGATCTCATGGTTTGTGAGATCAAGCCTGAGTTGGGCTCAGCGCTGACAGCATAGAGCCTGCTTAGGATTCTCTCTCCTTCTCTCTCTGCCCCTCCTACACTCACATGCACGCATATTCTCTTTCTCTTTCAAAACTAAATAAGTAAACATTTAAAATATATCTAGAACCTAACCATTTTCACCAACTCCGCTGTTACCATCTTGGAAAAAAATCCTGTCTTCTCTCAGCTAGATCACCTCCCTAACCACCTTTGTGGTCTCTCTGGTTCCACCTCTGCCTTCATTAGTCTGCTCTCAATGCAGCCACCAAAGTGATCTTGTTGAAATCTGAGACAGGTAGTGTCATTCCTCTGCTTGAATCCTTGCTCTGTTTTACTTGGAGTGAAGCCAAGGTCCTTAGGATGGACTACAAGGCCCTAGGTGAACTGGCCACTCCACACCACCCTGGTTGGACCCCACCTCCTGTTGCTGTTCCTTGTGTTCACTCGGATCCTCAAGCAAGCTGCTTTACTGGTTCTTGACCCCAACAGGCTTTGTATTTGCTGCTCCCTCCGCCTGGAAAGCGCTTGCTCCAGACACATCTTTGGCGTACCAAGAAGCTTCACCTGGCTATTGTATTTAAAGCGGTAAGTCCTCTCCTTTGTACTTCCTGTTCCTTTTACTTGATTTAGCTTTCTTATATTTTAGTGATTGTCTTCTCTCTCCCTCCCCTGCTCCCCAAATATGAAGTTCATGAGGGCATGGATTTTTACTATCTAGTAGAGTGCCTGGCTAATTTCTTCTTACTTTACATCTACGTAATAATAATAATAATAGTAATAGTAACATAATACTAATACTAATAATAATAATTCACCCCTCTCCCGCCAAATACTCATCACTTCTTTTTGGGCAAAATATAATTTATACCAAAAATGTGCTAATTTTTATTATTCAAAAAAACCCACACAAATGACTTACTATATATTTATCATATTCAGCTGACAAAATTTTTAATGAGATATTGTGATTTCTGACATATCTATACCTAGATCTGAGAAATAGCCAGTCACTTGTTTTGATTTTTAGTAAGAACACAGACCTTGAGAGCGAGGAGTCGTGATCTTTTTGACCTTTTGGGACTCAAGCAGAGGGTGTCAGGCATAACTATAGTGAAACAGTTAATATTTAGAAAGATAAGATCTTATTGATTACAAATAATGAAAACACTGGTCATTTACTACATTTGGATGTATCTCTTTACTTGTATTTAGGAAACCCAAAGGTCGTTTAGGTCATTGATTTTGAAATCTGTTTATCTACAAAGCAGCAATGTCTGCGTCATATAATAAGATAAAAATGTGTATACCTTTACACTCCTTCCCATTGTGGTCCATTCAGATATTCTTGAAATGAACATTCTTGACTATAGATCTGTGACCGATCCCTAATGCTAAAGACCAGTTGGCTCTGAATATGTGACTGACAGAAACAATATAAAGCTATTGTCATGATGTGTTTCATCACTGGGAACTAGTTTGAACATTCTCTCCTATAATTGGTTTTTCTGGTATAATTTTTGTCTGTTGGGAACGCATGGAACAATTTAAATATTTTGAGTTCTCAATCCATAAAAACACTAGCTGCTACATTCACTAAACAAATGTGGTGGTTAATTTTATGTGTCATCTTGACTGGGCTATGAGATGCCTAGATATTTGCTCACACATTATTTTGGGTTTCTATGAGGGTGGTTTTGGGTGAGACTAATATTTATTTTTAAAATTTTTATTTATTTATTTATTTTTTTCATTTTAGAGAGAGAAAGTGCACAAGCAGAGTAGAGGGGCAGAGGGAGAGAGAGAGAGGTTCATGACCTGAGCCAAAATCAAGAGAGTTGGATGCTCAACTGACTGAGCCACACAGGCACCCAGAGACTAACATTTAAATTGGTAGACTGAGGAAAGCAGATTGCTCTCCCTAATGTGGGTGGGCCTCATCCAATCAGCTGAAGACCTGAAGAGAACAAAAAAGCTGACCCTCCTCCAAGAGGGGGTTCTTCCTGTTTGATAGCCTTTGAACTAGGACACTGGCTTTTTTCTTGCCTTCAGACTTAAACTGAAACATTAGCTCTTCCTGGGACTTGAGCCTGCCAACTTTTGGACTAGAACTACACTATTGGCCTTCTTTGCTGACTCACCCTGTGGGTCTTGGAACTTGTCAGTCTCCATAGTAATCACGTGAACCAATTTCTCATAATAAATCTACATCTGTATCTGTATCGCTACCTCTAAGTACACACATGAATACACATTTCCTGTTACTTCTGTTTCTCTGGAAACCCTGATGAATATGATGAAAAATCAGAGTTTCTGTTATGGTTTAGAGTAGACAGAAAAAGAGTTCCTCTTAGATAAAGTAGCAGTTATGATAACATTTCTTGGATGATTTTATCTTTAAACGTTAATATACATTCTCCTTGTGTATTTCAGCAGGCATTGTTAGTGCATCACTCATACTTCTTCAGCACCACTGGGAGCACCATGCTAGAGTGGCAGGGTATTAATCTCAGATGTCACCCTTAAGCTGGGGCAATTGGAGTTGATGGGTAAATCCCCCAGTTTCCTCACTCCTCCTGTCATGGGACAACCCTGAGGCATGTTTTATGTTGTTCCCCAGAGATTCCCAGAAACACTGAGCCTGAGTTGCCTTCAGAGGTAGCCTACTCATTAGAACTTGGTGAATTTGCTTCTCTCTTTTCCTTGTCTTATTTCCTGCCTCCCTCCCTGATCTTCTAGGGGTGGCCCTGAAAATAAACCATGTGCATTTATATTCTTGACTCAGACCTGCCTCTGAGGGAACCCAGCTTAAGGTGGGGATTGTTTCAACTTTGTAGGCAGATGACAGAGATCTTTAAGAAGAGTTACTCATAAACCACAGGCTGCATCCACCTTAATTTATTAAACAACAACAAATCTTCACTGAATGCCTATCATGTGTCTCCATGATATATAATTTTTTCTTACGTTGATCATTGATTTTGTTGTGGAGTTGTCCTCAGATGATGGACACAGAATAATTTGGTTTCATTTTTTTTAAGTTTATTAATTTATTTTGAGAGGGAAACCGGGCATGTGAGCAGGGGCGGGGCAGAGAGAGAGGGAGAGAGAGTGAAGACAGGAGCAAGCTCCTTGCTGTCAGTGCAGAGCCCAACGTGGAGCTCAGTCTCACGAACCCTGAGATCATGATCTGAGCTGAATCTGACAAGATCAGGCACTTTCAGGGTGGTATGGCCATAGACTGATCTGAGGTGAATCAAGAGTCAGATGCTTAAATGACTGAGCCACCCAGATGCCCCTAATTTTGTTTTATATGCATTGCCTTTTACTTCCTGTCTACCATATAATGACTCCTGTAACTAATGCAGGCATCTCATAGTGGAAAATGACTCTACCTATAACCCTCATCCAGGAACCATTAGGTACAAGTATTTAAAGGTAAAGAAAGCCATAAAAGTGTATGAACAATGGACTGGATCCAGTTTAATGGCTCTTGTTTTTGAATTGAATATCAGATGCCTTTTAATTAAAGAGATTGCTTTTTGAACATCTTCGTTTATTAATTTGAAATGTAATAGCAAGTTGTAACCACATATTTTAGTAGTTTTGCAAATTATGTGAAATTTTAGGATACAAATGACTTCATTTTTTGTTCAAAAGAGGCCTTAAATGGGCGTGACAATGGTAACAGTAATGATAGTAGTCAAAATCTGTTGAGGGTTTATTCTCTGCCAGGTACTGAGTCAGCTGTTTACTGTATATTATTATTAATTCTTAGAGAAGTTTGCAGGAAAGGTTCTTTTTTTTTTCCCTTTTACCTCCATTTTACAGATGATGAAACTTGAGTACAGAGACGCTAAGTGATTTTCCCGAAGACAGACAGCTGTTGTCACAGTAGAAATTAAACCAGGTCATTCTGATTTGAGAGCCTGTGTTTATTTTACAAATGGCAAAGAGATCCTCAGACCCTGAACTGCCAATTCTCCATATGGCCCTTGTGTTTCTACTAGTATCAGTTCTGTTCTTCTTTAGTGGAGGACATTTATCTTTACATCTATACTGTGCTGTTGACATTTTCCACATAGCATTCTATAAAGAATCTACTGTAATTGTAAATTCTTACAACTCCTGATTTTCCCCTATGGCCCATACTCTCTAGAGAGTGAAAATCACTATGCTAATTACCTTGTGGATGAGTTTAATTGACGAATGGCTAGTTTTTAAAAATTGGTCTGGGCCATTTGCCAGGTGCACTTAAGTCTGTGTTAGTGCCTTACTGACTTGAGAATACGTGAATTCTGCTTCCTGCAGGTGACTGCTTATTCCAACTTCAGTAAGGAGATGCTCTTAGACAATTTTATCACATCAGTTATCTCTTCAGAATCCTTTGTGGGTTCTCATTGCCTTTTGAAGATAATCTAAACACCCTAACAGGGTGGTCAGAGACTGTTAGCTCTTCACCAAAAACCTGTTTCCTCTTAACACACACAGCTGAGCTACATTTCCCAGCTGCCTTTGGAATTAGAAGTGGCCATGTGACTGATGTTCTAGCCAATAGAAGGGAAGCAAAAGTGGTGTTATTTCATTTTGGCAAGGCTTTTAAAAAGGGTCTGAGGCCCCTCCACTGAATTTTTCTCCTTGCGATTGCTGCCTACGGAAGACAGTGAGACCCTAAGGTAGGAGTTGCCAACCTTTTTTCTGGAAAGGGCCAGATAGTAAATGTTTTAGGCTTTGTGGGATGGTCTCTGTCAGTACAAACCTTTTATTTTTATTTTTTTATGACCCTTTAAAAATGTAACAGCCATTCTTAGCTCACTGAAGGAGAAAGCCAGCTTGTGCCTATTCATTTACTCCTGCCACATGATGAGCCACATGACGTAAGGAGCCTGGGTCCTTGAATAAAAATATGGAGGAGAGAACACCACCATATGTTTGAACTATTAGGCACATTGGGGCTTATAAGCACAGACTTTTTTTGATTACAACTAACCTTGGGTCCAAGCCTATATCTCCGTACATATTTCCTCATTTTTTTGATGCTTCCTGCACGTTGGCCCAACTGAAATACTGCCTATTTTTTCATTACTCTAATTTCTCAATTTCATACATTAATTTATGTAATTTCCTGCTGGGTCTTAATTTGCTCCACCCTATCCCTGTTCTTTGAAATCCTTCTTCTCCTTGAAGACCTGTCTCAAATGCCACCTCCTCTAAGAAGTATTACTTTAACTGAGAGAAATGTTACTGATTCTTTGGGTTTTCATATTTGATTTTAACTAACAGTTATTATAGCTTTCTCTGAAATTTTATAGTTGTTTGAGTACATGCTTTTGTCTACGCTACCAGTGTCAACTTTAAGAGGAAATCTCGGATAAACCCGCCATATAAAACTTGGTACATACTGGTGTACCTCACTCAGGGGGTAGGATGTACAATCAAATCAAGTCTTTGGGCAAAAATAGTGCAGAGTCGAAATATCCTTGATAAATTCCTTAACCAGGCAATCAAATGCACAGCTGAGTTTAGGGACCGTGTGCACACAAAATATTTTAATTAAAAGATTATACACCTGAAACTAATGTAATAAATGTGTGTCAACTATGCTTCAGTGATAATAAAGTTTAGATGATACCCATGGCAAAGAGAAACTCAATGGTGGAGGAAAATGGAACCAGTTGTTCTCTCTGAGGCACATATGCTCACAGTGGAATAGCAGAAGGATAGCTGGCACTCTTTATGTAAGGGTTCCTGTTTCTTGCTGAATATGTACATTGGAACTTACCAAATTTAGATATCCACAGTGGCAGGGCTCCAATAAATTCGTGACCTAATTAAATGGTTTAACCACATATTTTCTTCTTAAGATAATCATTTTGGGAAGGAGTTACTGTTTTGGCAACTTCACTTCAGGAGGGGGAAGAAAGAGGCTTCTGGGTTTGCCCTTGAACTTCTGAGTGAGAGCAGTGTGCTGCAAGATAAGTCTTGGATTATATCCAGGAGAGAAAGTCTCCTGGGCTCTGTGCCTGTCCCTTCTGGGGAAAACACTGATAAACAGAAAGGAAAAGAAGAGGCAAGTTCAAACCAAGAGTTTCTGTGCCTCTCTTAAGGGACAGTGTAAGTAACATTGAAACACAAAATATTTGTGTGCATGTTCCTTTTGAAACAAACTCTTTTAAGGTCAGTTTATTCATACAGACTGCTATAGCAGTTGCCTTAGGTGGTGTGAGAGCTGAAAGGGACCTATCTTGGGGATCATCAGTTTCAAAACCCTTAATTTATTTCTTTGATGTGCACATTGTAGATAGGAAAGTTTGAGCTTCTCTAAATTGATGGAATCATTAGCCCCAGAGACTGGGCATATAAGGAAGAACTAGGGATACCTGAGAGTTGGCCGCTGCTCCCCAGACCAAACTTCTCAAGCAAGGTGCAATTAATTCCCCATTTCTAAGTTCCTAATACCCTAAATGAACACTGTCCAATAGAACTTTCTGAGGTGATGGAAATGTTCTGTACCTGTGCTTTTCATTACATAGCCAATAGCCACATTCATTATTGAGCATTGGAAATGTGGCTAGTGCAAATTGAGATGTCTACTGGATTTCAGGGACTTAGTATAAAAAATGCCAAATAGGGGTTGCCTGTGTGACTCCGTTGTTGTGGCTCACGTCATGATATCATGGTCATGAGATTGAGCCCCGTGTTGGGCTCTGTACTGGGGCATGGAGCCTACTTAAGATTCTCTCCCTCTCCCTGTGCCCCTTCCCTGCTTCTCCCCATCTCAAAAAAAGTCTCATTAATAATTATGTTTATATTGGTTATATGTTGAAATAATGTTTTGGATGCATGGGATTTAACATAGTATATTAAGACTAATTTTACTTGTTTGTTTTCATTTTTTTAATGTGGCTGCTAGTAAATTTAAAGTAACCTATGTGACTTGTGAATGTCTTTACTGGACAACATTGCTCTAAAAGATGCTTCTATTGATGTACCAGTGTGAAAGTGTTGCACTTTGCCTTTTTCTATTCTAAATCTCTTAGAACCAAATGTCAACAGAACAAACCAGAAGCCTTTTGAATCTCAAAATAGAAATAATATTCTGGGAAATATGGGCTTATATTTGTTCTCACACAGGTGCTTCCAACAACTGTAATGCTATGTCATTGTCCTTTAATACTAAGCCATGACTGAGGTACAAGGAGGTTATGAAATTCTCATAGGGCCATTCAACATGTTGTGTCCACAGCTGGGGCTATATATTTCCTTTACTTTTCACCTTACATCTTTACTGCTTCTGAAATAAGAATGTGCTAAGTCTCCAGCTGACATCTGTGCTTACATTTAATTCAGGAAATATTAATGGAACTATTTTTTTTCTTTAAATTTCATTAAAGTACATTACTTAATATGTTAGGGAACCATTTAGATGTGCTGACAGAGGTGAGTACAGACAACTGAATATTGCTTTTCTCCAATATGAACATTTCTTAGGTATGGAATCTTTGAGGCCATTGATTTTTCTGCTCTTCAAATCTCAGGTATTTAGTCGAGGATATGTGCCTAATGAAGTAAAAAAAAAAAATACAAACTAACATAATTCAGAAAAAGTTACTGAAAATCTACATAGATTTTAAAAAGTGGAAAGCATATATTTTGGGATCATTTGAGTTACACCAGCAATAAAATGAAAGATCTTTTTTTGGATCCAGTTACTCTGAAAATTTTCTCTACTTTCCACTTCCCATTGACAGTTTGGATGGAAAGTCATTCTAATCAACCAGGAATGGAATGCTTCTCCAGTTTTCTTTTCAGTGTTCTCCAAGGTATTTAGGTAAGTTCTTTTCTTCCGGAAGATCTCTTTTCCTTCCAACTTCGCCTCCAGAAGTGGTCTCCCAGGAATACAAGAGATTGTCTGAATGTTGCAACTAAAAATCTCAATTCTTGGATCATGTCTGTGGATATAGAAAGTGCCTTTGGGAAGAGCACAGTTGGCTGTTCCAGGGGGGAATAGCAGAACCAGAGCTTGTCTTGAGAGCTGGTTGTGTGCAGAGTGAGCTAAGTGCTTATTACTATTGGGTATTTGTACAGCACCTTTCCCATACCTTTCATGGACATGTTTTCTTTTGTCTTCATAATCTGAAAAAGGTAGTGGCGTTAATAGTACTGAGCTAGAATAAACAGTACATGATGTCCTATGATGAGAGTTTGGCACATAGTAAACATTGATAAATGCTAGTTGTAGTTTTCTCCCCCTCTCCCCACTTGTTGGGAGCAGAAGGTATTTGACCCACTTCTTGTGACCTTGAACTGTGTCTCATCTGCCCCACCACTCCTCTTTTACCACAGAATGTAGTTTTTATTCTTGAGCTGTATTTACATTGTTGTGTTACTGTGCTGTTGCAAGCTTCAGGAAACCCTGTTGGAATGACCATAGTGTAGCTCAGTACCAGTAAATTGCAGTGAAACTGGTAGCAAAATGTCAATATTTTCTTCCTGGAAAAGTAGGCCTATTTAGGGTTACCCATGCTCTATGAATGTGGTATAAGTGTATACGACAAAGAGATTTTTCTGGCCAAAACTGTGACATATTAGCTGGTCCCACTGTGGGGCAAGCCAGTATTTCTAGATCTCAGAATTTGACAATATGAAACATTCAGTCTTTAGTTATATCCTTTAAACCGGATGTCCTCAAGCCTGATAATAAGTTGGAATCATCCAAAGACCTTTTAAAGATACAGATTTTTTTGTCAGCTACCAGAGGATTCTGAAATGGATTTAGTGTGGAGTCTGGGAACACACACACTATGATTCTGACAAACTAAGGGAATTTCATAAAAACATGACATGTGCCATTAAAAATATAAAGCTCTCTTACTATATTCATAGACATTAGAGCAATGCCTTTCCTTTCTGTATTATTTGAATGCATTACACATTATTATTTTGATTATTCATAAAATTCTTTTTTTTAAATGTTTATTTTTGAGAGAGAGAGAGACAGTGTGAGCAGGGGAGGGACAGAGAAAGAGGGAGACACAGACTGTGAAGCAGACTCCAGGCTCTGAGCTGTCAGCACAGAGCCCAATGCAGGGCTCAAGCTCGTGATCTCACAACCTGAGCCGAAGTCGGACACTTAGGCAACTGAGCCACCCAGACGCCCTGAGTATTTATAGAATTCTTATTGCTCATTCAGAAAACTAGATTCTTTTTAAAAAAAAATGTATAGATGTTGGTGAATTTTTTTTTCTATTTTTTAAGTGTGGGTGGAGGAGTTTTTGGGTTGGTTTTTGTTGTTGTTTGTTTTTTAAGGGTTTCTTCCTATTTGTGTGAAGTTCCTCATGTTAATTGTCTTGATCTTGCCCTCCTAATTGCTTAGCTGGTCATGGGGTCTCTGAAGTCTTTCTTTGGGCTAATAGGAGTCTTAGAGTAAGCATGACTATACGATATACATATTTCATGAAGAGAAACAGGCCACCAGTTAATTAGGTGTGTGTTTTTGTCTTCTGTGAAACCCAAAGACTGGATTTCTTGCATTTTTGAAGTGTTCTCATTCTCCTGTCTAGGGGGAAGGGAAGATAAATGAAGGCTAAGAATCACTTAACGTGGCTTCACTCTGAGGTGGCTTTTCCTGAAACGGCTGTTATTCTACAGCTGTATATCACATTGCAGCAGCATCACATTTTAAATTCATTTTACTGGAAGCATTTTTGGTTTTCTCCTATTTCTCAATCAAGAATGATTATTTGTCAAGCATAGAAGTGAAACTGCCCAGGTCTCAAGTCATTTTAGAAAGAGCAACATGAAATGACATTTTTCAAGGGTTACACGTGCAGCTCAAAGGAGAAGGGCAACTTGACTTGGTCTGAGAAGATAGTGGGAGGAGAGCAAATAGAATATTTTCCTGGGGGAAAAATTCTGACTGTTTGTAATTAATGAACTCTCCCAATCAAACTATGGCTTTAAGGGAGATGATACAAAACAAAAAGCTATATTGTGGTTCTTTGGAAATTTGGTTCAGGAATGCGGAAATGTTTTCTACTTAGATGAAATGAATACATTAAGTAATCTACATTTGGTTGCAGAATTTTGCCATCTAAAAATGTTTTGAAGATTTTTCTGATCTAGAATGATTAAAACATTGAAACTCAGAAACATGCTTTGCTATACACATAGAGAGTTTGAAAACTTTTATAAAACATACACCCAATTTTTTCCACTAGTAAGTTAATACCAATATCTTGGATTTACTTGAAGAGCAATTCAGTATGAAAGTGTAACAACATTACCTTGACTTGGAAAGTTGACTTTCTAAGGTAGAAATGGAATCCCTGGGGTGTTAGTTTGCTCGCCGAGTCAGCTAGTAGGAAGCAATTGGTGACTACACATCTTAGCTTGATAATGCATTTAAGGAGGGATCAATAAGCCTGGCTTTGAGAAATACAACTCTTTTCCCCTGCCTCTTCACCAAATAAATAAGTAAAATAAAAATTGGCCTTTTGGCAACCTAAACGCTAATAATTGTTTTTGTTATTTTATTAATTTGTTTTGAAATGTAGGTTGCTGACATAAGATGACAGTATAATCCTCCTCTAGGATTTTTTTTCATATTCATAGGAAAAAGATGAGACTTGCCTTTGAGTATGTTAGTGGAATTTTTAAAATGGAGATTTCACATGGATATGTCTTGCTAAGGTTAACTGCTTTTTCTCCTTCTGAAACTCTGGAGGCTCCTGTTCTTCTGTCAAGCTATGGGACTTCCCTTACCCACTATGATCTCACTGATTCTATCTGAGGTTAGAACAATGATGATAATGATAAAAAATGGTAGCAGCTAAATTTTTTAAGTGCCAACTATGAGTCAACACTGCACTAAATGACTTTCATAGAGTATCTTTATTTTTTTAATTAAAAAGAATTTTTTTTAATTTTATTTTTGACAGAGACAGTGTGAGTGGTGGGGGAGGTGGGGCAGTGGGGCAGAGGGAGGGAGAGAGAGAGACAGAGAGAGAGAGAGACAGAGAGAGAGAGAGACAGAGAGAGAGAGAGACAGAGAGAGAGAGAGACAGAGAGAGAGAGAGACAGAGAGAGAGAGAGACAGAGAGAGAGAGAGAGACAGAGAGAGAGAGAGAGACAGAGAGAGAGAGAGAGACAGAGAGAGAGAGAGAGACAGAGACAGAGAGAGAGAGAGAGAGAATCGTAAGCAAGCTCCATGCCCAGTGCAGGCATAACACGGGTTTTGATCCCATGACACTGGGATCTTGACCTGAGCTGAAATGAAGAGTTGGAGGCTCAACTGACGGAGCCACCCAGGCATCCCAGATTATCTCTTGAAACCTAATTGTACTCTACTAGTTGGGTACTGACTGTCATTATCCACACTGAGAGGGGAGGAATCCCAGGAAGTGAATTAAGCTGACTGAGGTTGTAGAGGACAAGATGGGCTCAAGCTGGACTTGAACTCATGTGGGTGGACTCTGGAGGTAGTGGTCATAGCTATCACATTATCCCCGAGTTCTGAATTCGTGCAGTATATAATCCTTTATGGCATTTTGCTCCATTGCATAGGAGCACAGTAGCTAGGATGAGGCTGAGTGGGCTTTTGCCAGCTCCAGGACCAGCGTTAATGAGAAAATAATGGCAAGTGGTAATGAGTACAAAGCTGGGCTCAACAATGCTGGCTTCTGCTTACTTTGCAATTACAATGCTTGTTTGAAAATTATAGGCGAAAGTGCTTAGATATAACTGTTCTCTGATGCAGGCAAAATTCCCCTCCCATCTAGTTTATAGTATTAATTAGCTTAGGAGGCCCTCTGTGGCTGTAGAATGGGGGATAAAATTCAGCTCAATATCATCCCAAAGAGTGAGTTGGTTAAATCTCAGTTATAACACTGCCAGGTTTTTAAGAGTATTTGAGGTGAAACTTTGAAGAACAAATCACTGGGGTTATTCAGGGACATCTTGTGTTTTCCTACTTGTGCTGTTTGATCACCATCCTCTCCCTTACCACCCCATCATGATCACTATCACCATCGTCATCTGTATGTAACTTTGTACTAGCAAGTTGACTTCACAAATGCAGGAATAGTATAATGCTTGACATATAGTAAATACTCAAATGTTTGTTAAATAATGTGAACTAAGCGGGGGTGGGGTGTTGAGCACCTCTTCTGTGGTGAGCAGTGTGCGAAGTTCTGTGCCTTCAAGGTGACATTTAATCATCCTCACCACCCTATGAATGGGTCCTATTATCCCTGTTGTACAAATGAAGAAACTGAGGCAGAGAAATTAAGCAACTTGCTCAGGTTCACCCAGCTATTGAGTGGGAAAATTGGGACTTGGCCCCAGGCCTGTTGCACTTCTAGAGCCCATGATGCTCTATTACCCAGTATCATCACCGTCCAGACCACGTTTTTTCATCTCATAGTTCTTTTAGAAAGTACAGCTTATACTCAGTTGAAACTGGCTCCCATGAAGAAAAACGAAGGCCAGCCTTATTAGTTTGAAGGAAGAACCAGACGAAAGCAGCACTACCTCTGTGTTTTAAAAGCTTTTACAATTTCTTCTCTGAGAGTGATCTGCCTTGATAAATACTAGCAGTAGCTTAAAATCTCCCTCTTGGGCATCATTCCAATGCTGTTTCTGAGAAATTTTCCTGTGAAAGGAAATCAGTAATGGTGAACTCCTTTGGGAAGATTTTCCACATGCAGAACATTTTCAGAGTAGGAAGTCTCAGAAATTGTAGACAGGAAACTGTCTCCTAAAAAATGCAGCCTGGAAGGGCACTTGGGTGGCTCAGTCAGTTAAGTGTCTGACTTCCACTCAGGTCATGATCTCGTGGCTCCTGAATTCAAGCCCCATCTAAAGGTCTGTGCTGACAGCTCAGAGCCTGGAGCTTGCTTCAGATTCTGTGTCTCCCTCTCTCTGCCCCTTCCCTGCTCTCAAAAATAAACAAACATTAAAAAAAATTTTTTTAATGCAGGCTGGAGAAGCTGCTTGAGGTGATGTTTGAGGACACATGAAATCAATCTCACTGCATCCCTTTCACTATAGCCATGGTTACACGGATCTGGACTTCATTTTCTCCTGTGAAATTAAACTCTTGGGCTCATATATATCTAAGCGATGTTTGGTTTTGGAAGGGCAGCTAAGCTGCTTTATCTCACCCAGTTATAAAGGATTTGTAGGTAATAGGGAAATGCTTCTATGTAATCATAGCGGCTGTTAACCCAGTTAGCTAGGGAACTCTGGCTTCCTCAGGCCCCTATTACAACTTGGCATCCTTTGCATTTTGGTTTTACAGAGATGCTCTTACTTCCTGAAACTGTCTTATGAGTGTGGAAGTTTATGAGGATTGCTGAAACTGTAGAAGATAAGGAACCATGTGGCCTTAGGACTTCTCATAGTGCCTGATTCACTGTACTTCCTCAATAAACTTGTGTCAAGCCAGCAAATGAATAAAAAAAAAATGAATAAATGAATAAACAGGGACCATTTCCCTGGATGGCAACTGGTCAACCAACTAGTTTTTTCTCTGTCTTGAATAATTTAAATGTGTGCTCTGAGGAAAGTCACAAAGACAATAGTAAGAAGTAAAAATACACATGGTGTCTCTTCCCATGCATTTATGCTATTCCCACAGGTATAAAATAGGTTGGACAGAAATTTTCTGAGCCTCTCATTTAAATTATATTTAGATTATCAAAAAAGGAAGAAAGTTTATATTATGCAGGAAAAGGACACCCTCAGTTGTCCGAGCCTGGGGTTATGTGCAATGAATGATACGTAAAGAACAAAACCTACTCGTTTGTTCCTCAGTCATCATTATCTAACTTCTCTAATGGTGACTGTCTGACATTTAATCATCCATCTGGAATCTTGTAGCTTGCTGAATTTTGTAGAGTTCCAGATGCTCCCTCTCACTGATGGTGTCATTTTTCTTGATTGAAATAGTGGAAATTATAATTAATTACTTTTTATTGTTAAGTTTTTGTTGAATTATCTATTTCCTATCGCCTACCAAATCTAAATGTTCCAGGGTCAATCACTGGGCCCCTGTTGTTCACTGTTTGTTCACATGCCCGGCACTAGGTCTGGCACTTGGTAGGTTCCCCTAGAAGCAGAAACTGAGGTGGGGATTCTGAGAAGGTGAGTTTTGAAGGAGTATTCTCTGCAGAAAGGGAGTGACAAAAGGACCTAAGCAAGGCCTCAGCTGAAGATAAGATGCATCCAGATCCCGTGGGCTGGTTACACCATAGAATTAGGACTACCTTAAACCCTTGGTATCCTTATGTTATTCTTAGGCTCTGTGATTCCCCTAGGGATGAGATTTGCATAGCCTTCTGAACAAAACCATTCCTTTACTGCTGAGAGCAATTCTTTAATACTTTGATAAGGACTTTGGGGACAAAAGGGCAATGCTAGACATCTCTGTTTTATCTTTCTTTATGCTACTGGCTACATTCTGCTTGTTCATGACTTTTCCTGCTGGCTTTTTTTTTTCTCTTTCTTGGATTCTGTTTTTTTTTTCCTACACTATTGACCAATTTGACTTAACTACATTGCTTTTCCTTCAATCATGACTTCTATTTACTTCTTGCTATGGTCTTTGTGACTTTTCTTAGAGCACACATTTAAATTCTTCAAGACAGAGAAAAAAACTAGTTGGTTGACCAGTTGCCATCCAGGGAAATGGTCCCTGTTTATTCATTTATTCATTTTTGTATTCATTTGCTGGTTTGACACAAGTTTATTGAGTAACTACAGTGAATCTGGCACTATGATAAATGCTAAGGGTATGGTGGTGAACAAAACCAAATGTGATCCTTGCCTTCATAGGGTGTAGAGTTTCGTGGGCAGGATTCTAGTATCTGGACCTGTGCCTGAGGCACACACTGTTAAGAAGAAGATTGTGGATGAGGCTCAGGAACTGTGATGTCTCAGACATACCCTTAGCCTCTAGTAGGTGGCTTGTGTGGTCTTTCTATAACAGTGTGATCCTAGATATTTTGTATTGGTTTGGTATCTGCCTCACCCTGTCCCTTTCTCTCAAGTCTTGTATGATTCCAGTTTGCTCACCCTTCCCCACCCTCATTCCAGGAAGGATGGATGCTGTGAGTGTTGCCTTTGCTTTGCTTTAAAGCAGGGGTTAAAATGTCACAAACCCAGGTAATCCTTCTGGAAGATTTGAAAACAAAACCATAAATAATTAGTTTAAATGCACTTTTAGTCACCAAAGGGATAAAATGAGTTTGCATAACTTAGGGCTCTGTAATGGAGTTTTTCATATAATAGAGTTGAAACCAACAAAGAATTTTTTTAAAAGGATCATTATATACTGACAGCTTGGTGTGAAATGTGAATTATGTTAGTGATTGATTATAGAACAGTTGTGTGGTTTATGCTTTTTTTTTTTTTTTTAAGAGTGGAGGTAGCCTCTCCATTATATAGCTTTTGGCTGTCTTATCAGTAAAACACACACACACACACACACACACACACACACACACACACACACACACACGGAAATCAACTCATACATCTAGAGACTGACTTTTCAGCCCAGTAAATGCATAGCTTGGTTCCTAGATAACTTTTACTAAAAGTTTTCAGTTATTTGTGCTTTAAATTATGTGTCTACTCTTTTCTCTCAACACCAACATTGTTTACCTCTTTCTATGATTTTTTTTGAGAAGGCGGTGGAGCATCAGAGTATATTCCAAATTTTTAACTAGAGGCATATTATTATGAGGAAACTTTATATTCCACACTTAAGAAAATTCTTCATTACAATTGTGTTGCTCAGCATGAATGTATTTAATCCATGCTGAAAAGGTAATTTTTTTCTTCAAATTTTTATTTAAATTTTGTTAGTTAACATATAGAGTAATGCTGTTGTTGGGAGTAGAATTTAGTGATTCATCACTTACATGTAACACCCAGTGCTCATCACAATAAGTGCCCTCCTTCATACCATCACCCATTTAGTCCATCCCTCGCCTACCTCCCTCCATCAACTCTCAGTTTGTTCTCTATCATAAAGAGTATCTTAACTTTGTTTTAAATTTTAAAAAAAGTCTCAAGTTTGTTTTCCTCTCTCTTACTTTTCCCCTTCCCATATGTTTATCTGTTTTGTTTCTTACAGTCCGCATATGAGTGAAATCATATGGTATTTGTCTTTCTCTCATAATATTTGTCTTTCTCATAATACATCATAGCTCCATCCACATTGTTGCAAATGACAAGATTTCATTCCTTTTGATGGCTGAGGAATATTATATTATATATACCACAAGTTCTTTATCCATTCTTCAGTCAATGGACACGTGAGCTCTTTCCATAGTTGGCTATTGTTGACAATGTTGCTATAAATAACAGGGTATATGTGCCCCTTTGAATCTGTATTTTTGTATCTTCTGGGTAAATGCCTAGTCATGTAATTGCTGTATGGTAGGGTATTTCTATATTTAACTTTCTGAGGGACCTCCATACTAGTTGGCAGAGTGGCTGCACCAGTTTTCATTCCCACCAACAGTACAAGAGGGTTTGAAACGGTAATTCTTCTGAGTGAACTTAATTTGGAACTGGTAAGACAATGAAAGTCATTAATTTAATCTACAGTTCAGGAAAAGTGTTTGAGTAAATAATTATCAAATTGTATCCAAATTGTATTCTAAACCAGCAGGGTTTAATAACTGGCATAGCAGAATTTTTTTTTTTAACAGAAAGGTGGGTCATACTAAATAGAAATCTTAAACGAATTATTAGTATGTGATACAGGGCACTGTGCACATTCATGTTTCTAGAGTTTGAGAGAGCTTCCAAGCCAAGTAACTCTTCTTCAGTTTAGATTTTAATATCATTAACTTGGTATCATATTTCATAGTGAAAATGTGATTTAGATTGTTCTTACTAAGCCTAAATGACTAAGTGGTTATGGAACAACCTTTAATTAATCTATGTAAAACTTGCTTTTACTTTATAGGCTCATCTTTTATTAGAGCTGAATGCTAGTCCTGATAATGCTACAAATCAGTTGTTTGACCTTGGGCAATTATTTTGGTTCTTTTGGGCCTCAGTTTCCCCATATGTCAAATGCATGTGCTGTACAGAGGAGTAGTTTTGAAATTCTGTTGAGAATAAGGATCATCTAGGGAGCTTGTTAGAATGCAGTTTGCTGGGTCCTCCTCCCACAGATCATAATCTACTAGATTTGACGGTATACCTCTGGTTTCTGACTAGTGTCTGTGCCCATAACGCTGCCCCCTCTCCTGAGAGTAGGGATAAACTGCTGGTGCAGCACCAATCCTCCCCTTGCACATGATGTTCTTATTATTTATTATCCACTCAAGGAAAGGGCTCCTGAAATTAAACTTTTGACCCTCATGTACCATCATTTTCCCCTCCCTCTCCATACATTGATAGACACAACACACTAATATGTTCTTGTTTCTTGTATCTTAAAACGGTCCCTCTGGATTTCACTACCCTTCTCATTACCAAACTATTTCTTTTCTTTCCTTTTTTTTTTCTAATTTTTTTAATGTTTTTTTTTTAATTTATTATTTTGAGAAAGAGAGACAGAACATGAGTCGGGGGAGGGGCAGAGAGAGAGGGAGACACAGAATCCAAAGTAGGCTTCAGGCTCTGAGCTGTCAGCACAGAGCCTGATGTGGCGGTTGAACCCACGAACGGTGAGATCATGACCTGAGCCAAAGTCAGACACTCAATCGACTGAGCCACCCAGGCACCCTACTTTCCTTTCCTTTACTGCTATAATACATTCATCATAGATACTTCACTTCAGACCGTTTTTATTCGTTTTCTACCTTGAGAACTGCACCAAGAGTAATATTATTTTATTTACATCTAATAATGGCAAGAATAGCTAATATGGATTGAGTGCTTGTTATAGTCCAGGACTTTCTGACTGTCTGCCTCTGGCATTCCTTTAATGCACACAGCACTCTTAGGAAGTTAGTATTTTCCTTTGGCCTTTGACTCTTTAATTATGTCCTCAGGTTAATAGTTTAGTCTTGAAGATCAGCCTAAATACATTTTTTCAAGTTTCAAAATAAAATCCCATTGGAATTTAGACTGAGATTGTGCTAAACTCATTTATGTTGCGAGCAATGGCATCGTTATGATATCAAGTCTTACCACCCAAGAACCTCTATTAACCTAATTCTTACCTCCTTTTTAAAAAAAAAAGGTTTCATTTTTTTCAAAGTAGTTCTAGGTTTACAGTAAAATTGAGCAGAAGGTACAGCTTCCCACACTATCTACATCAGAATACTACATTTTTTATGAATGATAAACCTATAGTGGTACATCATTATCACCCAAAGTTCAGTATACATTAGAGTTTACTCTTGGTGTTTTTATTCTGTAGGTCTTAACAAATCTATAATGACATCTACCCACCATTAAATTATCATATGGAATAGTTTTACTGCCTAAAAAATCTTCTGTGCTCTTCTATTACTCCTTCCTTCCCTCCAGGTCCTGGCAACCACTTACACTTTTGCTGTCTCTGTAGTTTGGCCTTTCCCAGAATTTATGTATTTGGAGTCATATGGTATGTAGCCTCTTCAAGTAGCTTTCTTTCATTTAATAATAGGTATTTCAGTTTCCTCCATGACTTCTCATGGATTTATAGTTCATTCCTTTTTAGTGCAGAATTATTTTCCATTGTCTGCATATACCACAGTTTATTTATCCATTCACTTCTGAAGGACATCTCTATTGCTTCCAAGTTTATGGCAATTACAAATAAAGCTTCTATAAATATGTTCGCACATTCTTGTGTGGACACATTTTTTCAACTTATTTGAGTATTTCCTTGGTGTTTACTAAGGAGAATGATTACTGGATCATGTGGTTAGAATATGTTTAATTTTGTAAGAAACTGCCAAACTATCTTCCAGAGTGGCTGTACCATCTTGCGTTCTCATGAGCAATGAATGAGAGGTCCCTTCGCTTCATGTCTTCACCATCATTTGGTGGTGTTAGTGTTCTGGATTTGGCCATTCTAATAGGTGTGTGTAGTGATGCCACAGTGTAGTTTTAATTTACAACTCCTTAATGACATATCATGTAGAACGTCTCTTCATACACTTACGAATCCCCATTTAATTACTTTTGTTAAGGCTATGTAGTTTTTTCCATGTTGGCTCTGCATAACTCCTATTATATTTTGTGGTTGACTGTTTTTCCAAAGATGGTTGCAATATTATATATTATACCATATACTTTTGTAAATCTGGCTGTTTCCCCATCAAGAGGTAGAGTCCAGTTTGGGTGGGTTTGTGGCTTACTTGTAACCAACAGAATGCAGTGGCAATGATGCTTGGTGACTTCTAAGGATAATCCATAAGAGGCTTTTCCTTTCCATGAAAGACTAGGCTGTGATGCACCTTTTTTTCCTTCCTTTTTTTTTTTTGAGCTGGAATACTCACTCGTAAGGCCTTCAGCTGCCTTGAGGCTTCCATTTTGTGAGACTCCAAAGTAGCATATGGAGAAACTGACTGTAGAAGCCCCCAGACTCTAACAAAAAGGTATCAACCCTCAGCTGCTTCCATGCCCTCACATGTCAGCTCCAGTCACTATCTGACTGCAGACTCAAGTGATGTCCTGATTAAAACCTTCCATTTGGGATCTTTTTGAATGCCAGACCCTAAGACATCATGAAACATAGTAAAATAATTGTTCTTTTTGTAGGCCACCAAGTTTCAGGGTGATTTATTACATAGCAGCAGATACCTAGAACAAATTTATTCTTAAATTATTACCTTAAATTTTAAATTGCTATTGTGAAATTTTTAAAAATGAACCTTTCTATTTATTTTTGTCTCTATGGTCATTCTTGTAATTTTGTGTCTCATGCAACATGTGCATTTGTACATTAGAAGATGTAATACCTCCAAACTACTTTTTCATTTGCTGAATTTGGGCTTTCATCTCTCAACTAATGAACACATAATTTAAGCTATTATTTATGGTGACCTGTGTACTAACAGTTACTAGTTGAGTTTTGGTGGTTTGGATACTTTGGTGTCTATATTTGAATATTATTTTTTATAATAAATTTTATGTAAAAATGAATGGAAAAAATGAAAAATAAAAAAGCTAATACTTAAGAAGCACAGGTCTCCTAAAATTAGTTATAATCGAGGCAAAAGTGGAAATACTCAGTTGTGCCCAAAATCTCAAACAAGCTTCAAATGAGTATTCATTGTCTGTATGCAGTTGCATTCAGTTGTGAAGGAAGTATCCAAAATTAAAACACATAAATGAAATGTTGGAAAAACGGTATTAAAGATGGTGTATAAAAGGTGGGTTGTAACTGGAGGTTTTATAATTATGTTATGGCTCTGGGCTCAGTAAAGCCATTATTATATTCATTTCTAACTAGTACTAGGTGAAGTTTTGGTGAAGGTTTTACCAAACAAAGAAGCTTCTGAATCCCTTTGGAAAGAGAGCCCTCACTTGAGATAATGACACGATGAGAGAAATTGATGTACAAAAGGAACTAATGAACTTTGACACTGATGAAACCATACAGGAGCCAAGATTTCCTCAGGATCCAGAGGTAGTGAGAAAAATAACTCAGGATCCAGAGGTAGTTTCTAGGGGTAACTGTGAAAATGCATGTAAGCGCTTCATTTTTTTAAAAACTTTATTAATTTTGATAGAGCAGAGCACGTGTGTGAGCGCGCAAGTTGGGGGTGAGGGGGTAGGGAAAGAAAGGGAGAGAGAATACCAAGGAAGCAGTGCACTGTCAGCATGGGTGGAGCCTGATTGGGCTCTAACTTACAACCTGGTAGGTCTTGTGCTGAGTCCAAGTCCGAAGTTTAACTGACTGAGCCATTCAGGCACCCCTAAGGGCTTTATTTAATTGCCTTACTTATTACCTAACTTAATAATGAAACACCTCTACTTACTTAATAGGTTCATAAAGATTCTTATGTTGTACGTCTCTCTACTCTAGTGTAGATTCATTGTTTTACATTGGTAGTGTTTTTTAGAAGCACATTATGCAGAACTGTAGGAACATGTCTGTGAAAGGTATTGATCTTGCATACTAATTTTGTAAACAATTTTTTTAAAGATACACCTTACTGTTTTAATTATTTTAAAATAGATAATCTTGGGTCTTCCAAATAAACAATCATATCATTCATAAATAATTAAAATTTTATTTCTTTGTTTTAATATTTATATTCTTATTTTTTAATTTCCTATCTAAGTGTGTTGGCTAGCATTACCGAAAATGCCAGTGGGGATGATGAGCATCTTTATCTTGTTCCTGATTTCAGTTTCTAGGCATTCACAATTAATCATACATTATTTCTTAATTTTGAGAAATTTGAAAGCTGTATTTTACACAATCCTATTATAGAAGTAAACATGTATCCATTAAAAAATAATTGAGGACATTGAGAAATGGAAGCTGAGTTTTATCAAATACCTTTTTTGGCATGACACTGAAATAGTCACAGTTGCTTTCTTTGAACTATTATGCATCAAGGCTTATATATTAAAGTAAAACAGAGATACAGATGATTTGGTAATTATTTCTTTGCTTTATAATTTTCATACTTGGAATTTAGCAATATTTAGCCATGCGAAATAAAGACTAGGCAGATGGCATTGCTTCATTTGATTGGTGAAGCCTCCTCTGTAGGCTAACACTTGATGGAAGACCCATCAAGTCACTGCCCTTCCCAAGAATGGCTGTATAGATAAGGAAGGGATAAGGCTTGCAGGTAGGTCAGTATAGTAAAAGAAGTGTGAGCTGCTATTTGTCATTTGATTTTAGCTAATGCCAAGGATTTTAGTGCTCATTTAACAGACCCGTGCCCATCATGAAATAGACAAAATATGAATTCCTTTAAAATACCTTGGAATTTTGTCAAAAGTAGTTATTACGAAAACCCTAAAAAAGGCAATAAATAAAAATGTGTAAATTATTCTTGATTTCCTCTCTAAGATCTCTGTGGAAGCAGAGTATCAAGGGCTGGGGAAAAAAAGAATAAATACAATTTGGGATAGGACAGTTGATGTAAGCTCTTAATGATGTGGGAGGAAGTCTGAGATCCAAAGATTCTACCATATTCAACTAAGTACTCTACATGAACTTCCAGGAATAATAATACATCTTTTGATTATTAGGCTAAAATTGTATCAAGACGAACAAAGAAGCGTTATTGAATAGATTTAATGTTGAACAACATAAATCCCAGAGAGGCTATGTTTTCTCTGAAACTGCCTCTAATAAGGATATGTTTGAAAATCTGAGTATAAGTATGCAAATAGATGTGTTTGCATTGTCAAGTGTGAATAGCGCTAATGCCGAGGTGTTATCTCTAGCTGTAAAATTAATTGTTTGCAAATGTTAAGCCTATTAAGTGAGGTTTATTTACCTCAAATAATAGTGATTTTAAAAAATGATGCAAGATTGCCTGACACATCAAATGTATAACAGGCTATTTCTTTCCTGAATGAAAATGAATGGCCTTACAAAGTGGAAAGTTAAAAATTTTTAAAGAAAATAATTTCATATAATTTCTTGAAAGTAGACTCTAACAAGCAAAAAAAAGAGACTAGAATAAAGTCCTGAGAAAATGATTTTAAAACTTGAGTAGGGAAGGAATGGAAAGTTCTTATAATCCTGAAAATTAAAATAGTCCCTTCCCCCCCCATCAGCAGAGGATACATTTCAAGACCCCTAGTGGATGCCTGAAATCACAGAAGTACAGAACTCCTAGATACACTATGATTTTCCATTACATAATACCTGTGATAAAGTTTAATTTATAAATAAGGCACCATAAGAGATAAACAACAGTAGCTATTAATAAAATAAAATAATTAAAATAATACACCATACTAAAAATTACATGGATGTGATCTTTCTCTCAAAATATCTTAATGTACTATACTCTTCTTTTTGTTTAAATTTTTAAAAAATGGTTGTTTAAATGTTTTTTTAAATGTTAGTTTAAGTTTTTGTTTAAATGTTTATTTATTTTTGAGACAGAGAGAGACAGAGCATGAGCATGGGAGGGGCAGAGAGAGAGGGAGACACAGAATCTGAAGCAGGCTCCAGGCTCTGAGCTGTACAGAGCCCGACACGGGACTTGAACTCAAGCACCGCGAGATCATGACCCGAGCTGAAGTCGGATGCCTAACCGACTGAGCCACCCAGGAGCCCCTGTACTCTTCTTCTTGTAATGATAGGAGATAATAAAATGTCTAAATGATGAAATGAATTGAGGTAGATGACATAGCTATTGTGACTTAGTGTTAGGCTACAAATGACCTTCCGACTATTGTCTAAAAGAAGATCACCTGCTTCCAGACCACTGTTGACTGCAGGTAACTGAAATCATAAAAATAGAATTGTGGTTAAGGGAAAGCTATTGTAGCTCTAAAAAGCTTTCAGGTGAGGCTCATGCTCATGATGGGGAGATAGCACATTGAAAACTACTGGCCTGAACAATAAAGATGTTTTAAATTGCATGAAATTCTGGGACAGGGCAGCTCCAGGGATGCAGAATTAAGCAATTCAAAGATTCTCAAGTTAGCCTCACCAAGCAATCTCCTATCATGGTTACAGGATAGCTGCTATGGTACAATGTACTTGACGAAGCGTGTCAGGGCGCTTGGGTGGCTCAGTCGTTTAAGTGTTGGACTTCAGCTGAAGACATGATCTCATGATTTGGTTAGTGAGTTCGAGCCCCACATCGAGTTCTCTGCTGTCAGAACAGAGCCTGCTTTGGATCCTCTGTTCCCTTCTCTCTGCCCTCCTGGATTCACTCTCTCAAAGATAAATAAACATTAAGAGAAAAAAAAAAGTTAAGAATTCCCAGTGAAAACAGAGGGACCATCTCTTCTGGTGTGCTTTTCTTTTTAATTCATGGGAAAGCTTCCTCAATGTCCCTTGCAGAACACTGTTGACCACAAATGCATCATATATACCCAGCTCTTAGCCAATCACTAGCAAGGGGAATGGGATTACTATACTAGATTTGGAAGAATGAAGATTCAGCTCTGAGTGGAAGATGGGAGCTCATTGCCAAGTGGAGGAAGGTGAATAGCCCAAACATAATCATGACTTGGTCAGCAAGGGAGATATGGGTAAGGAGTTTGGATTGGCACTGACAGCATCTATTCCACTACACATTTAAGACCTTGTACAGCTTAGCTTTATAACCATGTAAGTGCAATAGTAAGAAATATGACCCTAAGTGCTTCTATCTGCTACTTAGTAAGCATCTCAGTTTTGTGGAGTATTCCATCCTGCAGTGGTTCAATGTAAGTAGACTGTTCTTAGAAGGGTGTAACTGGCTCCAAAGAGATAGGTTGCCTTTCCTCAGGTGGAAATGGATCGCATTAGAAATGTTAAAAATGACATCCCGCCTAATTTGTTGGGACTAAGGATTCTAAGTGTTGATTTTCTTGCCAAACGAACGTTAGAAGAGGTGCTGCTAGCTTGACAAACTGGGTGACAACACAGCCTTAAGAAGGACTCCTAGAGGCAAGACTGTCTGTTCTACATCCTTTCCCCACCCTCTTTGGTTCTTTTCCTTGCCCTCTTTGTGTTTCCAGACATAACAAAAAGACTGTAAATTTGGATGTTAGGATCTGAGGAAATCCCAACCATACTTTGAAGGAGAAAATCAGAGACAAATTCAGTATGTCTATTGCAGATCCGTTTGTCCATGAATTCCTACGACTGTCTTTGAGAGATGGGGGAACTGGTTTCCGTCTCTGTGCCAGGTGATGTGAAGCCCATAGTGGACAAAGCAAATAAATTCTAGGCCCTTAGAGATGATACCTTAGCCCTGGTGAATTAGTAAGCTGTAAAGAAATAATTAAGAATTAATGTATATCTATTCCATTATATCGATTACCTCTTTCTAGATAAAATTTAATTGTAAGTTTATATTATTTTTAATATAGTGTATTGAACTGGCTCACAAATTTCCTGAGAGTGAGATCCAGCACTCCACTGGGTACATGATACACAAGGAGGTAGGCCAGAGGTACAGCATCGACAGACAGGACCTCCACTTGATGCAGGTTTCTGCTGCTGAAATGAGGGAGCGTTCTAAATGTAGGTCAGTTCTATGCACTGGAGCCCATGTCAGAAGGTCTGTTTCTGTCAGACCCCAGGCTGGCCCTGTGCTTCCATGGCTCTGAGTATCCTAAGTGAAATCAACTGTAACTCAAGTTCTAAAATTGCACGACAGGTGACCATATCAAACCCTCCTTAACCCCTCTCCCCAGTGTGTACACACTCCTCTGAGCCGAGGCCATACCACACAGTCCTGTGGTCCCATTTATTGGTCCTCGATCCTTAGGTGATATAAGCCCAAGCTTCCCTCGTTATGAGTGAAAACAGGAAGAGAAGAGGGGTGAAGTCATTGGTTGGGTTGAGGGGCATCAGAGACTGGATATGGAACTACATTTTTTCCCATCCTGATCTAAAAAGAACTTACAAAAACTATAAGATGCAGTTATTACTGGCAACTAGCTTTAAAAAAAAAGACTTCAGATTGTATCCCCTGCATCAATTATCATTGTTCTGTCTCTTGAGAGCCAGAGATTGAGAAGACATTTTGAAATTTGGCTTCTCATTATTTGACCTCTAAAGAAAGTCAGTATGACTCTTGTCTGCTTCCTGTTGAGTTTCTAAAATGTTTAAGTTATGCAGGTAACTGGATATCATGGATGCGCTGGAGCACAGACTTGGAGAAGCCAGTGTGAGGTTTGGCAGCAATGCTATATATACACATATACGTACACGTACACGTACACATATATTTACATGCATATGTTATATGTAATATATATTTATATATACCTATATATACACCTATAATTTTTGATTTTTTTAGTGTGTAGAAGCTTTATGAGGGAGAACTTGAAATGTGCCTTCCTTCACAGTTCAGTCTAATAAGGATTTTCCTAATAGACATTTGAAGAGAGGTAGAAATCCTATGGTAGGGAGGGACACCTCCTTAGCAAAGCACAACCATTGGGTACGGAGGAAATCTGGCATGGGGGCTTACACTGAGCTTTAGGATCTACAGATCAAGAAGGAGCAGTGGTTGTAAGTCGACCTGGCTCTATGGTCCTTTTGCCTCCTGGCTTTGCGAGGAAGAGAGCTGCCTGTACTATGACAACAGGGTATCTATCAGACATATCTAAGCTCCTCTGGGAAACAGCTAGAGGTTTGTAGCAGTTGAGAGGCTTGGGAGGGAACAGGGCCCTGCTAATTCCTTGATTCTGGACTTCTGACCTCTGAAACTGTGAGGGAAAAATTTCCTACTGTGGTAAGCCATGGAGTTACATGATTTGTTAAGTGCTTTGTTACCATTGTCCTGGGAAACTAGTAGAAGGCTGAATGAGAAGATAAAAGGCTCTGCTTTGCTGGGGAGCCACCCAGGTCTGCCTGCGTGTCATCGAGGGACAGACGTTGTCCACAACTCCTCATAGCTCGTTAGACTTACTCTCCGGTGTCTTCTCAAATGTGAGCAAACACTGTTCCACTCCCATGACGCTGAATTTACTGTAGTCTCTCAACCTTCCGTGTTTTTTCTGACCTCCCTACATAAGTGCAAGGAATTCTTTCTGCCTAGAGCATACTTTGCTACCCTATCTCCTTCTTTACTTTGTCTCTTGTCCTTTAATCAGACTCCAAGCCTCGCTTCAAATGATTTCCCCTAATTCTGAGACATGACTTGGGGTGCTGACACACACTTTGTTTTGAATCATTTTCGTAGCCAGTGTTTACTGAGTGCCTCCTGTGTATAAGGTCCTATACTAGACGCTATATAGGAATAACAAAATTATAAATGCAAAACAAGATCAACCCCCCTCAACCAACCCTTTCTTTGTTTCAACTACAAAAAGGACTGTAAAAAGAGCACAAATAAATACAAGATTGTCTATGATCTAAGAAGAAGGAGGAGGAGAAACTTTGTGCCAGGGAAGAGGAGTAGGGAATGAGAGGAGCTTCATGGCAGATAACTACTGAGCTGGATCCACAAGTATAGGAAGGATTTGAACAGAGCAAGTTGCAGGGAGAAGGCATAGCATGGCAAGCTCATAGAGGCCGGAAGGCTCAGACAGAGTGTTTATTTGTACAACACCAAACCCCTCAGCTGCTGGAACTTTTCCTGGGAAACCAGGGAACACAAATAATCAAGAAGCTGCTGTTTTTCTGACTTTGGAGACTTTATGGGAGCTGCCATCACCAGGGCAGCAAGTGATGCTCTGCAAACATTAAGGTTTTGATGAGTGAGCACCCCATATTCTTTGAATTAGATTTCAGGCTAAAATTACACAATAAAACTCCTATTTCATAATACGAGTAATCAAAAGTGGCGTCCTGAAAGAGAGAAGAGAAAATGTGCTATTGTCACCTTGACCACGGTCTGGAAATGTTTTCCCTTTGAGCTCTCATTAGTGGCTTTATCACCCCCTGGTGGGCGCTTGGCATTTTCTGATGTATAGTACCTTTCCATGAGTGTGGAAAAATCCTCCCAGGTAGATTTAACTGCTCCTCTGACTGTGGGACAAAGACTCTTTCTCAGATCTCTGTGTGTACTTTCTGTTTCCTATAATGCCAAGACCACTTCAATTCTAAGCATTCCAGCTCAAACCACCTAAGAGGATCTGAATCTTTAACAGACACCTCACAGTTCTCTAAGACAAAAAAGAAGGCAGTCTGTAGAGAAAAATGGGATTTGTTTCTGGAGGAAGAGCTAGTGGTAAACAGCTGCCAAATTTAAACATCACCTTGAGCTGGGTACCCATGATAGCTCATCCCTGTTGTGTTTATGTTCCACTCTTTCCTGTGCCCTCCCCCAATATGGTAGAACAGTGGGTAGGCCATAATGACTGAAATACAGGGTGTGTGTCCACGAATTAGGGGAGATCAGGCAGAAAAAGCAATTTGTGTAATGTTCTGGAGAGCCTTAAATATAAAATTCAGAAGTCTCGATTTTATTTGGTATGTAACTGGGAGTTGCCCCAAGTTTTTGATAGGAGGAAATTATATTGTCAAAGGGGTATATTACCAGATAGACTGATCTGGAAGCTAATCAATCAGGTATGTTGGAGTTAGGACAGTAGGGCTGAGGAGAAGTTTTAGGAAGGCATTTTCATGATTGTGTGAGAGATAGAAGTCTCCAGAGGGCTGACAGCAGTGAGAAAGGAGAGGAAAGATAAATGAGAATAACTTTTGAAGAAATTATAATCCTTTGGTTAGCCATATTCTCTTTACTTTATTTAGGCTACTGAGGTATTTTAGCATATCAGTATGATTACTTTTTAGAATATGAAAAATAACTCCCATTTATTTTAGTGCTTGTGACCCCCCCTTTTTAAAAAAAGATTCTATTCTTTTTTTTTGTTAAATATTTAAGTAATCTCTACACCCAATGTCAGGCTTGAACTCACAACCCCAAGATCAAGAGTTGCATGTTCTTCCAACTGAGCCAGCAAAGCACTCTCTTATTTTAGTACTTCCTATGTGTATGATGATTTACATATATTTGATAACCATCATAAACAAGCTATCGAAGTTAGTCACTATTATTCCCATATTACAGACGAGAAAACTGAGACTCTCTTAAGCAATACACCAAATATTTCATGTTAAGTAAATGATACAGTCAGGAGTTGAGCCCATGTCTACCTAACATCAAACCTACATGCTTTTCATATTACAGAAAGTTGATCTTTCTGTGAACAAAGTATATTGCACCTTTTCCTAAAAGTAGTATTTTGTGGAAGGACTTGAAGATATCCTTTGCTTAAAGAATATGGAGTAAAACAATTTGACTAAGTCTATGCAGATGTTTCTTTTTTCCAATAGTCTGGCACATTTTCTAATAATGGACTACATTGTCCAGATTTTAAGACTAGACAGTATTGTGCACAAATGGAAATTCAAAGGCTGTACCTTCTTTAATGCATGCTTAAGTTCTGGGGTAAATCTTTATATGGTTGGCTAAAATCAAGTGAATGCTTAAATAGTTTTATTCTACTGACTTCTTTACAAATAAGATTTCTAATACAGCATGTCAGCTTAAATCAAGACGTTGGTACTAAAATAGAGTCAATTCCATTGGGACAGTGTATCTTTAAGTGAATATTTGTAGGATTGCTCATTGCCAGCACTGAGATTCATTTTACAGTATTGTCTAGATGTTAAAGGCAAACTTTTGATCATAAACATAATGTAGTAAGAAAGCTGATTAAAAAGGGTTGCATCTTTGCATCAACCACATGATGATTTTTCTTATTAAGTTTCAAGGAAAAAAATCAATACAGGGAACACATTGGAAAATTCTGTTTAAATGTTTTCAGGAGACTGGGTTTGGAGAGACTGTAAATAAGGTTCTCCAGATTAATTAGAATGCAGTGTCCTGAGTCCTTGATAGGAATACAATCCTAGTATTTCCTTATTTTCTTTTCCTTTTTTGTTTTGTTTGTGTTTTTGTTTGGAGGTCATTAGAATAATGGGAGTGCATTGTCAATCTTGAATGGTGATGGATATAATTGGCCCACATTCCCTAATCCTTTATTATGGTTCCTGGGGGCCAACCTCCCACAGATGTGACCCTGGAGTCCCCTGGTAACACAGTAGATAACAGAGATCATTTGACGAGAAATATCTCTGTATATTTTCTGGACACATGAGGCGCATTGTGTTTTGGGCATCAGCCAATTCCCTTGTCTCTTCCTGGCTCCTAAATTTAATGAAACCCTACATCTTCTCCTTATTTGCATTTCACTTAATCCTTCTAATGTTACTGTATGGGACAGATGGAGACTCTTTATGATCCCTTCTGGCCCAGGGGTCATGACTAAGCTCAGTACCCTATTTCACAGTGAAAATACTAAATTGTTTAAATTTTGCAGACTACTTCAAGGAATTGTGTGTGTGCATATATATATATATATATATATATATATATATACACTATATATATATATATTATATATATATATACACTATATATATATATATTATATATATATATACACACATATATATATACACACTACACACACACACACACACACATATATATATATATTTTTTTTTTTTTTACTTTTCTCAGTCATTTCTTGGCTCACCAAGTGTTATAACCAATCCCAAGTAAAGAAGCTCCCAGATCATAATGGTGCTGTTCTAACTAACCCAATTAGCCAAGACAACAAAACAAAGAAACAATGGCAACAACTAAGAAAAAAATGCCGTTGAGCACCTCACTTATATGTTTCTATAATTTACTTATTTAGAAGATTTTTATTGAGAGACTTCTGTGTTTCAGGAACTATTTTAGGCACTCGGGATGCAGCAGTGATAGAAATCTCTGCCTTTGTGAGTTTCCATTCTAACAGGCAGTCAAGGGTAGGAGATTTCAGAGTTTTAAGTCCTAAGTGTGGTGGCTAAAAAAATAAAAGCAAAGGGACTCAAGACAAAGGGGGGATTTGGAGTCTGAGGATAATTGCAATTTTAAATAGGTGTTCAGAGTAGGTCTCATCAAGAAGTGAGAACTGATCTGATTTCAAGTGGCTAAGGGAGGAAGCCATGGGGATATTGAAGGCAAGTGTTAAAACAGCGGGTAAAGCCAGCTCAAAGGGTCCAAAGCAGGAACAGGCCTTGTGTGTGTGTGATTGAAGAAGTGTATACAGACTAGGGTGACTCTAGCAAGGTGAGCAAAGGGGAAATAGAAGGTAATGCACAAGGGATACAGAGGACTAGAGTTAAGTAGGGCCTCGTATGGCACACTAAGGTCTTCATTCAGATTTTACCCCAAGTGAAGTGGGATCCATTGCGGGTTTTGGGCAAAGGAGTAGCAAGATCTGTTTCATGTTTAAAATGATCACTGTGGCTGCTGACTTGAGAAGTAACTTGAAACAGGGACACCATTATTGTAGTAATCCAGGTGAAAGATGATGGTGTCGCTCAGGAGGTGGCTGCCTGTGGAAGTGGTAAGAAGTGGTTGGATTCTAGATTCCTTTTGAGAGTGGAGCAAGGAGGAATTAGAAACAGATTGGATAGGAATTTTGAGAGAAAAAGTAGAGTCAAGGATGATATAAACTTTTTGAGTTTGCATTTTTCACTGTAGGAACACCTTTATCTATTTCACAACGTTATTGTGACAATCAGATAACTGTGCATGCGTAAACACTTGGTAAAAGGCAAATTTACAATTTTTTTTTTTGTCGATGTACTGTCTTTCGATTGCTAAATCACATTTTAACATTTTTAAAGTGAACAGAACATAGAAAAATTTCAACTAACTGGAACCCTCTCAGTGGCAGTCACTTCTACATTTGATTTTAACTGGAAGAGGCAAATAGAAAATAAACTAAGATCAGAGGTTTGGTAACCATATAGTAGATTCCAGGAGAGGAGTTTGGATTGTTTTTATGCCTAAGAAATGACACTATGATAATTGACATTCATAGTGGTGACTTCAAATATATGTTCACTCCAAGGGCTATATATAATAATCTAGTACCTGGAAGGGATTTATATTCAAACCTAAGGCCATCAGAAATTTAATAAAGCAGAACACTCCCAGACTGAGACAATCCAGTTATTGAGGTCTTTTGGTTCTTGTGTGCAGTTTTTACTCAAATTTATTCATTACTAGGAGTTCACAAAAAGCAATGAGGCTTGGTCACAAGCATCTAGTGCTTGCAAATATTTTACTATTCTAGTGCTTGCAAATATTTTAAGGTAATTCATCTTGGGAATTTACTCAAAGAAGGAAACAACAAAAATTTAATATTTACTTATTTTGTTATTAGCAATTTCTCCCCCTTTTTTATATACCAACTACAGCAATCCTGACTTTTTTAAGAATTCACTTTTTTTAAAATTTATTTTTGAGACAGAGAGAGAGAGAGAGAGAGAGAGAGAGAGAGAATGAGCAGGGGAGGGGCAGAGAGAGAAGGAGAGGGAGAGAATCCCAAGCAGGCTCCATGCTGTCAGTGCAGAGCCCGACGTGGCGCTCGATCCCACCAACCATGAGATCACGACCTGAGCCAAAACCAAGAATCATTCACTTAAATGACTGAGCCACTGCCAGAAGCCAAGCTATCCAACCAGCCTGATGGCAGGGCCTGGGCGGTGGACAGATTGGGACTACCTGGCAACCCACCTACAGTGAAGCTTCTTGTACTCCTGCTTTTATGTAATTTGTCCTTAGCGTTGGTTGGGGCAGCCCCCCTACCAATGAAAGTACCTGGGGAATTGTCTGTTGGGGAACTGCCCATGACAGGCCCCTGGGAAAAGAACCACTGGGGAAAGAAGAAAGATTCTGCAGAGAAATTATGCGGCCCTACATCCAGCCCTTGCCACCCCCCTGTAAAGGCTCCTCTACCTAAAGGAAAGATAGCCCCATATATTTCCCAGCCAAGGAGGGGACAAATGGGTTTGAAAGCCCCACTCCAGCAACAAAGGAATGTATCTATACATTGCAATGTTGCAACTATAGATACAAGTTACTCCAACCCCTAGGCCTGCTTGGCCCCCAGGAGTCATTCCATATGATGATTGGGCCTGGTAGGTTAAGGTACAGAATAGTTCATTAGTTCCTAGGTACACATTGTCTCTCTGGGAATGCATAAGGCGTGTGTTCCCAGAGCTCTCTTGGCTCCCTCCCAGCACCCCAGACCAAAGGGAATATTTTTGTTCCTTATACCTCAAATGGTTCAAAGAAACAATTAAGAAGTCATGTCCCTGTAAACGTTCCACTTGAATTGTTGAGAGATAGATGACCTTTCAAGAAAATAGCAAAGCAAATGCTTTATAGACTATAGACAAACGTAGATACATAATGAAAATAATATGAAGAAATTAATCAACAAGCAAAAGGGCAGGAGGGAACGTTACAAGAAAATAACTATATTGTTCCTTAATGGGTGATTACACAAAGGAACGTTTTTAGAATTAGGTAATGCCGAGAAACATAGATGATGCACTCTACAAGGAAATTGCTAACAAATAGAACGCCACACTTGCCACAATAAAGTGGCTAGTCTAACACACTGCTGTTGTCTGTGTCCATTTGTTACTTTTTTTTTAACGTTTATTTATTTTTGAGACAGAGAGAGACAGAGCATGAACGGGGGAGGGTTAGAGAGAGAGGGAGACACAGAATCAGAAGCAGGCTCCAGGCTCTGAGCCATCAGCCCAGAGCCGGACACGGGGCTCGAACTCATGGATCGTGAGATTGTGACCTGGGCCAAAGTTGGATGCTTAACCGACTGAGCCACCCAGGCGCCCCTCCATTTGTTACTTTTTGCTGACACCATTCATCCTTTGGGAACCCCTGGACCTGCTGGGGCTGGACCCCGGCAAGTCACCCAGGTGCCCCAAGTATTCACTTTTAACATAATCTCCAAAAAGAATTGTTGACAATGATAGATGCTTGAGTGTCCTTGTAGTCAGTTATCTCTTCTTGGTACTAGATTTCACTTTTCCATGTGCAACATATTCACAGGTAACTAGCTGCATAGATATTCTCTGAGGGCAAGTGCTGATTTAGCAAATTCTTGATAATTTTTTTGTTTTTGTAGGCAAAAGTTTCTCAATAAAGCAATTTTTTGAGGTTCAATACTCTCCACAGAGCAAGTCAATAGATAACAGTAAACTATTAAGCCTCCACTTCTCTTGATGGTAACGGCGTTTCATGTTACCTGTGGCATTTTGGACAAGCCATGATGGATTCTCTCTCATAGATGAGAGGAACCATGAAGACTGCACGTGCCTAAAAGCAGGAGCCTGGGGTATTCCCAGTGGGCCTAGTGATTGTGTGTCTTGAGTATTTTCTTCAAAGTTGACTGCTATGATCAACACTGTCTTTTCTTATGAAACAGCATAATAAATTGATGAGTCTGGACATAATAATAGAAATGTCCCATCTGCTGTTATGTGCCCTTTTTACTTTATTTTTCATCATCAACAAAATGCTGTAACAGCATTGCCAACTGGGAAGAATGACTCTTGAAAAAATTCTCTTCTTTGCATTTCCCTTCAAGAATGCATTTTACATCTGTATCTTTTACTTGCTCTTCTTGGGCTCATCAAGTTTCAGCATTAAGTATTTTATCAACTCTGATCTGAATTTCTAATTCATAGATACTGGAGCCCTGCTTGGTTTATATTTTAAGGATCAGTGCCAGCAAATAGTCTTTCCTCTTTCCTTAATGAATAACTTAATACATTCACCTCCAATCTATGTAGATTACTTGGGAGAATAACCATGTACTGTTTTATTCAAAGAGCAGTGCTTAGTCACTTGTTAAACTTTCTTTAACAAGTTATCTTTCTGAACTGTGCAAATTTTGAGGAAAATAGATTGTGATGCTATTTTATTATGAATAATTTTATAATAACTATTGGCCCAGAGCAATATATATACATATGTGTGTGTATATATATATATGTATATGTGTATATATATATACACATATATGTATATGTCTACATATATATACACATATACATGTATATATATACACATATACACATATATATACACATATACATGTATATATATACACATATACATGTATATATATACACATATACATGTATATATATACACATATACATGTATATATATACACATATACGTATATATATACATGTATATATATACACATATACATGTATATATATATACACATATACATGTATATATATATACACATATACATGTATATATATATACACATATACGTATATATATATACACATATACGTATATATATATACACATATACGTATATATATACACATATACGTATATATATACACATATACGTATATATATACACATATACGTATATATATACACATATACGTATATATATACACATATACGTATATACACACATATACACGTATATACACACATATACACGTATATACACACATATACACGTATATACACACATATACACGTATATATACACATATACACGTATACACATGTATATATACACGTATACACATGTATATATACACGTATACACATGTATATGCACATATATATACACACATATATACGTGTATATATGTGTGTGTATACACACATATATACGTGTATATATGCACATATATATACACATATACGCGTATATATGTGTGTGTATACACACACATATATATGTGTGTATATACACACACATATATACACATATGTGTGTATATACACACATATATACACACATATATACACATGTGTGTATATATATACACATATATGCACATATATACACATGTGTGTATATATATACACATATTTTATAGTGAGAATTGTAGAGAATTCAAAGCTGTTGATGTACTTTTCGCTTGAAGATAATTCCTGGTTATTTGAAAGGTTATTTTAAAATAGCTTCTTTGAGTTAATTTGTAGACACAAGTTCAATATAAAAATTGAAAAACAAATAAGGAAAATAGATTTTTTTTTTTTTTTTACTAATCACTTGAAGGCAAAACTGACAATTGATGTGCTTTGAGATGCTACATTTTACTGGGAAAAGCAGTAATAAGAAGACCTAATGGGTTCAGCTCCACATTGGCAAGAGTTTCATGACCACACCAATTCACTTAACTGTTGTGGGCTTCATTATCACCAAAAGTCTTTCTGGCTGGAAGTCTGTTCTTTTATTCACTGGTTTTTGTTGTTGTTCTTTTTTTTTTTTTTTTTTTTTTTCAGCTCACAGTTTTTTATTACTGTGAGATTTACTCAACATTTTCTTCTTCTGAGCCCTTCTTTAAATTATGCTTCCCACTGGCTTTTATTGTAATGACTGTTCTGGTTGTCTGTTATGCATTATTATTTTGACTAAGTAATTAAGTCTTTAACCAACTTTAGTTGTTTTATTCTTCTTTACTTTCAAGGATACCAACTGGAGGATAACAATGCTGCATTCATGGTAACTCTTAGAATTCTTTATAAAATGAACCCTTCCTATTGGATCCAATACTGGCTCAAAGCACTGGTGATTATTGTGCAAATCGGTTGCCTCACTGGGGAGATGCTAGTCACTCTAAGATCATCCTACCATCTCCTGCTTCTGTGAGTTGCCCCCCCCCCCCCCCCCCAGCATCAATCTCACACAGTTCAGTAAGCTACTGGAGAAACTATCCTCTGGGGAGATTCTAAAACTTAAAGTTAAGTGCTTAAGACTATAACTTGAACTAATTACCTACCTGTTTCTAAATGACTGCTAGGACACATCCCTTCTGCCTCACATCTTCCTTTGTCTCAGCTGTCCTGAGTAATAGTATTCTTGGTTAAAACTCACTGTGCAGACCCTTATCCCCATCCTGCTGTGTTCATTGCCTAGTCCAATATTTCCCAACCATTTTCTATTATCATTTCCCTAAGGAAGGAGGCTTTTTAGATATTGTTTTCCTTAACTGCTCTCCCCATCCCCCCAACAACGTGGGATTTTAATGTCTTCAGATACACTATATATCTGTTAATATATGTATACAGTATATATGTGTTTTAGATAAAAAAGAGTTAAATTTTTTTTCACCAGTCAAGAATCAATTCTCACCCCTGTTGAGAATGTACCATGTAACCTGACTCTATTTTCCTCTCCTTTGGCTTCCCAAACCTTTCCTTTGTGTGAATATTTGACTCTTCTAGATTCATTCTGTGGATGCTGGGTAATTGGGTTATTTCAACTTTTGGTTAATAAATGTTTCTATGTGCATTTATATATATATATGTATGTGTGTGTGTGTGTGTGTGTGTATACCTATATATATATATATATATATATATATTTACACACACGTACACACACACGTATATATACATATACATATATATATATATATAACCTGGCACATAGGTATGGGTTGCTCTATTATATATTTATGTATCTGGATGAGCGGAATTGCAGGGTCATAGGGTATTTGTGTTCTTAATTTTTCTAGATAATGTCTAAGTGTTTTCCAAAATGCTCACACCAATTTATAATCTTATTATCAATTTATGAATTTCTTTTGTTTTACCTCCTTAGCACTATTTGGGTAGTCTTTATTTTTAATATTATATGAATAATGATATCTTAGTGTTCTTAAATTTGCATTTTCTTAATTGCTAATTAGGTAAAGCAGCGTTTAAGTAAATTTACTGGTCTTTTTTCTGGTGTGTGTGCGCGCGCGCGCGCGCGCGCGTGTGTGTGTGTGTGTGTGTGAAATGCCTATTCAAGTGTTTTGCTCATTTTAAAATCTCATTTTCTATTTTTAAAATCTCATTTTCTATTTTTTTCCTGTTGATTTTTAGGAATTCTTCATGTATTCTAAGTGCAAGTTCTTTGGATATATGTGCTACAAACATTCTCCTGCTGTATCCCCTGACTTTTTACTCCTTTTATGATGTCTTTGGGTAGTCCTTAATTTTAAGTTAATTTATCTTTTCCTTTATGTTCAGTGTTCTTTATGTCTTGTTGTTTATGTCCTATCAAAATGACAGGAATGTACTTTCCTATAATGTCTTCTATTAGTGTTTTGATTCATTTTTTCACATTTATTGAAAAGGTGATTCTTTTCCTAACACTCTTGAGAGCCATGCCTACTGTATTTCAAGAGTCCAAATAAGTATAGGTCTATTTTTCAGCAATCTCTGGTGTTCCACTGATCTGTTAACTGTCATTGTATAGTATGCACTGACTTAATTACTGTAGCTTTTTACAACAAGACTTGATATCTTGAAGAACAAGACTTTTGTTGAAGTTGTCAAGAAGTGTGTTGGGTAGCCTTGGCCCTTTTTACCTCCATATCAATTTTAGATTCAGCTTGTTTGTTTCCACAAAGCAAATGGGGAATTTGATGGAGATTCTGTTGAATTTCTAAATCACTTTGGAAACTTTAAATCTTTGAATCTTCCACACCATGAACATAGCATGTTCAGCTTTTATTGAGTTTTTTCTATAATGTCTGTCAGTAAAGTTTTATGGTTTTCTCTGAAAAATTCCTACACATCTTGTTAGGGTTATTCTTGGATATTTAATATTTTCTGTTAATGTAAATAGAATATTAAGACATACTTAAATTTAATTTCTAACTATTGATATATAAAAATACAATTGTTTTTTGTTTACAGATTTTTATTCCCCCACCTTGGTAAATTCTCTTATTTAATCTATCTGTAGAGCTTTTTTTTTTTTTTAATTTTTTTAATGTTTATTTATTTTTGAGACAGAGAGAGACAGAGCATGAACAGGGGAGGGGCAGAGAGAGAGGGAGACACAGAATCTGAAACAGGCTCCAGGCTCTGAGCTGTCAGCACAGAGCCCGACACGGGGCTTGAACTCACGGACCGTGAGATCATGACCTGAGCCGAAGTCGGATGCTTAACTGACCAAGCCACCCAGGCGCTCCTATCTGTAGAACTTTTTAAAATGTCCCAAGGACAAAATTATATGACATACAGATAATAATGGTTGTGCTTCTTCCTTTATCATTTTTACATATTTTAATTTGTTTTCTTGCTTAATTTTGCTAAGGATTTCCAGAACAATGTTGAATGTTGTTCAAAATATCATAAGGAAATATTTCTGAATTGCACAATTTTATAAGGTGTTTGTATACTTTTTGCAGTTACCCTTTTTTCCCTTCAAAATAACAAATGGAGCTGTTTGTGTTTTGTGGTTATTATCATTGCTTTCAGTCCACCTGGCTATGTGGTTTCTTGGAAACCTCCATTCTTTGAGATACTCAAGAGAAGTTAGGATTTTGTAGTTTATTCAGATTTTTCAGATTTTTCTCATTGTTAGGATGGGGGCAACACTCTTGGTGTGTGTGTGTGTGTGTGTGTGTGTGTGTGTGTGTGTGTGTGTGTGTTTGCAAGAGGGCATGCTGCTGGCTGGACTGGGATGCAAATCCTCACTCTCTACTTTTCTTCTTTGATATCACCGTGTAGTAGAGAGGGGCGTGGTCATTATACTTGGGCAAGGGTGGAAATCTAGACTCCTATCTGGGCCTTTGCTGACAGAGTGGGTGTGGAGCCATATTCCTCTCCCATAGTATTTAGGTCTAATGGGGAGGTTATTGTTTAAAAGTTCTCTGTTTTGCTAGGTTGCTCCCTCCTAATCCTTTGGCAGACTTTACGTAGAGATTTTAGGTCTCCGCATTGGTTTCTACTGGCCTTTTTGGTTGGAGACTTCTGATTGTTTGAGCTTTATTTAGTCCCCTTCTCCTTTCCTGGTTTGCAAAGAATTTTTCCTTCTTGTATTTCAGTAGTTACCCTCAAATACCTGACTAATTCTAAAATATATCAATACTTTACATATCCTGCCAGAGATCCTAGAATGACTGAAAGCCTGGAGGTGGAGGGTGGGAGGATCTGGCGAAGAGTTAGGCAGACTTGGGTTTGATTGGAAGCCCTGTTATCTAGATTCTGTGCAAACTTAGGAACTTACTTAGCCATGCTGAGCCTCAATTGCCTCATCTGTAAAACAAGGATAACTAGTTAGTAGGGCTGGTGAAAACTAAATAAATGTTTGTAAAGGAAGTAGCAAATTGCCTATAACAGAGAAGACACATAAACGATAACTAATGTTAATAATTATTATATTGTATACCTGAAATTAATATAACACTGTATGTTAATTATTATTGAATAAAAAATATCCTGAATCCAGTTTCTTGAACATTATTTTTGTCAAGTATTTTAGTTCCAGCTCATTTGTAAATTCTCTCCAATTTTAATTGTTATTACAAGCCCTATTGACACTCAGTACTTATTTTAACTTAGTAGTATGTTTACCAATTTCTTTATTCAGCATTTTCCTTGCTTCCTATCCCTCCCTTCCTGCTTCAATTATATTCTTGATAAAATACATGCTTAATAGCTTTTTTATTGAGAGTAAGTGGTGACAGTCATTTTTATTTTGCCTTTGAGTCTAATGAAGTAAGCCTTAATGTTTCTCTCAGCTTCACAAACTTTAGACATGTTACTTTCAGACTGTAGGCCCCTCCACCTCCTTTTTTAAAGAGCATTTACTTTGGAAACGTGGTCATGTCAGATTCCTTCTCTGCTCCTTTAAATGTCTTTGTCTCCCAGCCTCTCACCAGTCTTACAACCCAGGATGGGAGCCCACTTGCCATGCAATCATCTAGAGTGATAGTGTCCCTACACTTGAGGTGAGCATAGCATAACAAGTGTTAGAGAGTCATCAGATCACTATGTTGTACACATGAAACTAGTCTAACACTGTGTATCAACTATACTTCAATAAAAAAGAAGTGGCATATTTTGCCAATATTTGTGGGAGGGTAGGAGCCTAACTTCCAGAAGCAATTGTCAAACACAGATGACCTAATCACAATGATCAGCCTCTTGGCTAAGTATCTCTGAGTACTTTCCCACAAACTTACCCCAGCACTTGAAATTCTTCCTGCTTTTTGTTTTAATGGAGTTGGGTTCAGTCTTTCTCCCCTATTGGAATAGTCTTGGATGAAGTCTTCTTTGCTCATTTAATTCCATCCATCTGGTGCAGTTGTTCTTTGACAACTCACCTCTCCTGAGTGATAGTTTAACTAGAAGAAAACCAATGGTTATTTTTTTTCTGTACCTTAAAGACATTATTATAGATAACAGTACATTCTAATGATTTTAATTGCTTTTGAAGCAGACATCTTCAAGGACAACTATCTTTAAAACATTTGTAATATTGTGGGAAAATGTACATAACAGAAAAATTTCCAATTTAGCCAGTTTTAAGTGTGCAGTCCTGTGTATATTGACATGGCACAACTATCACCACCATAATCTCTAGAACTTTTTCATCTTCCCATACTGAACCTATGTACCTATTAAACTAAAACTCCCTTTCCTGCTCTCTCCTAGCCCCTGGAAACCACCATTGTGCTTTATGTTCCTATGAATTTTGCTATTCTAGGTACCTCATATAAGTGGAATCATTCATTATTTGTTCTTTTGTGTTTCGCATATTTAACTTACCACAGTGTCTTCAAGCTCATTCATGTGTGGCGTGTCAGAATTTCATTTCTTTAAAGCTGAATAATATGACATTGTATGCATATACCATATTTTATTTATGCATTCATCCATGAATGGACATTTGGGTTGTTTCCCAGTTTTGACTACCAGAAATAATGTACAAAGATCTCTTTGAGACACTGCTTTCCATTCTTTTGGGGTATATATATCCACAAGTGGAGTTGTTTGATTACATGATAATTCTGTGTTTCATTTTTTAAGGAATTGGCACAATACTTCCACAGTAGCTGCATTATTTTACATTTTCACCAGCAATGTAAAAGAGTTCCAATTTTTCTACATTCTTGCCAATACTTTTAATTTTTTATTCTTAATTTTAAATAATAGCCATCCTGATGAGTATGCAGTGGTATCTCATTGTGGTTTTGATTTACATTTCCCTAATGACATGTGATATTGAGCATCTTTTTATTTTATTTTTATTTATTTTTTTAAGTTTATTTATTTTTGACAGAGAGAGAGCAAGCGCGAGCAGGGGAGGAGCAGAGAGAGAGACAAACACACAGAATCCGAAGCAGGCTCCAGGCTCTGAGCTGTCAGCACAGAGAGAGCCTAATGTGGGGCTCAAGCTCACAAATCCTGAGATCATGACCTGAGTCAAAGTCAGACACTTAACCGACTGAGCCACCCAGGCACCCCTTCAGCATCTTTTTATATGCTTATTGACTATTTGTGTATCTTTGAAGAAATGTCTATTCAGATCATTTGTACATTTTTGAATTGGGTTGTTAGATTTTTTTATTGTTGAGTTGTAAGAGTTATTTATATATTCTGAATATTAACCCTTACCAGATACATTATTTGCAAATATATTCTCATGATTTTTAAAATTTTTACAGACCTCTGATAGAAACCTCTTGAGAAGAGCCATATATATTCAAAATAAATTGCCCTGATATTATCTCAACATGTAAAAGTTATTTTAGAGCATGCTGTACATGTATGACAAGTCTTAAGGCAGGAACCATTGATTGATTAATTAATTCATTTACTCATTCAACATTTCCTTAATATGTATCATATTCCTAATGTTAAATGTCTGGTGATACAGAGATGTGGGACAGAGTTACTACCTCTAAACATCTCACGGTGCAGCAGCAATGGGATGACAATGCAGAAAAGGATATTAAGTTTTATATATTTGTACAAGGTTGGCACCTACCTACTTCTGGAGTCTGATCTTCCTCTCAATTTCTATTTCCAGCTATGCTCTTCTTGTTTTCTGGCCTCTGCACATCCCCTATAGCTGGAATATTTTGTCATTTTTTTCTCTTAACCTCATCCCCAACAGCTAATTTCTAATCATTTTTCAAGTTCGAGTTTAAAAGTAATTTCCTCACTGATTCCTCTGCTGACCTAGTTCTTCTAGTTACAGGTCTTCCCAGCAGATGTTATAACCCTCGTTTTGACATCCATCACACTGATGACTTCTTCAATGTCTGTCTTCCCCACTTGCTTCTAGGTTATTTAAGGTCCGGGAATCTGCTTATTATTATTTTTGCCCAGTCGCATCTCCCTGCTCTCTTGCAGAACATATGTAATGGCTTTGTGAGGTACCAGAATTCCCTTTCTAGTATATTTGTCTTTACAGGGAGCTGTAAAGGATATTGTCTCTCAGAAGAGTGGGAGACTGCAAAGGAGATTGCCGCCATTTTGCAGTATCTATGTGTTGTTGCTGCTGACCTACTGACTCGCCTCTGATGTGAAGCCGCAGCTGGGCCAGATGCATGTGATACAGCCAGCAAGAGTCCTGCTTTTACAGGATTCTCTTGTCATCAAGGTCAGAGGCAATAAGAATGGACATGGGTTTCATTCTCTCCTAGTGGGATTCTAGCCTGATCTTCATCTTCCTTTCCTGACTGCCTGTTGTGTGAACTCTAAGCTCCAGCCTCAGAATTGTGATAGCCTATATATCTCCTACTGGTTCTGCTTTCTGGTCAAATCTTTCTGAGATGGAGAAGATCGTTCTTTTCCTTCATAGCTGATATAAATAGCATGTTTGTTTGTGAACTTACTTATTGGCTGCTTCTTCCACTAGATGAAACATAACACAAATTCAGAAAAAAGTGGTTATGTTTGAATTCTGGCTCCACCACTTACTAGCTATGATTTGGTTCCTTCATCTGTAAAATGGAAATATTTATAATGCCTACCTGATATGTTAGGAAGCATTATTTTTATAAATCCATGTGTGGCACATATGCACAGTATATATCTTTTTGATAAATAAAAATAATAAAAACAGTGGGCTGTAAAGCTTTTCAGGACAACACAGGTATCTTTTCTCTCTTGCTTAGCACCTAGATCCTAGCACCCTGAAGAATGCATAGTACATAGTAGGTACTCAAGACTTGAAATGAATTCCTGTATAAAACAATTTCAAGGATTGACAGGTTTTTTTAGTGTTTCATTTTTTTTTAAGGAATGATCATTTTTTTAATGTTTATTTATTTTTGAGAGACAGAGACAGCATGTGAGCTGAGGAGGGGCAGAGAGAGAGGGAGACAGAGAATCTGAAGCAGGCTCCAGGTTCCAAGCTGTCAGCACAGAGCCTGATATGGGGTTCAGACCCACAAACTTTGAGATAATGACCTGAGCTGAAGTCGGCCGCCTAACTGACCATCCAATATATCAGAGAAATATACCATACATCTCTCAGTAATAGTGGGCTGCTAAGGCAATGATTCTCATTGTGAGAAAGTGATGGTGCAGAATCCTGGGAGTCTGGGGTAGGAAAAGATCAGGTGAAAAATCTTCATAGGTGATACCATGTACCTCTTGTGTGACTGTGTCCTCAAGAGTGGTTTCTCTGGGCCAGAGTCAATGGTATTAGACTTTCCACAAAGATGTAAGCATTGTAAAAAATAATAACCCATTTATTAAATACAAATACATTGTCTTTAATACTCACTGGAATGCTCAGAGATTATAAAATAAAGACACAGAGGCTTACCTTATTTAATATTATTGTAAATACAAAGTGATTTATTTATTCAAGAATTCTTCTCCCTGAAAATCTCTTCTTGTCTTTTTTCTGAAAATCTTTAGCTTCTCGAAGTTTGTTTTGAGTTTGTTTCCTGATTACAAAACAAAACAACATGTTGACATCTGAATTTCTCAAAATTAACAAGACTCAGCCACCTCTGTCCTGCTGGTAGCCTACTTTCATCCAAAGATTCGTTTATTTCTAATTAAGCATGCTAAATCAATTATTTTCTGAAACAGTTTTTCCAGTCTTGTAATTGAGTTTAAAAATGACAGACTTTAACTTAACGATATCCAGTACGGAGAATCTAATTTCAATTTCAGTGTTCCATCGTAAGCCAAAATGTCATCTAAACAAATAAAATAACTTGACCACAGTAAGTCATGCAAAATAGTTTCTCATTAACCTTTTAAAAATTACTATCAGTTTTATACCCAAGAAATAGATAAGTCAGATTTTTTATTTGTAGTCTAGTACTATCTTTAAATTTTTTTCTGATGGAATAACTAGGAAGCTGCTCTTGGGAAATTTCCATTCCTATTAGTAGTTCCTGATGGGAAGGGGATATATTGGGTATCCAGAGTCACCAAGTCATTTCTTTGCTCCTGGGGTTATGAAGTAGTCCTAACCAAATTCTAATCTAATGAGAAATGTCATTATTTCTAGCACTTAAATTACTTGGATTCACTTCTTGCCAGTCCACATGAAGCAAACCTGCTCGATCCACTTGCTATCATATCCTCAGACCTTTACTGTATAGTGTGTTTCTAGCTGTGTTCTTCTTAGCCCTAGCTGATGGGTACTCAGGGAAGGGAGTCTCACTTGTATATTTGCCTAAAGCAGAGACAAATGGGAAAATGAACCTGCTTAAGTGAAACAAGTATAAATTATTTTTGGATAATCTTTTGGTTTAGGTATGTATGGCCTTCCTTCCCTCTATTAGCCCAGCTAATTAAATGTACTTGGTTAAGGTCTTATTGGATCTTATATTCATCTGTGCAATTCTCAGTTCTATTAATTAGAAACTGAAGGAGACACATTTACCTTGCTTTTGTCTTCAAATGGAAGATTTCTTATTTACTGGATACTTGAAGGGGAGAGATAAAGGATAGAGGAAAGTAGGCCAAGAGAGTATCTTTTCTTTGTACAGAACAAATTCTAAGTAGTTTTCAATGTGTTTCTGAGGGATAATACAGAATTTGGCACTGATGACTCCTCAAAGCTGCCATGAATCCCCCAAGGCTTCTGCTGAATCTACAAATATTAGCTACTTCCTTTGTGGTTCCTCCCTTTTGAATCCCAACATTTTACGTCAAGTTTCCTAGCAGATCATAAGATAAGGTTTTGTGTGCAACTGATTTATTGTAGAAATCTCTAAGGGGAACTCAAAAAAGACTGGTGCTTGGGACAGAAAGAGGAAGAAGCTGGAGATAAGGGTGAGTTCTTGGGCCACAATTCCACAGAGGGTGTCTGTGCCTCCATCCTTATATAGAGTGTTGAGGTATAAGATGCACTTCAGAGTTGTCAGAAACCAAAGCAAGGTAACTGGGCAAGGGAATAATTCCCATACATGTTAGTCACTGGCTAAAGTCTGATTCAGGTAAACATAAACTGCCAAATGCTTATCTCTGTGTCTGCAGCCAAGTGACTCTAATGGCCTCAGGGCAGTCCTCTTAAAGAGCTACAGGTCCTGCCCATTGAAAACTCTAAATCTGGATGTGGGGGTGCATGAAAATGGTATAATAGAGATACAGGAGCATCTAGGTGAAGCACTGATGTTGTCTCTTATTCCAGGATAATGCAGCGTGGGCTTGAGGCATGACCCCTGACATAATCTTCTATCAATTTTTGTTATTACAGAGAAATCCCTTTCTGGAGGGAACAAAAAGGGACAAAATTTTACCAGGATGTTCATATAGTTTTCCTGAACTTGGTTCCCTGTGGTCCTCATTTCCATCTGCTAAGCAAGGTAGGCCTATGTGGGAGTCCATTTTTCTGTATCCCAGGTATGAGGTAAATCAGTTCTGACCTCAATCATACTTACAAATACCTGCTACATAAAATAGGCTTCCTTTCATCCCTATCAAGATGCTGAACTCCACAGAGGTTCTTGAGGAATAGGTACATAGTCTCTGACTAAAAAGCTCCAAATACCATGACATTCCCATTCAAACTTCAGGAACTGGAGGCTGGTAGAGGCTTTTGGCTTAGAAGATCTGCCTAATGATGACAGTTGCACCTGGATGATATGATTGGTTCTTTACCTTGGCACAGAATCCCATCCTCTGATTCCTATAGCCTGAGCTCATAGGTACCTGGAGAATTTCTTCTGCAACTTCACCCTGATATGAACAAAGAGCAGGGTTGATACCAGCTGGTATGAATTGGTTCAGAATTGTGGCTAACTTCTTTTCTAATTATTTGGTATCTCTATGATGCTCAGTGTACATTTTGAATCAAATTGTTAAATATTTTGATGATTTCTTCTGGTCCAGAGTGACTTTTCACTCCTTTTGAAATTGATTGCTCTTTCTGAATTATTAGAAAAAAATCATTTCTCTGTGTCAGAATATTGTGGCCTTAAGCAGAATAAAATAACACAATGGTGGGACTTTCCACTTCCTACCCTGGTAAGACTTTGCTCAGGATACCACTCCTTTGCAGGGAAAAGTCACTATAATGAGACAGCCCCAAGAAGCTGGGAACTGGGTATTAGAGGGATTTATGATGTATTTCAGAAACGAGAAGCTTTTCCCTGTCACAGTCCCTCTTATTTTGGACTTGTAAGCAAAATATTAACAACTGTTGTGTTTGACTCATTATATTTTTTGTATTATAACAGCTAGCATTGTCCCAATAAATAGGCAATGCCTTTTTCTCTTCCTTTTTATGAGAAATGACTCATATGACTTAAGAAAATGACTCATGTCACCATCTGCTTAAGTATCCCTAAGTATGCCATCCAAGTTATGTAACATTGTCTATGCAGAACACACAGATGACAGGCAATACATTTTTGATTGGCTTCCTGTCCTTTTTTACTCTTAGCTACTGGAAACTTATTCAGCAACTCAGTGGTATGTTTCAGCCAAAATGAAAAAGTTTCCTTGCAGAAGCTGGCACAATGTACTGCAGTATTTAGAATTTTATGTTCCCACAGGAAGCTCGATGAACCTTTCTGTGCCCTCTGCTCCAGTATAATGGTTGTCTTCTCATGTTACAATCCCAGGCGTGGGTCTTCAGAAGTCACCTCCTACTTCGGTCATTAGGTCACATTATATTATGTCCTCCCCTTTTCCTAGATAAAGGGTCAAATCTCTTTTCTTTCATGTTGGGGGTTAGTTGAATATGGAGTCTTTCTGAGAATACTATCTATTGGGTATTAGTATTCTGCTAAGGTTGGGAAGCTCGGCTTTAAAATATTATAGTTCATTTGTATCTTTCTCAAAAGAAATGACCTCTGATAGACTTTTTATACCAACGAGTGAGGAGAACATAAGATTTTTTACCAGGATCGTTGGCATAATGCTAGTAAGTACTACTTAGTCCACAGAGTAGACAGCTGCTACACCAGAGTTTTCAATTCTCCTGGACGTGCGTTGCACTTGGCAGACCTTGAAGATGACAGGGCAGTTCCATGTGCTGCCATACCCTTAGTGTTTCATGTCCCTGATCTAGTCTTCCTTTTAAGTTGCTATTGCTCATACCACATGGGTTGAAAATTACTGCAGCTACCCTGGCCAGCATTGATTAGAAAAGGGATTAGACACTCAACTGATTATGTGGTTGGAACGAGGTCTTCTGAACTGACTTTTCAAACTGTCTGGTAATGTCTTCCATATTGCCATATACAGGTGCATTGACACAGTCAAAGTCTTCATATGGGATGTATAAATGACAGGTTAGAAAAGAGCAGATGGGTCACTACACCTCCTGGTGTATTCTAGCAGACTCTGAGCAACTGATTCAGTTCTCCACGAAATCTCTATGTTTGTCAGCCTAGAACCTAGAGTGACTGTGTCGGTGAAGAGATACTATCTTCTACAAAACCTTGACAAACTTCAATTTATGAGAGCCATAGGATCTTCACTCATTGTTTGCTTTAATGATCTTGGTTAAAAGAAACTCCCCAAATACAACCTGTGTTTCCTCCTGATCGACTAGCCAAAGAATAAAACTGAGCCCTGGGAAGGGAGGAGAGTGGTATTATGATAAGTATGAATGTTTACACCCATTGCTTCTCTGTACCGTCCTCAGAACTATATCCCAAAAGATGTGTGCTCATGACCAATTCTGTTGACTGTAATAACACCTCTTTTTCAATTCTGCTTGGGTGCCCTGAAAAACAATTTTTTTAGAAAGTGCTCTGATGCCTTCAAGCCACACAGAGGTGGAGCGATGCTGCGTTGTCACTCTACAGAAACATATCCTGACGATGCTCTCAACCATCAATGCAACATCCTCTTTTATTCTTTTTCTGGTCCACGAGGAGCCTGTTCTGACCTGCCTTTAAACCTGCTCTAGCTGTTTGATTCTCCAGAGAAATCTCCAAGTGAGAAAGAGTGCCTCATGTTCCAGTAGTGCTGACCTCTGTCTTATAGACCACAAAGCTGTGTGGCTTTTTGTCCTTAATATCTTAAATAGAATTTGTGAAAAAACACTTTGAGTATTTCCTCAAAGCGTCTCTCCTAGGACTCACGCATGAAAGCAGAGTCTGGGGTGGGAGATCTTCTAAGTGACCAGCATTCTGGACTTTGTCTTTGTTCATAGATTTCCAACCCCTGTAACACCGAGAGGATTCTTTTGTATCCTAGCTTTGACTCTGGATTCACTTTCATCCCTGAGGTTGTAGTCTTGCCTAGAATAGGATCTTCATGCAAGGAGTCACCTATTGAGCTCCCCTTTATTGCCATCCATAGATTCCAAACAAAACAGAATTTTATGTGAACTTAGTTCCAGGTTGGGATTACTATGGGTCAGGATTCTGACAGAAAACAGAATCTACTCTAGCTGGTTAAACCTGAAAGGGATTTTTAAGGGATATCAGGTAGCCAGTAGTCTATATCTCTAGCTTTCTAATACTCCTTGAGGGAAACTTCCAGGAACAGTTTCTAGAACAACACCACTGAGACAAGGTAGCTGCTACCTTTGGCCTACCTAGAGACACGCTTTGTCTGTCATGTATTGGGAACTCTGCAAGTATCAATGCCAGAATCTTTGTCTCTTTCTGCTGATTTCAAAGTCAGGCTTTGCATCATTAAAATGTGCACCTTGCCCACAGCTTCTTTCCTATCGTTGTTCAAGCTCATTTCTGAATCTTTGACTCTCATGGGTGTATCTGATTGGTGGAATGTAGACTGCATGTCTATATCATAACTGTAAGAAGTCTCGGGTTATATCATATCTTGTACACCAAAGTAAAAGAGACAGTCCTTGCAATGTGGGTACTGTCATAGTTAGGAGAGGGAGTTCAAATGATACAGGATGACTGCAAATAAAGGAGGTTCAGCACAGATCACAAACAATCATATTTTGGGGAGTTTGAGTAGTAATAGTATTAACACAAGTAAAACTTAATAGCATTTATTAAAGACTTGTTATTGCTAAACACTCTAGTAAATGCTTTACACACTTTATCTCCTTTTATACTTACAACAACACTGAGTGTCTTACTAATTTTCTAAAGCTTATTTAGAGAGAGTGCACATGTGCATGAGTGCACGCCCACACAAGTATATAATTGGGGGAGGGGCAGAGAGAAAGGGAGAGAGAGAATCCCAATCACCCACTACTAGTACAGAGGCTGATTCAGGGCTCCCATGAACCATGATATCATGACCTGAGCCAAAATCAAGAGTCTGATGCTTAACTGACTGAGCCACCCAGGTACCCCAACACCAATTGTTTTAAAAATCATTTTATTTTATTTTTGAGGGAGAGCGAGAAAGAGAGAGAGAGAGAGCATGAGTGGCAGGGGGGGGGGGGGGCAGAGAGAGAGGGAGACACAGACTCTGACGCAGGTTCCAGGCTCTGAGCTGTCCACATAGACCTGGAGGTGGGGCTCGAACTCACAAACTGTGAGATCACGACCTGAGCCGAAGTCAGATGCCTAACTGAATGAGCCACCCAAGCACACCTGAAATTCATTTTTAAAAGTAGAGAACCAAAGCCCAGGGAGATTAAGAAATGTATCAAAGTCAATCAATTAGGAACTGGTGGAAACTGGCTTTAAAGTCACGTCTTTTAGATTCCAACTTTTATGCCATGCTGCCTCCCTAACTCATACCTTTCTTGCAAAGCAATATTTCCATGTAGAAAACATTGTTCAGAAGTTTCTTTAAAAAACAAGAACTCCAATAAAACATATGGTCTATTTAGACATCATTTGACTCATTAAGACTATGCAGAAACACATACCTAATAGTCTTTATGCTTTCTACACTACATTTATCTTAAAGTTTTTAATATTAATTTATTGCTTTGGAAAAACTATCATTCAACCTTTTTTCTTTCAGAAGGATATGGTAGGTTTTTTGTTTCATACCTAACTTTCCAAGTAGCTTTTTCCTCTTACTTGTCTTTTATCACCTTCTAGACTGTTGATACATTCTATTAGTTTCCATGAGAAGGTTTAAATTCTTCTGCTGTCATTCTTTGAACATTTTCACATAGGGGTATGCCACATTTTAATTCATTTTTCTTTGCCTTGTTGCTTTCCTATACATGGTTTATGTTGCTTGAACAACACATTATTTTATCATTGTCACCTCCAACCTGTATGCAACCTTGGTAGCCATTTCACTCATCTTTTTTCAAAATTAATTTTTTCAAGTGTATCCAAAGGTGAAAGATACTTTTAAAACCATCACAACTCCTGTCACCACCCCCCAAACTTTAGTATTTGGAAACATAATATCATGAAACCTGTCAATTTTTAAAATTAGAGAAACAAGTATTAGTGCTAAGAAAATCATTTCTTTCAACTTCATATCTAATATGTGGGAGGAATTTGCTCAAAATTTTATTCCTTTGCTGTATTTTTTAATTTTAAATTCTCCTTTGCTCAAACAGGTAGAGGAAACATACAGCATATTTTTTTAGCTTTTAGGGATGACATTTTAGGAAAGGTAACTTCCACCTAATGCCAGGACACACACATACACAGACACACACACACACACACACACACACACACACACACGCCTTTCCCCACAACTGCTAACTGCTATTCACTGGATCAAATATTGCACCATTAGAGATGAGGAATATAGGAGAGGGAAAAAGCATGAATACCTCCGAGATCCTAGGTTGGTTGACTGGATTGGATAGTGGTGCCACAACCTGAGGTAGAATTAGTCTTATTAGATGCAAAAGATTATTATGAATTCAGTTTTATTTATGTTGGTTTGAGATGTGTGTGAGACATCTGGCTAGAGCTATTCAGGCAGTGTAAAGCTCAGAGTCTGTAAGAAAACACAGATTTGCTAGTTTCCAGCATATAGAGGTATATATCAGTTATCCATTGCCATTGCAATGGTATGTAACAAACAACAGTAAAACTTCAGAAGCATACAATTATGAGCATTTATTTATTGACATCTATAAAACTTGTCAGGGCTAGCTTCCTCTGTTGTGTTTCTCTTTGTGACAGATGATGAAGAATGCTTTTGGCTGAGACAACTAGGGAATCTCAGCTCTGTAGTCATGCTCTCCTTCTCTAATAGGTATGATGTGCTTATTCTCAGGGCAATGAGAGAGGAACAACAGCTTACAAGTCCTTTCACATACATGCTTTCTAGTTTCTGTGCCCATCACATTTTCTAACATCTCATTGGCAAGTTGTATAGCCAGGCCCAGTGTCACAGTGGTAGGATATTACAAATTTAAATGACAAAGGGTGCAAGCATAATGATGGGTGAAGAATCAGGGCTATTATGTGTAGTCAACCTGCCACAAGATGGTTGTTGGAAACAAGAGTGCATGGAATTATTTAAGAAGACTGTATATAATTAGCTTGGAAATAACCAAGAGTAGAATTCTAGCAGAAAGTAATAATTAAGCTGTAAGTGCAGGAGAGCATAAAGAAAGATGAAAGGTCAGACAAGGCTTAAAGGGACCAAAATATGATACCTAGAATCTAGGAGATAGAGAAATTCAATCAGGTCATGATAAACAAGGACAAGTGCATGAAGAAGTCCAATAAGACTAGGATTAACAAATATGCATTGAGTTAAAAGTATGAGGTAATTAATGACATTTGTAAGAGAAGATTCACCTGTTTAGAGATTCATCTGTTTAGAGAGAAGAAACCATATTTCAGTGTGTTGAAGAAGGAATGGAAGATAGAAGGATATAGGCAGCAAGAAGAATACAGGAAGAAGACAGACTAACGATATGCTCAAGGGAAAGAGAATTTATTTATTTACTTTTCTTATGGGAGAAATGAGCTTGATAAATTAATGCAAAGGGTACCAATAGCAAGAAGTTGAAGATAGAGGAGAATAAGGGGGGAAAAACTAGTGGGGAATATCAAATAGAATGGAAGGAGATACGTCTTGGGTACAGGTGGGAGATTACCATAAACAAGGAGGTAGAACATACCATTTATGTTTGGAGGGAAGAAAGCAAGAATTGAATGAAGATGAACACATTTTGTGAGTATGTGGGGTGATGAGTCAGTATTCAGGCAGGTGGTACATTATTATTATTTGCATCCTTATCCTTTAAGAGTTTTATTGAAGTATAATTTATATACCATAATATTCATCCATTTCTAAGTATACAATTTTTAAAAATTTTTTTTAATGCTTTTATTTATTTTTGAGGCAGAGAGACAGAGCATGAGCAGGGGAGGGGCAGAGAGAGGGGGAGACACAGAATCTGAAGCAGGGTCCAGGCTCTGAACTGGCAGCACAGAGCCCGACGTGGGGCCTGAACTCATGGACTGTGAGATCATGACCTGAGCTGAAGTCCGATGCTTAACCGACTGAGCCACCCAGGCGCCCCTCTAAGTATACAATTTAGCAATTTCTAGTAAGTTTATGGGATTGTGCAAACATTACCAGAATCCAGCTTTAGAATATTTCTATTACCTCCCAAGTATCTGTCCTGCCTATTTGCAATCAGTTCCCATTATACCTCTGACCACAGGTAACCACTAATATGCTTTAGGATCTACCTTTTTCTGGATGTAACATAAGTAGTGTTTTGTATCTGACTTCTTTCACTTAGTGTAATGGTTTTTTCAAGTTATCCATGTTGTAGTGTGCATCAGTACTTTATTATTGCTGGTTAGTATTCTATTGCATGAATGTATCACTTTGTATTTTGCTTCTTTTTATTTTTTTATTTTTAAAAAAAAAAATTTTTTTAATGTTTATTTATTTTTGAGACAGAGAGAGACAGAGCATGAACGGGGGAGGGGCAGAGAGAGAGGGAGACACAGAATCGGAAGCAGGCTCCAGGCTCTGAGCCATCAGCCCAGAGCCCGACGCGGGGCTCGAACTCACGGACCGCAAGATCGTGACTTGAGTTGAAGTCGGACGCTTAACCGACTGAGCCACCCAGGCGCCCCTGAATACACTCTTTTATGTGGACATGTATTTATTTCCACTGGGTAGATACCTGGGTCAAATTGCTGGGTCATATGGTTAGTTTAGGTTTAACATTTTATTTTCTCTTCTCATTGCATTAGTTAGTTCTTCCAGTATGATGTTGAAAAGTAGTGGTAAAAGGTGACATCTTTGCTTTATTCCTTATATTAGGAAGAAAGTATTTTCTCACCATTAAGTATGGTGTTAGGTGTAAGTTTTTTTGTAGATATTCTTTATCATGTTGAAGACGATCCCTTTATTCATAGTTTACTGGGAATTGTTATGAATTGGTGTTAGATTTTGTGAAGTTTTTTCTGCATATAATAATATGGTCATATAATTTTTCTTGTTTGGCCTATTGGCATGATGAATTATACAAATTAATTTTCCAATGTTGAACCAGTCTTGTATACTTTGGTCATGGTGTTAAATTCTTTGTATATATTTTTGGATTTGAATTGCTAATAATTTGTTGAAGTTTTTTTATATCTATGAGAAATAATGGTCTGTAGTACTCCATTCTTATAATGTCTTTATCTGATTTTGCTAAAACATGAATTAGGAAGTGTTCACTGTTTTTATTTTTTTGGAAGAGATTGTAGAGAATTCACATAATTTCTTCTTACATGTGATAAAATTCACCAATGAAACCGTGTGGGCCTGGTGCTTTCTTTTTTTGAAAGGCTATTAATTACTTATTCTATTTATTTAGTAAATATAGGCTCTTCAGATTATCTATATCTGTTTGTGTGAATTTCAGTAAATGTCTGTCTTCTAAGGAATTGGTCCAGTTAATCTAAATTATTACATTTGTGAGCATAGAATTATTCAAAATTATTTTTTATTACCCTTTTAATGTCAACGGGGTCAGAAATAATTGTCTATATTTCATTTTTGATATTAGTAACTTGTGTCTTTTCTCTTTACTTCTTAGTTTGCCTGACTAAAATTATTAATTTTAGATGAATAAATCATCTTTTCAATGAACAAGTTTCTTATTTCATTGATTTTTCGCTATTATTTTCTGATTTTAAGTTCCATTGTTTTCTGTGCCCATTTTTATTATTTTGACTGTTTGCTTTAAGTTTATATTGCTGTTATTTCTCCAACTGGTGGCAGCTTGAATTATTAATTTTATATTTCTTCTTTTCTATTATATGCATTCACTTTGATAATTTCCTTCTAAGACTGCTTTTATTGCATTCTACAAATTTGGATAAGTTGTATTTTAATTTTCATTGTGTTCAAACTATTTTAAAAAGTTTTTTTGAGATTTCTTCTGTGACTCATGTGTTAAAAGTGTGTTTTTTAGTCTCTAACTATTTTGTGATTTTTTTTTCCAGATATCTTCCTGTTACTGATTTCTAGTTCAATTCCATTGCAGTCAAAATAATAATTTCTGTGATTCTTTTAAGCAAAAATTTTTAAGTATTTTTTGGTGTGAAATGTGGTCCATCTTGGTGAATGTCCCATGTGAGCCTGAGATGAATATGTATTCTGCTCTTGTTGGAATAAGTAATCTACAAACGTCAATTACATCAAGCTGGTTGATAATGCTGTTTATGTAAATGTTAACTAGTGAGGTGAAGGAACTATATTCTGAAAACTATAAGACATTTATGAGAGACACTGAAGATGACACAAATAGATAGACTGTGCTCACAGATTGGAAGAATTAATATTGTTAAAATGTTCATTCTACACAAAGGAATCTACAGATTCAATGCAATCACTATCAAAATACTAGTAACATTTCTCACAGAATTAGAATAAATAATCCTAAAATTTGTTTAAAACCACAAAATACTTGAATGGCCAAAGCAATTTTGAGAAAGAAGAATGAAGCTGGAGATAACACAATTCACATTTCAAGATATACGACAAAGCTATAGTAATCAAAACAATATGGGACTGGCACAAAATAGACACATAGATCAATGAAACAAGATAGAGAACCCAGAAATAAACCTATGATGATATGGTTAATCTATAACAAAAATGGCAAGAAAATACAATGGAGAAAAGACAGTCTTTTCTATAGTATTGGGAAAACTGGACAGGTTCATGCAAAAGAATGAAACTAGGCCACTTTCATATACCATATACAAAAATAAACTCAAAATGGATTAACAACCTCAGTGTGAGACCTGAAATCATAAAAATCCTAAAAGAAAACATAGACAGTTACCTCCTGCACATCAGCCTTAAAAACATTTATAGATCTGTCTCCTTAGGCAGAAACAAAAACAAAAATAAACTATTGGGACTGTACTAAAATGAAAAGCTTTTGTACAGTGAAGGAAACCATTAATAAAGGAACAAGGTAACCTAGTGAATGAGAGAAGATTATTGGATATAGCCAATAAGGGGTTAATATCCAAAATGTATAAAGACTTAAAAAACTCAACACCAAAACCTAAATAATCTTACTAAAAATGGACAAAGAACCTGAATAGACATTTTCCCAAAGAAGATATATAGATGGCCAATAGACATATGAAAAGGTGCCCAATGCTATTCATCAGGGAAATGCAAATCAAAACCATGAGATAGAATCTCACACCTGTCAGAATGGCTAGTATCAAAAAGATAAGAAATAACAAGTGCTGGCAAGGACATGGAGAAAAAGAAACCTACGTGCACTCTTGGTGGGACTGTACATTGGTACAACAATTGGGGAAAACAGCATGGAGATTGCTCAAAAAATAGAAAATAGAGCTACCTATGATCCAGTAATTCGACTATTGGGTGTTTATCCAAAGAAAACAAAAACTAATAGAAAAAAACTCACTAACTGGAAAAGATATATGTACCCTTATGTTTATTGCAGCATTATTTACAATGGCCAAAATATTGAAGCAACCCAAGTATCCACTGATAGATGAATGGATAAAGAAGATGTGGTATATATATAAGGAATATTACTCAGCCATAAAAAGAATGAGATATTGCCATTTGTAAAACATGGATAGACCTAGAGGCATTATACCAAGTAAAATAAATTATACAGAGGAAGACAAAGACCATATGATTTCACTTACATGTGGAATCTAAAAAAAAAACCAAAATGAATAAAGAAAAAAGGGTCTTAAATATAGAGAAGAAACTGATAGTTCCTGGGGGTAGGGGAAGATGGGCAAAATAGGTGAAAGGGATTAAGAGGTACAAACTTCCAGTTATAAATCAAATAAATCATGGAGATAGAAAGTTTAACAGAGAATATAGTCAATGAAAAAAAATTAAAGTATGCTTTATGGGCCGGAATGTGGTCTATCTTGGTGAATGTTCCATATGAGCTTGAGAAGAATGTGGTTTCTACTACTGTTGGATGAAGTATTCTATAAATGTCAATTAAATCATGTTGACTGATGGTGCTGTTCAGTTCAACTGTATTTTTTACTGACTTTCTGTCCTTTGGTTATGTCAATTATTGATTGAGATATATTGAAGTCTCAACAATATTTGTGAACATAATCTTTTTCTCCTTGTAGTTCTGTCTGATTTTGCTTCACATATTTTGATGCTCTGTTGTTAAACATATATACATTAGTGATTCTTAGAGAATTGACCTCTTTATCATTACATAATACTCTTTTTAATATATGTAATTTTCCTTTTTTGAAGTCTGGTATTTCTGAAACAATATAATTACCCTGGCATTCTTTTAATCAGTGTTACTATAGTTTATCTTTCTCTTGGTATATAAGTATACACTTATAGTGTATCTTTAAAAGTCAGAAAGATTTTTAATCTTATATTTTTATTTATTTATTTATTATTTATTTATTTTTTATTCATTTACATTTATTTATTTTTGAGAGACAGAGAGAGACAGAACTTGAACAGGGGAGGGGCAGAGAGAGAGGGAGACACAGAATCTGAAGCAGGCTTCAGGCCCTGAGCTGTCAGCACAGAGCCTGTTGCAGGGCTCGAACTCGCAAACTGCAAGATCATGACCTGAGCCAAAGTTGGACACTTAACTGACTGAACCACCCAGGCACCCCTAATCTCATCTTTAGTAGTTGGTAGTTGGGTCTTTTTAAAAATTCTACTGTCAGTTTTTTTGTTTTTTGTTTTTTTTGTAATTGGTATATTTTATTTCTAGCTGTATTCCATTTATTCCATTTGTTCTTTTTTATCTTCGCTACCTCTTCTGCCTTGTCTGGTTTTAATCAAGCAGTTTATGTACTATTCCATTTTATCTCATCTCTTAGCATACCAGTTACACTTAAAAAATTTTTTTTGGTAGTTTAGTACATTTAAAATTAGTCCAAGTCCACTTTCAAAAAAGCCTTACACTATTGTATTGGGGAGCCTGGGTGGCCCAGTCGGTTAAGCATCTGACTTCAGCTTATGATCTCATGATCTCACAGTTCATGAATTCAAGCCCCATGTCACACTCTGTGCTGACAGCTCGGAGCCTGGAGTCTGCTTCCAATTCTGTGTCTCCCTCTCTCTGCCCCTCTCCTGCTTGTGCTCTGTGTGTGTCTCTCTCTCTCTCAAAAATAAACATTAAAAAAAAATGAAAATACCTATACTATTCTATGAGTAATACAGGTATCTTATACAGAGTATTTCCAATTGCTTCCTCCCATTCCTTACAATATTACTCTCATTCATTTCACTAATAAGCTGTAACCACTCAATTAACTGTTGCTAGTATTATACTTGAACTGTTGTCTATTAGCTCAGTTAAGTGTAAGGAAAATAAAATGTTTAATTCATTTATTCTTCCTCTAATGCTCCCCTTTATGTAGATCTGAGTTTCTTATTTATGTTATTTTCCTTTTTTTTGAAGAAGTTTATTTTATTTTATTTTAAATTTGTAATGATTCTTGTGATGCAGAACTACGAAAGACAAATTCCCCCAGTTTTTGTTTCCATGAAGTCTTTATTTCTCCTTCACTTTTGAGTGATCATTTGGCTGGGTACAAAATTGTAGGATGATGATTTTTTTTTTCTTTTCGTTATGTTAAAGTTTTCAGTGCATCCTCTTTTTGCTAGCATGACTTTTTTTTCTTAGTTCATTTCTGTCAATTTTATTATTTTTATTATTTTTTAATATGAAATTTATTGTCAAATTGGTTTCCATACAACACCCAGTGCTCATCCCAACAGGTGCCCTCCTCAATGCCCATCACCCACATTGTCCTCCCTCCCACCCTCCATCAACCCTCAGTTTGTTCTCAGTTTTTAAGAGTCTCTTATGGTTTGCCTCCTTCCCTATCTGTAGCTTTTTTTCCCTCTTCCCCTCCCCCATGGTCTTCTGTTAAGTTTCTCAGGATCCATGTAAGAGTGAAAACATATGGTATCTGTCTTTCTCTGTATGACTTATTTCACTTAGCATAACACTCTCCAGTTCCATCCACGTTGCTACCAAAGGCCATATTTCATTCTTATTGCCAGTAGTATTCCATTGTATATGTAAACCACAACCTCTTTATCCATTCATGAGTTGATGGACATTTAGGCTCTTTGCATAATTTGGCTGTTGTTGAAAGTGCTGCTATAAATAGTGGGGTACAAGTGCACCAGCACTCCTGTATCCCTTGGGTAAATTCCTAGCAGTGCTATTGCTGGATCATCGGGTAGATCTATTTTTAATTTTTTGAGGAACCTCCACACTGCTTTCCAGAGTGGCTGCACCAGTTTGCATTCCCACCAACAGTGTAAGAGGGTTCCCGTTTCTCCACATCCTCTCCAGCATCTATACTCTGCTGATTTGTTCATTTTAGCCATTCTGACTCGTGTGAGGTGATATCTCAGTGTGGTTTTGATTTGTATTTCCCTAATGAGGAGCGATGTTGAGCTTCTTTTCATGTGCCTGTTGGCCATCTGGATGTCTTCTTTAGAGAAGTGTCTATTCATGTGTTCTGCCCATTTCTTCACTGGATTATTTGTTTTTCGGGTGTGGAGTTTGATGAGCTCTTCACAGGTTTTTGGATACTAGCCCTTTGCCTGATATGTCATTTGCAAATATCTTTTCCCATTCCATCGGCTGCCTTTTAGTTTTGTCGATTGTTTTCTTTGCAGTGCAGAAGCTTTTTATCCTCATGAGGTCCCAATAGTTCATTTTTGCTTTTAATTCCCTTGCCTTTGGAGATGTGTCAAGTAAGAAATTGCTGTGGCTGAGGTCAGAGACGTTTTTTCCTCCTTTCTTCTCTAGGGTTTTGATCGTTTCCTGTCTCACATTCAGGTCTTTCATCCATTTTGAGTTTATTTTTGTGAACGGCGTAACAGAGTGGTCTAGTTTCAATCTTCTGCATGTTGCTGTCCAGTTCTCCCAGCACCATTTGTTAAAGAGACTGCCTTTTTTTCCATTGAATATTCTTTCCTGCTTTGTCAAAGATTAGTTGACCATACTTCTGTGGGTCCAATTATGGAGTCTCTATTCTATTCCATTGGTCTATGTGTCTGTTTCTGTGCCAATACCATGCTGTCTTGATGATTACAGCTTTGTAGTAAAGGCTAAAGTCTGGGATTGTGTTGCCTCCCGCTTTGGTCTTTTTCTTCAATATTACTTTGGCTATTCGGGGTCTTGTGTGGTTCCATTCAAATTTTAAGATTGCTTGTTGTAGCTTCGAGAAGAATGCTGGTGCAATTTTGATTGGGATTGCAATGAATGTGTAGATACCTTTGGGTAGTATTGAAATTTTAACAATATTCTTCAAGTCTGTGAGCACGGAGTGTTTTTCCATTTCTTTGTATCTTCTTCAATTTGCTTCATAAACTTTCTATAGTTTTCAGCATACAGATATTTTATATCTTTGGTTGGGTTTATTCCTAGGTATTTTATGCTTCTTGGTGCAATTGTGAATGGGATCAGTTTCTTTATTTGTCTTTCTGTTGCTTCATTATTAGTGTATAAGAATGCAACTGATTCCTGTACAATTGATTTTGTATCCTGTGACTTCGCTGAATTCATGTATCAGTTCTAGCAGACTTTTGGTGGAGTCTGTCAGGTTTTCCATGTATAATATCATGTCATCTGCGAAAAGTGAAAGCTTGACTTCATCTTTGCCTATTTTGATGCCTTTGATTTCCTTTTGTTGTCTGCTGATGCTAGAACTTCCAACACTATGTTAAACAATAGCAGTGAGACTGGACATCCCTGTCGTGTTCCTGATCTCAGGGGGAAAGCTCTCAGTTTTTCCCCATTGAGGATGATATTAGCTGTGGGCTTTTCATAAATGGCTTTTATGATGTTTAAGTATGTTCCTTCTATCCCGACTTCCTCGAGGGCTTTTATTAAGAAAGGATGCTGGATTTTGTCACATGCTTTTTCTGCATTGATTGAGAGGATCATATTGTTCTTATCTTTTATTTTATTAATGTGATGTATCACAGTGATTGATTTGCAAATATTGAACCAGCCCTGCATCCCAGGAGTGAATCCCACTTGATCATGGTGAATAATTCTTTTTATATGCTATTGAATTAAATTTGCTAGTATCTTGTCAAGAATTTTTGCATCCATATTCATCAGGGATATTGGCCTGTAGTTCTCCTTTTTTGCTGGGTCTCTGTATGGTTTGGGAATCAAAGGAATGCTGACTTCATAGAATGAGTCTCAAAGTATTCCTTCCCTTGCCACTTTTTGGAACAGCTTGAGAAGGATAAGTATTATTTCTGCCTTAAATGTCTGGTAGAATTCTCCAGGGAAGCCATCTGGTCCTGGACTCTTAATTGTTGGGAGATTTTTGATAACTGATTCAATTTCTTCACTGGTTATGGGTCTTAGCATGATTTCTGAAGAGATGTCCAATTAATTCTTATCCTTTCTCCCCTTCTGGCTTTTTAAAAAATTTTCTCTCTTTATTTTATTTTCTGCACTTTTTAAAGTTTATTTTTTTTTATTTTGAGAGAAAGAAAGAGTCAGCAGGGGAGGGGCAGAGAGAGTGTGAACGAGAATCCAAGCAGGCTCCACATTATGAGCACAGAGCCAGATGCTGGGATCAAAGTCACGAACTACGATATCATGACCTGAGCCGAAATCAAGAGTCAAACACTAAGCTGAATGACCCATCTAGCTGCCCCTGTTTTCTGCGCCTGTTTTTGAATATGTTATATCTCAGTGCGGTTTTCCCCCCTGTATTTTTATCTTGCTGGGTGTCCTTTGAGTTTCCTGGATCTGTGGTTTGATGACTGTCATTAATTTTGGATATTTTGCAACCATTATTCAAATGCTTTTTCTGCTCTTTTCTGTATTCTCTCTATTTCTGGTATTCTTATTACATATGTAGTATACCTTTTTTCCAAATTTTCCTGCAGCTCTTGGATTTTGTGTGTGTGTGTGTGTGTGTGTGTGTGTGTGTGTGTGTGTGTGTTTTATTCTTACATTTCAGCTTGGATACCCCTAGTAACTTATCTTCAAATTCACGGATTTTTTTTTCATCAGCCATGTTGAATCTCTGATGAGCCCACCAAAGACATTGTTCATTTCTCAGTGTTTTAAATTTCTAGCATTTCCTTTGGGTTCTTTCTTAGAGTCATCTCTTTGCTTATGTAACTATATGTTCTTGCATGTTGTCCACTTTTCCCATTAGAACGCTTAAAATATTTTAACTTCGTGATTTTAAGTGATTTTAAGTTCTTGATCTGATAATTTAAAAATCTCTACCATATCTGTGTTAGTTTCTGATATTTGCTTTGTGTCTTCATCGTGCTTTTTTCTTTGCTTTTTAGTATACCTTGTAATTTTTTTGTTGAAATCCAGACACGATGTATTTGGAACTGAGGTCTTGATTGTGACCTCAGTTTTATGTTTATCTGTCTAGGAGTTAGGCTGCATTTAATGTTTGCATTAGCTATAGCTGTCAGATGCTTCAGTTTACTCTAGTATCCTTGTTTTTATCTCTCCTGTAGGCTTTGGGTTTCCCTAGAAACTCCCTCTTAAGTAGAGTTCATGTCTTGCTGCTCAGTTAATTGTATTTTCCTGTTGGTATACTGGAGCCTTGTTGATGTTGTATTTTGTACGGGAAGCATTCTATCATCTTAGGAATAAATGTCCATTTATTTTTTCTAAAGAGGGCTGGAGTCTTTGGACTGTGACCTTCAGAAGAGTTTCTTTTCTTTTCTTTCTTTCTTCTTCTTCTTTTTTTTTTTTGAACTGCCCATATGTGAGACAGAAGGCTACAGGGGGCTAGAGTTGGCTCATTGTTCTTCCTTAGGTCAGATAAGGTTCTACTGAAGTACTTTTCCTTGAGGTAGGCCTATGTTTTGGAGAACAGAATGCTCATGATGTATTTCAGAATGTTTACTTTTCCTTTTCTCCTTCACAAAGAACATGGCCATTTTTACCAGTCTTCACAAGTGGGAATCTGGTGAGGTACTTAGAGGTAAAGCTCATGAATATACAGTTTCTCTAAAACTGGTCCCTCAGGAGCTTTAACTCTAAAGCTAGTCCACATTCAATCTCCAGATATTGTCAATTACAGTTTTTAGAGTTTCTACCAGTTTGAGGCTCTAGTGGTATCTGCCTCTGGTAAGCTGTGATTCTCTGTGTTCTCGTGTCTCCCCAGGTTTCAAGGCAGTGATTTGCTCTGTGACCTCAGTTGTCTGAAGAATCTAAGAAGAATTGTTGAGTTTGAGTTTTTCAGTTTTCTTCTTATTTTGAGGGTGGGAGTTATGACTTCAAAGTAACTTATATGTTGAGTGGAAAATGGAAGTGACAATTATTTGCATTATAGTTTTCAACTCAAGAATTTCCTTTTTTTTCCTTTTTACAACTTTTACCTCTTTCTTGATAGTCTCTATTTGATGAATCACTGTTACCATATTTCCCTTTAATTTGTAAGTATGGTTTTCTTTTCTTCCTTGAACCCATTTGTAATAGCTTCTTTCAGGTCTTTGACTGCTAAGTGCAACATTTGGTCACCTATTATAGTCAGGTTTCTCTTGACTGCTTTTTTCCTCATGTGTGGGCAACAGTTTTGTGTTTCTTTGCATGTATTCTAAGTTTTTGTTGAAAACTGGACATTTTAGATAATATAGCAAATGTGAATTTGAATCTTCTCTGGTTGTCATTTGAGTTTTGCTTATTGGTTAAGGATTTATTTGGACAAATTCTCTGGAATCTGGCTACCCCCAGAGTGTGTGAAGATGTGTTTGATGTTTCTACTATCATTTTTTCTTTTTCATTATCACTTTTATGTGTAGCTTGACTTCATGGGCTTGCTCCCATGCCAGAATTGCTAGTGTTCCTTCACTAATTACAAGTTTTACTCATCTACCTTGAGCCAGTAAGGCGTCTGCCTTTGTTTATGGATTTATGCATGAGTTGGGGGACATATTTGAAGTTCAGATGGTTTACTAGTTGTTCCTGGCTTTAGCTTTCTGCTAGCACAGTCCTCACATTCATCCAGGGATAAGTAGATATGTGCCTTCTCCAGTCTCTGTTGAGAATATGTGCAACCTTGGACATGCACACCATCTTTAAGACCCCCAGAAATATGTGGGAGCCCACCAAGGCTTACTCTTGCAATCTATCTCCTGTTAAATTTATGCCTATTCTGTTTCCCTGTTTTGTTGGCCCCAACTAGGATCACAGTCTCAGGCTAACTGACATTGGCCTTTCTTATTTGTCACTAAAATTGCTACTGTGACTATCAATGCCCAGGAGTATGAGGATTTTGTGTTCTGGCAAACGTTGGCCCATATCTCTCCTGGGTGAGAGGCTGCTGGTTTTCATGGCTTTCATCATCGTACTACATAGAGGGGCATCTAGTACATAGATAGATGGCAGGGGAAGAATGGTAGAACCCCAGGCTAAAATACCACAGAGAAGTGTTTGTCTGAACTACTTTAGTGGTTTCTCTTACATAGATCCCCCTCAAAATGCTTTGTGCCTTTGTTCTGTTTTCAGAATCTTGAAATTTTTCCTTTTGACAATTTTATCCAATTTTATCATTGATTTTTGGGGAATGCTTTGCTGAACTCCTCATTCCACCATTCCAGAAATGTTGCCCAACCATACATAATTCCTTTGGTTTCCTTAAGGCAGATTGCTGTGGTTGAGGAAAGATGTTGAGAAAGTGAGCAGCGCTGCAGTGGTAATTGAGAGGGATGGGAATGGAAACTGACCAAGGGATGTGTGGTAGAACTGGTTGATGGTTCTTATGTCTCAGCTGAAGTTCTAGGATGGGAATTTAGCAAGGTAGCATTTGACATGCTATTCTGAATATCTAGTACAACACCACCCAGATTGGAGCTAAAGGACTATCGATAATAGCCAAAGTATAGAAAGAGCCCAAGTGTCCATCGACAGATGAATGGATAAAGAAGATATGGAATATATACACAATGTAATATTAATCAGTGATCAAAAAGAATGAAATCTTGCCATTTGCAACAACGTGGATGGAACTAGAATGTATTATGCTAACCAAATAAGTCAGAGAAAGACACGTATCATATGATTAAACTCATATGTGGAATTTAAGAAACAGAACAGATGAACATAGGGGAAGGAAGGAAAAAATAAGATAAAAATAGAGAGGAAGGCAAACCATAAGAGAGTCTTAAATACAGAGAACAACATGAGTGTTGCTGGCAGGGTGTTGGGTGGAGGGATGGACTAAATGGGTGACGGGCATTAAGGAGGGCACTTGTTTGGATGAGCACTGGGTGTTATATTTAAGTGATGAATCACTAAATTCTATGCCTGAAATCATTATTACACTATATGTTAACTAACTTGGGTTTAAATAAAAAAAAAAAAAGATTAGAGCTAGAGGCCTGGAGGAATTTAGCTGGTGTTGGACTTCACCTAGGTGGTTTCTCAGAAGGTGATGGGCAGAAGACAGTGAAGGATGCTGGTGAGAGATTAGTTCATATGGTTAACCTTGAGGTATACACACTATGAAAGGGAAAGAAGCAATGATAGTGCCCATGGTCTAGAAGAACTTGAAGGAGTCACGGCACTGAAAGCATTGGTAAGTTGGAAGTAAAAAAGGTATTTATCTTGAAGTCATGAGTGAGTTGGAAGTCATTAAAAATTTGGGGTCAGAAGCTAAGATGGAGTAGATGGACCAGAAGCTTCAGTGGAACCAGTTATTTGCTACCAAACCTTACTAGCACTTTCAGATATGGGATAATGAAGAACATTCAGTTTAATGGATTATAGGGGAAACTGGAATATCCATGTGATTAAGAAGAGTCATAACAGACAGTGGAATCAAGTTCTAGAATTTGATTACTTAGGTTTTACTTCCTGTTTTCCTTTCACAAATTGGTAAAAATTACAAAAACAAATAAAGAGCCAAACAGTTTATTCTCCAGCCTCATAGTTAACTGTATAGTCTTCCTCTTTGACCTATCAGGGAGGATGCAATGGCCTATTGCACCCCTTGGGATCTATTTCTTTGACCCCCATGGCTCTTACTGCAGTGGGCACCCTGGAAATGAGAAACTGTGAAAATAAGATTTGGACCATGATGAAATGATTAATCTTGTTAGGAATTTTGACAAGATAGCCATTTAAAAAAATAAAATGTCTTAGAATAGCATAACTTGAAGAGGTTATTTTAGTATTCCGCCCCTCAAAAGTGTTTCTTTTTTAAAAGCTGGCTCATTGTAAGTAGTATTTGGCATCCAAATAAGTAGTTAATTTAATCCATTTGACTCAATTGTTTATCATCAAGACCTCTCCCCCGGCTCTATTTTTTATCATTCAACAAGCTGTCATAGCATGAATAGGTATAGCTGTGGGAGGGGGGACAGATAGGTCTCTTGTACTATATACTTGGTGTTTAATTCATTTTCTACACTTGTTGTTGGTTCTTCTAGACAAGGGAATCTGTAAGAAGGTATATGAAGCAAAGTTGTAGAACTAACAGGTGATTTTTTTTTTCCTTAGAAAAAATACTTGGTTTGTCATTTACGAGCTTGATCAATGGCTCCATAATGAATTCAGGCTTTAGAAATTTCGATTCTGATTATTTGAGTTTTTAGAAAAAAATTTAAAAAAATTTAAATTAAAAATTTTTAAATCTGTTTTTTAAATGATTTTTATGGCAACTAGTTTAATTATGGATCATTAATTACCTCACTTCCATTCTAGTTTCATCAGAGTTTCTTTATTTTTCATTTGGGAAATTTTCAAAGGGAACAAACGTCTCTTGAGAGATTCTCACTGTACCCATCATGGCTTCTGATGGTGGGACTGAAGAGTAACCACAAAAGCTGACCATGAAGTGTCAATTATTTATTTACTTACTTATTTATTCATCTCTTTACCTATTTAACAACTGATGAAATAGTTTCATAAAAAAGTATGTTTTCTAAGGCATCCATTTAAAAATAATTAAATTACTTATTATTTACACACCCGAGCACGCACACGCACACACACAGGCACACGCACACACACCATAAAAGTCATGGATGTTTTGTAAGAGAATAATTAAAATTTTCATTTTGTTAGTTTGAAGCATGTATTTGCAAGACTGCAGTGAAAATGGAGCTTCAAAAGTGTGTGTGTTTGTGTACATTTAATTGACACTTAGAATTATATGAACCATATCCTTCCACCCTTAAGTAGAAGATTTCTTAATCATCCTCATCTCAGAAACATCATTTCTTAGTTCATTATCATGTGGAATTTTGATGCCATTTGCTTACCTCCATAATTGCCAGATTCAAGGATAACATTTCTTCCTAGTGTTAGAAATTCAAACTCAAATAAGACACGTACTAGCAGTTCAAACTTCTATTTTTGTGATAAAGAAGTAATTCTCTATTTCATAAGCTCCATGGCTTGGTGCAGTCAGCCCCAGGACCATCCTTGGTGATCCTTACCCCAGGAAGCCCTTAGTAATGGACCTGCCAATCTGCCCTACACGTGCTAGCCCAAGGATTGTGGAAGGCAACATCAATATCTTGCCCTTGAAATCATCTTCCCTCAGTCTCTTCCCAGATCTTTTTAATTAATGTGTAAACTTCTTATTTTGTGCTGTGCCCTATCAATCTTGGAATGATTTACAACTTCCCCATGTAATTTTCATTGTGGTTCTTTCCAGCAGTGAAATTCCTGTCTCTCCTCAGGGAAACAACTTCTCCACTCCTCATTTTTAACCTTGAGAAATGTACTGACTTCTATATGCTTTTGCTGTGTTTGAGGAGACCTGTCTCATAGTTTTCATACTTTCTTAACCTGATTGAATGCATTTCAATTCTATTTTATTCTGTAACCGTAATCGGGGGGGTACCAACAGGATGCAGGCTATGGAGAGAATCTTTCTCACTAATATGTTTCACTGTGGACAATGAGACTTTTAAATGTACATAGATAACTTATTTTATTTAGATTTATTTTTCAGGATATTCACAGTGACTGTGGTAGATAAATATTCCCTTCAGGATAGTGTGTCTCTGTACTTTGTGTGGAGCTTCAAGGAGAGATAAAGATGGGTTATTCCTATCATTAACAAAGAAAGGCCCCTTCCGTAGAGTGCTAAGTAAGAATACCGGGATTTGATTTGAGAGAAATGCATATTACCTAGTTCAGATTACAAGAAGAAAACAAACATGTTGCCTAAGATTTTCCTTCAGTCAAGAGCTCTTTCTTCTGCAAAATAGCGGGATTGGATTTGATCCATGATTTTTTTTAAAATTTTGGTTTGAACTTTGGAACCATTTCCTAAATGTAAATATTCTCCTTGAACTTAATGGGTATGTGGAAGTTTTAAAATATTGCCTCAAATTCTTTGATAATGTTTCCATTAAGGTTAGGGTCTATGTTCCTCCCCCTTGGGTCTAGGTAGGTTTGTGACTGTTTCAGCTGATAGGGTATAGTGGAATAGACACTAACTTCTAAGGTTGAGTTGTAAAAGGCCATAAAACTTCTGCCTTGTCTGGAACACTTACTCTGAAGGCTGGGAACTTACCAAAGTAAGCAGTTTGACTACCCCGAAGCCACCAGACTGAGGGAAAGTCCAAACCACAAGGAGAGGCCATGTATCAAGATTCTGGTCAACAGTCTCAGTCAGATATCCCAGTCCAAACTCTGGGATTTCATTCCTCATCCACTTGAATTGCCCTCTAGCTGTGTGAGACTTCTCAGCAGAGGCTTCAAACGTCAGAGACCAGAGACAAACCATGCCTTCTATGCCTTATCTGAATTTCTGAGACTCACAGAATTTGTGAGAATAATAAAATGAGTGCTTAAAAATACGATTGGGGTTTGGAGTAGGTAGTTAAGCAACAATATATGACCAGAACAAAACTATAAAGAGAATATTGGAGTTACTTAAGCTGAAGTAAAGGATCTATGGAATTCTGGCAATTACCATTCTGAAAACAGCTTATGATACCTGGCAACCATAAGAAATAGTGGGCCAATGATGGTCTTTTGCCGATGAGAGACATACTACAAATCTTTCAAAATGTTCATTCTTAATAGTAAACACTCCATGGAAATATAGCGTGGCTGTAAAAGACCTTTGATGAGAAAGGTCACCATTTAAAATTACTTCCTGTGATCTGAGGTTATGGAGGATCCACTTCTGAAAATGACATTTCTTTTGAAAATGTGGGTGTTATGAACCAGGTGGATACCGATTATTTTATTTTATATAAAAATTCAAGGTAGTAGCTCTATGCAGACACAATCTGAAAATTTGCGTGGCACTTTTCCTTTAGCTATGTATTTCACGATCAAGAGCATTCTTCCCAGGTAATTAAAAAAAATTGGTTATGCTTCTTCCTAACTAATTATATTTTGAAAGTTAAGTCATCGATTTAAAAATTCAGTACAGACATAGTTTTAAATTTTTATTTTCGAAGATAATTCAAAGTGGCAGATACCATCCTTGGATGGACTATCAAAGGAATATTCACCCAATAAAATCTTCCAATGTGGTAAAACTATAAGCTTACATAAAGGTTTGTAGATCATAGAAATAGTGTTCTGAACCAGTGTAATTTTTTTCTTCCTCAAAGAAGGTGAGGTGTGTTTGACAATTTTGATTGATAGAATATGAATGGAGAGCATTTGAAAAGTAGTTATATTTCATAGATGCTTATTTTTTTTCTGAAACACAATGATTAAAGGGATGTGAAATAGGATTTTGATAATCTAATTTCCAGAAAAGTTAGTATGCATGCTAGCAAAATAGTGGGGTTTTTTGTTTATTATTTTTCATGAATCTACACATGCATGCACTGCATATAATCTTTGTAACAGGAGGTGGAAGGAGAATGATTAAAAAAATTAAATGTCTGAAATGTCTGGGGTGTTGAGCAACAAATGAGTCCCACAGCTAACCTGCTTTCTGAAATAATCTCATGTAGTTAAGCAAGGCTCTAATTAATAGTTACAGATGTTTTTGATGTCTTTGAACTCTCTTTCAGAGACACAGTTACAGCCCATTAATAATGTACCTGTAGATAAAAATATTTTAGATAGTTATCTGTGTAGTGTGACAAGTTGGGGAAAGGGACAAATTGGTTTAAGAACTGATGCTGCGTTACATCTCCAGCTGTGACTCTAAGGCTAATCTCACACTTTATTACTGAAAAGAGAAGGGAAGTAATAGGGTTCACAAAAGGCTGCCACACAGGATGCCGATGGCCACAGAATCACCACCAATAGGCATCTGCCCTAACACTGCCCTGCAGCAGGTAGCAGGGGGATTAATGGGATAATGTATGTAGAGGGCTTTGATTCTTTGGGAGAAGTGGCTGTACAAACCCAAAGCTTTATATTATTGTTATGACTTTTCCTCTAACCTATGATTTTTCCACATTATGCAGGCTTGTCAGTTACCCACCTGTGCCCTGTTCATGCCACCATGATTTTATTTCTCATTTTTAAGGTTTATGATTCTAATTGAGAGACATTGATGTTTCCATATTCATCCTGGCAGATTAATACCCAGCAAGAAAGACCTGCTGTCAATGGGCATTTTGAATTATGTGTTTAAAATTGCTTTTGATAGCAAGGATGTCAAATTATGCGCTTCACTAAAACGGTTTTGTGCTTCTTTGCTAGGTATGTGATTGAAAATCGCAGATGTTTGATATCACATTTTACTGCATTTGTTTGGTAAGTGAAATCTTAAACATATTATACTTCTTTGAAATCCATCTTCTGATGCCATTTAGAGAACATTAAGAGAAAATTAAAAAAAAAAGACTTCATATCTCTGACATTTAGCTTCTAGAAAAGTCAACCTTTTAAGTCCCACTCTGTTTTGGAGTACTTGTTTAGGATGCAGAACATTCTAATGTCATAGCAGGAGCAGATGACAGAGTGGAGCTGTATCATGCATTCGTGGGGAGTCCTTTGCCCCCTCAAGCACTCTTTTAGTGAAAAGGTTTACCAGATGATGAATCAGATCAGAAGCTCCCAATAGAACACACAGCGTTTTTCTTTCTGGGGTTATTAATGACTTCAAAAATGAAAGTCTGCCTGTTTCTTGAGTTTCTTCTTCAAATGGCTAGAATGGTTCAGTGGATAATGGTCTTTGATGAAGAATGTTCCAGTGTTAATTTCTTACTCCGGATTATTCACAGTTTTAGATGCAGATGTAACAGGCATACCTTTCACAGTTCTCTCCGCTTATGGAAAAGCAATAGGGACAAAGAAGTAAGAATGAATAAATACCTGGAACTGTCAGATCCGGATTCAAGGAACATACTTGAAATGTGAATTGCTCGGGTCATAGTCTTCTGTATGCATTTTCCTCTCGAAACTCTTGATATCTCCGAGGCAAGGTTATTATCCCAGCGTCAAATGAGGAGAGAGGTGCTAATAGTAAGTGATCTACATCCACACAGTAATGAATGATAAGCTTCAGTTCAAATTCTTAGATCTTCCAACTTAGAAATCTAGGACATTTAACAGTGTAACATAGCTGTTAGAAAAACTGGTATTTAACACTGTATTCTGGCTGTTTATTTCTGTATAACCACCCCAGAATTCTGTGGCTTAAAACAACAGTAACAGTTTTGTTCATAATTCTCCAATTTGGGTTGAGTTAGTTTGGTGGGAACGACCTGTTTCTCCTCCATTCAGCATCACTTGAGCTTCAATCATCTAGACTCCTTCACTAACATGTCTCATGATGGGTTCTTGCTGCTGGCTGACATCTCAGCTAGGACTGTTAGCTGGGACACCTACACATGGCCTCTCTGACTCTATGACTTTGGAGAGTCAGTAGACACACACACACACACACACACACACACACACACACACGTGTGCAGTTAGGGGGTGGGTCTCCATCTGGAAGGGAGTTACATCACCTTTCCTTCTAAACTAGCCTTGGAAGTCCACAGAGTCCCTTGTGTGACATTATTTTTTTATTAGAACTGAGTCACTGTGATAGAACCATATTCAAGAGGAGAGGAATTAGACTTGACCTTTTGATGGAAGATACTGTGAATTGAATGTTTGTGATCTCTCAAAACTCCTATGTTGAGATCCTAACCCCCATTGCAATGGGTTTTGGAGATTGGGCCTTCAGGAGGTGATTTAATGAGCGAGGCTTTCATGAACGATTTTGCACTCTTATTAAAGAGGTGCCAGAGAGTTCTCTCACCCTTCTACCATGTGAGGACACAGTGAAAAGATGCTGCCTATGAACCAAGAAGCAGGCTTTCACTAGACACTGAATACGCCAGCCCCTTGATCTTGATTTTCGAGGCTTTTTCTGCGGGTGTAGCATGTTTTAATTTTCAAATATTTAGATACATGGTACACAGCCCTTCATTTATGTGCTTACTTTGGACTCCACATGCTAAATGTGAGCCTGATGTAAAACAAAACCACATCCAAGAGGAATCAAATGGAACCATTCTAGCCATAGAAGTTTAGGTTTATCACTAACTCTGTAGTAATGGGGAACTGAAGATTTGAGTCCTGCTGCATATTCTTTAGAATTTGTTAGAAATACTTCATACTTCAAACTTGTCCTCAATACAAAATAAATAATTCTCAATTAATGGTTTTTTAATGTGAATTCCCAAGGTAAATAACCCCTCTAGGTATTTGTATGCTTTCATGCTTTTGGATCACACCTGACTATTAAAGTTAGTATCTTAAATCTTGAAGTAGGGGAAACCAGACAAGTAAATTCATTGCAAAAAAAAAAAAAAAAAAAAACAGTGCCTCCAAAAGGCACAATGATATTCCCGTGTCTGAATATCCTATGCTTTATAGTAATTTCTACCAAGTGTTTACTCATGCAATGATGGAGAGACCTGTCTACAATACTGCTTCTTACTGATTATGTGGAAACATTTTTCATATCAAAATTTCTTATAGTGTTCTTCAGTGAAAAGCCTACTTCATGATAACAAAGCAAAACAAAATGAAAACAAGTTTTCAGGAAATGCTTTGATAAGAAATTCTGAACGAATAGCTTCAAGCAGATACTTCTCTGACGTCTTGTGTGTTATCTTAAAAAATATTGAATATTTTTGATCTATCCAATAAAATAACTGTGGTTGATAGATATATGTATATTGATAACATATGATATACATTGATATATCTATCAGTGTATGTACATGATATACATATGTATATATATGGATACATATATGTTATGTATGTATATCAATATACATATGTATGTACATATGTATGTATATTGATATATGTTGATATATAATTAAATATATTTATACTAAAATATATTTATATTTTATATTTATGTAAAAACATTTATATTTATAAAATGTATCTATATTTTATTATAGATGTATATTATATGATCTTCTATGTTAAATATATTTATTACATAAATATATTGGATATGTGACATGCATATAATAAATATATATTTATTATAATATATATATATAAATAAATAAAATAATAAAATAGAAGTATTAGCTCAGGAGTTAGACTCAGGGTTAAATTCCATTTTTGCCATCTACCATTGTGAAGAGAAAGTTTCAAAGTCGCTCTTTGCCTCAGTTTCCTACCTTGAAATAGAATAAATGTACTTACCTCATGGGTTTTTGAAAGAATTAAGTGAATTAATACAAGAAATTTTCTTTAAACATTACCTGGCACATGAATATTATATGCTTGATAAATAAAATATGTACTCAATATTATTATAGCTCAATAAATATTAGCTTTTAGCTATTACTGTGTAACAAGGCACTGCAAAACCTAGTGACTTAGAATAACAACCACCATTTCACTTTCTCACATAGTTTCTGTAGGCCATGGATTTGGGAAGGGTTCGGTTGATTGGTTCTGGTTTGAGGGGTTGTAGCTGAAACAATAAAGGGCTGGAGTAAACTGGGAGTTGACTGGACAGTTCTTTTCAAGAAGTCATGAGTTGTCCTTTTGTTCTCACGTGTGGGCTATTTTGGGCTTCCTCACAGCATGGCTGCTTCAGGGCAGTTAGCTTACAAGCATAGAGACTCAGGGCTCCAATTGTGATTATTCAGCAGCAAGGTGGAAACTAAATTGTCCTTCATTACCTGGTCTCCAAAGTCAGGCAGCATCACTTCCACTGTACTCTTTTTGTTGAACCTGTCACAAAAGCCCAGCTGGTTTCAAAGGGAAGGGTTATAAATTTTACCTTTCAATAGATAAAGTTGCATTGTAAAAGGATTATGTGGGTTAGGAGACACTATCTAGGCCATCTTTAGAAGACACAATCTGCCACAGCTATTACTATTATCTAGTGCTTTCTTGACAGTCACAAACCTCAAGAGGCTATAAACAATTGAAGAAACATCGTTCGAGCATATTTCTCTCATGAAATGAAATGAAAATTGCCTCAATAAGGCTATTGCCTGGTGCTAAGGAGCAGTCAGCTCCGTGGAATTTTCTCACAAATGGAGATAATTCTATGTTGTTGTTGAAAGAAGATAACATAGTTTGTCGATATCAGATGCAAATGTGTCCTACTTCATATTCTGGTAATATTGGAGTCTAATGTGAATTATTGTTTAAAAGGAGAGTCATTTTTCCTTCTTAAGATGGTATGCTCTGGAAATGTCTTTGGACATTGTATTCATCTACAAAGAAGGAAATGCATTTTCTTCCAACATTAAAGACCCAAAACTATCATTTCTTCTGGATGCCAGACATTCAAGAAATCTGGCACTTTTAACCCAAGAAATCTCTCTATAGAATGAAGTTATTAGTTTTCCCAAAGTCAACTGAAGAATCTGAACACAGACATTATTCATGAATACTGAGCACAGAGAAATTTCTAGGGAAAAAAATTTCTATACATTGTCTTTCTAGTTCTCCTCTTTCCAAGCTCAGATAAGTGATATAGTTTTGAGGCAGTAAAGGTTTATTAGTGCTCTGATAATTTTTGTTGCCAATAAGCTGTTGATGACTGTCAATATAAGAGCTTTACCCTTTCAGCATCATTTTTTCTTAATTAAAGACTATTGGGAAACAGTTGACCTTGAACAATATAGGTTTGAACTGTGCAGGTTCCAATTAGATTTTTTTCCATATAGACAGTACAGTACTGTAAATGTATTTTCTCTTCCTTATGATTTTCTTAATATTTTTTTCTCTAGTTTACCTTATAAAAATACAGTAGATAACATACAAAATATGTGTTAATTGGCTGTTCTGGTAAACAGTAGGCTATTAATAGTTAAGTTTTGTGGGAGTCAAAAGTTATACACTTAATTCTGACTGCACAGGAGGTTAGTCTCCCAACCTCCATGTTCAAGGATCAACTGTAGTTAAAACAGAAATGTGAAAAATAAGTATTCATGTAATGGAAATGCCTCAGAATCAAAGAAATGAGAAACTGCTCTGTGGGAAAAATAGTCTTCTGTGTCTCGTAAACTCTTGTCGTTATACAGTATGCTTAAATCAAAGGACGGAAGTAGTTGGTGACACATTCTTGTTGCTAGAGGAGAAATCTTCTAAATTTGAACTTAACAAAAAGAAAACACATATGTAAAAACTAAATCCGTTGATAGTCAGTAATAGCATATTTGTTTCCTCAAAAATGAATTATATGGATTGCAAAATGACATATACAACTGACTATCATCATATTCAAATATAGAAAATGGCACACATGCACAAACACAAAGATTGCATAGAAAACTCTGGAGGACTAAAACATAGGAAGTTGAAATGTCCTCAGTAGATGCCTTTGGGAGAGGAAGTAGAATTGCAGTCATGAAAGAATCATGAAAGGGAAGTTTTCACTTTTCATTTTCCCGTATAAGTTGACCCTTTTGTGGGGGAGGGGTGTAAAAATATTATTCATGTTTTATTTTAAAAATAGTAAGAATTTTGTGTGTATTACAGCTTTGGTTTGTGTCAAGATCAGGGCATATTTGAGGCACCTGGGTGGCTCACTCACCTGGTTGAGCATTCCACTCTTGGTTTCACCTCAGGTCATGATCTCAAGATTTGATTCGTGAGTTTGAGCCCTGCGTTGAGCTACGTGCTTGGATTCTCTCTCATTCCATCCCTCTCTCTGCCCTCCTGTGCTCTCTCTCTGTCTCTGTCTCTCAAAATGAATAAAGAAACTTTTAAAAATCAGGGTATATTTGTTACTAGGTAAAGATGTCTATTTGGCATTTATTTCACAGGAGAACACAATACTATTTTAAAAGGGTAAAAGGATATAATTATTTCTAATTGGAATTCCACAACCGAAAGCAAAACAATGAAACCATTACTTCTCAGGCTATTTCCTTCTCCAAACTCCTTTGTTTTTCTTTTTCTTTCTTTCTTTCTTTCTTTCTTTCTTTCTTTCTTTCTTTCTTTCTCTCTTTCCTTCCTTTTTTCCTTCTTTCTTTCCTTTTTTCCTTCTTTCCTTCCTTCCTTTCCTTAAAATTCCGGTGTATCATTTATCTTTTCCTGTGTAAGAACAACTCTCCCCGCTCCTCCCACCCCAGATACTTAGTGGCTGATAATGATAATAAGTTATTTATTATCTGTGATGCATCTGTGAGTTGACTGGACAGTGTTCTGCTCCACATGGTATTAGCTGGGTCACTCACATGGCTGCATTTTGCTGGCACATGGGCTGGGTTGTGAGAAGGTAACTGCCTCACCAAGGTCTGTAGACCATGGTCACTTGAGTCTTTTCCCATGTCGTCTTTCTCCTCTTGGTATCTCATCTTGGAGAGGGCCTCTCCAATTGGCCTCTGTCTGTAGCAGGACAGCCTGTACTTTACAGAGTGGCCACTGGGTTTTATGAAACAAGGTCAAGGCTGTCTGGGCTTTTAAGGGCTACTTTTGGGACTGCTCAAGGTTCCCTGGATTCCATTGGTCAAAACAAGTCACAGGACCAACCAGATTCAAGAAGGTGGCGGGGGATGGGTGGGGAATAAACCTCTTCTTGAAGGGAAGAATGGCTTGTGCACACAGGAAGCAGAAGAACAATTGATGATTGTCTTTGGAGCTATCTGCCACCTCCTCCATATCATCATTGCCTTGCATGAGCAAGCATCACTATGAATCCTGTGAGGGGTACTTTGATAGAAAACTTAAGTTCCTTAAGGTAGTTCTTGCTGTTGTAATAAATTCACCAAATCTTAGAGGCTTAAAACAATGAATTTATTTTTTGTTTACATAACAAGACCTGGTCAAGACAGCTTTTTATATACTTGGTAATTCAGGGATCCAGACTCCTTTGGTCTTACCACTTTTTCATCTTCAACATGTTTCCAAGTGAGCTGTGCTGGCAGGCAGTGATAGATGAAAAGATAAAGAACATGGAGATTCACACAGGCACGTTTTTATGGGCCGGGCAGAAATGGTTCCCTTCATTTCTACTCACATTTCACTGGCTACAACTCAGTCACATGGCTGCACCTAGTCCCACAAGGGAGCCTGAGAAATATGGGCTGGTGGCTGTGTGTCCAAAAGAAGAGGAAAGGGGCTTGGTGATTAGCTAGCATTCTCTACCACAAACTACTTCCCTACCTCTAAACAAAGGAAAGAAAGAAAGAATAAACTTTTTTGTTTATTTTTATTTATTTTGAGAGAGAGAGAGAGAGAGAGAACGAACATGGAAAAGGGCAGGGAGAGAGAGAATCCCAAGCAGTCTCCACACTGCCAGAGTGGAGCCTGACATGGGGCTTGGACCCACAAGCTTTGAGATCATGACCTAAGCTGAAACCAAAAGTCAGATGCTCAACTGACTGAGCCACTCAGGCGCCCGAAGAAAGAACTTCTTTCTGGTTATCAGTCATATTTGCCTCAGCAGTGGGAAAAACTTGTTCTTTTATTGGAATTTTAAAATAAACTGAACATGCTTTTTGAATGTTACGAGGCAAGATGTCTGTGTTAGAGATCAGGGAGATTGGTACAACGGTGTTGAACTTGAAAGAAAGCTGAATAAATAGAAATCTGAGTTTACCAAACATAAATTAGGGCATAAATACAGGCAAAAAAAGAAGATTCTCTTGTTTGATTTATGTATTTATCCAGTGATTTTTAAATGTGCTTGTTGACAAAAATATATAGCTGTCACAATTTTATTTTGTGGAGAGTACAGGCGTAGGGCACAGCTGTCTGAGCAGCAGGCACCAGAGTAGGATTCCATGAGAAGAGACTTACTGAGGAAACTGCCAGTGAGGGAATGTGTGAGATAACCAGAGGTACCCGAAGGGCTTTCACACTCTGGTGCAGGTCTGACCCCCCTGAGGGTGAGAGGGATAGAAAGAAAGGGAGGATAGAAGGAAGGAAGAAGGAAGGTATTAGACTGCAGTGCAGTTTTAAGAGTTTCAGCAAGGCCGACAGGGAGCCCTCTGGCCAAAGTACTCCCAGCAGTGAATTTGCAGGAATGGGTTCAGGCAGCGGCTGAAGTGTGGCCCCATCACAGACTCAGTGAGGGACTTCAGAATGCAGTACCCTGGGCTGTTGCTAATTACGCTCCTAAGTTGGAGATCTGAGAGGTGCATGTTCATGGTTGCCATAGTATGTCTTTATGCCTTTATTCCTGTGGCCCAATTAGAAATTAGAGAGTGGTATCAAAATAGCTATTTAGCAGTTATTACAAAAGACATTTATGTTCACTTACTCCTTATCTATTTCCTGACTGGACCAGAGCAATAGTTTCAAAAATTCTAGTCGGGCGTGATTAAATTAATTTTTGTTTTTAGCCTAGCAGCATGCTTCTATACTGTTGGTGCCATAGGAGAATGTCTGATGTTCACCTCACTTCAAAAGTACTAAGAGAAAAAACACCCTAAATTTGCATCTGTCCCTTTCCATTCTCTGCTTAACCACTGTCAACACCAGTATCCTATTTGATAGGAAAAGCCTCATTTCTCAGACTAAGCTTCAACTCTACCTTCCTTTGCCTCTTTCATATTTTTGTTGTTTGTTTCATCACAACAGGGTGCTGGCAGTAACATATATTCTCAAATATAAATGATAGTTTCTTACCAGAAATCATTAAAGGACATGGAAAATTAAGCTACATTTTGAGCAATGGCACATGTAAAAGTGCTCAGTGACTTTGGGCTAATATGCTGTTTTCTTTTGAATTGTTTTAGAACAGGCTATTGAGGAGGGAAAATTCAGAACGCTGTGTCCTTGAATTACAGTCTTATTCAATTTTATTTTAATTCACGCGATGCAAAAGAATTTGAAATTAAAAAATATAGCAAAGGTTTTGGTATGTCTTTTCAAATGGATATTTCTTTTTTTCCCCTTAAACTATTGGATGGATAGAGGTAATGATCATAATCCAATCTGATTAACAGATAAACTTCTGCAGCGATTTGGATCTTAAGCAAATATATAATTGATTATAGGGTAGACTTATGGTAAAACTGTACTGTAGAATCAGTTGGCTGCCTCTGTGTAACTGAGCTGCCTTTCCTAATTTAATGTATTGGTCTGTCACTCCATCATCCTTTATGCAGAAGAAAAGCACAGTGCACTTAGTAATCTTAGAGAATTTGAGGTAGATCAGTTTGCCTGCTATTATTACTTATCTTCCCAGTCATCTTTGTGCTCATGACAGAGATGATAAATGGTTTTAGTAGGAACACATTGGCAGTAGGGGGAAAATAGCTCACTTAAAATGTCAAATGTAACAGCTATCTCTGTATGTGAAGACTAGTGTTCTCGTATAGGCTGAGAAGAAATGGAGAACACATCACTGATTCAGCATAAAGAATGCAAGATTCCATGAAAGTAGATGGGAAAGAAATGAACATAAAATGCAGTAGTGCTAAAACATATTATTTGATCATTCATTCATTCATTTGGCTTTTGCTATTCCAGGTGCCGGACAGATAGCAGAGAACACATAGAAAGATAAAGATTTCAGGGAGAAAAAAAATTGTATTCTTGATATCCAGGCATATATGGTTTCATCATAATATACACTTAAAAACTGAATTCCTGAAAAGTCAAGATGGTAATGACAACAACAGTGACCATTTTGAAGGTTCTGTGCTAAACATTTATGTAGATGATTTTGACAATGACTTTATTCAGTAAGGAGTTGTGGTTACTCTCATTTTACTGGCTGAAGAGATTGGAGCTTTGAGACATCTGAAGACATTTCCAGTTCCATTTGCTTTCAGAGAACGTCATGGCTATTGCTGCTGGTCTTCATTCTGAGTTAGAAAGAACGTGCCTTTCTCTCAACAATAGCCAAATTATGGAAAGAGCCTAAATGTCCATCAACTGATGAATGGATAAAGAAATTGTGGTTTATATACACAATGGAATACTACGTGGCAATGAGAAAAAATGAAATATGGCCTTTTGTAGCAACATGGATGGAACTGGAGAGTGTGATGCTAAGTGAAATAAGCCATACGGAGAAAGACAGATACCATATGGTTTCACTCTTATGTGGATCCTGAGAAACATAACAGAAACCCATGGGGGAGGGGAAGGAAAAAAAAAAAAAAAAGAGGTTAGAGTGGGAGAGAGCCAAAGCATAAGAGACTGTTAAAAACTGAGAACAAACAGAGGGTTGATGGGGGGTGGGAGGGAGGGCAGGGCGGGAGGGAGGGCAGGGTGGGTGATGGGTATTGAGGAGGGCACGTTTTGGGATGAGCACTGGGTGTTGTATGGAAACCAATTTGACAGTAAATTTCATATATTAAAAAATAAAAAAAAAAAAAAAAGAAAGAACGTGCCTTTGGTGAACTCTTACTCATGTTTATTTGAAGAGCCAATTCAAGTGTCTTCGGCACCTTGCTTTGGCCAGTCCTTAGTGTCCAGACCCCTATATTCAGATCTTCAGAGATTTCTCAGCAATGAATTGTCTTAGACTCAGTTAAGGAGCTCCGCCCCCTTCAGAACAGAACTCGGTAAATGTGGTGAGTTCTAGATAGACGCCACAGTTCTCATTTTGTCCAATCTGCATCTGTGGTATGCAGAGCTGCAAGTTCTGAGGCTCTGTAGGGAGTCATTTCTGGTTTCCCATCAAGATACCATTGGAAAAGAGAGGACAGAAAAGTGGGACGATGTCAATGCAGGAGTTCTATGCGGTGGAAGCATGGCTAGGACTTTCAAAGTAAAATATGTAAACAGAACTGTTTGAAGAAGACTACCAAGTGGCGCTGAACAAGTCACACATGGTATTTGGTTTTCTGCAGCTACGAAAACCAAGTCCAGTCTTTGAGAATCCCTGGGGTAAATGTTCACAGGGCGAACACAGAAATCCCTTTTACTTACATGATGAGAGCCCATTACCTGCTGCCTAAGGCTACGGTTACAGGGATGAAGGTTACTAAGGAGTACATCAGCCTTTTATTCATAGTTGATGTAAAAACAGCAACAGCAATAACCCATCATCACTTCTGAGTTAACATATTAAAGGGAAGAATATATGGAGATTTAGGGGAAAAATTGTATATGTATATATATATATATATATATATATATATAGAGAGAGAGAGAGAGAGAGAGAGAGAGAGAGAGAGAGGGAGAGAATTTAATTATCATGTATGGATTTAAAGTTTAAAAAAGAAGAGCAAAATGTGAGTAGGTATGTATATGTGAGCAGTATACATACTGAACCTATAAAGGAGTTTCTTTGCTTAGGGAATTAGAATTCAATACTGTTGGTGAGATGACAATAAAGGTTTTTACATAAACATATGTGTTGATTGTGATTGTTTTAAGGATAAACTCTTGTACTCACTACATAATAAAAGAAAAAAAATATATAAAATTATTTTACAAGTAAGATAGTAGCCCAAGATGTATTTAGTTTTGGGTGGTTAAATAATTTGCAGATTATGCATTTTGGCATCCTCCCCAGTGGTGGTTTTTTTCTTGTGAGCAGTTTTATTTTATATAGTAATTGTCGGGGGTTTTTAGTGCCATGATTGATAGCTTGGGGTAAAAAAAAGAAGTTGTTTCTGAATGACAGAAAGTAACATTAAATATGATGAAAACTTCTCTGAATATTAGTAAATAGGGTACCAGTGAAATGACATTTTGGAAAATATTTTGATTTCAAGTCAATTAAGGATAATGCTAATCTACATAAAATAAATGAATTACATTTTGATTATAAAAATTATTGCTCGATATGTCATTTAATGTATCTTGCCATATTTTATCTGAAATAAAATGCATCCAAGATGTAGGCTGGTAATTTCAGACATCTAATTAGTTTAAACACCTATTTGGCCATATAATGGTTGATTATTAGAGCATCTTTGAATGGCTCATTTAGCTGAGCACATTAATAGATACTCTAATTCCATTTCAAAGTGCCTGATGATAAGGAAATGGTGTAAGACAGATTCTGTGTTAGGTGTTCATTTTTTTTTAATGTTTATTTATTTTTGAGAGACAGAGAGAGAGAGAGAGAGAGATCAAGTGGGGGAGGGACAGAGAGAGAGGGAGACATAGAATATAAAGCAGTCTCCAGGCTCTGAGCTGTGAGCACAGAGCAGACTTGGGGCTCAAACCCACGAACCATGAGATCATGACCTGACCTGAGCCGAAGCTGGATGCCTAACCAACTGAGCCACTCAGGTGCCCCTGGGTGTTCATTTTTTGAAAATCTGCAATTGTGGGAGACTTCTATGCTCTACAGCTGGTAGTCAGTTGGAGGATCACCTTCTATTTAGTGGGTATTGATTTGTCTGGATAAGTAGTATTAAAAGTTTCACTTTCTTCCTTCCATTAATAAAACATTAATAAATGTTTTCACAGTTCTAGCGTTTGAACAGTGTAGAAAGTTTTGGTATTCTGAATAAAGTTATATGTGCCTTAGGAGGGTCATTTCATGTTTGCTTAAAATTCTTACAGAACAGTTTATGAAAACGTGGGAGAATGGAACTAATACCCCGACATTAATTTTCCTCTCCTGAAGTTGCTTAATGACCAGAAAGATTCCCAAACACTTAGAATTTGAGCTCGGGACTTTTGTTTTTTTGACACAACTATTTGTAAATATTTAAAAACAATAATTTTTTTTGCATGATTAATAAAGTATTCTTTGGGTTTCTACTATGATCAAGGCACTTTGTATTATATGGACATCCACAAAACAAAGAGATGTGGTTCAAACATTAATATTCTCTTGGAGATTATTAGTTAATTGGGTGTCTTTTATGTTTTCTCTTTAAATAGGTACACTTAAAATAATTTATAACTCAAGAATTAGTAAAATTAGGAACAAATTTTTAATTAATACCATTCTAGTCTTTTTCTTAATTGAACGGACTAATTTTCTTGATGAGTCTAATGTGAATGGGGGAGAACTTTTGGGAAAGCTGATTAGGTGTAAGATTAAAAATGTTTAGAGCTTTAATCTTAGATCCTGCAGTGGCTATAAGTAGTAACCATCATGCATCGTAAAATGGTAATACAAACTGATTGATGAATTATAGTTTCAGGTATGTTCAGACATACAACAATGGAAATTGCCAAGGCATGTGAAAGCATTACTATTCTGTAATTTTGTGCCTCATTCTTTTAAGGATATTTTATTATTTTTCAAGGTTATGTTTTTGAGGGAGATCTGAATATAACATAAATGAGACGTGTAGATGGGTACTGTAACCAGAGAGGCAAGGATTGAGTTGGGATTGAAAAGAGATTAGGCACAACTATAGGATTTTGTTCAGTTTGATGTCTCCTTTGCTCTCTCTTTCTGATCAGATGCTTTGGGCCCTCAGTGATATTCTGAAAAAAACACGATTCCCAAAAATTGGCCACTATAACTCATGTGGACAGAGAACCAATGACAAATGTTAAAAGTCTCCAAAAGGGTAATTGAAAGAAGAAAAGATGTAAAGATAGGAAGCAAGATACAGAGAGATTAAGATCCTGGAATTTGGAGCCATATATACTCATTTCTTAGCTTTATCATTTATAAACGTGACCTTGGCTAACTTATTTAACCTCTTTGAACTTGGTTTTATTATTTGTAATCTGTGGCTAATAATAGTAATGACTTTATTGTGAGGATTAAATTAAATAATCCAGAGACTGTGTAGCACATAGTAATCACTAGATATATGTAAAATGTTATTACTATTTATTATTATGTACTTAAAGGATGGCAGAAGAATAAGGGAAGGCTGGTAAAAGCAGGAAGAAGAAGGGAAATTGAAATGAGAGGTAGCGGGGCGCCTGGCTGGCTCAGTCGGTTAAGTGTCCGACTTCAGCTCAGGTCACGCTCTCGCGGTCCGTGAGTTGGAGCCCAGTGTCGGGCTCTGTGCTGACCGCTCAGAGCCTGGAGCCTGTTTCGGATTCTGTGTCTCCCTCTCTCTCTGACCCTCCCCTGTTCATGTTCTGTCTCTCTCTGTCTCAAAAATAAGTAAACGTTAAAAAAAAATTAAAAAAAAAAAAAAAGAAATGAGAGGTAGCACTATATACCTTGGAGCCATTTTTGAAAGTGTAGTCAGGTTAGAAAGTTATTATTGACTCCTTGCTGTTCCATAGGAATTGTTTTGTAAGCAATACTTAGAGTGTTTGTCCTGTGGGGCTTAAGGTTATTAATGGATTTCACTGCCTGTCGCCTGTTCTTTTGTACTAAAGAGCTCTTGAGGCATAAATGGCTTCTCTGCCCTTGTGCCATGGATATAGATCTTTGTCTATTTCATTGATAATGGGAATCAGGATCCCCAGAGGAGTAGATATTTTGACATAAGGAAGACTGAGGGGGAATATTTGGGGACAGTTCACTGCAGCTTTAATTAAAGATTTTTGAAAAAAATTCCAAAAGCATGCTCTAGGATAGATCTAAGGAGAAGGAAGAGAGAAAGCAGATCTGAAGACGGACTACCTGATAAGGGGGAAGGCCATGGCCCTTGACAAGGACAAGATGAAAGAAGAGGAAATAAGATAGTGGAGCTGAGACAGAGGAAGTTGATTATGTATTATATTTGGACGTCAGAGAAGATTTTTCTTTACAGTGTCCAAAGGCCAGTAACTTATTTTTAAAATTTAAATCAACCTTTAATTTTAGAATAGTTGTGGATTTACAGAAAAGTTGCAGATGTGTAACAGGGGGTTCCCATACACTCCTCACTGAGCCTTCCCTATTGTTTGCATGTTACATTACTATGCAACCTTTGTCACGACTAAGAAACCAATATTGGTACATTACTGTTAACAACACTTGTGTTCAGATATCACTAGTCTGTTTTCTGCTCCAGGATCCCGTACAGGATGTCACATTACATTTACTTGTCATATCTCCTGAGACTCCTCTGGTCTGTGCCAGTTTCTCAGAGTTTCTTGGTTTTGAGGACTTTCACAATTTTGAGGGGGTATTGGTCAGGCATTTTGTAATCTCCTTCAGTGGGGATTTATTTGAAGTTTTTCTCCTGATTAGACTGGGGTTATATGTTTTGGGGAGGAAAATCATGAGGTAAACTGGTACTCTCATCACATCCTGTCGAGGAGACATGCTATCAACATGACTTACCATGGAGGATGTTGACCTTGCTCACCTGGCTGACGTAGTGTTTGTTAGGTTTCTACGCTGTAGAGTTTTCTTTCCCCTTTCCATAGGTGAGCCCTTATGCTCCACCTCCATGAGGGCAGAGTATATACATAAATTATTTAGAATAGTTGATTATAAGAGATTTGTCTCTCCTCTATTTTATTTTATTCAATCATTTCTTTAAATCAGCATAGACTTAGGGATATTTATTTTATACTTTAGGTTATAATGCAGGGCTTAGTTATTTATTTTGTTGTTCAAATTTTTCCAGTTTGGCCACTGGGAGGTGTTTCAGTTGGCCACTGTGTTCTTTTGACATGCCCTATGTTGCTGTTTTTTGTTTTTTGTTTGTTTGTTTGTTTGTTTTAACATTTCCTTACCTTCTAGTACTACAAGATGCTCCAGGATTATCATTTTTATTTCACGCTCCAGCCCTGGAATCAGTCATTTCTCCGAAGAACCCTGTGCCTTTCATTGAAGGCACATGTTGTGAGAAACAACTTTGTTGACTAGAGTAAAATGTTTATGTGAAGTTAATTTTGTCTTTAGTCTTGTAGTTTCTGGTCAAAGTATCATTCTCTAAAGTTACTTAGATTAGCACTTTTTACCCATTCTCTTCAGTGAGGTTATGTATATGTGTGTGTATGTGTGTGTGTGTGTGTGTGTGTGTGTGTGTATGTGTATGTGTGTGTGTGTATGTATGTATGTATGTATATGTATATATATATGTATATATGTATTCTTTTGTCACAGTCTGCATTCCATGTTAGGATCCTCCAATTCCCTGGTTGAGTTTTAAGAAAATTTGCATACATTGGCTCTCTGTGTTATAAATTTCTGCAGGTTTTTGATGTATGCACGGTGTTATATATCTAGCATATAGATGAGTTCTGCCAGCCCTAAAAAATTCTTTGTGTTTTCCCTGGTCAAATAGGCCTCCCTTCCCAAACTTCTGGCCACTACTGATCTGTTTTCTATCCCTATAGTGGTGAGAGAGGGCATTGCTGCCTTGTTCCTGATCTTAAGGGAAAGGATCTAGCCTCTCACAATTAAGTATGATATTAGTTCTGGGTTAATTATGTATGTATGCATGTACAGGAGGCCCACAGAGATATGAAACTCGAAGTAACCAGAGAAGGAAGCTTTTATACCTTTAAGGCAAAGAAACAATAAGTTTGCGAAGAATTGACAAGACAAAGGAGTTTGGGCTAGGAGTGGTAAGATGGTGAAGAAGTAACAAGATACATTTATATAGCCTTCTTCTCCCTGAATTACCTGTCTTTAGTGATAAGGATGTCTTCTACTCTCCTGGTACAGGGAGGGTAAGTTTCACATGGGAGACTTATCTCCTGCTTTCAGTGTGAGGAAGAAGGGGCAAAGCATCCTTGGTCTGGCTGTTTCTCAAGTACCTTTAATTCGAAATAATCAATATGCCAAAATGGCATGTTTTGGGGTGACATATTTTAAATTTTTTTATTGTTTATTATTTTTGAGAGAGAGAGAGAGAGCGCACAAGCAGGGAAGGGGCAGAGAGAGAGGGAGATACAGAATCGGAAGCAGGCTCCGGGTTCTGAAAGCTCAGGACAGAGCCTGACGTTGGGCTTGAACTCAGAGACTACGAGATCATGACCTGAGCTGTAGTTGGCTGCCCAAACGACTGAGCCACCCAGGCGCCCCTGGGGTGACATTTTAACCCCCTACACTGATTTGTGTTAAATGGCCTTCTATGGTGGGCTCTCTGACTCACAGATTTCACATGACTTCTAACCTTATTTCAAATGGTGCCAATGAGATTTTGGATCAGATCTGTATAGTTTCTTTGAATATGTTTTCTCAAATACTTAGAGTTCAATGAACTTAAATTTGAAGTCATTTTTACAGATAATTAAAAAAAAGTTTCATCCAAGTTTGTTTTCCATTGTGCCTTCCTCTTCTCCAGTCAACTTATTTGAAGTTGAGCAAAATGTATATCAGTTGTCCATTTTCCTCCTTAATGCAGTGCTTATAGGCTGTTTATCTGGAAAGAAGAGACAGATGTCACCCAGGGTGGCCTCTGCTATTTCACTTGTAGCTTCTGGTCATGTCCCCATTCCTTGATTTCAAGCAGCAATGGCTTAGTTTAGGGTTTCCATTGTGTGACCTATATCATGGGTACACCTTTAATTCCTTGAGTTTTATTTTTTTTATGTTACAAAAGCCAATTTCCTTTGAAAATGATGACTCTGTTTTCTCAAGATTGTCTCTGCTACTGAATTAATAACGTTTACAAGCTTTCCATTTGATTTCCTTTCTGGAAGAGTCCAACCTGCTTATCTCCTTAGAAATAGTACTTGGAGCTCCAAAGACATTTCTTTGACTGGTGTTTCCTTTGAACTTAAAGAATTTTTTTTCTCAAAAATATCTTCCAGTTAAATAATGGCAATGTCTCTGAATATTAATTAGTTTTCACAATTCTGTTATATCTCATCATTACATGTACATTTTAGTGTTGTATTGCATATATTTTGAGGTATGACTTATATAGGGAAAATAACTAATAATATATTAAGTATTACATGTTCAGTCCCTCTCATAAAATGTTATGTTGAACCAGCAAAAAAGACATGTATTGTCATATTATTTTAATGTTAATGGGGTGGTATGGTGAAAATAACAAAATCTATTTTAATATGGAGGGTCTGTTCATACTGAGTAACTTCATAATATACAACAATATTTCACATAAATATATAATTCTTTAATTTAGAATTTACAAGTTAATTATTTTTTTAAACGGTGCCAGTGTAGTTTGGGTAAGTCTTTTGTTATCCAATTGAAATTGAGATTTTTTTTCTGTAGTTGATTTATATAGCTCAGATATTGGCTGTAGAAAGAGCTGAATCAGATGAGCCCAAATACCAAATCAGATGAGCTCAAGTACCAAATTTTCCATGCTACAGTGCAGTATTTTTAAACCTGCTTACAGATGACCAATAAAACATTACCTTGCTTCCATTTTGAAATCACTAGTTTTTCCTGATATTGCTCCATTTTGCTCCATTTCAAGATCATTTTAGTGTATAAAAATTTAGTTTCGTTCTACTGTGCATGATGTAGGTATTTGGTGCCCTGGAGGATATTTTTTTAAATTAGCATTTCATTTTTAGCAGATCCAAAATAAAACAATTAAAGTCTTCTCCTTGATGTTCGGAATGAGCTGGCATGAGACAAAAACAAAAGAAGGTTGGCCGGCGTCATTGCTGCATTTGAAAGCCTCATCTGAACACGCTTTTATAGGCTCTTGGCTACTCTGTACTACTGGCTGGGAACCACTCTGGCAATTATCAAAGTTGTGAATTAGAAATTATGCAAAGCTCTCTCAGACAATCTAGGACACCAATGTACTTTATTTTTAACAAATGACACATAAGTGTAAATTATTTATGATAAATCTTCACATTACACTAGTAGGTGTCTCCTGTACCTTTATTAGGACATCTCAGTACTGTGAAATTTCCTTTCAGTTGGTTATATTTAATTCTGCTGATGTCTGGCATGAGAATGTCTGCTTTTATTATAATTATTAGGCTTTATTTTAACTTGCTAGAAGGGGTTTAGACAAGTAAAACAGTACATGTTTTACATTGCTCAGGGAGTTGTTAGGTTACTTCTAAAATACTTTCTTAAAAAAAGTATTGGAAATGAAAATAATTGCAAAATAGTTTTTAAAAAAGTATCATAAAATAGCAAATGTGGGGTTCATTTTGAAAGGTACACTAATTGATGGAAAATAATATATTCTTTTAAAATAAATTATCTGTCATCTATATATATGACTGTTTTTATAATGACTATCACTGTTGGATTTGGCATTTTGGTCAGTTGCTATTTTGGCACCAAGAAATAATTAGGAAGAGGGAATGATATCTTATTTAAGCATCATTCTATTCTGGGATCTTGCCTGTTGAAATCTGAATGTGTCAATTTCTGTTTACTATCTAATGTATAAATTTCATTTCAGAATTGCTGTCGTATTGTTGTTTCTTTTAAAGCTCTGAGCATATCTCTTCCTTGATCAAAGACTTGCTTTCCATGTCCCTCATTGCACATAGAATAAAGTTCAAAACCCTTACCCCTGGCCCTTTAACACCTTGGATCCTAACTCATGGCCTGTTTTCTGCTCAGACTACTCTGTCTGCTTGGAATGCTTTTACCCATCTCTGTATGTTCAAATTTTATCTATCTCTTTAGGGATCCATTTAAATGCAAACCTTCCATTATGGTCTCTTTCAATCTCAGCACTGGACTCAAGACTCCACTTGCTCTTCTAGGCACTTTACATATGTGACACAGATATTTTAAATACATTAGACTGTTGAATTTCATTTCTTCTTCAATCATGTTGGCTTGTAGTCTTCCATTTCAAGGCTGAGCCATGAGCCCGTGGTGCCACTGGTACAGAACCCAAGTATTGGCCCGATTTAAACCTCAAAGGTGACTTCTTGTACTGATACAATGGTCTTTAAATCCACGCCTTGTGGAGATTTCTTAATTTCAAAGATCCTCTTTTACCTAATCAAGAGCCATGTCTGGGCCTCCAAATCATGGAGGCTTTTCATGTTAGGGTTTTTCATATGAGGGAACTCTTGATGTGATATAGGAGAGAAAAGCTTATCTCATTTGTTTGGGGGCATAAAGATGAAAGGTGGGAGGAGAGAGAGAACATAAGTAAGAAATAGGCATTTATATTTTTCTGCCTTTCAGGGTAGAACCCAGAGGTTGGAAATATCCACATAATTATGAAGGAGCATGAAAAATTAGGGGAAGAGTCTAGTGGTATGTTTCCTTAATAAGCCTCTAGGAAAGGCTCCATTCTCAGCATCGCATAGTCTAGATGAAATGACATGGACAGAGAAAAAAGGCTTCCTAGATGAGACAGAAGAAGCCCTCCTGCCTTCCCATGGTCTTTGGGGTACACAGAGGATTCATGGGTTTAGAGGAAGAAACAGGTGTGGAGAGGCTACCAAAGGCAGGAACCTCTGAGCAGAAGAAAATGGCGGGGACAAGGATTTCAGCCAAAGGTAAATCATGGTACCACAAAAGCTCAAATGGGGCCATTGCATCTCAGTGTCATTAATGCAGGGAGCAGGCTTACTCAACCACTTCACAGAAGGGACCATTAATTTAATTTAATTTATTTATTTTGAGAGAGACAGAGACAAAGTGAGCAGTGGGAGCGGCAGGCGCAGAGAGAAAGGGAGAATCCCAGGCACGCTCTGCCGTGTTAGTGCAGAGCCTGTTGCAGGCTGGAATTCACGGAACTTTAAGATAATGACCTGAGCTGAAATCAAAAGTCTGATGCTTAACTGACTGAGCCACCTAGCGCCCCACAAAAGGAACCATTAAAGGGGGTGCCTGGGTGGTTCAGTCAGTTGAGCATCTGACTCTTGATTTTGGCTCAGGTCATGATCTCATGGTGGTGGGGTCGAGCCATGCCATGAGCCTGGTTGGCATTCTCTCTTTCCCTCTCTCTCTCTGCCACCTCCCAGGCTCACATTTGCATTCTCCCCCCCACCCCCCTCTCAAAACAAGACAACAAACAAATAAACAAAACAACAACAACAAAACAACCTGAAAGGAACCATTAAAGCTTTCAAGGCTCCCTTCTACACATCTACTACAGGGACATACTTAGCATACCCCATCCAATGTTCACTGATGCCATTTTGGTAAATAGAAACAAGGGGGAAAAAACTGGAAGGATGGACTATAGTTTGAATCTTACATGTCTTTTTCTTTTTTCAGCCAATAAAAATTGATTATTAATTGTTAGTATTTTTTTAAGGCTTCTAGATTCTCCTTCCACTATTGTCTAGCGTTAGAGGCTTGTGAGAAGATTAGAATAATTAGAGTATAAAGCAGCTACATACATTGTTTCATTTTGTTTGGCCAATCTGCATTTACTGGGAGTGAAATGCTGAACTTGTTACAATGTCATGGTAACAATAATCTTGAGTCTAGGAGATCTCAAGACAAGAATTTCAGAGCAAGTCATTTATTGAGGGAGGTGAATCCAGGAAACCACAGGAGAAAAGTAAGACAGGGAAGAGCAGGAAACCAATTAGGTATAATTAAGCAAGTTAATATTATGTGTAGCTCTTAAAAAAAGTTATGGGTGGCTCTTAGGTTGGTGAGCTCAAGACTGATTACTAGTGAGTGAGCCTAGCATTTGCAATTAAGTCAGTAATTCTCACCTAATATGGTCTCTTGGTTTTGGTGTGGATCATGTAGCCTGACATCAAGTAACTGACTTATTGTTTACTATCAAGGCTTTTGCCTTGTCAATTTAGAAATATATTTTAATAATGATTAGGAATTAAGTAGGAAATATAGGGGTAATGCTGTTACTTGACTTAGCTATAGAAGCTAGGGAGGAGCTATTCTAGATATTCTAAATTATTCCTAACCCACTTAGATCACCAGAAGCTTTCTTGTTGGAACATATTATCTCAGTTCTTTTTAGAACCACCTTCACTAAACTGTATTTTATGACTATTCCTTTAAGGTTTTTGAAAAAAAATGGCTATACAATTATACTAATGGTTACCATTTATAGAAGTCTTATGTTTTGGGCACCTTGTTAGGCATTTTAAATTGAGTTCTGGCAAACCTATCAGCATAAATTGTGGTCAGTAACACTTAAACTCATTGAATCGTTTTAAGATTAAAAAGCTCATGCATCTAAAGTGCTTGGCAGTAAGTAAGAAGTCAATATTTAGCATGGTAGTGATGATTGTCATTGTTGTTATTATTATATCTTATAATAATACATCTCTGTAGGTATGGCTCATTAAAAACTGTAGTTGGAAGCCCCAGAACTTCAAAATGCAATACTATGAATTCTTCTTTTTTAAAATTTTTTTTAATGTTTATTTATTTTTGAGAGACAGAGAGAGATAGAGTGTGAGCAGGGGAGGGGGAGAGAGAGAGAGAGAAAGAGAGAGAGAGAGAGAGAGAGAGAGAGAGAGATTGATTCTGAAGAGGTTCCAGGCTCTGAGCTGTCAGCACAGAGCCCGATGCGGGGCTTGAACTCACAAGCCGTAAGATCATGACCTGAGCCAAAGTCAGACACTTAACTGACTGAGCCACCCAGGTGCCCCTGTGAATTCTTCTTAATAAACAGAACCGAATATTGCATATGACATTTTTCCAAAAAGACAGTTGTGGAGAATAATGGTAGAGCTGTAGTTAATTAACTATATGTGAAATTGGATTTGTCTCACCAAAACAGGCTTGTTGGAGAAAAAAAGCAAGTATAAAAGTTACCCTATTTTTTGTGGCCTTCCCTAAAGATTCTGTTTGTTGATGGACCTCTTTAACTGTTGTAATAAGTTTGAATGCTTCATTGTACTAAATTTATTTATGATGGTGGCTATAATGAGAAGGAAGAAATGGCCAGAACCATTACCTGGTTGCTATTCACAGTGTTTAATCTTGGCATCTTCTTTGGAGGTCAAGGGAGTAAAAGAAATTAATTGGCTGTTTCTAATCAAAGAATGTCCCCTCCTTCAAATGTTCACATGAGGCTTTCTTCTAGGAACAATAAGCGGAGTTAGCAAACTTCCTTTTTTACTTTTCTCTTCCTCCTCCTCCTCCTCCTTCTCCTCCTCCTTCTTCTTTTTTTTTTCTTCTTCTTTTTAGCAAATTTGATTCTGAATGTGAAATAATGAGGTAAATAAAATCTGTAAAACAGGCAATTAGTGTAATAAGTGTTTTCTTTTATTTAAGAATGTTAGGGACTTTGGTAAACTTGGAACTCAGGAGGTTAAAAGTTACCCAAGGGTTTCCTCATAAATGGAGATAATGAGGGATTGGTATATTTATAAGTAGCTTCATATTTTCACTCATCTATAATTACAGATAATAATGAATGTATACATATATGCCTGGATTGATACAGGTTCAGAGCCTAGGGGAATTAGATTGTTTTTAAAAAAAGTTGGCTTTGATTTTTTTTCTTCCTGAAAAACCGCCTTTATCAACATTGGGGGAAAAAAGAAAACAACAAACAACTCACATGCACACACAATAAGCCAAACTCATCCCCTCATATTTATTTCTTCTCCAATCCTCCCTTTTACTTCAAGGTATCACAGAAGTACTTGTGTGGTACACTGTAAATGACCTTTGTAATTTTATTTTATTTAAAAAAAATTTAATGTTTATTTTTGAGAGACAGAGAGCAAGCAGGGGAGGGGCAGAGAGAGAGAGAGGGAGACACTGAATCCAATGCAGTTTCTAGGCTCTGACCTGTCAGCACAAAGCCTGATATGAGGCTTGAACTCACAAACTGTGAGAACAGGAGCTGAGCCTAAGTCTGATGCTTCACCAGCTGAGCCACCCAGGCACCCCAACCTTTGTTATTTTAAAATCTCAGTTATCTGATGGGGCTGGGAAAGTTAGCCCTACTTCGATTCTGAGGGAGATGACCCTGTGGCCTCCATAAGGAAGAGGGTTGTCACGGGGAAATAGAAATGGAGCTTGTGAGTACACACCGATAGCAATTCTGCCAAATGTATGGGACTCTTGGGGGTAAATGGTAGTGGAGGGGGAAAGCTCACCTCCAGATTCACCTCTCAAATTCCTTCTTTAATCTATCTACTCATGCACTTCAACAAATAATTGAGTACCTATGTGCCTGGCTTTGTGTTAGGTGCTAAGTTTATGGTGGTGGGCAAGAGAAACACATTGGTGCTATCATGGAGCTTACATTCTATTGGATTCTTTTAGGAAGGCTTCCTGATCATTTTGACTTTTATTCACTTTCCTCTTAATGATTTTCTCATTCATCTTTAATTAAGAATACTTAGTAAGTGCATATTAAGTGCCAGAAAGTCAGATATTGCTAATTCTTAATGAGACCAAGGCAAATTAGGTACCAACTCTATCCTCATGAAAAAGTTGAACAAATAAACCAATTTTGGCACAGTGAGAAAAGTGAAATGAGAGAGACATTCAAGGTGCTATGGGGCTGAAGACTAGGAGAATTAATTCTGCCTGAGTAGATCCAAAAGATTTGTAAAGGAGGAATATTGCTTCACTATCATCACAGTGCTCCATAAGAAATTACTCCAGAAGTCTGTGGCTTAAGCAGCCACCATTTATTATTGTTTGTGAATATCAGGGTTGGCTGGATGGTTCTGCTGATATTGGCTTAACTTGCTCATGTGTCTACCATCAGATGAGGGTTTAGGTAGGCAGTGTGGCTCTTATTGACTGAGGGTTATCACATATTTGGGGGTCAGCTGGCTGTCAGCTTCTGTAGGATGATCTTACCTCTTTGTCTTGTGTCTGTCACATCTCTTTATATTTTATTTTATTTTATTTTATTTTATTTTATTTTATTTTATTTTATTTATTTTTTAGAGGGGGAAGAGTGGCAGAGAGAGAGAGAGAGAGAGGAAGGGAGGGAGAGTGAATCTTAAAGAGGCTCCACGCTCAGTGTGGACCCTGTTGTGGGCTCGATCCCATGATCCTGGGATCATGACCTGAGACAGAATCAAGAGTTGGATGTTCAACTGACTGAGCCACCCAAGTACCCGATTTCTGTCACATCTCTTTACCAGGCTGCCTCAACATGATCTTACAGTGGAGGCAGAGGTGTAAGAATAAGCAAGAGAATAGGCCTTTCAAAGCCTTTGCTTGCATCACATAGGGGCATTTGTACCCCAATGTTTATGGAAGCACTTTCAACAACAGCCAAATTTTGGAAAGAGTCTAAATGTCCATCAACTGACGAATGGATAAAGAAGATGTGGTTTATATATACAATGGAATACTACTTGGCAATGAAAAAGAATGAAATCTGGCCATTTGTAGCAACGTGGATGGAACTGGAGAGTGTTGTGCTAAGTGAAATAAGTCAGGCAGAGAAAGACAGATACCATATGTTTTCACTCATATGTGGATCCTGAGAAACTTAACAGAAGACCAGAGGGGAGGGGAGGAGGGAAAAACAGTTACAGAGAGGGAAGGAGACAAACCATAAGAGACTCTTAAATACTGAGAACAAACTGAGGGTTGATGGGGGTGTGGGGGAGAAGGGAAAGTGGTGATGGGGATTGAGGAGGACACCTGTTGGGATGAGCACTGGGTGTTGTGTGGAAACCAATTTGACAATAAGTTTATATATATATATGTATACACACACACACACACACACACACACACACACACACACACACACACATAGTGCCTTTGCTATATATAAAGCCTTTGCTTGCATTATTTGTGCTAACATTCCCCAGGCCAAAGAAAACTACCTGCATGAGAATAGAATTAAACTCAGCATGAATTGAACATGCTGCCCGTAATGGGGAGAGTGAAGACGCAGCACCATCTACATCATCATTTTACTACAGGAAGTAGCAAATGGGCTGAACTTGGAAAGGTGAACAGACATCAGGTGAACATTCCAGGGTTATTAGGTATTAGCACAGGTGATGACACTGATTTCTAGTTTAGGGAGCCCCAAGGAAATTGATAGGATTGGAGGAAAGAATGCCTGTGTGAAATGGTATTTTAGGAATGGCAAGTTCTTTGCACTCTCAAACCTTTCTTGATGGTGCCTTTTGGAGTATTTTCCTTTGAGTACTAACTCCTGGTCATCCTTTAGGATTTAGCTCAAATGTCACTTCTGGAGACTGATAAACCCTAACCATGCCACAATTTGTATTATGTTTCTCCCTAAGCAGGTTATTTTAGGTCATGGCACCCCATCTTTACCATGCAATGCTTTTTATCACAGTTTGTAATTATATGAATATAGGCATCTATCCATCTAATATATGTCTTTTCACAGAAGAAGCTCCATCAAAAGCTCCATCAGCACACGTATTCTTTATTTACTGTTATAATTTCAGTGTTTGCCGGTGAATACCTAGGTATTCAATAATGGATAAGAGAGGCATCTGCGTGGCTCAGTTGGTTAAGCATCTGACTTTGGCTCAGGTCATGATCTCACAGCTCGTGAGTTCAAGCTCCACATCGGGTTCTGTGCTGATAGCTCAAAACCTGGAGCCTGCTTCAGATTCCGTGTCTCCCTCCCTCTTTGCCCCTCCCCTGATCAGACTCTGTATCTCTCTCTCTCAAAAATAAACATTAAAATTTTTTTGGATTTTTTTGGATAAGAGAGTGAATGAAAGACTGTAACTAGAGTGTTAGACAAGTGTTAAGCCAATCGTAAACAGCCTTTGTGCTGAGTAGAGGAGTTTGAACTTTGTCTTGGAAGGAGAGTTTTAAACAAGATGCTAACATGGTAATTCTGAAATTGAAAGAGACTGCATTATTAAAAGAATGGTTGGCACAAAATCTAACTGCAGGCAGGGAGACCATTTAGGAGGCTACTACAAACTCCACATGAGAAGTGACAAAAGTCTGGGCAAAGTATGTGGAGATAGAAGATTACACGGAGAAGAGAGGGAATCTATAGGACATGTTTTCTCATTGTTTGTTTGTCTCGTGTTCTGGATTTCTTACTTTCACAAATCATCATAAAGTAACAGAAAAGAACTAAAAACATGCAAATACATGTTTGATGAAACTAAAGTCTTGGAAACTCCAGACCATAAGATGTGAATAAGCACTGCCAAATGGTGTGAAATTAAAGAAGAAAAGTGTCAGAATGTACTGGAGACAGGGGCACCAGGTTGGCTCAGTTAATTAAGCTTTTGACTCTTGATTTTGGCTCAGGTCATGATCTAACGGTTTGAGAGATCGAGACCTACATTGAGCTCCATGCTGACAGCACAGAGTCTGCTCAGGAATCTCTGTCTCCCTCTCTCTCTGCCCCTCCCCTGCTTGGGCTCTCTCTCTTTTTCTCAAAATAAATAAATAAACATTTAAAAAAAGAAAGAGGATGGCTGTGGATGTAGACCTCAGACAACATTGAACATTGGCATATCAGTTCTTCATAGTAGTGGCATATCTGAGATTCAAAACTGATAATCCTCTCTTTCTCAAGTGGGAAGCAGATCGGAAGGTTAATGCAAGACTTTCTCTGGATTCAATTTTACTTGGAGTCATAATCGGCAGAGAAGACATGGTTCAGGGGGATGCAAACAGCAAGCCCTCTTTGCAGCAAATTATTGGAGGGACTGAGGGGAGGGAAGAGGGTCTATCTTGTGATCAGATCTACAGTGTTAATCCCTACTGGCTGCAAGAAATAAATATTAAGGCACTCACACCCAAACCTTTGTCATAAGAAAAATCATTGCTAGGAAGGAATATTGACCTTAGCTCCTCTCTGACAAGACAACATCCTCCATCCAATAGCCCAAGAGGAATTCATCTCATCGAAGATTAACAATAATGAAAAGAATGTATGCAATGATGCTATAAGACAAAAAGAGGGAAAATCAATGAAAGAATAAAAACACTTACCAGAAAATTGTTTCCCCAGAGTAGATGAAATATGTGACTAAACATATCAGTGTGAATTTAAAAAAATGATAAAGGGGCACCTGGGTGGCTCGGTTGGTCAAGCGTCCAACTTCAGCTCAGGTCATGATTTCATGGTTTGTGAGTTGGAGTCCTGCATCGGGCTGTCTGCCATCCGCGTAGGGCCTGCTTCAGATCCTCTGTCCTCATCTCTCTCTCTGTCCCTCCCCCGTTTGCACTCTCAAAGTAAATTAAAAAAAAAACATTAAAAAAATTTAAAAAATGATGATGACGCAGTCACCTTCATAACACCAAGGGTCAAAGTAGAGGTCAGACATAAATATAGGGGGAAATGCTTTCACTTGCCTTGATCTCCCCTTTCCCTGTCATTTCTAAGTCATGATTATTTGTTCCGATTCATTTTAAATCACATCTACACCTGAAACTTCATCTCATTCCTCCAGACCAGGAGTTCTCAACTGGTTATGAAGCCAGTGTCTGATTCCGGGGGTCTTTAGTGGGAGCCAGGAATTTGTATTTCCGAAATGCTTCCAAGTAATGGATACTGAAACTCCTGGTCCTAGTGCACTTTGAGAATCATTCCTTTGTTTCCTTTCTTGCTACTTGAGATAAATATTCCTTTACCATGACTTGTTCTGCCATCTTGAAGCTCTGGCATCAATCCTGCTCTGGCTGGTAGCCCACCTGGTCTTTGAGAAATTCCTGCAGGTGGGGCGGAAGGACAAGAATCCACAGGGAACCATAATTATGCAGGTTCTGGTATGGCTCTCTTGTTTCTGAGACACTTACAGGAGGATTTAGTCATTGAGATAGATCAAGGCTTCTTTCCCTTGAATTCCTGAGAAAGGGTAAGGAATTACTGTGGCTAGATGCTATTCAAAACATAAGTCTTGCTTTAAGATATTTCCCCATTGAAAATACATGATCCCAGTTCTGGAATTGTTTAGATACAGTTCTTAGAATGATAGGTCTTCACCATTAGGTTATGAAGGTCCTATTATTATGCTAATTTTTTAAAAAAAGTCTATTTATTTATTTTGAGAGAGACAGAGGCAGCATGAAGCGGGGAGGAGCACAGAGAGAGGGAGAGGGAATCCCAAGCAGGCTCTGCACTGACATCATGGAGCCCGATGAGGGATGACATGAGCTGAAGTCAAGAGTCAGATGCTTAACTGATTGAGCCACCCAGGCACCCCACCCCTATGCTAATTGTAAGTAAAGATTACTGAGGTGATCTATTTTCAGATCCCTAGAAAGAAAGATATATTCATAGAAAAAAAGATATAGTTGTATATTATTCACCATTGCTTGACTTCTCTTTCCCTCTACCTTTTCATTCATTTTGTTTACCACAAAGCATTTGAAGTGAAAATGGGTGTCAGAGAAAAGGACTCAAGGGCAGTAATGGCAGCAGGAAGAAATAGAGGATTAGCAGAGGAGGAAGGATGAAAGACAGCTAATGGGAAACCCAGGAGCAAGGAAGGGGAGAAGAGAGAACAGCTGGTGGGAGGAGCAGGGAAGGGAGAAGGCAGAGAGGCAAGGGACCAAAAAGGAAGTGGTCAGCTTCTTTATGAGAGCCAGAGCTTGCTGACTCAACGTGCTTTTCTCCTTCAGTGCCGCCATTTCTGGTTGAGATCACAGTCAGTGCACAGGCAAATACCATCAGCATGGAGAGCAGGCTAATGTGGCAGGGGAGGGAATCTGATGGTGCCAAAATGGAGTAAAAAGGCAAGGAGCAAATGACAACACATAGGTCAAGAGGACTCAGGGAAGGCAGAAACCAGTGTCCATTCACCTGATGGATTCCCTGAGCTGTAGGCTGCCCCCCACTCCTCATTGCTTCCTCTTCCCCTCTTCCAAGGTGGCATGCCAGTGGGTGCTCCAGCTTCCTGGAGTCTTTCCAGGAACGCTTTTGGCCACATCAGGCAGATCTACGCTGACTTTAATAACTGCTGGGGCTACTACTGGCAAAGTTTGATTCCTATACAGGCAGAAAGAGGGGTGGTATGTCCATTGTGCTATGATTCGAAGATGAAAAAGTCTACCTGCCTAGCTAATTGCCTGCAATGAAATAATTTGTTCAGTGAATTAAAACTTTGCATTTCCAAAAAGGTACATGTTAACCAAAATACATTAGAGTACAGGGAATAATAAGTTTAGCCAGTGGTAGCCATAAATAGATGTGTGAGAATGAATTGCTGGTATTTATTGAACCACTACTATTTGCTAGACAAAACTCAAGAGTTATTTTGTCCCAGACACTGCACTTGGCATATTTAAATATATAATAGGTTAATCTCCATAACAACTCTGTGGAGGTTAGAGGTAAATGAATAGAGTCTCCCTTTGGTATTTTATTCATTCAACATATATTGACTGTTTATACCAGCATAGTGCCAGGCCCTGGGGAATGTTAAGTGTGAATAAAATGTTCATCTCTCCTGCCTCCTTGGGTTTGAGAGCTGGTGAGAGAAAGTGAATTTTAAAGAAGATAATTACCATGTGTGGTAAGTGCACTTATGAGGGAAGTGGAGAGTGTCGAGGGATCACATACAAGGGCAGTAAATGCAGACTTAGGGACTAAGGCAAGAACTCCTTGGGGAGGGATCATCAAAGTAAGAGTAAGGCAGGGACAGGGGGCAGTGTCAGGAGTGATCCTTGCAGATGGAAAAAACATGGGCAAAGCCCTGGAGATGTAGAGCTGCTGTAGGACAACTGAAAAGGATTCTTTATAATAAAATGTAGGGAAAGATCCTCTGTGCTCAAGGCAGAGCAGGTCTCAAAGTGGGCAAGTCTTGCCCCTGAATCTAAGGGGGCCAGTCTTGTTTCTCCAAGACAGATTTTTTTTCCTGCCCAAGAGATGAGTCCAGTTCCTGGTTCCCAGGGTAAAGAGTAGAGGGGAAGTATCTCTAAGGTTGAACATCCCCAGGAGCTGACCTGGAGCCTTCAGATGGGCAATTGTGGATCTCCAGACAAAAATGTCTTCCTCTTATTTTCTCTTCCCCTAAATATATGTCTCCCTCCTTTACATTTATTTTCCTTATGAAATCTAAGACTCATAGACCAAAAGGGCATGATACAAATGCACAGGTAACAAATACTCATCAATGGATCACCAGAGTAGGACATGGAATGCTAGCAGCCACCCCAGAGTCCATAGAACTCTGGCATAGAATTTGGCATATTCCAAGCTTAACCCATCCAACCCCACTGTTCTGAGTTTTATGGGGAAATGTTTTCCTTGCTTTTCTAGATGGTTCACTCCCTAAAACACGTCCTAAACAATATTATAGTTTTTCTGGTTTCTGAATGTTATGTAAGTGTAATCATACTCTATGTATTTGGCTTCTTGCATTGGGCTTCTCTGCAACTGTCATCCATGTAATTGTGGGTATCTGTACTCCTTTATTTTATTGCTGTATGGTATTCCATAGCATAATATACCACTGTTTATTTATCTGCTATATTGATGATGGATGTCTTATTGTGTTCTGGCTGCTATAACAAAATACCACAGATTAAGTGATTTATAAACACTAGAAATTTATTGCTCACAGTTCTGGAAGCCAGAAGTAAGAAAAAAAAAAGGAGTAGGGAATGAGGAAAGAGTGATATACTTAGTATCATAGGGCCTTTATGTAGCAGACATGGAGCATGAGCTCAGTATTCCAGGTTCAGTAACCCTGCTTTTTGTGTTCTCCATGTTCCTTGTACCTCACCAACTTAGTGGGGGAAATTGATGGCAGGGACCTGAAGGATGGGACTAAAAAGGGCCTTTGGGATGAATATTGATAAAGAAAGGAATAGAGCTAATTCCAGAGATACCCAAATAATACAGGTGTATGTGGAGTAAACCTTGTATCTGGTTGACTTTGATGGTGGTGGTTTTCAGCAGGATGAGAATAAAGGCAAGAAAAGGAGGGTGATGGGGGGGGGGTACCCAAAAGAAAAATTTCATATTTTTTAAAGTCCTATTTAGATAATGTTGCATCTGCTATGATACCCCAGGTAGTGTTTTGTTTTGTTTTTTCTTTAGAACTGGATGGTAGCTAAAGCCATCTAGTTTTTGGCTTGTCATATTAACACACTCATATACACATCGACAGGTAAGAGGAGAGCAATTAGCTAGTCTGATCTCCAACCCAGCAGTGTGAAGCTGCTGACATGGGAAGAAGCATGGCATGTATAGGGGACTAAAGAAAGGCCAGTGTGTTCGGAAAGCAGTGAAAGAAAGCTGCATTATATAACAAACTGAGAAAGGGTGGGCTCATGTTGAGCTTCTCAGACAATTTAAGGATTGAAATTTATCAAAGAGAACAATAGGAAGGCATAGACAGGCATTAAGTAGGGCAAGGCTGGTTCCAGATCTTTACTTAAGAACAGTATGACGGGGGGATGCCTGGGTAGCTCTGTTAAGCAACCAACTCTTGCTCAGGTCATGATCTCATGGTTCCTGAGATGAAGCCCCACATACACTGACAGCAGGGAGCCTACTTGGGATACTCTCTCTCCCTCTGTCTCTATCCCTCCCCTTCTCTCTCTCTCTCTTTCTCTCTCAAAATAAATAAATATTGGGAAAAAAAGAACACTGTGGGTATTGTGTGGAATGTAGATTGGAGGGAAGCAAGAGAGGATGAGGGTAGACAAGATAGATTATTGGAGTGATCTAGATGATGATAGCTTGAAGTAGGGGGGGTGATAGCATGGATGGACTGGGGAGATGTCCCAGAGGTAGAATTGGCTGGTCTTGGTGACAGACTGGATGTGTTAATAGGATGGTGAGGAGGAAGAGAGGAAGGTTAAGGACAGCTCCAGGTATTCTGACTTTTATAGTGGAATACATCTTCATGCCATTACCAACACCGAGAACACTGCTTTGGTTTTGGATTTGTGGCAATGGGAGAAGCATTTGTGACGGAATCAGGTTTATTGTCAACACATTTTAAGTGTTAAACATTCCTTCTTCTTTCCCAGGAGTCTGATTTCTTATAGTTTTTCTGTTTTTAATTCTAGTTCTGCTCTCTGAATCATGAGTGGTACTGCCATGAGATTCTGTTTGTTCAAGGAACTCAGTAGATGTCTTCCTCTCATCTCACTGTAAATGCCTGTTTGCTTTTGTGGGAGAACTTGCTGGATCTTGAGCAAAGTTTTGTCTGTGTTTTATGCAACATCGTCTGTTGAGTTTCCAGCCACAGCACTGAGTTTGGCACTATGGCTTTTGAAAAGATGCCAGTGTGTATGGTCCTGGCTTTCAAGGGAATTTTTTATATTATTGTGGATCCAAGAGAAAAAAATAATCAGAAAAATTTATGGGTTTTCTGTGCATGATTTAAGGAAAGGGGACATGGAGAGCCATGTGGAAGTGCTATGTCTCTTTTTGTACATAGAGGACACAGTAATCTTTCATGAATAAAATTGGAGATGTGAAGAGAAAAGATATTTAGAGCAGGAACTATATGGCATGTGCTAGGAAATCAATAGGAGATTTAAAAAACATCATGAAGAAGTCCAGCTTTCTCTACTAAAATTGAACTCTGAAAGTGAACTTTTTAAATTGTCTATGATAAATCCCTGGGATGAGGGAAAGAAAGGGCACAGGAGAGAAGCTCTATATTAGAATGTAGTTTTGTTTCATTTCTAGCACCTAGTAATACATGTGAAAAGAAAATGAATAATGGAGGCATGGATGAATGGATGAGCAAATGGTGCATGGATGGATGGATGAATGGATGAATAAATGAATGAATGAATTGTAGTTCACTCCAGGCAAGGACTTACATATGGGACCAATCAAGTAAGAGGGGTAGAAGGATGAGTTCCTGAGGATGACAAGATTACCCATGGGGTGTGTTGAGAGGTTGTCAGGGAAGAAAACTGTGAACATTAAAATGTCATGGAGGCTACCTTCCTTAAATGAATACCCAATTTCAGAGGAAATCAGGGGAAAGTAATTGTAATAAAAATTCCATAGACAAGGACCTGGAGATTTTGGCACTCCTGACAGTCTATCCTTATTTCAAGTAGCAGTATAATTTAGACTCTGCTCTTAACCGAGGTGAATAACCACACCTGACTCTGCAGTTTGTGGTAAATGCTGGACCTTTTAATGGGACAATAAATGTATACCTTTTTGATTCACATGATCATTTTTGTGCTGCTTTCAATCCGTGCAATTTTTTCCCCACAGGAATGAGGTTTCTGAGCTGTTAATAAAGGCCAAGACCTAGATTCTGGCACTTTGCTTCACTTCTTCATTTTGAAAGACTTTCATCTTTTATTTATCCCTCCTCCCTCTGTGATAAGAACAAGAGTACGAGTAAAGTCAGCCAGTGGACTAATAGAATGCCAAAGAATTAACGTTGACTTGCAATATGACATTTTAATTCTAGAGTCAGGATTTATTCAAAACCTAGTTTCTTTAAAGTAGAAAGAGCAAAATTTTAAGAAGACATCTCCTTGACTTGCGGCATTTCTCTGGGCTCCCTAAAAGCCCTACTTACAGCAGTAAATGGGTCAGATGCCACTTTGGAACAATTTTCCAAATCCTTCATGAGCTCTCTCACTCTGCTAGAAAAGTAAATACAAAATGTCAAAGTGAATTTGCTGTCTTAAATGCAAAATACTGCTGACTAACGATTAATGACTTCCTTTGTTTCTGGAAAGGCTTGGAACCTCTTGAGAAGAGGGGGGGGGGTTTGTACACTCTGGGTCCCAGAAGCATGCTAGTTTAATCTGAGTTACACTCATTCTTGTCAAGGGGCAGGTTGAGTGCTTGTATTAATCTGAAGTTTCCCCATGAGAAATAGAACTTGGGAAATAGCAAAACCATGCATTAGAATACTTCTTTTTTATTTTTTCCCACAAATCTCTCACATAAACTATCTACTTTTATATCAATAATCCATGTGAGATAACTGTGAAAATAATCAGCCTCATTAAAGTGATCAGGCAAGTAAAAACATTTTTATGTTGTTTGAAAATTTATGCAGTACCGTCGTATATATAACCTTGTATAATCCTTGCAACAACGCTGAGGGACTTGGGGCGCCTGGGTGCCTCAGTCGGTTAAGCATCTGACTCTTGGTTTTGGTTCAGGCCATGATCTCACAATTCGTGAGTGTGAGCCCCACATCAGGCTCTGTGCTGACAGTGTAGATCCTACTTGGGATTCTCTCTCCCTCTCGCTGCCCCTCTTCCACTTGAACTGTCTCTGTCTCTCTTGCAAAAAAAAAACACCAAAAACCAACTTTGTAAAAGCTGAGGGAAGTGGATGTCAGATAACAACCAAGGAACCGGCTAACAAAATGGTTTGCTCCTAGTTTCAGGTGACCATCTCTGTGTCTGCTGGCTTTTGTGGAGAGCCTGTCATGTGCCAGGCACTGTGAGAAGTGCTTTACACACACCGGCTTATTTCTATCCTCCCAGCAACTGATCACACTCCCTTTTTACTACCACGAAAACTGGAGCTTTGTGAGAGTAAATAACTTGTCTATGTCACACAAAGTCTTGGAACCCAGAGTTGGTATCCTTGGTCCCAAAGTTCAAATCGGTGTCACTACTGTTTTGATGCCTCCTTGCCCCAGATTCCATGGCTAATACAATTAGTGCATCACTAGGATTTTGCTTTCTGTCCGTCCTATCACTGCATGTCTTCTGGGTGATGTGGTAGGCTCTGCAAGGACAACAGCGTGAGCTTCTCTATTTGGGAGAGGCAGTGAAGAAATCATTAGCTCTTGAGAAATATTTATGGGCATTCATCTTTATTGACATAATCACCAAAGCTGCCTAAACCCAGAGAGCTCAACGCTTATTTTTAGTCATTTGCAATACTGAGCTGCTGCCCTGGAGATCTAGCTTCACAACTGCATCCCACAGGCACATCAAACTTTTGACAGATCTGCTATCACTTTAGGGAAGTGTTGTGCAGTAGGACTCCCTATGACGATGACGACGTTGTATGTCTACACTGTTCCATAAGGTGGTCTCTTGCTATATGTGGGTCTTCAGCCCTTGAAATGTGGCTAGTATAACCGAGGAGCTGATTTTTATATTTAATTAATGAAAATCTGCATTGAAATAGCCATATGTGTCTGGTTGCTATGATATGGGACGATGCAGCTTTAGAAGAAATGACCGTGAGACAAGTGTTAAGTCTGGCCTTATACCTAATCATCACAGTAGTCCGGTCAGAAAAAAATGTATCTTTTCTCCTTATTCTTTGAAACATGGTGGCATAGAATAGGACATCGTATACTCACCTCTGGATGAAGAACTCGAGTTTCACTGGCCTTTCAGAAGGCGAGAGTGAGGGAGATTCATTCCTTACAGAGGCAACAATGTTAAGGGAAATACCGAAGTGTAAAATTGTTGGAAGGTAGAGATGATGTTTTAGTTTCCATTGTATCTTCTACAAATAATCATATAAATATTATTTAAATTTTTTAAAATATTTATTTATTTTTGAGACAGAGAAAGCAATCACAAGTCAGGGAGAGACAGAGAGTGGGAGACAGAGGATGTGAGGCAGGCTCTGCCCTGTGAGTGCAGAGCCTGACGCGGGACTGGAACTCACGAACTGCGAGGTCATGACCTGAGCTGAAATCAAGCGTTGGCTGATCAACCGACTGATCCACCCAGATGCCCCAATCACATAAATATTATTAATGAATTAACTAGTACTTACTGGGTGCTTATTGTGTGACAGGCATTTTTCTAGGTGTTTACATGTGTTTACTGGTGCTTATTGTGTGACAGGCATTTTTCTAGGTGTTTAGTTATTAACTCACTTAATCTCCACAATCACCCTCAAAGTAGATACACTTACTGTCCTCATTTCACACGGTAGACTCACAGACTATTAAATGAACTTTTTTCAAGTTTCTCTTTTCCTCTTTGGTACTAACACATCATCGCCAGCAGTCAATGTTTGTGAAGCACCTAGGAAGTTCTCATTTCTGGCATAAGTCAGAGCCATCACCCTGCACAACTCCAGGGGTACCATTCACATGGTGATCCATATAAGTGCTGCCCCCTGAAAATAGTGCAGTGGACAGGCTGGGCTCTCCAAAAACCTTAGCTAAGGACAGTTTTACTCCTTCAGAGTTTCTATATTCTATGGTCATATTGAAGCTCACCCAAATGGAGAATATCATACCCTGTAAAGTTCATTGTAAGGAACTACTTTCTAAAAAATAAAGTTTCCCATAATCATATGGGCTGTTTGAGAGATGATCCCCATTTCCAGAGATATTCATGATAACATGTGGGTCACCCTTTGGCTCTATAATTCTCTGACATCACAGTGGTGAAGCACCATGGGAACAGCCTGGGTTTGGGGCTTGAGGAACCAGAGTTAAATCTTAGCTCTACTATATTACCGAGTCTGACTGTGAGGGTCTGTTTCCTAGTTGTAAATGGCATTAATTTTTTTTCGTAGGGTTTTCATAGAATTCAATGAAACTGAGTAAATCCTTGATAAGTAAGTGATGGGGGTTTAATAAGTAGTAGCTATTATTTCTATTAGCAATAGTATTTTCCAACAGGTATGTGAGGCTGTAGATCCTGTCCTCACGAATATGAATAGGGGAAAGTGACATAAACACAAACAACTGCATTACAATGGGACGGTTACAGGTGATGGATATTCAGTAGCAAGAAAGAGATTACCTCCAAAGAATCATCAGGAAGAATTCCTCAGAAAGCAGTGATGGTCTACAGAGCAGAAGCCTTTTAAATGGTAACTTTTGTCAAATAAATAAAGTAGATGCAAATAATGTTCTGGGCCTTGGAAGTTGGAAATTAGCATTATTACTGCCCTTCTAAGCTTTCTGTTTGAAATTCTTGCTGTGTAGAGGACTTCCTATCCTCTGCTCTTATCGCTCTCCCCAAATTTTGTAAGCCCCCTTGTTGAATTTCTTTCTACTGGAGTCAATTTTGTTCCCCTGACGGACGCATTGTGTGTGTGGGGAGCAAAGTTGGGGATTCCAACATCAGTGTTCCTTGGGCAGACCATGGATGTGAGGCTCTCTCTCCAACTTTTAGAAATGTTTGTAGAGGATGTTGGGGTGCTGTGGGTCACAGCTTCTGCAGTGTCATGAGGTGCTAGCAAGAAATTTTTATCACTTAAAAAAAAGACTCACAGTGTCCTTCAGTCAGTTTCCCACATTCATACTCAAACTGTGTACAAACTCTGTGCCTAAGTTGTGCTTACTTGGAACTAGGATGTTTGCCCTCCCATAAATGTTAAGTTTATATTTACTGAGTACCGCTAATGTATTCAATAGAAAAATAGCAACTATTTATAGATGTAGCAAACAAAACCCAGCAGTGTTTCCATCCAGGAAGCACAAGACACGTTTTCCTGCCTAGGTACATCCGATGAATGCCCCGGGTAACAGCACAGCTGGTGCTGACGTCAGATTATGCAGCCTTCAGTGTTTGCAGCAATGACAATGAACTTCATGGTCTCTTTTGAAAAAAGCAGTTCAATCCAATAACTGCTGAAATGCCTGCTACCTGTTTATTGTCGTCTCTTTTGTCCCCTGGGACCTTCGGCAGCATATTTAAAAAGCCCAAGTCGAGATCACTGTGCAATACCCACTGCTAACAATATGTGTTCTTTTTCAGACAGTGATTAATAAACATAAAGAATTGTTAGCCGGGGAAAAAGTTGAACATTCTTTATGGATTTTCAAAAAGTATTTTCCCAAGCCTGGCAGATCAACCCTAAATGGAATTGGTGAAAAAAAAAAATCAAAGCTGGATATGAATCACTGTATCAATCCATCAAACATTTCATAAAGAGGCAGTAGGCATCAAGAAAAAAAATAACAAAGGCAAGTGGTAGGCCTCTCTTGCCTTTTAAAATGAATACAATAGAAGTTATTTATTTGCAGGAATAACATAAAGATCCAGATCTTTCAGTCTACACATTTTCCTCCATCACTTAGATCCATAGAATATGGCTTTCAGCAGTCAGTACAGAATTACTATATTATAACACAGTAGTTCAAAAGTTAACCGCAATTTAAAATTAATTAAGACAAAACTGGGGTGACTGGGTGTCTCAGGCGGTTAAGCATTCAACTTCGGCTCGGCTCAGGTCATGATCTCATGGTTCTTGAGTTCGAGCCCCGCGTTGGGCTCCGTGCTGACAGCTTGGAGGCTGGAGCCTGCTCCGGATTCTTTGTCTCCCTCTCTCTGCCCCTTCCCCGCTCGTGATCTGTCTCTCTCTCTGTCAAAAATAAATAAACATTAAAAAATTAATTAATTAAGATAGAACTTCTTTTACATGTTGCTCCACGATGAAATACATACTTCATCTATATGATTCTTTTTTTTTTAATTTTTAAAAAATTTTTAATGTTTGTTTATTTTTGAAGGAGAGAGAGTGGGGGAGGGGCAGTGAGAGAGGGAGACACAGAATCGGAAGCAGGCTCCAGGCTCTGAGCTGTCAGCACAGAGCCTGACCAGGGCTCGAACTCACGAACTGCGAGGTGATGACCTGAACCGAAGTCGGTCACTCAACTGACTGAGCCACCCAGGCGCCCCTCGTCTAGATGATTCTTAAAGACTTTAAAAAATCTATCATCCCCAGGATGTCACTGATGCTTAGTAATCTTCCAAATGAGCACAGACTTTGAAAGGCATTACCTCCAGATGAATGTGATTCTTAAATATATGGCCCTAGGAGCCTTATTGTCAATTAGATCTTTAGACACAATGCTAAGGTGTCCAGACCTAGATTTGGGGATTTCTCAGTCCATGAACAGCTAATAAAATGGGTAACTCTTGAATACTATACACACCTGAGGCTTATCCAATCACCAGATAGTCATTTAATGCCCTACTCTGAAAGTATTGTAATTTTCCTATGTGTAAAGTCCCAGAATACAGAATACTCTGTTGACTTTAGTCCATAGTTCTGCAAGAAAAATGAGTCTTGAACAAGGGTACGTAACTTTTCTTTTTCTTTAAATTTATTTATTTATTTTGAAAGAGTGTATGTGTACACACACATGGGGGGGCGCAGAGAGGGAGAAAGAATCCCATGAGGGCTCCACACTGTTACAGTCCCCGTGTGGGACTTGAACCCACAAACTGTGAGACCATGACCTGAACCAAAATCAAGAGTCAGACACTTACGTGACTGAGCCACTCAAGCACCCCATAAGCTTCCTTTTAATAAATGCTAAAAACTGTTCTTTCTGTTAATTGTTACACAGAGACAAATTCTCAAATGCATTTATGAAAAGCATATGTTATAGCACAACCCACTAGTGAGTATTTCCTGTGTCAAGTCCAAATACTCCCTTTTCCTTTTGTTCTTTCTCTCACACATATCAGGGATTTAGTCCTTCCATCCAATTATCATTTAAAAAGATTTTGTTTCCCTTAAGTGTGAATTTAGAATGAGACACAGTAACATTGTGTACATTCCCCATCTCCTTGCTACTCCCAAAGGTATGCACTATTTTCAGAGAATTGCTTTTGAGAGGTGGCCACAATGTAACTGCCGGATTACAGAGTGATGAGGAAAAGACTAGCCCAGGAATATCATACTCAGCCAAGCTGATATTCTTATATAAAGGAAATAGGCAGACATTTTCAAACATGAAAATGTTTGAAATGCATGAAAATGCAAACATGCATTCAGATAATATAGCTCCCTTGGTTTTCTTAAAACATACCACACACACACACACACACACACACACACACAGAGAGAGAGAGAGAGAGAGAGAGAGAGAGAGAGAGAGAGAGTAATAGAATAACTCCAAAGCAGTCATACGTGAGGAAAGTTGAACAAAGGGTTTGGTAGTAAGGACTGAATCCATAAAAAAGGAGATATAAGTCTGTTACATCTTTCTCTTTTTACTTAGCATGATTCTTACTCTACAAATTTAGCTGTGTAGAAATGTTATATTACTCAGTTTTTCTAATTAAACCTGACTGCAAGAAGCTTTGTTGCCTGGATGGGGGGAAATTCAATGTCTTTTTATTTTATTATTTTATTTTAGTTGCTTTGTTTAATTATACAATATGAGCATGCTGTGTACAGTGTTCTGCACCTTCCTTTATTCTTTTTTTATTAAGACTATATTTTTAGAGCAGTTTTAGGTTCATATCAAAATCAAGAGGAAGGTACAGAGATTTTCCATATACTCCCTGCCCCCACCCACACATGCACAGCTTCCTCCATCATCCATATCCCCCACCAGAGTGGTACATATGTTACAATTCTGGAATCTGCAGTGACTCAGCATAGTCAAAGTTCAAGGTTTACATTAGGTTCACTCTTGTTCTACATTCTAAAGGTTTGAACAAATATATAGTGACATGTATCCATCATTATATATTATGATCTCCCACAGAATATTTTTACTGCCGTAAAAATCCTCAGTGCTCTGCCAGTTCATCTTGCCCTGCCACCCAGGAACCACTGATCTTTTACTGTTTCCATAGTTTTGTCTTTTCTAGAATATCATAGAGTTGGGATCATATAGTATGTAGCCCTTTCAGATTAGCTTCTTTCTCTTAGTAATGTGATGTAAGTTTCCTTCATGTCTTTTCATGGCTTCATAACTCTTTTTCTTTTTAAGTGCTGAATAATATTTCTTTGCCTGGATACACCGCAGTTTATTCATTCACCCACTGAAGGATATTTTAGTTGCTTCCAAGTTTGGCCAATTATGAATAAAGCTGTAAACATCCATGTGCGGGTTTTAGTGTGGGAGTAATTTTATTTTAATTTTATAGATTAGGCACAGGCATACTGCAAGAATATGCAGTGATTACAGAATTGCTCTCTCAGTTTAAATTTATCTGATTCACCAGTGATCCCCATATTATCCAAGCCTACTTAGTTTTTCTGAAGTCAGAACTCCAGGTAAGCTCAGGGATGAGAATCTTTGTAAGGGCTGTGAGCTTATAAAAGCACCCCCATGCAGTTCTGAGGTCTTACCAGCTAACTTCAAGTGTATGCTCTGTAAGTATGTAAACTTATATATATATATATATATATATATATATATATATATATATATACACACACACACACACACATATACACACACACACATATATACATACACATATATATTTATATATTTATATATTATATATATATTTATATATTATATAGTGTGTGCTAATAAACATATATATTTATATATTATATAGTGTGTGCTAATAAATCAACATGACTTCATGTATGAGTCAATGCATGTCAGGAAGACATGATGGCATTTTTGCTACTCACTTCCCAAGAGCCCTGAGGAATCTCCCCCTGCACTCTCTTTTCTTGGTCTCATCCTACCTTTTCTCTCCCAGTCCTCCTCCTGACTTTGACCATTCTGTATTTTCAGTTTTTTTCAATGAACATATATTACTTTTGTAATTGGAAATAACTAGGTAAACGTGGAGAATATATACATACCCACACACATATATATTAGAGGGAGAGGATAGAATCTGGTGTAATTCATAATTACCCTATATTTTCATTTGCAGAGTAAGCCATGATTGAGAGAGTGGGGCAGTAAATTTGTAACCTCCCCTAGGTTATAGGTTGGGCAAGTGGGAATATTCATGTTAGTGTGTTAAAAAACAAAACAAAACAAAACAAAACAAAACTCTCACCTTGGGTCTTAACAAAAATAAGTCTTTGTTCTCACTCAAGTTATAGTCTCCTTAGATTGATGGTGTGCTCTACCATTCAGTCATCTAGGCTCCTTTTCCCTCAAGGGCCAAGATGAAGTTGGAGGAGTTACAAGGGAGAAGGAGGTGTCAAGGACAACCATCATATCATTTGGCTTGTGCATGTCAGTGAATGTCATTTGTTGCCATTGGTACCTGTGAGCATACAAGTGAAACTGTCAAGGAGACAGCTAGTAGGATTTCCCAATGGAGCTCAGATCCCAGGAAACCCAGATCTGGCACGAGCCTGTCCAGCTTACTCCAGTCCAAAACTGAGGATGGTCCCATGAGCCATGTGCTGGGCTGGGCAGTTTCTCAGCTGCTTTCTCATGCTTTAGTTGTAGAAAAGAAGAAGAGGAATATTTCTCTCTCTCTATCTTCTATCTGTGTCTATCTATCTATCATCTATCTATCTATCTATCTATCTATCTATCTATCTATCTATCCAGCCAGCCAGCCAGCCAGCCAGCTAGGTATCTAGGTGCTGGGAAATCAGACTTGTGATATAAAACTAGACCTAGAGTAGTGGTTGTTCACCATGTGAACATAGAGTGGTTTGCTGGAACAGCAGCAACAGCAGCAACCGGGACCTTGTTACAAAGGCCAACTCCTGGGCTCCACCCAGACCTGCTGAATCAGAGACTCCAGGAGAGGGGGCCCAGGAATCTATTTTAACAAGTCCTCCAGGTGGTTCTGAGGTGGTTAAAGTTTGAAAAATGCTGTCCTAGCTGATCTGTGGGGAAGGGTATGATGAGCCCCTTTGTGATTTCTTCTTGTGTCCGTTCATTCCTTTAAACGCAGTTCTCTCGGTGCCAGCTGTGTAACCAACCACTGCTGGGTTATTCAGGGGCAGAAGTGTCACTATTTTCTCACAGTCTCCACTCCTCAGTATCCTCCAGGCACAATTTCCATAATCATCCAGGGGAGTCATGCTTGTGGAATGTAAATCAGGTTGAATGCTTGCTGAAATTTAACAGGTTTAGGAAAATAAATCTGCTACAGGACATGCATGGAACACATTTCAAATAAAATACAATGAATTCTGCATTACTCACTATTTGTTTTTATTATCCTCACTAATATTCTCCCACATTTGCCTTAGTAATTAAATGTTGCCTGAATATCAAATGTTTACATCTCAGGTTCTGTGAAAGCAGATGTCTTCCTTTAATTTTGCAAACTCATAGAAGTTATGTAAGTTAAATTGATATTAACTGTGAAAAGAAAATGAACTGAGCAAAACTATTCTTATAAGCTTTTCCCACCTCCTCTTCCAATTAGTTGGTAAAATGGCAATAAATGTATAAAAATAAAAATGTATAAAATGAGCTCTTGAGAAATGAATGGGCACCTTGTCTTCTAAAGAACTGTTACTCTCTCTTCCTCACAGAAAAGTCAGCCCGCATGTAGACTTCTTGATTTCTGGGCTTACTTGGTACAAGGGTAGCTAGCAGTTTTTAGTGTTTCCAGGGGGAAAAAAAGAAATTGCCACACTTTGGAGACAACCTAAACAGCATTTTTACAGACTATTCTTGCAAACTATGTTCTGTAGAACACCTGCTTCTCAAACAATTGAAGAATCTGTGTTTTAACACACTTCTTGAGGTTTGAGAACATTCGGTCTGCACCAACAGAGATTGGATCGTTTGAAAAAGTTGGGGGTAAGTTGAGTGCTTTCAGGGGAATAGGGACTGATCTGACTGCAGAGCAGGAGAAATTCCAGTGACTGAGAGAATGGGGCGTGCCAAGAGTGGTTGACAGCCGCAAACTTTAGAACTAAGTACCCTAGATCTTTGAACAAGGGTGACTTGATGAATGGCTGTGGACTAAGAACTTTGCCTAGGATTTGAGACTTCTAGAAAAGGTGTCTGTGGCAAAGTTTGGGAAAGAAGGAATAGATGATTCCAGGCAGGTGCCTTCAAATGGACCAAAATTGCTTGGACAAAGATCAGTTTTCTGTTAAGACAAAATGGGATTATAATCAAGTATCTCCTACATTTTTGTTATATTGCACGAGCCCTGAGGTCTTGGTAAAACCCATGAATGAGAGAGTAAGCTTGAAAAAGTGAGTAACTTTGAACTTCACATTAACTTTTGAGTAGGGCCTGAAACTTAGCTTTGATTTGATTTATAGGGAAAAAAAAAGTATCTCTTGTATTTTATCTTAGAGCACTTAATGAATTTGCTCAAAATATTTATTTTTATTCTGCCTCCTGGGATTTTTTTCATTAGGGTTCTATTATATTTGGCAAAATCATTTCATCCTATTTTCTGGTCTCTATGATACCTTTTATACCTTAATTTTGCATTATGGTTTCCTCAGTGAAATATTAAGTTCAGGTCTTTCCACAGCAATACAGCACTATAGATACAGGGAAGGAAGCAGTGGAGATGGCCAGGCTATTTTTAGAGTCCAAATTATGTAGACTGGCCTTCTGTATTTAGCAGACTCTTGATGCCCCATTGATATCCCTTATCTGTATTTAGGACCAACTTCTAAAGACCAGCACTTGCTTTTAAAAAAAATTAGGGCCTGAGGGCTTTCTCTGCCACAGGATCCTGCTTCCTCCATGTCTAAGGCAAGATGGAAGTGTGAGTAATCAACACCTCCTCCTGCCCCAGCAGCTCTCACGCAAGACCAGTGGGAGCTGTTGTGTGAATACCCCTGCTCCCTCACTCTGTAGGTAGGATAAGTCTACTGCACATACTGCACATTGGCTCTTAGAGTTGCCCAGCATGGTTAAGTTCCAGTTAAGTACATTGATAACCTACTCAATAATGGGCACTCTGTTGGCTCCCTTCCTTTCCCACTTCCCTACTGGCTTTTTCTCATATCACCTCCTAAGTGAACTATTTGCACTCAAATTCTTGTCTTAGGGTCTTTTCCTGGGAGCACCTAAACTATGAAACTATGTGCCCTAAGTTTAAGGCTATTTAACTACCAGGCTTCTTTGGCTTGTGTCCAAAACATCAAAAATGAAAACAAGTGTTCAGTCCTTGTCACTTTTGTGAGGATAAACATGAAGTCATATAGGAAGAATAATTTTTTTAATGTTTATTTATTTTGAGAGACAGAGTGGGAGAAAGAGAGAATCCCAAGTAGGCTCCCCCACTGTCAGTGCAGAGCTCAGTGCAAGGCTCCATCTCATGAACCATGAGATCATGACCTGAGCCAAAATCAAGAGTCAGACCCTTAACGAACTGAACCACCCAGGTGCCCCAAGGAAGAATAATTTTTAAGTAATTTGATCTTCAGATTCATTTTTTAAATTTACTAATTTGTAATGAAACAGGGAGAAATAAACATTTTCTTTTCTTAAATACAAACATTGAGTGTCTGCTGAATATATAAAATTGCCCTAGGCAACATGGAAGATACAGAAACATTCACCTAGAAGTTCACCTTGCCCCCACCAGGAAGAAGGATGGATGCTTCAGATGACATACGACTGTGAACTTCTGTGTAGACACAATGTCATAATCTCTGATGTCTGGCTTTAGTCATGGAAGGATCTCAGAACAGGTTAGTAGTTTAGGAAAGGAGATGAAAAAATGGTCAGGATGGTGAAATGTAAACACCATGAGCAATTTTTGTCTCAACAAATGTCAGTGTAAGGGACTAAAATTGATATAAAAACAATTCTCCTAAAACAATAGTGTCTTGTTTTTATATTTAACCAGATTAGAAAGCAAGTGCTACTCAGACCTTTAAAATCCAGCAGTAAGAAAACTAGCAGTGTGTAATTTCTTTGTACCAGGTTAAACAATGCCAGTGTATTCAAATGAGATTAATGCATTTAACAATGGGTAAGAGAACAGTTGATTCAGAACTCTAAGCATTTATCATTTTTTCTCTAGAGGAGAACAATTGAGATGGTGTATTGTAGAGCAGGCAGAACAAATATCTCCCACTTCTTTGTTTTACTAAATTAATCCTCTTTGTGAGCAATGAGTTGGCTCCCTGAGTTGTTAATGGGATGCAACACATTTCCCATCCCTGTCCCTGGATGAGAGCAAGTCTGCTCAACAGTGACCAAAAGTCATCCCGTTGATTGATTTTACTAATTGAAGAATGTATCTGCTTTTAGATGCTTTGGACTGAAGGATAAGCTATTAATTTGTTTTTTAATCACAAAAATGGTTTCCAGTTAAGGTAGAATGGTACCTTTTCATCTTTTTCTTTTCTTTCTTCAGTCCTTGCCATTTTTGTAGGAAACATTGCATGGATCCAGGCATGAGATCTTTATGCAAATGCAAACAACAAACGAATTGAGACTTTATAGTGTTGACACCTAGGGATTTTGAAATTGGCACTGGCATTTTGGGCTCTGTGGCTTGAAAGTAAGACAATCTAGTTTTTTTTGTTTTGTTTTGTTTTGTTTTTGGATTTGTCACAGGGTTATTGTGAGAGAGTCGGTTATCCCCCACTCTGTTCCCAGGCCTGATTCCTGAATTTTTATGTTACTGAATTCATATGTTTGAAAGTATTAAAAATCTAAATTCATCTAGGACCTAAACTTATGGTTTGTAATTTAATATACCTTGTTAGCATTAAATTGCCATCCATAAATACAGATTTATAGGATGCCACCTTCTAGATATGAATAGATCTTATTTTAAAAGCCTCCCAGAGAATTAAATTCATCCCAAGAAAAATAAATCTTTGTTTAGTTACCACTACATTTAGCAAATGGTCTCATTTTACTTCCCAACCTGCAGAGAATGAAAGAAGAAAGGAAGAGGCAAGGTAAACCCTGACTGCAGAGGGCTGTTCTCTGGGGGTGGGGGGTGGGGGGGGTGGGGAGGAGGTGGAGGCTTGTTGGGGATGACCAGAAGTAACAAGTAACATCAGTTACTGAAATTGATATTAAAGCCTGCCAAAATTCAAAATCAACATTTCCACCAGTCAGGTTCCAAATTTTGACTCCCACCAAGACCCAAATGGACCCATATGGCAATGTGGCAATTCTAGGGTAGGTCTAAAAGAGGAAGAAGCAGATATAAGCAACTGATGAATGGCACAGGTCCAGTCCTAGATTATGCTGCAGAAATGTTAAATAGTGAGGCCATACTGAGGGTATTAAAATCTCAAAATAATCCTACCTGTGGTCTACCTCCAGGGACTGATGGGTATGTGGTGTAAAGGTATTTAAGGTTAGCTTTTGTTTAATAAACACTGGACTCTCCAAGATTGTAAGGATATCTCTCATACTTAGTTATAAAATTTTTAAGTTTTATTTTTAATTTATGTGGAATTGATTTTGTATAGTGTGAGGTATGGATTAATTTCTTTGTATGCCCCATATGGATAATCAGTTGTTCCAGCCCTCTTCATTGCCTAACTGAAAGGCAAGGCTGTATGTATTATATATCAAGTGTCAAACAAGCATGAATCAGTTTTGGGTTTTGTGGGTGTTTTTCTCAATGACCTGTCAGATCTTTCTTCATTCTAATACCACACTGTCTTAATTATTATAGCTTTGAATGAGCCTTGATGTGGAGCAGGTGTGTTGGCCCCTCTTTCCCCTTCTTCACTGGTTTCATGATTATTCTGTGTTTACACTTACAAATAAAATTTAGAATGAGCTTGTCAAATTCCATTAAAAATTCTATTGGGATTTGACAGGAATTAATTTAGACCTCAAAATACAGCTGGGGAGAATCGACAACTTTATAATGTTGTCTTCTGTTAATTCACACATGATATGTCTCTTCAATTAGTTAGGTCTTCTATCAATGTCTTTTAATCAATTTTATAATTTTCTTCTTAAAAATCCTGTACATTTGTTAGATTTATTCTTTTGTTACTTATGTTTTTTGAGTTACTATAAATGACTATGTTTATTATCATATTCTTCTTATTACTGATGTCTGGTAATAAAACTGATTTTATATTTACCTTGCTGAGCTCATTATTAATCTTCGTAATATTTCTGTAAGGTATTTTTTTATTTTTTTTTAATTTTTATTTTTTTAAAACTACTATTATTCGGTACTACTTTCTGGCCTTTCTTTTTAAAGTTTATTTATTGTTTTAGTAATCTCTACATTCAACATGGGGCTTGAACTCATGACCCTGAAATCAAGAGGCATATGCTTTTCCACGTGAGCCAGCCAAGCACCTTCTCTTTTTTTCTAATACACAAGAATCTTATCTGTGGATACCATCAGTTTTTCTTTTCAATTCTTCTATCTTTTATGTGAGATAAAAACTAGCACAATATTTAATAGAGGTGGTAATAATGTGTACTCTTGTTTTATTTTGTTTCTGATTTTAAGGCAAATGCTTTGAATAATTTTCCATTCAGTAGGTATTTTCTACATATTGTAGGTTTTTTTCTACATATTGTTTAACATAGTAAGAAAATTCCCTCTACTTATAAATCAGTAGGAGATTATAACTTGAATGGATGTTGAATTTTATCAAAGGCTTTTTTAGTAGCTCTTTGAATAATTATTTGTTTTTCTTCTTTTATTGGCTAAAGCAATAAATTATATTAATTGATGTCAGACCAACTTTGAATTCAGTTCCTGGAATAAACCCATTTGGTCATGATAAATTGTCTTTTTATAAGCATTGTTGTTAAATTTTAGCTTAGGGTTTTTTTTAAATTTTTTTAACATTTATTTATTTTTGAGACAGAGAGAGACAGAGCATGAACAGGGGAGGGGCAGAGAGAGAGGGAGGCACAGAATCTGAAACAGGATCCAGGCTCCGAGCTGTCAGCACAGAGCCGACGCGGGGATCGAACTCAGGGACCGTGAGATCATGACCTGAGCTGAAGTCCGATGCCCAACTGACCAAGCCACCGAGGCGCCCCTAGCTTAGGTTTTTTAATATGTATGCTTTGAAATCACCTGCAGAAATAGCATGACCTCGCACTAAAGTTTGGTTGAGCAGCAAAGACTAATGATGCCAAGTTTCAGATATCAATCGGGAGTGAATTATAATAGAAATTTGAATCCATCTTTCGCTGTTTGTTGTTTGACTTGTGATAACATTTAAGTCTCAGCTTTTCTTCCTCCCTTTCTGCTCTACATATGGGCAATCTGATATGAAAGCCTGAGTGTGCCTTCCTTTGGACCAGGTAGGAGATTCAAACCACAAAGTCTTTGCCTCTGCATTAGAACTCTCCCTCTGGAACCACATCAACCCCAAGCTGGTCTCTTTTCCTAGCTTCTTCAAGCCATTTTTGGACCAGCTGGGGAAGCCCGTCTTGCCCTCCCTCAAAAGCTTCATAGGTGAATAATAAATCTTTTCATACATTGTTGGTGTATGTGGCGTATCATCTATATTCATATTTGAAACAAGTTTTGAGTAGGGGTTCATCCTGCATCTGTAGTTTGGCCACAAAGCAACACGCTTTTGCTACCTTTGCCTGGTTTGAATATCAAAGTTATACTAGATTTATTAAATGAGTTGAAAAATGAAAAAATTCAAAATTTTTTAATAGCAAAGAGTTTACGTAAGATTACACTCACCTGTTCCTTGATTTTTGGTAGAACTCATCTGTAAAACCTGAGCAAGAGTATTTTATGGATACTTTTTATAAACTATAGATTTAATTAATGATTTTGAAGTGATTCAGGTTTTCTATTATTTTTCAGTCTGAAAAAAAAAAAGAAAATATCCAGTTTTCCTGGGTTGTAATGTCAGGTATTAGTGGTGGTATGGGATAGAGACAGAAGGAGCAAGAGAGCTTTCTGGGTTCTTTTTTGTAAGGTATAAATTCCATTCATGATGGCTCCACCCTCGTGATCTAATCACTTCCCAAATACCCTAGCTTTTTTCAAAGATGTTTAATAATTTTTGGTGTACAGGTCATATATCTTATGTTAAATTTATTCCTACACATTTATTTTTTGTTGCTATTATAAATAGAATTTATATTTTTAAATTTCATTTTTGGATTATTCATGGCTAGTGCATAGAAATGATCAATTTTTGTATATTGATGTTATGTCCTGCAAACTTGCTTCTTATTGGTTTCCTTAGGGTTTTCTACATACAATATAATGTTATCTGAGAACAAGAATAGTGTTTTTCAATACAGGTAGCTTTTCTGTCTTTTGAGAAGCTATTAATTTTTTATTTAGTTTCTTTGATACAAGCTATTCAGATAACTTACTTCTCCCTGTGTTTTGGTAGTGTGTATCTTTCAAGAAATTGCCACAATTCATCCAAGTTATCAAATTTGTGGGCATAGAATTGTTCATAGTAGTACTTCCTTATCTTTTAATATTCATGGAATCAATGGTGATGACTATTTTTTAATTTCTTATATGTAAATCTCCCTTTATTCTTGGTATCTTCTTGGCATCTTCTCTATTTCTTGGTTGGGCTGCCTAGAGGCAATTTTCTCTAGTGGTTTTGACTTCATTTTTTTACTTAATTTTAATTAGTTCTTATCTTTTGCTTTAGATTTATTTGAGTCTTTTATGGGATTTCATTTTGTCTCTTCTTTTAGCATATCAATTATACTTCCTTAAAAGTGGTTTTAGTTTTTGCTCTGTGCTTTCTGGAAAGTTTCTAGAAACTTTCTTTCCAGCTGGCAAGCGAGGGCAGTTTTAGGGCAAATATTTTTAACTTCTCATCTCTGGATACCAGTATCCTTCTTTGCTTAATGTCCTATGTCTGGAAACTTTCAGCATATTTTTTTTTCTGGTATATCTTAAAAAATTGTTTTAGATAGGAAAGTAAATCCAGTACCTGCTATATCATCTTGGGTAGAAGTGGAAGTTTGTTAGGAATATAGATCAACTTCAGGGCACCTGGGTGGCTCAGTCAATTAAACATCTGACTCTTGATTTCAGCTCAGGTCATGATCTCACAGTTCGTGAGTTCAAGCCCCACATTGGGTTCTGTGCTGACAGTGCAGAGCCTGCTTGGGATTCTCTCTCTCCCATCTCTCTCTCTGCCTCTACCCCATTTGCTCTCTCTTTCAAAATAAATAAACTTAAAAAAATTTTAAAGAATATAGATCAGCTTCAACTTAACACATTTTTACTACTAACACCTTAGTAAACTTCATCTTCTACATGGAAATGAATTTGAGAGACTCCTAATTATACATCATCTTCTGACACACATGGACGTAACTCTGTGTATTTATTTCAAGAGTAAGTTCACAATGATTTGAAACCGTTCAAGCTTGCTTTTAGGTGCAGCTGAAGTTCCAAAATCTGTGATAATAAGTTTTCCTGTATTTAAACAATAGATTGAAAATAAACCATGATAGCACAGAGATTATAAGGATGAAGAAACAGAACTTGAATTACTTCAATTATGTTATTTGACATGGTAATTTGGACTTTTTGTCTGTGTTCAGAATTTCGAAGATTCAAATGGAGTAGGAACTGTAAAAGGATAACATTTTTGTTTGGCGAGTGCATATTTTAGTTCATAAATAAAATATTTTACTTATTTTGACTAGTATATTTTAAATTTAAATGTATATTTATTCTTTTTAAACTAAGAAGTAAATATAAATATTATTGCTTATTGTCCCATGATTATTAGTGAAAAGAACTATCATTTCAAAGAGGGAAATATTTGTTTTTTTTTCTTTTTTAAATTTTTTTTTAACGTTTATTTATTTTTGAGACAGAGAGAGACAGAGCATGAATGGGGGAGGGTCAGAGAGAGAGGGAGACACAGAATTGGAAGCAGGCTCCAGGCTCTGAGCTGTCAGCCCAGAGCCTGACGCAGGGCTCGAACTCAAGGACCGTGAGATCATGACCTGAGCCAAAGTCGGACGCCCAACCGACCAAGCCACCCAGGCGCCCCGAGGGAAATATTTGAAATATAATACACTGTGGTTGTCAAAAATACTAGGTATGCCACTGTGCAAAAGATATATTCTCTTGAATCACCTCACTCAAGGAAGTCCAAAGCCATGACTTCCCATTAAGTATTTATAGTTTATTTAAAACCTTATAAGTAATAAAATATATCAATAGGGAGACATTTCTGCCATAACCAATATTAACTGGTGACAAATCTGACATTCTATCTTTATCATGTTTCCAAGGAACCCACCTAAAAAGTTACTTCAAGATCAAATACATCCATAAAATAAAAGGTAATGTTATATCTACTCTTTACTCAGATGTGTGTATACAAATTATATATGTATAATTTTATGAAAATACATGTAAGGTATAAAATTGCTATGGAACTTGCAGAGTGGTGATTAATTCCAACTGGAATGATGGGAGAAGGCTTCCTGGGGACTATGAATTTCAGTTCATAAAAATGATCAGTAATATTTCCAAGGGTAAAATAGAGAGCCCTTAGAGGAAAGTGTATTCCAGGCTGAGGAGGAGGCCTGCCTCGTTACTACTAATAAATGAGTTTCTTTTGAAAGCTATATTGACTCTTCAAGTGTTCTTGGGCTTTCCTATGGGAATGGAATACAAGGAACAGAGGTTATTAGATATTCTTTTAAGGTTTGTGGTCTACTTCTAGGCTTTTTCTTTTTAAGTTCAGAATCTAGTACAATATTCCATGAGATGTAAAGAATCATCCAAAAATAGACCATTCCTTTTTCTGAAATTGTTTTTCAACTTGAACTGTTATTAAGGAAGAAATCATGAGGCATTCTTCTCTAGCACAATTAGGACCCACTTCTGTTTTGTGCAGTTTCTACATTCTAGGCCATGTAAAATCACCACAGACCTATTTCCTAGTAAATATTCAATGAAATGGCAACATAAATTCTTTTTGTTTTTGTCCTAAAGGAAGGGTGAAAGTTTTGCAGATTATTTTTCTTCCCTCCTTCCTTAATGGAAGTTTGAATTACATAAGAGAATATGATGGCTTTAGAAATCTAAAACCATGAAATTAAATGTAATTACTTTGTTCCTTTTTACTTTTAAAGCCATTTGTGTTCAAATGTTAGAAATTAAATTAAATTACTCTAAATTAAAAGGCATACTTTTGGCATTTTGAAAGATGAACGAAAATGCTTACTAGAAATAAATGCTAGTTGCATGGACAGTACAGAATGAGAAGGCTTTTGGCACTCTCTGTCAGTGTCTGTTTTCACTGGTATTTCCTTTGCATTTTAGTCACTAACTCAAAGTTTTGGACAGCTGTACAATGTACGGCTGATACTAAATGGGCCACCTACCGATGTTTAGTGATTGGAGCACAATTATTTAGACATAACTGCAGACTAGCACGCTCTTCTACTTGAAAATGGACTCTTAGTGAAGATAAAATTGAACAGATTTTCTACGTTTAAAAAAATCAGGAAATTCACACATATTTTTACAAACAGCGAATTTCTCTACTCAGTATTTCCAAACAACAGTGATACAAGGTGAGAAGCTACAGTGAGGAACTGTGAAAGTGGTATGGTTTTGAATTGAATCTAATTCTTAGGTATTGGAAGAAAAACAAACCTGTATAGGGCTGTCCTAATGAAAGCTTTAATTACGTTACTTGATCAACAATCTGCTTCTCATTATTACAGACAAAGGAGAAATTCCCCTGTGGAAGCCCTTTCTCCATTAGAGCCATGGTGAATGCCAAAATAATTGCAGTATTATAGAAGAGAAATGTGTGTGTGGTATCTGAACAGATATTAAGTGAAGGTCTACTTTAATTAATTGGCATGTAAAGCCCACAGAAATATCAGAAACTCTAAAAACAAATTGCAAATGATTTCATTAAGATGAAAGCTTATGTGTTTGTAGGTTACATGCAAGTTTCTTCACTATTTTGATGATAATTAAAAATTCTGTTGGATTTTATCATGGTGTGATTTTCATTAGCAAATGTTCTTATTTTGTAAAGGGGTGATTATTCTCTTTACTATTAGTTAGAAATCTTTAAAACTTAGAAAATACTCTAAACTACCTACTGGCTACAGGTTGCTTCTTAAGAATATATAATGGGGCATACCTTTTTCTTTATGTTGTTATTATTATTATTATTATTATTATCATGATTGTTTTATTTTAGAGAGAAAGAGAGAGTGCTTGAGCAGGGAAAAGGGGGAGAGGGAGGGAGGTAGAGAGAGAGAGAGAGAGGGAGAGAGAGAGAATCTTAAGCAGGATCCATGCTCAGTGCGGATCAACAGTTGGATGCTCATCCGACTGAGCCACCCAGGAGCCCCTTTATGTTATTCCTGAAATGTGCACAGAAGTCAGGGCCTACTAGAATACTACCTCCCAGATACATGTGCTCAAAGGATAATACATATTCTATTCAAAAGTCTATTATATCTGTGTAAATGTAAGAAGCAGCAATATATTGTAGTATTTAAATACACATCTCTTGAAATGTAAGACCTGAGTTTCTTATTATATGAATTTGGCCTAGTTAATTAATGAACTAATGCAACTAGTCCATCACCAAGTATCTGTGAGATACAGTAGGATTTACCTCATGAAAGTAATAGTCCAAGCATTTCCTAACAAACAATACAGACAAACAAACAAAAATTCCAAATAACAAAATGAAATCCACAGTTAGGGCTGTATTTGTGCTTTGAAGAAAGTATACGTGATGACGTGAGAGTGTATAAAAGGGAGGCTTATTTATTTATTTTTTATTTTTTGAAGAGTCAGGACAAATGTTTCTGAGGAAACAATTCATATTATAACTGAAGAATGAGAGGGATTTACCAGTTTTAAAGGAGTGCAGGTGGGGACTTTCTATTCAGAGTGAAAAGCAGGTAAACCACTGTGGTAGAAGGCAGTGTGACACAAAGTACAACTTGTCTGGTAAGACAAAAGAGAAGAGAAGACAATATGAGATGAACTTTGAGAGCCAGGTTGGGCCCAGAGCAGTGAATGTCTAATTGACAAGGTATCCAACTTGCCTGGGACAGTCCTATTTGTATTTTCCCTGGAATAATTTTTAGTACCTCCTTTCCCCAAACACACACACACACACACACACACACACACACACACGCGCACACACATGTCCTCCTCTTAAAAGTATCCTGGTTTTGACCATATATTTTAAGAGCATTTTACCTAGAGTTCATGTTAAGGATTTTAGCCTTTAAGAACTAAATGCTCTTTTTCTTTGTTTTGAAGCAGGGGAGTATTATGTTTATATTTGTGTTTGATAAAGGAAATGGTAAATAGTTTGAAAAGGAATTAATTAATTGTTAATTGGCAAAGTGGATGATAGCATTCCAAGGGAGAGCTAGACGGAATCTTGGAAGAGGAGGGAAGATGCTATTAGTGGAGATCACAAGACACAAATGAACCAAAGACATGATCAGAAATTCAAAAATCATTAGCTCATGGTGATGGACTGCACAGGTTGGAAGAAAGAGAAGACTTGGTATGGCTCCCGAGTTTCTGGAAGAGTAGAATTTGATAAGATATAATATCAAGTGAGAGAATCAAATGTGGAAGAAAATTCACAAGTTTGTGTTAGGATACTCTGAATTTGAAGGACCTTTGAAGCACTTGAGAAGGAGAAGTCAAATTTGATATATGTGTCATATGCATCAGGAACTCACATGAAGGCTAGAGATTCAAATCTGGTGCCAATGGCATGGAGCCTAGACTTCGGATGCGATTGCAGAGAACAGGGTTTCTCTATCTTTGCACGGTCAGCATTTTGGGCTGGGTAAGTTTGTTGTGGGACCTTCTCCTGTGCATTTAGGGTGAAGTACTAGAGGCAGTAATTCAGCCTTTCACATTTGGTGGCAGAGAGGCCAAGCGAAGAGTATGTTTTAGACAGAGGGGCGTGGTCCTCATTGTTGAGCAAAACTGAGAAGGCCAAGTAAGATGACTGCAGATGCCCACTGGATTTAGCAACAAGGTGGTAACTAATAAATTTAAGGAAGGCTTTGTTGTTGTTGTTGTTGTTGTTGTTGTTGTGGAATCATGGGGGAGGAAGCGTTAGCTAAAACCAGGATTCAATTGTCAAATTAGATTCATACGTATCAGTTATAAGACTAGCGTCCTTCTTGTAAAATATTTCAAGAATATAGGCAATCATGTGGCAAAAAAATAAGGGCAGCCTGTGACCTGCATAGTTACCCTGGCCCTTTCTTCCGTGTGCTTTTTGATTCAGAGTAAGAGATGAAGGCACCAAGTGAGTTTTTGAGAGTTATTACATTACCCAGAAGAGAAGTAAATATATAATGTTGATTATTTTCTGATGCTGATAGTTATACAAGTTGCTCGACATTCTCCAGACAGCTGTGCTTCATAGATAAATTAATTTTAGATTTACTTACTGTAAGTAATCTTTAATAATTCTGATAAGACCACTGTATATATAAAGGTTCATTCTAACAAAATACAATTAGTCTATTTACCTGGAAGTCCAATTGAAAGGAATTCAGGCCATTTCACCTAACTTCTTTTACCACTTCACTTACCAAGAACACTTGTCCCGTAAGCAAATATGAGGTGGAGAGTAGGACTGTGATGGATGTCAAAATCCTCTCTGAATGATGCACAATGAACTAAAAGTGTGTGATGACTGCAGCTAGGTGGGTAAGGAGGTAATCAAGTCACATGATGTCCTTAATATCCCTGGAGCTTAAACATATCTTGGCATACAACAAGAGTTCTGTATTTTCTGATTGAGTTAAGGAATGATTGAATGAATGAGTCTCAGAGGGACAGAATTTTGAACAAGAGTGTGAAGAATGGTGTGGAGCAACAGTTGGAAGGGAGGAGGATACTGATGCCCCTTCTGATCACTGACATGTATGTAGTACACAGAATGAAGATTCACTGTTTATCAGAGCTTTGGAAGAAGCCACATGGTCAGGAGAGAGCCGAGCTTCAGTCAAGGACCAGAGAAGAGGCTGAACATAGGAGTGGTGTTGCAAAGGGCAGAGTGGAGTGCTTGGAAGGTGGGAAGCAACAGAGTACTGAGTCAGGTGCAGGAAAGTGCAGCACACACATGGATGAAATGGTCAAGAATCAACTTTCTGGAGAAAGATGGGCTCAGGATATTCATCCTGAGGTGTACTAATAAAAACAGGAATGCTGACTCAATAAATTCATTTTCATTTTTTAGAAAGATTTTTGTTGCTCTTCCTCAGTTCCTAATACTAGATCTTTATTTACCTACATTGAGAGAAAGAAAATATGGTCATGTTTCAACAGAGTAGAATGATTTAGTATTTTGATAATGTCTTTTTACTTAAGGCAAATTATTAGAGCAAGTATATCTTCTCTGATCCATGATTATATAAAATTCCATAGTGCTATGCTTAGCTTAATTACAAAATCCTTTCCCACATCCAAAGATGTAGCCACATAAGCTTCCCTATTTATATATTAAAAATCCTACCCATCCATTTTAGTAGCTGTGTGTTACTGGGTTATCATTTAACCCCTCTGAACTTCAGCCTCCTTGTTTTCAGAATAAGGTTTTAAAATAGGCTCTATCATTTAACTGATAAAATTTGGGAAGGAATATAAAGGAATTGCAAACATAAAGTAGCTAATGCTGCACCTGGTGTAAAATTAGTACTTTTCTACCTTTAGAAAGGTTTGATATTTAGCAAATATATCTGAAGTTCCCTCAAAGCCATTTCTTTACATGTCTTTTTGGAGGTGGCAGCAATAGAGGGGTGGGTCTTAAGTAACTTTATGATTAAAGACTTTACCTTCAAGTTCAGTTTTATAGAGCAATCAGGAGAAAGAGAGGAAGGCACTCATGATAGAAATCATCAATTTCTGTAATATTCTCTCTTCTTAGGGGTTTAATGGATGACTTTCTCCACTAAGCTAATAACTCTTTGAAGGGACTCAGGCTATCAAGGACAACACAAGAAGCCCTCTGTTCTTTTCTGTTAGCCACAAAGAATGTGGTTATTTAATAGGAAGCAATAATGACTTCTTTCATGTTCTTAATGAAAGAACACATTTTATATCTGCAGGTATCCCTGTTTTACTCTCCATGGCACTCTAAGAGTTGATAAGTGAAATTCAACTTTTGAAGATTTAACGAGAAAAATAGCTGTATGTCAATGTATCATTGCTTCACACTCTATACTAACTCTATACACTTTATGAGGATAATAAGCTTTCATTGGCTTCAAGTTACCAAGGAGAACATCATGTAGCAATTTTCTCCTACTGTTACCTAAGATACATTTGGATTATAGAGCAATTTCCTGCTACTTTTAGTAAAAAATCAGGTTATAGTTAATTTCATTAGAGTAAGTGGTAGTTATGGACTGCCCTCTCTCCTGCAGCTAATGCAGTCACAGGAGGTACTAAATTTAATTCCAGTCCTTAAAGGATACATAATATTCACAGCATTAATGGCCATAGTTATTCTGAAGCTGTGTTTCACCCAGTTAAGTTACATAAAAGCATGGAAGGGATGTGTGTGTGTGTGTGTTTGTGTGTGCACGCGTGTGTGTGTGTGTGTGATCTCCATGGTTAATATGATGCCCAAAACACCATTTCTCAGACAGAGCTTTGGAACACTTAATGAATGCAAGAAGTTTTAAGGTAGTTGTGCAGTAATGAAACTGTAATTACGAAAAAGTGGAAATTAGTTCTTAAAGTGTTGCCTAAATTTTCTATTCCCTTTTATTATTTTTTAAAAATTTTTATTAAAAATTTCTCTTTAATGTTTATTTATTCTTGAGAGAGAGAGAGAGAGAGAGAGAGACAGAGCACGAGTCGGGGAGGACCAGAGAGAGAGAGAGACATACACACACAGAATCTGAAGCAGGCTCCAGACTTTGAGCTGTCAGCACAGAGCCGGACACGGGACTCGAATTCATGAACCACGAGATCATGACCTGAGCCTCAGTCAGAGGCTTAACCAACTGAGCCACCTAGTTGCCCCTCTATTCTCTTTTAAATACAAGCCAAACATGGGGCGCCTGGGTGGCTCAGACTGTTAAGCGTCTGACTTCAACTCAGGTCACGATCTCGCAGTCTATGAGTTCGAGCCCCGCGTCAGGCTCTGGGTTGATGGCTTGGAGCCTGCTTCCGATTCTGTGGCTCTCTCTCTGCCCCTCTGCCGTTCATGCTCTGTCTCTCTCTGTCTCAAATATAAATACATGTTAAAAAAATTTAAATACAAGCCAAACAGGTTTTAGTTTCCAACCCCTTTCCCAAACAGCTCTCTTCCAAATCCCTGGTAACTGGGATATTGATAAATCCAAGGGCCTATTTGTGATCCTTCTCTTATTTGAGTTCTCAACACCATTTGATCCAGTTGATTGAACATGTTCTTGAACATTCATGTTCTCTAGTTGCTTCTGGTCACCAACCCCCTTTGTTTTCCTTTTGTCTCACTGCTTGCTTATTATCACTTTCTCTTGCTAGTTTTCTTCCTCATCCTCCCATCCATTTCCTTTTCTTAATGTTGGCTTAACTAAGGGCTCATCCTTTGAACTGCTTTTCTTTTCAATCAACTTCAGGTAATCTCATCTGATCCTTCGGGCTTCTAATATGACGGATATGATGATAGCAGCCTATTTATGTATTCAGCCTGAATCTCTCTGAAATGCAAATTCAAAACCCAATTGCTCATGAACATCTCCATCTGTCTAATAGTCTCAAATTTAATGTATCCAAACAGAACTCTTTTCTTCCACTCAATTCTACTTTTCCTTCAGACTTCTCAAATACTTAAATGGCAACGTTAGCCTGCCAATTACATAAGCCAACATTTGGAGTCATCTTGACTTTTCTCTTTTTCTCATACTCTACATTTAATCCATTGGCAAATCTAGCCCACTCTACCTTGAAGATATACTTAGAGTTCTACCATTTTCACCACCACCACCACTGCTACCACCCTGGCTCAAATCACCTTCATCTCACCACTGGATTTTTATCATATCCTTCTAATTAGTCTCTGCTTCTGATATTGCTCACATTTAGTCTATATCGTACATTTCTGCCAGAGTAATCCTATTCAGATATGTCAGATTATGTCCCCTCTGGATAAAAACCTCTCAACAACTCCCTATGCCAATCAGAATAAAATCCAAAGTCCTTTTGATGGCCAGTAGGGTTTTGTGTGATCTGGCCCCTGCTGCTTCTCTGATCCTATCTCTATCTAGTTTCTCCTTTTCTTACCACTCTAGTCACATTGGCCTCCTGTGCTGTTCCTCAGTCACCAAACACAGGCTTTCCTCAGGACCTTGGTCCTTGCTCTTTCCTCTGCTAGAAACTCTTTCTGCCAATGTCTACATGATTTGCTCCCTCATGTCCCTCAAGTGCTTGTGCATATGTCCTCTCATCACTGAGCCTCCTCTGACCGTCCTATGTGAAATTCAGCCCTTCTCACATCCCCACTCTTTCCCTTGCGACTCCTTTTACCTTCTTTTCTTCATAGCACCATCACATTAAGTGTTGCTCATTTAATTTCCTATTATTTATCTCCCTTATTAGAATGCAAACTTGTTGAGAACAGGGAACTTTGTCTCTTTTGTTCATTGTTCTAACCTTGTGCCTAGTGTAGTATCTCATTTATAGAAAGTATTTCGTTCATATCTGTAGAATGAATGAGATTGAGTAAGAGGGAGTTTTTGTTATGTGTGTGATGGTTAACTATATCCTCATGACTTTCACTTTCCAGAGTCTTTCTCTGATTATTAATTATCCTGGTCCCCAGGATCAGCTGCACCATTGGGCTCTAGAGCGTATAAGGGTTGGATGGGAGATTTTTTTTGTTATAATTATTAAAGGGCCATGCTAGGGATGATTGGCCCCAGAGATTGAATGGACCCAAGTGAACAGACCAGGGGTTGGGATAGGACCCAGAAGTAGTTGGTGGGGAAAAGCTCAGGAAGATAGTTCATCTCAGAAATTCACAAACAGGCAAGCAGAGATGTCTCTGATTAGAGGGAGAGCACAGCATGGGAAGGGGAATCATTTGGGAACAAGCAGATAGTTTGAGTCAGGAAGTTCCTGATGCAGGTGGGCTTGAGCCAAATCTCTTAGGGTCAGAAGCAAGCCTCTAGTTGCACAGCAGTAAAGACATGTAGCAGAGATGCAGACTAATAGATGAGAGTTTTTCTGAATTGAGAAAAAAATAGTCCTCATATTGAAGGAGTATATAGAGTTTTTGGGTGACATAAATAAATAAGACAGAGGACTAGAAAGTAAAGGAATAGACATTTATGTTTGTCAAAATGTCAAAGACCCATTTCTTTCCGAATCATGCAGGCTGTTTATTAAAAGTTTAGAATCCTGTGCCCACCTCCATTTATCAAGTCAGAATGAACGGGAGTAAGCTCTGGGCTGCTGTGATGGCTCCATGATGGATCACCTAATAGCCATTCAATAAAGAGAAGGACAGAGGGGAAAGGCACAATGGACACAACAAGCTATTACAAGATTGTGATCAGAAATTTGGGGAACATGATATACCCTATGAACTCTCTTGAACATGAAGAGGTTTTTGGAAGGTTTATTGATAGTGTGTTAAGCACCAGATTTACTTTTATGGGGAGCACACTCTCAATTCCGGCTGAGACTGGGGAAAGGATTACATACGTCTATCCATATAACACATATATGCCTGTATGCATGTACAATTATTCTTCATATGAAATAGGTTATTTATGATGACTTATTTTCTGTGAGTCATAGAGGTAGGTATTGTTGAAAATATATGAGTTCACATTGTGCACTGGCAAAGACCCTTCTGGTTGCTCCTTAAGTTGTATCCATCTGATTCTAAAAAAGATACAAAAACAGGTGGACTGATTGGCAAATCCCTATAATTCATTTATTTAGGTGACAATGTCGTGGTTTTAGAAATTAAAAATTCATTGACAACTTTTAAAATTTGGAGATTTTGCTTAAAAATAAGATTTTCAGCTTGTGATACATCTAAATTCATGGCAAAGTTAGTCTCCCACTTCACAAAAGGATTAGAATGGTGGCTGTCTCCTTGTATGAAACCTCCTTCTTTAATTTGCCAGTTTCCTCTTTCTCTACAGTTCATTCATTGGAGTGAGTCACTTCACTCATATGAGTTCCTTGCCTGGTCCATTCATGTGGTAAAATAATTTAATTCAGTGAATTGATTAATTCTTCAAACAACTAATTGGTCTACTCAATCAAAACAGATGATTAAGTAGACCAATATAGAAATATTGTGTGACTCACGTTCTTGACAATTTTTCAGTTGAACCTTCTATTGATTATTCTGCCCTTGGGCCTTTAAATAAATTAAGTCCAACTTCTGGGGAAAAGATGTTGGCTTTAAGAGTGAATATATCAACTTCCTCCTGTTAAACAGGAGGAATGTCTAAAGAGAAAAAAGTATAGTGAGTGGAAATGTTTATGATGTTTTTTCAGATACAGCATAGATGTATCAATATGAAGGAGGACACAGGAAGCTAACAGATAATTCACCTTTTTGAAGAGAATAGAAATTCACTTCATTCTTTAAACCTTTATGCATTCTGTAAATTTTTTCAGTTATTATAAGTCTTCAGATCCCACAAACTGGGAAGGGTGGAAAAGAACTTGGACATAGCTTGGTTAGCATAGAGGAAGAGCTTTTCACTGATGTAATTCAAATGCATTCATATGCAGAAAAGGTGTCCCAAAGATGTAGCAAACAGTAGTTAATCCTGCTAATTGAAATGCTGCCATTACATCAGGCTTAGACTTAATATGTCTAAGGCATATTAAAATAAAAAAAGGACCTCTTTAGTGCAGCAAAGCCAAGAACGTAGATGAGCCAAAACTCTTTCCTTGGTAGGAGGAGCTCACAGGGAGTGGGTTGTGATGCCTCCCCCTGTGTGGTGGCTAGACTTCTCACCTTCTCTGTGAAGCTCTGGGGACAGGAACTGATTTCAAAATTGTAAGAGTGTGCTGAACTTCAGAGTCAGAGAAGTTGGGGTTAGTTTAGCAAGACCCAAATCTAGGGTTAGGAACCAAAGATACGAATTAAGGAAAGTTACAGGATTAAAACAGTAAAGTGGATCTAGCCAAGTACAGGATGGACAAAGGAGAGTTGCTGAGGATGAATTTATTTTATTTCCCAAATTATGAGTTATATATAGGATAAATATATATATATATATTTTATTTCCCAAAATATGAGTTATATATAGGAAATGTGATAATGAACACGTATACAGTATATTTTATTGGTCTAACACAAAGCCACTTATCAGAGTGTTTAACATCACTTATAAATGAAGCCCTTGCCTTTAAATGTCTTTGTTAAAAATAATTGGTATTTTCCCCCAAACATGGACAAAATAATTCTTTTTAGTGTAAAATTAATAAACTTAGTAATTTAAAATGGATAGTATATGAAACTACAGTGGCATAATCAGACTGAAACTCCTCATAACATCAGGTAAAAAGTACATCAATTTTAGAGATGATAATAAACCAGACTGGAATTAAATGATTAAATATCATGTTCAAAGGAAAAGTAGAAGAGGCATTGGAAAAATTCCTCTTTCAAGTCACACTATTAGCTGTTACATAATATAAAATTGTAGTCAATATGAAGGTACAGTTAGTCTTGTGTTTGTATTAACAGATATTTATGGGGAGCCGAAACCACAGTGGTAGATAGTACAGATCAGCTTCTGACTCACAGTGCTGCCTTTTTGTTCTGTTATACAGTGAAGCACTGTGCTCCCAGAAGTTGATGTGTTTTTTTGTGGTTTTTTTTTTTAAAGTTATGTTGTAAATAAGAAAATTGTTTTGGGAGTAGTAAAGAGTGCTAGCTGTGTGCAGAGGAGGATGGCATAACTACATAAATAAAGGCAGATGACATGGATGTCCATTGATAGGCCAGTTTGCTTACCCAGAACATCTGGCAATGAAAATACTTTTTCTAATCTTGAGGCAGCCTTGGAGGAAATGTGTATGTATGTGTGTGTGTGTGTGTGTGTGTGTGTGTGTGTGTGTGTATTTTTTTTTTAATAAGTTCATTTTGTATCCAATGTGACTGTATCAATATTCCAGCTTGGAGAGGAAAAGAGCACACATGAGGTTTTACAATGAGGGATGATTTTCTAAAAGTTTCATAATGATGGTAATGCTGGTAAAACCATGTTGGATTTATTTATTTATTTATCACTTTTTAAAGTTATATCCAAGTTCGTTAGCATATAGTGCAATGATGATTTCAGGAGTAGAATCCAATGATTCACCCCCTACATATAACACCCAATGTTCATTCCAACAAGTGTCCTCCCTAATGCCCCTTGCCCATTTAGTCTATCTCCCTACCCACAACCTCTAGCAACCCTCAGTTTGTTCTCTATATTTAAGAGTCTCTTATGTTTTGTTCCCCTCCGTGTTTTTGTATTATTTTTGCTTCCTTTGTCTTATGTTCATCTGTTTCGTAACTTAAATTCCACACATGAGTGAAGTCGTGTGATACTTGTCTTTCTCTGACTTATTTTGCTTAGCATAATACCCTTTAGTTCCATCCATTTTGTTGCAAATGGCAAGATTTCATTCTTTTTGATTGCTGAATAATACTCCATTGTGTGTGTGTGTGTGTGTGTGTGTGTGTGTACCACATCTTCTTTATCCATTCATCTGTCCATGGACATTTGGGCTCTTTCCATACTTGGGCTATTGTCAATAGTGTTGCTATAAATATTGGGGTCCATGTGCTCCTTCAAAATAGCACACCTGTATCCTTTGGATAAATACCTAGTAATGCAGTTGCTGGGTTGTAGGGTAGTTCTGTTATTAATTTTTTGAGGAATCCCCATACTGTTTTCCAGACTGGCTGCACCAGTTTGCATTCCCACCAGCAGTGCAAAGGGGTTCCTCTTTCTCCACATCCTCGCCAACATCTTTTGTTACTTGAGTCATTAATTTTAGCCATTCTAATTGGTGTGAGGTGGTATCTCGTTGTGGTTTTGATTTGTATTTCCTTGATTCTGAATGATGTTGAGCATTTTTTCATGTATCTGTTAGCCATCTGGATGTCTTCTTTGGAAAAGTGTCTATTTGTATCTTTTGCCTGTTTTTTCACTGGATTATTTGCTTTTTGAATGTTGAGTTTGATAAGTTATTTATAGATTTTGGATACTGACCCTTTATCTGATATGTCATTTGTAAATATCTTCTCCCATTCCCTCAGTTGTCTTTTAGTTTGGCTGATTGTTTCCTTCACCATGCAGAAGCTTTTTATCTTGATGAGGTCCCAGTAGTTCATTTTTGCTTTTGTTTCCCTTGCCTCTGGAGACATGTCTAGTAAGAAATTGTTGTGGCCGAGGTCAAAGAGATTGTTATCTATTTTCTCCTCTAGGATTTTGAAGACTCCCTGTCTTAGTTTAGGTCTTTCATCCATTTTGAGTTTATTTTTGTGGATGGTGTAAGAAAGTGCTTTAGGTTCATTTTTCTGTGTGTCGCTGTGCAGTTTTCCCAACACCATTTGCTAAAGATACTGTCTTTATTTCATTGGATATTCTTTCCTGTTTTGTCAAAGATTAGTTGGCTATACGTTTTTGGGTCCATTTCTGGGTTCTCTATTCTGTTCCATTGATCTGAGTGTCTGTTTTTGTGCCAGTACCATACTGTCTTGATGATTATAGCTTTGTAATACAGCTTGAAGTCTGGGATTATGATGCCTTCAGCTTTGGCTTTCTTTTACAGGATTGCTTTGGCTATTCGGGTTCCATATGAATTTTAGGATTGTTTATTCTAGCTCTGTGAGGAATACTAATGTTATTTTGATAGAGATTGCTTTGGTTATATAGCTTGCATTGGGTAGTATTAACATTTTAACAATATTTGTTCTTCCAATCCATGAGCATGGAATATTTTTCCATATGTGTGTGTGTGTGTGTGTGTGTGTGTGTGTGTGTCTTCTTCAATTTCTTTCATAAGCCTTCTACAGTTGTCAGTGTATAGGTTTTTTCGTCTCTTTGGTTAGGTTTATTCCTAGTATTTTATGGGTTTTGGTGCAATTGTAAATGGGATTGATTCTTTGATTTCTCTTTCTGCTGCTTCATTATTAGTAATGTAACCAATTTCCATGCATTGATTTTATATCCTGCAACTTTGCTGAATTCATGGAGTATTGTGTCACCTGTGAAGAGTGAAAATTTGACTTTCTCCTTGCCGACTCGGATGTCTTTTCTTTGTGTTGTCTGATTGCTAAAGCTAGGACTTCCAATACTGTGTTGAATAACAGTGGTGAGAGTGGACATCCCTGTCACAATCCTGACATTAGGAGGAAGCTCTCAGTTTTTCCCCATTGAGGATAATATTACTGGTGCCTCTTTCATATATGGCTTTTATGATCTTGAGGTATGATTCTTCTATCCCTACTTTCTTGAGGGTTTTTATCAAGAAAGGATGCTGTGTTTTGTCAAATGCTTTCTCTGCATGTATTGAGAGGATCATATGATTCTTGTCCTTTCTTTTATTAATGTGGTGTATCACATTGCTGGATTTGTGGATATTGAACCAGCCCCACATCCCAGGTATAAATCCCACTTGATCGTGGTGAATAATTCTTTTAATGCATTGTTGGATACAGTTGGCTAGTATCTTGTTGAGAATTTTTGCATCCATGTTCATCAGGCAGATTGGTCTATAGGTCTCTTTTTAGCGGGATCTTTGTCTGGTTTTGGAATCAAGGTACTGCTAACCATGCAGAATGAGTTTGGAAGTTTTCCTTCCATTTCTATTTTTGGAACAGCTTCAAAAGAATAGGTGTTAAATCTTCTTTAAATGTTTGGTAGAAGTCCCCTGGAAAATCGTCCAGTCCTGGACTCTTTTTGGGAGATTTTTGATTACTAACTCAATTTCTTTACTGGTTATGGGTCTGTTCAAATTTTCGATTTCTTCCTGTCAGTTTTGGTATTTTATATGTTTCTAGGAATTTGTCCATTTCTTCCAGAATGCCCATTTTATTGGAATATAATTGCTCATATTATTCTGTTATTACTGTTTGTATTTTTGCAGTATTGGTTGTGATCTCTCCTCTTTAATTCTTGATTTTATTTATTTGGGTCTTTTCCTTTTTCTTTTTTATGAAACTGGCTAGAGGTTTATCAATTTTGTTAATTCTTTCAAAGAACCAGCTCCTGGTTTCATTGATCTATTCTACTGTGGTTTTTGTTAGCTTGTTTTTTATTTTATTTCAATAGCATTGATTTCTGCTCTAATCTTTATTATTTCCCATCTTCTGCTGGTTTGGGGCTTTATTTGATGTTCTTTTCCAGCTCTTTAAGGTGTAAGGTTAGGTTGTGTTTCTTAGGTTTCTAAGACCTGTCTTCCTTCTTTAGGAAGGCCTGGATTGCTATATACTTCCCTCTTATGACTGCCTTTGCTGCATCTCAGAGATTTTGGGCTGTCATGTTTTCATTTTCATTGGCTTCCATGTAGTTTTTAATTTCCTTTTTAATTCCTTGTTAAACATTTAATTCTTTAATAGGATATTCTTTAACCTCCAAGCATTTCTTGTTTCCAAATTTTTTCTTGTGGTTGATTTAGAGTTTCATAGTGTTGTGGTCTAAAAATATGCATCGTTTGATCTTGATCTTTTTGTACTTGTTGAGGGCTGATTTGTGTTCCAATATGTGATCTATTGTGGAGAATGTTCCATATTCACTCGAGAAAAGTGTGTATTCCACCACGTTAGGATGAAATCTGATTATATCTGTTAAATCCATCTGGTCCAGTATGACATTCAATTTCATGCCATTGTTTCCTTGGTAATTTTCTGTTCAGATGATGTGTCCATTGCTATAAGTGGGGTGTTGAAGTCCCCTACTGCTATGGTGTTATTATCAATGAGTTTCTTTATGTTTGTGATTAATTGATTTATATATTTGGGTGCTACACATTGGGGGCATAAGTGTTTATAATTGTTAGATCTTCTTGGTTGATAAACCCCTCAGTTATGATTTATTTTAAAATCTAGATTGTTTGATATAAGTATAGCTACTATGGCTTTCTTTTGGTGACCATTAGCATGATAGATCCCCTTATTTTCTTTTTAAAAATTTTTTTAATGTTTATTTTATTTTTGAGACAGAGAGAAACTGAGCATGAGTGGGGGAGGGGTAGAGAGAGAGACACACACACACACAGAATCTGAAGCAGGCTCCAGGATGTCAGCTGTCAGCACAGGGCCTGATGTGGGGCTTGAACCTGTCAACTGCGAGATCATGACCTAAGCCAAAGTCACACACTCAACTGACGGAGCCACCCAGGAGCCCCTAGATCCCCTTATTTTCACTCCGAAGGTGTCTTTAGGTATAAAATGGGTGTCTTGTAAACAGCATATAGATGGATCTTGTTTTCTTATGTATTGTTACCCTCTTTTGATTGGAGCATTTAGTCCATTGACATTTAGAGTGAGTAATGAAAGATAGAAATTTATTGCCATTGTGTTGCCTGTAGAGTTGGAATTTCTGGTGGTGTTCTCTGGTCCTTTTTAGTCTTTGTTATTTTTTGTCTTTTTTGTTTTGTTTCATCTTTTCTCCCCTCAGAGATTCCCCCTTAAAATTTCTTGCAGGGCTGGCTTAGTGGTCACAAACTCCTTGAGGTTTTGTTTGTCTGGGAAACTCTTTATCTTTCCTTCTATTTTGAATGACAGCCTTTCTGGATAAAGAATTCTTGGTTGCATATTTTTCCATGGTCAGTTTTTGTTGAATCTAATGGAAGTTATCAGTGTTTCTTGGATTTTGAAGTCTGTGTCTCTCCCCAGGTTAGGAAAGTTTTTCATTAGGATTTGTTCACATAAACCTTCCCCCCCTAAACCTTCTACCCCCTTTTCTCTCTCTTCGTCTTCTGGGACTCCTATGATTTGGATGCTATTCCTTTTTAATGAGTCACCGAGTTCTCTAATTCTTGTATCATGATCTTTTGCCTTAGTTTCCCTCTTTTCTTCCTGCTTCATTATTCTCCATAATTCTGTCTTCTATATTGCTGACTCACTGCTCTGCTTCATCCATCCTTGCTGCCATGGCATCCATTCGAGATTGCATCTCAGTTATAGCATTTTTAATTTCATCCTGACTAGATTTTACTTCTTTTATCTCTGCAGAAAGGGATTCTATGCTATATTCAACCCCAGCTAGTATTCTTATTATCATGATTCTAAATTCTAGTTCACGCATCTTGATTATATCTCTCATGATTAAGTCCCTGGCTGTCATTTCTTCCTGTTCTTTCTTTGAGGTGAATTCCTTCATTTTGTTATATTTGGAGGAAGAAAAAGAATTAATATAAAAATTGAAAATTGAAAAATTAAAAACAACACAAAACTCAAATAATGGAAGCTAGATCCTAGGTATGTTTTAGTCTGGTTGTTGAAAGAAGCTTGAGAGAATAGAGAAAAAAAGGAAAGAAAAAAAGAAAAGTAAGAAAACATTTAAAAAGTAAAAAAAAAATGTATAGAATAAAATAGAATAAAATGAAATGAAGAAGGTAAAATAGAATTAAAAATAAAATAACAAAAAATAAAAAGTATAGAAAAAGAATAAAATATTTTCATATAAAATATGGAAAATAAAAATAATTTTATCTCTTTCTGTATCCAAGAATAAAGAAAAGAAAAAACCCCAAATAGATGGAGCAGTGAACAGAATGAAATCCAAATGAAATTACATCCAGTTTCCCCTAGTAGTCAAACTATGAAGCACTTTATAGTCCATGCACTAAGCTGACTGAGAGACTTTTGGTGGTCCTCTAGGGCGTGGTTGGTGCATTTGGACAAGGCTTGGTGTAATGGCTCTGATTTCCACTAGGTGGCACTGCTTAGCATACTGGGGTTGTTCAGTGTGGCGTGTGTGTGTGTGTGTGTGTGTGTGTGTGTATGCGCATGCCCAGAAGAGGTGAAAATGGTGTCACCCAGCTTCCCGGTCTCTAGCTCCAGAATTCTGTGCTCTCACCTATCAGCAATCAAGTATCCCTCCTTTGTCTCCGGCTTCAGTCCACTACCTGCTTTTAAGCCATCAGCCTGCCAGGCAGCACCTTCCTCCTGAGTTTTATCTCAGGTGGTGCTGTTTTTCCAAACCCCTCACTTTTGTGGGCCCTGCAGCGTGGACCGGCTCTGACCCTCTGGGGAAGGGTCTCGAGAACAATGGCCAGATGCCTGTTTGCCCCCAGGAAGTTCATGTGCACAACTGCAGAGGTTCAGAGATGGTGGCTGGGTGCCGGCCTGCCCTAGAATAAGTTTGTGTGATCACGCAGAGGCAGTGGTTCAGGGATTATGGTAAATCACAATACACAACTAGTGCACCCTGGCATTTTTGTTCAATACCAGCAATCATGTTCTCCAGTGTCCCTGAGACCTTTGCCTGTGGGGAGGCCATACGGCTTCTACCAAATGCCCTCCTAGCAGGGGAACCACTTCTCCCTGTGTGGCCCGCGGACCCCTCAGACCTTGCTGCCTACTCCTGAGGAGTTACCCTTCCCACCACATCACCACCAGGAACTGAGCTGTGGAATTTCCAATGTGCTCTCCCCTGTTTATAGAGTCCTAATGGTATTGATACCTTCTCCTTTCTCCTTTTCCCCTTTCTTGTTCAGTCTTTTGTGGCTATTTCCACTCTTTTTCTTTCTTTCCAGATACTTTTTGGGGAAGTGCTTTTCCTGTACCCTCCCCCCTTTCTCTGTCTTCTATCTGCAAATACAGCTACCTACCCTCCACAGCTTCTTTCTCCCCTAGTTAACCTCTCCATACCATGTACCTGCCAAGTTCTGTGGCTCAAGTTATGCAGATTGTTGTGTTAATGCTCAGATCAAATTTCTAGGTGTGCAAAATGGTTTGATGCTGATCTAGGTGCATTTCAAGGACAAGAGAAGCAAAGAACTTCCATGCTGCTCCATCATCTTGGTCCCTAAGTTCCATGTTAGTGTTCTTGAATGTCAATGTGTAGAAGATCTGATAAAATACTGGAATTTGTAATGAAGACCACATTGTGATACCACAACCAAAAATGGCTTGATTTTTTTTAAGTTTATTTATTTTGAGAGAGAGAGAGGGTGAATATGAGCGCAAGTGGGGAAAGGGCAGAGAGAGAGAGAGAGAGAGAGAGAGAGAGAGAGAGAGAATCCCAAGCAACTTCCATGCTGTTAGTTAAGATCCTGACTTCTCAGGAACCATGAGATCATGAACTGAGCCAAAATCAAGAGTCAGAAGCTTAACCGACTGAGCCCCCAAAATGGCTTGATTATTCAGAGTTGATATTCTTTTATGTTTTATGATTTTTACTTTTTATTGAAGAAACAAAACAATGACATATTGGACATTTTTACAAACCATATCTAAAACTTGCTATAGATTATAACTCTTAAATAAAACTTTCCAAAGCTGAATACAAACAAAACACAAATTGGGAAACAAGTCTCCATTATTTCACAAGTAGAAATAGTCAATGTTTTCCTTTTTGGCTATAGTTATACCTATTATGTTAGTATCTGATAATGCTCTTAAAGTAGTAAGTCAAAAAGATGTGTCTCCATAATTTTTAAGCTCCTGTTTGGACCATTGCTGCCATTGATGATGATATATGTAAATCTGAAGTTTTACATTTAACAGAAGTAAAGGATAGGAAAGTAAATTGAAACTGTCTGAATAGAAAATCAGATCTATGCCCAAGCTATTTGGCATTGCATCACATATAGTTGCTAAGGAAAATTTGCTGAAAGAAACTTTACTTTTCGTCACTATTAAACTACTACCAGTAGTAATACTAGTTTACAATACTGCTTTATTGTTTTGGAAAGGGTTTAAAAATAATCTAAAATTTGTGGATTATGAGTGCACCGAAAGCCAAATGAATGGTCTACAGATGCTGAAATGCTCAAAAGCATTGAGCTGGAGAATGAGGGCCAAAAGGGAAATTGAGCCAAAAGCCTGGAAATAATCATTGCAAAAAACAGTGTGAGATAAACAGAGAATCCAAGGTATTTTCCATGAGTAAAGCTGTGCTCTTCAGGGCTAGTCCCTGTTGCATATGGAGGGGTGTTGCTTTCTGCTAAGGCATTAAGTTGGGGCTGACCAGTTGAAATTCTCACTGAAACTTTTACTTTCATAGTAGATATTATCTTCCTTATCTTTAAGCCTTTCTTTCTCAGTGCCCTTCACGTAATCATTTAATCCTAAGTGACCCACCCAACCAGGAAATGCCCTTTTGTCCAAAGTTAAGGCATAGGCCTCTTTTATTTTCTTTCCATGGATGACTTTATATACTTCAAGTTTTAACTAGCAATTTAAAGCAAATGCTTTTTAAAATCAATATTTCTGCTTCATCAGTCCCCTAACTCATGGCCCATTTTTCAGCTGCCAGGGGCTCTTTGTTCTCAGAGGGAAACTTCTCCCCAAAGGTGGGTTTCCTTAAGCCCACAAAGTGAATCTCCTATTTTGAACTCTTACAGGACACTCTTCTTCTGAAATTATTACTATCCCATACTTTAATTAATTAATTAATTAATTGTACATCATGTACATATTGAATCCTTAATATTGGATTATGTGTCCCTTGAGGGCTAAGAAGGTTTTATGTATTTTATTTATTAACCCCTGTTCATCCTCATCACTCCCTATAGTGCATATAATAGTGTCTGCCACAGTAGATGTTGCATAGTAGGTGTAACATTAGTTAAACGGATCTATGAAGGAGTAAACTATCTTGGACACTTGCATCCCTTTTTCTGACATTTCGTTGGTCAAATAAAAATAAAATTATAATATAAAACCAAACATATTTCTGTTCATTTGCCTCCGTAAAGAGATACTATTCTTAGAACATAACATTTAACAGAGTTCTTAATGTTCTTTTTTACAATCAGATATTTTCATTAAAATATACTGAAACCAGACTGGTATGACAAGTAAGGCATAAGGCTAAAGGCTACAAGAAAAGCAAATTTAGAAAAATTTAGTAAGAAAATGAAGAAAGAAACATAAGTATATTTTAATCATTGTTAACTCTTGTAAATAACCAAATATTTAATATTGAAAGAAAGGACTCTATGTAAGTTGTGGGATTCTGTAGACACACATGGCAAGAGGTGATGTTTTCACAGTTTTATTAACTTAGTGACTTGATGAATTTTCTCTAGTTAAAATTCTAATAAACTTAAAATCATTTCATGGAGTCTGTGTATTCTCCGCTGTATCTTCATTTTCCTTGCTCAATTTATTCATTTTTTCTTTCTTTATAAAATAGATTTTATAAAAAGTACTGTTGGTTGTGCAGTGTGTGCAGTGTTTTGGACATAAAAATTTGTGAGCTAATTACAACCTTAAATCTCTTGAAGTGAATTCATTAATCTTAAATAGACTTGATGAGTTTGGTTCCTTTGTTTGTCTCTCTAGCACACACATACACAAACACACACATTAGAAAATACAATAGTTGTTAAAGTGTTTACAAGATCCTTTTATTAAGATCCTGCACCTAAATAGATAAGAAGAAAGAGAATTGGAATACACATATACAGACACATACTTAAACACATATGTATACATGCACACATGCACATATACATATTTGTTATGCTTTCTTTTTTAAAATTTTTTTATATTTATTCTTGAGAGAGAGACAGGGTGTGAGCAGGGGAGGAGCATAGACAGAGGGATACACAGAATCCAAAGTAGGCTCCAGGCTCTGAGCTGTTAGCAGAGAGCCTGATGCAGGGCTGAAACTCACAAACCAGGAGACCATGACCTGAGCCGAAGTCGGATGCTCAACCAACTGAACCACCCAGGTGCCCCTGTTATGCTTCCTACTCTGTAGTCAAAATGCATGGATCAAGACCAATGGGTGGAGATGGGAGTAGCACCCTTCAATATGACACCTGTTCATCCACTGTAAGTATTTTTGTTTGGTCTTTTCTGGACCCCTGGGCCCAGTGAGTTTGGAGGACCTAGTACTCAAGCAAGGATTTCTTTCATCAGGTAATACAATTATAGTTCCTATGAATTGGAAGATAGAATTTCTTCTCTGTCTATACATAACATTAGGTATGTATGTATGTGTGTCACTGAACCAACCAAGTAGAGAATAGTGTTATTATTTGGGCAGGGTAAATAGATCCCTGTTATCAGAGAGAAATTGGATTTCGCTTCCACAGTGGGGGCAAAGAAAATAATACCTGGGATCCAGAGAATGTGCTGGAGGGACTTAGGATACCTCCTTCCCCAGTAGTCCTAGCTAATAGAAAAATATGATAACCTAATATTAAGACAAGACCACTGGTTCACTTCCCACAGGAATGAAGTTTGTGGAGTAGAAGGAAGCTCTAATTGCAAATTTAGGTCTTAGGAACCAGACACAGAAAGAACAATCGAAGCAACTATGTTTTATGTTACCTAATTGCTTGGTTTTTTTTTCACTTTTTCCTTTTCCTTTATATGAAGAACCCCAATTTGGGCTAGCATATAAGTTTTGGGATAGGAGTGTGACTTGAGTTGACATCACTCTATTTCACAGTTGCCAATAGGACTTCAAACATTTCCTGTGTTTGGACATGATTTTTTCAAAGGGCCAAAATTATGCCAAGAGGGAAATGGGGTTAACTGTGATACATAATTCCACTCTCATCTCAAGACCCATTTTCTAACCTTTTTTTTGCCCCAGGCAACCAAGTTGTAAAGCTTAAATGCATGGTCTTTCTTGCGCTCCAACTTCTGGTTGGGTTTGGCCAATGGAGTGCCAAGCCTATAGATCAGCAGGGGAGAGAAGAATGAGGTCTAAGCATTTACTTTTCTGGCTCAAGTTGCCTCTGACTGGCTTCTTTGACTAAAGTTCAATACTTTACTCAAAGTTGCCTCCTCTGCATGATTTCTTCCAAGCCTGTGGGTCATTGCCTTTGGTCTGGATTAATTAACTAGTACCTTCTTGTTTTCCTAGAGCCTCTACACGTGTTTGTAAGACCTTCTCAAATTATCCTAACTTGCTTGGTTCTCTGCTTTTTGTTAGGAACTGCACTGACATGATTCCTTTTGTAACCCCTGTTCAGTAAAAAGAACATAGGCTGTGAAAAAGAGTTTGAGGTGGAAAGAGGTTATAAATTGTGGTTTGGGGCTTTTAGAAGAAGGAGAGAAAGAGCTAGGGATTAAGAATATATGGAATCATGTGAACCTCTTCTTTTTTTTCCCCAAATATATTCTCCCATTCCGGAGGTTGCCTTTTCCTTTTTTATTATGCCCCTTAAAAAATTGGGATATAATTGACATGTAACATTTGTTTCAGGTGTACTCTATAATGATTCAGCCTTTGTAAATATTGTGAAATAATCAGCACAGTAAATTTAGTTAACATCTGTCAACACATTTAGTACAATTTTTTTTTCTTGTGATGGGGACCTTCAAGATCTACACTCTTCGCAACTTCCAGATATACAAAAAGTATTGTTAACTCTAGACACTATGCTACATGTTATGCCTTCAGGACTTATTTATCTTGTAGGTGGAATCTCATCTTGTATACGTAGCCCATTCTATGGCTCTCTTGTCGTAATACTGTCAGCTCGTTCTTCTTCCAATTTTTATAATTCATGATTTAGCCTGAAATCGGGACCAGCTACCTAATTTATGGGACTCAGTGAAAAATGAAAATGCAGGGATACTTGCTAAACAATTCTTAATAATTGCAAGAGCGTGACAGCGGAGCCATAAACCAAATCCGGGGCCCCTGTGAGTGCCAGGCTTCTGTGTACCTGTACCCCGTGTGCCTGTGGAACTGGTGCTGCCTGAAATCCGAGGATACAGGGGAGAGAAGCCACCACTTTTAAACAGTACTAGAAAGTTTAAGCTACTAAGATGAAAAGTCTTAGCTAAAATACATATTTTTCCATAATGCCTGAAGGCTGAGAGCTGCTGTTGTTCAAACTTCCTATTCTTTTCTGGGGCTCTTTATAAGAAGGTCGAGGCATTAGGGAGGGATGAAATAAAGTCAGAGGTTGGGGCTCTTGAGTCACTAAGACAGTGATTCTCAATCCTGGCTGCTAATTAGAATGTCCAGGGAGGCTTTAAACAAAACCCAATTAAGTCAGTAGGGATGCGGTGAGGTGAGCCCTGCACCCCTTTGGACTTAATTGGTCTGTCCTGGGACCAATGTAGCTTTAACAGCTTTCAAGGTAATACTAATTTGTAGACCAGTCTGTGCCCTGTTCCTGTAATTTTTTTCCTTCACAGTTGGAAACTGTTGGAGGTTTAGTCCCTTTTAAAGAGAAATTGATACCTTGCTTTTTCATTCTAAGGAAAAAGGTAAGGAAAAAAATTAATGTAGGATTTTAGTAAAGCTAAGAGTTCTCCAGAGCATTAAGAAAATATAATTGAAGTTGGAAAGATGTGCCCTCTATTTGAGGCTTGGCTTGACTTTAAGTTTAGCTTCAAATGGTACTTTCATATCAAATTACTGTTTGGGTATAAGTAAGTGCTCCATTAATAGACATACTGATATTTTAATTATATATATATATATATTTCCTGTATAAAATATTATATATATATATATATTTCCTGTATAAAGCATTTCTTTGGGATTTGTTTATTCCAGTGAATTTCAAAATATGGTACAGAGATCCTTTCAAGGGGTCTGTGAGTCAAAATTATTTTCATGGGATTTCTAAGATGGTTTTTTCCACTCTCATTCATTCATGTGTGCGCAATGGAGTTCATACAACAGGTTGAGTGCAGGAACAGGAAGAGAATCTAGTTTGCTATTAAGCCAGACATTAAAGGGATTTGCAAGCATTTAAAACAATGACTACATATTTTGAATAAGATATATTTTTAAATAAGAATGTTTTTTTACATTAATACATATAGTTTTACCTTAAAATTAACAACCATTTAATAAAATGATCAGCTTTAATTTCTAGTTATACCAAATAGTTATAGGTGTAACCTACACAAAAGTTCTTTGATTTCTTCAATAATTTATTTTCACAATCATTTACTTTTTTATTTTATTTTATTGTTTTACTTTTTTTTCCCATTAAGATAAGTGCACTTCTTAATCTCCTTCACCTATGTCACCCATTTCCCCACCCACCTCACCTCTGGTAACCATCAGTTTGTTCTTTGTTTCCAAACTGTATTGCGTTTATTTATTTATTTACTTACTTACTTATTTGCTTATTTATTTATTTATTTTTCTGATGGCTATTTCTTTTGCTGGATATAGAATTCTGAGTTAATAGTTCTTTCCTCCCAGAACCTTAAAACTGGTGTCCCATGTTGCCAGAGACAGAAAAATAGCCCCTCAAAGATGTTAATGTTTTAATGCCTGGAACCTGTGGATAGTTTACCTTATTTACAACTTTGCAACTTAATTGTAATTAAGTTAAGGGCTTTAAGATGGAGGGAGAATGCTGGATTATCCAGGTGAGCTCAATTTAATAACATGCACCCTTGAAAGTAGAGAACCTTGGGGCACCTGGGTGGCTCAGTAAGTTGAGCGTTCGCCTCTTGGTTTTGGCTCGGTTCACGATCTCATCATTTGTGGGTTCTAGCCCAAGCCGAGTGGAGCTTTGTGCGGACAATGTGGAGCCTACTTCGGAGTCTCTTTCTCTCCCTCTCTCTCTGCTCCTTGCCCCCTCACACTCGTGAGTGTGCATCCTCTCTCTCATCAATAAACAAACGCTTAAAAAAACAAAACCGAGAACTTTTACAACTCTTGTCAGAGGGAGACATGACTGGATAAATGGCCAGAGACATGAGTGTTGCTAGGTTTGAAAAAGGCCGATGGAAATAAAGAACCTGGGCAGCCTCTAGAAGCTGGAACAAGCAAGGAAACTGATTGTCTTTGAGCCTCCAGAACGGAATACAGCCTTACAGATGCTTGGAGTTTAGCCTGTGAGACCCACGTCAGACTCCTAACTACAAAACTGTAAGGTAAGAAATTTATGTACTTTAAAGCCCCAGAATTGATGGTGATTTGTTACAGCAACCGTAGAAAAGGATTGGAACAGTTCTCTGGTTTCTGTTGAGAAATCTTTAGTTATCTGACTTGTGCCTTTGTGTGTGATGTGTTACATTCTCTGTTTTCTGGTAGTTTTGGTTTTTTAGCGGTTTTGTTATGTGATATTTGGGTAGGGTCTTCAGATTTTCCCTTTTGGGGTTTTGCTACACTACTTAAGCCTATAAAATCATGTTTGTGGCTCTGAACTGAAATATTTTAAGAAAAGTTAGAAAGTGCAGCAGGGGTTAAGTGGGTTGAAAAGCTTTATTCTTTTTCAAGATTGTTTATACTGTGCTATGTCCCATGAACTTCCATATAAATGTGTGGATTTGTTTAGCAATATATGTGATGAAACCAGCTGGAATATTGATAAGGCTTGTGTTGAATCTGTAAGGCCAATTTGGGAAGTATCCCACTCAACAATATTAAGTCTTCTGATGTATTCCCCTTTGTTTAGGTCTAATCTTCTTCCAAAAGCATTTTGTAGTTTTCAGAGTGTAAGTTTGCTACTTTTTTTTGTTCAATTTATTCTTTTCTATTCTTCTTGAGACTATTTAAAAGGAATTGTTTTCTTAATTTCTATTTGTTTGCCTGTTGTTACTGTATTAAAAAACCAATGGATTTCAATATGTTGAGCATACATCCTGCACACTTGCTGAATTCTCTTATTCTAACAGGTTTTTTGTTTTAGCAGATCCCTTAGAATTTTCTATTGTGATGTATTAGCTGATTTTTTGGGTGTAGAACCAGTTTTGCATTCCCGGGATAAATCCTATGTGGTCATGATATATAGTATGACATGTTGTTAGATTTGATTTATGATATTCATCAAAGGCAAATCTGTAGTTTCTCTTCCTGTAATGTGTGAAGCCTGAAAACAACCCCCAATGAGCTGAGGTATCAGAAGAATCTCCTGCTCTTGGGTATTAGCCCTTGGGCTAAAAGGAGGAAAGCTGGAGATCCAAGGGTTGAAGGTAGAAGCAGATAGGATAACCACCTCAAAAAGTGTTTCAGGGGATTGTTGGTAGTATGTGGAGTGCCTGAGATTATTCCCAGTTTTTGCTGTCTTGCCAGCAGAGGACTAAATTCTTCTTGGTTCCAGGAGATGGGTAGGGAAGTCTGTAGACTTGGTTGAGTGAAGAGGAAGTGGTTAGTGATAGGCCCACTTAATAACTATTTGTCTTCCATTGTGGGACCAGACACAAGTCTGCTTTAACACATCAAATGCTCCATGCTCAAAAGCAGAGTGACTAACCATCCTGGCTTTCTCTGGACTGAAGCGGTTCCTAGGACATGGGACATTTGTTGCCTAAAAGTGGGAGAGGCCTGGCCAAACTGAGTCAAATTGCTCAGCCTATTTCAAAGTGACTTCTCCTAGTAAAAATATTCTCTCTCTGGGCTCCTGGGTGGTTTAGTCGGTTAAGCGTCCGACTTTGGCTCAGGCCATGATCTCACGGTTTGTGGGTTTGAGCTCGCATCAGACTCTCTGCTGTCAGCGCAGAGCCCAGTTCAAATCTTCTGTCTTCCTCTCTCTATCCCTTCCCTGCTCATTCTCTGTCTCAAATATGAATAAACTTTAAAATAAAATTAAAAATATAAGTATTCTCTCTCCACTTGCTCTGAAAGAAAGGAGTGGTACTGGAATCGCCCATGCAGAGGAATGGATGGCTGTTGGATGTAAATCTAGGTGTCCCCTATTAGGGTCTGGGAGTTACTGTAACGTTTTCACAGTTCTCTGTGGAAATAGTACTTTTATGTCCAATGCAATACAGTTAAATGTAAGATTTTTTTTTTTTTTTCGTTAAGAACCTGAGAATGTCTGTCTAGAAATTTCAGAGCTGGAATTGGGCTGCGTAGCACTGTTTCAGTTGTCCAGTTCTAATATGTAGAAGGCAAAACCAAACTTAATAGTAAATATCAAGTGGGGGCCAAGTGTCTTTCCTGCAGGGTGTTTGGACAAAGCTTTTCCAGTCCTTACATTAGGTGTTAGAGTTGAGGAAACTGAATTACAGCGAAGTACAAAGTAGTGAAGAATGTAGAACTCAAAACTGTGTGTGTGTGTGTTGTAGAAGTTAGTAGTGTATTTGGGCTGCGACTCTTGGATTAGTTTCAGCAAAAATACCAGTTATGTTAAATTACTGTTGCTTAATAATTCTGTTTTTATTGGCTTTGTAACTTCTTGAGTTTTAACTTGGTTTTATTGTTGAATGAGAACAATAGTTATAATTAGTTTATACTGAGATTTTCTATATACAAGTAACATAATAAAGTCAACACTGAGAGTCTAAATATATATAATAAACATATTGTTTTTCTTTCTTACTTGGCTATATAAGGCATAATGTACACTCTCTTAAAGGTGTTTTGATTTAATGCAGATGCATTACTATTCGTTAAACTTTCAGCTCTGTAGAGGGAGATAGAGAGGGTTACATGGGAAAGGGGAAGGAATGGAAGAATTTAAAGAGCCAGTATATCTTATGGTTCATTGCATAACTCATTTCCTAACATTTTTGACTGTACTATTTAGAATCCACAAACCTTTAAAAATCTCTAAAGATGTCTATGTCATGTCTCCCATGATTTTAGTGGTATATTTCTAAGGAAATATAAGACTTAAGTCTTTTGGGGGGATAACTTGGAAATCAGGCATGCGTAATATTTTTTTTTTTTTTAGAGTGTATTTATTTTTGAGAGAGAGTACCAGTGGGGGAGGGAGGGGGGAGAAGAGAGAGCGAGCGCGCGAGAGAATGAATAAATGAATCCCAGGCAAGCTCTGCACTGTCAGCAGACTCAAGGCTCAATCTCCCTAAGCAGGAAATCATGACCTGAGCTGAGATCAAGAGTTGAATGTTTAACCAAATGAGCCACCCAGGTGCCCCCAGGCATGGGTCATATAAGAACTTCCTCAAAGTGTAATAATAAGAAGAATTCCAGGAACTTCCTCAAAGTATAATAAGAAGAATTGTAATAAATAAAACTTGCATTGAACTCCTATATGACACACGTTGTTCTAAATGTTTTAATAGAGTACTTTATTTCCCAACCATCTATGAGTAAGCTATTACTTCCATTTCCTGGAAGAGAAAGCAGAGGGAGAGAAGAGTATAGTAATTTGAGGAGGATCCTGAATTTAATCTCAGATTATCTGGTTTCAGAGTGCCCATTCTTAGACATTATGCAGAGAAATGTGATTAACAACAAAATGATCAGACATTTGTAATAAAGAGATATAAGATTCAAAGACTTGAAAATAAGTGGGGAAACAACAAATACCCATTATTTGTAATTAAATAATCTTTGGTGTTAATATGCTGAAGATAACAAATTTTAATATCTGTCCTCTGAAGGCAAAAGGATTGAAAGATGAAAAATTAAAATATAACCGAAGATTCCTTCATTTGGTTTCAGTGTGTGTGTGTGTGTGTGTGTGTGCGCGCGCGCGCGTGCGCGTGTGTATAGGTAGGTAATCTCTATGCCTGGCATGGGGCCATTTGGTTTTAGTTTTAAAATGTCAGTTGCATACTATATAGTGGGTGGTAAACTAGAACTTGTGTCCTCAAGCCTAAATTGGTGATAAAATAATTCCCTGGGTCTCAAAGTTAGAGGGCAATACTATAAAACATTCTGAAGGTTGTGTGTAACATGGCCCCATTTCGAGAAGTTTAGTTAAGGAAAATGCTGGTGTTTGGGAAAACACTGTTATGCTCTACCAGGGTCTATTTTTCTAGGAGAAAGTACTTTGTTAGTCTATAGGTATGGGCTACACAACTGTAATTTCTAAACAAGGTAAAGTCATTGCTGCCATTAGTAAAGGTCCTGTTACCAAGAACAGTTGAGGAAAAGTGACCTGCAAAAATTTGTTCCTAATACCTTGAAATATCTTACTTTCTTAAAGTCCCTAAACTATACAGCAATGATCAATATAATGTCTCAAAATAGTTTTCAAGGAGTATATCTAAATTTGAAATTATGTAGATCAAAGAAATACTTCTTTAGTAAACAGCATAAGGAGAGCCTTCTCTTTTTGTTTTTTAAGGCCAGGCAGAAGAAATATAAATGGGTCACTTCAATGAGAAGATCAAGGGTGGAGCTCACTTAAGATGTAACTGGATATAAAGACTTAAAGTCATGAAGGTTGTATTTTTTCGTTTTAAAAGCTCTTCATCCTGATTGGTCGGTTTAATATTCAGACAGGATTTTTCAATGTAAGTGAAAAATAGGTGCCATAGTTTAAGAATAATATTATCTTTATAGCTAATAATACCAGATAAACAACAAGTCTTGTTAGGAAAGCCCTACAAATAGTTTTTGATTGTTGTGGCTTGATTGCTGTCACTATCTCAGACTATGATCTATAATGGAGAGATCTGATTGGCCAGCCGAGGTCATGTGCCCACCCTTGTGATGGAAGATGGAGCCATGTGATTGAAAGTATCTCTGAGAGAATGGCCACCTGACTGAGATCTGTTAAGACCCTTGACAAAAGCCTGGGTTACTTTCTGAAGCCTCTTTTGGGGGGGGGGGGGCAGACTTACCAAGAAACCAAGTCTTTTTCTGATATTGCTAAATTGGTAGGCTGTAAGCATGGATAATCATGGGCCATCTTGCTTGCCATACAGCTAGAACCTATCTATAAAGCTGTGGTCCTCTTTAATGCTCTTCAGTCAGTATTTTTAAGCACATAGTAGGTTTGTACTTCCAGTCCTCTTTGTGGTTGACAGCATCATGTGACTTTATTTGCACAATAAATCGCAAGAGGAAGTGATGCATCACTTCTGGGTGGAGGACGTCATTACTGATATGAAACCCTGCAGAGTGCTTTCCCCTTAGCACAGCACTTGACAACATTTGAAATGGCACTTGGTTTCATAAGCCTGAAATAGTCCTGAGTTATTACTGTGATCAGGGTCCCTCTGTTGGATCCCAGGGGGCATGTGATATAAGCAGTCTTCAGTTTTAAGTCAGCTTTTGGGATTATTTGTCCCCACACCATGGTCTAATCATTCTAATGATCCTGTAACTATGTAAATTTCTGTATTAGCTAACAGCATTGGCTCATTGTGGAAATTACTGTATGTGTTAAGCACTGAGGCAAATATTGCTAAAGTTTATTTCTGTATTATCAGCTCTTTAACTTTCATATTAAATATACATACAAAGTTTGGTGAACAACTGTTGTACATATTCCTAACATTTGTCATTGACTCTACTGAGCCTTTTATAAAACTAAGTATATTTTATCACAAGGCTACATTTTTTCCCCTTACATGCAGCCTCAGTACCTAACATTGAAAGAAAGAAGACTTCCTTCGAAACTTGGGTTTGGCTTAAAGTCTGAAAGAAAAGGTTATGTGCTTTACTGTTAACATTTTAAATGAACAATACCTCAGAGACCTAGACTGTGTAATCTTCTAAGCTCTTCTCTTATTTTGAAATCATAAGTTATATTGATTTATTAGCTATATATATCTCCTTTCTTCAGGGATTCTTTCCCCTTGCAGCAGCAGAATGTCAAGGAAACAGTAAGTTTCTGTTGCTTATTAAGCAAAGGTATAAGAAAACAAATTGCTCTAATGAAATATTTAAGAAGAATACTAGGGTAATATGTAACTTCATGTTTATTTTTCTGCAACTGGAAGGCTCAGCAGAGGAATGAAGGTATAAGAGATAAAATTTGTAACGTGAGGTAGAAAATCAAGATGTAAATTTTCAAAGGAAAGACATAAAGAAGCAGTTTCACAGGTTTTAGATTCTCTTCACCCATAAAGGGTGATAGAAAAATTAGGTTGTTGGAGAGGTTAGAGGATTCGGGAAAAAGGATTTCTTAGGTGTAAGATGTACAGTGATTCTTGGCTTTGACCTTAGCTAGGGCGGGGGGGGGGGGGGGGGACTAGGAGCATGCTAATGGAAGGTACTTCATCAGTACTATGGAGATTTTTGACATGATGTTCCTGAGTTACAAGCACCAGAGAACTAGGGGCTGATAGCTAACTACTTTGCAAGTGGAGTTGCTGTCACTGGGTTTGGATTCGCATGTGCTCCTAGCGTTTCTCTGGGCAAAGGGTGGATGCGTTTTACCTATAGATCAGAGGATGGCCACATGGGAGAACCAGCCTGGAAGGGTTTGAAATCCAGCCAAAAAGGTGTCTTAGAAGTTCTGTGGACTCCATAAAGAGAATGTGTGTGGCGAGTGGCTGAAGATAATGGGCCAAATGGGAGTGGCAGGAAAATTGATCTCTTGGATCCTGGAAAAGAAAAACAAATTTTTCTGATGTGGGGAATCTCTGAAGAAGTTACAAAATCACTTAAGAGCAAAGGAATTAACTTCCAACATCTGCCACCCTTGGAATTGGGAGCTAGCTTAAAATGTTGCCATTGAGTAAGAACATTGCTTTTCTCTTTCCTTTCCCACTGCTTGGACCCTCATGGCTTCAGGAACGGTGACAAGCAGTTTCTCTGCTGGAAACCGACCTCTGGAAAGGCTAGCTCAGGGAGACCTTACAAACTGTGGGTCTAGATTATGATAAGTAGTTGGAAGTTTTTAGTTGTACAATTAAGATAATACTTGGGACTCAAAGTGGCTTATGCTCTTAGGAGCAAACGGGTGAATTACTCTATCAGCAGGTTGGCAAAACTGTAGAGTAGCTCCTATGAGCACATACCCATGGGACATGTTTGTTCAATTTACTGCTTATGTTCATTACATTTGAATAGAGAACGCAGCCTCTCAAGTCTCCAAATGATACTTTACATTAAGTTACTACTTTGATTCTAAGTTGCACTAGGTTTTTTAACATATTTACAATTGATATGGACTGATTTTTTGAGTGATTTTTTTCTTTCTTTAAAAAATGTTTCCATAATAGTAATAATACATTATATAATTGCTTCTGTCCTAGAACTTAGGAAATACATGATTTTAAAAAAACACCATAATTTTGCATAGTAGTTTACATAATTTTATATTAAATATTGGAGCAAGTCACTAGGGCGTTAAAATGGTCATTCAAATACATACAGTTCCAATCTAAGGAAAATACTGTTTAAAAAAACAAGGATTTTGATCCTGGGTTTTCCACATCATAGTTTTCTTGAAAGGTGAAATCATGAAGAATCTTGACTTCAGAAAAAAAAACGACTGAGCAGGTAACTTAATATGGTAAGTTGTATGTGAATTGCAATATTATGATCTGAAATATTACCTAACTTTTAAGTACCTCAGGGCTCATCTTATTCTACACTTAGATATGACATGAAGGATATTTGGGCTTGTTTCACATGAGGAAAAATATGTTGATATCTAGGTTGTTTGAAGCCACATAAGTGGGTTAGAGTCTTGGATTCAGATGTTACTCTCTCAAATTCTAGGAGAGAGAGAGAGAGAGAGAGAGAGAGAGCGCGCGAGCGCGTTTGCTGCATTGAGATGAGTATAAAGAAAATGCATCAGAAAAACCTAACAAGCAATACTGGAAAAAACTTATATCCACACTGACTGCCATGTCCATTATAAGATAATATTTTTCCATAGCTAGACAAGAAATTTACTTGGAATCAAGAGCAAAGAATACTTTAGGCTGTAAGATATAAATAACCCAACAGATGAATTATGAAATTTGTTGAATCCTGCTATTGTCCGGGAAATCGTTGGGATAGAGAAGAATACACAAAGTTTAAGACATAGTTCCTGCTCTCAAGAAAATGAATGTTTTATTGCTAGAGCCTTACCTGTGGAAAACTAACACGTGGGACATAGTAAGAGCCCAAGGAAAGAGAGTCACAGATGGTAAATGCTGAGGAATCACCTGCCCCTCTTCTCACAGATTGAAACACTATCCAGAATGGGAGGATTTCTGAATTACCATTTTGAGCCTTGAGTGCATTTTCATGGTTCTTTTAGACCTTTCACTTGATCTCTTCATTTATCTTGTGATGTGATTGCAATTCTCATAGTTGACAAAACTGTGAACCTTAAAGTTGTCCTAGAATACTTTTTGTCTTTACCCCACTACCATGAGATTGTCTCAAAGACCCGCTGGTTCTTGATCCAGTATACTTTTTTTTTTAATGTTTATTTATTTTTGAGAGACACAGAGTGGAAGCAGGGAAGGGGGGGGGGGGAGGAGAGAGAGAGAGAGAGAGAGAGAGAGAGAGAGAGAGAGAGAGAGAGAGAGAGAATATGAATCTGAAGCAGGCTCCAGGCTCTGAGCTGTCAAAACAGTGCCTGAAATGGGGCTCGAACTCAAGAACTGCTAGATCATGACCTGAGCTGAAGTTGGACGCTTAACCAGCTGAGCCACCCAGGCACTCCTGATCCAATCTAGTTTTAAAAGCTGGTGATTTTTTTTCTTTCCCCCTTCAATATGGGTTCAGGCTCATCTCCACTTGTGTCTTGGTTATAGCAATACCTTGTTTTCCCTCTTTTCCAAGTTTATATGTTGACTGTGACTTGACCTTGCATTCTCTGACAGTATCTGTGAAAAGCAGAGTTTTTAATGATAAGTTGATAAATCGGACTTCACTGTCTTCTATGCTTCATGCTTTTTGTGTCCGAAGAAATACTTGCTTAACTCGGTGTAATGAAGGTTTTCTCCTGTTTGGTTGCTGTGTTGTTTTTAGCCCTTTTCCAGATGTTATATAGTTTGACTTTATACACTTAGGTTTACAATCTATTAACTTTTGCATATATGTGAAGCAAAGTCAAAGTTCTAAAAACTGACATGAAACATTAGATGGGTTTCAGAGATACAACATACTGATTTTGTATATGCATACATTATGAAATCATTGCTACAGTAAGTCTAGCTAACCTCCATCACCATGCATAGTTACAATTTCTTATAATTTTTAAGATGACTCTTCCAACTACTTTTGAATATGTGATACAGTGTCACTAACTATAGTCACTGTGCTACGCATTGCATTCCCACTGCTTATGGTATAATTGGAAGTTTGTACCCTTTGACCATCTCTACCCATTCACCCACCCCTCAGCCACTGTCTACAACAACCACCAATTTGTTCTCTGAATCTGTGGGTTTGTGTTTTGTTTTAGTTCTTGTTCCTGAATTCTACATATCAGTGAGATCATATGGTAATTATCTTTCTCTGTCTCACTTATTTTACCTAGCTAGCATAATGCCTTTAAAATCCATGTTGTCTAGGGGCGCCTGGGTGGCTCAGTCAGTTAGGTGGCCGACTTCGGCTCAGGTCACGATCTCACGGTCCGTGAGTTCGAGCCCCGCGTCGGGCTCTGTGCTGACAGCTCAGAGCCTGGAGCCTGCTTCAGATTCTGTGTCTCCCTCTCTGTCTGACCCTCCCCCGTTCATGCTCTGTCTCTCTCTGTCTCAAAAATAAATAAACATTAAAAAAAATTAAAAAAAGAAAACAACAACAACAACAAAAAAAAACAAATAGGAGACCTAGCTGGTAAAAAAAACTTACCTGAATTTGGATTTTAGGCGAAAGGAAGCTACATAAATGATATTTTTAGTCCATAAATCATTCTGCATTGGTGCATTTGTTATGTATGTGTCAGGAACTGTTAGAGACCTTGGGACGAGGTCCCAAGATGGATGAGATAAATTCCCTGCCCTCAAGAAATCTGCACATTTTAGGGGATATGAACATTTAGAGGAAATATGTTTAAACATTTAGTTTTAGATGATAGCAAATACATCAAAAGAAACCAGATTTAGACAGGTATATTAGACACAGTTTGCGCACTATCTTGGATTTGCTTAGCCTCACCTGCCTGTATATTCAACCTGGGTGTTGATTTCTTTGGCTGGATTGGATCTAGCAATTGCTTATACCATCTCTGCAGTTGTAAAGCTGCCACAGGGTAAGGAGGCCCCATCTGTGGTGCCAACCAAATAGGAGAAGCTCCTATCCATTCCCTACCTGGAATGGGTGCTTGGAGTCTACAGCTTGTTCAGTGGCTTCCTAGAAGAGCCACTTTTTACAACCTGGAAGTATGAAGAAGTTAAAACCTTGAAGAACATCATATCCATTAGAATGGTTAAAAAACAACAACAACAGAAAATAAGTGTTGGCAAGGATGTGGAGAAAACTGGAAACCTTGTGTGTGGTTGTTGGGAATGTAAAATGGTGCAGTCACTGTGGAAAACAGTATGGCAGCTTGTTAAATAAAAAGGGATTAACATGATACAGCTATTCAATTTATTTTTTTTTAATTTTTAACTTTTATGCACTTTTGAGAGGCAGAGAAAGTGCAAGTGGGGGCAGGGAAAAGAGAGAGAGGGAGACAGAATGTGAAGCAGGCTCCCATTGGTACAGAGTCTGACATGGGGCTCAAACCCACGAACTTTGGGGTCATGAGCTGAGCCGAAATCGGAAGCTTAACTGACTGAGCCACTCAGTCCCCCTCAGCTATTCACTTTTTATGTGTACGTCCAGAAGAATGGAACGGAAAGTCTTGAAGAGGAATTTGTACACCCGTGTGCATTGAAGCATTATTCACAATAGCCAAGAGGCAGAAGCAATCTAAGGGTCCATCATGGGGGAATAGATAAACAAAGTGTGGTATATTTGTACAATGGAATATTACTCAGCCTTACGAAGGAAGGAAGTTCCGTCACATGTTGCATCATGGTTGAACCTTAAGGACCTTATGTTAATTGAAACAAGCTAGTCACAAATAGACCAGTACTGTGTATAGATTTATGTGAGCTACCTACAGTAGTTAAACTTAAAGTAGAACAGTGGTTGCCAGGAGATGGGAGGGGAGAAAAGGAGATTTGTGGCCTTCAGGGAATAGAATTTGCAAAACAGAAGAGCTCTGGAGATGGGCTGCACAATAATGTGGATGTACTTAATATGAAACTATACATTCAGTAATGGCCAACATGGTAACTTTTACGTATATTTCACCACAGTTAAAAAAACTCACAATCTTATGAAGTAGAATTCAAATAATCACAGACAGGAGATTGGAAAGAGCTAGAAGAAAAATTGTACACTCTTTGTCTCCCTTACAGTGACAAACTATTTGGAGACAGAGTAACTTCATATGGCCCTTATGGAGAATGTGAGAACAAACAACCAGCTGTGTTTTGTTTCGTTTTGTGTTTTTCTTTCTTTTTTTTTTCTTTTTTTGTTTGAGAAGTTGTGGCTAGCAGAATAATACATTCCCCTGGCATATGCTATCTTATTCATGATCTTCCTTGTCTTTTACTCTCACTCTTCCTTAGAATTTCAACCTCGCCTATCTCTAACTTGACACAATTGATAGTTGACTCTTAATCAAATTTTATTTTCTAGGGAATCCAGTCTTAGGCATGTGCATTTGTAATATTGTAGATGATTTATTAAGGGCAGCATTTTAGAAGAGATCCTGTGTGAGCTGAGCTTGGATAAGGAAGTAGGAGAGAGAGATTTTCAAGAAGTGCATTTCAGGGGCGCCTGGGTGGCTCAGTCGGTTGAGCGTCCGACTTCAGCTCAGGTCATGATCTCACAGTCTGTGAGTTCGAGCCCCGTGTCGGGCTCTGTGCTGACAGCTCAGAGCCTGGAGCCTGCTTCGGATTCTGTGTCTCCCTCTCTCTCTTCCCCTCCCCTGCTCATGCTCTGTCTCTCTCTGTCTCAAAAATAAATAAAAACATTAACATTTTTTTTAAAAAGTGCATTTCAGATCAACAGCAAGTACAAAGGCCTTGAGGTGGGAGAAAGGTTAGTACTTCTGAGGATTTTCAAGAAGGATAATATAGTTGGCATGACATTCAAAATAAAGTGCTGACAGTGGAGAGAGGGAGTCATGTCCCCAATCAGTTGGGTCCTTGGATGCATGGGAAAGATTCTGAATTTGATTCTAAATGGTGGGAAGCCAGTGGAGGAGGGCTCTGTCATCTGAGATACAGCTATAAAAATACCTTTCTGGCTAAAATTAAAAAATGAACAGTAAAATATGTTGGTAAGGATGTGGTGAAATTATAAACTTGTTTGTAAATCATAACAAAGAATTGGAGATTTCTTGATGGATTGCTAGTGGGAATGTAAAATGATGCAGCTGCTGAAGAAAACAATTTGGTAGTTTCTTAAAGTTTAAATCTTAAGACAGCTATTGCACTCCTACATGTGTATCTCTCCTCCCTGCACCCAAATTGAAAACACAGAATCAAACAAAACTTATCACACATTAGGAGAACTATTCATAATTGCCAGCTGCAAAAACAATCTAAATGTCCATCGATTGAAGAATAGGTAAACAAGATGTGGTAGAAACTTATAATAGAATATTATTTAACCATATGAATGTCTGATATGTGCTGTGTGTATGAACCTTGAAAGCTTCCAAGTGAAAGAAACCAGGTACAGAAGGTAATATATTTTATGATGGATATGAAATACCCAGAATAGTAAATCCATAGAGACAGAAAGCAGTTGGTTGGTGGTCTGGTCCTGGGGGGAGGGGGAATGCAGAGTGAACATCAACGGGTGCAGAGTTTTCTCTGAGGGTAAGAAAAACGTTTTGGAGTTGATGATCGTACAATATACGAAAGTACTAAACGTCACTAAATTGTACACTTAAAAGTGATTAACTCCAGGTTGTGTGAATTTCACCTTAATTAAAAAAAAAATTAAAAGATCTTTCTGGCTTGTCTGAGGAGATAAGATAGAAGCAGGGAAACCAGTTACAGGATTGCATTAGTGCAGGCAAGAGATGACAGTAGCTTGGGCTAAGGTGGTGGTAATGAGGAATCTCCTTTCTTGGGGATGAAATGAATGTGGAAAGGGAGGAAGTGTGAGGGGCCAGATGAAGCCAGTGAAGTGGATAATTTATGAATCAAGTCTACAAACAGTGTGTACCCAGTCAGCAACTTCCATTTCTGTGCGTCCTTCATATCTCACAGGACCAAGGCCCACATGGTTAGTCAGAACCTTGAATAACCTAAAATCAAGCAACTTGGTTTCTTCTACACTCTGTTGCCTATTTTATTGTTGATGGTTTCTTATCAGTATTAATGTTAGTGGAAGAGGAAACTGAGGTGTATCTTCTTGTAGCATTGCTTCTCCTGACCTTTTGGATACAAGGAAACTGTGCTTTAATCATTAGATACTTTATTGGTGCCTGCAATGGTAAAACCTTTTTTTAAATGTACCCTTTGCTTTAGAAATTCATTTGAGGGCCACATGGATGTTTTGCGATTTCAGGATGATTCTGATAATTCCTCTGTTTTGTTATGGTTTTGCTGAAGGAGTCCTTTTTACCTGTTGACATTACTTATGGCTTTCCCACTGGGACTGGGACATGTTATAAACCATTTGAGCCTCTGCAAAGTATGGTTAAAACCTCAAGGAGGGCTTGGATTTTTCATTTACTTGATTTTTATTAGCAAAGGATAAACAAGGTATAAACTTGAGCCTTTTTCAAGGAGTCAAATCATTGTGTATAAAGGCACCAATATGAGAAAATTTGATTTCGGTAGCTTGCCGTTTTGATCAGCTTTCCATGTAAATTTTGTTATATCAGTTTTACTCTTGCCTGGGTCAAGATTGTGAGGTTTTAGGCAAGCCTAGATAAATGCAAATGACATGAGGTAGTAATTAGGAGGGTAAAAACCCTGCTACCCTTCATTGTGTGGATGCAAGACAATTCAGTATGTTGTTGTTGTTTTGTTGTTGTCTATTTGTCCTTGAGAGAGAGAGAGAGAGAGAGAGAGAGAGAGAGAGAGAGAGAAAGCAGGGGAGGGGCAGAGAGAGAGGGAGACACAGAATCCGAAGCAGGTTCCAGGCTCTGAGCTGTCAGCGCAGAGCCTGACGTGGGGCTCGAACTCAGGAACCGTGAGATCATGACCTGAGCCGAAGTCGGATGCTCAACCAACTGAGCCACGCAGGTGCCCCCAGCTCAGTATCTTAACGGTATTTTTGTAGTGGTGTTAGTGGAGTGAATGACGATCTGGAAGGGTGCTAAGGAAAGTGCCCCTATGGCAAGCAGTTGAGGTAGATATGCTCACTTTTCCTGAGGACCAAGATTAGGAGCTTTGTTCAGTGTTTGTTTTTCTAACCAACATGATACTATTCCCGCAAAAGGGGGAAAAAACTGAGATCAGAGACTATGCACACACGGTGAGTGTAAGTGATTTCCAAGCTGACAGAAGGTAAGGATCACCTCTGGGCGACAATGCATTAAAGCCTTTTTCTCTCTCTCAAGTTGCTGCAGATCAATCAGTACCTCTGTACAATGGAAACTATTCCGTAAAAAGGAAACTGGGATAGAAAGATACTGAAATATATTTTATTGGAAAATAACAAGCCCGGGCTCTCTAAGTTAGCAGTTTAACTTTTCAGTGCTGGAATATAAAAATAGGTCAAGAGACCTATTAAAATAGATCATGGTGAGGCTGTTTCCAGTGACTGTCATGGATAAGCCAGCAGCAGCATGTCATAGATAATATCGGTCGTCTTCGGAGAGTTTCAGCTCTAACTAGATAGGTTCAAAGTGGCAGTCATTCATAACCCTGTAGGTGGTGGCTGATTCCCTTTAAGTCAATTTCTCTTCTCCCTCTGTCTAGTCTGCCACCCTCTTCATAGCCCGTTTCATCTTAATAATCAGCGCCTGGGAGGAAGTCAGGTGGTCATGCCTCTGAACTACCTTGCTCCCCAGCCAGAGTGTTGGTTATAAAAGTTGTTCCTCTGAGGCATTCCCTTAGCTATGTTGGAGATGGTGCTATAAAACTAGGGAGGTACATAGTACTTAGTAACATAGAATAAACCCTAAGCAGTTAAATTGGAAACAATAACCTGGTGTGCTGTTCTTCAAAAGTGAATGGGTTGTAAATATTTGAAATTGGAAGATGGCACACGAAAATGTCCCAGATTCTCAACTTTCATTGAAGAATTTGTCATTCTGGAGCTGGGCTCACACATTACCATGATCAACTGTTAGGTAGCAGGCTCCGAGGTTTGAAGGCAAAACGTTCCTCTTAAAGGTTGTTTTCTCTCTTGTTTTCCTTTTCCTTTACCCCAAGTCAGCATTGCTGGTCTGCTGTCCTTGCCTGGGTCCTGTAGAAATTGGAGAACCCCAAATGAATGAATGCAAATTTTTTTCATAAAGTGGAGACACCTAATTAGAACAAGTTGGTTTTTTTCTATTTCCCTCCGCCTCCTGCTATGTTCTGCTTTTGAGGTTTGCTACCACAGAATGATAAATAGTGTGACTCACTCGAGAGAAGAGGTGTTGAAAAGAGAAATGTGGAGAGGGATGTTTCCTATAGCTATCCGCCTTGGAATATCTTAGATTGGATAGGACTCCAACTGAAGAAGCTTGGGACAGGAGAAAATAATTACCTTTCTTGTCAAAACTGCTGCAGTCTTTCTGGAGGGCAGTTAATTAAGGAGTTTATAAAAAGCCTTAAAAATGTGTGTATCCTTTAACCCGGTAATTTCATTCCTAGAAACATTTTGAAGAAATCAGCAGACATGGAATCCAACATTTATTGTGAGGGTTTTGATAATTGGAGGAAATAAAATAGAGATACAACCTAAATATTTGTCAGTACGGTAAATTCTGGTGTATCCTTATAAATTGAAGCTATCACTGGAAATATTTAAAGAATGTTCAGCAATGATATAAATGTCGAGCGTACGTTGTAAAATAGACAAAGGCAGTATGATTCCTCTTCTCTGAAACTATTTGTTTACAGGTACGAGGGAAAAAGAAGGATTACATAACCAAATATTAATAGCAATTATTTAGATTACGGACATGTATTTTTTTCTATAATTGGAAATTTTTGCCATGAATAAATAGGATTTTGTACAAGTAGAAAAAAATGGTTATTTTAACATTCTTTCCTCCTATTCCCCTTCTATTCCCCTGTAGGTACCACCCTCTCAAACTTCAACAGATTCATAAGAATAAATACAAAGAATAGCGACCAAGTGGTTGATACTAGAGAATATGAAGAGCCACCGAGCTGCTTGAGTTGAGGTTCTAGCTGAGATATTTTCTGGCTATATGAGCTTGAGCAGATACTTAGTCTTTCTTTGTGTCAATTTCCTCTTCTGTGAAATGAATGTGTATTCATATATCACAGGGGTGTTGTAAGGATTAAGTTAATATTATAATCTTAATTATAATGAAATTTATAATGGTATTTCATTAAACAATTCTATATTTTATATAATACAAATATTATAATTAAGTTAATATTTTAAAGCACTTAAAATAGAACCTAGTTTATATTAGATGCTTGGTGTTTATTGAATACATTAAATTTAGTGTGAGTTAGAGTAGAATGGCTATGACAAACCCTTTAAAAGTTACATTGTGCCATTTTGGGGGTATTACTCTGTTTCCTTTGGAGTTTTCAAAGGGACCAAAGACCATTTGTAGTTCATTGCGCTTTGCAAGGGCAGGTCAGAACTATTGGAAACACCTTTGACCACCTGGTACTGGTGGATCAAAAGATTCTAGAATCTTTTCTTTGAGAGCTCCCCAAGGATGGGATAGGACTCAAGAGCATTACTAGCAGGTTTAGACTGCAAGTGATACAACTTAATGGATCATTAAAGTAAAGGAGGCCCTAATCTCCATCCAGCTGCCAGGGTGCATATTTTGTCTGTCTCGGAAGAATCTGGAAACATTAATATAACAATCAAGTGGCAGTGTTTGGAGCCAAAGTTGTAAAAAACAAAATTGTTAGAGGTTCTCCTCACCACAAAACATATACAGATGAGGCTAACTTATATGCACTACTTTAGACACTGTGGGAAAGGAGATACTTTTATTTTAATAGAAAATGTGCATTTCCTTACTTGGAAATAGCCCTGGGTTTGTGGCTTCCTTCCTTAAAGGAGCTTTGAACACCCTTCTCCTGACTTTGCAGCTGGAAATTACTTGATACATTGTAAGCACTCAATCTTTTTTTTTTTTTTTTTTTAATGTTTATTTTTGACAGAGAGAGAGACATAGCATGAGCCGGGGAGGGGCAGAGAGAGAGGGAGACACAGAATCTGAAGCAGGCTCCAGGCTGTCAGCACAGAGTCCGATGCGGGGCTTGAACTCACGGACCGCGAGATCATGACCTGAGCTGAAGTCTGATGCTCAACCGACTGAGCCACCCAGGCGCCCCTCAAATCTTTTTTTTTAAACAAGAGTAATAAAGTAGCTAGAGTTGATGTTTCAAGTAAATAATTTGCATTTTAGAAATTACAAGCATATAAATTCTAGTTTCAGCATATTGGGCATTGCTGTCTGCCCACGCTTGTAATCATTTGACCAATATCCCCCCATCCTCTCCCTGAAATCTAGACATAATTCTAACTTTAGGCAAGTAGATAAAGTACACCTATCTCAAAGCCAAGGCCTACCACCAACACTTAAAAATACAGAGCTGTGTGTTGAACTTGCCAAACAAGTTGATTTCATGTTACTTACACGTGCTGGTCCTTCTGCTGAGACGCTTTATCTCTAGGTACTTGGGTGTTGCATTTCGGTCTCCGATCAAGTATCACTTGTCACTGATGCCTTACCCACCTACCTTAGATGAAAGAACAACCCCCTCCATGCTCCTACACTCGCACAGATGCACTCCCTAAATCTTTAACCTGGTTTCATTTTCCTCTAGGGCACTTAAAACTTGCCAAAATACCAAATGTTCACTTGTTTGTGTGTTTATTTTTGGTTGCTTCCTATTTGAAAGCATCATGCGAACAGGGACTGAATATAAATTGTATTCCCAGCACTCAGTCCCGTGCCTGGGCACAAAGTGGGTGCTCAATAACTATTTGAGGAAATGAACAAGCTAGTAAATGACCCTTTATTGAGAGCCTAAGGTTTTAACCTATTCTGATTATCTGGAAATACTATCTCAGGTTATTTTCCAAATAGCCCTAAAGGAGAGAAGTATTACTTCAGTTTTTTAGAGCAAAATCAGGACCAGAGAGCTGAAGCAACTGCCAAAGCTTGCACAGGTAGAAGCAGTGAAGCTGTGGTTCCGCTCTAAGGGATTTCAAAGGCTGTGCTGCTGCCCTCTGGGCCCCCATCTGGTTCAGTTCTCATGTGACACCTGTGTTTCTCCTCTCAGCCGGAGTTTCTGCCATGGGACTTGTTGCATCCGGATGTAAGATTTGGAGTCCTATTTTGCCACCACCTGTTGGCCCTGATAAAGGGCTGGAATCCCATTCCTGAGCCCTGTCTACTAGTGGGGGGCACTTCTTTCTGGGCAGAGTTCCCCCATATTGTCTGCCTGCCCAGACTTACTACATTACTTCTGCCCCAAGGGGGATCCTGTTCAGGTTTCTAATACTTCAACTCAGACCCTATTCAAGTGGAGGCCTCACCTGAGTTGTCTAAGGAACCCTTATTGAGTGTCCCATGATCCAAGTTCTAGACTTAAAAGCTAGATAGTCAGTGGGAACAAGACAGACACAATCCTTGCCCACAAGGAGTTCCTAGTTTACTATTTAGCAGGAATGTCACTGGATAAATGATTATGATCAAGGTGCTTCTTCTGGATTGTTTTTTGCAGGGTCAACAAAGTTGGTCTTTAAGGGCCAGAGAGTAAGGCTTTGTGGGCCTTAAGGTCTCTTAGTGGGTAATCAACTCTGCCATTGGAGATCAAAAGAAGCCAGAGACAACACATGAATGAGGGACCCTGACTATGTCCCATTATATGTTACTTAAAAAAACAGGAGGCGGGCTGGATTGAGCCTATAGGCCATACTTTGCTAACCTCTTTTCTGCTGTCAGTTTGGCTTTAGGGACAACTACATGTCCCACAATCGTATGCCAGGATGGTGTTAGGCTAGAGTTGACATGTGATTTTGGGAAGCAAAAATAAAATAGCATCCATCAAACTCTGAAAGACTTAGGTGGTTAGAGATGGAGAGAGGCATGGGTAGGTTCCAATTTATCTGGCTGAGTATCCAGCTCTTTTTTTGTCCCACCTTGACGCTGGTCCACTCTGAGACCCTTGACTGTGAACCCAAAGAAGAATGACACTTGGAACAGAATCTGCCCCACTCATTACAAGCTTCCAGGTTTCTCTGAAAACAAACTTGTTGATTGGTATTGAGACTGGGGAGGAATTTTCTCCTTTGTTTGGAACTTCCTTCTCCAGATCCTGCAACACTTGTCTAAGGTCCAACACCTGGACTAAACTTTTTTCCATTACACTCACAGTTCTTTCCTGATTGGACTGCTCTTAAGGGATGAAGTCCAGAAGGGTATAAGGTTTTCTCAGGTGAGCGCTCAGCCTTTGCTACTAAGAATTTCTCCCGCTGACTCTATTTTCATTTCTCCTTATCTCTTTTAGGTCTTTTGCTTACTTGATCTTTGGTCTTTATTTTAATTTTCATTATTATTCTATACTTGATCTAAACCTGGAATGGGTAGGAAATTTGATAAAGCAACTAAACCAAGTCATTCATCAAGTAAGGTGGACACACTCTTGACAACAGTCAACAGCCAACGTGTGTTTGCTTTTTCCCTTCCCCTTACAAGACTTGATGGAGGCCCTTGTTTGGGTGAGGCAAAAGCCTTGGATGTTGGGGTCAGACCAGTCCTGGGTCAAATCCTTTCACTCTCTGTAGGCCTCCTAAAGTTACTTAATGTATTAGAATCTGCATTTGTTCCCATGTCATGAGGAACACCTGCTGACGGATAATAGGGTGACTAGGTCACTATGTATTTGACACAGCTACTGGGCACTTCATAGCTGTGAGGTCTCCTGTCACTGTCCTTGGCCTGCTCCCCTGATGTATTGTTTGCAGCCTCACTTATCTCCCTGCTGTGCTGCATTCTGCATATCACTGTGATAGCAAGGTGTTCCTCCTCTCGAGCCTGGCACCCCCAGACCTTTCTACCACAGCAGTGACTCATAATGAGAAACAATCCCCATGCAGGGATGTTGGCAGAGGAGGAGAGAAGATGGGAAGCCATGAGCCCCCAGTCTCTAACAGAACATAAAAATACAGGTGTTCTGGGGCGCCTGGGTGGCTCAGTCGGTTAAGTGTCCGACTTTGGCTCAGGTCATGATCTCGCGGTCCGTGAGTTCGAGCCCTGCGTCGGGCTCTGTGCTGACTGCTCAGAGCCTGGAGCCTGTTTCAGATTCTGTGCCTCCCTCTCTCTCTGACCCTCCCCCGTTCATGCTCTGTCTGTATCTCAAAAATAAATAAACATTAAAAAAAAATACAGGTGTTCCAATAGGTACCCTGGGGAGGAAATGATAGCAATTCCTGTACCAGCAGACTATTTCTAGATAAAACAGGTAGATAGAACTGTTTCCCCTGGAATTATTTCCTAGAACTCTTTCATCAAAGAATCAAACCTTATATGGCTAACTGCTATTCTTCCATGAAACCTTTTCTGATCCTTCTAGATCCAGAATTCTCTTGTATCTAAACTCACAGTGGGTGTCTGGGTAGCTCAGTTGGTTAAGCACCTGACTCTTGGTTTCTGCTCAGGTCACGATCTCGAGGTTTTGGGAGTTCAAGCCCCTCATTGGGCTTTGCACTGGCAGCATGAAGCCGCTTGAGATACTCTCTCCCTCTTTGTCTTCCCCTCCCCAACTCATGTTGTCTCAGTCTCTCTCAAAATAAACTTAAAAAAATTTAAACTCACATAATCCTTGATTGTTTGCTGACCAAACAGATCATGTACACTAATAGACTGTAGCAGAGCAGTTAAAGTGGGGGTCAAAAGTTAAAATATAGACTGGGCCTTGACTAGATATATAAACTCAGGAACAATTACTTTCTCTTGGTATCCATTTTCTCATCTTCACAATGGTAAAAATAACGGTATTTACTATTCTGACATAAGCTCTCTTTTAGAATTCTAAGTATGTGCATAGCTAAGCTCTACCCCTCCCTTGTATGTGAATTCTCTAGGAGAAAATCTAGGTTTGATTTATCGAGCCTGTGTCTTTGATCTTTGTTGCAAATTCCCAAATCATGGCTGCTGAACGGATAAATACATGAGTGTACTTAGCTGATCTGATGAAAATGTCTCATCAGGGAAACAAAAGCAGATGAGTGTGCTTGGATATACTTGCTTCCTGGAGACATGTATTTAGGGTTGAAAACACCTTGTAGTGTGTTCAATCCATATGCCTTTAAATATTTAAGGTCCCAAATTGACCTCTTACTATGCTTTCTGCCTCTTGCTCTCAGAACTTACTTCTTACCCATTTTGAGCTAACCCCTACTGTCATCAGTCCCATAAAAGAAAATGAATGTGCTCGTTCCTAAATAAATAATGACACTGTTGCTAGTTTGGGGAGGGGGGTTCCACAAGGGATTCTTCCCATGTCTTATTGGAGCAGTGAGGCACACAGAGAAAGGACTACTACATTCTTATGTGGAAATGGGAACAGACATCTCAAAAACAGATATTTCACATTGGTTTTGGGTGCTACTGACACATGTCTTAATTTACAGTTAGGGGGAAGCTCTAGGTTACAAAGCTGACATCTGAAGAAAAGACCTGAAATGGGGAATTTTGACAGTCTCTGCCTTTCTCCATTACCTCACGGATGATGGATAATTTCATACTGATGACAGCTCAGAATATAGCTCTGGAAGTCCTTATCTTGTCAAATATCCATTAAATGTATGTTGGTGCATGCATATTTTAATAAAAAAATTTTCCTTTTTCTCTAAGTGGTAAATAGTGCAGTTTTCTCAACTGGTATGTTGCCGTATATGTAAGAAGGTGGGAGAGCAGCAGACAATCAATTTTATCCTAGATCTAGGACTAATCTGCATGAAAGAACACCTAAAGCTGAAGGAAGTTGTAAATGTGAATTTCATATCCATGACCAAAAGTTCTTTCTCCTTTTCCCTCTACTCCTTTCCCTCTTCTTTGCTGCCCCTCCTCCCTTGTCTTCCTTCCCTCCTTCTTTCTCCACTTGATTTATCCTCCTTATCCCCCTACTTCTATTCTTCTTTCCTCCCTCAACCCCTTCCTTCCTCCCCCTGCCTATCATTTCTCTCATCATTTTTCTTTAAACTTTGTCAACAGTTCTTGTGAAAAATAAATGATTTAGCATAGTGGCTCCTTTCAATGAATACACTTAGTCTCTGAAGACTTTTAATTGTTGTTACAGTTGATCTGATAACTGTTAACAGATATCTGATAACTGATAACTGTAGTTACAGGTGATTTTTTTTAGTCTTTTATTAAGGGCTTTGGTAATTCTGTCTGGGATTCTTTGTTCGTTCTTGGATCATCATGTGCCCCAGTAGGATGACAAACTGGTATCTGATTTTAATGGTGTGACTACCATGTTGAACTTCACTAGGAGTGTTACATTCTTCTCTTGTAGATTAAATTTTTCTGGCTCGTAAATAAAGCACAACAAGGATAGTTAAAAACCTAGAAAATACATGTACAATACCTCATATATAGGGTTCCCGTTTCCTAAGAAGCAAGCTTTTTATTTTTCTTATTTCTCTTTGTTTATGGCCAGAATTGTATTGGACATCATGATTTCTCAATGTAATCGTACCACACGGATCCTTGATAACATGAAATCATATGTTAAAGGCAGTAGGGAGCTTTGGACATCAGGTAGCAATTTTTTCTTTTTTCCACAGGGGTGTATCTAGGCTCAGAAGCTCAGTCTTGGCCTAGAGCTAATTACCAGTAGAAACAGAAGAAAAATTAGCCATTACTCGCAAATATAGGTCCTATTGCTTATCTTTAGTGAAGGCTCTCAGAGCATCAAGTTGTGGATTGATAAATCATGACAAGTATAAAATGTACGTGAATATGAGTGTGGGCTCCATTGTCAGACTGATTTAGGTTCAGATGCCATACTTTCTTACAGGGTACCTTGGGCAAGTGATTTAATTATCTCTACCCTTGTACTTCACCAACTATAAGAAAAGGAAATATGAAAGTATAAAATATGTGTTTTCCTAAGTAAAGGAATTAAGAAAGTGACTGTCATATTAAATTTGTAGTAAGTTTTACTTGTACATTGTATTATTATCAGTAGTAGTAGTGATATTCTTATTATTTAGTGTCATATTTCTCTTCTCTAGACTATTCCTGTAGTGGTCAGAGTATATGATGCTCTATAATTGAGCTTGTTTTCACTGAGGTTAAGATTTGGTGGGTTTTTTTTTTTTTTTTTTTCATGTTTGTTTATTTTTGACTGAGACAGAGTATGAACAAGGGAGGGGCAGAGAAAGAGGGGACACAGAGTTCGAAGCAGGTTCCAAGCTCTGAGCTGTCAGCACAGAGCCAGACGTGGGGCTCAAACTCTTCAACCGCGAGATCATGACCTGAGCTGAAGTCGGACGCTCAACCTACTGAGCCACCCAGGCACCCCAAGATTTGGTGGGTTCTTAGGACTAATAAAAATACAGAGCAATCCAGGAGAGTATGGCCACTATAGAGGTACTCCTGAGAGATACCTTTGCTATCTCAGTGATACTAAACATTTTTAGGCTATACATACATACGTACATTTATCTATATCTATCCAGCCATTCATCCAATGAATTGTTACTGGTAAGTTCTATGTGACAGGCCTCAAACTCATGGTAAAGGAAGAATTCTAAAGTGCTAGAGGAACATTCTTAATGTCATCAGGATTTTCCACTTCTTGTTGGTCTTTAAGGGGGATGAGGGAGGAGAGTTGTTGGATATGGAAGAATGTGTATGTGAGAGTTTCTGTTGGGGTTATGGAGATGGGTTGTGACACCAGTCCTACCTCAGGAAGGAATATTTCATGCCATGACTGGCTCATAAGAAAGATTGCTTTGATAGCTCTTGAGGCCATGTAATTACAAACCAACTCAATCTGGCAGAAAGAAGTTGTCTACACAGAAAATAGACAAGTTATTTTTTATATATCCCAAAGGCATTTACCCTGACTCTTGATGTACTGCTATCCTGAGTGGCGGTACAAAGAATTCTGGGAAACTCTATGCCACTATAGAACCATTTTTCATGAACTTCAGCTTCATTTTCATTAAGCTTCTCCCCTTCCCCTCCCTTTGAAGACCTATACGTTACTCCAGGAGATGCTGGGATCAGAGCCTTCTATTACAAAAATCCACCATTTGTTGAACACCTACGATATGTCAGATGCTGAGTTGAGCTCTCTGCAGGCCCCATCACTCACGGGGTAGACATGATTCTAAGAGTTGACAGTTGAGAGAAATTAAACATAAAAGGAAAAACTGTGGAAGTTCTTGAGCCAAGTCTGTGACTATATATCCAATACTTAAAAGGGAACGGAAGAGGAGACATGTCAAAGAAGACGATGGATGATTGTGGCAGAGAACTCCATGAGAAAAAGAGGGAACACGTTTGCACCCTGGGTCTGTTGTAAGACTGTCTGCGGTTGTGGTTTATCTTAAGTTTTCTTTTTCGATGAGAGAAAACTTACAAAAGTGAGTAGAGTGGGCTACTTGGTGAAGGCAGCAGCTTGTAATTCTCTGCTCAGAACCCTGAAAGATGTGTTTTCTGCAGAACCCTGTGGACCCAGAAACTGGTAAAGGAGGTTTCCTATGAAAGCAAAGCAGGCGGGGGGGGGGGGGTATTTTAGAATATAAATTGCTAAGAGACATTCCCTTGTACACTGTTAACAGCATTAAAGCTACAATCTTGCGCATGCAACGTTAGTTCTCCAGAGTGATAACTCTGAGCTGGAGTTCAGGAAAAGAGGAGGGCGAAAGCAACTTGCAAGCTCACCAAGAGTTACTACAACTTACAAGACACCATTGAAGGGGATATCTAGTATTGTTCCCATAAGTGTCCAAATATTAGAGCGCAGCAAAAATGTCTGAGGTTTTATTGTATTACAGGAAGTAGTGTCTGTTCGTTACTTGATAGGGGAGCATACATGAGTTACTGTTATGTTCAGATTTTAACATGTAGACCCTAACTGAAAAATAGATGAATAGAAAACCAACCCATGTTTTTCTGTCCATTGTGTTGATTGAAGGTTCATTAGATGGTGTTGGGAGTTTGGAAAAGGATGTACATCCAGAGGAAAGAATCTTTATCAGTACCTGCATTGATTCTCTTCTCCCCAGAGAGTGGCCCCCGTGTCTGTGTATAAACTGCCAGCTTTTCTGGGTGCATGATAGTACATGAAATTAACTATGACCAGCTGGTACAGTCCTTCCAGGAGACTATACCTTAATTGTATTCAACCCACAGTCCCAAACTCTGTGAGTTATTCTATTCTTCACTTATTTACACCTCAGATTTTCCCCCATTGGAGATGATGGTTTTTGCAAAAATGCAAGGATACAATGGCTGGTTGTAGTATGTTTCTGTTGGAATGTGAGTATGCATACTTAACCAGAGCTGAACTAAGTTACTACCTGTTCACTGTATTTTTTTAAAAAAGGAAATAGCATTGTGCTGGTCATTTCTGGGTTTGAACCTCTACTTAACAGTGTCTTAAGGATCAAACAAGATGAAATTAGAAAATAAAGCGTGGTGTTCTTGGAAGATAATGGCTCCTTTTCTTTCATTCCTGCTTCTGATTTGTCCCACATGAGCCCAATGACCAGTGGGGCTGCAAGCAGCACTTAGATCCTGTGGGAGTTGTGGTAGGTCAGAGGAATAGGGAGGTTTTTTGTTTTTTGTTGGGTTTTTGTTTTTGCCTTCATTGGTGGGTGAGATCCTGAAGACCTACATCAGAGAAAACTGCAGTGAGGATCAGAAATGTGAGGTCTTGGGAGAACCGTGGACCTCACATGCACAGTCCTGATAGGAGGTCAGTATTAGCAGCATGCATGTGGCAGGTCCCTGCAGTGCTCAGGAGGCCAGAGAAGAACCGACTGGGTGGATGGAGTCCTCTGTGCCTTTGAGGCTGAGAGAGTGAATGCGGGCCAGGTACCAGTTAAAGCGTTCCTTTTGATGCCCCTTCAACTCCATGAGTCTCTGAGAACACTTAGCTGTCTACTGTTTACAGGACTCAGGCTACTCCTTAGACTCCATGGAAAAATAAAGGTGTCCATAAGCTAGAAAGATGATCAGTCACAACAAACTAGATACACATCCACTGAAATACAGACTAGAGGAGACAAATGTCAACCTGACATACATAATAAGCATTCAGGGCTAATATAAATTTTGTGGTGTTGGAAACAATTTCTGTGCCCAAGTTCTTGGTTTAATTGAGAAGAAGGTCAGAGTTGAGACTGAATTTGTGATCTAGGAAATAGGATAAATATCTTAAAGTACACAACAAAAACAAAGAGAAATGAGGATGAAAAAGATCGGAGACTGGTAGGTGACAGAACCTGGACACTTAGAAAAAAGTACACAAAATTTAAGGAAGATCTTCTCTGGAAGACACAATGAAAGAGCATATTGAGGTCAAAGGAATATTGATAAGAAAAACATAGAGCACAGTATATTCAGTACAGTATAAGTACAGTAAAACCTTGGATTGTAACTTGTTCCATGAGTGTCATGCAAGATGAACAAACATTTCTAATAAATTTTAACTTGATAAATGAGTGATGTCTTGGAATAGGAGTAGTACATGACGCCGAATATCATGTGATCACATCTGAGCCAATGGTTCTCTCCCTCTCCCTCTCCTCTCTCTCGCTCTTGCTCTCTTTCTCTCTCCAGGATTCTGGGTGATCGTTTCCCATGCTCAAATGCTTGGTGTCAGGCCACAGTGTTTGGCAGAAATGAGTGATCTTTCAGAATGTTGGAAGGTGCCCACAACTGGCACTAGAGTATTTTTTGTCACTTCAAAGCACGTATGGACAGTCCTTTGCTTTTCCGTACAAGGCTAAGCTCAGGAATGCTTTGCTTCATTCTAGGTCAGGCTGCCTGCAGATAGAGACCTTTTCTCCTGCCTTATTGCCAGTTACATTAAATACGGTATGTGATAAGAGTTTATTAATACCGTACTGTAGTCAACATCTGTGTGAGCATATACAATTGTCCCCATGCAGAAAAATGTTGAAAAGAAAGGTGGTAAGAAGGAGGAGATGATGATGGTGGAAATTAAGAAGGAAATCATTGAAGAGTACAAATGAAGTATGCAAGTGGCCGAAACTGCAAGATTTTATAAGATTTCTGCCTCTTGTCTGCAGAAGACGAGAAAAAGGTGGAGGAATCTCTCACTTCAAATGAAGTTAGATATGTAAAATGTGGGCAACAGTGCAAAATTACGTAGAAAACACCACCCCAATAAGGCCATAGCAGTGGGAGTGATGAGTTTGTTTAATGACAGTGCAATGTCACATTTCCACAAAATCCTCAAAAGGACGCAAAAGCTCGTGTCATTGGATAGGTTCCTTGTTAAAGTTGCATGAAAAGAAAAACCTTCCATTGAGCCAATGGATAGCAGTGATTCTGTCAGTGACAGTGAAAGTTGTCCTACATAATAACCCTCCTCTCTCGTGTCTCACTCACACCAGCCATGAAGGTTTTCAAAGGGAAGTGCAGGTTAATTTGTTTATTTTTCTTTATATTTTTTATTATTTTACAGTATTAATTTTTATATGAATATTTTTGGGTTATGGAACAAATCATCTGAGTTTTCATTATTTCTTTATGGGGAAATTCACTTTGATATGCAAATGCTTTGGATTACAAGCATGTTTCTGGAATGAATTATGCAAGGATTTACTGTATATGTGGAAAATTCCTGAATACTCCCATTCCAACAGAAACACACTACATACTACATACATACCTGTGTTGAAGGATAAAGAATTCTGATGAACTTACTGTTGGGGAAAAAAATCAAGTTACACATAGAGTAATAGTCTAAATTATTTTTCCCTATTGATAATCTGCAGTGCTGGAATCTAGAAAACAGTAGTATGGTTCCTACAGATGGAAGGTATAGAACTTCAACCTGAGAATTTCTTACCCCTGAAATTATAATTGGTCTGGAAGGCCAACAGTTGAATTAAGATCTAGAAAAAATTTAATTGGGCACCTAGTGGCTCAGTAGGTTGAGCATCCTACTCTTGACATGGACTTCTGCTCAGGTCATGATCTCACTGTTTGTGGGATTGAGCCCTGCCTCAGGCTATGTGCTGATAGTGCAGACCCTGCTTGGGATTCTCTCTCTCCCTCTCTCTGCCCCTTCCCTGTGTGCTCACTTGTTCTCTCTTTCAAAATAAATAAAGAAATAAAAACTTTAAAAGAAATTCAAGAGTATATCCGTAAGAAAAACACAAAGGTCTAGAAGAGATTCTAAGTGGACAAGTGAAGGAGAGATGTGTACTCAAGCCAGGAAAATGCGAAATGAGGTGGAAATTGTGAGAAATCAGAGAATATGTGCTTGATGGTGTCAGTTTTGATGTAAATGGATGATAGATTGACAATACATGATCTTTAGCATTTTTAGCATTATATGTGAAAGATAATAGAGGCAACATACAGCAATGGAAATTCAATTAATAGTTTAGAACTAAAATGATGAATTGTCCGTAAATCCTTGGATTTGAAGTGAGAGGAAAAGAAAGTAAAATCATTCAAATTCTTGCTCAAATTTTATGGAGGCAATCAGGGAGAGAAATGAATCTATGCTAACTGGGTAATATTATGGAAAAGGAGAAAATAATAATAGAGCATTTTATTAGGGGGAATGGTTTTTTATTTTTACTTAAAATGTAGAAAATGGGTTTCTGGTAATAAAAGATAAGGTAATTGTTAAAGAATTGGGAAAAAAAATCTATTAGTAAAATTTTCAAACAAATATCGGAAAAGAGCAAATAGCAACAATCAAACTAGAAAAATAAGACCAAAAACTAATATACAGAATTTTTATTCCTCCTTTCATTTTCATTTTGTCAGCTACTCCATTTTTTTTATTTTTTTTATTTATTTTTTAATATATGAAATTTACTGTCAAATTGGTTTCCATACAACACCCAGTGCTCATCCCAAAAGGTGCCCTCCTCAATACCCATCACCCACCCTGCCCTCCCTCCCACCCCCCATCAACCCTCAGTTTGTTCTCAGTTTTTAACAGTCTCTTATGCTTTGGCTCTCTCCCACTCTAACCTCTTTTTTTTTTTTCCTTCCCCTCCCCCATGGGTTTCTGTTACGTTTCTCAGGATCCACATAAGAGTGAAACCATATGGTATCTGTCTTTCTCTGTATGGCTTATTTCACTTAGCATCACACTCTCCAGTTCCATCCACGTTTGTCAGCTACTCCATTAAATATGAAAGCTGGATTGTGTCATAAGTGTCTAACTTAAAATACAGTAAACTGCTTTTAAAAGAAAAACACAAATGATTTAAAGTAGCAATATGAAGAAAATAGGAAGAAAAATGAAAGCATAAAAGGAAAAAGGAATATTATACAATGTAGAATTTAATAGAAACACTATAAAGATCACGAAGGACAATAATTGAAGGCATAGTTTATGAAGACCTATAACAGCCAGGAAGTGTTTTAAATCAGGGAGAGGGAATTAATAAAGGTGACAAAGTATGCAGGGAAAACCGCAATGCAGGGAAGGATAAGTAAGTCTCATTGCTGAATATTTTGAAGTGACAAACTAGTGAAACCAATCAGAAGTCTACAGGAAAAGGTAAGAAAGCAAAAATGGAAAAACATGGAACAGAAAGGAACAACGATTCATAGAGCAATTGGACAAATCTTACGAGTGAATTACAATGAAGGTTTCAGTAGTGCTTTTGAAAAAGTAGACAAAATGACCCTTCCCTGAAAGTTATAAATTACCAAATTATCCCAAGGAAAAGGAGACAACTAAATAATTGATGAAAAGTGAGAGAAGGTAAGTTGAAGCAGTGAAAAAACCACTAGTCTTGATAGATTTCAAAGATAAGTTGCATCTAATCTTTAAAAATGGCTTGTTCCAGTTTTATTTAAGGTAATCCCCTAGTATAAAATGATGGTATTTTATTCATGAAGAGAGCATCATATTAATAGTGAAACCTGATAAGAAAATGAGTCTAAAGAAGAAAATTTACACCTATACTCAGAAACACAAAGGTAAAAATTGTGAATAAAATATCAGTGTATAGAATGTAGTAATAGATGAAAAATTTAAAGTATCATCTCCAGGTAGTATTAATGTAGGAATATAGTGGTTTCTGATTTTAGCGAAGTTACCATCATAATCCTATTAATACATAATTATATCAAAAGCTGCTGAACAAATATTTGATATCCAGCAGCCATTTCTATTAAAATTAATTGAAAGGGTATTAGAAGGAAAACAAATGTAATGAAAATCTATTTACCGAAAATCAATGGCAAATATTGTCCTAATGTTAAAACAATTAAATAGAACATTAAAATAATTAAAGTCAGGCTTAGATAGGGAGATGTGTTTAACTCTATATTAGAGATTCGAGAAAATGAAGCAAGACAAATGATTCGATAGAAACACAGAAAAAGAAAAGATAATGTTGTTGCCAAAATTTGATTGATATAATACTAGATCATTTGCTAAGATTTGATTCATTTTTAGAAAACCAAAGAGTTTAAAATGACCAGAACAAATAGAGGATGTTGGTAAGGTGGCAGAAAGTTCATTTTCTCTATCCTAGCAATGAGAATTTGAAATGGTCTTGGGATATTCTTTATATGATGGTAACTCATACCATATTAGGAATGAATTTAACAGAAAACAAAGGATTTCAATGAAAAAAATCATGAAAACTAATGTGAGGATATAAATCAAGAGCTAAATGACAAACTGTTTTCTTGGATGATAAAAAAAAAATAATAAGAATTCTAATTCTCTCAAATGAATATACAAATTCAGTGCATTTGAAATTAAATTACAACAAGGTTATTTTGGGGAAATGCCCAAGTACAGTGGTGTGCACACATTCTTTTCATACATATGCAATATATGTTTAGAATATGCACACACATATACACATATATGGACACACAAACATGCATATACATAAGTACATAAATATATCAGTGTGTATATGTATACATATGTATATACACAAATATTTCATGCATATGGATATACATGTATATAAGCATACACATATATTTTGCATATGTGAAAAGATAAAGTGAGATGGGCCTTGACTTCCAAGACATTAAAGCATACCATAAAGTTTCATCATTATGATATTGACATAGGAATGGAAAATACATGCATGGAACAAGAGATTCTAGAAATTTTAGTTATACGTATGACCAAGGTAATGATTTTCTGGGGAAGAATAAATTATTGGTGTTGATCCTATGTCCTGTGCATATGGAAGAAATATTAGAATCTAATTTTACATCACATACAAAAATAAATTCCAGATGGGTTAAAGATCTGTTTTTCCTGAACCGTTTGAGAGAAAGTAGCAGACATGATGTCTTTTCATTCTTAAATGCTCAGTGTGTATCTCCTAGAAATAATCACAGTACAATCAAAATCAGGACATTACAATTGATGCAATATTACCTACAATATTAGATAATTCAAATTTCACCAATGTCCCACTAATGTAAGATGAAAAGGGAAAAGTAATTCGCTTTTTCTAGTCCAGGGTCCATTTCAGGATATTCTGTTGCATTTAGTTGTCCTTTGGAATTCTTCCAGATTAAGATCAACTATAGTCTTTAATTTTTTAGGCAATTCTAATTAAAAAGGCTTTGGCTTTTATAACCGTGATGTTTTTGAAGAATATAGAAGTTATTTTGTAGACGGTTCCTCAATTTGATTTGACATAACTAAAGACATTCTTAACCATGCTTTTGATTGATCTGCAATGACCTTCAAACAGTGGCCTCTTCCACTGATGTGAGGCTGCTTGGTGGCAACAATGGAATGGACCTCTGATTCAGGGACTTTATATGCGAAGCTACTTGCTAATGACAATAAGACCTCCTGATAGCAGCCACAGCCAAAAAAGAAGCCTACTAGAATAACTTGTACTTATTGTCCGTTGAGGTAATTATATAGGAGGCAACACCCTTAGGAAACCTTTGTCACGTTTGTAATGAAATTTTACACCCAGCTTAATCAGGCCCTAGTGACAAGTCCACCTAGAAAGGAAAAGCAGTTTGTTTTATATTTCTACTTAATGCTGATTTTTTTTTTTTTTTTTGAATTGGCAGGTAGTGATTGTCTTTGTTGTAAACACTTTTTTTTTTTTTTTTGACTGGCTGGCAACCAGTATTTTATTTCAGGTAAATTCTTTTGATCTTCTGCCCCAACTTCCAACGCCTCAAAGACTGTGGGCTAGATTTTAAACTGGCCCAAAAGAGTCTTTAATACGTGCGATTTAATCTCCTGCCGTTTTCTTTGCAAACCGCCAACGTTGTAAAGTTTATCAAAAGGCTTATAAACGGGTTGGCTTGTTGCTGTGGACAGACGGAGTGAGAGAAGCGCTGCTGAGTTGGTCCTCAACTTTTGAACTGGTGTGGTTCGACATCGGGACCTGTGATACTGGCTAGATAAGACAAGACCTTGGTTCCAGCACTTTGACATCCATCTGACTTCAGGCAATTTAATTTATAGCACCATATCTAAGCTTTCTCACTTCCTAAACAGCAATAATGATGTTAAATATTTCCTAGGTACTCATTTAAATGTGTGGAAGATTTAAACAGGAATACGTGGTACATAACATACGTATAACTACATTTAGTAAATGTTGCTTATTATTTTAACCTGTTAGGTCACTTTAGGAAACCATGTAAATGAATGTCCTGGTTATTTATTCTGTGTAACAAACTACACCAAGCCCATAGGATTTAAAACAGAAATCATTTTATATTCATGATTTTGCGCAAGAATTTGGGCAAGACTTGGCTGGGCGTGGCAACACTTGGTGTCATTTAGTCATTTATAACTGATAGCTAAGACGGTCTGGGATAGTCCAAGAACGCCTCATTGGTTTGGGGTCCCACTTATCTGGTGGCTTGAGAGGGACAGCCGCAAGACTGCTGTCAGCTTTGTCTCTCTACTTCTCCATGTAGTTCCTAGTCTTCTCCATATGGTCTCTCCAGCAAGATAGACTTACATAGCAGCTCAGGAATTCAAGAAAGAGTGGTCTAAGAGACCAGAGAAGAGTGGCAAGCCTTCGTACATCCCAGCTTAAGTCAGTGTCACCTGTGCTGCATTCAGTGGCTCATGTTCAGTGCAGAAAGGGACTAATCAAGTACACGAACACTTGGAGGCATAATCCATTGTGAGGTTATCTTGGAGACAAGCTGCCAAAATGAATAATCAAGGTTCCTCCAGTGGTGTTCATTCACATTGTGTGCAGACCGTGCACTAGTTGGTGTGTGTCCAAGATGTGTTACTGCAAAAGCGTTTGAAAAAAGAACTACAGACTCATCATACAGAGTAACTTGAAATTTTTCTGTGGTTGTATTTTTGGAATGATACTGGGTTGGGGGATCCCAAGAAAGTATAATTCGTAGTTATAGACTCTTTATTAGATTAATATTTTCTCATTTTTAATTTCTTGTAATGGATAGTATTTGAGGGTTTGGAATATATTACTTGGTCATTGCTTTGATTGCACTGTGTAAAAAGGCACCCTTTTATGTCAGTGGTTTATAATATTTATTTCCTTTTCTCATGTCTGAGTCCAGCTGTGGGTTGCCTGGGTTTGGCTGAGATTACTAGGAGTCAGCTGGACGAAGCCTCAGGCTGTGGGTTGGTCCAGGTATATTCCACTTATGTTCTCAATCTGGATCCATGATACAGTTCCATTCTGAACTTAGGATAAAATTTAGTTCTAGAGGCCAAAGCAAAGCATCCAAAAACATCTCACACCTCTGTTCATGCCATGTCTGCTTATATTCCATTAGATAAGTCAAACCAATGGTTAAGCCCAAAGTCAATAAAGCTGGGAAGTTGATTCTACCTATAGGGAGGCCATGGAAGAAAGGAATAATTGTGAACAAGTAATACTCCCTGCCACAGAGAATCTAGGTATAGCTAGGTAGAGTAGAATAAGAACTGTTTTCATGGGCATTCATACAGTGCTGAAAGCATAGACAATTTTCCATTTATGAATCTGTCTCCTACATAGTAGATGAGAGTATCTCCCTGATAATTTTGTGTGTGTGTGTGTGTGTGTGTGTGCACTCAAAGTTCAGTCCAAAGCATCATATTTTAATTGTATAATATACAGAAATGGCTGCCCTATTTTTAGACTTTTTGTTCTTTATATTCATACTGTGTTTATGAGGCACCAATGCTGTATTCAACTATTGACAATGTGTAAGAAATTGGTCTCTGCCCTGAGGAATTTATTTCAGAGCAATTCAAGCTGTTTAAATCAGTGTCAGTCTCTCAACTTTGAACAGACAGCTGTGGAGAGGAGATAAGCTTTTGAAGATGCAGCAGAAATGGTGTTTATACAGGGATGAAAGTGGGAAAGATGATAGGCAACCAAGAAAGAAGAGTTTATCCAAACTTGCAAAAGGAATGGTAGGGGAGGCAAAAACCAACAGTTTAGATGATGAAACAGACAAAGGTTAGGCTCCAGCTCAACTTTATCCTCTGCACTTTCAGAAATCCTGAAGAATTTAGATGTCAACTCGATTTGACAGACCTACTTCTTGAAGACTTGAAGTTTATCATCTCTTCATCACATACATGTTTTGTGCTGATAACATGGAGTAGTTCTCCTTGAGTGTGGTGAATTTTTCTCTGTCCTTGTGGGTATGCTGCTAATAGATAGATAGTCCCTGATAATACTCCAACTCAAGTTAACACTTGACTATAGGCTGAAACAGCAACTTCCAGTATGTGTAATTTGAGAGTTTCCACAGGCATTTAGACCTTCAAAATAATGTTTACAACTGAACTCATCATATACCTGGTAATACAAATTATTTACCACGTGAAAATTTCTCTGTATTACAGGAATTAAAACTGATTGGGGCGCCTGGGTGGCTCAGTCGGTTGAGTGTCCGACTTCAGCTCAGGTCATGATCTCACGGTCTGTGAGTTCGAGCCCCGCGTCGGGCTCTGTGCTGACAGCTCGGAGCCTTGACCCTGTTTCAGATTCTGTGTCTCCTTCTCTCTCTGACCCTCCCCCATTCATGCTCTGTCTCTCTCTGTCCCAAAAATAAACTTTAAAAAAAAAACCTGATAAGGGACGCCTGGGTGGCTCAGTGGGTTAAGTGGCCAATCTCTTGATTTCGGCTCAGGTCATGATCTCACAGGTTCATGGATTCGAGCCCCACTGCACTGAAAGGGTGGAACCTGCTTTGGATTCTCTCTCCCACTCTCTCTGCCCCTCCCCCACTCATGCATGAGCGTCTGTGTGCTGTCTTTCTCTCAAAAATAAACGTTTTTTAAAAAGCACAAGACCATGAAAAGTCTTGTAGATGGAGTGGCTCATGGGATGGCCACATAACAGAAGGAGATTTGATAGGAAGATCCAAGCTGGCAGAAAAATCATCCATGCTCCTTGCCACCCTGAGCTGTCTCCTCAATCTCTGCCACCTCCTTACCAGCTTCTGTAGTGGGCAGTTGTTTTGGGCTGTGTGGAATCCATGTACTTGTCTCAATATCCACTCCCCACCCATGATTGTTTTCAGGTGAATTCTTCCTCCCACATGGTGGGTAATGTTTGCTGATCTATAAACAGAGATACTTGGTTCTGCTACTCAGGTGCATTGGTCTTCTGGTGTGTCAACTTGTCTACCCTACTGTCCCCAGTTGCTTAAGGAAACCCTAATCTAGGTATTGCTGTGAATATATTTTATAGATCTTATTAAAGTCCATAATCGGTTGGCTTTAAGGAGATGACCTTCAGTAATCTGGGTGGGCCTAGTTCAATCAGTTAAAAGACCTTAACAGCAGAGTTGAAACTTCAAATTCTGCTTGTGAGCAGCAGCTTCAGACTGTGCCTGAGAGTTTCATCGTGCCTTCCTGATGGCCTGAGAAGTTTGAACTTACCTAACCAACCCCCACATCAACTATTGACCGCATAACCTTTTCTTTGTAATAAATCCTTTAATGTAGGTCTTCTATTGGTTCTGCTTCTCTGGATGAACCCAGAATGATAGACTTTTGCATTTCTCCTTTCTCACAAATGACCTGTAAGGGGTGCCTAGTGCTTAGTTTCCTCCTCACCAGATCTCTGCTCTCACTTCCATAATAGACCTGAAACTAAGCTTGGCCAGCTGGAGACGTCGACTGTTTTTCTTCTATTCCTTATGTTACTCTCCTCCACAGAAAGACTAACATCCTGATAAAACTGTCCTGACAAGATCCTTCAGTAGTTTCTTTTTCTCCTGTTTTTGCTCTATTTCCAATCTTGGTGCGTAGCTGTTGTATTCTAGAAATAATTTTTTCTTTTGCTTGGCCACATCAAAAAAACCCGCAAAACTACCCCACCCATTTCTGTCACTTGGAACAAGAACAAAAAAACCTTAACTGATACAGCCCCTGAGCATGTTGACAGACTTAAATAAAACCTGAGTCCCATTCAAACCTCAGCCCCCAGAGTATGTCCAGAGAACCCCTGAAAGGGCCTATAATAATTGACTCAGCTTATTCCTTTGGCATTAAGTCACAGGGTGGGGAAATTATTAAAAGGCCAGTGTTTTGTGGCCAGAGTAATATATTTAAGCTATTATCCATCACATACACTTTGGTTCAACTTAGCCTATTCATTGAGCCAGGCATGTGTGGAAATCCAAATGAATGGAGGAAAACAGTGTGTGCATTGTGATACAAAACATGAAATGTATCAAAAGGCATAACCTAATACAAGATTGCTATGTAGAAGTAGGTGTTGAATAGGGGATGGAGAAATAGGGCAGGGGAGGAGAATGGGATTGCCACACCATTATAATGACAGCTATGCTCATGCTCTATGGTAGGCAGGGTAATGGCCCCCAAGAAGTCTAGATCCTAATCCCTGAAACTTTGGAATAGGTTATTTTACATGGTGAGGAGGAATTAGGTTGCACCTGGGATTAAGGTTGCTAATTGGCTGGACTTAGTGTCAGCCTGTATTATCCATCTCGGCTCAATGTAATCACATGAATCTTTAAAAGTAGAAGAGGGAGGCAGAAAACGAGCAGGTGTCAAGGCTGAGATGCGGGAAAGACTTGACCACCTATTTCCAATTTGGAGATGTAAGGGCCCTGTACACTGAAGAATACAATGCAGCCTCTAGAAGCTGAAAAGGCAAGAGGCACAGTTTCTCTAGAACCTCCAGAAGGAATGCAGCCATATGGACCACTTGATTGAACCTAGTGAGACCTGCATCACATATCTGACCTATAGGACTGCAGGACAATAAATTTGTATTGTGTTAATGTGGATAATTGGTTATAGTAGCAACAGAAAACTGTTGGACCCTATGACCCACAAACACAGAAAGAATAATGTTTAGCCATAAGACCCATAGGTGGTCTATACAATGGAAAGATACAGATCATTTTTCAGCTCTACCATTTACGTGCAAGGTGATCCTTTGCACTTCCTTAATTTCTCTAAACTTTAATATTCCCATTTCTGAAATGGGCAGAAGTTACATACCTTTCTAGGGTTATTTTTGTTTTGTTTCGTAATGCAGTGCTTAGTTCTTACTGTGTGAACTCTTGCTAGCTCTGAGGCTGGGATTCAGGATAGGACTGGGTGCCACTGAGGGGCAAGGAATTGATTCTAGCAGTCAGGGAAATACATTAGAGGGAAAACTGACGTTCATAGAATGTCAGGTCAACATAGACACTGGAAGAGAAGAGAATAGTGACCTGAAACTCAAAGTGATAGGGTACAGAGGCAACAGCTGGCTTTGAGCAGAGGGCTAGTGCTCTGACTTGGTGAGAGTGAAGGGATGACTACAGGGAGGAGTTTGAGATGCAAGGGTTAGCAGCAGGCTTACAGTAATTGGGGGGGGGGGTGTCTCTCAGGAGCCCTAGATAGTGTAGACACCTAATGATAGCTCAATAAATACAGATTAATGTTTTTTGTAATCAAGTTGTGGAAGATTCCAGCCATTATTCCTTGTAATAATTTGTTTACTTTCTTCTCTCCCACCCATTATACTCATTGGCTTGTATGCATGATGTCTCCTATTTCTTTGAGATGCTGTGTTTTTTGTTGTTGTTGTTGATACTTTTTTTTCTTTGTTCTCCAGATTTATGTAATCTGTGTTGATCTATCTTCAAGTTTGCTGTTCTTTGTTCTATCAACTTACATGCACTGTGGAACCCCTCCAGTGAATTTTTTATTTCAGTTTTGTACTTTCCCACCGCTTCCATTTGGTTCTTTTTAGTAACTTCTTAGTGATCTTCTCTATTTGAAGGGATCTTGCTACAAGCATGGTCTCATTTAGTTTGTTAAACATCTTTTCAGTGCCTGCTTTGAAGTCTTTGGCCGCTAAGCCCACCATTTACACCTCTTCAAAAGCAGCTCTTATTGCCTTCTTTTTTTCCCCCCTATGTACGGATCACACTTTTCAGTTTCTTTATGTCTCCTAATTTTTGGTTGAAAACATTTTAGATAATGAAGCAATTCTGGACACTGATTCCTATAGAAGTTACTATTTTGTTTGCCTGGTCATAGGTTTGCTTGGTCACTGGTTTGTGTTTAATAATGTGGCTGAATAAATTCACCATCTTCTTGGTTGTACCAGCATGGCTTAGAATGCTGGGTGGGCGTTGGGGGATGTTGGAGCACAGAACTGGATTGGGAGGGTATGTAAGCAAGTGAATCTTGGCTTAAATGCCATGGACTCTGATTATTCTTTCCATGACTTAGTATATTGTCATATATCAAGGTTCCTTCATTTGATGTATTCTTAGTACGATTTCCAGAGACTTCAAATTATTTCAAAATAAATTTTACCAGTTAAACATTTATTTTGCTGGGGAGAATCTGAGCTCCTTATTATGCCATTTTAGAAGTCCTACCTCGCAGGGTGCCTGGATCAATTGGTTGAGTATCCAACTTCAGCTGAGGTCATGATCTCATGGTTTGTGAGTTCTAGCCCCAGGTCTGGCTCTGTGCTGACATCTTGGAGCCTGGAGCCTGCTTCAGATTCTGTGTCTCCCTTTCTCTCTGCCCCTCTCTGCTCATGCTCTGTCTCTCTCTCTCTCAAAAATAAACATTAAAAAAAAATAAGTCCTACCTCTTTTTTTTTTATTTTTCTGCTAATTTGAGTATATGCTACTCCCCTTTAAATAAGTGAATGAAAGTTACTTCTCACCAATAACTTTGATAAATGAGAAGTTCTGAAATGTGCCCAACCTGACTGACGGTCACTTAGTTTATTTTCCAGTAAGAGTTCATACTCTCAGAGCAGCAGCACTTGTAAGCAGGGCTTATATCTGAAGCACTGGTTTCAATACAGTGATTGATTGTGGCATCTGTTTCGATAGCCTTGGTACAGTCTGACTGTGGAGTTGAAGATACACAGGGTTGACCCTTCCAGAGGTATCTGTGGGCACTTAGTAGAATTGCTTTTCATCTAGTAAGAAGGAAATAAGATAAATGAGCTAAAAAATTGAACCTTCAGGTTTAAAGTAAAAGGCTTAAATGTCAACTAAGGAAATACAGGTAAAGATCAGAGTACAATTGTGGTTAATAGTGTATGTTAGTCAGTGTGCTGGAAAAGCAGCATGACCCTGCTGACATGTTGATTTCAGATTTTTCATATCCAGAACTGTAGAGAATAAATTGCCTTTACTAGTTTGTGGTAATTTGTTATGGCAGCCTTAGGAAGCAAACATCTATATATGTCTCCTGTTCCCACTATAGTGTAATGTATATTTTTTCAGCTGTTCATATATTTTATGTGGATGTATGGACATCCTTGATAAATGTCTAGGCTTATTAGCAATGAAAGGAATTCAACTTTTAAATGGCTGTAAATCAATTAAGTCTACCAACAACATGCCTGGAATGTGCCTGGCCAGCTCTGAAGGCAAAAAATCTATCCCAGTTGTCCTAGAAGTCCACTTATAAACTATACTACTGGGGCATCTGGGTGGCTCAGTCAGGTAAGCGTCTGACTCTTGGTTTCTTCTCAGGTCATGATCTCATAGTTCATGGGTTCCAGCCCTGCATCAGGCTCTGTGCTGTCAGTGTGGAGCCTGCTTGGGATTCTCTCTCTCCCTCTCTCTCTTCCCCTCCCCTGCTTGCTCTGTATCTCTCTAAAAATAAATAAATTAAAAATTTTTTAATTAAAAAATATACTACCAAATTGGTAATCATCACCATCGTGCATCTTTTGAATTACCATAATGATAAAAATCATTCTGCTGATAGAGGAAACAGGCAAACTTGGATATTACTAGAGGTACTATAAATGGACCCAGTGGTTGTAGATAGCAGCTTGGCAATATGAGATATGAATCATAAAGATGACACCACTTGCCTTAATAACAATATTTATACAAATATGTCCCAAAGAAGAACTACCAAAGGGAAAAAAAAACCAAAAAACGATCAAGGCATTTCTGTACCTAAATAAAAATAAACAACCCCAGAATGGTTCAAAGGCCAAACTGTGAGCTAGTAGGTAAACAGACAGTATTTAACTCCTTCATAGAGTAAATTTTTAGTAAAGACTCTCCTAAGTGCTGGGGATAGAAGTAGATAAAGCAAAATGACATCTTGAAGAAGCTTAAAACCTAATTCATAATGTCTTCTGTGACAGAAGGAGGGAGGGAGGGGGAGAGAGAGAGAGAGAGACACGGAGGGAGGGAGGGACACTACTTTCGAATAATGTTAAGAGTTAACTGAGCACTTACTTTGTGCCAGGGACTGTCCTCCACACTTTAAATATATTAACTTACATTACTCTATGAGATGGGGAACCCAGGCAGCCTAACTCCAGAGCCACTGTTCACCACCCCTGCACAGACTGCTCTTCCCTGACACAGTCAAGATGCGTGGGTTATTAGCTAAACTTAGAAATTACGATGGTTGGAGAGACAATCTGGAAGAAAATAAAATCCGTCTTGTAGTGAGGCCTATGGGAGAGCAATGTCATAGTTATGTGAGTGTAAACAGGGTAAAAGAAGGTTACAGCAAAAGTTGTGTTTTGTTGGAGCTGATCACAGTTGTGTTGCAAGCTGCTTGGCACTCGTCTCCTGGTGGACCTCACATCACCAGTCTGTAGAGGTTGAATATATATGTGCTTCCTTATTTATGATTTTATGCTAGATCCTTGTTATTTTGGGTAATTAAATTTTTGGTTACTGGTTCACTGTATGGCTGAATATAATTGAAAATCATCAAAGGGAAACAAGTACAATTAGTATTCGAGTTGTTTCAGTATTACCTTGTATTTCCTAATGCACTTACCACCTTCACTAATATTCTTTGCAGGGTGCTGGCCTGTTTGAAACCAAAGGGAAGGAGTCCCTTGTTACCTAAATACAAACTCTGTGGTCGGGTATAATGCTGCATTCTATAGCTTCACATATCTCCTGTATTCTCAAAGCCCATCTTTTTAAGCTTGGTATTTTAATTAGGAGGGTTTCCTACATTTTCCCCCAGTCCTTTGCCTCAAAATTTCTTAGAAAACACATGTCAGCTTTTCACTTCACCTTCCTTATTATAAAAGAAGAGGGCAGAATATCTTAGTAATGATCACCCCTCCCCACATAATTGGTTACTTAGATAATCATAGCAGATGTAATAGAACATTTTAGTGTCCAGCCAAGAGACACTTGTATAATAAATATAGCTGAGACAAAAAGATGTCAAATGACTTGCTCACAGTCCCCAAACAGTAGTTGACATTTGGGGACTAGTAGAGTAGCTCACCTGAGAAGTATATGATGTTTTCTATTGAAAACAATCTACTTGTTCTTTATTACCTATAAAATTCTAAACCCTATGATCAGGTATTATCAAGTAGGCTAAACCAGTTCTCAAACTTGAGCATAAGTCAGATTCATCTGGAGGGCTTGCTAACTAATAGATAGCTGGACCACTTGCCCCGAGGTTGTGATTCAGTAAGTTGGTGTAGTGCCTACAATTACATATGTTTAAAAAAATTGAGTGGTGCTGATGCTTATGGTGTGGGCACAGCACATTGAGAACTGGCATGAAAAATACAGATGTTTATTATTTTAAATAACAAGAAATCCTGGGACAGGACAGCTCCAGGGCTGTGGAATTAAGCCACTCAAAGATTATGAAATTATCAACCTCGCTGTCCTGCCTCCTGTCATGGTTACAGGATAGCTGCTTTGGTACAATGTACTTCAAGAAGTAAGAATGTCCACTGAAAGGCAAGGGACCATCTTTTCTGGTGTTCTTGTTTTTGTTTGTTTGTTTTTTAATTCGTGGGGAAAGCTTTCCTCAATGTCCCTAGCATACCACTGTTGGCCACAAAGGCATCATATATACCCAGCTCTTAACCAATCACTAGCAAGGGGAATGGGATTACTATACTAGATTTGGACGAATGAAGATTTACCTCTGAGTGGAAGATGAGACACAGTGCCAAGTGGAAGAATGTGAATACCCCAAATATAAGCAGCGTGGGGGATCTGAGAAAGGGGTTTGGATAGGCACCACTGGTGTCTATTCTACTAGACATTTAATATCTTATACAGTTAAACTTGATAATCACATACATGCAATAAGAAATATGACCCTAAGTGCTTCTATCTGCTACCTAGTAATGATTCTCAGTTTCATGGAGTATTCCATCCTGCAGTGGTTCAATGTAAGTAGACTGTTCTTAGAAGGGTGTAACTGGCTCCAAAGAGATAGGTTGCCTTTCCTCAGGTGGAAATGGATCGCATTAGAAATGTTAAAAATGACATCCCGCCTAATTTGTTAGGACTAAGGATTCTAAGTGTTGATTTTCTTGCCAAACGAACGTTAGAAGAGGTGCTGCTTGCTTGACAAACTGGGTGACAACACAGCCTTTAAGAAGGACTCCTAGAGGCAAGACTGTCTGTTCTACATCCTTTCCCCACCCTCTTTGGTTCTTTTCCTTGCCCTCTTTGTGTGTCCAGACATAACAAAAAGACTGTAAATTTGGATGTTAGGATCTGAGGAAATCCCAACCATACTTTGAAGGAGAAAATTAGAGACAAATTCAGTATGTCTATTGCGGATCCGTTTGTCCATGAATTCCTACGACTGTCTTTGAGAGATGGGGGAACTGGTTTCCGTCTCTGTGCCAGGTGATGTGAAGCCCATAGTGGACAAAGCAAATAAATTCTAGGCCCTTAGAGATGATACCTTAGCCCTGGTGAATTAGTAAGCTGTAAAGAAATAATTAAGAATTAATGTATATCTATTCCATTATATCGATTACCTCTTTCTAGATAAAATTTAATTGTAAGTTTATATTATTTTTAATATAGTGTATTGAACTGGCTCACAAATTTCCTGAGAGTGAGATCCAGCACTCCACTGGGTACATGATACACAAGGAGGTAGGCCAGAGGTACAGCATCGACAGACAGGACCTCCACTTGATGCAGGTTTCTGCTGCTGAAATGAGGGAGCGTTCTAAATGTAGGTCAGTTCTATGCACTGGAGCCCATGTCAGAAGGTCTGTTTCTGTCAGACCCCAGGCTGGCCCTGTGCTTCCATGGCTCTGAGTATCCTAAGTGAAATCAACTGTAACTCAAGTTCTAAAATTGCACGACAGGTGACCATATCAAACCCTCCTTAACCCCTCTCCCCAGTGTGTACACACTCCTCTGAGCCGAGGCCATACCACACAGTCCTGTGGTCCCATTTATTGGTCCTCGATCCTTTTCTGATGCAAGCCCAAGCTTCTCTCTTAATGTATGAGTGAAAACAGGAAGAGAAGAGGGATGAAGTCATTGGTTGGGTTGAGGGGGCATCAGAGATTAGATATGAAACTGCATTTTTTCCCATCCTGATCTCAAAAAATGTATGAAGACTTATAAGATACAATCATTACTGGCAACCAGCTTAAAAAGTAAAAGACTTCAGACTGTATCCCTGGCATCAATTATCGTTCTATAACTTGAGAGCCAAAGATTCAGAAGATATTTTGAGATTTGGCTTTTCATTATTTGACCTCTAAAGAAAGTTAGCATGACTCTTGTCTGCTTCCTGTTAAGTTTCTAAAATGTATAAATTATGCAGGTAACTGGATATCATGAAGGGGCTGGAGCACAGAGTTGGAAAAGCCAGTGTGAGGTTTGATAGCAATGACACGAACACACACACACACACACACACACACCCAACACACACACATTTCTATGTTTTAAAAATATATATACACTGATATATACTTATGTAAATAAATGTATACATGTTTGTGCTAACATATATTAGCATATACCTATATTTTCTGATTTTCTAGTGTGCAGAAGCTTTGTAAGGGAGAACTTGAAATGTGCCTTCCTTCACAGTTCAGTCTAATAAAGATTTTAACAGACAATTGCAGAGAGGTAGGAATCCTATAGTAGGGAGAGACACCTCCTTAGCAAAGCGCAACCATTGGGTACGGAGGAAATCTGGCATGGGGGCTTACACTGAGCTTTAGGATCTACAGATCAAGAAGGAGCAGTGGTTCTAAGTCAACCTGCTCTATGGTCCACTTGCCTCGTGGCTCTGTGAGGAAGAGAGCTGCATGTAATATGACAACAGGGTATCAGACAAGTCTAAGCTTCTCTGGGAAAGAGCTAGAGGTTCACAGCGGTTGAAAGACGGTCCTGCCCCCACTCATATGTGTGCACCATGTCCTGGAAACTGAACTTGAAATTTGGGAAAAGGGTCTTAGCAGATATAATTGAGGTAATTAATTGAGATGAGATCATCCTGGATTATCCGGATAGATAATAACGGGTGTTTTTGTAAGTGATAGACGAGATGCCCGGAGAAGAAGAATGTGAAGTTTGGAGTGATGCAGCCACAAGCTAAGGATCACCTGCAGCCTCCAGCAGCTGGACGTGGCAGGAAGGATTCTTCCCTACAGGCTTGGGAGGGAATAGGGCCCTGCTAATTCCTTGATTCTGGACTTCTGACCTCTGAAACTGTGAGGGAAAAATTTCCTACTGTTTTAAGCCATGCAGTTTGTGGTGCTTTGTTACCGCAGTCCTGGGAAACGTCTAGAAGGCTGCATGAGAGAAGAAAAGACCATGGGTTGCTGGGGAGCTCCCCAGGTCTTCTGTGGGATATGTTCTAAGAACAGGCCACAAGAAGGGGCATTAACCTTTCCCTTGTGAAAGGGGACAGTGGAAGTTAAGAGACAATGATGCGGCTCTATTTGGAGTAGCGGAAACTGTAACCACTGAAAGAGTATTGCAAACCTAGCGCTACCCCTTGCCCTCTCGGGTGGAGCTACAGCAAGGTCGTGGTCCGTGATGGCACGGCCCGTGTGGTGTGGCACCACTGCAGACATGGGACGTGATGGATGGCGCGAGCACCGGTGAGCCCTTTCATAGCTGGTCTGATTTGTAAGATGCGCTCCTCCCTCTGGAAGCCTGAACAACACAGCAGGGAGGGAGGCTGGGACCCTGCAAGTTAACAGGACCTGGTAATTGGTCCAACATACTTAGGAACAAAACATTAGAGTGCGCTTCCCATGATCTATAAATTGAAGGTTTCCTAGGGCCATTTTGGTCACATATTTTATTTATTGGTGAATAGAAATAATCATAGTAATTTTCTACATTGAGATGAGAAGAAATTATTGCCACCATGACTTTTGATTATCGTTGCCCCTATGGATAGAATCTTTGTATCAGTATAGGTACCATGAACACATTTTCTGAGGGAGCGTAAAAGATTTCTGACAGTAATATTGTGCCACTTTGGGTAATAAATGATAGTCAAGGAGATACCATTTGAGTGACAAAATGCTGGAAATTTCAAATCTTGGTGGGAATGGGCAATTCAACATAATACATAAAACTGGCATTGTTTCAGAACACCCAGGTGGTGGATACAAGGAATTAGCAGCTCTTGCTTGTTTTTGGCTTGGGAAAACTGAGACTAGAAAAAAAAAAAAAATCAACAATGCATTTGTTTTTACCAGAATACAATTCTGGTCAAAAAGAGTGCTATTAATTAAATCTCTAATGATATTCAAGGCTCTGTGAATTTCTCAGTGAGAAGCACCTGAGATTAAAGAGGGGGCCACTCACACTCAGGTTCTATGGATTCTGGGTGTGATGAGACTTCCAGGCCTGTGTGATTCAGTTTCTTTATTTTACAGGTGTAGAAATTGAGGCAGAGGTTGTAGTGTCTCAGATGAGTCACCCTAGGAATGGTTGCCAGAGCCTGGAAGAGAGCCAGGACTGCTGGGTTCTGGTCTGCTGACCTTTTCCCCTGGCTGAGCTCGTCAAAGCTTCCTATGTAAATGCAGACAGCATTGTCCTTGGCCACTTTTTGTGGCTCCTGGCTGCTTCTCACTGGCTTCTGGCTTTTCTCAGCTGTTATCAGAGGCAAACCTTCAATCGCCTCCTTAACATATAGTCAATTCTACTTGAAAGACTGGACAATGTACTCAATTCTTCAATGTTCCCAGGCATTCTGAGCTCTCTGCCTCAGAGGATCTCCAATTAAAAATCAGTTCCTTTAATTACAAACTTATATTTCCCTAGAATCATTTACCTTAGACTTAAACACTTTTTTTTTTTTTTGCCCCAAGATGTGAAGGCATTAAATAAAACCTCACACTTTCTTTTCATACATAACGAATATGATCAGTGCTTACTAGGATCTGTGTGAACTTTCACATACATTGTGGGAGGAGGCATGGCATGCATGTGCAATATCAAATCTGATAATTATCAAGGTGTAAATTCAAGTTCGAGATGAACTACTCTGAGTTCTGGGTCTCAGTTCTGTCAGTAACGTGGTAAACTTTTTTTTTTTGCTTGGTAGCAGGACAACCCAATGGAGTTACTAACTCTGTTACTTTTCTGTGGGCTCACTGAGATAAAATGAGAGAGGAGGGAAGGAGGAGAGTTGAGTCGGAAAAACCTCGTGCCCCCCCTGTGGTTTCTATCTTTATCTCTTGAAACTCGTTGGGCCAATCAGAGCAGCAGAAAAACTCTAAGGAAGTAACTTCTGATTGCCTTGAAGTTGCATAATGCTGTCCTTCACTGTCCAGTGATTGACCCAGGAAATTCACTCGCCAGCTTAGGGGCCTAGAGTTAAAACCCTCTCTTCCAGTTATGTGCATAATAGCAGCCAGTGCTGAAAATAGGAGGATGTTCTTCAAGGTGACAGTGATCATAATCGAGTGGCTTTTGGAATCATCTGGCTTCCTTCTCTGGGAATCCATCATTCTCTTTGCTGCGCCAGCTGAGCCCGACAGAGACAGCTAGACCGAGGTTTGATGCCAGTGACTGCTCCAGGAATGCAGAGCTGGAATCTGAACACATTACCAGGAGGTACTCGATTCCTTGTCAAATTCAGCACTAAAATGCTCACAAAAAATAAAACCCAAAAAGGTTGGTTGTAGGACCCTATCTTTCACCATCAGTAGTATCTCACACTTTCCACCAAGCATGCTCCCCTGTGGAAAAATGGCTCAGGTCTTGATCTCACGGTTTTTGGGTTCAAGTCCCACATTGGGCTCTGTGCTGACAGCTTGAGCCTAGAGCTGTTTCAGATTCTGCATCTCCCTCTCTCTCTCTGCCCCTCCCCCTGCTCACTCTCAGTCTTTCTCTCTCTCTCAAAATTAAATAAACATGAAAAAAAAATTAAAAATTAAAATATATTTAATGGATACCTATTAGAGGCAGGACATCCATAGCATTCCCATAGCTGATAATGGGGTTTCTAGTTACTGCCCTGTTGCATTATATGCCTGTGTCATCCTCATCTAACCCACCTATTTAGCTCTTGTTGTGGACCAATGTCCTCCTCACCACCAACCCCCCCCCCCACCCCCGGAGATTGGTGAATTTTTTGGTGGTGGTGTTGGTAGTTCTTTTGTTTGTTATGTTCTCAACTCTGAGTCCCATTTTCTCATTGAGCTTTACCTAGAGGTCTCAATCTCATCTGGAGCCTGAGATCTCCCATCTTAACCTACAAAGGAGTGATTTTTTTCTTATAATTATCTGTGTATAGACATAACCCAAATATATTAGGAATTTCTGACTGTGGTGGATTTGCAATTTATTCACAGCAACTTGAGAATCACTCCCTCCTTCTCCATAATAAAACAGATCTCAGTGTTAAATATTCTGTTTTTTTTTCCCTGGAATCCCCATCCCTATTCACAAGTAGGAAGAAAGCAGCAATAACCACCACAGCATAAACAATTATACATTTCAGCTTGTTTATTAGGGATAAATTAGTGTCTTCCATTTTAAAATAGTATCTTTTGGATAAACAGCATCTTCCAGTTTAGGAGTTTCCATTTGGTAAACTCAGTTTCTTTTTGAGCGACAGCTCAGTCTTTCAAGATCTTTTCCTCTCTTGCTTTCCTTTTTCTTATGTCATCAGAGTGTAGGAGAGATTTTACCCAATCTCCTATAAGTGGTTGTAGGGCCCTTGGGTCCCTATGGTGATGCTGTTTATGGCCTTTGGTTGAGATATAGCTCATTTAAGCCGAGTCTTCGGGTGTTGCTCTCTGTCCTTGCTGTGTCTTCAGGTGACAAGTTTATGCCTGATGTAATGCATGGCTTAAAGTTCGCCAGCAGCGGTCATGGTGAGCCTTAGTATGCATCCCTACTGCTTGGTTCATTGCCTCAGCCTCATCAGGGGCTACCGCCCTCTTGTGGCTCAGATGTTTCACTTCCCTCCTGGTATTGAGCTGCCTAGAACCCAGCCTGGACCTTAGGAGTCCCTTGCCCTTGTACTACTGTGATCCTTCAGTAGGCACATTGATTTTTAAATTTTCACCTGTCTCTTGTATGTTTCATACAATCATGTGGTAACTTAGGAATCTTTAGCGTGTACTGAGCAAGCATAGGGAAAGAGGGAAGCAATATTTCTAGATTGTAATCTACACCCCTTTACTCTATGGACAACATTATACCATTCATGCCATGATTAAGGGGAAGCAGATCCCCAACTGAGCTGTGCTGGAATTCTTTGTTAAGCTATGTGGGATCTTTGTTGTTGAATTTCTGTCACCTTGAAGTTTTTAACATCTATTGCCCCTCTGGGCCTATGTTCAAGGGCGTTAAAATACTGAGTGCCAGAGAAACAACAATCTTACCCTGGTTATATCTCATCAAAATTTATTTCTGAAATTGCATTTTCCATCCAGAAGCCAGAGAAATTTGTATTTTTCCTTCTGTGACTGGAGCTGTGACTCCATCAAGTTCTCTCTATTCTGTAGAATAAAACTCCATGCTTAGATTTCCAGGGTTTGCTCTTGATAAATAAGTCAGGCTTTGGAATTTACAAAGTATTTTGTCTCTAAACAGAGCCTGGGCGTTCAGGACTTCTCTCATGCTATGGACTCAAGAAAATTTATGTATTTTTAAGTTTAAACCTGAACAATGATTTCTTTATTCAAGGCAGCATCTGACTTTCCTCAGGAATGAAAGGCCATTAAATGAGAAGCCAGAGGCAACATGATTTATGGAGGTGGAAGAATCATTGTTTTAAACATCGCAAAATAGAATGCTCTCGTAAAGAGCAAGGATCGTGTTTTATTTCGGAATGCTTAGTGCCTGGCTCAGCATCTGCTACACAATAGGCACTCAATAAATGTGTTGTGGGTGAAAGGATAGTCTTGTCAGCTTTTATTCAGATTACACTTTATTGCATACCTCCGGATATCCCAGTCTGAGGGAAGTCAACTGGAGGATGTACATGAATGAATGAGGTCTGTCTGTATGGACCTGTTTGATGTGTCTCCCCACATTTACTCAGTCCCACATAACCCCTGGGCCTATGTGGTTATCACCTCCCTCCTAACACAATGACTCTTTATGTGTGGTGTCTGGATAAGCACTATGAGCATCACCTGAGAGCTTGTAATAAATGAAAAACTCATGTCCCATCCTAGAACTGTAGAATCAAAAACTCTGAAGTGGGTCCCAGTAAGGTGTTTTGACAAGCCCTCTAGATGACTTTTAGTGGTAATATTTGAGACCCACTTCTCTAAAACCCCTATCTAGCTCAGCTTCCCCTAGGAATGAGAGCTAGGATTTATCCTCTGCTGAGCCCACCTGGAAGAAGCCTTAATCTCTCCCATATTCATATTCTATTGGGCTGGATACTCAGTTTCTGGCTTCCCAGAAAGATCAAAGTAACAATCTCCAAAGTGCTCAAGGAGTTAATGCCTTGTACAGATATGTGGAGGTCATGATGAGAGTGTATGTGTGAACTCAAGCCAATGAGCTTGATCTCCTTGTGTTTGCGGTTGAGATTAATTTAAAGCAATATGATAGGAATGTGTGGTCTGAGACCGACATCAAAGCTGAATCTCTGTAAGACAGCATTCTGTAACGGGGACTGTTTTTCTGGTCTCCTATTCCTGATGGCCAGAGTCTTAATGGTTTAGTTAAGTCAATAAAATTCTGAATACACCGTTAGTATCATCAACCAAGACTTTCTAGAGACAGTAAAAGGACTTTGAGTAAAATTTTATGTGGAATGTATAAGGTCAAGTTCATCTAGTAGTTCAAGTAAGTATGATGGTAAATTACCTACAACACATTTCCCCAACATACAGTATGTTCCCAAGTTAAATCTTGGGTATATTTTCAAGAAATAACTGGTGAAACCTTAGGAAAATATCTCTGTCCTGCTCATAGTTTTCTCCTAGTTTTAAGTCATTTGATGAGTTTCTTAGTCACATCTGTTTCAGGTTCCAAGATGTCTGTGTTGGAATGGTTACCTTCCTTGTCCTGATTGCAGAGAACTTTCAATTCTTTGTCATGTTCAATGTTTATATTGATAATCTAGCAGCCTCAAAAACTGTATGTGCATTGCTTTCTCCTCTGATTAATACCTGTTGTAAATTTCAATTCAGTTCTGGAACTTGAAGTTTGCTTTTACAATGTCTGCTGTCTGTTCCTCTGAGTTCTTCTGTCTCTGAGGGTTTTATTCATGGTTTGCTCTTTCCTTATTCTGAAGGCTTGTGTCTCTGAAATCTGTCCCTCTAAATTGAATAACAGTGGTTTTTCTTGATGAAAAATCACTTTCCAATCTGATAGAGCTAGAAAAAGACTTCTCTCTACCCTTTCCCCTAACATGTTTACCATTTCGTCATAATTGTTACATGTTTTGTCAAATATTTTCCACCTCATTAGCCGTATAAAGTGTTTTTAACTCTTATGTGTGCTTACGTAAAGTTACCAGAGGAGTAATGTCATTAGTAACATAGGAAAATATCTACTGAAAATAGATCTGTAAAGAATATTTTGGGCTTTTAAAGGGGAAGAAAAATGAAGTTACATTGGGTAGCAAGCCAAGGAGTCAAGGTGCACTTGCCAAGAAGATGAAGGCCCAGGTTAAGACTGAATGGCATGGATGTAATGGACTTTGGGTGCATGGTTTAGGTAACCCATTTGATGAAACTGTAACCCCTAGGAATTGAGACCAAAATGGTGGAAGATGTAGACACTTTATCAAGGCTACTGTGATGGAGTTGGTGCTTGCAAAGCTCAGGAGGGGAAAGTTAAGGACAGCCAAGAAGAGGACACTTGGGTAGAAGAGGTGACTAAGCAGATGCCAAAGTGAAAATTAAGAATTAGTTCATGTTCTCATAAATCTCTTTGATTAATTAATGAGCACATGCAAGTGGGGGGAGTGGGGGGCAATCGTCGAGGCGGGGGGCGGGAAGAGAGAGAGAAAGAGAGAATATGAATCTCAAGCAAGCTCCAGGCTTAGTATGGAGCCCAACTCGGGGCTTTATCCCACAGGTCTGGGGTCATGACCTAAGCCAAAAGCAAAGACACTCAACCAGCTAAGCCACCCAGCACCCAGGTATCCCCTGCCCCCTATAAACCTCTTTAAAACCTTTTGTTACCAAATAGAGCACTGTCAAACTTCAGAAAATCACTCTTGTTAAAAATTCCTAGTTCGCGGGGCCCCTGGGTGGCTTAGTCAGTTAAACATCTGACTCTGGATTTCTGCTCAGATCCTGATCTCATGTTTCGTGGGATCGAGCTCTGCATCTGACTGTGTGCTGACAGCATGGAGTCTGCTTGAGATTCCCTCTCTCCCTTATTCTCTATTCCTCCCCTTCACATCCTCGTGCTCTCTCTAAACAAACAAACAAACATAAAAAAAATCCTAGTCTGCAACACAAAGATTCTTGTGGTGTATTTATAAGGTCAGGCTTAGAAGTCTTATCTTTATCTAGTAGCCTGACTGATATTCCCATACTTGCAGAAACCCCTTCAGGATCCAGTCCAAACTGTTGACCATAAAAAAATGAGTGTCCTCTAAGATTTTTCAAGGCTCTTCAAGCATTTGTTGTTGTTTGAAGTAATTCCAATGCCTTTGAGATTGATACTTTTCCTTTCTATTACAATGCATTCAACGGATTGCTATAGTGCTTTTGAACATAACAACAGCTATTTATTTACATTTCCGTCCTCTTCTACAAGATAGTGAGCAATTTAAAGATAAGGACTGTCACTTGCCTCTGACATCCAAATCTTCAGCACAGTGCTTAGTATAGAACAAGTCCTCAAAAATCAGTTCTATTTACATTTATAAATGTAACCAAGTGAAATTTACTCCCATCTCTTTAGGGTAACAGATACTGCTAACTAATGTTAAAAGATCAATTATCCCCTTCCGCCAACAAAATCAAAAAATGATACTGTATTGTCACCACTGCATTCCTTTCTTGTGAAGTCTGGCTTTGATATCAGGCTAATCTTAGCCTAATATGTGGGAAATATTCGCTCCTCTATTTCTGAAAGTTTGCTTTGAATTGGAGTGTGTATATATATGTGTGTACATATACACATACTTGAATGTTTGGTAGAATTCACTAATAAAGTCATCTGAGCTTTGATATTTGTGGGAAGATTTTTTTATTATTAATTTCTGTACTATATAGGTAAATTCAGATATTCTCTTTCTTCTGGTGTCAGTTTTTGTCATTTATGTTTTTCTAGAAATTTCTCTATTTCATCTAAGCTGTCCAATGTATTGGTATGAAACTTTTCACTATGTTCCTTATAATCCTTTTAATTCTTTGTGTTCCATAGTGATAGACCTTTGTTTTTATTCCTAATTTTAGTAATTTGTTACCTTTCCTTCTTAGTTAAAGTAAACTGTTCTTTTGCTTTTTCAAAGAACTCAATTTTGGTTCATGGATTTGCTTTGTTTTTTGTTTTCTATCTTTGTGATTTCTGTTCTGATCTTTATTTTCTTCTACTTACCTAAGCTTTGATTTTTTTTCTTTTTTTTTTTTTTTTTCAGCTTCTTAAGGTAAGGCTAGATTATTGATTATAGATCTTCCTTTCTAATTTAGGTGTTTAAAGATAAAAGGTCCTCCTAAACACTGACTCAACTGAATCTCATAAATACTGATAAGTTTTTATTAAGTTGTTTTTGTACTTAGTTTGATATTTTAAATTTTTCCTTGTGATTTCTTCTTTGATCTATTAGCAATTTACAACTATGGCTTTTAATTTCTAAATAATTGAGTATTTCCCAAGTTTTTTTGTTGTTGTTCACAGTTTTATTCCATTATAGTCAGAGAATATTCTTTGTGTAATTTAAATCCTCTTAAAAATATGTGAATTGTTTGATGACACAGTGTGTGGTCTACCCCAGAGAATACTCGATGTATGCTTCAAAATAGTTTGTAGTGTGTATTCAGCTGTTGGTGTGGATGGTTATATGCATGTCAGTTAGGTTAAGTTGGTCGGTGGTGTTACTCAGGTGTTCTATAACCCTAGTGATTGTCTAGTTGTTATGGCAGGTATTTCAATTGAATATTGAATATTGTAGCTCACAGAAATACAAATTAGACTTTTCCCAAGATCTCTGTGATGATTCAGGATATGAACTGATAGAAAAGGAATTTTTAATATTACTTTATTAAAAGTTAGCTATGCCTCACATAAAATTATACATGGATAAAAATTATTTTTAAATGGGTCTTTTAAAACTGGTTTTGTTAGTATGGGGAACAAGATACATTTTGGCTTTATTAGAAATAGAAAAATCAGTACGTACGTATTGTAAGCATGTGGCATGAGATATGTCAAATTGGCTGGTCTATACTAATCAAACACTAGGTATTACTGTAGATTTTATAGATGTGGTTAGAATCTATATTAAGTTCACTTTAATTAAAGAAGATTACCTTTGATAATGGGTGGGTCTCATACAATCAGTTGAAGGCTTCCAGAGCAAAAAGATTTCCCAGAGAAGAAGCAATTTTACCTCAAGACTATAGCAGAACTTCCTGCCTGTATTTCTAGCCTGCCTTTTAGATTTCAAGTTTACTAGCCTCCACAATACATGAGCCAATTTCTTTTAAATAAATCTGTGTGTATAATAAATGTAAGTTATATAATATATATGTAATTATGTATATAAAAACACATGCATTTATACATACTCTCCTGTTTCTCTGGAGAACCATGACTGATCAATCTGCTTACTTCCTAGTTTTGTAGTCTCATTGTATTCCACTCTACTCTTTGAAAAAATACAGCTTTATTTATTGAAGTATAATTTAATTATATCAAATGCATACATGTTACATGTACAGTTTGATAAATTTTGACAAATTATACATTCATGTAATTATACTTCAGTCAAGATACAGGCACTTTACTCTTGAATGTGGTAGTCAATGAAAATAAAACATAGCATACCTAAGTTTATGGGATCCAACTTAAACAGCACTTACAGTGTAGTATAACCGTGCAAAGTGGTGTGAACACAGTGTTGCCACTTCCCCCATTAATTGATAATAGTTCATTTGTCAACTCCTTGAATCTGGGCTGGTCTTGAGTCCTCCTTTAATGTATAGAAGTGAAGAAAACGATGTTGTATGAGTTTTGAAGCTTCTTGCAATTTCTGCTTCATACGGTTGAAATCTTGAAGCTTCTTGCAATTCCTGGTGTCACACTGTTGAAATCCTGAGGCTATCGTGTTCTGAGGAAGCCTCATCTAGTCTACTGACTGGTAAGAGGCCACAAAGAAAAACCGGGAGGCAACCTAACTAGTAGGTAAATGAACTGCCAGATAGGTGGGTGAAGCCATATTGGGCCTTGAGCCTAGCCAACCCTACAGCTCAGGGGCTGGCAAACTTTTTCTGTAAATGGCCTGATAGTAAATATTTTCACTGAATAGGCCCCCCACTAAACCTAACACTAAAATGTGTATTAAGTGTCCCTCCTAGGTCCTCCTGTAGACCCTGCTCATATTTTCCCACTATGTAATATAGGTGCCCAGCAACTCCCTGTGTTATAGGCTGTGGCATTCATGGGGCCAGTGATCACATTTCTTGGGTTTATAATTATATTTGAATGTCTTGCATACTTGCTGTCACATAATAGACAAATAATAAATGGAATGAATGAATCATCCTTCTTTAAAAAGCTAAGGATGCAACAGGGGGAAATTTATTCACAGTGTCTTACTTCATGAAATGTTTAGATAGAATGAAAAATAAACCTGGATGGACACTTAACTTGGTTTTTATTAGGTTACAAGGTTACAAATCAAAAACATATGCCTTTAAGAATGTTAAAGAAGATGGACATAGAAATGGACATGACTAATAGTAGTGGAAAAACAGGCAGTTGTTGAATTGGTTTATCGAATACATTTTGAATTTGAAATGTTACAAATAGAAAATGGCTTTCTTTTCCTCCAAAAAAGGCCTTCAAGCACACTGTGTCGGCTTATACTTCCTGATTTTGTTTTTAAGGTAGATTATGTAGGTATTCTAAAGCTGAAGCCATTCAGAATGGAGTTCAATATAGGCTTTGACTTCTAAATGAGGGATTCTGACTATATTTTGTACTAAATGTTAAGATTTCTACAGTTCGATTCAACATAACTTCACTGGGCAATCAACTAGGCTGTGACTATACAAAGGTTTATAAGCAAAACTGTAACCTGTGGTTAGAGAGAAAATGAAGAGCACTTTCGTACGTGTTTGTACACGTTGCCATGACAGCAGAGAGGAGAGGTCACCTATCTGGACTGATGTATGTTTAGAAGAGATGTCTGATCTGAGTCTTAAAAGATAGTAAGGAGAAAAGGTATGAGGAGGCATTCCTAGTGTAAAAAACACAGGCCATAGGGTTAAAATGTGAAAAAGCAGCTTCATGTATTGCTGTATTAGTTTTTGATTATTTGGGAAATTATAAAATTCTAAGGTTGGGAGGGATGCTAAAGCTAATTTGATGTAATTTTCCAATCCAATTCAAGAATTCTTACTCTAAAATCCTGAGCATATCATTCCATCCAATGTTGTCCCTGTGATTTCTGTACATGTAACTAATGTCACTGACATTCTAAAAAGGAAAGAGAAGCAAGTAAGAACAGAGAAACTCTAGTCCCAGAACATACTGCCCAGGACTGTGCTTCCGTTTTTGCATTCCCCATGGTGCACAGACCTTTCCTTGGGGGCAAAAGTAGGTGTTCACTATACAAGAGCTTACTGCAAGACACATCCTGGAAGCAGTTCAAAATAAAAAGCAGTCATTTCAGTGACTACATGGAAATCCAACCTTGCTCATTTTTTGTTCTGACAGTTACTGATTCTTAAGGCTATCTGAGTGCGTAAGCAACTTGAGCCAGTCAAAACCCTTTATAGCTTGTGCCATGTGAAGGAAAGCCATAGGCCTTTTGTAGGGATGGCTATATAATGATTGGTTTTTAGTGGAAATAACTTACTGATCCTTAATCAGGGTAAAAGATAATCTCAAGATAAGTAAGGGCTGAAGGTACAAGACACAATCAGTCAATTACAGAAAGAATCTCATTTTACATACACTGGAATGCTGGGAAATAGCTTAGAAGTATGGAAATTTTAGAGCTAAAACAGTCTTTATAAAGTACTTCAATTCCTTTTTTATTACTGTTGAGAAAACTGTAGCTCAGAACATTTTCTTCTTTCCTAAAGTTGTCCCAAGAGTCTGTTCACTTCATTAATTTTACTGGTCAGCAGGCAATCTGTCCAACTTGATCAAGCAGATAGGCCTAGCCCATAACACAGATTTATTTCTAAGCCAGTGCTTCCGTACACATAGAAAAGTCCTTTGTGCTCCATTAAAATAGCAGAGGAAGGAAAGAATAAACTTTGAAGAGCCCATGTTACTGCTTCTGGAATATTTGCCTATAAAGCACATACGTTCTACCCAATAGTTTTAATTCATTGAACACACACTATGTTTCATAGTAAGAGGATCTAGGTTTTTTGAGAATGGCACTAACATTTTAAAAGAGAGATTAAGAAATAATCAGTATTAACAGCAACATAAACAGGTCTTAATCAGTATATTGATAGCAACATATACAAGTCTTTGTGTAAAGCTATTTTCCTTTTTGTTCTCTCATAAACCCTCACCTCAAGCTCAACAAAAATATAATACATATTTTCTAATATGATATCCTGAGCACAAGCAAGTTTACTTTTTTGCCAGTGAGAGATCAAAGGAGAGTTTTAATGCAACTATATTTATTCAATAAATACTTCAATGCCCAGCACATGTCAAACATTATGTGATGCACGTAATATCCAACAGTAAACAAAACATGCAATTATCTCTGGTCTCATTCAAATGTAAACTTCAAGCGATATAGGTGGAATAATTACATTAGTCTAATGTTTAATTCACTTGCTCACATATGCCTATTTATTATATACATTATGATGTGAATTTTGAATATTCCTTTTTTCTAATCTCACATTTCAAAGGCGATTTTGTTCAAACTTTTGCATGCAATATTTAAAGTAATTCTTAAAAACTATCATGATTCATCTAGCAGTTTTCCAGTGTAAAAATGTGGTTTTCACTTTTATTGAAATTGAAATAATGCTGCTATGCTCCAAGAACCCCTTTGTATAATGGTAGCATTGTTTTCTCTTTTTTCCTGTGGGTAAATATACCTGGTTTCCACAAGTAATCACTTATTATAATGTGCTTTTAAGTAATTGTTGAAAAGCATCTTCACAGTTGTGTCCAACGATGCTGTAGTGATGTCATATCCCTAGGGATAATTAATAAATTCATGCTTAAATTTTAAATTGCATTTTACTGATTCTGTCAGATGAGCACTACAAACATTAAAACTACCATTGATTGTTATTTTATGGTAAAGTATCTTCCCCCAATACTTTTGTTTTTTAAAAATAATGGACAAACTTCCCCAGATAATATTACAACTCATGAAGACTTAAAGGTAATTCCCTTACCAAGTGCTATTTAGGCATATATATTAGGAATAGCCATAGTGAGGATTCTATCTTCTCTGTGAATTACCCATTCCTCCCACACCCTTCCTTTGTGACCTTTTCACAAAGGAGATTTAAAAAGGTAATGCATTTTGGCTTCTGTGTCTTTATGTAATTCTTTTTTTTTTTTTTCCCATAGAGAAGTCTAGGGCTATCTTCATTAGTGACTGGTGGATCATACCTCTAGAGGCCAATTACTGCTCACAGAGAGTTGGAGGGGTTTCTACCTCAGTAGGCTTCCTTGTGCATTTGGCAGAGAGATGACCTGAGTCAACAATACCCATGCAACTGCTTCTAGCTTCTGTACGGTTGCTGGAGAGATGGTTTCCAGTATCAAGTCTGTATGGGGTCGTTCCGTCAACAGATGCTTCTTGAGCATCTACTGGAAATGATTAAAAGAATTCCTGAGTACCGTAATCAGTGTGTTACGAGCCTGGGTTTGCTCCCTTTTGTGCTCCTCAGCATTGACAGGAGCGCTTCTCATCATTTTTAAAAGAATGTTAAAGCCATGTAAAGTAAGTGTCGATCACAATGATGGCTTGTCCCAGGACTCAGATCCAAAGCCAAAGTATGAATGATACATGTTTGTTTTTTTTTTAACCATCAATTTGATGTTTTCTCCATCATAGTATGAATGTGATAGAATTAGTCTTTAAACTGTAGTTTTTGACAGGTGAGTTAACTTGATTAACACATAGCTGTTGGAAAGTCCCATGATTAACCCTGTTAAAATCAAACATTATTGTATGTTTATGATTCGGAACACTCTAAAGATTAATTTGGGAAGGGAATGGAGGCATTGCTTTAAACATGTATGCCTTCCGTTTTATCTTAATATACAGACAGATGAACCATAAGTAACCATTACCGAAATATAGTTATGTTGCTGAGATGTTATGACATCTTGCCTTCAAGCAATAAAAAGTTTGCATATATTTTCTTCCATAAATACATGTTGCTTCCTGCACAAAAATGCACAGTTCTATAGTTCATAGAACTATTAATGGTCTATTTTTAGAATTAGATTTAGGTGTATAATACAAAATAAAAGTAACTTTTTTTTCCTGTAAGCCATAGAGCTGGCAAATTGATTCCTAACTGGTTCTTGCTAGAATAGCTTCTTTGGAACTGATAACCTATTTTCAAGGCTTCTTGGGAAAGTAACATTTACAAGTCCAATGGTTCACACAGATTAGATTTGTTCATTTTGCCTATTTTGAATTATGCTAGAAGTAAACTTGTATTATTCCCTCATAGTCTTTTGCTCTAGAGCTAAAAATACTGCCACAGTTTAATAAAATGGTGCAAAGTGACTGTAGTCCCCACATGGGACATCCCAACTTGGTCTCCTGTCTGCTAAAAAGAGGACCAACTTTGAAAAGATTTTGGATTACAAGATACGTATTAAAAAGTGTACTTCTTGGAGGGATGATGTCAACAGGTGGAAGATTACAGAGAAACGAATGTTGAGTGAACATACTGAAATTGTGTTCATATAACGGTGATTCCCTCAGAGCCCACAAGAGGCTCTGATTAGCCTCAAGGAGAAACTCGGGGCTTATTTTCTAAAGTCCCAAATGGGTCCATGGCTACCAGGCTTAGACATAACCTTTGCCAGCACGCTTGTTGCCTAAAGGACAAGGTGGTTTGGGTCCTGTGATTTTCAACAGTTGGGTCCCAGGTACCTTCTCTCCTGAGGTAATGATGTGTCCGACAGACCTGAGTTCAAAGCTTGTGTCCTGCCCTGACACTGTACTCAGGAATGATTTCTGTTTCTTCCCAATTCCCATAACAACAGCACTGGTGTTTCTGTTGCAAGGATATATCCTCTTATCTTGAAGTAAGGTATTCTGGTTCATATGTTATTTCTGTTACCAGACTGCCTATGCTTTGAAGGGTAAGGATTGGGCCTTCTTCATTGCTGTGACTCCCAGTACCTTCCAATCTAGAGACTATCACATGGTAAAAAATAAAGGGGTCTTTGACAAAAGGATCAACGAAACCCAACCATCAACCAAACAGAAAAATTTTGAGGCTTTTTAGAAGTTGAGTTATAGAGAAGGCTATCAAGTTGAGAATTGCTAATCAGATCTTACTCAATTTTACCATGACTACCAAGTTGTAAGGAGCAGTAAAACAAGTTTTAAGACTGTTCTTCCTCCTAAGTCTTTTTTTCTTTTTTAACATTTATTTATTTTTGAGAGACAGAGTCAGAGCACAAGCAGGGGAGGGGCAGAGAGAGAGGGAGACAGAATCTGAAACAGGTTCCAAGTTCTGAGCTGTTAGCACAGAGCTCAACACAGGTCTTGAACCCACAAGCCCTGAGATCATGACCTGAGCTGAAGTCGGATGCTTAACCGACTGAGCCACCTGGGCCCCCTTCTCACCCCCCTCCCTTTTTTTAATACCAGTGCCTATACTTTGATTCCAAAGTATGTAAGCAAGCTAATATTTGATGCTTTGGGAATGGATAACTAGACAATTAGTTCCCAATCATGTCTGATGGTAACAGTCTGTAGGGCCTTGTGTGGGGAGTGTGGTCCTTTGACTAGTAGCTTCGGTATCCCCTGGGAGCTTGGTAGACATGCAAACTTTCCAGTGCTACCTCAGATCTACTGAATCAGGATCTGCATTTTAACAAGTTCCCCAACTGATTAGTTTGCGTATTCAAGTTTGAGAAATACTGCCCTGGGGTATTGATTCAAAATATGGACTCCCAGGCCTCTCCCATAGATCCCTCTGATGCACTAGAGGGTTTCTGCAAATCCATATTTTTAGTACCGGTGAGTTTTTTTTAAACCATAAATCAAATTTAAAATGTAACACACTAGTCCAATCAGGGACAGAATGTTTTAAATGATGACCTAACAAGTTTACTTCTTTGTATATAGTTGCAGATGTTCTGTAGGTAGAAGGGAAGAAAAATAGAACAACGATCTGTTAGGAGACTCTTGGGTCCAGATTGACCGTCTACAATTGGGGTGATCCATGTTTTTGTAGAGTAAACCTGTGCTTAGGAGATAAACAATTTTTTAAACTTTAGCTCTCTTTGATGGAAATATTCTAACATGGCATTTTATGTTTCCTTACTTTGGCAACATAATTCACTCTTTGAGGCTGATGCTTTCAGGTTGATGTGTCTATTTGTACAATGGTGTTATAAAACAGCATCCTGGGGCATCTCCGTTACGTCCTGATGGCTGCACATGTAAGGGATGATCCACACAGATGCACAGAAAGCATATTATATGTACAGGTGGTGTGTGTATGTGTGTGTATAATTATGCACATATATTTAAGTATATGCACATATATTCACAAAAATTCACCTGCAAAACTTGCCATTTGTGAGTGTGAATGTATGTCAACACAAAACATGTTCCTAAAGTGATTGTTTTTTTATTTTAAAAAAAAATTTTTTTTAACGTTTATTTATTTTTGAGACAGAGAGAGACTGAGCATGAACGGGGGAGGGGCAGAGAGAGAGGGAGACACAGAATTGGAAGCAGGCTCCAGGCTCTGAGCCATCAGCCCAGAGCCCGATGCGGGGCTTGAACTCAAGGACCACGAGATCGTGACCTGAGCTGAAGTCGGACGCTTAGCCAGCTGAGCCACCCAGGCGCCCCTCAAAGTGATTGTTTTATTCAAAACCTTGGAAGAAGGAAGGGCTCTAAAACTACTGGGTTTTTTTTCTTTCAGATTCTATAATTAAAGCTTATCATGATAAATTTATTTAGTCAGACCTATTGCGAAAATAATGAAGGGTAGATCTGAATCAAATACAAGATGAGTTTTCTTCGAGCATTTGCCACAGAGACAATAATTTGTTTCGAAGCAATTCAGTGGCGTCAAGGTGAATGGGGAGTTCTGGTGAATCAAGGGCCTTCGTGGGAAGCATGTTCAGAACTGAATAGCAGTTAGCACAGAAAATATCCTAGATTTGCTTGTGTAAAAATAATGACCTGACAGACTATGTGCTGAGAATGAACCTCTTTAAGCTCAGCAACAAAGGCTTTATGGCAATAATGCCAAATAGTGACTGTAAACAAAACCTTCTGCCTCACCAGCTCTGTGAAAATTGTTTGTGTTCCCCACCCCATGGTTGTCATGTTGCCAGTGGTGGCCTCTATGCGATGTTAGGAGTGTTCTGTTTGGATTTATGGTTTTAAATACTAATGATTTGTGGTTTTTATGGAAGAATGCCTCAAGCTTTCCTGTTTCTTATAAAACCCTTCCTTTTTGATCCACATGCAGTGCTACTTGTCTGTATCGTACATCCTGTGCTTAGTCATAAACATGCTTTCAGTATTCTGGAACTGTCTGTTATTTATAAATGTTAGTATTCTTTTGAGTGGGGATCATATGGTTTAAACTCTTTATATACTAACGAAGTATTCAGTGTTCGTTACACTTTGTCTAGATGTAATGAGATGGAGATATGCCATTTGGCAGGTTAAAAGTCATTCCACAAATAGTTATTTAGCATCTGCCATATAAGGAGAGCTTACTTAAGTGGTGGGGATATGGTAGTTGTGATCTCTTCTCTTAAAAAGCTTAATTTTAATGCAGGGATGGGCACATAAGTAAAACAGAGGTACATATTCTGATGGAAGGAGAGGGCATATTGGCCACTAAGCCAGAACTGGAAATGGGGTAAATTTTTCAGAGGAAGTCCTCTCTGCAGTAGTCCCCAGGACAGTAGGAGTTAGAATAGAATAGAGTCCCAGGAATAGAGAAGAGCATGTAGAGGTCTCCTGCATTGGAGAGAACATGGTAACTTGAAAGACCCAAAGGTTCAATGTGCTGGAGTGTGTCCTCGAGTAAGAACACCTGGTATTTGGATTGCTCTTCAAATTTTTCTAAGCGCTTTTTCATGCAGTATCTACCTTATTACTCACAACAACCTCATCTGACATAAGAAAGGTCAGTAGGGATGGAGTAAGTTCCTGGCTCAGAATTGTAATTGAGGCTCAACCTTCTCAGGCTGAGTTCACATTCCATAATATTGTTAATATATGCATTCTAATATATTGTCATTCAATGCATATCAACTTGGAGATTGTCCTCAGAGTTTCGAGAAGTGCAGTTCCTTCTTTAGCAGCCTATTTTACCTGTGAAAACAGTGCTTCCTCCATAAATCAATCAGTAAATTTTTATACTCTCAAAAATACATAATACATTTATCCTGTAAAATATATACTATATTGTCTAAAAATATATACTATACTTTATATTATAAAAATCTATATATTATAAAATATATAACTTTATAAAAATACGTAACGTATTTTACATTAGAAAATAAACATTATAAAATGTGTACACTTTATATTATAAAAGTATATAAAATACATTTTATATTATACAAAACATATTAAAAGACTCCTTCGAGGGCCTTAAAGACATTCAAACCTCAGGGGAGACACCTGGACAGGTTAATTAACTCAGAATTGACAATAATTAAAATATGATAAAAAGGATGCTTTATTGGGCCATAAATCTCAGAGAAAAGTACAGATTTAATGGATGTCAGGAAAGAGCAGTGTTACCAATTACTTAAGGAGGGACTCTACCTTAATTATAATTTTAAAGAACTGTCAGTTACAGAGTTTTATTTAGCCAATGATTTTGAACTAGCTTTTCAGTTTTTTGTTTTTAACTCAGATTGGCACTTAACCTATCAACAAGATAAACCTAAATTTTATTTTTGTATACATTTTTAAATGTTTATTTTGAGGGAAATAGAGACCACCCGCGCCTGTGTGCAAGGGGGCGAATTGAGGGAGGGGGAGAGGGAGGAGAGGGAGAATCCCAAGCAGGCTCCACTGCTGTCAGTGCTGAGCCAAATGCTGTGCATAGCTCAGTCCCAGGAACTGTGAGATCATGATCTGAGCCAAACCAAGGGTTAGATGGTCAACCAACTGGGCCATCCAAGCACCCCAATAAATCTAAATTTTAAGCGGAAAACTTCAATTCTCATGCTTAAAAAATAATGACTAAAGACCATGAAGCCTAGTGGAAAATATACAGACTTTGAAACCTTTCTGCTTAATTGTTATAAAGAAACAACGTTCTTTGACTCTAAGTTTATTTCTCTCTTTTTAAATTTTTTTGTTAACATTTATTTATTTTTGAGAAAGAGAACAAACAAGGGAGGGGTGCAGAAAGGGAGACAGGATCCGACACAGGTTCTGTACTGTGAGCACAGAGCCCAATGTGGGGCTCGAACTCAGGACTGTGAGATCATGATGTGAGCTGAAATCAAGAGTGGGTAGCTTAACTGATTGATACCCCCCAGGCACCCCTGAGTCTCAGTTTCTATATCTGTAATAAAATCTGTTTGCTGAGGCTATCGTGAATATTAAGTAAAGAATAACCATTTTACATTTACATAAAATCTTACTAAGTTTTTTAAATCAGTGCTTAACTGAATTGCCTTATATCTCCTTAAATACTAAACAAAAATGAGTCTATTGCCATCAAGGAATTTTGAGAAGTTATAGACAGTTGTAAACTGTTATTTAGATGTATCTAGAATATGGTCGGGGAAATGGAAAATGGTAAAAAAAAAAATTTAGGTAAACGAATTCACCATTAACAGAAGGGCAGACTGAATGTATAGAAGCTTAAAGCATTCATTGGGAAAGAGTGATGTGTGTGCAAGGAGATTTCCCACCTATCGTGATAAGAAAAATCACCAAAAACTTGGAAATAAAAGCAGGATGGCATATGTTTTCCATGTCATACCTAACCATTGTCTAAAAAACCCACCCAATGGCTATTACTTTTCTTAAGTTTATTTTACTTATTTTGAAGGAGAGAGACAGAGACAGAGAAAACACACATGCATGAGGAACAAGGAAGGGGCAGAGAGGGAGAGGGAAAGAAAATCCCAAGCAGGCTCTGTGCTGTCAGTGGAGAGCCCAAGGCTTAATGCAAGGCTCCATCTCACAAACTGAGAGATCATGACCTGAGCCCAATCAAGAGTGGGATGCTTAATCGACTGAGCCACCCAAGTGCCCTTAATTTTCTAGGTTAATGTAGCTTTGTTTTGCTATTGATTATGGCTGGCCAAAACTGTGAAGTTACATGTTAACTGATAGACTTTTGTCTCCTAGAGAAGCAAATGATTTCTGGTACTAATGCAAGTGAATGGGTAACCCCAGTGGTTATCCTTTTATTACCCTGTGGAACATTAACCTGTCCTTTCTTGAACTTAGCAAAACTATTTCAGCAGATTTTCTCTGATAGGCTTTATAAATCTGTTTTCAAATGCTGCTTGAACCAATTTTACCATCCTCCTGGTTCCCTCACTCGTGAAATAAATAAATCTTTGACACACATATTCTACATTTGTAGAATGGCTTTTACCTTTTTGGAAATTAAGCTTGACAGTTTTAAAGAAAATATACTTATAGTAGGTTTCCAAGGACAGTGTAGAAAAGAGAAAAGGACCTATTAAAGGCTCGATTATTAAACACTCTTTCCTTTATGGACAGGGTGAGTAAAGGCTTGAAGCATTACTTAATTTGTGAACTGTTTTTGGTCTTCCATATCTAGCAGGATGATGAAATAACGTTTTCTACTGAAAGAAAACAGCAACAAATTACACAGTTACTTTGAAGTAATAGTACAAATTAGGTAAGTGGGGATATATGAATTGGTTAAAACAGTATAAATATTCTAGTTATTATATATAATGGGATGCACTCTGGAGATTTACCTTTTGCTTTTATTTGTCCTTTTGTGGTTTTTTGCTCTGGGGAGTGGCCAGAAATTACTATCTAAAAGGAGACAGGGGATTCATAGAGAATCCTAGAAGCATTTAGATAGCATGACTGTTGTTAGGAGGTGGCCAGGAAGACGATTTTCAGGGAGGGACAGTAACCTGATAGGTGGATATGTAGGGCCTGAAGGAAGAGGCTCTAGAGGAAATAAGGGAGAACGAAGGTATATCTTGTCTGGGGCTCTGGATTTATGGCTTTGTGATTACTTAGCTCACTGTGACCAAGAATTATGCAGTAGGCTGTGGCTGAAGCTGGGATGGCACCCAGAAGACCATCCAACATAGTGAACCTGTGTGAATGGTGTTGTGTCAGAGCCCGTGTCTAACAGGAATTTAAGAATCAAAGCTCCACTTGTTCCTGCCTCCATTTTTCAGAACAAGCACTACTGTGGATAGTGTACCCCCTTGTGGTCATGGTAGGAGTTGCACACTAGCGCCTTTAATGCCCTTTATCTTTGGGTGAGAATCTGGGCTCAGGAACTCATTCTCTGGTCAGGCTTAGTACAACAAGAATTGGGGGAGATGATATGGGGAGTAGTGGGGAGGTTAGAGAAATGTCCTTGTTGATTTTATTCTGTAAGAGACTAGAAGTGAACAATAGCTATTAAGATAACCTAAAACGTGGTTTAGAAGATGAATGAATGATAAATAAATCAAAGGAGTAAGTGTGTGTCTAGATTTCTAGATTTCGAGGTAAAATGATATGTAATAAGATAAAGGCTCGCTCCCTGATGTAAGGATATGTTTCACATAGATGACAATAACATAATAGCATTAATTAGCATTAAAAGAGAAACAGAATCTTTACATTTAACGTGAAGATCACATGAAAATATTAAGGCCTATATTAGTTTCCTATTATTACAAATTACCACCAACTTGGTGACCGAAAACAATACAGATTTATTTAATATCTTACAGGGCAGGAGATGGGAAATCTGAAGTGGTTCTCACTAAACGTAAGGATTTTGACGGGACTACATTCCATTTAGAAGCTCTAGGAGGAAAGCTGTTTACTTGCCTTTTCCAGCTTCTAGAGACTGCCTGTATTCCTTGGTTCATTGTCTTGCTTCCATTTTTAAAGCCAACTATGACTGGTTTAGTTTTTCTCTTGTTTTTCACTCCAACACTGGCCTTGTGCTGCCCTTTTTCACATTGAAAATGCCCTTGTGAATACACTGGGCCCACTTGAATACTCCAGGACAATCTCACTATATTAAGGTCAGCTGATGGGCAACCTTACTTCATCTGTACCCTCAGTTCTCCTGGACCATGTAACAGCATATTTATAGATTCTCAGGATTAAAAATGAGCATCTTGGAGTGGGGAGTATTACTCTTCTTACCATAGGTCACAAAGATAAGGAAAGCAAGATGAAGTAAGAGAAATATGAAGTAAGTCTCACTGGATCATAAGATATAAAAACTTTCATTGATTGACTTCATTGAATGTTTTATTAGTGCATCATAAATGCTTGTAAAAATCTGTGGTTATTGGTGGGAACTTTCAAGCCAAGTTCCTTATGATTTGATGTTGTGGCAAGTTAATTTTGGACAGGTGTTTAAACAGCTCTTTTTGGGGGGGGGGGGTAAAAATAGTTAACCTTCAAGTGATGATAAAATAATACCTTCTTTTCACAAAAATGACAAGAAAATAAGAGAAATACATAAAGAAGAAAGTGTTAATTCATATAGAGAAAACTCCAAGTGCATTTTAGAATATCAGGTATTTGGATAAGCCTAAAAGCAATATGCTTGTTTAGATAAATGGGGTTATCTTTTGTTCATGAAAATACAGGTCTGCATCATGGTTTTTAACTGGTTTTCAGAATTCCTTTTTATGATGTTTAATTTAAATGATCTGTTATTGTTGGACATTTCCCGTAACTCCCATTTTCCTTTTCTTAAAAAAAAAAAAAAAAAAAAAAACCTACTGCAGTTAAATATAAAAAATATTGTTGACATCTTTGTACCTACTTATTTCATACATTTTCTGTTGATTTCCTTGGAATAAATTCTAGAATTAGCTCAAATAGTAACAGATAACAATTTAAATTAGTTTTTGATTCTCAAGGACATGAAGGAAATAGCTAACAAACCTAGAGAATAGGGATCGTAGAACGGTGGATAATTTAAACTGTACTGAAGTATGGTAAGAATGACTTTTACATATAAAATTGGATGTTTATTATTCATAGAGTTGCATTGCACTCTAGTAAAAATTGATTTTATTCACTGTTTAAAGCTCACTTTGATTATTTCCGTGGAATTTTGTGGATCCTCATACTAACAGGCAGTGAGGTCCTTGGACAGGAAGTAAAAATGAACCACAAAAAGTGATTCCACTCTATTTTGAAGAGAAGGAGACAGTCACATAGTTAGGGGCCGGGTGTATGCCTCAGGTCATTTAGGATACCTCTATGGGCCTTGCTTGTCTAAGGGTGGGGTTGAAGAAATGACAGAGTTCCTTCTGGCTCTACCATTCTGCAAGTATTTAGTGTTCTGCCCTATGTAAAGCGATGTTTTGATGTTGAATGTACTGGTTTACATTATTTATTTATGTATCCTCTTTACCTCCAAAAAGGCTTGTAGCGGCTTATAATGAAAACTTGGATATAATAAAGCCAAGAATAGCTATATAATAAAAGTCAAGTTACTCAAACTCTGTGCATCAATTTTATTGGTAGAAACAGAATCTGGACACCTACACTACATCGCTGTCAAGCAGACTCAATGAAATAACATAAAGAAAATTCCCATCACGCTCATGTCTATAGTTCCCATCCCTATCTTCTCAAATGAAAGAGGAAAAGCAGGGAAATAATATAATAAAATCTGGGTGAAGAACCCTGTACCAAAATAGGCTCCAGCTTCTTAGCATCTAGGGCAAAGTGAGAAATGTGGGGGTAGCTGAAGCTGATGCTGGCTGATAGCAAAATTGAAAAAGGGACTGCTATCTTTCTGCCCGTGAATTCTAAATGGATCTCATCTCAAGAGTCTTTATAAATGGCCATAAACTATTGCATATCTATCGTAACAATCGCATAAAAACGTTCTTCTGAATAAAAGGTTGATTGCAGATTTTAAAATTCAAAATATAGTATCTTCCAGGAGTATTGGAAAACTACTAGAAGTATATTTATCTGATATTTTGAAACAACCCATAACCAGTGAGTCCTGGCAAAGTTCCTAGACATCTAACACTAATTTAATACATTTAAAAGGTAAATTGTTACAAGTAAAGAACTTCAGACATGTTAATCTCTGACCTGCTCATTTAGCTTTTAAGGACCTGGTCTAAGGTTAAACCAAATGCAAAACACAGAATAGCCAAAGGCATTAAACTTTTTGCTACAGCATTATTTTTAGTATGTAAACGTTAGATATGGTCTAAGCACATGGAAAGTCTCATAACTGGTAATGGGTAAACTGATTTACATACCTGCAGAAGAATCTTAAAACCTTTTAATTGGGGTAAAATATATATAACAAAATTTGCCACCTTAACCATTTTTAAGTGTCCAATTCAGCGTTCAGTGCATTCACATTTTTGCTCACCCAATCTCCAGAACTCATTTTAGTAAAACTGAAGCTGTACTTATTCAACAAAACTCCACTTTTCTTCTTCTCCCGTCATTTCCTGCCAATCACCATTCTTCTGTCTCTATGAACTTGACTACTCTAGGTATCTTACATAAGTGGAATCATACTGTTTGTTTGTTTGTTTGTTTTTCCAGCACTGGCTTGTTTCACTTAGTGTCCTCAAGGTTTATCCACGTTGTAGCATGTGTCAATTTTTTTTCCATTTTAAGTGTACATAATATTCTGTTGCATGTATATACCACATTTTATTGATCCAGCCATCCATTGATGAATATTTGGGTCACTTCTACTTTTTGGCTACTGTGAATAATGCTGATGTGAACACAGGCACACAAATGTCTCCTCAGGACTCTGTTTTCAATTCTTTTGGGTATACACTTAGAAGTGGAGTTGCTGTAATATATGGTAATTCCGTTTTTAATTTTTAAAGAAACCGTCCTACTGTTTGCCACAGTGGCTGCACCATTTTATATTCCCACCAACAGTCCACCAGGGTCCCAGTTTCTCTACATTCTCACTAACACTAATTATTTCCTCTCTTTTTGTGAGGTGTTACCTTATTGTGATTTCAATTTGCATTTCCCTCATAATTAGTGATGTTCAGCATCTTGTCAGGTTCTTAATGGCCATTTGGATTCTTGCTTGGATTCATCTCTGTTCAAATCCTTTGCCCATTTTTTAATTGGGTGTTTTTGTTCTTGTAGCATTGTGGGTGTTTCTTACTGACTTGGTGATAGGCAGGTACATATATGACTTGCGTATATATTTTTTTGCAGGTTCTGATCAGATATTATGATTTGCACATATTTTCTCCCATTTTGTAGATTGCTTTTTCACTCTGTTGATTATGTCTTTTCATGTGCAGAAGTTTTAAACTTTGATGTAGTCCAATTTATCTATTTTTACTTGTGTTGTTACCTGACATAACTTATATATACATTATTATAATGATAGTTATGAAAAATTATAACTCATGAATATAATCATGTTACCTGAAAAAGCAGGACAAAAGATTTATATAGGAGATTAACAAAACACAAGTGCCACTTAATAGTTTGAATGATACAGTTACATACTCAGTCCTTATTTTTGATAGACACAAGGTGATATGCACTGTCCTTGAGGTGTAAAAACCCATTTCATGTCATATGAATATATTAATTTATCTTAAAATAATATTTTAAGGATTGTATTAACTATATACTACCATGTATTTAAATTATAAGGCATGTTGCATTTATTATTTAGGCATTTTTGTTTGCATAAGTCATTTGAAATTTCTTCCCACACTAGAAAGTTTGTATTAGAGGTGATTTTCTTTTCCTACTTTCTACAAGCATTGTTATGCTGAGAAACGATTGCATTCAAATATTACCTTATACGCTTCTTCATTTATCTGTGTTTAATGTTTACCGTGGTTACAAAGGTGATTAAGAAACAAACAGTATATCATCATGGAATTTCTTTTGGGGAAAGAGAGATATTATATAGGGGAAGTATATGAACAAGTGAGATAATGTCAGAGGATAAAAGGTTCTATGAAGGAAATAAAACAGGAATTGTGACAGAGACAAAGGAAGAGCTGTTCTCTTGAACATTGATATTGCTCATTTTACATGCATTTATAACTCAGGAAACACTAGAAATTTTACTTGATAGTTTTCAAGCCTCGTTCTCTGTATAATATGATATAAATATCGGCTTTAAAAAAGTTTGCATACAACAAAATATGATCTCAGAAAAGAGAGGTACCTCAGTTCTTTTCCCTCTGTTCCCCCCTACAACATAGCTTTTTTTCTTTGATGTTTATTGATTTGTTTTTGAAGGTGAGGAAGAGCAGAGAGATAGGGAGAGAGAATCCCAAGCAGCCTCTGCACTGTCAGCACAGAGCCCAATATGAGGCTTGAACTCATGAACCCTAAGATCATAACCTGAGCTAAAATCAAGAATCAGAACCAACTGGGCCACTCAAGTGCTCCTTTACCTTCTCAAAGAAAACATCCACTAATTAATACGTAAATGCAGCATAGTAGCAAATTTGTGGAGTGCATAATCAGGATGAAATACTCTGAATCATATGGAAGTAGATTGAAAACATTACTAGGAAAACTAGAAACAGGGAGAATGGCATAGTTCTCCTTGGTCTTTTTCTTTGTTTCTTTTTTGGGTAGGGGGGAGCGAGGGTGAGTGCTAGTGGGAGGGAGGGAGAGGAAGAGAGGGAGAGAGACCATCCCAAGCAGGCTCTGCTCAGTGTGGAGCCTAATGCAGGGCTTCATGCCACAACCCTGGGATCATGACCTGAGCTGAAATCAAGTCGGACACCCAACTGACTGAGCCACCCAGGAGCCCCTATTTGGTCTTTTTCAGTTTGAATGTAAGTAATTCATGTTTTACTCACATTGAAAGAAAAAAAAAATAAAAGCATCACTTTTTTATTGTTAAACAACTAACATTTAACGACTAAATTATTAGAATATTAAAATTAGTAGAAACCAATAGAACTCACATCCACCATTCTCATTTCAGAGATGGGAACTTAGAGGCACAGCTGTAAAGTGACTTACCCACAGTCACGCACAGCCAGCTTGACTTCTAGTCTGGAGGTCTTCTGCCTTCCCTTCGGGACTGTGGGCTCATTTTCCAGCTGTAGGAGAAAGTTCAGCCTTGGCAGGGAGGGTCCCTGTCCTCCGTGTTCCAACCCTTTTTCGAGGAGGGTAGAGAGGGGAGATGGCTCTTTTTGTGACATGAATGTTGTGTTTTCACTGTCTCTATAGAAGTGAACTATTTCCATTTGTTCCTGATGTCCTTTATTTTAACGTAAAATGAATGATACTTGGAGCACTTTTGTATTTTGGTTTTAGGTTCTGTTCCCGTTAGTATATGCAAATTATAATCATTCTCAAGGCATCTGAAACTCTCCTATCACAAACATAAAGGCTGAGAGGCAGTTTAAATCTGTTTTCTTCTTGTTGTTCCTTTATGAGCAACTTACCACACTACAGGTCACTTGTCAGTAACATTTAGTTAGCTGAGGTTGTCTTTCTGAGCTGAGACCAAAAAACTGGTTGATTGAAAAGTCAATGCACATGAGTTCACCACTCTGCAATCAACGGGGTAATCAAAGGTGCTGAAATATTTTTCCCAGGTTCAGATTGCATTGCGTCGTGCCTGGATGCAGATTCTCAGCACTTGTACTTTAAATATTGTGGGACTAAAAGGGACTACATAAACATTACCTGAACCCTGATTGCCACTGAATTGGAGGCAAAACAGCATGTCTAAACAGTTGAGAGTCAGCTTTGACATTTTTGTGGCGTTGGAGATCTGTAGAAGGTTTATGACTGTCAGTAAAACTTGGGAGTCTCACTGAAAATCTTCATAAATGAATGAAAGCACATATGTGTAGCCGTATGCATAGCTCTATGCATTTTATTATAGCAATATGAGCAAAACTGCACTTCTAAAGGTAGAAGGTGAAACAAGGGTATGTTTTAAGTCACAACTGAAATCCGGGAAAGAATGTAGCTTATTTTCTCACCTCTTGTGAACTTGCAGTTGGAAGTTGGTTGGTTGAGGTTGTTGGCGTGGGCACGGATGGTTTCCTTAGACTGTGGTGAAATAAAATTCGTTCATTCATCATCAACACCACCAAAACCACTGCTGTCACCCTGTCAGCAAATGAAAGTTGTTTGAGAACCAGAAGCTACTCACTACGGGCATAGCATAAGCGGTATGAATTGCTAGAAAGAACTTAGCTTTTTTTTAGATGCTCATGGCTGTGTAATTAGCTAAATTACAATAGTGTAGTAACCTGTTCCGACGAAACTACAGATCCCCACATGATACACAGTCACTGAACACCTACTTACAGGCACTGGGCATATACACTGTTGACCGTGATCCTGATGGTCCTAGCTCTCATGGACCTCAGAGGATAAAAGCTAATAAGATAATTTTAAATATTAAGCACTGTGAAGCCCAAAAATATCATCAAGGAGAAGGCATTTGACCTGAGTCTGCATGTCCTATGCAACCATCATGTCAAAATCTGGGGAGAGTCTTACCAGGCAGGTAGAGGAATAAGGGAAAAAGCTCCAAGATAGGAATCAGCTTAAAGTGTCTGAGAAACATAAAGGCAGCTGTCATGGTGGGACTATTGGAAGCAAGAAAGTGGGTGGAGGAAGATGAAGTTGGAGAACAGAGGCTGGATGGGGTTAGGCTATGTAGACGGTAGTAAGGGGTTCGTGTTGGGACACCGCTATGGGGGAGTGAGCCTGGATTTGTGTTAGAACTGTAAGGAATGGATTGATTATAAAAGTGATGAGAATGAGTATTTTATGAGAGCAGATTTGTATCATTTTTATTCACCACTGCATCTCCACCCCTGAGTGGTACTTAGAATATAATAGGTGCTCAATAAATATGTTGAATATACAGATGGGATGTGTGGATGGGTGTGCACGTGCGTTCCTATGATTATTAATAGATTTTGTTGAGCATCATTTTCCCCCTAGAATTCTGCCATCTACATATTAATTTTTCTCTCTAGAAAATAGCTTTATTAGAACTTTAACTTTGTCTTTACAAGAAAGTTGATAATTTGCTTGCTATTTAGTATGCACCTTTTATACATACAAAGTGGACATCCCTGAAATTTCATGTAAGAGTCTATGCTTTTTGTGTTCTTCAATCTGCTATAAATTATATTTTATACCTGTTTTTGTAATACAAAACTGTACACCAAGTGATTTTTCCCTTATAAAAACTTGATTTTCTTTTCTTTCCTTTTTTTTTTTTTTTGGTTAATTTAATACCTTAGTCACTAAAAACATCCTTATCAATTCCTTACACATTGACCTCTATCTTACTTGCTCATTTTGTCTTTTATTGTCTTCATTTTTTAGTAGGGTGTTTAAATTGTGCGTCTCCATCTTATCTCACCTGTGTAGGTGTGTTTTAGATTTCTAGAGAGAGCTGTTTCTTCCTTTATATCTTTATATGTCTTACAAAGTTGCTTATTGCATGAATAGCAAGTTATAAGCTTGCCTGGGGCCATGACTACACATCCACTGGTGAAACTTAAAAACTTAAAGATACATTACCTGTAAACACATGCTTGTTGTCTTCCCTGCAAGTTATTTCAATAGTTGGAAAAGTTTCAGTAGTTTCTCTGTTGACCTCATTGTCTACAGTTTCTTCCTATTCCAATTCATCCTTCAGTAATGTCCCAATTTCCTAAAACAGTGGTTTGTTAATGTCATTGGCTCACTTAAAGCAGAATCCAGAAAAAGGTTTTTTATCTACAGAATAAATCACCACCCATCCTAGTGATGAAGGAGTGTGGGACAAGCTGAGGGCAAAGTGCAGGCTAACAGCAACCCTGCCCCCCCCCCCCCCAAGGTGGGACATGCATGATATTCCTTGGGCACTCCAGGCTAGCCCAAAACAGGAAAGGACAAAAAACAAATGTTTCAACTGATGAGTCTCTACCAGTTTACCAGAAAAAGGCAATTCCATCATAGCCTAAAGTCCAAGAACACCCTGCTGTCTTAATGTTAATGCCTTGTTGGGGGGAAAAACAAATTTAGCTTAAAAATAGCTAGGCCTCCAGTAAATCTTTAGCATATGAAAGTCACTTTGGAAACTCATTCTTGATCCCCTGACTCCATAAAACAGTTGCCCCCCACACTTACAATACAGCTTTTCCTGCCCATGGGTCCTGTCTCCATGCTTTAATAAAATCACCTTTTTGTACCAAAGACAACTTCAAGAATTCTTTCTTGGCTGTCGGCTGTATTCCCCCACAAACCCCACCATCACCCCCAAACTTCATCACTACCACCTGGAGTAGGCCTTCCTTGACTGTTGCCTCTTTTGCTGAGCCCACCGCACCTTGTTTGTTGACATAAATCTCCTTTCCCCAGTTGGATCATTTCATCGAAACCCTCCTCATACTTCCAGTGTCTCTTGAATGCCATTCCCAAACTTCTTGGTCCAAATTGGTGATCATGAATCTCTACTTACGCTGCTGTTTTCTTTACTCTCCTGTCGTACTTAACTGGCCACATAACTTGTTACTACTATTAGAAAACAGAATTGAAAGTGAATTTGAAGATCTAATTGGCTTTATTAAGCAATTCATGAATGGGCAGCCTCACATCCAGCAAGTATAGAGGGGAGCTGTGAGGAGTTGTACAAAATGGAAGGTTCTTACAGGAAATCGGGTAGGACCAAGAAATAATTAGCAAAAGAAAAGAAAGATCTTTGGGGGCTGTTTTCTTTAGGGGGTAGAGCAAGTGGCTTTGTTTTGCAGATTACCTCATTTTCCTTTAGGGGATGGAGAGGGTCCATGTGAAAGTTACGTCTTTGATACTGAGTAGAAAATTCCTATCTGGCCTTTTCTGGGGGCTTGGTGGTTGGAACTGCAACTAGCTTAGCTGAATTTAGTCATTTTACATTTATTGTACTACTGATAGACCTGGCCTTGATTCTGGGCATGTGGCCCAGAATAAGTGACTCCATTTTGGGCCTGTGGTTTTCTTTTTGACCCAGGTCTTTGAGCTCTTTAAAGGCAGAGGAAGAACCCGATTGTCATTTTTATCACCAGTATCACACACAGTATTTTACGAAGTTCCCAGCCAGTAATTGATGAACAAATGAGTGAGTGAGTGGCCCAATGAATAGTGGTATTTGGGAACATGAGTGTTACTGCCCTATCAGCCACATTCTCCATATTGGCAAGACTTTGACGTCCTACCAGAAACTTGGAGACACGATTGTCGGTGAGATAAGCACTAGCAAATTGACCTACCTCAAAACTCCAGCAAGAATAGTTGGAAAGGTAGCTCTGATCTTAAGTGTAAGGCATCTCCGTTTTTATTTTTCTGAGATGATGCTCTCTTTGTAGCTCATATATTTCCTATAAATAATACTGAAACTTTTAAATTAAGTATAGCATATACATATTAGTGGACACACAGCGAATTTTCGTAGGGATAACATAGCCAGGTAATCAGTACTCAGACCGTGATAGACATCCCTGATGCTGGGCATTGTATCTCTTCAGGCTGTCTGAATGAACTGGCTGTCTTCTTCTTTGGAGAAGACAGTGCTTCACAAGCTGATAGTTTCTCTTACACCATAGGAGGGTGTCAAGGAGAGAGGTGGTGGGTGGTTAGTGCCCTTGGAGCAGCCCTCAAGGGATGTGCATGGAAGTCTGCTCCTAAATTGCACAGCCTCCGCATCCTGCAGTGGTGCAATCTTGAGGTGTGTTCTACATGGGTCCTCATGCAGTGATTACATCATTTTTACAATGTATTTAGAGCACAGCTTAAGATTTGTCCCACACAAAATTGTGTTAGAAAAATCATATTAAAGTTTGTGGACACAAATAAAACTTTATTCTATATAAACACCACATAAAACCATTGTCTTGAGAGGTATATGTGGTATATGGATTATGGAAATTAATAAAATATAACAAGAAAATACTAGTCTGGGAAACAATCTATTGATCTATCTGTATATACTGTAGGAGTAAAGGCCACAGTGCCTCCCTGCAAATAGAATCAAGGCCAGTTATATCCGTAGTACAATAAATGTAAAATGAATAAATTCAGCTATTAAAACAAAGAGTTCTAGATAGGATTAAAAATAACTAACTATATACGCTTAATAAGACTGGCACCTGAGATCTGAGGCTAGAGAAATTTTGAAGATAAAGGGTTGAAATGTCAAGAACATAGGAACAAGAACATAGGAACATACAAAAGAGTTAAAGAGGAATATCACTTTATGTTAAAAGAGATAGCCCACTTGGAATATATAACTCTCAAGACTTAGGCATTTAACAACCTAGGCAGGATTCATGAAGCATAAAATAAAAATAATTATAGTTTGGGAAAATTTAGCACAGCCCTTTGAGAAATGTATAGATAAAGAATGCAAAACAAGATAACAATATTTGGAAATATTGGAAACACAGGATTAATAAACTAATACATGTGCACAAAACCTTTCATTTAATAAATAGAGATAATACATTGTTTTCTAGTATTTAGTAAACCTCTATACACTTATGTATCACAAGGCCACAAATGAGTCTCAATAGATTTCAGAAAGTCTGTATTATATAGATGATATTCTCTGGCATTAATATAGTAAATATTCATAGCTATAACTGACATAAACAGAAACTCTTTAAGATCCTCAATAATTTATAAGCACATAAAAAGGTCATGAGATTAAAATGCTGGAGAGCAAGTGATGTTAGTCAAACTACCCCTTCTCTCTTCTCCTCCTCATTCCCACATAAAAAGAAAATTCACCAGGGTTCAGTAAGTTTCACAGTTTCATTTTACAAGTCTTCATGGAATAAACAGTATTTGCAATACTGTTTTTGCAAATACATTCTATTTTTTTATGTTGGTAAAACTATCTTAATGTCAACTTCTGACAAGGATTGTAAAGGAAAGGAATATTTAAGACTGCTCGTTTATGAATATAGCTGCCAACTGTTTAAATGAAACACAATAATTAAAATCTAGCATTGTGTAAAAGAAACATCAGGTGGAGTTTATCACACAATTACAAGTTTGATATGAAAAGATAGGATTCAGTAGGCAGAGAGGGAAAGGTTAGGACCTGAGGTCCCTGGGTGGGGAAAAACACATATTTTGGAGCAATGCTGGGAGCCTCTGACCACAGTAAACCCCTACCAGCATAAAGTACCTACTTACTACCTACTCCCCCTCAGGTTCGCTCAGGAATTTAACAAAAGACCTGACTGAAAATAAGTAGTAGACTGTAAAACATACATGACCCACAAGGAATGATATGGCCGTAGACCACCCCTCACACAATGGAAATGAGCCAATCAGGAATGAACAACCCAGCACCTAGAGTTATCAAGCCAATAAGGGGTAGAACCTGAAAAGGGTCAAGGAGGTGGGGGGGGGGGGGGGAGGGAGGGATCAGAACCTTATAAAACAAGGACCCTTGCCTACTGTCATGGCTCTTCACTTTCAAATGTCCCCTCTAAAGAGAGCTTTCATACTATTCTTCCTTTCTTTTACTCTAATAAACTTTTGTCTGCTGCTCATTTTGTGTTCACCTCTTCATTCTTCTAAGCCCCGAGAAAACTGGGTATTGAGGTAAAAAATCCTGCAACACAAGGATGATCCACATTACTATCATCTGTTGATTAATATACTAGGGAAATCTATATCACTTAAATAGATAAAAAAAAAAAAAGCAGTTGTTATAATCCTTTAGTTTACTTGTAAAAAATCTCTTATCAAACTAGCAATAGAGGGCAATTTCCTTAATCTGCTACATGGTATATATGAACATCATAGTTAGTAGTCTAAGTTTAGAAGCATTCAATTAAAATCAGAAATAATACAGGCATAACTGATACCACCTCCACTGTTCTTCAGTTTTGGTAATTACAGCCTTTACAATAAGAAAAAAATATTATTTAAAGGAAGAGATAATTATCATTATGTATAGATAAAAAGATCTATGGTATAATCCAGAAAATTGAGCAAATTTATAAATTAAATAAATTTCAAGTGTTTTTTTCATGACCTTTGACAAAATACCTTTAAAATTTAATACAGATGATGGAAGTTCCAATAATAGTTGAAATAATTTTTTTGTGGAGAAAACCAGAAAAGTCCTACCACAAGAAAGCCATTTTTTGTTGTTCAGATGAAGTGATTAAAATGGTGCAATATTGGTGTCAAGCCTGACAAGATCAACAGAGCATTATATAGAAACTCAGAACATATCTAAGCACACACGGTAAATTGCATAGAGTAGAGGTGGTGTTGAAATCACCGGGGAGACCATGACCTACTGAAATGGTGTTGGAAAATGGCTATAATTTAAAAATTTGGTCACTATTTAGCATCACATAAAAAATATAATTTTTTTAAAGACTCCCAAGTTTTCAAAGACAACATAAGAAAACATTTTTATTATCCGATGGTAGAAAGGATTTGTTAAAACGCAAGAAGTACATAGAGGTAAAAATGGAGGGGCGCTGTCAGGGCTTGGGGTTCTCTCTCCTCCCGCTTGTGCTCACTCAAAATAAATAGATTGATAAATTTGACAAATTTAATATTAAAAATATTATTTTAGGGGCACTTGGGTGGCTCCATCAGTTAAGCAGCTGACTCAATTTTGTCTCAGGTCATGAGTTGAGCTAGGTCCATGGGATCGAGCCCTGCATGGGCCTCCACATTGCTGAGTGTTGAGCCTGCTTAAGATTCTATCTCTCCCTCTCCCCCTCTCCGTCTGCTCCTCGCTCCCATTCATGTGTGCTCTCTCTCTCTCAAAACAATTTTTTTTTAATACCATAAAGTTAAACATTAATTTATAGACTGAAAACGGATATGTGCAATGCATCTATCAGAATGAGTTTGATATTAAGAACATACGAAGAATGTATATAACCCAGTAACTAAAAGATAGAACTGAAAAGAAAAGTGGGCAAAAGTTAAAGCAGAGAAAAGGAACCCAAATGGTCATTAGACATAAGAGAAATTCACCCTCACTAGTAATCAGAAATGTCAGCTAACAAAAACAGTTTCCTGTTAAATTAACACAAAACCATTAATATTCATCAGTTTCTGTAGAAGTGGTGTGTGTGTAACAAGTTCAGAGAGTTTTGTCTCCATGCAAATAATTTTTTATATTCTGTAAATTGCTTTTTCTCCTAAACTTGTGTGTGATTTTCATTAATAAGAACAAATGTACAATGGACTGTGATTGGCTGATTACTGTGGGAGACTGAATAGTAACCAGTGGAAGATACCCGTGTCCTAATCCATGGAACCTGTTACTGGCTATCTTAGGTGGTGAAAGGAACTTTACAGGTATAATCAAATTAAACATCTTGAAATGGGGAGATTATCTTGGATTTTCCAGATGGGTCCAAGGTCATGGCAAGCCTCCTTACAAGAGGGAAGCAGGAGGATCGGGGACAAAGAGAAAAGATGATGATGGTAGCAAAGAGAGAAAAGACAACATGATCCAGAACCATGAGCCGGGAAATAAGAGGCAGCCTCTAGAAGCTGGTAAATTTCAGGAACAGCTTTTCCATAGAGTCTCCGGAACAATGCAGCCCAGCTGATGCTTTGATTTTAGCCCACTGAGACTGGTTTTCATCATCTGGCTTTCAAACTGCAAGATTATATGTTTGTATTACTTTAAGCCACTGCATTTATGGTTACTTCTTACAGTAGCAATATGAAACTAATACAGTGATCTGCGTGGATAATGGAATTTCTCTCCCACTATGTAATGAAATGACATGAGAAAATCCTGGATCCATAGGAGGGCTCCTTGTAGTTCTCTTGACCCAAGCAGATCTGTTCATGTCTGTCCAGGCACTAAGCACCCCCAGAGAAGGATCAGGTTAGTAAGGGAAACACTGAGTTTCTCAGATAAAAGCAACTAAACATGCATTGCTTAGTTATTCACCAGGGACTCGGACCGTGAAGCCTGTTCACATGATAGACATTCTTGGCCCATCATGAGAATTGATAAAGATGTAAAGTAATCCTTGGAGAGTTTGGAGCAAGCTCTTCTCATCTGCGAGCAGAAAATAACCATGGTTGAGGGTAGCAACGGCACCAGGGGTAGGTAGGAAAGAAGAGTGACCTAACTTTAGTCAAGTAGATGTTATTTCCGGTCAAGCTAACTAGATGCTAACGTTTAGGAAGCACCCCGAGATTCCCAGCCACCACAACCTGTGCTCTTCCAGACTGGGCTCTGAGAGTCTAGACTGTGCATCTGTTCAGAGGGAAGGGAGAGCGGCGGGTTCAGGTTCCGGCTTAGTCAGTGACAGGTTTCAGTCTGTCCTTGTGTAGCCATTGATCTGTGAGGTGATCGCAAGTGCCAAATAGCCTGAGAATGAACGGCTGCAATTTTCAGTGTTCGTGCTAGCAGACACCGTGTTCCTGTAAGTTGCAGGAGCCAGGCCAGCTCGAGCTGGCTGACTTATTTTTCATGTCTTTTTGTCTCTGTGTGGGTGGCTGCCTGTATCTATGGTAGGTGGTACATTTTTGTGTTCAGACACAGATTTTCTCATGTAAATCGATTGTGTTGATCACATGACAGGAACCAAAAGATCGCTCCAAAGAGGACAAAACCCCAGAGTGGCCCACAGGTGGCAAAGGTGTGAAAGAAAAAGATAAGACTACTGTAAAATACTGTATGTTATCAACCAGAGTATACCTTGTGTATTTTCTAGGCATACTGGGCATGCTCCATTGCTCTAGAATTTGTGCAAGAATAGACTTTGGTTGGGTTTTGGGAGCCTGCAGTGTGCCTGGCTAGATTCTAGTCAGCTATAATTAATGTCCATTTAAAATATGGTACAATAGGGGCGTCTGGGTGGCTCAGTTGGTTAAGTGTCCATCTTCAGCTCAGGTCATGATCTCACGGTCCGTGAGTTTGAGCCCCAAGTCGGGCTCTGTGCTGACCGCTCAGAGCCCGGAGCCTGTTTCAGATTCTGTGTCTCCCTCTCTCTCTGACCCTCCCCTGTTCATGCTCTGTCTCTCTCTGTCTCAAAAATAAATAAACGTTAAAAAAATAATAAAAAAATAAAATGAAATATGGTACAATAAAATGTGATTAAAATTACAAGTGGAAGTTGACAGTATGAAAGACAGATTTATAATTTATTCGAATCTCCTAGTTTGTTTTTAAGGGTAGGTGGTCACTTGTTTTTCTTGTTTTCCTAAAGTGATCAGTATCTGGGAGTTCCAAGGTAGAGTGTCCCTGGTAGATGAAGGCTATCCTCAGAAAAAAAGACATGCTGTTTTGCTGTTCTCAGCTTCAGTTGCAAAAGTGCCCCAACCCACCCACCAGAGAGCTGGCTTCAGTCGTTTGTGCTCCAAATGACATCTTCGGTGCGTGGTGAAACAAAGCGTTCTTGGCAGCCCATCACCATTACATTCCTTTGTATTTATCTTGGCAAGTATTTACTTTTTTCCATCTTCACAGTCACCTTTGCTAGGTAAGTAAGAACACTCAGTCTTGAATAAACTGAGAGATTTGCCCAAGGTCACAAATCTCGTAAATGGCAGAACTAACTCTTGAGCTAGTTTTTGGAACCGCTCATACATTTGTTTTTTAAAGATGGTCTACAGAATTTAGTTACACAGTATTTCCACAAAATGAGTAGAATTTCTATATTACTGATTTGCATGAACTTGTCTATCTGATGAGAACATTTAGTAATTTTCCTTGAGATATGTTTGGTACATATTGACAACCTTCATTCATAAGAATGAAGCTATTGATACCCTTTTTGTGTATTTGTTATTGCTGCTGTGCTTTTTCAAGCCACAAGACGTTGTTAGCACTCAATTTAGGCTCCTTATTACCACTGGGTTTTGCTAAGCATCACATAATAACCCAAAGATTAAAACCTTACTTTAAAAATTCAAGCCTTTTATTATGCATTTTCTCACACACGCTTGTAAGTAACATTGGTATGTTCAAATGACAGGGGGTGCAATGTGTTTTTTGCTTTCATTATTTTTCTCTGTGTTTATAATTACACGGAGCTCTAATATATTTTTAATAACTTTAAAAAAGTTGTTGCAAAGGCACAAAGAATAGAATGGCAGAGCTCTGCAGAGTAATAGAATTAATTTCAGCGTCCTTTTCAAATGGCTCATAACAGTTGCCAGGTTTAATCACAGCTATCCATCCCCAAGGAACTATTTGGTTTGCAACAATTTTAGATATGAAAGTTCTTTGACCTGAATGCTTGGCATCCTGGAGTGGAAAAAAATGAGGGTTGTAGTTAAAAATGGTAACGTCATATTTTTAAAATAAAAAATGCATATTTTGTGGAGCCACTAAGGAGCATATTCATAAAAATTTTAAGCTTTACTGTGTGTGTGTGTGTGTGTGTCTGTGTGTGTGTGGCAGGGAGGGAGGACGTTTTGTTGCTCATTTTTCCCTTGAACAGGTGTGAAGAACATGGTTTGCCAGCAGGAGCCTGGGTGATTCATTAATTTCTTCTCACTTCATGCAAGGGAGCTTTCTCTCACACCTGAGGTTCTTACTCTCTGACCCACTCGAGCCTTCTCTATGGCCAGGGAAACCACCTTGAAAACAGCAAAAGAGGGAGTATGTATAGCTATTTCCCCTGGTGGGTTCTGTAGCCTTCCGCACTTTTCCCATTTAAAGGGGCAGGATGCATTAAAAAAAATAAAGGACTTGTAGCCCAAACTTCATTTGACTCCCAGGTCTACCACTGGGTAGTTGTGTTAAAATGAGAAAGTTACTTAACTGCTCTGAGCTTTAGTTTTCTAATATAGAAAATATAATTAGTGGTCTCTGCCTTGCAAGATGGTTTGGGAATGCGAAGTGATGACATACACAGCATATGGCACACAGAAAGCCTTTGATATATGGAAGCCGTTTGTGTAGATGTTACCGTCTTTGACTTCTCCATTAAATCCTGGTCAGTCTGAATTGTGGACGTCTGTTTATTTAAGGTGGAGCTGATAGGGTCTAACTTGTTGGAGAATATTGCTTCAAGAAGAAAAGCAGTATGTTCAGAGTAGGGTCCACATGAGAAGACAGATTTGGCCTCCTCTTACTGTATTGAGAGAACCAACGACTTACTTTTTAAATTGAAGTATCATTTACACAGAATAAAGTGCACAAGTCTTAAGTATACAGCTCAGTAAGTATTTACATTTATATGTACCTGTGTCATCATTACCCAGATCAAAATTGGGAAAGATCCCTCCCGCCTCTTTGCAATCCATGGCCTCAACTGTGCTCACAGATAATCACTATTCTGCCTTCTTTAACCATAGGTTAATTGGTCTGTTCTTGAACATCATATAAAGAGAATGATACAGGATATCATCTGGGTGTGGCTTCTTTTGGCTTCTTTTAACGTTTTTGAGATTCAACCATATATTAGTACTTCATTTGTTTCTCCTTTTAATAGATTTTTTGGATTGTTTCTAGCTTTTGACTGTTACAGAAAAAAAAATCTATCAGCATTTTATCATACACTTTGGAGGACATAGCCTCTTACTTCTTTTGACTATATACATAGGATTGGAATTGCTAGGTCATAAGGGAAGTACATGTGGAAAATTGTTAGAAATTGCCTAGCTGTTTTCCAAAGTGTTGGTCCCACCTTCTGTTCTCACCAGCATTGTATGCAAGTTCTAGGGCCCTACATCCTCCCCAAAATTTGCATTGTCAATCTTCCTAATTCTACGCTTTTTAAAAATTTAGTGGTGACATCTTAGTGTATATTTAATGTACATCTTCCTGAAGGAAGATGAAGTCGAATATCTTTTCATATGCTTATCTTTGATCTATCTTCTTTTGTGAGCTGCTTATTGATGGAACCAAAGGCTTACTGAACAATTGGACTTCGGGGGGGGTCCTTATGTATTAAAGATAGATAAGCATTTTTCTTGGAAGCAATTGATTTTAAAAAATCAAACCAATACAAATACATTTTCATTTTCTAGAACAAGGCTAATTGGTCGTAAAGAACTAAGTCTTCCTTTAAGAAAAATACACTGGGGTCTCCTTCAGTTGGTTCCCAGAAGGTCTTGTAATAAGATGTTCCTACAGCTCACAGCCTGTTGGAACATAGACATCACTGGGGAATGCTTTATTGCTAGCCTCTGTTTTGTGCCTGGGGCTTGATGGCTGCTCGCACATAGCAGATATGATTAGGCATTTTCACAGAAGACAGCTCAGAAGGGAGCTGTCTGACAGCTTCCCTTGCGTCTCTTGCTCCACTGAGGTGTTCAGAGGCCCTTAGGGTGACATCCGGTGAAAGAGGTGATTTAAGCGGAAAGTGTCTGGATGGCTATTATTTGGTGGCTGTTATTGAAAATGTACTTCAGGAAACAGAATGTCATAAGCAGAAATGAACACATGGCTCATAGAATTGGAGGATTTTAAAGTTAGAAGGGGCCCTAGAGATTATCTAGCCTAAACATCTCATTTTGTGAATGAGGAAATCGAGGCTTACTGAGATACTGGACTTAGTGGAGTTTGCAATGCTGGTCGAGGAGTTAGATTTTTTATGTTCTTTATAAGAATTAGATTACCTGTTGAGTAAAATTACATTGAATTCAGGGTCTTGGGGGCACACTTTGCATCATTTAAAAGGTCCTGATAACTCTTGCCACTGCTATTTATTATATACCCCTGAGCTCTTTTGGGTAGAAATTTGCCCTATTCTCCTTCTGTTCCCCAGCATATGCATAAAACCTTGCTTGGGATTGGAGCCCCTCCTCTTAGGAAGGAAACTATGAAAAGCCGGCAGCATGTTTTAGCCACAACAAGTGGAGTTGAAGAGTGAATCATAGAATTATGCTTGAAGAAAGAGTTCAGGATCAGGCTGGAGAAGTGTGTCTCAAATTCTGTGAAAGTCAATAGTCTTGTAAAATTCCATTTATTGAGCAAGTAATGGAAATTTTAACGAAATGTTTATGATCTCATACAACAGTAAGCCTGGAGGCAGGTACTTTCCAGGATTGGTTAACTTCGTGGATCAATGGCACCAACAAGGACGCAGACATCTGCCATCATTCCATACAGAATCCTCAGTGGACTGGATTGCCCTGTGGTAGACGAGGTGTACTACTCAAGTCCTTCTTCAAGAAAGGTCTTGCTGTGAGGAGTAAGGTCAACAGGCAGCCCCAGATCTCCACACCTTCATAAATTTATGCCTCAGCTAAAGAGAGCTGCCTCATTCTTCAGATATCTGAGTAAAGTTGAGAGTGTAAGGAAATAAGCCATTTCTGTCCAAAGCAGGACAACTTCTCTGGGGGAATACTGGTCCAGAGCTCCTCATGTGGTTGAGTAAAGCTTTGTTGGGCCTGCATCATAGTTCACTTCTCCCTTGCCCTAATCCTGCTTCTTCCCACTTTTCCTTCCACTTCCTTCCACAGGTGTTGACGCCTAACAAACACATTGCATTTTAGTCTCTGTCTTTGTATGTGTGCATAAAGCTTTTATGTATTCTCAATTATTTTCTTAGGCTAGGTTCTCAGATGTAGAATTACTGGGTTAGAATATGCCATTTCAAAGCCGTTTTGATATTACAGCTTACTGAGCTACAATGGATATAAAATAATTACAGATATTTAATGTATACATTTCGATGACTTTGGACAAATGCATCCACTCATGATACCAACACCACGATCAAGGTAATACATGTATCCATCACCCCCAATAGATTCCTTATGTCTCTTTTTTGTGGATTTAGATCGCTTAACATGAGATACATCCTCTTAAATGTTCAAGTGCATACCATGTAAAATGTAGGCCTTATGTTGTACAGATCTCTAGAACTTACTCATCTCACAAAACTGTAGCTTTATAACCATTAAACACTAACTCCCCATTTTTTCTTCTCTTAGAAGACTTACTTCACTTAGCATCAGGTCTTCCAGAATCGTCCATATTGTCACAGATGGTAGGATTTTCTATTCTTTTTCAAGGTTGAATAATATCCCAACCTCTGTCTTAATAATGTCTGCTTCTGGCATATTCAGTTCACCACAGCTTCTGAATCTGGGGTCCCTTCCCAATATTGCTGTCCCAACTCCAGGTGTTATAAGCTGACAATTAAAAGGTAAGAAAGAGAATATAACTCTCTTAAGTTCCATTTATTTTTTTAAATTGTTAAAAGTTTTTATTTATTTATTTAATTATTTACTTATTTATTTATTTATTATTTTTTAAATATATGAAGAACAAACTGAGGGCTGATTGGGGGTGGGAGGGAGGGGTGGGTGTGTGATGGGTATTGAAGAGGGCATCTTGAATCCCATTTAAAGAGTGTAGAAATCCATCCCAGAACCACTCAGCAGACTTCCTCTCATTTTTATTGACTGTAATTGTGTCACACACGAATGCTAAAAGCAATCACTTGGGAATGTGAGTGAAATCATCACTGTTGGCATAGACCAGTTAAGATTTACCTCTTGGGCTTGGGTTGTGGCCCAGCTTCTTCTTAAGAACTATACTGTACTGAGGACAATAAATAAAATTTGACCTCTGTGGAGCACCTGGGTGGCTCAGTCAGTTAAGCATCAACTCCGGCTCAGGTAATGATCTCATGGTTCATGAGTTCCAGCCCCATGTCGGTCTCTGTGCTGACATCTCAGAGCCTGGAGCCTGCTTCAGATTCTGTGTCTCCCTCTCTCTCTCTGCCCCTCCTCCACTCATGCTCTGTCTGTCTCTAAAAAATACCAAAATGAGATTAAAAAAAATTTGAGTTCTGAAAGAAAAAAGACAGTGATTGGGAAGAGGAGGATAAGGCTTGCCTTGATATACAGTCAAAAATGAGAATCTCAGAGCCAAGAGGTGTGTAAAAGCCACGAGAGAGAAAGGCAAAGAGCAGTCTTACTGGAACATGCAAATGGCCTGAAAAGAATGGACACAAAATAATTGGCCAATGAATGCTTATTGAATAAATGAGAACAGGTTTTATGATTTATTGGTCCTTTTGGGATAATGATGTTAAGTCAGCCTTTATAAATCTTTCTTTCATCATAAAACCACACATATGATACTCTAATGGACATGTGCAGATTTAATAAAGACACATCAAAATTTGTGGGAAGTAAGGCATCTGCCTGTAGACATTTGCCCTTTTGGCCTGGGATTTATAAAATATATTCTATAAGCACATGAATTGCAAAGTTATTTATTTCAGGGTTTCAGGATAGAAATTTACATGAAAAAAGAAATACGGCTACAATAATTTAAAATGAATTACTGAGGGTTTTTTTTTGATAAAATTTGATGTTTTTCTCAGGTAACATTAATGAAGACATGCGTGTCTATAAAACAATATTAATTTTCCTAGTTAAAATTGGAATATATTTATAGATTCTTTGAATTTAGATTTTAACACTACTATAAATATTAATAATAATATCACATCAGTAATTTGCCTGCTTTGGGTTTGATATATAAAGTTGTTTTATCTTTATAGAGATATTCTAGCATTATTCTTCCTGAAAAGCAATGAAAATATATATGCAGTAATCACCCTGTCTTCATCTTTTGCTGCCTTTTTCCTTACTAGCTTTTTATCCATGGATAAAATGAAAATCAGAAATACAAAATCACAGCTAAAATGCATAGTGATAATTTGCAAACAAACTGTTGTGAGGTATGTCTGTAGAGTTCCATCCCTAAAATGGATGGATAAGACAGACTGCAGATTATAGCCGCACCTGCCGTTGTAGCAGGTGGCTGTTATAACTCTACCCTTTCTCTACCAGCTCAGAAAGTGTATTGAGATGCAGGTAGGTGACAATGATAATATTCCAAGACTAATCTTCGATCAGTACTAATTTATGTAAGCATCAGTCTTCACAAATGTACTTTGACCACTATTGATTATAAAATAGTAGTGACCTACCTGTCAATATTTATTTGGGGGAATTATAACACAGTATAGTTTATTTAGCTCCAGGGAACCTCTTGGTTTAGTGTTTTTTTTTTCTTTTGTAAATTGAGATGAATTTCTCATAAGATAAAATTAACCATTTTAAAGTGCACAATTTAGTGGCATTAGTGCATTCACAACGTTGTGAAACCACGGTCTCTTTTAGGTTCTGAATCATTTTCACCATCCCAGAGTTTTAGTATGCTTCTGAGCCTTTATGCTAAATTTTACATAAATCTTGTATTACATAAAAGACAGGCAGTACGTAGAGGCCATTTGGGAATTGGCACTTCAGTAGAAAGTGAGTACATCCATCTTCTAGGAAAGTGGAGGACTTGGGAAAAGGCTATTTCGTTACCCCATTTGTTTGGAAAATTGATAAACACCATTCATCAATCAGTCAATCATCTATGTTGGGTATTCAGACAACTGAATGTCTCAGTGCACACATGCCTTCAGACATGTCTACCACTGGTAAAGTGTGGGGATACTTGTTCCTATCATAGGAGTAAGCGAATAGTAGGATGGATGGAAATTTGTATGCAGTCTTAAAATAAGACTATTTTATTTTGTGCTCTAGCCTTACGAAATTGGTTTTCCATAGCTTAATTCGCCAATCCGAAATGACTGCTCCGATATCTCCATGGCATCAACCATCTGTCAGTGGATCCAACTTTTGAGGTGTTAGGATAGTAGTTGTTGAAGGACAACAGGGGAATCTGTTGTAACTGTTCATCTCCTTTTCTTCTCTGATAGGTGTTCTCGTAAGTGGGTTAGAGCTATTGTGAGTAAACTGCAGATGTTCGGTGGAGGAAAAACTGCGTTTTTCTACTTACATTGCATTTATTCGTATACAGCATGCATTTATTTTGAAGCCTTGATTTCCATTACATTCCAGTGCTGTCCTTCTTGAGTTAGATTCACTTGGATATCCTTGTAGTAAACCAAAGAAATATGTGTGAAAAACTATGTGCAGGTACTCCTTGTGAAGAATGAGAAGAAACTGTTACTGGTTGGGAATACTCACATTTAACCCGAATGCTAAAACTGTCAATGTATGAAAAAGACTAAAGAGGAGGGAAGAGGAGGATGCTTTCAAAGACTGAAAATATACCAACAACAAAGGAAAGGACTTAAAATTTTGAGGAAATAAAAAATAAAAAAAAATAAGAGAAACCCCAGACTTCTATACAAGAGACAGAATAAGCAAAGTGAAAGTAATAAGCAAAGTGAAAGCGAATCAAGTGCATATAAAGTAAATGCAGTTAAAGTCCACACGTGAATGTGGAAAACAAAAGTCACCCAACAGGCAACTCCCCTAACAGAAATCTTACAACTCCAATAAACACAAGAAACTCAAGATCACCAATAAACAAATGTATGCAAGTCAAATCCAATATCAGATAATTAACACCATTTCAAACTGACAAAGTTGAAAAAGACTCAAATACCAAATGTTGGAGAAGAAGTAGGGAAATACTGACTGTCTTAGAATTATGGGTTGTAATATCTCTTGGTTCTATTTAACCACCTCAAAGGTCAATCTGATAATATCAAGTATAATTGAATGTTTACATACTCAATTTTATAGAAATAGCAACAATATTATAGAATTTGAATGTCAAACCGTGTGAGTGATGATACTGTTCTACTTCTAACAGTGGGGAAGATTGAATGTTATGAGGGCCTTGAGCTGAGATAAAGAAGATACTGGATAAAGTCAGAACACATGTATGAGGGGAAGAGTTATTGGGAAGGAGTGAAAAAAAGAGGGAAAAGGTGGTCCAGATAGTGAAATCACGGGCATAAATATTAAACTTAAAAGTGAAAACACAGTGACTATGAAATTGGATTTTTTTAGACTGTTTTTTAAATGTTTATTAATTAGAGAGGGCACAAGTGGGGAAGGAGTAGAGGGGGGAGAGAGAGATTTCCAACTGGGCTCTGTACTGTCAGCACAGTTCGTGACACGGGGCTCAATCCCACAAACTGTGAGATCATGACCTGAGCAGAGATCAAGAGTCAGACACTTAACCAACTGAGCCACCCAGCTGCCCCTGGCTTTTAAAAAGTAGAGAAGCAAAACAAAAATAGAACAACATCAAAAAACCTAATTAATTTTTGTGCTATTTGTACGAACCACACTTTAAACAGAAGAATATAAGAAGGTGGAAAATAAAATAATTTGAAAACCAAAGTTTTTCTGGGGGGGGGGGGTAGTGTTGGCAGAATACCTTTTACTATTCTCTTTCTGCTTTTCTTCATTGTTAAATTTAAGGAATATGTCTTAGAAATAGCATATATTTGTGTTAGGGTGGTCATGAAAAGAGTAGACAGACATTCCAGACATAGAAGCATTTCATAATGTCTCAAACCATATAGCTTCAATATGCAAAGGAAAATAATAACAAAACTACAAAAACTGCACAATTACAATGGTAATTTTAATGCACATCTCTCAGCCAATAAAATAAATGCATACAGACATCAAGCAGAATATAAATCGTTTGAACAATACAGTCAGCAGTTGACATTCTATAGTACACCACACCCAACAACTGCTATTTGAACATTTATAAGCATTGGCTATTGGTTTAGCCAGAGAACAAGGCACAATATGTTTTTTGTTTTTTTCTTTTTAATTACAGCATACAAACTATATTCTTTAATACTTGTGAAAAAGAGCTAAAAATCAAAACTAAAATGACACTGGAAAATTGCCAAATAATAACTTCTAAATAACCTATAGGTCCGAGGGAGACAAAGTGGAAATTAGAAAACATTTTGCTGGGCGCTTGGGTGGCTCAGTTGGTTAAGCGTCCAGCTCTTGATTTCAGTTCTGTTCATGATCTCACAGTTGGTGGGACCAAGCTCTGTGTCGGGCTTGTACTGACAGTGCAGAGCCTGCTTGGGTTTCTCTCTTTCTCACTGCCCCTCCTGCCTGTGCATGCTTTCTCTTAAAATAAATAAATAAATAAATAAATAAATAAATAAATAATAAAAAACATAAACCATTTTTACATAATATATGACATGAAATCTAGTGAGATATAAATCATAGATATATGCATTAGAAAAACCTGTGAATGCTAATATTCTAAGATCCAGCTCAAAAAATTAGCAAAAGAATAGCAATTCAAATGCAAAAAAGATAGATAAAAGGATGACCAGAAATTAATGAAATAGAAAACACAATAAATCCAGAAAACCCCAAATCACTTTTTTGGAAAAGAAAAATTTGAAAAACTTGGCAAGACTGATCAAGAAAGAAGGCACAAATAAATGATATTATAAATATGTTGATAAGTTTGGGACAAATTCTTAGAAAAACGGAGCTCACTAAAACTAACTCAAGAAGAAATACAGGAAATCTGAATTGTCTTGTAGCAATTAAAAAATTGTCATTCGAAACCTCCTACAAAGAAAATCCTAGGCGTAGATGGCTTCATTTGTGAATTTTTCCAAATATTTAAGGGAGAATTATCACAACTCTTCCTGAGAATGAAAGATGAATCCATTTCCTAACTCATTTTTTTTGAGACCAGGAAAACATCGTCATGAAACATTGTTGAGGACATTTCATGAAAGAAATACTACAGCCTATCTTTCTCATCTACAGAGATGCAAGAATTCTAAGCGAGAATAGTAGCAATACAAGTCTGGTGTTAGATAAAAAGGCTAATATGTCATGATCTATTTGGCTTATGCTAGAAATACAGTAGTAGTTTATTTGAGAAGGAATCGATGTAATCCACATGGACAGAAAAGGAAGGCAAATCATATAACCATTTCAGTAGATGTAGGAAAAGCATTTGATAAAATTCAGCAGCCACTGATTGTTTCATAAAAATTTTAGTACCAGAAAGATAACATTTTTAATCTAATAAATCACATCTCTAAAATTTTAAAGCAGTTGTCATACTTAATAGTAAAGTTTTAAAGCTTTCTCCCCTGATATTAGAAATGAGAATATTTGATATGATTATTTTTATTGAATGTTGTACTAGGAATCCTATTCAGCATAATTTGTCATTAGAAATAAATAAAACTTGCAAGAACTGTAGTGGAAGAAAGGATACTGTTATTTGTAGAAAATATAATTGTATATCTAGAAAATCCAAAAGAATCTACAGATAAAATGTTATAATTACTAACTGAATTAAGTAAGTTTTCTGGATACAATATAAAATCTTTGAGAAAGCAATACTATTTCTATACACTGTCAGCAAGCAACTGGAAAATTAAATTTTAAAAATATAATATAAGGTAGTGTTAAACATCAAATACCTAAAAGTAAGTCTAACAAGACATGCTTAAGAACCCTATATGTAAACTATAAGAACATAACTGAGAAAAAAACAAAGGAGGCAAGTGAAGTGAGAAATATACCTTGTTCACAATTTGAAATAGTCAATATATGTTGTAAAGATACCTATTCTTCTCCCAAAGTGTCTAAAGATAAAATGCAGTATCAATCAAAATTCAAGAGTTTTTAATGGAAATTAACAGATTTGATCCCAATATTTGTTGGGAAATTCAAAGGGCCAAGATACCCAAGATAATCTTAAAGGAAACGAAAAAGTCGGCTGATTTTTTTTCTTATTAAGTCTTATTACAAAACTATAATAATTAAGAGAATCGTATTGGCAAAAGGATAGATCAAAAGAACAATAGCAGGGATTGTAAAGTACAGAAACAGACGTTCTCAATCATGGACAATTTGTGTATGGAAAAATGGCAACATGAACAGCCGGAAAAGAACAATTTTTACAGCAGGTTTAATATCACTTCCATACAAAAAAATAGATATTGACTTTGAGCATCATGCACAAATATATGTCCCACATAGGTGCAATTTTGAGGAAAATAATCCAGATCCAAAATGTGTGATTCCATTTATATAAAATTTAAATATTAGTCAGAAACCTTCTATAATAATTAGGAATCAGGATAGAGGTTGCCATGGTGAAGGAATGAGGAGTATGCACCCAGGGCATGCTTCGGGGTGCTGATACTGTTTAATTTCTTGAGGTTGGTGGTGGTTACATGGGTATATTCATTTTATGGGATGTCATTTAGCTATATGTTTTTGATTAGCATTCTTTTCTGTAAGTATACTATGCCTCAATAAAAATTATTTCAAAATAGGGTTAATTCATATTTACATCTGTCAGCTATGTGTGTCTGATAGATTGGTAGGTATAGGTTTTATTATTCCCTACACTTTTCCTTTTCTAAAATAATTTTTTAATTTAAAAATTATAAAGGGGAACGCCTGGGTGGCTCAGTTGGTTAAGCATCCAACTCTTGATTTGGGTTCAGGTCATGATCTTGTGGTTCAGCATTGAGGCCTGTGTGGGGCTCTATGCTGACAGCTTGGAACCTGCTTGGGCTTCTCTCTCACTCCCTCTCCCTCTGCCCCTCCCTGCTCCCTCTCTCTCTCTCTCAAAATAAATAAACCTTAAAAAAATAATAAAGGAAAAGAAAGCCATTGATAACCAATCATTCTTTTGAAAGGATTGAGGCTTAATGTATAAAGTTCTTCTAGAAAGTTCAGTAATCAATTTATTAATTCAGTGAGTTAATTTATGAGTTTAATTCTCCTTTTTTTTCTGCTCTGTCCACTACCTCTCTCAACCTGTTAAAAATAGCCATCACATTATTTTTTGGGTGTGTCTATGTATATGTCAATATCTGTATCTTTTTTCCCCATAAAATGATAGTCTTCGTGGAGTGTTCATGCTCAGGGTTTTCTGGGAAATAAATTATTCTCTGAGCTAGAGAAGAATCAAAGCTTCTTAACTCCTGCCCTTTTTCTGAGAAAGCAATTTATCAATGAGCTAAGAATTGAAGTGCCACAGAAAAGTAACACATATTGCTTTTCTTGAGATCATCAAGGGCTTATATGTTGTTTATATAAAAAGATAATTACCCATATTCTCACATATTCTACCACTCATATGCTGATTTTTAAAAGAAACATAAATAGCTCATTTAAAAATATAGGAGTATATATAAAAAGTCTTTTAATCTGCTCTTTTCACTTTACATAGTAAGACCTTTTTCATGTAATTATATATGAAGGTATTCTTTAAATCCTATGTTTTAGGATCTTTAGAAACATGTTAAGTGTGTAGAAGGTAAAGGGAACATCATCCTTAGGATGTGATTATTTACCTCATAGTCATAAGTATTTGCTGGCTTGGGTGACTGTGCGGGGTGTTCTCTATTAAACTGTGCATTTTTATTTTCCTTGTCAAATGGGCACATCTCTGCCACAACGCTTCGATCTCTGCTCTGTTTTAAAGAAATGGCCCGTAACCTCTGAAACAGAGTGAACCTAATCAATCCAGAGGAAGCAGTGCTTTTTCTGAGGAGGCCGCCCAATGAGTGACTCTTGAGCAAATCTCCTGTCTTACTTGCCTGGGTTGCTGCCCATTTCTGCTTCTGAGATTACCTTCTCCCCTCCGAGTGGGTTTTTATTTCCCTTCACCTCTCAGCTCACAAAAGTATGATCAGAGTTACTCCAGGACTTACTTAAATGGACTCAGCAAAACTAAACCCACTTCTTTCCAAACCTAACTATAGGAACAGACAATGCTCCAAAGTTATTCTTTGCCTTTTACTTAGTTTCTCTGTTTACAATTTCAGTTTAACTTTAGAAGTCTTTAGAAGTACTGATTACATTCTTTGTGCTTAGCGTTACAGAAGGATGGATAAACTGGTTTATTAATACCACATTATTTTGTGGTTATAATAAACACATTTAAATTGTAATTTTAAGCCAGTTGGTGAGTCAACCCAAAGACCTTAATAATGTGCTGCTTCAACGTATGTCATCTGCTTTAAATTAAAGCATAATTTGGAAGGCCCCTCTGGTCAATGTACAAAAAGCTAGTTAGAGGACTATAACTAGAAAAGTTTTGTGATTCAGCTACAAAGAAAATTATCTATGGGGCTTACACTCTCAATTTACTTTTTTTCTTTTTGGTAGATTTAGTTTGTAGGTACTCTCAAAGAAATAATCAAAAATTAAATACATATAAAGAAATTTCTGATCCAATGTGTACAATTCATGATAACATCACTAGAATAATAATAGAATTTACTATTAAATATTGTGGATGATTTCTAGTTTATAATGTACTTTGGAAGAAATAATTCATTTTTGTAAGAAGTTAGAAATTCAAAATGATCTGAAATGCTGCTGTTACTTTCTGGCAAAGATGGGATGTCTAAGTTAATTTTGGCAATTGGCTTTAGGGACTTCAAAGCTTCATGTTATCTATGAAGTGCTTCATTATTAACGCCCTGATGTAGCTGGTAATGTTCAGTCTAATTGGATTTAAATAGCTTATTGTAGGAAGTTTTCATTTGAGGTTATTTTTACAGTCTTGGTGATAATATCTTGAGTTACTGAATGTTTTCCTAAGAATTTTTGCCGGGAGAAAAATGTTGTCAGCTGAATAGTTGTATCTGATCATCAGTTGATGATGGGATAGAGTAATATAGTAACTTTATTCATAATAATGATTCTGATTTTTCATAAGTATATAAAAAACAGATCTAGTTCATAGTAATTGTTCAATCATAAGATAAAATGTAGCCCTGTGAGGTTGGGGTGGAGAGGAAGGGTTGCTAGGAAATGTATCAACTTAGACCTCTACAAGAAATATCAATACCCTTGATCCTGCCCCATTGGGGCAAGACATAAAAGGGACTGCTGGAAAACTCTCTGGGACAGGATCACAGTATTCCACAGCATAGTCATTCACAAGGAAAAGTGAAGGATATCTATCTATTTGTCTTACATGGAGTCTCACTACGAACAAATCATTGTTGTAAGTGTTCTGAAATATTAACTCATATATAAGGAAGAAGCATTCATAACCGAGTAAACTCTGTTTTTTATATTTATGGCTTAGAAGGACCAATGGTAATGTCATGAAACAAAACTGAGCTATAGACACAATGTCATGAATCATGAAAGGCAGGTTGACATGGGAGTTGAGGCCTGTGTAGAGATTTCCCTCAACCAGTCTTGAAGTAATTAGGCAATGGGCTTTCTGCTCGGAACATGATACACTGTTTGTGTCTGTCAAAGGACTAGACAGCCTCTGGGAATAACTGATCAGGAACAATTAGGAAAGTCAGAAGAATGGATTAAACCTAAATTTTGCTACTTTTCTCTAGTGATCAAAGCATTTTATAGGTGTGATGGAATTCACTGGTTATTTTGGAAAGCCCCTCTGATATTCAAGAATGAGTCCAAAAGTGGAATTATCTTCTGTAGCCCCCAAGACTGAAAGTGAATTTCTAGAACAGTGCTGTCCAGTAGAGCTTTATGTGATGATGGAAATGTTCTGTTATCTCTACTGTCTAATATTGTAGCTACTGGCCACATGTGGCTACTGAGTACTTGATACATGGCTAATGGGATTGAGGAACTGATACATTTAATATGAATTAACTTTAGATGTAAATACAAGTATCACATGTACCAAGTAGCTACTGTATTAGGGCAATTATAACTCCTTTTCTAAAATCCTAAATCATAATTGTGTATGATAAACTTGCCACTAGAGAAAATTTTATTTATTTTACATTATATCCTATAAGTTATCAGGTAATTTATATGAATTATAAAAAAGAAATGTTTGGTTAAATATGTGCATTTCCAAAATCACTTTGGCACTGTGTTTTAGTATTTTAAACATTTTCCCCAGTGACACTATGCATTTTTAATATTTTTGAGAAATGCGATTTTTTCCAAAAACAGAAAATATAATTCTGGCAATATTGAAACATTTTTAATGTAGTTTTATTTAGTTGCTGGGAAGAATGTATTTTTAAGGTTTTATTGAGATAGAATTTACCTACCATAAAATTCACCTATTTAGTGTACAATTCAGTGTTTGTTTTTTTTTTTAGTGTGCTTAACAAAATTGTGCAAACATCATCATAATCTAAATTTAGAATATTTTCAACACCCACAAAAAGGAACCTTGTTCCTGTTAGCATTCACTCCCATTTCCTCCCTAGTCCCTTGCATCATCTTTCTCTCTTGATCTGTTTATTCTAGATAATTGATATGAATTGGAATTATAGCACATGTAGTAATTTGGGACTTCTCCCAAGAGATGAATTTCTTCACAAGAACCTTTTTCTTTATCTGAGACAAAATAAGTAAATACGGTTAAAAAAACAATAGATTTCATGTATAGGAATAACCACAAGAACCCAGAGAAGAAGAAAAAAGTCCAATAAATGTGAATAGAGAATTGGCATAATTAATACAACATCTACAAAACCAGTGCTAGTTGGGAATGTAAACTGGTGCAGCTGCTCTGGAAAAGAGTGTGGAGGTTCCTCAAAAAATTAAAAATAGATCTTCCCTATGACCCAGCAATAGCACTGCTAGGAATTTACCCAAGGGATACAGGAGTGCTGATGCATAGGGGCACTTGCACCCAAATGTTTATAGCAGCACTTTCAACAGTAGCTAAATTATGGAAAGAGCCTAAATGTCCATCAACTGATGAATGGATAAAGAAGATGTGGTTTATATACACAATGGAATACTACATGGCAATGAGAAAGATTAAATACGGCCCTTTGTAGCAACGTGAATGGAACTGGAGAGTGTGATGCTAAGTGAAATAAGCCATACAGAGAAAGACAGATACCATATGTTTTCACTCTTATGTGGATCCAGAGAAACTTAACAGAAGACCATGGGGGAGGGGAAGGGGGGAGGGGGAAAGAGAGAGGGAGGGAGGCACCCATAAGAGACTCTTAAAAACTGAGAACAGGGAGGGTTTCTGGGAAGATGGTGGCATAGGAGGACACTGGGCTCACCGCGTCCTGTGGATCACTTAGATTCCACCCACACCTGCCTAAATAACCCAGAAAATTGCCAGAAGACTAGCAGAATGGATTTTCTGGAGCCAAGCGCAGAGGAGAGGCCCACGGAAGAGGGTAGGAAGGGCGGAGAGGCAGTGCGCGCTCCACGGACTGAGGGAGCACGGGCGGAGGGGCAGCCCACCGGCCAAGCAGAGCCCCCGAGTCTGGCTTGCAAAAGCGGAGGGGCCGGACGGAGTGTGTTCCGACAGTAAATGGGACTTAACATCTGGTAGGTTATAAGTTAACAGATCTACTCAGAGAACAGGAGGGCTGGAGGACAACGGGAGGGAGAGTTGTTGAGCCCTGGACAACAGAGCTCAGCTTGGTGGGGAACAAAGGCACTCACCAGCGCCATCTCCCTCGCCCATCCCCCAGCCAAAATCCCAAAGGGAACCGGTTCCTGCCAGGGAACTTGCTTGCACCACACAAACACCCAATGCTGTGCTTCTGCGGATCCATCTCTCCAGTGGTGGCTCTGACTCCCTCCCGGTGCTGCAGGGCCCCTCCTAAAGGGGATCACTGAAGGAAAAGCGAGCTGAGCCTGCCCCTCCTGCCCCCCGTGCACCTTGCTGATCCACCCCAGCTAATACGCCAGATCCCCTGCACCACAAGCCTGGCACTGTGCAAGTAGCCCAGATGGGCCATGCCACCCCACAGAGAATCCCGCCCCTAGGAGAGGGAAAGAGAAGGTACACACCAGTCTGACTGTGGCCCCAGTGGTGGGCTGAGGGCAGACATCAGGTCTGACTGCAGCCCCACCCACCAACACAAGTTATTCAAGACAGCACAGGGGAAGTGCCCTCAGTCCGCCCCACTCCAGGGACTATCCAAAATGACTAAACAGAAGAATTCCCCTTAAAAAAACCTCCAGGAAATAACGACAGCTAACGAATTGAGGAAAAACGATTTAAACAATATAACAGAAAGTGAATTTAGAATAATAGTCATAAAATTAATCGCTGGGCTTGAAAATAGTATAAAGGACAGCAGAGAATCTACTGCTACAGAGATCAAGGGACTAAGGAACAGCCAGGAGGAGCTAAAAAATGCTATTAATGAGATGCAAAATAAAATGGAGGTGACCACAGCTCGGATTGAAGAGGCAGAGGAGAGAATAGGTGAACTGGAAGATAAAATTATGGAAAAAAGAAGAAGCTGAGAAAAAGATAAAAAAAATCCAGGAGTATTAGGGGAAAATTAGAGAACTAAGTGATGCACTAAAGAGAAATAATATACGCATAATTGGTATTCCAGAGGAGGAAGAGAGAGGGAAAGGTGCTGAAGGTGTACTTGAAGAAATCATAGCTGAGAACTTCCCTGATCTGGGGAAGGAAAAAGGCATTGAAACCCAAGAGGCACAGAGAACTCCCTTCAGACGTAACTTGAATCAATCTTCTGCACGACATATCATAGTGAAACTGGCAAAATACAAGGATAAAGAGAAAATTCTGAAAGCAGCTAGGGATAAACGTGCTCTAACATATAAAGGGAGACTGATAAGACTAGTGACGGACCTCTCTACTGAAACTTGGCAGGCCAGAAAGGAATGGCAGGAAATCTTCCATGTGATGAACAGAAAAAATATGCAACCGAGAATCCTCTATCCAGCAAATCTGTCATTTAGAATAGAAGGAGAGATAAAGGTCTTCCCAAACAAACAAAAACTGAAGGAGTTCATCACCACTAAACCAAACATACAAGAGATCCTAAGGGGGATCTTGTAAGACAAAGTACCAGAGACATTGCTACAAGCATGAAACCTACAGACATCACAATGACTCTAAACCCATATCTTTCTATAATAACACTGAATGTAAATGGACTAAATGTGCCAACCAAAAGACATAGGGTCTCAGAATGTATAAAAAAACAAGACCCATCTATTTGCTGTCTACAAGAGACTCATTTTATTTATTTTTTTTTTTTTAATATATGAAATTTATTGTCACATTGGTTTCCATACAGCACCCAGTGCTCATCCCAACAGGTGCCCTCTTCAATGCCCATCACCTGCCCTCCCCTCCCTCCCACCTCCCATCAACCCTCAGTTTGTTCTCAGCAAGAGACTCATTTTAGACCTGAGCACACTTTCAGATTGAAAGTGAGGGGATGGAGAACTATTTATCATGCTACTAGAAGTCAAAAGCAAGCTGGAGTAGCCATACTTATATCAGACAAACTAGATTTTAAATTAAAGGCTGTAACAAGAGAGGAAGAAGGGCATTATATAATAATTACAGGGTCTATCCATCAAGAAGAACTAAATTATAAATGTCTATGCACCGAATACAGAAGCCCCCAAATACATAAAACAATTACTCACAAACATAAGCAACCTTATTGATAAGAATGTGGTAATTGCAGGGGACTTTAACACTCCACTTACAGAAAGGGATAGATCATCTAGACACACAGTCAATAAAGAAACAAGGGCCCTGAATGATACATTGGATCAGATGGACTTGACAGATATATTTAGAACTCTGCATCCCAAAGCAACAGAATATACTTTCTTCTCGAGTGCACATGGAACATTCTCCAAGACAGAGTGGCCACAAAACAGCCCTTTATAAGTATACAAGAATTGAGATCATACCGTGCATACTTTTGGACCACAATGCTATGAAGCTTGAAATCAACCACAGGAAAAAGTCTGGAAAACCTCCAAAAGCATGGAGGTTAAAGAACACCCTACTAAAGAATGAGTGGGTCAACCAGGCAATTAGAGAAGAAATTAAAAAATATATGGAAACAAAAGAAAATACAACAATCCAAATGCTTTAGGATGCAGCGAAGGCAGTCCTGAGAGGAAAATACATTGCATTCCAGGCCTATCTCAAGAAACAAGAAAAATCCCAAATACAAAATCTAACAGCACACCTAAAGGAAGTAGAAGCAGAGCAGCAAAGACACCCCAAACCCAGCAGAAGAAGAGAAATAATAAAGATCAGAGCAGAAATAAACAATATAGAATCTAAAAATACTGTAGAGCAGATCAACGAAACCAAGAGTTGGTTTTTTGAAAAAATAAACAAAATTGATAAACCTCTAGTCATGCTTCTCAAAAAGAAAAGGGAGATGACTCAAATAGATAAAATCATGAATGAAAATGGAATTATTACAACCAATCCCTCAGAGATACAAGCAATTATCAGGGAATACTATGAAAAATTATATGCCAACAAACTGGACAGCCTGGAAGAAATGGACAAATTCGTAAACACCCACACACTTCCACAAGACAAACATGAGGAATAGAAAGCTTGAACAGACTCATAACCAGCGAAGAAATTGAATCAGTTATCAAAAATCTCCCAACAAATAAGAGTCCAGGACCAGATGACTTCCCTGGGGAATTCTACCAGACATTTAAAGCAGAGATAATACCTATCCTTCTCAAGCTATTCCAAAAAATAGAAAGAGAAGGAAAACTTCCAGACTCATTCTATGAAGCCAGTATTACTTTGATTCCTAAACCAGACAAAGACCCAGTAAAAAAAAGAGAACTACAGGCCAATATCCCTGATGAATATGGATGCAATAATTCTCAATAAGATACTAGCAAATCGAATTCAACAGCATATAAAAAGAATTATTCACCATGATCAAGTGGGATTCATTCCTGGGATGCAGGGCTGGTTCAACATTTGCAAATCAATCAATGTGATACATCACATTAATAAAAGATAAGAACCATATGATCCTGTCAATCGATGCAGAAAAAGCATTTGACAAAATTCAACATCCTTTCTTAATAAAAACCCTCGAGAAAGTGAGGGTAGAAGGAACATACTTAAAGATCATAAAAGCCATTTATGAAAAGCCCACAGCTAATGTCATCCTCAATGGGGAAAAACTGAGAGCTTTCCCCCTGAGATCAGGAACATGACAGGGATGTCCACTCTCACCGCTGTTGTTCAACATAGTGTTGGAAGTGCTAGCATCAGCAATCAGACAACAAAAGGAAATCAGAGGCATCAAAATTGGCAAAGATGAAGTCCAGCTTTCACTTTTTGCAGATGACATGATATTATACATGGAAAATCTGACAGACTCCACCAAAAGTCTGCTAGAACTGTTACGTGAATTCAGCGAAGTCGCAGGATACAAAATCAATGTACAGAAATCAGTTGCATTCTTATACACTAATAATGAAGCAACAGAAAGACAAATAAACTGATCCCATTCACAATTGCACCAAGAAGCATAAAATACCTAGGAATAAATCTAACCAAATATGTACAAGATTTGTATGCTGAAACTGTAGAAAGCTTATGAAGGAAATTGAAGAAGATAGAAAGAAATGGAAAAACATTCCATGCTCATGGGTTGGAAGAATAAATATTGTCAAAATGTCAATACTACCCAAAGCTATCTACACATTCAATGCAATCCCAATCAAAATTGCACCAGCATTCTTCTCAAAGCTAGAACAAGCAATCCTAAAATTCATATGGAACCACAAAAGGCCCCGAATAGCCAAAGTAATTTTGAAGAAGAAGACCAAAGCAGGAGGCATCACAATCCCAGACTTTAGCCTCTACTACAAAGCTGTAATCATCAAGACAGCATGGTATTGGCATAAAAACAGACACATAGACCAATGGAATAGAATAGAAACTCCAGAACTGGACCCACAAACGTATGGTCAACTAATCTTTGACAAAGCAGGAAAGAATATCCAATGGATAAAAGACAGTCTCTTTAACAAATGGTGCTGGGAGAACTGGACAGCAACATGCAGAAGAATGAAACTAGACCACTTTCTTACACCATTCACAAAAACAAACTCAAAATGGATAAAGGACCTGAATGTGAGACAGGAAACCATCAAAACCCTAGAGGAGAAAGCAGGAAAAGACCTCTCTGATCTCAGCTGCACCAATTTCTTACTCGACACATGCCCAAAGGCAAGGGAATTAAAAGCAAAAATGAACTATTCGGACCTCATGAAGATAAAAAGCTTCTGCACAGCAAAGGAAACAATCAATAAAACTAAAAGGCAACCGACAGAATGGGAAAAGATATTTGCAAATGACATATCGGATAAAGGGCTAGTATCCAAAATCTATAAAGAGCTCACCAAACTCCACACCCGAAAAAAAAAATAATCCAGTGAAGAAGTGGGTAGAAAATGTGAATAGACACTTCTCTAAAGAAGACATCCAGATGGCCAACAGGCACATGAGAAGATGCTCAACGTCGCTCCTTATCAGGGAAATACAAATCAAAACCACACTTAGATATCACCTCACGCCAGTCAGTGTGGCCAAAATGAACATATCAGGAGACTATAGATGCTGGCGAGGTTGTGGAGAAATGGGAACCCTCTTGCACTGTTGGTGGGAATGCCAACTGGTGCAGCCACTCTGGAAAACAGTGTGGAGGTTCCTCAAAAAATTAAAAATAGACCTACCCTATGACCCAGCAGTAGCACTGCTAGGAATTTACCCAAGTGATACAGGAGTATGGATGCATAGGGGCTCTTGTACCCCAATGTTTATAGCAGCACTCTCAACAATAGCCAAATTATGGAAAGAGCCTAAATGTCCATCAACTGATGAATGGATAAAGAAATTGAGGTTTATATACACAATGGAGTACTACATGGCAATGAGAAAGAATGAAATACGACCCTTTGTAGCAACGTGGTTGAAACTGGAGAGTGTGATGCTAAGTGAAATAAGCCATACAGAGAAAGACAGATACCATATGTGTTCACTCTTATGTTGATCCTGAGAAACTTAACAGAAACCTATAGGGGAGGGGAAGGAAAAAAAAAAAGGTTAGAGTGGGAGAGAGCCAAAGCATAAGAGACTCTTAAAAACTGAGAACAAACTGAGGGTTGATGGGGGGTGGGAGGGAGGAGAGGGTAGGTAATGTTCATTGAAGAGGGCATCTTTTGGGATGAGCACTGGGTGTTGTATGGAAACCAATTTGACAATAAATTTCATATCTTAAAAAAATAATAAAATTTAAAAAAATAAATAAATAAACTGAGAACAATCTGAAGGTTGATGGGGGGTGGGAGTGAGGGAGGATGGTGGGTGATGGGCATTGAGGAGGGCACCTGTTGGGATGAGCACTGGGTGTTGTATGGAAACCAATTTGAACAATAAAATTCATATTAAAAAATAAACATGAAAGTCAACAACAACAACAAAACCAGTACTAGAAACCTAATCCATAAAGAAGTCACTCCGCCCGCGAGGTGCCGAGTGCAGATAAATGACACAGAGAGTTGTCCTGGGAAAATGTAGTCTTCTTGAGCATGCTGTTGTTGCCTTTCAGGCTCCCTGTGCAGTCCCCCCTCCTTTTCAGGTGCTGCCTGTTTTGTCATGGGAGTTCAGATTGTTTGGAGCATGGAGTGCTGTGGTCAGTGAGGGGAGGGGTCCTCTTCTGGTTTTCTGGTGGTTTACTCTTCAAAGGGAATACCAAGGCAGATCTGTTTCTGTCCCAGTGTTTTATGGAGTTTTAAGTGGATAACTTCTTAGAACTTTCACCTACTGTTTCCTCCTTCCCACTTGCTTTCCTTCCACATGCATTCAGATAGGTGTACGTGAAAGGGGTCTAGAGGACAAATGTCTTCCCCAGCAATTATGATCTGATCAGAATTTCTCCTCTTTGCTGAAGAATAATAAGGCCATACAACTGAGTCCATCCAGCTTACTGGGTCCCATTCTTTCCTCTCCATAACAAGTTCAGATCTAGAAGCCACCTCAGTCCCTCATGAAAGCTGGTTTTCAGCTGGTCAGACTCCTCAGTTTGTCAGACATGTCCAGCTATGTTGGAACACCAAATCTTTGTAGTTAAACTAAGGTTGGGAAATCCATTAAATTTCTCATTGTTGTGCCATAGGACCTCTCAGTAGTGAATAAGGGTGTAAATCTGTGTGTGGAGCCATCAGGTGGTAAGACCATCTACAAATCTGCCCCAGATTTTGGCTACTGTGGAATTCTCACGTTATATAATTAGCTTTTCCTTACCTCTGGGATGGTAGTTCCCAATTCTGTAGTAATGCCCCAAACCATCATGTTTCTTTTATCCAGTAAGTTGACTTCCTAAAAAAAAGTCTATTTTACAAATAGAACTAAATATAGTCAAACGCTTGTCTAGCAGGTTGATCTTGAAAAGGGCTGTATGTCAGTGGCAACAAGACAGCTAGTTGAAAAAATACGCATCATGTTAAACATTAAAAGTAAAACGTTGAACCCATTAAAAGTTATTTGGTGCTATGTGATGCAAACCAAGACTGGTTAACTGGTTTTCACTTACAAAAATTACCAAATTCTGTCAAGTGAGTGATATGTGTGCCTATAGCCGACTTAACATGCTAACAAAACTGTATGAATTGAGTAAAAAAAAATGCTCATTCTCATTACTGGCACTGTGAAAAATAGAAGGATAAAGAGTTTAGACTTTTTTGAGTTGTGCCTGGGTGGCTCATTGGGTTAAGCATCTGACTCTTGATTTCCGCTCAGGTCATGATCTCACAATTCGTAAGTTCAAGGCCTGCATTGGGTTCTGTGCTGACCAGTGCAGAGCCTGCTTGGGATTCTCTCTCCCTCTCTCTTCTGCCCCTCCCTGTTTTCTTTCTTTCTCTCAAATAAATTAAAAAAAAAAAAGAATTTGGACTTTTTTGAAAAGATACTTAAGTGAGTATTAAAAAAGAAAAGACTTTAAAGGATCCAATATAAATCTAGACCTATAAAGGAAAAATAAAATATCCTTCTTCAATAGCTATGGAATGCAGCAGACACCGTTTCTGACTTGAGGGTTTTTTTTTTTTAGACTTTTGGAATATTACATGTTAGATTTTATCCACATTAATCCTTCAGTTTATCCTTCAATTTTTTTGTCCCATAACCTTATTGTATGGACAGATGTGACCAGCATACAAAAGAACTCTCTTCTAGGGGTAGAGCAAGGCAAAGGGAAATAGCTGGTCTGGGTTGTGACTTCATGGGGGAACAAGGATGTTGATTTCGAGACAGAGATGCTCGTTTCTCTTGTTTCAGAAACTTAATATTTTCTAGACTAGAGTGTTGTAAGTATTACCCTGCTTTTTCCTTTCTCCTTTCACTTCCTTTGTTCCCTAACTATTAGGAATATTTCAGGAGAAGAGTCACAGAGATAGTCTTGTAACTACATAGGCTCAATATGGTATGGGCCTTAAGCTTTCCTAAGTTCTTCTGATTATTTTTACATTCTACAAACACGTACTGAATTGAGAAATGATTGGAAAGAAGAGGAGAGTTAGTAAAACAGATGAGAGTGATAATGGATAGTTTGACACCGGGGGAAACAGAGGCAAAGTTTTTCCACACCTTGGAACCATACACCCTTGATCAGAGAAGAGGGACTTGAGACATTTTTAAGAGAAACTGGTGCTTTTGCAGGAGCAGTGGGCCAGTGTGGTGCTGAAGGCTCTATTATAGTCTGTAGATTCTGATCAAAGCCAAACTTTTTTTTTTATAATTTTTTTTACATTTATTTATTTTTGAGAAACAGTGAGACAAAGCATGAACGGGGGAGGGGCAGAGAGAGAGGGAGACACAGAATCTGAAGCAGGCTCCAGGCTCTGAGCAAGCAGCACAGAGCCTGATGCGGGGCTCGAACCCACGAACTGTGAGATCATGACCTGAGCTGAAGTCGGACACTCAACCGACTGAGCCACCCAGGCGCCCCAAAAACAAACTTTTTAACCTGATGAATCCTGCCTGCTCTCTGTGGCCCTGGGTGAATTCCAACGGAAAGCAAGAACACAGCTTCTCTTGATCCGTGATTACAGGTTTGGCAGGCCACATTAGTGTCCTAACAGGCACCAAAGATAAATAATGAGACACTCTTGGTGTTCTGAAGGAAATTATGACTTAGTAGTAGGCACTTCCAGGTAAGCAATCACAACATGGCATTATGTGTAGTAATAGAGAAAGGATGGATTCTGAAGCCAGCCTAGAAAAGAATACAACTATTTCAGTTTTGGGAGAGTGAAAAGCATAATCCAATAGGTGACGTTTGGGTATTGAAGGATGAGTGGTAATTTTCCAGGTGGCAAGGAACAGAAAGGGAATAAGTTTGTTGAAATAATGCCTTGGGAGAAAGGTATGCACGTAGGCAAAAAACAACAACAAAAAACCTTTCCATTTTTATAATCTTAGGCTCGATAAGACCTTTATGTGAGTAGGAGCTGGGTTCTTATTTTCTTTTATGCTCTTCTGTGAGCTGATATATGTGCAATGCCAAATGGAGTTTGGGCTCAAAATTTCCTAACCCATTAATCTTCAGGTGTTTTTCACATTTTGCCTTTGAGTGACTGCCATAGATGCACTGACCCCTCAAAATGTTGGTAAGCCACAGAGAAAACAGCAGACTCCCTGAATGATAAGTATTTATAGAAAAGGCAGTTCACTTAGAGTAATTACTCAGGGAAATTAGGGGGGGAAATTAGGGAGTGAATGCCCATCACTTATTAGGTTAGAATTAAACCGAGTATAATCTATGGATAATGGATAGAGATGACTTTTTTAAAGTAAAATTTTTCGCTCTAATAATGTAAACCTCTGACATCAGGGCCTGCTTCTGTGCTGAATCACTCAAACTGTGGCTCAGTGCCCAAAACTCAATTTCTTTTGTTCAGTGCCCTCTAAAGCATGTTCTCTCTGAGACTCAGCTTATCCTGGCAGAACTTCGCCTTATTGAATTTTGCTTGATTTGCTCTTCCTTTTTGAGTCCGATTAAAGTTTCCTAAGCTTTCCAGCACCCATTTGTTTCTGCTTCAAGGGAGGAGCTTGCTTAGTTAGCTCCCTTTGATTTCCCTTGTGGGTTTTTCCCCAGTATGTTTCTTTGTTGCAGAAACCCTTGCAGATAGAAATGTGATCTCTTGAGCAGATAATAACAGCTCTTGTTAACTAATAGTACTAACCCTTACATGGCTCTTATTACTTGCTGGTTACCATTCTAAATGCTTTTTGTGACTTAATTCCATCTTCATGAAAACTGGCATGTATCATTATTTTCCCCATATTGTAGAGAGGAAACGGAAGCAGAGAGAGAGAGCTTGCCAAATCTCACAGTCTTGGTTGGTAGCAGAGTTCTGTTTCCATCCCAGTTGTCTATGCTTCTAACAATATACTCTATAGCCTGCCGTTACAAGCCCGGGACTTTGTGTACATTACCCTTTTTACTGCTGGCACCCTCCATGGAAGGTGGGTACTTTAATCTTAATTTACATATGAGAAAGTGGAGGTTCTTATAGCTTCTGTAACTAGCTCAAGTTACCTGCTGGCTGAGATGTGTTTCAAATGCTAGTGTCTCTAATACCAAATGCCTTGTTATTAGCCACTACATTGAGCACTTTTGTTTTGTTTTGCTTTTTTCAAAGCAGTGATCCGGAGCTCAGACCCCGACCTCTCCTCCTTCCCTATATGATCTTCTCTTGTCTTGAAACTTTTTTTTTTTTATTTTTTTTTTTCAACGTTTTTTATTTATTTTTGGGACAGAGAGAGACAGAGCATGAACGGGGAGGGGCAGAGAGAGAGGGAGACACAGAATCAGAAACAGGCTCCAGGCTCCGAGCCATCAGCCCAGAGCCTGACGTGGGGCTCGAACTCACGGACCGCGAGATCGTGACCTGGCTGAAGTCGGACGCTTAACCGACTGCGCCACCCAGGCGCCCCTTGTCTTGAAACTTTAAATACTTATCTGTACTGTGATGATTCCCAGGTCTGACTTCTTTCCTCAGTTTCACATTCTTACATCGGCGGGTTGTGTTGGGGAATTCTTTCTATAAGACCCACCTAGTAAAAACTGTAAAGTTTGTGGGTCATAGGACATTCCTCTAATAGTGTGAGTAACTTGAGCGTAGGAATTGGATCTTTTCATCCTAGTGTCCCTCGTGCCTAGATCGACATCTGGCAAATGTGTTCTCAGAATTTGTTAGATGAACCTTAGTAAATGGATATAAAACATTATCCTTGAAAACAAGTTGTTGAAACCTTGCTTACAGACACCTTTTCTTGACATACTCCTAATACACATTAGCTGCTCAGTAAGGGGAACAGTTTTTCTCAAAATCTTGGTACCTCTGACGGAAATGGGTTCTCTCTCCCTACTGCTGAATACAATACAATACAATAATTTTGAAAAAAAATTGTATAAAAATACAAGTGGTTATCATCACTGTTGGTATTAACTTTGATGTGCATAGTAAATTGGAACAGTGTTGGGAGCCAGACAAAGCTGGAATCAAATGATAACACTGCCCATTAGCAGTTTTATGACAATATGCAGATAACTTAAACTCTTAGTCTCAGTTGTAAACAATGACGCGGAAGTTTTACAGACTCTGTACAATGTGCATTATGCCATAAATCATATAAAAGGATATAAGATTATTATGAAGATTAAAGAACGTATGTTCAAAATAACATAGTACTGCACACAAGTTGCTCAATTAATGGTAGCCACTGCTGCTGCTCTTGTTCTCTTGTTAGTGGTAACTGCCATCTAGGTACAAGGAATCATAACACAAGACATAACACAAGACAGTGACATTAGCCATGAAGTTACTGTTCAAGTGGTTACTGATGCTAGAATGTCTGATATCAGGGTGGTCAATTTGATTCATGCCAAAGGCAGGTTTCTGACACCCTCTTCAAGAGAAGCCAGGTCAGATCATCAACCAAAGGTACTTACGGAGTCAGATGCTGTGCTAAGAATTAGAAGGAATGAAAAGGGACCCCTCTGCTCTGAGGATCAGATCATCTAGTTAACAACCTGGTATACCAAAGGGAGAGAAAACACTGTAGGTACCCTCCAGTTGCTCAGTTAAAGAAATATAGGGCCTTGCATTTTACAAGACAAAAATAACCCAACTGGTCATAGAGGCTTCCTTCCTTCCATTAGAATCCTCATCCTAGAAAACTGTTCGTTGCTATTTTTATATTAAACATTTAGAGAAGGATGGAAGATGATTCTGAGGAATATATTCCTCCTCTGTGTTCCCAGTGCCAAGCCCAGTGCCAGACATATACTACATGTTCAGTAAAATACGTTGAGTAAGTAAATGAATGCATAAAAATGTTCTTAGCACAGAACATGGAAGGGATATAGGATCGTGATAATATTGATAGACTCTCTTCTGCATTTATATTACATATTTAATTTCATTATCCACAACTATTTCATGGAAAAAGAAAAGTAACTTGATCAGCATCAAATTTATCACAGCATAAACGCCTGAGGGATATTAGTGAAAGTTTAAACAAATGATCTTATCAAACCTCACCAGGAGCGTAACAGTAACTGAAACAAATACCTCGTTAGAGCCATTGATTCTTACTTGGTTCAAAATTTCTTTCAAATGCAACACGATTCCCTTTTTTTTTTTTTTAACGTTTATTTATTTTTGAGACAGAGAGAGACAGAGCATGAACAGGGGAGGGGCAGAGAGAGAGGGAGACACAGAATCGGAAGCAGGCTCCAGGCTCTGAGCCATCAGCCCAGAGCCCGACGCAGGGCTCGAACTCACGGACCGTGAGATCATGACCTGAGCTGAAGTTGGACGCTTAACCGACTGAGCCACCCAGGCGCCCCTCCTTTTTTTTTTTTTAAGTGAAATTTTGAAGTTATTTTCAAATTATTTAATTAATTTTCAAATAATTTAGATTCCACTTAATATATAGTGTAATATTAGTTTCAAGTGTACAATTTAGTGTTTCAACAGTTCCATACAATACCCAGTGCTCATCACAAGTACACTCCTTAGTCCCCATCACCTATTTCACCCCTCCACCCACCCTTTTCCCCTCTGGTAACCATCAGTTTGTTCTCTATAGGTAAGAGTCTGTTTCTTGGTTTGCCTCTCTTCCCCTCCCCACCCCCCTGCTATGTTCATTTGTTTTGTTTCTTAAATTCCACATATGAGTTAAATCAAATGGCATTTGTTTTTCTCTGAGTTTTGCTTAGCATAATACTGTCTGGCTCCATCCACATCATTGCAAATGGCAAGATTTCATTCTTTTTCATGGCTGAGTAATATGCCATTGTGTGTGTGTGTGTGTGTGTGTGTGTGTGTGTGTGTACATACATACATACATACATAATACATACTACATGTTCTTTATCCGTTCATCAGTGGATGGACATTTGATCTCTCCATAGTTTGACCCTTGTTGATAATACTGCTGTAAATATTGGGGTGCATGTATCACTTCCCATGAGTATTTTTGCATTCCTTGGGGAAATACCTAGTAGTCTAATTGCAAGGTCATCTAGGTCATAGGGTAATTCTTTTTTTAACTTTTTTTAAAAGTTTTTTTGTTTATTTTGCGAGAGGGAGGGAAAAAGAGAATCCCAAGCAGGTTCCTCACTGTCAGCACGGAGTCTGACGCAGGGCTCAATCTCACAAACCATGAGATCATGACCTGAGTGGATCAAGTGTCTGCTGCTTAACTGACTGAGCCACCCAGGTGCCTCTTAACTTTTTTTAAAAGTTTATTTATTTATTTTGAGAGAGCAAGAGTAGAGGAGGGCAGAAGGAGAGGGAGAGAAAGAATTCTCCACACTCAGCACAGAGCCCAATGTAAGGCTCATTTCATGACTGAGAGATCCCGACGAGAGCTGACATCAAGAGTCAGACACTGAGGTTCTGGGATGGCTCAGTCTGTTAGGCGTTCAGCTTTGGTTCAGGTCATGATCTCACAGTTTGTGAGTTGAAGCTCCACATGAGGCTCTGTGTTGACCGTGCACAGCCTGCTTGGGATTCTCTCTCTCCGCCTCTTTCTCTGCTACTCCCCACTTGCACACTCTTGTTCAAAATAAATAAACATAAAAAAAAGAGACACTAAACCAAATGAGCCACCCAGGCATCCCTACTTTTAACTTTTTAAAGGAATCTCCATACTGTTTTCCAGAGTGGCTACAACAGTTTGCATTCTCTTTATCTGCATCCTTACCAACACTCATCTCTTGTGTTGATGAGTTTAGCCATTCTGACAGACATGAGGTGATATTTCATTATAGTTTTGATTTTTGTTTCCCTGATGATGAGTGATGTTGAATATCTTTTCATGCGTCTGTTGGCCATTTGTATGTCTTCTTTGGAAAAATGTCCATTCATGTCTTCTACCCATTTTTTAATGGGATTATTTGGTTTCTTTGGGGGGGGGTATTGAATTTTGTAAGTTCTTTATATATTTTGGATACTAATCCTTTATCAGATCTGTCATTTTTCAAATATTTTCTCCCATTCTATAGGTTTCTTTTTAGTTCTGTTGATTGTTTCCTTCTCTGCATACAAGCTTTTTATAAAGCTTATAAACTAAAGTCCCAATAGTTTATTTTTGCTTTTGTTTCCCTTTCAGGAGACATATCTAGAAAGTTGATATGGCCAGTGTCAAAGAGGTTACTGCCAATGTTATCCTCTAGGATTTTAATGGTTTCAAGTCTCACATTTATGTCTTTAATCGATTTTGAATTTATTTTTTGTGTATGGTGTAAGAAAGTGGCCCACTTTCATTTTACTGCACATTGCTGTCCAATTTTCCCAGCCCCATTTGTTGAAGGGACTTTTTCCTGTTGAATATTCTTTCCTGCTGTGTTAAACATTTATTGACCATATAGTTGTGGGTTCATTTCTCAGTTTTCTATTCTGTCGTCTTAATCTCTGTGTCTATTTTTGTGACAGTTCCCAGCTATCTTGATCACTACAGCTTTGTGATACAATTTCATGTTCAGGATTGTGAAGCGTCTAGACTTGCTATTCTTTTTCAAGGTTTCTTGGGCTAGCTGGGGTCTTGTACAGGTTGTTTGTTCAACCTCTGTGAAAAATGCTGTTGCTATTTTGATAGGGATTGCATTAAATCTATAGATTGCTTCGGGTAGTATAGACATTTTAATAATACTTGTTTTTCCAATCCATGAGCATGGAACATCTTTCCACTTCTTTGTGTCATCTTTAATTTCTTCCATCAGTGTTTTGTAGTTCGATTCAGAGTATAGATCTTTTACCTCTTTGATTAGGTTTATTCCCAGGTATCTTATGGTTTTTGGTGCAATTGTAAATGGAATCGATTCTTTGATTTATCCTTCAGCTCCTTCATTTTTGGAGTATAGAAATGCAATGAATTTCTGTTGATTTTGTCTCGTGACTTTAATGAATTTGTGTATCAGTTCTCGCAATTTTTTGGTGCAGTTTTTTGGGTTTTCTACATAGAGAATCATGTCATCTGCAAATGGTGAAAGTTTGATTTCTTGCCGATTTGGATGACTTTTATTTCTTTTTGTTGTCTGATTGCTGTGGCTAGGACTTCCAGTACTGTTAAAAAAAAACTGTGATCAGAGTGGACATCCCTATCTTATTCCTGACTGTACAGGATACTCTCTCAGTTTTCCTCATTGAGGATGATATTAGCTGTGGGTTTTTTTTGTATATGGCCTTTATTATATTGAGGTATGTTCCTTCAATCTCTACTTTGTTGAGGTTTTTTTTGTTTTTTTTTTTTTTTTACCATGAATGGATGTTGTACTTGGTCCAATGCTTTTTCTGCATCTGTCAAAAGGATCATGTGGTTCTTATCCTTTCCTTTATTAATACGGTATATCATGTTGATTGATTTGCACATATTGAACCACCCTGGCAGCTTGGGAATAAATCCCACTTGATCGTGGTGAATAAATCTTTGAATGTATTGTTGGATTTAGTTTGCTAGTATTTTATTGAGAAATTTTCCATCCATGTTCATCAGGGATATTGGCCTATAGTTCTCTTTTTCAGTGGAGTCTTTATCTGATTTTGGTATGAGGGTAATGCTGGCCTCAACATGATTTCTTTTAGACCTTAATCCTAACGGCTAATTTTATACAACTGAATGCTGCTCAGATGTTAATGTGTCAAAGAATCACCTTGGAATCTTAATAAAAGGCAGAGTCTGATTCTAGAGGTGTAGGGTGGGACCCGAGATTTTCCATTTCTTATAAGCTCCCAGATGATGTTGATCCTGCTGTTCAAGGACCACATTTTAAACATCAAGGGCTTGACCATGGTTCAACATATTTCAGGTGATTCTTTTTTTTTATTTTTTTAGTGTTTCTTTATTTTGAGAGAGAGAGAGAAAGAAAGAGAGAGAGAGAGAGAAAGAGAGAATGCATGTGGGGGAGGGGCAGATAGAGAGGGAGAGTGAGAATCCCAAGCAGGCACCACACCATCAGCACAGAGCCCGATGCAGTGCTCCATCTCATGAACTGCAAGATCATGATCTGAGCCAAGTCAAGAGCTGGGTGGTTACCCCACTGAGCCATCCAGGTGCCCCCAAGTGGTTCTTTACTTTATTCATTACTGGCCATTTTGGTGACCCTATCTATATCTTGACTAATCTCAGAACCAACCCGTGTGTATACCTCAACATACTAATTTCTAATTTCTAATGGAATCTCAAAGTCTATGGAGCTGTCTTTTTATTTGGAAAGCCCTACCAAATGAGTACAACCCTCAGGGGTTTCTGTGTTTAGGAGCGGCTTTTGTGCCCTCCAAGCTGATATTATATGTAAATAGGGTTTGACTACATCAATGTTATAATTACTGTTACAGATTGTAATCCTCATGGGAATAATGAGGGCTTGCTTGAACAATAGGGAACTTCAGAATTCTTATCAGACCACATACAGCCAACTTAGTCACAAAGAGGTCAAATACAATTCTGTGATATTTTTATATCACATCAAGAATGAGTGTTACATTAATAAAATGAATGAATGTTATAAAAAGGTGGTTGTTAAATTAGGTCTGAGTCGATGTGCGTATATAATACAATTTTCTCAATTTCTTTTTATATGTAATTTTCTAGCTATAAGTCAGGCAATTTTATCTCCTAAATTTTCAGTGAGTATTAGAATATGATATAAAATACAATATTTAAAAAGAGTAGCCATTTATTTTAAAGACACTTGGATTTTTCACCAAAATAAATTTTATGTTGTATTTTCCCAGTTTTATCCCAACATTTTACTAGGGATTTTCCTTATGTCTGCAGATATACGGCATCCTTATTTTGAATATTTTGTCACTTCACAATGTCTTGGTAATTTTTAGAAATAATTCTAATGTACAATGCCAAGCATTTTTTAGTGCTTGAAATAGCCAGCCACATAAAATACTGAAACAGAAAGCTATTTAACCATTACCTGGAGAGAAATGGAAACTTTTCAGGGACGTACATGGTCAATATGCTTTGAAGAATATAAATAAGGATTTGCATGTATGTGTTCGATAGGTTATTTTATTGTCTAGCAATAATAACAATAATTTATTGTTCTTCACACGTAAGGATTTTAATAAAGTGTTTGTTGCCAGATTTAACTAGAAAGACAATTAGCCTCAGGAAAGGTTCCAAACCTTTGGCTTCTTTCAAGCTCAAAAGATCTCAGGTCACTAACTGCCCAAGGGAAAGACAAAATCTGTTATAAAATTGCCAAGCCAAGCTTTGAATTTTAGTTTGTAGAAACTGGAAAAGGAAAGGAAACATGAAAATCAGCTCTCTCCTTTTCACTTTTTTAGGCATTAGTAGGTCCAACCCTGGAAATATTTAAAGACTGCCTTACATCAGAAATGAGAGATGTATAAAGAAAAAAGGGAAACTTTTACTACATGATATTAAAACATCCAGTGGTTATAAAGCCTTTTATTATCTAGGGCAATGCAAAAACCAAACAAATATACGCACTCATCTTTCTGAGAAGAAATAGGCAACGATTGAGCATGGGAGTGACTGGCGGTGGAGGGGATAGTGTCACATTCCAGGTCATACTTTGAGTATAGGTGACACACAATATTACTTTTGAAAAAAGTCAAGGTACAGTGATTTTATTTCCAGCAAATTGTTACTATGGCTGTTTTATTTATGAATGCTAAAACTATATTAGGTAGATAACTTCAAAGTGTGGGATTTAATTTTTTTGCCTTAAAATTACATGTTTTAAAACAATGTTAACCCATTTTCAACAATTTTTGTGTTGATCCTAGATTTTTGTGTTATACTTAAATCTCTGCAGAATAGAAAAGCAAGAAGTGAAATAATTTTGGATAAAATTTGCATTCTACAGGCTAGGCCAGGTTATGCTGCAGAAATCTTCTTGTCCCCGTTCTTCTGTCCTCTCCAGAAAGTGGTTTGGCACCACACACAGTATCCATTGGGTGTCTGAATGGCTGTCCACACAATTCTGCAGGAGGATCAGTACTTTAGGCCCTGTTGCTTCTATGGCTCTCACACACAGTCCATGCCTCCAGGTTGATGAGGGCAGAAAGGGCATGGAAGAGCTATGACAGGCTCTCAGTGTTTGACACCTAAAAGTTACAAAATCATTCTTTATCCACACTTTTTTAGTTGAAGTAAATCTTAGGCCTACATCCTGTCCGTCTTCCAAGGGCGGTTAAGTACAGCCATCCTGCGTGGCAGGAAATAACGTTTCCTACGGAGCTCTCTATTCACGTATTCATGTATCTCCTGATTGATTGTGTTTTTTCTTTTCTTATGTCACTTTGCTGGTTAGGCCTTTTTAACCTCTCACCTAGGTAATTGTTCTAGCCTTATCCATAGACCTCTTCTTTTCCATCTGCTAATCTTTGTCCGTTTCACCTATAGTCACAAAATAAGTTTCCCTAAACCAAAGAGGTTTCTATTTAACCTCTGCCCCAAATCATCCATTATTTCCCTACTGGGTCATCTCCTAATGTGACGTGACAGTGAAGGGCTAAATGTGGTTGGAGCCAGTAGAGAAGTGGACATCCAACCTCATCCACTGAAGCTGAGAACACACTGGGAGGAAAAGTCCAAGAACAAACTTAACCTATATGTGAAAGAGTAATGATAGAATGTGCCATTCATCCAGACAAGCACTTGGCATTGAAAAGGCCAAACTGAGAGATATAGAGGTCTCTTCAGTTCAGCAGACCATAGGCATAAGAATTTACGAGCATTGACTATCAATAGCTGAAGAAAGCAGAGTCCCAAATAGATAACTGGGGTTTAGCAGTAGACTCACTGAGCAGTGTGGAAGGGAAGGGATCAGTGTGGGAACACTGAGTTATGACAGGTTAGAAAGGTAGAAATTCATGTGATAGAAGACAGCTAGAACTTAGAGACACACAGTCATCTACAAGGCACTAGCTTTTAAATCTTGTACTGTTGTTTCAGAGGAAATAATCAGAACCCCAGGATATGTTAGATGACAACAGAGCTGCCCTGGTTGAAGTCACCATGGTCTCCACTCCTTCTTGCTATAGAGTAGCAACCCCCCCAAAGTAAGTTTTCAACATCTATAGGGTTCCACTCAACAAACATATAATCTTAGTTTAAAGGAACGTGGCAGATGTACAGGTGCCAAAGCAGAAGCAAAGTGGGGAGGAGGCAGAAGGTCAAATGAGTGCGAACAGTGAGAACAACTGACCTGTGTTGCCCTGAGACCCCTCTTTGATGAGCCAGATCAGGCTTTTAAATCCTATCTGACTGCTGCAGATTGTGTCTAGATCTGAGAGCAGAGGGAGCCTACAGAGAAGTGCTAAGGGGCCCTGAACAGGGAGCAAGGACAAAAGATGAGGTAGCACCAACCTCTCATCCCTCTTCCTTTTCCGTGGAAGAAATGTCCCTGCTGCAATCAAAGACGTTTGTCCATTGGTCCCAGGCCTTCACATGTTTTCAAAACTTCACTCCTAAAGTTCTTCCTATCCAGCATCACCCATGTCTTTTTCTATTCAGGCCCATTTTCTGCAGCACAAACACGTGTTCAAGGGCAGTGGTTCTCAAAGTGTGGTTCCTGGATCAGCATCGTCATCACCTGGGAACTTGTTAGACATGCACATTCTACTGTTCCACCCCAAACTTACTGAATCAGAAACTCTGGGCCTTTGGTTTTTAATAAGTCCATCAGGTAGTTCTTATGTAAAGTCAAGTCTAAGAAACACTGCCCTAGCATAACACACTTAAAAAAGAAGCTTGGCCCCTCATTTTCCTGTAACCACTGCCCATTGCCCTGTTCCTGTCCATGATAAAACTTCACCATGTTGTCATGCTGTCTTCACCTCCGACATGGCTTTTAATCTGATGTTAGTCCCTACCACTGTACGGAAGCTGTCCTTTTCAAAGTCACCCAAAATCTCAATGCCAAAATCAATGGGCACTTACCTTTACAAATCTCAGTCTTTTATCAGTATGTTTCAGTCAGTCTCTCCCTTTCTAAAGAAAATTAACTTCTTGATTTTCATGACATGACATTCTTCTTTTTGATTCCCTGAGTGTTCAATCTCCTTTGCTGCCCGCACCTTCTCTGCCTGATCTCTAAATTTTGGTGTTGTATGGGCTTTAGAACTTTGCCTCTTCCTTTTCATCCTTCCACTCTCAACCAAGGTGATTTCATCTAATTCCAAGGTTTAAATGACAATTCTATTGGATAACCCCATAATTTAGATCTCTAATCTGGATTTCTCTGAGCTACATATTTGCAAATTCAAAACATCCTCCTCTATATCTTAAATATAACAATCATATACATCATACATTAGCATATATAATATATATTATTTATCACAATATCAGAAAGACTAAATCCCTCCTCCCACAGCCATTCTTCCACTCTGGCTTTGCTTACATAATTCATTAATACCACCATTCACCTCTGTCCAAATAAAAAAAAAATCTGAGCGTTGTCTTAGAATTCCCTGTTTCTCTTTTCCTTCTTCCCACCCATCTGATTCATGGATAAATATTACTGATTCTATCACTAAAATATATTTCAAATCTGTCCATTTCTCCCTATGTCCACTGCCATCACCTTGGTCAGGATCATGGTGATTTCTCGTTAGCACAAAGCCTACCACTTGGCCCCCCAAATTTCATTCCTGCTCTGTGCAAATCCATTCCCTACACAGCACTGAGAGGTCTTAAACTATAAACAAAATCGTGTTAATTTTTTGCTTAGAAAACCAGATTTCTTTCAATGGGCAAAGGACATGATTGGCCTCCTGACCCCTTCTGCAGTGTCACTGGTGATCCCTCTCTTTTTCATTGCTGTACTCTGGCCACATTAATCTTGAGATGGTATTTAAACCACTCTTGGTCCTCTCCGTCTTCCAGACCTTTGCAGTTGGTATTCTCTTGCCTGGAGGGCTTTTACTCTGGCTCTTCCTGTGGCTGACTCTTTCCCATGTTTCAGATTTTAGCCAATATGACCATCTCATTGAGGTCTGGATAGTCACATCATCTAAAATCCTGTCAGTTGAGATATTGTCTATTACTGAATCCTCTCAATTTCCTGTATAGCACTTAGTACCATCTGTAATTATTTGATGTGCCTGTTTGTTTGTATGTTGTCTGTCTCTCTACCAGAATAAACTTTCCAAGAGGGTCTTTTATTTTTCATTATATTCTCAAGACCTAGATAAATCATGTTAGCAGTAAATATGTTTCAAATGAATAAAGGAAGAATAAAGAACAAATGTGGCACAGATATTGATATGCATTGTTTTCAGGATACAATTCCGAAGCCTGTCATTAAATGGAACCTTACGGAGACCCCATTTCCTTTCCAGCCCTTCTTCAAGTCTATTCACATTCTACCTTCTCTTTGTTGGTGTCCTTGATCATCTAGTATCCTTTATCTATAGTTATTTCCACACATCTTATTTTGATGCTCTAGTATTGTTATTCATTTTGTGTGTATATGTCTTAGCCATCTGACCCATTTATTGAGAACCTCCCTGTACCCCATGGTGTATTTGAAGCTCCTATGTATTGTAGTGGTCTTGAGGGCTGTGATATCCTTTAAAACTGCACAGTGTCAGGCAGGGGATTTGTTCATAGAAGGCATTTAACAAATGATTGATGATTAATTGAGCCCATCCTTGATGGATGTTATCCATCAGCATGGCTGTTAACCGGTGGTTGTAACCTTTAGGGTAAGTGTTTTAAGAATTCTAAGTTTTGTTTTTGTTTTTATAATAGGGCAGATTCAGCCATCAGGGGTATTCTAGAATCCTAAGGGCATCAGAATGAAGTATCAGTTGTCAGAGTATTTTTTTTTAACTGTAATAGGTCTTCACAGTTTTTGCTTCAACATCTAGAAAGGATTCCTTTTCTTATTTCAAACCAATTAAATATTCTGGGTGAAACACGTCATTCATCTGCCTATGACCCTTTAGAAAAGTTGTCATTTTGTTAATATATTGTACCTATTATTAATCCGAATTTGTAGTGACCATGTTTTATTGTACTTACAAATGGTGAACTCAGTTTTTGAAATTAAGCTTTTTATTTGCAATTTTTTTAAAATCAAACTTTGCAAATTTTTTCTGTGTGACATTCATACAAAGTCATCCTACACTTGAAAGGGATTTTGAGAATCTTGGATACGTTTTCCTTTTTATCGAATATTTACTTACTTTCTGGGTCTGTGTCCTGGCTCTATTACTTATTGTATAACCTTAGGCAAATTTCATAACATGATTTTGCCTTAGTTTTATCATTAGAAATGTATATGTACAGGAGACATACATACCTTATAGAATTGTTATGGATTAACACATATTTTCTGTTTAGTTCATGCAGTTCCAGGCATAGAATGTTGGCCATAATACTGTTTTTATTTTGAATATCTGCTATATGCCAGACATTAGTGAAGAACAAGATAAAGTCTTTGACTAATAGTTGTTCATAGTATGTTGAGGCTGGTGGCAATTGTACATGTGATACTGCCTTGGGGACCACCTCTCTTGTGAAGACATTTACTCTTGTCTACCACATGGTGTTTAGAGATGGTTAATGTACCTAATACTGTCACCACTCTTAATAAGTATTTCTTTTGTCTTCAGGAGGCTGTGACTGTCATTCTTCACCCTCCCTGCATCCACATCCTTTGTCCTATAACTGTGTATTACCCTCCCCTCTGACACGGGGCTTGACTGTCAAAATGGATTTGGCCATTTTACTGTTAAAAAGTGCTTTGAGTGGGCCTGCCTTCTCTCACTTCTGTCTCTGCCATGGCAAGACAGCACTTGTAGGTGTTATAGGTTGAACAGCCCTCAAGGATGTCCATATCCTAATCTCTTCAACCTGTAGATATGTTAAGATACATGGCAAAAGATTTTGCAGATGTAATTAGGGCTACAGACCTTAAGATAGATTACCCCAGATTTCTGGGTTGGGATCGATGTAATCACAAAGGAATAGAGAATTTCCCAGGCTAGGGTCAGAAGATGGGCAGAAGAGGCAGAAGACTGATGCAGCAGAGGGGGAAATGAAAGAGATTTCAAGTGTGAGAAGGGTTCATTGCACTGCTGTTGGCTCACACGGAAGGACCAGAGGAAAGCCTCTGGGAGCTACAACCAGCAAGGAAATGGGGCCTCAACTCTGCACTTACAATGAAATAAGATTACCAACAACCTGAATGAGCTTTGAAGTGGATTCTTCCCAGTACCTTGCAGTAAGAGCCTAGGTAGCCAACAGCTTGATTTCAATGTGGTAAAATCTGGAGCAGAAAACCCAGCAAAAGTAACCCTAACTTCTGAACTGTAGAATCCTGAGATAATAAATTTGCGTTGTTTTAAGATGTTAAGTTTGTGGTGATTTGCTAAGATAACAATAGAAAACTAATACATAGGGCTGTGACAGAACAGGATGAGTTGCCCTCTCTTCCCAAACGAGGGCAGCATAGATGGGTTGATAGCTCTACAATCCCAAGATGAGGGAATGTGCCCAGCCAAGGTCAGCATCTCCCAGACCTGGCCAACCACCTCATGTGTAGGAACAATACATAATCATCTATGCCTCTGATGTTTTGCTATTGTTGGTTATTCAGTCCTGTGGCAATGGGTATCTTGATATGGAGGCCAAGGAACAGCTGGGTGAATGTCATGCTTTTTCATGAAATATTCTCTTAGAATGGTGAGTGAGAAAAATCTGATGAGTCGTGTGAGATTCAACCATGGAGCAAGATTCTAAGGTGGGGTCTGGTAGAAATACTCTATGAAGGAAAGCAGATGGAAGAGTTGGATTATTTATTTGTGTTATTGATAACGTATATATGAGAACACTTTACATTCAAGGAGAAATGGAATTTATTAGAACTTCACTTTTTTTTACAAGCTTTTTATGTGTGGCCTGGTCAGTCTGAATGATCTTTGTGTTTTGGGAGGTTTGAATCCATTAAAAGAAAACAAAGTATCAGTCACACTTCTTTCCCAAACCAGTTAGTAAACAAAAAATCCAAATGAAGAAGTTTAATACTTGGACTTAAATGAGAGAGAAACTCCACAGAGTTAAATACAGCATAAAATGGATATTTCCACTAAGGCTATCTTAACTGAAGCAGCTATTTTTTTTTAAGACAAAATTAATGTAATCCTGGCTTAATTTAGTTTTGTTTTATCAAGTCAGCAGAGTTAATTCTATGTCAATAAAAAAAGAAACTCAAGCTGTGCAAATCATTTTACACTCTATGTGAATTTCTGGAGGAAATACTGAAAACATATTTAAATTGCACCACAGGAACTGTGAGTACATTTAATTTTACATTAAAAAAAAGTGTCGCTTGTGTTTCTTGGAGAATAAAACAGATCCAAACAAAACAAACCATTCCATAATTCAGCGTTTGGGACACAGTGGGCTACCAGTTGAAGAAATTCTCTCCCGGGCCAAAAACAAACACTGCCTAACATAGTGTTCTTCTAATCAATACCAGACTCAGCAAGGCTGGGGTTTGAGGCGGCCAGTTTTCTCTCTAGCAGTTTAAGATGAGTATCCATACGGTTTTATGAATGAAGGAGATGTGGTTCCTGGTGGAGTCATAGCATGGAAGTCACTGTGTGCAAGTGACAGTGTTAGTTGTGGCCCCCGGAGAGAGGTTACCTGGTCTGAGCTTGTCCCTGTGGGTGAATAATAACTGGTTAAGGAGAACTGATTAAACCAGTTATGTGATCTGTATACAGCTCACCTTCACGTCTGTTAGAGTGCCAAAAAAGAAGAAAAGGCAATTGAAGTTCATATACTGTGTGCTTTAAGAAGACAAAGTGAAAGGCAGTCATTCGCTTTCCAGATTGCTTTAATTGATTACCAAGTGTCCTAGAGTGTACCTATGAAGAGATTGTGTCGTGTGAGATCTGAAGTCTGTTTGATCTATCCATGGTAGTCCAATTTTCCTGTATCTTGAGAAGGGGAAGAATTGACCAAAGGCTTTCCAGGAAAGGTAGCTTTATTGTTTTCTCCAAGATGGGAAATAGAATTGGCATTAAAACATCAATTCTGCCAGCAGGATAAGACTGGAACCTTGGTATCGAGACATGCAGGAGAATTCATAAGCATAGTTGATGCTTCAGAACATGTATTACCTGACTATGGGGAAGAAAAAAAAATAATTCAAATGCTGGTTCCCTGTGGTGTTTCTGTGTGTGGCAACTATTCCTACAGCTACAAAGATCTTGTCATCCGATAGAACGTCTCTGAATATTTTAAAGTAGTTTCCTCCAAAAGTACATGATTTATTTATTTCAAATGAGGATTAGATGGTATGTGTTTGACACTGTTATCTGCATTTTGAGTTTATTCATTCATTCACTCCATTCATTAGACATTTATTTAAAGCCTTGCTGTATCTAACACCTATGATGTCTGGAGCAAACCATTTTCAACAACCCCCCCCCCCACCATATATTTCAACATCATGTTCAGTACTAATGATGAAGTGAAATAAATCTACACCTATAACGAAGGTTACAGTTACTGACTAATGTTTAAATGCAGGAATCTTAGTACTATAGGGATTGGAGGCACAATCTGTGCCTGAAGTCTGTTCACATATTCCTACCTGCTATGAACTTCCTCTTAAGATGAGCACAGGTAGCTGAGCGCACAGAAGTTGTGGGGAAACTATACAACTGAGATTTCTCCAAATTAACTTCAATGTAGGATACAAGGCTTATTAGAAGAAAATAAAAATGTACTAATGTTAAGCTTACACATATAAACATACGTGTGTGTATTTGTTATATTTGGAATATTAAATAAGTGTGTGTGTGTGTGTGTGTGTGTGTGTGTGTGTGTGTGTGTACTGACAAACCTACATCTATGATCTATCTATCTAGTTAAATCACAACATTAACTGCAGCATTTTTTTTAGGATTTAAAGATTTTGGGGGGAGGATGGAATATTTTACTGACATTGTTTAAAATTGCTGGAGTACACTGATAATAAGAAACAGCAGTATTTTTTCTTTGCTTTTCCACTGAAGCAAAATATACATTGCATAAAACTTACCATCTTAACCATTTTCATGTATAGTTTAGTGGGATTAAATACATTCACACTGCTGTGCAGCCATCGCCATTATTCATCTTTACAACTTTTTCATGGTCTCACAAGGCAGCTCTGTGCCCATTAAGCAATAGCTTTCCAATCCTCCTTTCCTCCAGCTCCTGGCGGTTGCTCTTCTACTGTCTGTCTCTGAATTTGAATAGCTGAGGTACCTCATATAAGCGTCATCATGTATTATTTACACTTTTCTGTCTGGTTAATTTTACTTAGCATCATGTCTTTAAGTTTTATCCATATGGTACATGCATGTATCGGAATTTCATTCCTTTTTAAGGCTGAATGATACTCCATTGTATGTATATACCAACATTTTGTTTTTCCATTTATCTCTTGCTGGACATTGGGGTTGTTTCCACCTTTTCACTGATGTAAAAAATGCTGCTGTGAATTGTTGTGAAAATATGTTCAAGACCATAAAGCAGGCCAATTTTAGTTGGCTTTATTATCTTTAAATCTCCACAATGCTCCCTCTTATCCTGTGGTAGGTAGGAGATTCAGACTTTTGTATCAATTCACTGGCAGATGTCATAGCTAAGTCTCCATTTCTTCGCCACTAGAAGGAGATTGATGAAATCTTATGTACTATTCACACCATCTTATGGTTTTACAAGTGTGGGTGATGATAACACAACTATATTTGGAAAGTACTTCTGGCCTTAAGCATCTCAGTCTTCACAATAATCCTGTGAGGTTAGTTTTATGGTCATTCCCATCCTATGAGGATAGTGATCCTTTTGTTTGTTTGTTTATTTGTTTATTATTGTCTCCCAAGACTCTAGAATACTGTCTGGGTCATAAAAGGCTCACAATAAATATTTGTTAAGTGAATGAATTTTCAAATGATGTGAATAGAGTACTTATTTTGAATCCTTTACTCAGTAAATAATGTCTGTTCTGGAACTTAGTTTCCAATTCCAATTTCTATGCAATTTTCACCATCTCATTTTGACATATTGTACTTGGAGCTGTAGGAGCAAATATTTACTAGCAATGTGCCTTGCTGAGGACTTTCACTTTCATTATTTCATTAATTTTAAAATGCACCCTGAGTATATAAGATTGTTCTCATCTTATAGATGAGGAAACTGAGCTCAGAGAGTTGAAGTGATTGGTCCAAATAGGTATGGGGCAAAGTTGAGATTTAGACCGCAGACTTCCAGCTCTGGAAGAAAGTCCTATAAATAATTAGAATGAGCAGACTCTGCTCCTTGAAAATTTGAACTTAGCCTCAAGAGAATTGCAGAATAACTTTAGCAAAGTTAGGGGAACAATAGAATAAGCAAGATTAGGGCAGGAAATGAATGGGTCTGTTCAGAGGGGGTTTCTTGGGAATAGAGAGGTACCCCGAGCTGCTGGAAAAAGTTCAGGCCGATGCAGTAGGTATTGAGGAACGGAAGTCAGTGTGGGAGGTTTCTAACTATTTCAGGGCACTTGTAGTTGCTGTTAAGTTCTGCTGTCTGTTACTTAGGTTTCCACAACAAGGCATTCAGTTCTACGAATACACCAAGACATAATCAGTCTTCTGGCAAGTTGATTCAGACTAACAAAATCATGAGAGAATGACTCATACATCAGAGTTATTTTACAGTAGGAAATTCACTTTACCTGAGAACTGATGGGGTCTGGTGGGTGATGGAAATACAGTGAAGATGGTGGCAGGGGGCTGGCAAACCTCAGAGCTAGAAGTTAATTTAGCTCAGGAGATAAAGCACATGATTTCTTCTCACATATTAAATCTCATCAGAGAGAATTGATAGCCTTTCTTGCCAAATGAAGTCGATAAAATGCGATTCTAAACTCAGGAACTATCCAAGGACCTGAAGCCCTTCACTTAAAAATATCATCTCCTGGGGCGCCTGGGTGGCTCAGTCGGTTAAGCATCCGACTTCAGCTCAGGTCATGATCTCACGGCTTGTGAGTTCGAGCCCCATGTCGGGCCCTGTGCTGACAGCTCAGAGCCTGGAGCCTGCTTTGGGTTCTGTGTCTCCCTCTCTCTCTGCCTCTCCCCCACTCGCACTCTGTCTCTCAAAAATGAATAAACATTAAAAAAATTAACAATAACATCTATAGCTGTTACAGGAAAATCACTCATTAGTTCTTACCCTATGCTGTTGTCCTTTCTTTGGATCATTTAATCATTTTTTTCCCCTCATGCTACAATCTCAAAGTTTATAGTTGTAAAGCCTTTGCAAAGCACTGGGTTGGGAGTTGAGGCCCATATTCAAATATCAGTTTTGTCAGTGATTAGACAGTGGACTTGAGCAAGTCACTTCCATACATAGGCCTAAATTTCCTCATCCTTACATGCAAGTGTGGGAGAAGATAGTAGTAATAATCCTATTCTGCTCTAATGGATGGTAATATATTTAAAACTGCTAATGGCACATACGTATTTTTCAAGTGAGTTTTCTATAATGGATCTCTGTTGTGTTTTTGACTTCTCAACATCCATTCACCTTGTCAGTTGGCTTAGTTGGAGGAGGACATGTGGCCTAAGGGAGTTTGTTATGTAGGTTTTTAATACGTCATTGGTAGGGACTGAATTTTTGTGCCCCACATCACTCAAATTCCTATCTTGAAATTCTACCTCCCAAAGTTACGGCATTAGGCGGCAAGGCCTTTAGGAGATGGTTAGGTCATGATAGTGGAGCCTTCATGAATGGAATTAGTGCCTTTATGAAAGATCCCCAGAGAGCTGCCTTGCCCTTTCCACCATGTGGGGACACAGGGAGAAGATGGTCATGTGTGAACAAGGAAGCTGGCTCTTAACAGACCCTGCCAGTGCTTTGCTTTGACTTGGAGCCTCTGGAACTGTGAGAAATGTTGTTCAAGCCACCAAGTCTATGGTATTTTTGTTATGGCTGCCCAACAGACTACGATAGTCCTCTTATTTCAACCCAATCAATCACCCATCCCTGCTTTTGCTGCTTCTTGGTGGTTAAGTTAAGGAGACTGTCAGGTTCTGGCTAGCATCCATATCTCACAACCCTACGTGGTGTTTACGTTCCATGTTCTGTTACATCAGATGTCCCTCCTCCCTCTGTTACATAGTGTCCCCAGCCTGGTGGACATGTCTGTTCTTTTTCTCCTCCTGTTTTCATGGTCCTTGCTAGTTACATTTTTTGAAATGTCTTTACTGTCATTTTAATGGGGTTTCGGGAAATAATGGAGATAAACACATGTATTCAATTTGCTGAGTTTAACAAGAGAAATCACCTCTGTAATATTTGATTAAAGGGATGAAATGGAAAATGTTGGGGAAAATTATTTTGGCAGCCATGTGTGAATAATGGAGTGGAATAGGTCAGGAACCAGAGCCAGGGAATCAAAGAAGTCTCTTTCCATAAGTATAGTGTAAAGCGATGAAATAGGGGTTTCCTGATGAGAACAGCTTGAATCAGAAAGTTATATTTGGGGAAAGAATAAAGTAGGGTTTAATAAATTTTAAGGTGCTGAATAACCATGGTCAAACAGGAGAGAAATTGAAGTAAACGCCATGATTTAAAACTGTTTGAGTGCTGTTGATTGGAGTCAGGGAGACTGTGTTAGTGTTAAAATGAAGTCAGGCTTACATGAATTGTTGAAAAGTTTAACACTGAGAAGAAAAAGCATCAGGGTGGAAATTAAAGGCACAAGAATTCAGAGGACGATTTCAGTTTTATTTGGAGGCAGGGGAGACCTGATCTGAGCATTAAACCAGTGAAGCGATAAAAGATTTTGGTATGTGGGAGGATGTGGATATGTGGTGTAGACTCCCAGTTTGGCAACCCAGAGCTCTTCCCGAAGTGTGTACTTTGGTGGTGTTGCAAAGTGTGGTTTGCCTACAGGAGACTTTCTGACTTTGATGGTTGCATGCCGGTAATGGCCTTGATGAAAAAACTTTTGCAGACACTTGGAATCATACTACTTCTTCCTAGCCGGTCACCTTTGGGTTTGCCAACCAGTACCTACTGTTAAAATGATCAGAGCTACCAAATCAGTTGCTTACAACTAGTCCCATGTTATGTAAACTATATTTCTGGCACATTTCTGTTGCTTTGTATAGATTTTTGAGGGGACGCTTACTGATTTTTCCTTAATTCCTGACGAATCCAATGTCAGGGTCCGTGTAGTATGTAGCATCTGCTGACTCATCCCTGAACACATTGGTTCTAGGATTATAAGCTCCAGCTGTGTGCCAGATTCCCCCCTCTCCTACCTTCTGAGTAGTTGACTGATAGCTCTCACAAACCCCACTAAGTGTTGGTGGTTTAGGATCTGCATAATATCTGATCCTTCATTTTGTGTTTAGTTATTTTATTCATATCTCAGATCTTGCTTAATTACTTTAAAAACCACTTGAAAACTGTCATAAAATTAAAGCATTTGATGTGGTTACAGTTAAACTCTGGCTGCTTCCAGCTTCAGGGATTAATCTTTTGCCTTTTTCCTGATCGCTGTGGAAGAATAGCTTTCTCTTGACATCACCATATTCTCACTTTAGAGGTGGATTCCTTCCTTCCTTTCTCATGGCTGTGTCTCAGATGTTTCAGTGGGAGCAGGGTGTTTTTTGGTAGTGTCATTCTTGTAATTTTAGGATTCTTCACACTTTACAGAATCCTATTTTTGTCAGCTGCTGCTGTGTGTATATTCACAAGGGCCATGTGTAGGCTTGGCCAGAAAATCACCATAAAAATTAAGAAATTAAAACTTCTCAGGAGAGGAGCACCTGGATGGCTCAGTTGGTTAAGTGACCAACTCTTGATTCTGTCTAAGGTCGTGATCTCACAGTTTGTGGGATTGAGGCCGCTTTGGGGTCCCTACTGACAAGGCAGAGCCTGCTTGGGATTCTCTCTGGATTCTCTCTCTCCCTCTCTCTCTGCCCCTCCTCCTCTTGTGCGCGTGTGCGTGCTCTATCTCTTCCTCCTTCCCACCCTCCCTCTCAAATAAATAAACTAAAAGAAGAAAAAAAACTTATGAGGGGAAATTTGGGGAAACTTGGGATGTACAAAAAGGAAGTTACTTATTGTGTAATTTCTTTTAAGAATGAAGGACTAGTCTCAGTCCTAGAGAGAAAAAATTGATTAGCAAGTATAGATTAGCAAAAGGTGTTTATGATGCCGATGGGCAAAATATCTATAGTTTATGATGAAGTAGTTGGGAAGAAGGACAGAAATGAACATATATTTCAGCAAAGGAACTGACTGGGGACAATTAATAAATAAAATACCAGAGGGTATGTGTTGCAGTTTGAAGGGAATAGATTATCAATACAGATAGGAGACAAAGAAGTAGCTGAGTCAGAATACAATAAAATATGGTGAAGTAGCATATTGATTCATACAATATTGCTGCTCTTTTTTTCTTGGAATTTTCAAGAAGCAAATTTGTTTTTATTGACTAGTAGTTACTGTCGGAGAATCTTGAACTCTAGAGTGTTTACATAAGGACAGAAAAGGACGTATTAATACATTATCTTCTGAGTTTGAGGGAGGTCTGTGTATGATGTGTCTGGGGAACAAACCAAGAGACTTCTGGAACATGTTTCAAATGTGTGTAGTTAAAGGAATTTCAAAGTAAGACTAAATGACCAGACCCTCAGGGATTCATACTTTTCCAAGTTTTCTATCAGTAAAGGAGTATTGAGTTATGTATTTTTGAATGTGTGTGATGTGTTGAGAAATGGCACTTAGGAAGCAAGAAAGACTATAAAGTAATAATTCATTTTTCTCCTGTTTATGTTAAATCTATGGACACATGAAATAGCAGCAAGAGTTTCTAATGACCATGAGGGAAAGTGAATAATGATGTTAGGTTAAAGTCCTATAGTTGGTGGCAGTTTTAGTTAGTCTGCCTATCCTCAGCTTAAATAAAAACTAGCAATTTTTATTAAGTCTATGAAATAATAAAAATAAGTCCTCAGGACCCCATATGGATATTTGAGAAGCTAAAACTTAGATTGGATTCAGAGATGTTCCATGTTGCGCCGGATGGGAAAGGTTCTTTGAAAACGATACAGAATTTAAAGGTAAAAATGAAGAATCCCTTCCCCTAATACATTTCTGATCATAGGGGGCTAGAGTTTTTAAATGAAATTTTTCAAAAATAATCTAGGAAGAAATCCAAGTTGTTGGCTGTATTCTTACAAAGACCCAATAGGTTTTATTGTTTTCCTCTTGATCTAATTTCAAGAGTGTGTGTATCCTGACAAGGTTTTTGGATTCCCTCATTCTTCTTGTGAGGTTCATTTCTGTATACTATCAGTTAAGCTAGAAATACCAAGGAAAAAGAGGCGGAGAAATATTATTTTTGTTTGATAATAAAATGCCTCTGTTGGATATATTGAGTTAAAAAACATTATAGGAAAACCAGTGAGTGGGTCAGAACTTAGATACACATAGAGGATTCAAGGGAAAGAAGCTACCCCATGTAATTTAAAAGGAAATCAGGTTGTCAGATGAAAGCAAGTATTGCTTTGTGAAAGATGTGATTGGAAAAACGTCTTGCTATAAGGCGATCGCTGAAATACCTTCTTTTAGTTCTGCCATGATACAATGAGTATGTAGGTGTGTGGTCTGTCTGTGTACATACATACAGGTATTTAAAAAATTGACAAAAGAGGGTTGATTATACTTAAGAAAGCAAAATAATAACATGTGATCCTTTCAAGTGAAAAATTATTTAAACTAGCAGATGGACAAAAGAAATGTGGGAAAATGAGGCTTATTATAAGTACTTTAGAAGAAATAAATGGGTAATATTTATAAATGATGACCTTTCAGGACCGAATAATGTCATGGTACTCCTTAGCTAAATTTCAGTAGTGGGAATCATTAGCACAATTGGTTATAACTTTCACTTTTGAGGCTAAGGATATAGACTTCATTTCTCACCTGGAGCAGATAACTACAACATATGGATTACCTGGTAAAGTGTTTTTGCAACATGGTTCTCCACTTTAGTCAGATGTGAGCTCTGGGTAGCCAACATGTGACCATCCTTGTCCATACAACTCAGAATATCTACCTTTTTGATGCATCTTGGCACAAGTGAAACTGTAGGGTATAGACAATGACCTTGCCATAAATTTAAGGGTGTAAGGTTCTGCCTTTGGATAGTGGTGCGGATAAAATCCCATTCCATTCTGTGTATTGTTTTGTTAAGAAACAACTTTCTACATAGTATACATAACTTGGAGCAGAGGTAGACTCTGCTAACTCTTGGTAAGACCCCTTTCTGTAAGAGTGCTTCTGGCTTATCCAATTAGTCTTCAATCTCTGTCAACCGGAGCTCATGTTACCTACCTATTTCCATCTCTTCTCAACTTTGGACTTGATAATAGGCACTACACTTCAGTAAGAACTGAAGGATATAGAAGCTTTCTGTTCATTCAGCGTAAGCATGTATCAAGATGCTTTTTATCATTCCAGAGAATTTTCAGTCTCTGAAAGGTCTAGTGTTAAACACATTTTTCAACAGCTGCATTTTTACTTTTCTAGCTATTGTATAGATGTGTACTTACAGAATTTAAGATAATTCCGTCTTTAACAAACTTTTGAAAAATGCCTGCTCCACTTGCTATTGTCTTTATGAAGAGCTGCACCGTTTGTATGGCTTCTCAGTCGTTTCACCCACTGAAAACTTAAGAACATCTGTACTGCTCCTCTCTGATGTGGAATGGGAAATAACTTTGGCGAGTTTAAGTTTTACCTAAGAAAAGACCCCAGGAGTGGCATAAGAATCGTGGTAGTGTGAGTTGTTGCCATTTTCTATCCTGTTTGATGTACAACTAGTCACACCTCCATAATGACAACAACAATGGATGCCTCTGCAGAGCACACCAGGACACCCGAGAGAACCATTTACCTGTGCACCTGAAAGCGGGAAGATTGAATCATAAGGGAGGCAGAGGAGCAAGGGAAGTGGTGGTGGGGTCGGTGGTGGCAGCAGAGTTGGTGATACAGAATTTAAAATAGCTTTCGCGAAGAAATTCAACTGGCTACGAGAAAACTCGAGTATAATGATCTTAGGAATAAAGTTAATAAACAGAAGGAGTACTTTATCAAAGAAATTGAAATTCTGTAAAAGAGCCTAACAAATTGCTGGAGCTGAAGAAGTCAGTGAGATGAAGAATGAATTGGAATGCAGTGGAAATAAAACAGATCATGTAGAAGAGAGAATTAGTGACCTCAAGGATAGAAACAAAGAAATGATTCAGGTGGAAGAGGAGAGAGAGAATTAATATTTTTTAAAAGTGAAGAAACCCTGGGACTCCTGGGTGGCTCAGTTGGTTAAGCGTCCAAGTTCAGGTTGGGTCATGATCTCATGGTCCGTGAGTTTGAGCCCCACATTGACTTCTGTGATGACAGCTCAGAGCCTGGAGCCTGCTTCAGATTCTGTGTCTTCCTCTCTCTCTGCCCCTCTCCCACTTGCACGTGCGCGCTCTCTCTCTCTCTCAAAAATAAATAAACATTAAAAAAAATTAAATGTGAAGAAACCCTATGAGAACCACCTGACTCCATTACAAAAGCCAACATGAGAATACTAGGTAACTCAGAAGGAGAAAAGAGGGAGAAGGGAGAAGAGAGTGTATTTAAATAAATAATAGCTAAGAACTTCCCAAACTTGGGGGAGGAACTGGATACCGAAGAATATTGAGCTAATAGAACACTTATCTCAATGCAAAAAGATCTTCTCCGAGACACATGAAAACTGTCAAAAGTCAACAATAAAGAACTGTAAGGGGAGCCAGGGGAAAAAAGGACTGTAACCTATAAAGAAATCAGTAATAAGAGGAGTGTGAAAAGATCTACAGATATGTGGAAATTGCATAACAAACTTATAAACAACCATTGAGTCAAAGAATAAATTAAAAGAATAAAAAATTATCTCTAAGCAAGTGAAAATGCAAACACAACATATTAAATATCATAGGATGTAGCAGAACTACTTTTGAGAGGAAAGTTGATAGCAATAAATACATATATTAAAAATTAGGAAGATCTCAAATATACAACCTAACTTTTTACCTGAAGGAACTAGGAAAAGAAGAACAAAATGAGCCCAAAATTAGCAGAAGGAAGAAAATAAGGATCAGAGCTGAAATGAATGAAATAGAGACTGGAGAAACAACAGAAGGGATCGACAAAACTAAGACATGATTCTTTGAAATAATAAAATTGAAAAGCCTTTATTTAGACTAAGAAAACAGACCCAAATAAAATTAGAAATAAGACATTACAACTGTTACTACAAAAATACACAGAATCAGAAGAAACTATTATGAACAATTATATGCCAACAAATGATATGGGTACATTTCTAGAAACATACAACCTACCAAGACTGAATAAGAAAAAGAAAATATGAACAGACCAATAATGAGTGGAGATGAAATCAATAAATTAAAAAAAACCTCCTAACATAGAAAACTCCAGGACCAGATGGCTTTACTGGAAAATTCTATCAAATGTTTAAATAAGAATTAACATCAATATTCCTCACACTCTTCCAAAATATCAAGGAAAAGGGCACATTTCCAAACTCATTCTATGAGGCCAGTATTACTTTGATATCAAAGCCAGATAAGGATACCACAAGAAAAGTATAGATCAACATCCATGACAGATATAGATGCAAAAATTCTCTACAAAATATTAGCAAACTTAATTGAAGAACACATTAAAAGGGTTATACACTATGACCAAGTGGGATTGATCCCTGGGATGTAAGGATAGTTTAACACATGCAAATTAATAAGTGTAAGAAATCACATCAGTAAAATGAAAGATAAAAATCGTATCTCAATAAATGAGAAAAAGCATTTGGCAAAATACAACATTCTTTCCTAACAAAAACCCTTAACAGACCTGTTATAAAAGGAACATATCTCAATATAATAAAAGCCATATTTGACAGACTTACAGCTAACAATACACTCAATGGAGAGAAATTGAAAATATTGCCTCTAAGATCAGGAACAAGACAAGAATGCCCACTCTGACCATTCCTGTTCGAAAAGTCCTAGCTAGAGTAATTAGGCAAGACAGAGAAATGAAAGGCATCCAAATTGGAAAGGAAGAAGCAAAATTGTCATTTGTTGGTAATAGGATTCTCTATATAGAAAATCCTACAGAATCAGTAAAATAAAACAAAAAAGCCCCCCAAAAAAACAAAAAAAATAACCCTGTGGGAATTAATTTATTCAGTAAAGTGGCAGGATACAAAATCTACATAGAGGAATCAATTGCATTTCTTAAAGTAATGATGAAGCATTGAAGAAGAAATAAAATAATCCCATTCATAGTAGCAGCAAAAACAAAATACTTAGGAATTAATTTAATCAAAAGTGACAGATCTATACAATGAAAACTACAAAATTTTGCTGAAAGAAGTTAAAGACACAAATGGAAGATGTTAACAGATCAAAATAATTAACACTGTTGGGGCGCCTGGGTGGCTCAGTTGGTTAAGCCTTCTTGCATTTCGTGAGTTCAGGCCCTGCATCGGGCTCTGTGCTGACAGCTTGGAGCCTGGAGCCTGCTTTGGATTCTGTGTCTCCCTTGTTTTTCTGACTCTCCTCCACTCTTGCTCTGTCTCACTCTGTCTCTCAAAAATAAATAAATTTTTTAAAAAAGCATTAATACTGTTAAAATGGCCATACTACACAAAGCCATCTACAGATTCAGCACAATCCCTGTGGAAATACCAAAGACATTCTTCACAGAAAGAGAAGAAACAGTCCTAAAATTTGTTTGGAACCATGAAAGACCCCAGATAGCCAATGCAATCTCGAGAGAAAAGAACAGAGCCCAAAGTATAATGCTTTGGGATTTCAAATATACTACAAAGCCATGGTGATAAAATCAGTATGCTATTGGCACAGAAATGAATATATCAATCAATAGAATGAATAGAGAGCCCAGAACTGAACCCCAGCATATCTGGCTAACTAATATTCAACAAGAGAGCCAAAAGTATCCAGTGAGAAAGGTAATCTTTTCAACAAATGGTGATGGAAAAACTGGCGAAACACATTCAAAACAAGGAAACTGGACTCCCATCTCACACCACTCACAAAAATTAACTTGTAAACGGTCAGAGGACTTTCTAATAGGACTTTCTACAATAAATCTCCTAAAACAAAAAATACAGAAGAAGCTCATTAGTACTGGTCTTGGCAATAATTTTAGTTTACAATTTAACTTGCAACTAGTAGTAAATAGGCCATAGAGACTCAATGTATAGTATAATGAGTATAGATAGTAATATTATGCTATATTATATATAATATTATAACATTATATAATGTTATAAATGATACAAAAAGCACAAACAAAAGCAAAAAATAAAAAAGGGGGGACTACATCAAACTCAAAAGCTGCTTAATTGCAAAAGAAACAAGTAACAAGACAACCTAGAGAGTGGGAGAAAATTTTTGCAAACCATGTATTTGATAGTGAGTTAATATACAAAATATATAAACAACTCAATCAACTCAATAAGGAAAAAAACTAAAAAATGGGTGGAAGATAGACATGTTTCCAAAGAGGATGTGAAAAAATGGCCAACAGACAAATGAAGAGATGTTCGCTACTAATCACCATGAAAATGCACATCAAAATCATAATGAGCTATTACCTTACACCTGTTAGAATGGCTGGTATCAAGACGAGATGGAAGAGGTGCGGGAAACAATGTGGTGAAAAGGCAACACATGCACACTGTTGGTGGGAATGTAAGTTAGTTCATCCACTATGGAAAACAATATGGAGGTTCCTTAAAAAATTAGAAATAGAGGATCTAGCCATTGCACCTCTGGGTATACACCCAAAGGAAATGAAAACAAAACTCGACGAGATATATGCACTTTGATGTTTTTTGTAGCATTATTCACAATAGACAAGATAGGGAAACCATCCAAATGTCCATCATCATATGAATGGATAAAGATGTGGGACATATATACAGTGAAATATTATTCAGCCACGAGAAAGGAAAATATCCTCCCATTTACAATGACCAGGATGGATCTTGAGGACATTGGGCTAAGTGAGGTAAGTCAGACAGAGAAAGATGAATGCCGTATGATATCCCTTATGTGTAGAATCTAAAAAAGTTAAATCTATAAAAAAAAAAAGACAACACAGTAAAATAGTGGTTTCCAGGGGATAGGAAAAGAGTGATGGTGTTTAATGGCCCAAACTTATAACAAGTAGTAAATAAGTCCTAGAGATCTAATGCACAGCATAGTTAATATAGACATAATATTTCATTTAGGTAATAGGATAAATATCAGTACACAGGCAATCATATTACAATATATAAACTTATCAAGATAACATGCTGTACACCTTAAACTTAGGCAGCGTTACACATCAAATTTGTTCAATAAAAGATGAAATAAAAAAGAAAAAAATCTGATTTGAACAACATGAAGAACCCTATAGCTCCTGTGTATTTTACCTTGCCCTTTGTCTTTCCTGGATGGAATCATCTACCCTTTCTCTCCTGGAGGAGCATATGCTCTCAGCCAGGAGTTCTTGGTTTCTTATTTAATAATCCCAACCAAGTATTCATCCATTGACTTTTGTCTTTTCAGCAGAGCCTTGTGATAATGCCTCTATATTTCTGGGAAACAAAATGGGAGAGAGGTAGGAAAACAACCATCTCTTATACTTGTAGTGCATTTTATGGCATATATGTTTGATTTCCTATAACTCTCTCCATAGCCCTATGAAATAGACATTTGTTACTGGGGATATTTTACTTGATATAAAAACTAAAACTCAGAGACCCATGTAAATTGGTAGGAAATGAAAGCAAGAAATTTAACATCCTTCCATGCTATCACTATATACCATCTTACAAAATTTGGTTTCCCAGGAAGACTTCAATGACTTTATTTTATTTTATTTTATTTTATTTTATTTTATTTTATTTTATTTCATTTTATTTTATTTTTGGTCTGTGGATAATTTTATTATTTTTTTTAATTCCCAAGCATAGTTAAAAAAGTTTTTTTTAATATAAAGTATTGTCAAGTTGGCTAACACAGTGTATACAGTGGGCTCTTGGTTTTCGGGGTAGATTCTCATGATTCATCGCTTATATACAGTGCTCATCCCAACAAGTGTCCTCCTCAATGCCCATCAACCATTTTCCCCTCTCCCACACCGCCCCCATTATCCCTCAGTTTGTTCTCTGTATTTAAGAGTCTCTTATGACTTGCCTCCCTCTCTGTTTGAAACTATTTATTCCCCTTCCCTTCCCCTATGGTCTTCTGTTAAGTTTCTCACGTTCCACATGTAAGTGAAAACATATGATATCTTTCTTTAAATAAGACACCTGCCAGCAACACTGGTAAGAAAGTGTAATCACTTTAAGAAGGGAGGAGAAGATGGGTCCAGAAGCCACTGCCCAGAATCTCCTATTAGGGATCATCCAGCGTTAAAAAAGTGAAGGCTGCAATGATACCTCCACAGGAATTATAATATTTTCAAGTGTTAATTACCTCAGTGATCTGAAGCCCTGAGTTATTCTTGGCACAACTGAAACTGTTGAGTGTATGAGGTAACACTGCCATAAATTTGAGTATAAGGTCCTATCTTTGGATGGTAATACAGATAAAATCCTATTGCCATTGTATATTGTATAGGTTGTTAAGAAATACTTTCTATGTAAGTGTAATTTTCTGATTGTCTATTAGCCGCAACAGAAAAACATAAGTTGCCTAGGTTTCCAACAGGGATGTGTGCTACAGAAAGGTAAAAGGGGTATGGAAAGAAGGTGTGTGTATGTACACACACACACACACACACACCTATAGTAAATAAATGCTGAGCAAATAAATAAGGCCAAGCATGTAAACAATGACAAGAAGGTCTCAGGCTTAGGGTGTCCACTTGGATATATTCCAGCATTTTAAGTTGAAAATATTGCTGACTGTACTTTGTCCTCCATTGTGTGTTATGATGCCAGTTGAGACATAAAAGCAGAGCTTTTCAGTGAGACTTCAGTCAATACAGCACAGCTTCACCTGGCGCAGGGACAGATCATATATAATTATTCTAGAGAGTGGCCCATTCAAACATATGGTGCTCATTCATCTCAGGAATCTGAAAGCCCAGAAAATTTCATACTTTCTGTTGCACTGTTTGATTTTTTAATTTTGTAGGCTTCTATCAACTGACTGTGTCCCTTTCAGTTTCGAAAGTTAAATCTTGGGGCGCCTGGGTGGCGCAGTCGGTTAAGCGTCCGACTTCAGCCAGGTCACGATCTCGCGGTCCGTGGGTTCGAGCCCCGCGTCAGGCTCTGGGCTGATGGCTCGGAGCCTGGAGCCTGTTTCCGGTTCTGTGTCTCCCTCTCTCTCTCTGACCCTCCCCCGTTCATGCTCTGTCTCTCTCTGTCCCAAAAATAAATAAAAAAAAAAAAGTTGAAAAAAAAAAAAAAAAAAAAAAGAAAGTTAAATCTTAATGCTCAATGTGATGGTTTGGGGAGGGGAGGGGCCTTTGGGAGGTGGTAGGTCATGAGAGTAGAGCCCTCATGAATGCGATTAGTGATCTTATGAGGACACAGCAAAAAGATGGCCATCTGTGAACCAGGAGCAGGCCCTCACCGGACAGTTAATCTGCTGGTGCCTTGATCTTTAACTTCCCAGCCTCTGGGACTGTGAGAAATAAATTTCTGTTATTGATAAGCCTCCCAGTCTATGGTAGTTTGTTACAGCAGCCCAAACAGATGAAGATAGGAACTACAGGCTTATGTCAACTGTGTGAGCTTAATATCCAAATAAGAGGAAGTGATTATGATAAATGCACCCTCAAGTGTGGGTGCAACAATGGTACATTGGTCACATGTAGACATTATTCATAATTTATAATTATCTTCCACTCTTTGTGTTGTGTGACAGATCTTACCTCCCTTCTTGTCTCTTATCTGGTATCATCAGCTCTTGTCACCTAAATTAACAGATTGTTCAAAGAATGCAAAATAAACTCCAGACAACTGTCCCAGGCATGTACCCACACATTGTCAGCAGTGTTATCAGCATTAGCAAAGAGAGTATGGCATTTAAATCAAATTGATTTTTTGAAATCATGAGTTATTCATTGGAAAATGGGGAGTGAAGATAACTAGAACCTTTTTATCTTTTATTAAAGTAGATAGCAAAATTTTTTTTCTAGAAATGGTTTGTTTGAAGATAACCTGGTAGTGGCTTAGACACTCTCTTTTGGTTAGGCAAACCGGTGGTATAATCTTTTCTGGTATCTTAGTAAAAGTAATCATTTGCTAAAAAGACATAAGCGCTTTCTCTCCTTTTTTTTACTACTCTTTTTCCTTACGCTTATATAACTTAATGCTTTTCAAAATACTTCCACTATGCTATTTTATTGGATCCAAAGGGATGTTTTCCAGCTCTCAAAAGAACAGCAGTAACAACAAAATCTTTCACAGTAAAAAGATAAATAAAACAGGTCTGGAAATGACTAGCACAACTAAATGTAGCTGGAACTATTGGGAAACAAGACTGGTAGCCCTCCATCTAATGGGGTAGGGTGCTTCTTTAAATCCGGGTGCAGTAATTTACCACTAGTTCTGTCTTAGGCACTGTTTACATACTGAATGTGAGTTTTAAGTCATGTCATGATGAAAACAACCCTGGACAGTGTCGTTATCTGTGTTTCACAGATGAAGAAACTGAGGCACAGAGATACTAAGTAATTTGTTTAAGTTATATAGCTAGTAAAGCTAGAATTCAAACCCAAGGAATCTGTCACTGAAGTCTGCATTTTCATGCATGGCTTATCAACAGAATTTGGCTTGGAGAAAGGAAGAATTTATCTTTGAAAAACTCAACTCAAATACTGAAAATATACTTGCTCTCATCTAACTTTAATCTTTCTTTCCCCTCCTTTCTGCTCTGAGCAACACTGTTGAATGTTAATGAGTGTGTATTTTATTCAACCTCAACCAGTCATTTGGGGGTAATTAATCTGCGTTGTATACATCCAGCCTCTCTCTTAATGAGTAAACTTTGAGCAAAGCATGCTTCCACCACTGAGTATTTGCTTATAGAGGCAAATGAGCAGCATATATTTTGGTTCCCGTTTTGCTGTCCTTGTTACTGACTTCATTGGTAAGGAGGACTGGCAAAATCGTTAATCAGAGTATAACAATTCATTTTAGCAACGGACTGTGGGAGCCCTGACACACACAGGTACCTAAATGCATCAACAAAACACAAACACAGCCTGTGTGATTTGCACAACCGACACGTAGGTGCTAGTCATTCTACAGCACAGGCAGTGGTATTCAAATAGAAAACTGTCAGCAGGCCATTTGTGCTTTCAGGAATGACCAGCATAAGTATCAAGTATAATAACAGAATCAGGATGCTTTCCCCGTCTCTGTTAATTTTGCTTTCTTTTTTCCTTATTACCTTGCTTGAGGTTTTGGGGCATCCCTGAGTTTTGTCTCAAATTATATCTGGTCAAAGATCCACAAGATTCTGCAAGTTCCTGAGAAATTCTTAAAATGGCTTAAAAGAGTTGAGTTCAGGAATAATGCCCTGCTTCAGAATACGGTGCTTGAGTAGTTAGGGGTGCAGGATTCACCAAGGGGGTGTGGCTTGGGCTTGGGAAGACATGGCTAAGCCTTTGACTAAGCCATCAGGAAAACTTAGCTAGAGGGCTCAGCACCCTCCAACTCCTTTTGTGATGTAGTGTTTTGAGTCGTGGTGGATATATCACAGTCCCCTGGAGATTAAGTACATACATGATACACATGTGTGTGCACGCACACGCAGTCAGCTTTGCCTCCAATCATTCCATCGTCAGCTGCTCTTGGGGTGGGCTGGGGACCGACTGTGAGGGAGGTGCTGGGTTGGGAGGAAAGGCAGATCTGTCATGGTATGTGACTTTTATGCTCTTATTGAAATCCTTGTACGTGACATAGAAAGGAATGCAACATGTCAGAAAAAAAAATTGCAAAAGCTTTGGAGCCAGCCAGGGGCTTCTGCCATAGCTCAGCAATTTGCTCCTTGTCAGTCCCTGGGCAAGCTCCTCTTTCTAAGAGTCTCACTTGACTTTTGTGTGAAATGGACATTGCACCATGTAGCTTGCAGTAGTGCTGAGGGGATTTCAAAACACAAACACAGCCTGTGATTTGCACAATCTGTGCAAACCTGTTAAATGGCAGTCATAAAATTAATGAGAACAAATATTAGAATTTTTAAATTATACCTATTAAACTGTACCTATTTTTTTAAATTAGTTAATTTATTTATTTTGAGAGAGAGACAGAGAGAGAGAGGTAGAGAGAATCCCAAGCAGATGCCATGCTGTCAGCGCAGAGCCTGACGTGGGTTTGAACCCATGAACTGTGAGATCATGACCTGAGCCGAAATCAAGATCAGATGCTTAACTGACTGAGCCACCCAGGCACACAGTAACTGTACCTGTTAAGCAAGCAGTTTACCTAATTGGGTATTAACTCTGTCAATTGGGTAAGCTATTGACTATTTTGAGAGCATTAACTGAATAATGAAGTGAAAAATTTGTTAAAGTTGATCTTAACAAAATTTAACTAACTTTTCCCCACAAGAGATGTAAATAATTTCACTGATGGTGGGTTTTGCTTGTTTTGGTTTTGGTTTTGGGGTTTTTGGGTTTTTTTGGGGGGGGGTTTTGTTTGTTTTTTGGTTCCTAATTGATTTAGTCTTAGCACACAGTACACTTTTTCTGGTAGTTACCTAGCCACAGGAATATAGCAACCTGCATGGTTTTGAAAACATTGGCTGACAGGGTTTATTTATATTTTTATAAATAGTATACAGTAAGGAACCTTCTAAATAAGAAAGGACAGTATATCCTGGACAGTATATGAGTCATGGTCAAGAGATAAGCATAGGCCAAGAAACAACAAGTATTGGCAAGGATGTGGAGAAAAAGGAGCCCTCGTGCTCCTTCACCAATAGTGTCTTGCACTATTGGTGGAATACAGACTGGCGCAACCAACGTGGAAAACTTTGCTCAGCAAGTTGAAAATAGAACTACGTTACAATCTAGCAATTGCACTCCTGGGTATTTGCTCCCAAAATATAAAAATACCAATTCAAAAGGACACATGAATCCCTATGTTTATCATGGCATTATTTACAAGAGCCAAATTATGGAAGCAACCCAAGTCACCATCGATAGGATGAGTGGATTAAAAAAAGATGTGCTATACGTATATAATGGAATATTACTCAGCCATAAAAAAGAATGAAATCTTGCCATTTGCAACAACATGGATGGAGCTAGAGAGTATAATGATAAGCAAATTAAGTGAGAGAAAAACAAATCCCATATGATTTCACTCATGTGACATTTAAAAAACACACAGCCAAAAAAAAAAAAAAAAAAACCAAGTAAAGGAAAAAAAAAACAATAAACCAGGAAAAAGAGTCTTAATTATAGAGAAGAAATTGATGGTTACCAGAGGGGAAGGGCGGGGGGATGGGTGTGTAGGTGATGGGGATTAAAGAGTACATTTATCACAATGAGCACTGAATAATGTATAGACTTGTTGAATCACTATGTTGCACACATGAAATTAATATAATGCTGTATGTTAACTATACTTAAATTAAATTTAAAACTTAAAATATTGAAAAACTAAAGACCTAAGCATGGGATAGATTCTCAGCCTCTCTGCCTTTTATCATTCCCAAAGTAAACCAAGGTAGGAAAATAGGACAACATGATAGAATGAAATGATTAGAAGAAGATAATGAGTGGTTTTTTTCCCCCTAGGATTATTTGGAAATATGAAATGTGCTTCTCATTTGTAGCATGCATGTGTTTTTTAATTACAAAATAAAGACAAAAGCATATGAAGTACTCAAAAGAGCTAGTTTATGAGTAATTCAAAAAGATCGGATTAGGATAGTCTGTGTATTATATGTAATTCACTGCACGTGTAATGATTGCTCTTCCTGTCAGCCCATTAGGAAACATCTGCCTTCACAACTGCCACTGAACTCAATTATGTTTGTGCCTCAGAGGACATCTTCAGTGTAGATAAATAATATATGTTTAGAGATATTATGGATTAACTTAAAATGTGTCGTATCTTTCAATTCTTTTGGAAACACACTACTCAAGAACATTTGACTCAATTTCAGTTCATTATGATTCTCCTGTTTCTGACTTTAAAGTCTCAGCCACAAAACCATTCAAGATCATTTTTATCAGCATGTCCTAAAAATTATTTTAAAAAATTAATACTCCGCCTCTAAATTCATTTTCTTGGCACCCTTTAATAGTTTCAACTAAACTATTGGGTTTTGAGAACTAAATTATTGGGGTTTTGAGAACGATTTTAATCTTAAGTTTAGAGTTACTTATCAGAACTTGTAAAATGCTTAGAAAAAGCATTTCCAGAAACTGCTATCACATTGAACCGGTGAGGGTCCACATTTCCATTAAAACAGTGTTTTGTGAACCAGGCAAAATATTTTCCTTTATTCTTTGTGCCAAGATTATACTAATAAATCTGTAAATGAAGGAGATTATTTTAAATTCAGTACATTGGTAACATTGTTACCATTGGTAGAAACCATACAGAAAACAAATGGATTTATTAAAAACACATGCATGTGTGTATTATGCTATCATGTTACTTAATAACAGCTAAAGTTATTTCAGATATGAAAGGCAAAGTGTGTATCTTGGGGAATTTCCCAGATGGAAACTTTATAAAGAGATGGTAGAGAAAAGAAGACCTGCTCGGTTCAGGCAGAGAGCATGAAATAATTTATGGGAATAAGGAGAAAGGAGGGGAAGGAGTTGTCTCAGGTTGGCCAAGGGCGTTAGAGAAAGAGCATGTGCATGGAGTGAATCGAGAAGAGCTGGTTTTGAGAATAGACTCTGCCTCTCACTAGTTCTATGGTCATGAGCAAGTAATTTCGTTTTCCTGGCCCTTGGTTCATTTATCAATGAAGACAGAAGATTTGACCTAGTGATCTTCAGCTTCTCGTCCTGCGCTACAGTTTGTCATGACATTATTCCAGCATCCAAGGCTAGGCCATGCTCTGTAACATTGCTCCTACGGTTCTGTTAGGATAAAGGCGGGGATTGTCTTTCCTGACACCCTTACCCTTCAACTGCAGCTTACATCTTGCCAGTTGAATTACTTGACTCATACTACCACTGCTTTTCATAATTTTTGAAGTGGTTTTTTCAAGGGCAGTTTTGGTATTTAAATGACCTTGTTTCCCAGAGAATGTATTATTCAGACATTGCCATCATCAAAATTACAGAATCATAGAATATTAGAGAATAAAGACCCCTTAGAGGAAACTCTTATTTAAGGGGATTTACTTTTTCAAAATTTGGATCAACACTCATCCAGCGTGATAAAAAGCTCCAAAATGGAAATAGCTGCACAATCACTGAGTTGAAAATGAAGTGTAAATTTAGATACAATCTACTAATTAAGCTGATAGCGAAGAGTAGCCAGTCATAATTTTCAGCAGTTCTACTTCTAACATGGAACTTGTCCTCCACTATTAGATAATACAATTTAAGGAAACTTTTTTTTTTTTTTTTTAAGTTTATTTCTTCTTGAGAGATAGAGACAGAGCATGAGCAGGGGAGGGGGAGAGAGAGGGGGAGACGCAGAATCCAAAGCAGGCTCCAGGCTCTGAGCCACCCAGGCACCTCCCTCTCTTATTTTTTTACAATAAGGCCTAAACAATATATGTAAAATATTTTGATGAAAATTTACTGGCTATCAGATGAAATATATTTACAAAGTAAAAAAGATTAATTGTGAGAGAGTTAGTGTTCAAAAAGTTGATACTAGCCCAACTCTTCTTTTGATTATAGGTAAAATCTTTAAATAAAAATGACGTTTTTAACTTATAATTACCCTCCAAAAAATGTGTTTATATAGTCTGTGTTGATGTGATTTCCACATACTCTGTTTTTATAACTAATGTGTATATGTCTAAATGATACCAAAAAATTAGCTTGCCTTTTATACCATTGAAAAGACCTTTGGCTCATAGAGATAAAATTGTGAAAAGGAATAGGGGTGTTAGGGTAGCTCAGTCGGTTAAGCAACTGACTTCAGATCAGATCATGATCTCGCGGTTCGTGAGTTTGAGCCCTGCATGGGGCTCTGCGCTGACAGCTCAGAGCCTGGAGTCCATTTCGGATTCTGTGTCTCCCTCTCTCTCTGCCCCTCCCCTGCTCATGCTCTGTCTCTCTTTCCTTCAAAAATAAATAAAAGTTAAAAAAAAAATTTTAATTGTGAAAGGAATAGTATTCACACATAATGATAAGATTTTTCCACGTTCTCTACACCCTGGTAATTGAAGATTTTGTCTAGGGGAAGGATTGTATTTCTTGTATATTCTCAATCTCTTCATTCTAGCTCATGTAACATACTGCATTCATTAGTATTCCTCTTGACTTTGTGTGGTAGAACCCCAACTTAAGCTGGCTTAAGCAAAAATGGGATTTATTGATCCAGGTAATTAAAGAGTCAGCCATTGGGCTTGCCTCAGGCCAGGAGTTCTGGCAACTCTCAGGCTCCCTCTCCACCTTTCACTTCCACTTTCTCTGCCTTGGTCAAAATCTCTGATATGCCCTTCCTTCCTGATGGCAAGGTGGCTGAAGTAGTTCTAGCTTTTATTCTTTCATGTGCAAGATCAGGAAAGAGCACTTACCTGTCTCCCTGAAGCCCAGTAGGTTCTGGATTAATCACTGTGGGCAAGTCAAGCCCAGTCATATATAGCTGAGGGTAGAGGCAACAGCAGCCAGGCCCCAAAGATGTCTTCAAGGATGGGATCAGAAACAGCCTTTTATCAGAAGTGTAATTGCAATTTTTTTTCCTCCAAAGAATATGAAGAAATGAATTCAGAGTAGATAAAACCCAGTGAATATCTATCACTAATACTTAAATTTATAGTTGACTTTTCAGAAAGCAGTTGCTGACAAACTTAGAGCCTAAATCATGTGATCTATTGTACGCCCTAGGAGTCTGAAATGAAAGTAAAGCAAAACAAAAACACAAGAAATAAACTCTAACAGTAAAATAAAGCTTCAGGAAAGAGGAAAAATATGCACGGAAGTAAGTCTTAGGAGCAGGTGTGAGTTATATACAAAGCACTTTTAACTATTCATGAGCATTGAGTTTGCACGAACCTTAAGACATACTGTTTTATTAGGATGAGAAACTTCTTTCCAAGCTTACTGTGAGTTGATAATTTTGCAAACTGTCTTTTAGTGTTGAAAGAAAGATGTGGAATACCCCTATCCGTTTAGAAAGCGTTGATGGGTGGCAGCTCGTCAAGGTTACTCCTGTCAATTGGAAAAGTCATGTTTAAACATGAATGCATTATTCTCAATGTTTGATTTTTGTCATGATTTTTAATAGCTTTTGAGATTGTTCTTGGGGGGATGGAAAATATGTATATAAAAGAGATGACTCTTTTCATTAACCTTGCCAGAATATAATCCTATAATCTACCTACAAGTAACAGAGCTGTGGGGTTTCTTTCCCTAGCAAGTTTTCAGAATTTATACATCCAATTCTTCTGAAAGTTAAAAGGATGATGATAATGAGTAGATTAGAAAAAATAATTCTGAGCCTTGTTCTAGAGTTCTGCATAAACTAGTTGACAAAAGGTTCATGTTCACTCATTGAAGGCTGCTTTCGAATAAAGCATCTGCTTACAAAGAAACACATTACTGATTGCATACATTTGATGGGTTCAAGCATCTTTCTCCTCTTCTAGTATTGAAAGGTTTCTCTTGCTATAGAGGGGTGTGAAAGCATTGGCTGCCAGAAATTGTTGGTGGGGAGATAATTAATGGAAAGGATTTAGATATGAAACTCAACTGGGGTTGAGAAAAAAACACTGAAGGGACACATCCAAATGCAGGCAATTGGAAGATTTTCCACTGGGCAAATCCACACTGTGCCAAGATAGCCAGTGCTTCTCCAGAGAACCATTTGGTGCCCATTGTAGTCTAAGGAAGAGAGGTTCATGTAGGAATGATGAGGTGATTAAGGCAACATAACAACATTGGAAGCAGAAATTCCTCAGGGATCCATAAAAGAAATCAGAGTCTGGGGCCTTGTTGAGAGTAACTTCTGTTTCTAAGGTTAAGAACAAGTTTGTAGACTCTGAGGGTAATTGTCAGCCTGTGTCTAGGGACCTCAGTCCTCAAGGGATTAAAATTCTGGGGAGTTACCTAGCCAGGGGCTCACAACAGGAGAATAAGACAGAAATCCAACAATTAGAAGAGGGTAAAATTGGACACATCTCAGAAATAAAACAGAAGTCAGGGCTTGGTTCATAGAGTATGATCTGTAGTCCAGTGGCTTCAGCATTGCCTATATGCTTATTAGAAATTCACTATCTTGGGACTCCCCAAGATGAACTGAATTGGAATCTGTATTTTGACAAGGTCTTCAGGTGTTTCATGGGTTCACTAAGAATAGAGAAGTTTTAGGACCCAGAGCCAGGGCTAGAGGGCTGTAAGTTTGGCATTGGTTCTGGGTCTTTAATTGGTAAACTTAAAGGGCACTGATGTTTGTAGCAGTTCATAGGGACCCTGTCCCCAGTCCTTTTTAGTCCTTTTCTATTTTTTCATTTAATCTTGACATGAACTCCGTGAAGTGAACATTTCCCTTATTTATTAAATTGAAGAATTGGGATTCAGAGGAGGTAAATAACTTACCCAGGATTAAACTACTCATATGTGATGGAAAGTAGATTTCTAGAAATCTTTTTTACTGTGGAATTTTTCAAGGACACACAAAAGTAGGGAGAAGAACATAAAGAACCTTCGTGTCCCCTCACTCAGAACTTCATTGGTTATCAACATTTTGCCTCTTCGATTTCATCTTCCTGCATCCCAACTCATATACTTTCTTTTCTCTTCCAATTGCCCCTACCCCCAGCAGACATCCCTGTAGAACCTGGAGTGAATGTGGGCCTGGTTGGCTCCACAAAGATTATGTTGTATCTACCATACTAGTCACCTGCTTGATTTGCTGTGATTGTTACAAGAATTGTCACAGATGCTGATAGGGAACAGAGCCTAGAGCCAATATAAATGGAGCAAATGTGCATCAGGGAGAAAGGAAGCTTATAGAGCCTGAAAATCAGAGAAACTCAAAGACCATTACTGAAAAGGGGTTCAATAGCCAATGCATACCTGTAAATAATAGATTTCTTGCTTCCAGGAGTAGTTAATTTCTCAGGTGATAAACATTTGTGGGTATCTACAATGGCACTCAATTCCTTGAAGGTCATTTGAAACTTATGGTCCTATGTGGTGTTTCCTCTGTCTGGAATAGTTAGCACCTCACCATCCAATTGAATCTCTCTAAAATCCCAGTATAAATCTTAGAGAAGATTTCCTTGACCAACATTCTCCATGCCTTCCCATCATCACATTCAAACATGAACTAAGTTATATTTCATTCTCTGGATGCACCATACTTAGTAATTATCAAAGCCTAGATTCTGAGTTCTGAGGGATAGTGACTGGGTCTGTCTTCTCTATCACAGTCTACATGGCGTATATAAGACCAGCCCTCACAGGGATAGGACAGACAGAATGTATGAGTGCTTGAGTACTCTTATTCTTGCCTTCATCCATCTCTGAAAGAAGATTCTGGCATTGCTGACTTACTTTGTTCTTGTTCCTTGCTTTCCACAGAGGACTCTGCCATTACCAGACCAGCTCTTTGGGACTTCTGTTATACAGATTGCTTGGACAAATGGTAGGCTCCACAGGGAAATAGAAGAAACTTCTGTAGGAGATCTTGGAGCATCTGTAGAGTGTGAGTAAAACTAATAATTACTATAATTTATTGCTGTGAAATGTCTAGCTCAATGTCCATCGCCCAAATAAAAATCAAAACAAAGCCACTGTTGACTAAACTGGTGGTGAATCATAGTATTGATAGCATCTTAGAGTGAAAAGAATACTTTTTTGGGACATTTTATAATCCAATATACCCTTGCTATAGGTACAATATATGAAGATGAATAGGAAGAATGCTCAAGTTAGAGGAGAATAGAGAACCAAGTCATAATCATTACTGGACTTAGCAAATCAGGCAGTCAACCAACATTTTAACTTTTCTTTGGAACTCAGTTAAGATCTGAGTTACTGAGTACAGAAATATCTTCGAACAGGATTTGTTCTTTTAGTCATGTAATTAAGGGGATGTGCAAGTTATATAGTAAAGAATTCCAACTGGAAATTGACTTCAAAGCTATTTTTAAGTTCATTTTATATAATCACATGTATGATAAATTGCCTCACACATCTGATTCCAAAGAGTAGATTGGTCATTTTCAACATATCTTATAGCCATCTTCAAATTGTTCCTCGTATAATATATCCTTATATATATTCTATGAGCTATATATGATAATGCCTGAATTTACCGGCTGTCTCTTGGCAGTTAGTCAAGATGATGATGCTTAGAGTTGGAAAACCATGTGAGCTGTCTTTGCTTTTTTAATTTTTTTTTTTGTTTTCAGAATAAGTTTACACTATCTTTTAAAAATTACTTTGGGGGCGCCTGGGTGGCTCAGTCGGTTGGGTGTCCGACTTCTGCTCAGGTCATGATCTCGCGGTCCGTGAGTTCGAGCCCCGCGTCGGGCTCTGTGCTGACAGCTCAGAGCCTGGAGCCTGTTTCAGATTCTGTGTCTCCCTCTCTCTGACCCTCCCCCATTCATGCTCTGTCTCTCTCTGTCTCAAAAATAAATAAACGTTAAAAAAAATTTTTTTTTAAATAAAAAAAAATTACTTTGTATAAAGTACATTTGGAATTATTGGTCACTATAGTTATGAGCATTTGAAACTTATGTGAATGCCATGAACTTGTACTCAGCTGCCATGCTATGCTCCCAGCTCAACGCAAACATAGAGAACTGGTTTAGTACTCTCAACTTGTCTTTTGTATGCTTACATTATGTATACATGTATGGATAGAAATGTGTGCAGATTCTATATGTCCCTGTTGGTTTGGGATCATTTCTGAGACTTCTGTAAATTCTGAGAGACTATCTCTGTATGCAAAGTAGAGTAACCAAACTTCAGTGTGACTCAAGAAAGGCTCCATTCCATTTAGACTCAAGTCTTTTTTAGAGATGATGGAGGTGAACCATCAAAGGTAGAGAATTCCCAAATGTATCCTTTTGCCTTTGGAGTCTCTCGTACGCAAACTGGCGGCACTCTGTACCCAGCCTTAACAGTCTCTCAGGAACAGATCTGCATAAATCACCTGGTCGTACTGGCATCTGGGAATTCTCATCTTAGGATATTCTTAGCAACCCAACATGACCTTATCTTCTGATATACCTTGCCATTCTGTCTTAAATTTTAAACAGAAAAAGCTGTATGCTGTTGATTAATGATAGTAAGTCCTTGCTTAGTGTTTTGCTCACAAGGCTAAAATATCCCAACAAATCAGTTTCAGGGCACTATCCCGCCATAGTGTATTTCTCATAGATGAACCATCTTTCTTATATGTCTCTAAACCATGTCAAGTTTCTTCTTTCTTGAAATGCTGTTTCACAGAACAGAGTACAGTCTTCTTTATGAGAATGGTTATCACCAGCAGGAGGTATTATTATTCATTGGTGTTGTTTTGTCTATGTGGAACAGGCCTGGATTTGAAGTTACATAATATAGTTTCCAGGGCTAGTCTCCCAGTGATTTTCTTGGCCTTGAGTGAGTCCCTGAAAAATTTCTTTTGGAAGCAGTTTCCTTGATGACAAGTGGGAACAGTTATTCACCCCATGACCACTTGACAGAGATGGTGTAAGGATACAATTAGGTGGAAGTTATGAAAGTGCTTTGCAAAAGTTAAAATGCCTGTACAGGTGTGAGCTATTACTAGTGAAAAGAAGTTTGAAGAACTCAGAACATTTTCCTAACCTTCTTTTCTCCAGGGCTAAGAACGCATTTTTAGATTATATGTGTACTTTATTTCATAGGCTCTTTTTGATCATCGTGTTAAAGGATTTCATTAGGGCTGTCACTATTAATTTTATGCAGTATGCTGCACCAGATCAGGCTTTAAAATTTTGATTGCCCTCTTTTGACTAAAGATTGCTTGGTGGGGTTTACAATCCGTTCTCCCATATTCGTAAAGCACACACCAAAGCATGTCAGGAAGTCACACACTTCATTAAAAGACTTCTACCAGGTCTAAAGCATGCTTGTTATTTCATTAGTGGAAGAAATTATGTGTAATGCACATCCTAAGTCTAGATGATCAAGTCAAATGTATGGAAGTTTGTGCTAATTGAATTCTAAGAGCCTTCATGGCACAAAAATTTTAGTAGCTAATTTGTGCTCATTAAAGTTTGGTGGCGATATTATTTTAACATAAAATTCATATAATTTTAAACTATTTTTTATGAACCCTTCACATGGATGGCTGGCAGCATCTATCACATAATGTTTTGGGCAAAGTTACCAGATATTTGGGGGGTTTATTTTAAATTCCATTTAGCCATGCAGACCATTAGAAGGATTTTTTTAATAGGGTAGGTGGATTTCTCATGTATAAATCAACATGCAAATTTATATATTTTCATAAAAGCATTTTTAAAGAAGCCTTCTATAACATTAGAGAGCTCAAATTAGATGTAATGAAACGACATGAGGTTTTATGAGAATTATGTCATTCCCATAAAAATATTTACATAAAAGTAAATACAAAATCGCAAAAACAAAATTGCAAAACATATTTGTTTTATCGTCTAAGTCATCAGCTTCTGAAAATTACTTCCTGGAGTAATTACAAGATAAAATTCCCAATTCTGAATGTTAATAAGGAGACACATATAGGAACTATCGATATGAGACACTTAATTCTTCCTCCTGAGAAACTGTAAGGGGGTAACATAACTGCCCCATGGGGATTGTCGCAGCATCACTTGAACTCCTAGACATAGTTCTTTTGTAAAACACTGAGAAGTAATGCTGCATCCCCTCCCTAGCATCAAGAAGTTTTCTTTTCAAACTTACAGGTGCTTGCAACTGAACCACAGGTTAGTGAACTGTTTTCAAATGTCCCCACACTCCATTTCCCCACAAAGACAGTGATGTTTTAAGTTGCTTTAAGGCATATGTTCTTTTGATAACTAGTATTTATGCCATCCTAAGTTCCATTAGTTTAGGTCATGTGTGAGACGATTACCTCTTCTCTTTAAACTCGTAATAGAAATCTTATTCCATCTGTTCAGGTGAGAAAAGGTAATGTTTTGGGGTTGGTTTTTTTTTTTTTTTTTTTTTTTTTGAGCTGGTATTATAATTGAAATACGTTTTTTCTAAAATCCTTTTTCTTTATTCAAGCCCTTTCCTTTGCTTTCTTGCCTTTTCCTAAATATCCTATCAATGTATCATCCACATAATCAGATTTACCCTTCATAGTGTGCACCTCGATGAGTTGTCTCTCTTCCTTTTATTTCATGAATCGCTGCAAGCCAGGGCTTCACCGCAGGAACCTAGAACCCAACATACACCCAGTGTTTTTGTCTCTTCCCACGGTGCAGCCCCAACAAAGGGGCTTTCCTGATTAGTTATTGTCCATCACCAAAGATGTGAAACTGAATTGATGTGGTTTAAGACATGTGTTTTGAACTGAATACACCATTGTCAGAGGTTGGAGCCGAGGGATGCTCTTTATTCCTGGCCGTTTATGGAAATGGGTTTTTTATCTTATCCTGTGTTCTGCTTCAAAACTATTCAGAGCAGAGAACTCTGGAGACATGCTGTAATCTTTGCTATCTTTTACTGAAAACTTTGAACTTAAAACCACTGATGCACAGGCCATTACCAAGGTCACGTTAAGTGCTCTAAAATCAATTGCTTAAAATTAATTATTAAGCCTCTTTATCAATCAGGATTCATTACCTGATGCCGTGATCCCCATCAAGCCCCAAATCTCAGTGGCCAAACACCAAGTAAAGCTTAGTTATCATGCTTGTTCTAGGTCTATTGATAGAGCTCTGTTCATTGTTAATGTGTAGGAAACAAGGATGACAGAATTTCTGTCTTCTGTTTCTATCTTTCTATTTTCTTAAGAACCCTTAACATGGATGGCTGGCAGCTTCTATCACATACTGTTTTGGGCAAAGGTACCAGATATTTTGGGGGATTTGCTTTTACAACTTTTCATAAGGGATGTATGTTATTTTCACTTACATTTCATAGACCAAACAAGTCCCATGGCCATGCCTAACCTCAAAGGAGTCAAGAAAATACAATCCCTCCATATGCCTGGAAAGAAGGTAAACCAGAAAATGTATGAATAGCCCTCTTAGGAAGCATGATAAAAACAAAGAATCAAGCAAAGATATACAAGTGGGTCATCAGCTTAAAATATTAGCCACACACAATGATACATGTTAATTGGAGAACTCTTATATTCTAAAAAATATAATCAAAACTACAGCCTCCCTCTGGAAAAGAAAGACAATTTTAAAATTACATGATTTATAGTGATTTTTTTTCCCCCAGTGCTTTTTCTTATTAGATGTGTTGCTTACCCAGGAATGTTTCCTGCCCTGTCCATGTCGTTTCCTTTCAATTACGTGGTGATGAAGCTCCTTGTACTCTAAGTTTTAGTCCATTATTGGGTATGTTACACAGCTGTTACTCTCCTGGGAAGGTGACAGACTGTTATTAACTTCCATAACATATTTTTATTTTCTGATAGACTTGCCAGCAGCAATGAGCCGGTAATAGCAATTGCAGTGGTAAGAACTTTGGGGGTCCATCTGAAAGTGGCTCACAGACATATAGTCACGAGGCAGCATCTGGGCTGCAGAGAAAAAAGAAACCCTAGGTTAGTTTACCAAAGAGAGTGGTAGAGAGTCATACAGGAAGCAGTATTTTATTATCTATGAAATTCCACTTTGTTTTAAAAGAGAGGACCAGAAACCAGCATTTACACACTTTTCCCTCTGTTAATCTCACAGGGCGGATTAGCACTCTATGGCCTCCTGGAACCTTATCTTGGGTTTAGGGAAAAGGAGATTGGGCGAGGGCATTCGTGATATTCCTTTTTCTTTTACTGGAAGTTACAGGGCAACTTTTTATCCACACGCTGTAGCAAAGGAGCCACTTTCAAAGTCTTATCTTAGAGACTTCTTTAAAGAATCACTGTCATCCCAGAGAAGATGCGAAGACTATCAAGGTCTAATCCGCTTTTCTCTCCAGAGAACAAACTTCAGCTGTTTATCAGGAAAATACTCTCCAGTCAAATCCATTATCGTCCTTGAGTCTTTGCTGACTCAACTCAGGAAACATTTCTTGAGCATCTATCTTGCATAACGGAGTTTTAATACCTTAATTTTGTTTTATCAGTTTGTTAAATATTTATTAGTGAGTTCTCATGTTACTGATGAAGAAATCCAAAGCCCAGATTTTGGGTTAGAAGGTGTGTCTTCTTTTATGAATTCAGGGTTTCTGCTGTTAGATGCTGCTGCTGTGGATGCAGACCTCTTCTCAGGAGCTCTGCCGATCTCTGAGAAGGGGACGATCTCTGGCAGGGGGACAAATCACTAAAAGTGCAGAATACTTTGTATGTAGAAGGCAATACTATATACCATGTACTTCGTGCTTAATATGTCTAGATGTTACTTTAGGTCCAATTAAAAAAAATTTCCTTTACCCCTCACAAAACCCCAAATGACAGGTAGAAACTAAGGTTTAGAGATGCTAAATAACTTGCCAAAATTATTAGTTCACAGCTAATAACTAGTGGGCAAAGATTAGATCTTAGGTTTGATTCCAAATTCAGGTGCTTAACCACTTTGCTAAGCTGCCTTCATAAGGATTTTGATAGGGAAAAAAAATAAGAGGTAGGCAGAAATAAGAGCTGCACAGTGCTAGGGGTTCAGAGGAAAGATGGGTTCCTACAATCTGCAACACCGTCTTTTTCTCTACTCTTTGCACTCTCCTTACCCTGACTCTGGTGTGGATTGTCTTGTACCATACTGCATTATTTACTGATTTATTATTCCAACTGATTGTAGGTTTTCTCTCCTACTCTCCATTCTCCCTCCCCTTGACTTGATTGTAAGCTCCATGCAGACGTGGATCTTTGTTTTATTCACTCTGAATACCAAATGTCTAGAGTAATACCTGGCACAAAGTAAGAGGTAATTATTTGTCAAGTGTAATATATTAATAACTTATATGGGAGAATGCCTCTTAGAAGACATAACAGAATTTTCCAGACGGTCATGAGATTTTTAGTTTCAAAGCCGGAGACAAAAGTATAAACAATATGAGGATTCTGCCCAAAGTAAATAATCTTCAAAATGTGGGTGTGGCCAAGGAAGTGTTAGAAATGTATATCACCTGCTGCTCACGGTGGAGATAACTGGCTATGATATCCTTTTATGATGGGAAAGAACAGCTGTTTAGTTTATGTTTTCTTTTGTATAACTTGGGTTTTGAATAACAATTGCTTTCTTTCTTTTTTTTCTTTTTTTTAGAGAAAGCTGAAAGGCGATTTGAAGAGTTTTCCCCCTGCTCTTGTCTTCCCAGTCTGTCCTTTGAGCCAGTCAGTATTGACGCCTAATTTCCTCTGTCTTTACATCTCACTGATGGCACAGTCCCCTTCCCTGGCTTTCGTTGCTGATAACTGGATTCTGTTGGTGTACTCTCTTTGTGGAGTGAGTTCAGGCAAAGTGTTGTGACTTCGTGCCGGGATTTCTGTGCAGATATGCACAATGTCTGACCAGAGTTGGCCCATAATTCTTGGTTAGATTTCAGCACCACAGAACCAAAGAAGGTGGTGGAATTGTGAAGGACACCATCCCTTTGAGTGTAGAAATTACCTAGCTCTGCCAGGAAAAAGTGAAATCTGAAGGGTTTTCTGTTTGTGTTGGAAATGAAAGTGTTGGAAGCCTTCTGAGATCCGTGGAGATGATGCTGAAGCTCATGGACTCAGTCAAAAGCCATTAGGGCTTCTTATGGTTTATTTCTCCTGTTTGGTTAAGGGATTCAAAATGAGGCCCAGGTGGTTACTTCTCAGCTTAGGTTTTGGGACGTTGGTAGTTGGAGGTGTTGGGAGAACATTAGAAATAATTTCCTGAAGGATGGCAGTTGAAGACAGAATAGACAGTCCAATGCCAGGTCACAATATTCCGGCAGCCAGACGTGAAATGGCTGAGCCCAAACTGGATGAACGTTTAGCAACCAGCTGTCGACAAGACGGAGCTGGGCAGACAAACGGGGCCAGGGAAGGAATAGCTGACTCGGGGATTCTGAAGCAAAGGGAAAAATGCACTTTTAGGTGTTTCCTGTACACCTTGTAGGTGCACACCAGGTGCCTATAAATTGACTTAAACAGAATAAACATATCTTGACTAGCAGAAAGTAAAGTGAATGTCATGCTCACTGGAATGACAGCCAACACAGACATGTTTCTTGCCACCTTCCCTGGAAAAGCTCCGGGATATTATATTTTAACAGAACCCAAACCTTTTCTTATTCATCATCTCCCTATTTCCTTCCACTATGGAATCTAAAGTTTCCACTAATAGGCTTGTGAATTCAGACATGTGAGAAAAGAGAGCCCTGCTCTCTTACATCACAGTCAGGTATCTGGTATTAGCAATTTTAGACTAAATGCCAAGAAATCTGCTAATGGGATGTTCCCAGGATGATTTAGGCAATAGGCACCTTAACAGAACCTAAGGAATCTTGGCAACACATTAGACTTTTGTGCATAGTGCTGTACTTATAGAAAGGCCCTATTTGTTGCTTCTCAGTGGACATTAGGCAAACCAACCTAGAAGTAGCATACGCTGACAGCTGGGCACCACTGGACCCCAGAGAGCATAAAGCAGGACTTCCTGAGGAAGCTGGATCATTCTTCATTGGATTATTGAGATCTGTGGTTTTATATGCGGTTCCACCAGTATCTCATTTTAGGTTACTGACACACAGGGTAGGAGAGTTGACACAGTAGTCAAATTCACATTCCTAATGCCTGCAGTATTGTCTTTGGTCTTAGTGCTAAGCACCATGCTTCGCAAATGTGTCTACAGACAAGGGATGACTATACCTTTCTTCTTTAATGACGGATCAAATGATTTGCGGTCTGAGAGCGCTTAAGCTCGGCACCTTGTGCTGTGATGGATTAGCAATGGTTGCCAAGGGTGTGGGTGGGAAAGTGAGTTTTCAGTAGGCCCTAAAACTAATATCTACAGTTAAAGGACAGTGGCTCCTGGGTGGCTCAGTCGGTTAAGCGTCTGACTTCAGCTCAGGTCATGATCTCGCAGTTCATGAGCTTGAGCCCCACGTCGGGCTCTGTGATGACAGGTCAGAGCCTGAAACCTGCTATGGATTCTGTGTCTCCCTCTCTCTTTGCCCCACCCCCCACTCATGTTCTGGCTTTCTCTCTCTCAGAGATAAATAAACATTAAAAAATGACAAAAGAAAAAAAGAAAAAAGAAAGTTAAAGCACAGAGCTCACAGGGCCACTCCCATGTCACAGGCTTTATGTTCTACTCCACTCCAACCTGCCACGGCAAAAACATCCAGCCATGAAGAGACAGGTGCATTGAGTCTCTGCTGTTTTTCAGAAGTATGCTAGAGAGAATGTTAACAAGTACAAACTCTTCAAGAGCAAATTCTTAACCTTCATGAATCAGAACTGGTTGCATTCACAAAGAGCCAGAAGGATACCAGAAAGTAGACCTTAACTCTGATGGGCAGAAATTAAGAATTTCTTAATCTTATTGGTGGCATGGTCGTAGCTTACCATGACTCATTTATGGTATCTATCCATTTCCAGAAGTAAATCTGAGGGGTTCCTGAGCTTGGCCTCCAGGCCTACCCTCTTTCCTTCCAGGCTTCTAGTCATCATCTTCCCCTCATGGTCCACACTCACCCTGAGCCTAGCACCCCACTACTCCCAAGCAGGACACTCCTGTTGGTAACATTAAAGCAGTAGCATTGGGGGCGCCTGGGTGACTCAGTCGGTTAAGCGTCCGACTTCGGTTCAGGTCATGATCTTGCGGTCCGTGGGTTCGAGCCCTGCGTCAGGCTCTGTGCTGACAGCTCAGAGCCTGGAGCCTGTTTCGGATTCTGTGTCTCCCTCTCTCTCTGACCCTCCCCCGTTCATGCTCTGTCTCTGTCTCAAAAATAAACAAACATTAAACAAAAATTTTAAAAAAAAGCAGTAGCATTGTTGAAAGTGCGTGCACCCACACAGATCAAGTAACTATTTTAAGATAATAAAGGGCAGTTGCACAGCACACCCCCCTGAACCTTGAACATAACCTTTTTAGGACCTCTCTTTAATTAAGTTGCAGAACATTTCTTAGAAAAAAAAGAAAATGCAAAATTAGGAATTTCTTAGCTATACTGTTGAACAAAATCTCAGTCATTAATCTTTGGTATGGTTAGTCTATTCAGTATGTAAAGTGGCTTTTTAAAAAAAATTCTTGGGGCGCCTGGGTGGCTCAGTCGGTTAAGCGTCCGACTTTGGCTCAGGTCACGATCTCGCGGTCCGTGAGTTCGAGCCCCGCGTCGGGCTCTGTGCTGACAGCTCAGAGCCTGGAGCCTCTTTCAGATTCTGTGTCTCCCTCTCTCTGACCCTCCCCTGTTCATGCTCTGTCTCTCTCTGTCTCAAAAATAAATAAACGTTAAAAGAATTTTTTTTTTAAAAAACATTCTTACTACCTTATGTTGCAGAGTGTCCTGTAAGTTTATTCCCTATTTTAGAAGAAGACTTTTCCTTTGTTGAGTGGAAACTTACTTCCTTAGAGTATCAAAGAGGCACATGCTCATTACTAATGCAATAATACATGGTAACTAAATCCATGGTATCCTTACCCTTTCTCTTCAGAATCATAGAACTATGTCATGTTGCCTCTTGGCCTCACCAGACCAAAGCCTTGGCAGGGGCTAGGACTACAGTGACAAATAGATTTGCTGTATCTACAGGGAAAATATAGAAGTGGCTCCTGGATCCTGTTCCAGAGTGCTATCTCTTAGGTCTCAGACCCTCATTCTCTACATTTTAGATTGCTCACCCAAATCACAGATCAGCAAACTGTAGCCTATGAATGAAATCCTGACCATTGCCTTTTTTTGTATGGCCAAGACCTAACAATGACTTCTGCCCTTTAATGTAGGGAATACTAAATGTGGATACAAATGAAGTTATATTGCTTGTTGGTGCATAGAGCTTCAAATATTTACCATCTGGCCCTTTACAAAAAAATAAGTAAACTCGTCATTTAAATGCACACATCATTAAATAATAATACATTTAAGTAACTTTGAGGCCCACCTGATTACTGGGTTTATTCCCACATATGCTGGCTCCTGAGATTTTCTGAATGTAAAAGTTTTGTTTTGTTTGTGTAAATTAAGTCAAAGGAACTTAAAATCAGGCTGGGTAATTAATTGGCAGAGTGGTTCTAAGAACTGAATACACAAAGTCATTTGGTATTATGTACCTGAGATTAATCCATCAACACAGCTGACATAGTTAAAACGACTTAAGATTCAGGTCGGGAGGGGCTGTTCTCAAAGTCCACCTGAATGGCTTTAAACTGCTGGAACGTATTGCATACTAGAAGGCAATCTTTCTAGCTGACTTTTCAAACACTAAAGTACACCCCAAATCCCAGGAAGTTGCTGAAGTGTTGATTCTGATGTGGCAGGTATGGAGCCCAGCCTGAGATTCTGCATTTCTAGCAGGGGGTCTGAGGCTGCTGCTCTGTGATTCATGAGAAGAAAGACTCTGGTACTTTCCATTGAACTCACCAGTTTTCCCTTGAGCTGTGTGGAAGCCTGACTACAAAGGTAGCGCTTTGACCTTGAAAGTCAAAATCATAAAAAATCACAAACACCTGGACCGAGTTTTTGTTTTACTAACAAGATTTTATAGCTCTGGCATTCCATCAATCAGAGGCTGGTAGGGAAATTATAAAGAACAATTGCCTCAAACTGCATATGTTTACCTAGAGGCAAAAGTGACAGCCTGATGGCTGTGCCTGTGAAATACAAATGCCATATATTAATCGGTCCCTGTAAACCGCAGACAAATGCTGATGAAGACAAAAAGGCAATCCATGAGAACCATAGATAACTCATATATCCTACGAGAAGCTAATTGTTGGGGTTATACTAAGGTTCAGCCCATCTGTGCCTTGTCAATGCTGCAGTGCACCAACTTCCCATGGCGGCAAATTATGCAAAATCATAAGGTTTGAGCTTTAATATTATCCTGGTTTCTGAATCATGCATGATTGATAATAAAAGTGGTTTGTAAATAAGCTAAGAGGTTGAATTAACAACTTTTTCTTGAGAATTGAGTCTTTGGGTATACTTGTTTCTGTAACTTCTTTTTATGTTTAGATTTATTCATATAGACGGTATTGCTCCCTCTCTCCCCACCTCCATTCCTCCTTTCTTCCCTCCATCCTTTCTTCCTTGTTTCCTGGCTTCGACTTTTTCTCCTTTGCTTTCTTGGAATCAGATTTTTGGAAGAGATTTACTGGTATTTAAGGCAGAAAGACTTTCTATATCTTGTATTTATGTAATTCATAGTGACAGAGGAAAAGAATTCAGTCTTCTTCAGTCTTTTCTTTTTAGATCCATAGTCACAAAGAAATGATTTGTGGAACTGAGAAGGGTATGTCTATAAAGCAAACCAAAAAAAAAAAAAAGAATTTGATGTTATTATTAATGAAAAAGGTGGCACATCTTTTCAAAATCCCATTTTAGCTGGGCAGTGATTTGCAATGAAAGCTGACGTGTTCATTTCTGCCAGGCTAGGAAACCCAAGGCCTATTGAAAGTCAGGGTGAAAAAAAAAAAAAAAAGAGAAAATCCTTTTTAATAGATCTGAGTTTTTGTTGCAGAATTTTTGTTGCTTTCCCTTTAGAAAGTTAATTCTTAACTCTATTTGTTACCACAGGCTTGCTAGCATGATAAGATCAACCAAACAGAAGCTGTGCAGTTATTTTTAAGAATCATCCCAGAAACTGATGGCAAATGATTATTAATTCAGGAGTGGAAAAGTTTGAGGCACTCTTCTTTCTATGGTTATTATGTAAGAATTTTTTTAGAGCAAAAATGTAATAGGTTGGAGTAATCTGTACTCAAGATTTCTGGGTTAAGCTCTAAAATATTTAGATGTCATAAAATGATGGGCATGTTTAGTCTATTAATTATAAGAAACTCATCTCATGGTCCCTCTCCTTTGATTAAATCATGTGGCAAATCAAGGCGAAACAGGAGATAACTGACCTTTAAAAGTAGTTTCACATTAAATATATCAGGGCTATAATTCTTTCTCATTTTAACAGAACAGATTTTAGTACTTATGAATATTTTAGAGTTCTACTTAGATTTTTCTCCCTTTACTGAAAGAAAAAGCCATCCTGAAATTAATTTTTTTTTTTTTTTTTTTTTTTTTTTTTTTTTTTTTTTTTGGTAATAAGCATGGTCTAGGTACCTAGCTAGAGGCAATTTACACAGTAACTAATCCTAATATCCTCATGCACCTGGAGATAGGAACTGTTGATAGCATTAGATTCTTCAAAAGTGAGTAATAAGGATTGTATCTGATTTGGGGCCGAGATGCTAAGACCCTTTGTCTAGTAGGACAGTTGCCTCAAATGGCCCTTGAGGGCAAGGCTGACAGTAGAGCACCCTTCTGATTTCTAGAAGAAATAGGTAATTCTGTGGGGAAACTTGATTCATATCCATGTTTTAGAAAAATCAACACTCCAGGCCCTTATTATGTTCTTTTATACTGCAGTTTTAAAAATGAAATGCTACAAAGTAACAAATACAGGAGTGTTAGCTTCAGCTTACCTTGCAGAATGTGGCTGAATCAAATAAACGTGTGCTACCTAAATGAGCCAGTAAGGTAGTTTTAAGAGATTTCTTCTTGGGGGACAGTTATCACGGGTTGTTCAGGTAGGTCAGCACGTTTGCTTCCAGTTATTTATTTTATTTATCTTTGTGGCTTCAAAGAAGGAAGAACAGAAAACTGAGAATGGCAAATGGATCTTTGTCCTATGATAAGTTCCAGCTCGATCTGGAGTGCAGGAGAGAAGTCTACAACAGAGCAGAGGTGGAGGGTTTTCCATTCTTGGCTGTTTGGGAGCTTTGACGACACGGTCAAGTCCCAGATGGCAAAATGAGGAGATTGGGGTGAGTAAAAGGTGGTACTGTGGTCAAGCCAGGCAGAACCAGTGTTGGGTTAGGTTAAAATGGAGATAGGCAGCAGGCTACTCAGAAGGGTCCAGGTATACTTAGTTGCCTTTCCCCCAAATACCTATTTAAACCGACACCAAACTATAGTAGTTGGTACAGTCCCACTTCAAAAGGAAAAGTGTAATTAACAATTCATGTGTTAGGATATTTGAGGCCTAATACCCGAGTGGTGCCTTTTTTTTCGGACCGGACTGACAGTCGTTTGCCTGAATTGTGAGGTACCTAATTTCACCACCTGCCAGAGCCCAAACTATAAAGTGAAAGCAAATTTATGAGTTGCATAGTTTCATCCTATGAATCCTGTTAGATGAATTGGCATTTCAAATTAAAGATCTCCTGCATCTGTGAATTTTACTTGATAATAAATGTTACTCTTCATTAATATTTAATGACATTTCTAGGAATTAATGTTGCTGTTCTCTATGGCTTCTCAGAAACAAATATCCTTTGAAAGGCCAGTTATGTTGCTGCTAGAAAATGTGTACATGAGATTCTTGTTTAGGACCATTTGATAGTTCTAGAACCTAATTGTTGATTCACAGTGCTCAGGAATATGTGCACACAGACTTCGGCTTGCAGAGCTGTTGTTTCCTATGAAGCTATAGTGCAAAGTAAAGGCAGGCAGCTCCTAGTGTAGCAAAGATCCCTGCCTTTTCATTCTCTTATCACCTGTTCTCTCTAAGGAGAGATACTATGTTAATGGGTGAAAATAGTAGCCCTTTGCAAAGGTTGTTACTTATGCTCTATAGCTATTTCTAGAAGTTAGCCTTGTCTTTAATAAAGTCCTGGATTCCCCAAAGGTCTGACTTGCCTTACGCTCCTCTGTTTTCCTTTTGTTGTCCTGCACTGTTTGTTGGATAATGTTGAATTACATTTTTGTGCACCTTGCCTCCCGCATCACTCTGACTTCTGAATACATTGGCTCCTAAATTAGTTCACAGAATGACAGAAATTCTTTACAGCAGATATAATTGGCTCAAGCTGATTTTTACTGCTCCTTGTCATTTACTCCCTTCTGTAGAGTGAGTTTTCTCACTTTTTTAAATTTCTGGCTTATGATCTGCGAGAAATTTTACCTTCTGAAGATGAGTTCTTGTAGACTTCTAGAGTTTTGGCAGGTGAGTTTCAAGGTAGATGCTGTGAACTGAATTCAATGTTTTGAGAGTTCACCTGATGCTGGAATTGCAGAGAAGGCAAAGTGGTGCCCTCCTGGGTCCTCAGTGGCCTGTTAGTGATCACAGCAAAGTTTTAACTGAAATCTACTCTTTATTAAGACAGTAACACTGATGTAATAGAATTATAATGCCTACGGAAAATTAATTCACCTGTAGGGGACAGAATTGACCCCTCAGGTCTTTCAGTTATTTAAATTGGGGTGATTGTCAGAGAAATGAAGTAGACAAAACATCCGCTTCTCTGAAGAGCAATATTTTACCATCTTTTACAGCGTATTATAATTTCTCATACTGTGTTCAGTGTTCTTGATCTAAGAACACTTTCGTTTTTTAATTTAAAGATGGCATACTATTTACTATTGAATATCTATACAAATAGCAACAAGAATAGGCGGCTCAACACCCAGATTTTCTCTTTTTTTGGCATTTCATGTGAAATATGATGCTTATGATTAGCTATTCATACTGTGACATGTCACATTATTTTCTCCCAAAGACGTTTTTTTCCTTCCACCCTTGTGCGCAGTGTTGCTAGGTGATGAAACGATGTTTACAGCAGTCCATTTTAAGTCTATTACTTCTGTAGCTTTGTACTTACAGAGCTCATAAATGAAGTTTTCTACTAGTTTACATTCTTCTTTAGGTCGACCTCCACACACCTGAAGGAGAAGCCCTCAATCCTGTGGCTCTCTGAGCATGTTTCTTCCCGACTCGCCTGATGCTCAGAATTATAACAATATCTCCATTAGAATAGCATCACCAGTATTTAAGATGACAGGCACTTTGTGCGTTGCATCTCAAGATAGCTTCTAACTACAGAACTAACAGTGGAGTGTATCAACAGTATTAACCAAACCCTGGCATGTCAGAAAGAAATAGTTGTTTGAAAAGCAAAGTAGTTCGCACACACAAAATGCTTGATACAATGCGAACCATTTTTTAAAAAAATAAGCTCTAAACTAGTTCAAATATAAGCCATGATACAGATGCGTATGAAATGTGTCGCTGGACCATTCTCAAAGAAGAAAGGTGAAAGAATAATTTTAAACAGGTAATGAAGTGGATAGGTTGTATTCAATGAACTTGTTTATCCTGTTGAGAAAATACAATTTTCATCTTCATGTTTGGGTAGGAAAACTTTTTTTCCCCCAATGAAGCATCTAATGTCTTTCATTTGCATTAGGATTTATGGCAAATTTAATTGCCCACCAGCTGTTCTGAAAATAATGGGTAGTATTTTAGTAGGCTGGTTTTGAGAATGTGTTTTGTTTTGTTTTTGTTTTTTGTGTTTTTGGCTCCACATGCAAGGTGAGGCTTGAACTCACAACCCTGAGACTGAGAGTTGCATGCTCTACTGACTGAGCCAGCCAGGCATAGTAGGCTGAGTATCTCCAGTTTTTGCTACATCAGGAATCATTGTAATGGTGCTTACCAGCTGTGTCTTTCTTTTGACCTGGTGTTCCCTTTTAGATAAATGATTATTTTGTATGTAACCTTGCAGTGCCAGATGTAGCTGTCAGATGAATTCTGGTAAAAGCTCAATATTGCAATGACTTTTTTTTTTTTGACCAGTATCTTAAATCTTTTCCTGTATTTGGAGAAACTACACTTAAATTAATTATGGTGGGAGGCAGAATTCTACCTCCCATTCCTACCAGAGATACAAAAAGGCCAGATGCCTGCTCTTCCTGACCTCTGGCATCCACACCTCAGCCAAACAGGTGCTCTTGCCTGGAATTTAATTGAGGAATGAGAACATAAAAAATAGGGATGGTCTAGAGGAGCAGTTCTTAGAGCATTGTCCTGGAACCCTATCGGGGGTGTTCACAATGTCAAAACTAATTTCACACTAACAGCACGTTATTTGCCTGTTTCACACTGATTTTATCATGAGCATAGAGTGGAATCTTCTAGAGGCCATATGACATGTGATATTGCAACAGACTGCTGCAGAAGCTAGGAGAATCCAGCTGTCTTTAATGAAGTCAGACATGGAAGAGATATTTCAAAAATGTGTAACAGTATCATTTCATACTCAGTTTTTTTTTGTTTAGAAAATATACTTGTTAAAAACATTTAGGAGCACCCGGGGGGCTCAGTCTGTTAAGCATCCGACTTCTGCTCAAGTCATGGTCTCACAGTTTGTGAGTTCGAGCCCCGCATCAGGCTCTGTGCTGACAGCTCAGAGCCTACTTAGGATTCTGTGGCTCCCTCTCTTTCTGCCCCTCCCCCACTTGCGCTCTGTTCCTGTCTCTCTCTCTCTCTCTCTCTCTCTCTCTCTCTCTCTCAAAAATGAATAAACATAAAAAAAGAAATTAAAAAAAGAAAACATTGGTGCTAGCATGTAATGTGTTTAATTTTAAAAGAAACAATACATAACTATTTTTAAATAGTTTTACTTTCTAATGCGTTGAATATTAATAGATATAAATCATATAAACAAAAACTCTTTGGAGTCCTGAGAAAAATTAAGAATATAAGGGGTTCTGTGACAGAATTTTGAGTACTGCTGTTGTGGAATCCCCAGGTCTATTACGTCAGTCAGCATTGTCTGGACATTTGTTAGAAATGGGAAGACTGGGGCTCCCTCCCAGATGTGTGAATCAGAAGCTCCGGGGGTGTGGCCTAGCAGTCTGTTTCAACAAGTCTTAGGGGTGATTTTGGTGCATGCTCATATCTGAGAACTAGCGGTCTCGAGCAATAATTTTCATCTTCAACTTGCTCCAAATTGCGTGGAGAAAACGGCACATACCTGCTGACCACCCTCATCCCCTTCTCCCTTTTGTGATTCAGCAGTCTGGGATGGAGAGATCAAGGATTTGCATATCTCACAAGGCTTACGGTGGTAACACCACTAGTGTGGAGGACGCTTTTTTGCGTGGCTCTGTCCTAAAAGTCTTGTTGATGGTGGCAGTGGTGATACTGACCATTGTGCCAGCTATCCGGTGTCTAGTAGATATCCTAATCTCTTCCTCTAGCATGACTTTGCCTATAAGTTTGCCAGCATAAGTTCTCTCGGCTGTTACTTGTTTTGTTTTTTAATACAGTTTTCTATTTTCAGCAGTTATATATACAGTTTTTTTTTATTTAAAAAATTTTTTAATTTTTTTTTTTTTTTTTTATTCTTAAGAGAGAGAGAGAGCACAAGCAGGGGAGGGACAGAGGGAGACAGGGACACAAAATCTGAAGCAGTTCCAGGCTCTGAGCTGTCAGCACAGAGCCCGACACGGGGCTTAAACTCACAAGCCATGAGATCATTACCTGAACCAAAGTCGAGCGCTTTACTGACTGAGCCACTCAGGAACCCCTATATATACACACAGTTTTTAACAAGTCAGAGTCAACAAAACTCAAGGGAAACTGGTCTCTTCTTTCTCCATTCACATTTCCTACTTTTTCAGAAACAACCATTGGGAATTCTTTTAGTTTTTTGGTATTTATCTCCATATCTCTCCAATAAAATACCTATTTTCTAGTTCTTTATGAATTTTAGGTGTATCACCTTCACATTCTGGCAGATGAAAGCTTCACTCTTCTTCACTGCCCTGGCCTGTACCTCAAATGAGTATACTTTTCCCCCAATTTCCAACTATAGTTATAATTGTGTTTAGATTAATAATCTTTATGTTTTTGTAACTAAGTAAATGTTATTCAATTGAGCTGTGCTGTTTGCACTGACTACTCTTCTTTCTGGCTCAACTTTTCCCCTTTGTGAGTAATAATTGCCTAATTTTGTGCTTTGTTTACTTTTGTGAGTACTTAGTCCTTGACTCTTTCTCCTTCGGGTAAAATGTATTTCAGTATTTCAGGTACTTTCATAATTTCATTTTCTTAGTCATCTTTTATTGGAATATTATTGGAATATATTTTATTGGAATATTGGAGTATTGAACCCAGAATGATTGCTTTCTGTATGAACGCACAGTGTCATATTGAGGGAGGGAGACCATCTTCCTGTCTTCATTTCTCTTTTGTGTTAGAGACTTTCTGTTTCCTATTTCTCTCTCTCTCTTTTGGGTTATCTTTGATCTTGCTGGAATACCTCCAGTTATTTCCTAATAAGGCATGTATGGAATGGAAATTTCTCGAAGTTTTGATTTTCTGCAAATTTTAGTAGAAGACCTGCACATGTGTGATAGTTTGGTTCAGGTGGAAATTTTTTTTTATTTTTTTTAAAGCGTGTTTATTTTGAAGGAGAGAGAAAGCACAAGCCATGGGGCATGGGGGGACAGAGAGAAGGGAGAGAGAGAGAGAATCCCAAGCAGGCTCTGCTTGTCAGCAAAGCACATCCCAATGTGGAGCTCAGTGCCATCAACTATGAGATCATGACCTGAGCCAAAATTAAGAGTCAGAGGCTCACCTGATTGAGCCACTCAGGTGCCCCTGGAAATAACTCTTATTAGAATTTTTAGGTTATTTATCCATTCTTTTTCACGTTGTAGTGTTGAGCCAATTCTGATTCCCAATTTTCCTATGCAACCTTTTCTTTGTTTTGAGGTTTCTTCATTATTTCTTTGATGCTATTTCTCTCTTAGATTTTCTCTCATCTCTCATTTTAGAACTGCTATTAATTGTGGCATCTCTTGGTGTATTTCTCTAATTGTATTTTTTCTCTGTTTTTCAACTCTCAGTTTTTTCCTGTGTTCTGGGAGATTACCTCGAGTATAATATCTTCCACCTTCTCAGTTGAATGTTTAATTTCTTTTGAGTTTTAAATTTCTAAGATCATATTTTTGCTGGAAGTTTTTTTCTGTCTGTAAAGCCTTTATTTTACCCAAGTTGCTTGCCCTTCCTCCCTCCCTTCCTTCCTTCCTTCCTTCCTTCCTTCCTTCCTTCCTTCCTTCCTTCCTTTTTTCAGGGTTGTCTCAAATGTGTTTTCAACTTGCCTGTCTGTTTATATTTAAGAGTGGCTGATATGTTACCCGTGATGCAAAACAAACCTTTGGGCTTCCGCTGCTATGAACCAAATCACTTGGCTACATGGAGTGACAGGGGAGCTTAGGTTCAAACTCTTAACCTTTTCATCGTTACCCCCCTCTTCTGTGGATAGTGGTTTCGTCAACTTCTTAACCATTTGGAGACTGTAATGTAAGCTCTGCTGCTTCCTACTCTCCCATCCTGCTGGTTTAGTAGTCATTTTTGTCAAGTCTTCTAAGTCCATTACCCACTTACTTATCTGAAATTAGGCTGTCCAAGTATGGTTGCATTCATTTATTCCCATCATTTTCTTAGACCTTGTAGGTTTTTGGGGTGTGTGTGTGTGTGTGTGTGTCTACTTTCCTGTAATTCTGGAAATGCTTCAGGTGGGATTATAGTTAAATGAATGTGGGCATATATACATACCAATCTATGATCTTTAACTGTAAGACTTGTCTATTTTGAGTCTGATTATAAGTACTTTCCTCATTCTGTGAACCAACCAATTCCCAACTAGTCAATTTTTTTTTCTGTTGAAGGCAACCAGAGCTGGTTTCTATCATTGGTAAACAAGAACCTTGACTGATAGACAAATCCTTGCATTTTTACACCTACCAAAGAGGTCATATTATTTTATGATAAGTATAATTTCACTTACTATTGCCAGAGTTTAAATTCCTAGACTATAATACCTAGAGTTTATATGTCACTTAGTAAAGTGTGTGTGTGTGTGTGTGTGTGTATACATAATTATATTTCTCTGTTTATTGAGATTTAAATGTAAGAGTTCTTCCAGATACAGCTTAGAGGAATATATCACATTTCTTTTTTGTTTTGCTATCACTACAATGTTGGTCAAATTAATTATAGAAAAGTTTGATATCTGTAATCAAGATTAAAATTTTTAAACTGACAATAATCATAGCCATGAAAATAATAAAACAGCAAACTACTCGATACTAACTATTGACCTTATTTAATAATTTACTTATTAGCACAGGAAAAAAAAACTACTAAGGACATTTTGAAAATTGTTTAATAATGTTAAATTTGTAACAAGTGTTTTTAAATAAGTGGCAGTTGTGAAACTGCTATCCTTTATGAGCTCAAAAATTATGGTACCCAGTGGGTCAGGCTAGGAGAGATGCTTCTTACATAGTAGAATATGAATTTTAAAAGTCACTGAGTTTAGCCTCACATCATTGAAATAATGTTAGAAAGTTCCTATCAAATATCTAGGTGTCAAGAGATTTTAATAATGGTAACCATAGCTCTATCTTGGGAGACGATTAGACGTTTTTCAGTTCATTTTACTTAATTTCAGAATAAATGCTTTTAGTATTTGCAACCTCCGTTAACAGGTACAGACTTCCAGTTATAAAATAAATAAGTCATGAGAATGAAAAGTACAACACAGGGAATACCGTCGGTAAGACTGCAATAACTTTGTAGAGTGACAGATGGTAAAGACACTTGCTGTGGTAAGCATTTAGTAATGTATATAGTTGTCAAATCATTATTTAGTACACCTGAAACTAATATTATGTCAGCTATAAACATTTTTTAAAAATGGAAATTAAAAAAAGAGAGACAATTGGAGATTGCAATATGCCTGGGATTGAAGGTGGGGAGTATTAGCTTCTCTATGTCTGTCAGCCCACTTCCCACACAGCTCCCCACAAAAGTGTAAGCACAGCTTCCATGTAAGTCTTCTAGCCCCAGACTCCTTCAAATAGCTTGTCATCACTAATTTAGAGAAACTCTGAAGTTACCTGTCTTTTGTACAAGGTCCTAACATGTGACTTTGTTTGCTGTTTTCCCATGCTTGCATCCAGCTTATACATTTTTGATAGAAATAGCACAGGAATGATTATGTGTCCTCATCAGCTTATTGTTGTATTAGGAGGCACATGATACTGTGTTCTCTCATTAATGGGGTGAAGGAAGTGTGAATTTTGATCATTAGGAAAGATGGGATCTCCTGGGTGTCTCCATTGTAAAGTTATTTTTTTCCCTTTGTAATCATTAACTATTTGGAGGATGTAATTTGAGACTATGTAAATATTCTGTTTTTCAAACTTTTATTCAGTAGTTTAAGAATCCATTGATAATTCTCAGTTAAATAAATTTTTCGTAACAAAAATCATATGATTTCACTCCTATGAGGACTTTAAGAGACAAAACAGATGAACATAAGGGAAGGGAAACAAAAGTAATATAAAAACAGGGAGGGGGACAAAACAGAACAGACTCATAAATATGGGGAACAAACTGAGGGTTTCTGGAAGGGTTGTGGGAGGGGGGATGGGCTAAATGGGTAAGGGGCATTAAGGAATCTACTCCTGAAATCATTGTTGCACTATATGCTAAATAATTTGGATGTAAATTTTAAAAAATAAAAAAAAAATATTAAAAAATAAATAAATAAATAAAATTAACTGCTTTTGTGCTAAAAGATAAAAATGTGTCTTAGAAAATAATAAAAAACCAATAATAAATAAATAAATAAATAAATAAATAAATAAATAAATAAATAAATAAATTTTTACCATGGTGTTTGCAAAATAATGTTTTTCTAACTCTGTATTTCCTTCTAGATTTTTAGCTGACATGCCAACTATGTGAACAAGTATTTTCTTCATACATATCTGTATCTGTCGTTAGTCTTGATGTCTGAAGGGAATCCTACATGAGAACTTACCAACATATAAATGTTTTATTTTTGTATGTCTTGCAAAAGCTTTCAAGTCTTCACTAGTATATGCCTGTTATGTGGCCACAAAAACTTTGAAACCTCAAATTCCCTGTTTTTGCTCCTGGCTTCTAACACAGGTCCTCCAGCCACCCACACCGCTCAAATTCCCCTCAAGTATTTCTGGAAGTCGTGGGGGTAAGGGATTAGGATTTAATGACATGCTTATACACCCATCTACCAGTGATAGTCACTGTGTGTTGCCCACCAACCTTGTTACCATTTTTCAGTCCCAGCAACCTTCTGAAATTGTCCTCTCTTCACAAAATCATGTGTGGGAACTGGGTATGTTGATGATTACCAAGTTTAAACTAATGCGTAGGCCCAAAACATTCTTAAAATGCTAGCTCCGTGTCAGGATCCATGCAGAAGGGGGAGAAACAGCCCTTTCCCCAGTCTTTGGTCGCAAATAGCAGTGCTGTGGCTCACAGACTCATATTTCTCCTAATAAAAATATATATGTATATATATATATTTATTATTATAATTATATAATTATTATATAAATATTATATATTATAATTATATAATTATAATTATTATAAATAAATAAATAAATATGTATTTATTTATTTCAGCTTAAATATAATATTTCAGCTTCTGGCCCCAAATCCTTTCTATGCAGGAACTGGAAACTTACCTGAGAGACTGGAGAGAGGACAGACACCATTCTTTTCCTTTCATTAGTTTCCAAACTTTCCTCTGAGGGTCCTGTGCCTATACAGGCAAAGAAACAAGTCATAGATTCCCTGACATAAGAGTTCTCAGCAGTGATACCATTGACATTTGAGGCTGGATAATTCATTGTTTTGAGGGGCTGTCCAGTACATTGTAAGATGTTCAGCATCCCTGGCCTCTATGCACAAATGCCGGGAGCACCCCTCCCGAGTCTCAATAACCAAAAATATCTCCTGACATATTCAAATGTTCTTGGTAGAGGTGGGGTTGGGGATGGGGACAAAATCCCCCCAAGTTGAGAACCAATGTTCGTAAGCCATTCTCTACCATGTGTATCAATTTTCAAAGATACTTAAGAATCTGGGCTCACTTATGCCATGGACAGGCACCCTCTCCTCCCATTGGGTAGCCATGGGAGTCAGCACTTTCTCATTCTGTTCCTTGTTGGTCTTGAGTTTTCTTCCCCTTTTTCTTTAATCATGTGCTAAATTATCAATCCATCTCTTTACATCTAGACTTATCTCAGACTCTTTTATATAAGTGGCAAAGAAAAGGAAAAGAAAGACCCTAACATCTGCTGCTTTCCTTCTTCATTCTCTTTGTCTCCCCACCCCCATCCCAGTGCAGTTACCCTGTTTCAGCTTCATCTCACAGGCAAATCCCCAGGCTGACTCACCTGATTTACATTCCCAGTGGTCATACACCCAAAGATACACCATTAGTGTCTATGAGTGCCCACGTTCACTTTTATCATTCTCTATAGCACCTTGAAGAGGGAGGCAAAGGGCCAGGTGCTTGTTGCCATACCTGTTGCTTGTTCCTCTTTTTATTTCTTTGATAGGAATAAAAATATCAAAGGAAGTTAGTGTATGCATGGCAAAGAGTCTTTACAGCCCTGGGTGGGAATCCCAGCTAAAATTACCAGCTATGTTACCTCAAGCAAGTTACTTTACTTTTCTGTGCTTTCTCACCTGTAGAAATGATAAACCCTGCCTCATAGGGTTGTTGTGAGTGTTCAACTCTTTATTAAATCTAATATTGAGCACTTATGTGTCTATCAGTAATTATATCTCTGTCTACATATATCCATATATATACATCTCTATCATATTCTTATTTCTGTATCTCTCAATGATAAATTCTCAATTCATAGTTTTATAATAACAATAATAGTGGATAACCAGCATTTGCTGTAACTGTACAAACACTATTCCTTTTCTCATGCTTTTTTTTTTTTTTTGTAGAAAACTTCATTGAATTAGCTTCTAAAAAAGGGAAATAGGAATCTGAGTTTTATTTCAGAAGACCTAGGGTTATTCTCCTTGAGATTTCTCAAAGTATTAGGCATGTTTCTGTTACATTAGTACAAGTACATCATAGAGATGCAAACACTTGGTTATAGCCATTTCTTTCATACTAGCAAAGTGTTTGAATCAGTGCTTCTAGAAACTTGAGCTTAAAAGTTGGGTAGATATAATTATTGATAGATATGTATTTGTTGCCATTTTAGTACTTGTTTTGTCATTGTTTCTGAAGATTTTCTCTGATCCTTTCTTGCCTTCATCACTTTTGTCTTTCCTTTGCACTCATAGAGTCCCCTTTAATATTATGTGGTATATACATGCAATGAAATGTTACCCAGCTATAAAAAAAAAATGAAACCCTGCCATTTGCAATGACATGGGTGGAGCTAGAGAGTATTATGCTAAGCAGAATAAGTCAGAGAAAGACAAATACCATATGATTTTATTCATGTGGAATTTACAAAATGAGCAAAGGGCAAGAAAAAGAGAGGCAAACCAAGAAACAGACTCTTAACTATAGAGAACAAACTGATGGTTACCAGAGGGGAGGTAGGTGGGGGGATGGGTGAAATAGTTGATGGGGATTAAGGAAGGCACTTGTTGTGTTGAGCACCAGCTGATATATAGAAGTGGTGAATCACTAAATCCTACAACTGAAACTAATATCACACTGTATGTTAACTAACTGTAATTTAAATTTTAAAACTTTAAAAAAAATTTTTAAAATCTGTGCATGTAAAATCATGTTTCACTTGGTGGGAACGTATGATTTCTTCTATTGCTATGTTAAGTTCTCTGTGAATCACTTTGGAGTCTGCTTTTGGCAGTGTTCTCTGAATGCCTGCAAACTGTTTTGGGTATTAGTTAAGTATAATGAATGGTTTATGAGTACCAGTATTGGAACCTAATTGCCTGGGTTGGAATCCTGATTCTCCAGTCACTTGACATGACCTTGAACATTTCACTTAACTTTCTGTTCATCAGTTTCCTCATCTGTAAAGCAGAGTTAGTAATCATATCTGTCTCATAAGGTGTTTGTAAATATTAAGTTAATGAGGAGCCCTTAGAATATAGGAAATGCTCATTAATTATACTATTTTATTTACTTAGAGAAATATTGCTATGACAGAAATCAAACTTTATACATATTGTGCGTGCAGTTTGCATATATTTTGTAATATATACATTATTTATAATAAATTTATATCTCACAAAAATAAAATTTAAACTTGTTTTCTACCTTTCTGAATGGGATACAGTAGCACTATGAATAAGAAAGAAAAATACATTTCCCTAGATGTCTGTGGATAAGCAATATCTAAGAAAAACTTGTGTGATGTCTTTGACTAACCTACTTTTAATTATTCTAACTGGAAAACTAATAGATTTCTCTGCTCTATAATTCAACATGCATTTGATTAATCAACAAAAAGCCTCCAGTATAAAATGTCTGTAAACATCATCAAGTACTAGATAAACACCCAATGTGACAGACATCTCATATTATTGCTAAATACAATAAAAATTAGTGGGACTTAATGTCAAAAGAGAAGGCAAAATATGACACAATTAGTGTTTGTTATCAGTGTTGTGTAAAACTTATTGACACAGCATGCAAAATAAATTGCTTTTCCTCCCTTCTTCTTAAAGTATCTGCTACTCATTTTATATTCAGGGCATGAATTTTTGCATCTCAAAAAATCTACAGCACCATAGTTGAATTTTTGAGAATAGTACTATTCACCTGAGATGAGAATTTGGATCAGGAATACTTTTATTACATTGTAAAAATTATTTTTTTTCCGTTTTGATACTCTTACATGTTTTGTTACCTTGCTTTCTTAACATCTGTGAATAAATGTCAGCAGATAACCATGGAACATAGGGACATTATTTTTGCTATATACTGTAGGAAGGTTCTGTCCCACTTCCTGGAAATGATAGAAATTAGATAACTCTCTAGCAAGTGATCATTTCAACAATATTCTTTGCAAATGTTAACTACCTATAGTCAAAACATGAGCAAAAAGGAAATCATTATTTTAAATGTTATTGGAAGAAAATAATACACTGATATACTTAATGGATGGAATTATATGGAAAGTAGGATATTTTCTATGTGTTTTTAAATTAATAGATTTTTTTACAGAAGTTTTAAGTTTATAGGAAAATAAGTGGTGAATAGAGAGTAAGTATACTCCCCCCATTTCCCCTTATTAGCATTTTGCATTAGTATGGTCCATTTGTTATAATCGATGAACCAAAACTGATATATTACTAACTAAGGTCCATATATTTGGGCTCACTCTTTTTGTGGTGCATTTTATTAATTTTAACAAGTATATACAGGTGTATATCCATCATTATCATATCCTATGGAATGGTTTTACTGCCATAAAAATCCCTTGTGGTCCACCTGTTAACCCCACCCCCCTTCCTTCCTCCTCCTAAATTCCCAAAACCACAGTTTTACTGTCTATAGTTTTGTCTTTTCCAGGATGTCATGTCTTAGAGTACATAGCCTTTTCAGATTGGCTTCTTTCACTTATATGTATTTAGGTTTCTTCCATGTCTTCTCATGGTTTGATATCTTAACTCTTTTTAGTGTCGATTAACATTACAATATATGAATTTCATAATTTGTACATTCATCTGTACATCTTAGTTGCTTTCCAAGTTTGTAAAATTATGAATAAAGCTGCTTGTGTAGACGTAAGTTTTCAACATTTTAGAGTGGATATCAAGGAGTGTGATTACTGGATCATATGGCATAAGTATGTTTAGTTTTGTAAGAAACCATCAAACTGTCTTCCAAAGTGGTTGCACTGTTTTACATTTCCAGCAGTAATTAATGAGAGTTCCTAATGTTCCATATCCTCACCAGTATTTGGTGCTTTCTGTGTTCTGGATTTTGACCATCCTAACAGGTATATGGTGGTATATCATTGTGTTAATTATCTTTTGTATTCTTATTTTTTTTTATAAATTACTTTTATGAAAAAAACAGTGTTTTCATTTAGTAGCAGTAGAGTTACATAAAAGCCATGCATAGAGATGCACCAGCCACACATACAGATACTACTTCTTTGTAGGACAGTGCTAAGTGGAGGAAATTCATAAAAACACACGGCCTTCTAAATCTTGATTCAATAGGTATAAACAGCTAGGAAAATAGATAATTTGACTTCAAAGAGGCTAAGTCTGAGATAAGAAGGATTTTTTAAATTGTTATTTTCTTTGAGAGTCACGTTTAGTATCAAAGTTGGAATACCTTGGGTGTTAAGACCTGATTCATTTTAAATTTCTCATGGTCCTAAAGTCATTATCTTTTAATCACAGTGTGTCACTGGAATTCAGATTAAATTTGAACATACAAATAGGAGAGAATAGGCAAATCATTAAACTGAGTAAATAAACCAAAGCATCCAGTAAGACTGTTTAGAATTTTAATACCCAACAAATAGAATACTGAATGTAAGGACAATTCAGGCCCTGCTTTCAATTGACAACTGCCTGGCTCTGGATAGTTAAAATGAATTGTCTCACGCAGGGCTAGGAATTCAGGCTTGTCTTAACCTGTGGTTCACTAATGGGTAAACAAACTGAAGGTAAGCCCCACTCACAGAATTTCTTTAGGGTAGGAGTTGAGAAATGATAATACCAGTAAGTTGAATTTGACTATCCTAGTAGCATCTCCCAAGCATTTTCACATTAGTGTTCAAAATTTTTTTCTTCTTAGCTCATTCTGTATATATTTGCTGGACAGTATTGCTCACTGGGACTTCAAGAATCAGGCACCACATGTATGCTGATGGTCCTTTCTACTGAGCTCCCAGACACACACCTTTCATTCATTCATTGATCTGTTGATTGACCAGTGGAGAAACTCATTCAATCACATGTCAATTAATAGTCAGGTAGATCAACATATCAACTATGAGGTTTTGCACAATTTATTAAGTCTCTCTGAATCTATTTTCTTACCTACTTTGTAGGTATAATAGTACATGCCACTGAGCATCACAGAGTTATTGTTTTTATTTATTTATTGCTAAATAAAACAGTATTTGTAATTTTTGTGTCTCAATTATTACCACTTCCTTAGTACAGAATATCTCCATTTCTTTCCTGAACTATTATGATAGTTTAGGAACTATTACAGGAACTATCATAGGAACTAAAGATGAGTTTCTTTGCCTTTGTATATTTCCCCATTTATATAAATTCTCTGCCTGTTGATATATAGTTTCCACGCTTCCACCAGTGGTGGTTGGGGCTAGGGAAGCAGAGGCCAAGAGAGAAATGCAAAGTTCACCTGTGGAGGGAGACTGGAGGCACTACAAAAGACCTGCATGAAAACTGTGCAGAGCTAAGACCCTACTCATGCTTCAGAAATGTGTTAATAAGCCCTCCCCACCCCCAACCTACTCCTGTACTTACAGGTGCCATTAAGGATGGGAAAATTGAATGAGGGACCCTTTGAAAACTTACAGCATTTTCCTGAAAGGAATCTTTTAAGCCAGGAGGACACAATTTAACTAGAATGGGGTGGAAATATCATTAGTTGAAAACTTCCTATTTCTCTAATACTTAATAAAGTATCCAGAAGAAGATAAATTAGTTGAGGAAATGTGAAGAAGTAGACTTCATTTTCACATTGTATATGATGTTTGTAAATTTGTACCCCTGCAATAGAGACATAGAGCGGTATCTCATGGAATTATGGTCCTGCTATTTTCTAGGCAGTGGAACTTTGCCAAACTCTTCTGACGATTGTTTCTTAGAAATATTAATATTTTACATACTGTCCTATTAAAAATAGGTTATCTATAAATGTAGAGTATGCTAGCATGATAAGAGTTTCCCTTGACATTCGATAGAGAATTTGATAAGACAACCATGTTAGACAACACAAATCTGTCTGGCTTTCAGCTTTCCACACAAGAAGATAGTGATAAAATTCCTTCAAAATCTTTAGGGAAATGAAACATGACATATTCTAGAGTTTATAATTAACCAAATGGACATTCAAGTATAAAGGCAGCTAAGAGTTTTGATTATGCAAAGCTTTCTCAAAGAAGCGAGATGTTAGATTTCACCCAAAGATGAATGAAGAGACTGTGGCCAGAGGACTTGGGATGGCCAGCTAATCCATTCAACTGTAGGTCAAAGGTTAATAATGTGGGAATCATGGTAAAAGAAAAGAATTGTAGGATATAAAAAGTTAGTTCCAGCCTCAGCTCTTTTTCTTTTTCTTTCTCTACTTCTTTATTATAATCAAGGCCCTTTCCATACTAAAATTCTTGAAATCAGTGATGGTTTTACCATGGAGCTTTTACATAAACTCTTCACTCTGCCTGGGACAAGCTCACCTGAGTTCCTTCACATATCCAACCCTACCCAGCCACTTATTGTTTTCTTGTTCCACATCTGTTCGTCCTAAAGATTCAGTTTCATCATCACTGTCTTCACAAATTTCCCCCATCACCTTCCTCTTTTGTGCTCTTGTGCTGTGTCACTCTCCATACCCATCAAACTGCATGAGAAATTTCCTGTTTCTAACCATTCTCTCCAGTCGCTGCACGTCTAAAAGACTTAGTTTTGTGCTTGTAGAAACAGGATCTGTCTGCTCATTTGTTTTTAATTCTTAGCATCTCTCACGGTGCCTCATGCATGGTAAGCAATAAACAAATTGATGTACATCAGGATGTGAATATGGTTTTAAGTCCTTCTTTTTGCTTCCCCTTGTCCTGTAATTATACACACTTAAACTCTATTAAAATATTATGCAAAATATTTTGATAAATATGTTAGGTAATATTAGGTAACACAATTCACACTCTGTTTCGACTTGCCCAGATCAAGATTTTAGGTAAAAACAATGAATACTTTTTTGGTCATTAAACGATGCCATTTCAAGTGATGGTTTTATGCCATCAAAGATGAATTTTAACATGTGTATTTGCATAGCATACCATTAACTTGATTTATTATGAAATAGCAAACTTACTTACTTTGACCAGACACCATGCTGTCAGTAATGTGACAATAATGATACTCGTTTCCCCCCAGTGACTGAGATTAACAATACCAATTTGCTAAGTTAATGCTTGTGTGGATATTGTCAATAAATAATTGAGTGAATCACTTGGATAAATAAAAGGCAGACTTTGATATTAGGACTACTGAACTGAAGAGTTCAAGTTTGGCCAAATAAGCTACATTTCCAAACTATATATGTGTGAAATACAATTATTTACTCTTTTATAAAACAAGTATATTTTTATTGCATATTGAAAACATTGCACATAAAATATCAAAATATCAGAATAAAAGATGGAATCAAATTACAGAATATTGTTATCCAAATGGATCTTTTAGGAAGGAGTCATCATCTTTCCATAACTGTTATTACAAAGGTTTTCACCTGAAGAACTTCTAGTATTATTATATCTTGAATTACTAAATTCACTTTAATGAATTATTTCTCGAACAATATAATGATACAGTTAAACATATTTTATCTTTTGAAGCCTAGAAACATGATGCAAATGAAGGGAGAATAACATGTCAGGGACATTTAGTTGTCATTTTACTTCCTTTAAAATTAGAGGTAAACCTACAGATAGAACTTATTTTTTCTACCTCTCTTCTCCAATTTTTTATTTCACAATTAAAAATAAACTGGCTTCAGGGCGCCCGGGTGGTTTACTCAGTTGAGTATCCAACTTTGGCTCAGGTCATGACCTCGCAGTTCATAAGTTTGAGCCTTGTGTTGGGCTCTGTGCTGACAGCTCAGAGCCTGGAGCCTGCTTCAGATTCTGTGTCTCCCTCTCTCTGACACTCCCATACTTGTGCTCACACGCTCTCTCTCTGTCTCTCTCAAAAATAGACATTAAAAATGAAAAAAAACCCTAATTTCAATGACTGTATGTTAAAACTAAATTGGGGCGCCTGGGTGGCGCAGTCGGTTAAGCGTCCGACTTCAGCCAGGTCACGATCTCGCGGTCCGTGAGTTCGAGCCCCGCATCAGGCTCTGGGCTGATGGCTCGGAGCCTGGAGCCTGTTTCCGATTCTGTGTCTCCCTCTCTCTCTGCCCCTCACCCGTTCATGCTCTGTCTCTCTCTGTCCCAAAAAATAAATTAAAAACGTTGAAAAAAAAATTTAAAAACTAAATAAGGAACAATTTGCTCTTATATATGCTAACTGCATTCAAATTTTGGATAAAATCTTGTCCTTTTCTTTGGGATTCATTGTTGTATTTAGAAAAGGATATTAAACAGTCCAGTATATTAGTCACTTAATCACTATTTAAACCCAGTATATAGTTAGTTTAGTTTCATTTTTGAGAAAAATACACAGATATTGAAGAAATATTTTAAACATGGAAATGTATGAGTGTTTTACATTAGAGATTACCAAACTTTTCTCTCTTCTTTTGTAATTGGAACTGATAATCAGGAGTTTCATCCACATTGTGAGTTACTCTAATCAAGAGCCAAGAAACATTCAGCCTGGAGCATAGGTCTCCCATGGGGAGTATGTGTGGTGTGAAATAAATGGATCATCTTGCAATGCCCGGGATGTGATGTAAAGGGACTATGATTGAAACTAGGATATTTCTAGGATTTATATGGTCAACATTCCACTGTTTACAAAGTTTATCTAAAGTATGCATAGAGGCACCTTAATGTCTAGGGTTTCTGAATGAATCTAACAGAATCAGTAGTGCCCCCCACCCCCCACTGCCCCCCAAATACATAGCAGGGCAACTATTTAGCTGTGAATATCTATAAACATTGATGGTTGCATGTCTTTGTCAATGGACATTTGCATAAATAACACATGGGACTATTTATTTACATTGAGTATAATGACATGTAGCTGCTGTAGATTTTCCTTTTTTTTTTTTTTTTTAGTAGAATGCTGTGAAGGAGACACTTGCTTATGGTTGGAAGAAATTTTTTGTTAACTTAACTTGGAATGAGAGGTGAAACTCCCACAGAGCATACTCACTTAACAATAGGCTGTCCTTTAAGGAAGAAGAGGTATTCCATTAATTACAGCACATTTGTTTTGCTAGGCAGTGATATGAATGTGATATGTAAATATGGGACAAGAAAATTAGTACTTGGGGTAGCAGGGTATGTGACAAAGGAAGTTGAGATACCTGCCTTATCAGATGATGACTACTGAGGTGGGTTTTGTATGGGGTTTGCTCTGTCTTGGTAACCTCTTTTCTATGTCACCCTGTGAAATCTTTGATCTCTTTTACATTATTCCATAATGATTTTTGTGAGGAGATGACGTGGAAGATTTGTGAAGAACTGCTTCTTAGGCTAGTGATAAATGATAATAGAATACGAGTGGAGGTTGTTGGGTATCTGGCTCATAGGTATACAGGTTCTCACTCGAGAATAAAATTGTTATCCCTACAATTTATCTTAGAGACGATGTCCTTGGAAGTATTTTTTTTTACCGGGAAGTTTATTTTGGGTGCATATTGTATTTCTACCTGTTCCTGGTACATGTGTGTATATGTGTATACATTTCTCTAAAACACATATGTATAATGCACCTTGATTCTCTTACTCTTGACTAAGACACACCATGCACCATGCTCTGTGCAAGAAACACACACACACACACACACACACACACACACACACATATTCTTTAAGTCCTTCAGATATGTTCTTTTGAGTAAAAAGAACCAGAAACATTTTGTGTCTGAAAAATATGTACTATGTGGAACCAGAGTTTATGTCTTAACCATTCCTGACTTCACATACATAGTTTTAGGTTTTATATTTTATTTAAGTTTATTTATTTATTTTGAGAAAGAGTGGGTGTGCAAGTGGGGGAGTGGGAGGGGCAGAGAGAGAGAGAGGGAGAGAGAATCCCAAGCAGGATCCACACTGTCAGCACCGAGCCCACTGTGGGGCTCAGTATCACAAACCATGAGATCAAAGTCAAACCTGAGCCAAAACCAGGAGTCAGATGCTTAACTGACTGAGCCACCAAGGTGCCCCTAGGTTTTATATTTTAAAAGTATACTTCAATTTTGATTGGGATTGCATTGAATCTATAGATCAATTCAAGGAGAACGAATATCTTAATACCGGTCTTCTAACCCATGGACAGCATATAACTCTTATTTAGATATTTAAAAATTCTTTCAATAGTGTTTTAGTTTTCAGTACTTAGAGCTTTCACGTATATTATAATATTTATCCTTAATATTTTTGAGGCCATCATTGACCTTTTTTTGATTTAAAAAATTATTTTTAATGTTTATTTATTCTTGAGAGAGAGAGAGAGAGTGCGCACAAGTGGAAGAGGGGCAGGGAGAGAGGAAGACACAGAATCTGAAACAGGCTCCAGGCTCCAGACTGTCAGCAAAAAGTCCAACGTGGGGCTCGAACTTGAACTCACAAACCATGAGATCATGACCTGAGCCGAGGTTGGAAGCCCAAATGAATGAGCCACCCAGGCACTCCTCTGATTGGAATTTCTTATTGTTTGTTGCAGTACATAAAAATATAGTTGCAGTTCAACATGTTGGTTGAATTCATTACATTTTCTGTATAGATGATCATGTTGTCTGTGAACAAAGCCTGTTTTATGTCCTTTTTTTTCTCATTTTGCTTTATTTTATTTTATTTTCTATGTTATTGCACTGGCTAGAACCTCTAGTGCAATGTTGAATGGCAGTAGAGTAGAAATTCTTTTCTTGTGCCTGATCTTAGGGGAAACCATAGAATTTTATAGAATTCCTTTCCAGATACAGACCATTCCCTTGTATTCCTAATTTGCTGGGCTTTTTCTTTTTCTAAATCAGGAATGGATTTGAGATGTTGTCAAATACTTTTTGTATGCTTGTAGGGATGGTCATATGTTTTGTTTGGATTCCTTTCTCTTTTTTTGGTTTTCTTTCTTTCTTTTTTTTTTTTTTTTTTAGTTAATATAGTAAATTACATTCATTGATTTCCCAAAGTTAAATTTAATGTGTGTTCTCAGGATAAATACCACTTGGTTATGATATCTTTTTGTATAGTGTTACATCAAATTGCTAAAATTTTATTTAGGATTTTTACGTCTATATTCAGGAGGGATATTGGTCTCTCATCTTACTTGTTGTCTTTGGGTTTGGTATTAGAGCAATGTTGATCTGATAAAATGTACTAGGAATTACTCTCTTCTGTTTAATTTTCTGGAAAAAAATTGTATAGACTTGGTAATATTTCCTCCTTATATAAATAAAGACATATTAGCGTGGAGTTCTCTGTTTGGGAAGGTTTTAACACTACAACTTGAATTTCTTCAGTAGATAAAAGACTATTTAGCAGTTTCTCCTTGAGAGAATATCGATAACTTGCGTCTTTCAAAGAATGTGTCCATTTCATTCAAGTTGTTAATACTTATTATCCTTCTAATAATGTCTTTAGAATCAGAAAGCTGTCACCTCTCTCATTTCTGGTATTGGTAATTGGTATCTTACTTTTCCCTTATCCTCTGATCAGTGTCTCTGGGGGTTTACCAATGTTACTGATCTTAAAGAACCAGCTTTTAATTTCATTGATTTTCTCTGTTGTTTTTCTATTTTTATTTCATTGATTTCCACTATCGTTATTATTTTCTTTCTTCTCATTTTGGTCATCATTTGCTCTTATTTTTATTATATCTTAAGGTATAAAATGAGGTCACTCATGTGAGATCTTTCTTCTTTCTGAATATAAGGGTTTGTTGCTATAAGGTTTCCTCTAAGCACAACTTTGGTGGCATTCCACAAATTGTGACATATTGTGTATTATTTTTATTCACTTGAAAGTATTTTCTAATTGCCTTTTGAGTATCTTTCTGACCTTTGGTTATTTAAAGTGTGTCATTTAATTTCCAAATATTTGGATATCTTCCTGGCATCTTTTTGTTACTGATACCTAATTTGTTCCATTTTAGTCAAAGAACATGCTTACTGTTACTTGAGTCTTTTAAAACGTATTATGATTTGCAGTATGAATCAGAATACGCTAGCAAATGTTCCATATTTATGTGGAAAGAATGTGTATTTTGCTGTTTTGACGGAGAAAGTTGACTAAAAGTCAGTTAGGTTGAGTTGTTTGATAATGTTGCTCAAGTATATCTTTGCTGAACTATTCCTACTTTTTCCATCAGTTATTGAGTGATGGTATTGAAATTTCTGACTATAACTGTAGATTTGTCTATTTTGCAGTCCATTTTTGCTTCATGTATTTTGAAGCTTTGTTATTAATACATAAATATTCAGGATTGCCATGACCTTTTTGATGAATTGAACTTCTAATATCCCCAATAACATTCTTTGCTGCAAAATCTACTTTCTTTGCTATTACCATAGCCACTACAACTTTCTTTTGACAGGTGTTAGCATGATGTGATAGCTTCTTTTCTTTCTTTTAGTGCTTTAAAGTTGCCTCACCGCTGTCCTCTTGCTTGTGTTGTTCCTGATGATAAATCTGCAGCCATCTTAGTCTTTCCTTCTCTGTACATAACATTGTTTTATTCTGGTTGCTTTTCTCTTTCTCACTGGTCTTACATAATAGGATTATGAAGACCTTTTGCTATGTTTATTTTTCTTGGGATTTGTCAAGCCCGTTAGAACTTCATTTATTTTTTTTTTTTTTTTACCAATTTTGGAAAATTTTCAGCTATTGTTACCTCAAAACTTTCTTCTGTTCTTTTTTCCCTTGAAGATTCCCAATTACATATAAATTAACCTGCTTGCAGTTGTCCCACAGTTTGCTAAAGTTGTGTATTTTTTTCATTTTTCTTTTCTCTGTTTCAATCTAGATAGTTCTATTACTTTATTTCCATGTTCACTGTTGTTCCCTTTAGGAATGTTTAGTCTGCTCTTAATCCCATCCAATATATATTTTACCTCAAATATTGTAGCTTGCACCTCTAAGAAGTTCAATTTGTTTCTTAAAAAATATTTTTCCATTTCTTTATTTAATGTTTTTAACATAGGGAATGCAATTATAATATTGAAATCTTGTCTGTCAGTTACAATACCTGTGACAATACTGAATCATTTCTGTTTTCTTCCCTCACAATGAGCTATGTTTCCCAGTTTCTTTGCATGCCTAGTGGTCTGATTAGATGGCAGATATTATGAGTTTTAACTTGCTGAGTATGAGATATTTTTATATTCTTACTAATATTCTTGGGCTCTTTTGAGGGGTAAGTTAAATTACTTGGAAACACTGTTATCCTTCCAGGTTTGCTTTATGATTTGTTAAATGTGTCTGAATTAATGCTCATCTAGTACTAGGTATCTCCCACTGTTGATGCAAGACTTTCCTTAGTATACTCCCAATGCATGATGAGTTTTTCCAATCTGTCTGGTGGGAGTGGTGGAAGCAAGTGCAAGCATTGTTTCTATCCCCATGTGAGTGCCAGAAATTTTCCGTTGAATCCCTTCAGATTCATTCTTTTCCAGGTTTTGGGTAATTTCCTTACATAATTTTGTTGATGCATACTCAGCTAAACAGTCAAGACTTTCTGCAGTTCTCTAGTGTTCTCTTTGTGTGCAATGCTTTTCTCTCTGGAACTCTAAATTGTCCTGGTTTTTACAGACTCTAACTCCCATCTCCTTGATTCATTGAGAGCACTAGGTTCTGCCTCATTCCCTCTTTCTTTGCTATAGCCTTGGAATTCTGTCAAGCTGGGGCAGTTAGAGGACTCATCCTGTTTCTTATTTCCGAGGGACCTCCATCTTTCATTACCTCACATCCCTTGTCTTGAAAATTGTTGTTTTAAACCTTTTCTCTTTTGTTGGGGTGGGGGTGTTTCTAATGGGAACATAAGTCTACTTCTGATTTGTTTTTATTGGAAACAGAAGCCCATATTTGGATTTTATATTTCAGACCTTGCATAGGGGTGGAGATAGTCTACAAAAGAGACCTGAGGGCCAAGGGACCTGAGAGCTTCTTACCTTATGCGAATCAAGACTATGATGGGCTGGTTTATTAAACCTTGAAAATATACACTCTTCCTCTGAAATCATTATTAGATTGGATTATATATACCCAAACCCACCTGAGATTGCAAATGGCATAGTTTACTGGTATCACCAAAGGTATTAGAAAGGAAAGGAATTTTCTTTGTTAGTCTGTGGCCTTGGAAAGGTAGTTCAACCCCCTTTATTCCTCCTGGGTAAATTGTCAGATATATTACATTTGAACAGTCCTTCAGAATATATAATGAAGAATGTTGTATAGGTCAAGTACATGTAAGGCTGGCTGACTCCTCCTCTCAGTTCTATTTATTTTATTTTTTGAGTTGCTTTGCTTCTTGTAGAAGCCCCTCGCCTCTAGGGGAACAAATAGACTGTTGATCTTTCCTCTTTGGATACCTAAGATGGTCCTATTCTAAGTATCTAGCCTTCAGTCATTAATGACATAATGAACAGGAATTTATTGAACTCTCTCTCTAAACAGGCAATGCCCTGATCTTTTCAGGTTTTGTTCTTTTCAATGAGTTAACAACAAAACAACAACAACAACAAAAAACAGCATTGTGGACTGTTTTGTTTTTGTTTTTGTTTTTAACTTATACCTATATTCCCTTGCAGAAAGTTTCCAGCCATGGCGTTTTCCTCATTATTTTTATTTCAACAATTTGTTCACTCCCACTGAATGCATGCATGTACATTCGTAGGGAGAAAGACCATGTCCTGTACCTCCTGTCACCTGGCTTTCTATTGTCCCTTAAACCAATTTTAGAGAACTTTCTGCTTCCACAATATAAAAGCCTTCCAATTATCCTATAATCTAAATGTTCCTAACCAAATTTTCATATTTTAAGTTTCATGGTTTCCTATTAGTAATTCAGAGTACAGAAGATTTTATTCCTGTGTTTGAACTTTTGGGTTCATACCTTATCTGGGCAAAGAAAGTTGTCTGCACAGGTTTAAATTACATTTTCTTTTCAGTATATCTAATAGAGAAACCCCATCTTATGTCACATTCAGCATACCACGTGTTAGCTGTACTCTTAAAATGTATTTTCATTGCTTTTTTAATGGATGTCCTATTTGCTTATCAATTGTATTATGAAAGAATATGGGCAGTATTTCTCTGTAGATGTTATTAAATTTTAAAAAATGGGCTTATCTTTGAGGTTTTAAAATATACATTACAAATCTTTTATTGATAGTAGGTATCTAAAAACATTTATTTCATCAAAATGATCTCTCCTTTAGAGGTTTTTATTTTACTCCATGAGATCAAGATCCCAGGAAGACTACCGAAGGCTTTTTAATGAGAGGCAAGATTCAGATATTCTCAAGGGGGGGATGTAAAACAGTTTTAGCTATTAAAAGATAATATCAAAGAGTGCACAAGTGCATAACCTGAAAAATGGATCAATTAGGAACCTATTGTATCCTTGGGAGAAGGAGCACTTCAATTAAAAAATTGAGACCATGGCTATTAATATTATTAAATGAAGACAACAAAAGCTGTGATGCATTTTCATTTACTATTGTAATACCCAAGGGCCAACTGCAGCTAGCATATAGGTCATTTCTTCACGACCACATGAATTCTCAAAAATGTAGAGAATTGGTCACAAAAGAACTTCGCCCTTTTGAAGAGTTTCCTTGATTTGTTTAAAGCTTCGACCTCCCTCCTGCATGATAGATTTATTGACAATTCACTGGAGAAGAATAGAAAGTCTCTTCTAAATGTTAGAATTAGGATGTGATATGAGTATATCTATCAAAAATATATGTATATATATTTTTTCTAAGAGTTTAATAGGTTACAGTGAGACATTGTTAATACTGGACATCAGAAAATTCTGTTAGCTCTATCTTCCAAGTAGATGGATAACCTGATCACTTTGCATCACATCTTCTGTTACCATAGGAGTCCCAGCCATCACCATGCATCCCTGGATTATGCCAATAGCATATGAGCTGGGCGGTCTGCTTTATCCCTGCCCCTTCACAGTCTATTTTCTACCAAGAAGCCTGAGTGATTCTTTTAAAGTCATGTCCAGTAATGTTCTCTCTACTTAAACTTGCAGTAGCTTTCCATTTCAGGCTAAGTAAAAGCAAAAGTTGCTTACGATGACTTTCAAGGCTTTACGTGGTTGTCCATGTTGTTACCCCTCTGGCTGCTTCTAAAACCTCTTCCTCACACTCAGTTGGCACCAGCCACACCAGTTTCCTTGCTCTTCTTTAACATACTAGGCATGGCACCATCTTTGAAGCTTTTGTACTGGCTTTTCCTTCTTCTAGGATGTTCTTCCCGCAAAATATTTCCACTACTGCTGCACTCACTCATGATATTTGAATCTTTGCTGAAATGTCTACCTTCCAAAGAAGATCTGCCTTGGCCACCCTATTTAAAATTGCTGACCTCAGGGCGCCTGTGTGGCTCGCTTGGTTAAGTGTCCAACTCTTGGTTTAAGCCCCAAGTCGGGCTCATGCTGACACTGCGGAGCCTGCTTGGGATTCTTTCTTTCTCTTTCTCTCTCTGCCCCTCCCCTGCTCAGTCGCTGTCCTTCTGTCTGTCTGTCTCTGTCTCAAAATGAATACATAAACATTTAAAAAAAAATTGCTGATCTCATCTACCCCCAGCATTTTAAATTCTGTCTCCTGAACTGTGTTGTGGTTTTTTGGGTTTTTTTTGTTGTTGTTGTTGTTTTGCCATAGCAAATAATAGGTACTTAATTCATATTTTTAAATGAAGTAGATGGATTAATTCATTTCAGTGACACTGCAATCAGTGCTTTGTATATGGGGGAAGAGAAGCCAGGACACAGCTTTACTTTACATTTATAGGACAGACAGTCCTTTATGTAAATCTAATTTCCACATAGAGAAACTCCTTTATGTTGCTTCATTAGCATCATTTTAACCAAATGCATTTATGAATAATGAATGCTTTGTTGTACATCTTAGGTTAGATCATGCATACACAGGATTTGTATTGTGTAAGTAAATTTATTGAATTCATTGGGGTGGGTATGGAGGACCAGATAAAAAATATAGTTCCACCCTTTGCATCTAGTTTTAATTATTTATCTGTCCTTGGGTCAGAATGTGGACTCCATTTCTGTATACGTAAATGAGATGTCCTTCTGCTAGTTTGGATGAGCCATAGAAATTCTTAATATCTTAAAACTTCAATAGCCACTGCTTTTGTATAGAAATGTGGGATGCAGTCATTCCAAAGGAAAGGAAAATGGAATATATATATACCTTTTTTAGCTTATACCTCCATGTTTTAATTAGACCAGACATCAGTTTTAGGAACACATCTAAAGTTTGCTTGAATATTATTTATTTGAATTGATTTGTTGCTTAAAAGGAATTTTTCCTAAAATGCCCTTTGACATGTAATGAAGCCAATGAATACACTTCCATGAAGCAATTTTAAGGTTTGACAATACTTGTGGAAAGTGCTTTTAAAACAAAACGTTGTTTACTAACCTAGAACACTGATGATATTTATCTAATTTGAAAGTTAGAAACATTTCACACCTGTAAAAATATTTACCGACATTGAAGGTAAGTGAATTCTAAAACTTTGTCTTGCCAGCATTATTAATACATGTTTATTTTTCACTCACCCTATTTTAGGAATAAGGGTTGGAGGAACTGAAAGCTATTGCCAAGTTGCTCTTGAAGTCTGTTTTGGAATTTGTTTTATTTTTTCCATTCCAAAACATAATGCTGATTGTAGTAGGTAGTCATACACAATAAAAAAAGTTATATACAAACCGTTTCTTAAAAACACCCAAGTGTAATGGCATCTAATTCTAGCTACGGAAATGCAACTGTGTATGCACAAATAGTTTTACTCTGTCATTATCATTATTACTAGAGCATCTCTGGATCATTACAGAGATCTAGTTGGAGAATTCCAGGTTTGTGCTTTAAAGATCACCTCAGTAATATTTCAATGCCTCGCAGTTCTATTATCGTTTGTTTGAATAGTGGGAATTCTAGTATTTTTAATGCTTTTTTCTTTGATTTATTCAATAATTATTTAGCACAAAGTCAAATCTAGGTATCCTTTAAAATTCCTACATGCTTAACTCAAGTCTCCTCTAGATAGTAGTTTCTTCTTCTTCTTCTTCTTCTTTTTTTTTTTTGCATGTTTTATTGAGAGAGAGAGAGAGAGAGAATGAATGAGCGAACAAGCAGGGGAGGGGTAGAGAGAGAAAGAGAGAGAGAGAAAGACACAGAATCCAAAGCAGGCTCCAGGCTCTGAGCTGTGAGCAGAGAGCCTGACTCAGGGCTTGAACTCATGAACCGTGAAATCACGACCTGAGCCAAAGTCAGACGCTCAACCAACTGAGCCACCCAGGCACCCCTAGGTAGTGGTTTCTTGCTCATAGGTAAGGTCACTTCCAGACCAGAGCTTGTCAATAGAATTTTTTGTGATGAAGACACTGTTCCATATCTGTACTATTCCGTATGGTAGCCACTTGCCACATGAGATTATTGAGCAATTGATATGTGGTTAGTGTGACTGAGGAATTGAACTTTTAATTTTATTTAAATTTAAACAATTTAGATTTAAATTTAGAGAGCCGTATGAGGCTAGTGGCTACCATATTGGCCTTCTTAGGCCAGGGTATTATTTCTTTTTTTTTTTATTCAAAAATTAAGCTTTTTTTAATTTTTATTTTTTTTTCCAATATATGAAATTTATTGTCAAATTGGTTTCCATACAACACCCAGTGCTCATCCCAAAAAGTGCCCTCCTCAATACCCATCACCCACCCTCCCCCCCCACCCCCCATCAACCCTCAGTTTGTTCTCAGTTTTTAAGAGTCTCTTATGCTTTGGCTCTCTCCCACTCTCACCTCTTTTTTTTTTTTTTCCTTCCCCTCTCCCATGGGTTTCTGTTAAGTTTCTCAGGATCCACATAAGAGTGAACACATATGGTATGTGTCTTTCTCTGTATGGCTTATTTCACTTAGCATCACACTCTCCAGTTCCATCCACGTTGCTACAAAGGGCCATATTTCATTCTTTCTCATTGCCACATAGTACTCCATTGTGTATATAAACCACAGTTTTTTTTATCCATTCATCAGTTGATGGACATTCAGGCTCTTTCCATAATTTGGCTATTGTTGACAGTGCTGCTATAAACATTGGGGTACAAGTGCCCCTATGCATCAGTACTCCTGTATCCCTTGGGTAAATTCCTAGCAGTGCTATTGCTGGGTCATAGGGTAGATCTATTTTTAATTTTCTGAGGAACCTCCACACTGCTTTCCAGAGCGGCTGCACCAATTTGCATTCCCACCAACAGTGCAAGAGGGTTCCCGTTTCTCCACATCCTCGCCAGCATCTATAGTCTCCTGATTTGTTCATTTTGGCCACTCTGACTGGCATGAGGTGATATCTAAGTGTAGTTTTGATTTGTATTTCCCTGATGAGGAGCGACGTTGAGCATCTTCTCATGTGCCTGTTGGCCATCTGGATGTCTTCTTTAGAGAAGTGTCTACTCACGTTTTCTACCCATTTCTTCACTGGGTTATTTCTTTTTCAGGTGTGGGGTTTGGTGAGCTCTTTATATATTTTGGATACTAGCCCTTTGTCCAATATGTCATGTGCACATATCTTTTCCCATTCTGTTGGTTGCCTTTTAGTTTTGTTGATTTAGTTTTGCTGTGCAGAAGCTTTTTATCTTCATGAGGTCCCATTAGTTCATTTTTGCTTTTAATTCCCTTGCCTTTGGGGATGTGTCCAAGTAAGAAATTGCTGCGGCTGAGGTCAGAGAGGTCTTTTCCTGCTTTCTCCTCTAGGGTTTTGATGGTTTCCTGTCTCACATTCAGGTCCTTTATCCATTTTGAGTTTACTTTTGTGAATGGTGTGAGAAAGTGGTCTAGTTTCAATCTTCTGCATGTTGCTGTCCAGTTCTCCCAGCACCATTTGTTAAAGAGACTTTTTTCCATTGGATGTTCTTTCCTGCTTTGTCAGAGATTAGTTGGCCATACGTTTGTGGGTCCAGTTCTGGGGTTTCTATTCTATTCCATTGGTCTATGTGTCTGTTTTGTGCCAATACCGTGCTGTCTTGATGATGACAGCTTTGTAGTAGAGGCTAAAGTCTGGGATTGTGATGCCTCCTGCTTTGGTCTTCTTCTTCAAAATTACTTTGGCTATTCGGGGCCTTTTTTGGTTCCATATGAATTTTAGGATTGCTTGTTCTAGCTTCGAGAAGAATGCTGGTGCAATTTTGATTGGGATTGCATTGAATGTGTAGATAGCTTTGGGTAGTATTGACATTTTGACAGTATTCTTCCAACCCATGAGCACGGAATCTTTTTCCATTTCTTTCTATCTTCTTCAATTTCCTTCGTAAGCTTTCTACAGTTTTCAGCATACAGATCTTGTACATCTTTGGTTAGATTTATTCCTAGGTATTTTACGCTTCTTGCTGCAATTGTGAATGGGATCAGTTTTTTTGTCTTTCTGTTGCTTCATCGTTAGTGTATAAGAATGCAACTGATTTCTGTACATTGATTTTTGTATCCTGCAACTTTGCTGAATTCATGTATCAGTTCTAGCAGACTTTTGGTGGAGTCTATCGGATTTTCCATGTATAATATCATGTCATCTGCAAAAAGCGAAACCTTGACTTCATCTTTGCCAATTTTGATGCCTTTGATTTCCTTTTTTTGTCTGATTGCTGATGCTAGAACTTCCAACACTATGTTAAACAACAGCGGTGAGATGGACATCCCTGTCGTGTTCCTGATCTCAGGGAAAAAGCTCTCAGTATTTCCTCATTGAGGATGATATTAGCTGTGGGCTTTTCATAAATGGCTTTTATGATCTTTAAGTATGTTCCTTCTATCCCGACTTTCTCGAGGGTTTTTATTAAGGAAGTTTGCTGAATTTTGTCAAATGCCTTTTCTGCATCGATTGAGAGGATCATATGGTTCTTATCTTTTCTTTTATTAATGTGATGTATCACATTGATTGATTTGCGAATGTTGAACCAGCCCTGCATCCCAGGAATGAATCCCACTTGATCATGGTGAATAATTCTTTTTATATGCTGTTGAATTCGATTTGCTAGTATCTTACTGAGAATTTTTGCATCCATATTCATCAGGGATATTGGCCTGTAGTTCTCTTTTTTTAAGGGGTCTTTGTCTGGTTTAGGAATCAAAGTAATACTGGCTTCATAGAATGAGTCTGGAAGTTTTCCTTCCCTTTCTATTTTCTGGAATAGCTTGAGAAGGATAGGTATTATCTCTGCTTTAAACGTCTGGTAGAACTCCCCTGGGAAGCCATCTGGTCCTGGACTCTTATTTGTTGGGAGATTTTTGATAACTGATTAAATTTCTTCGCTCGTTATGGGTCCATTCAAGCTTTCTTTTCCTCCTGATTGAGTTTTGGAAGCGTGTGGGTGTTTACGAATTTGTCCATTTCTTCCAGGCTGTCCAGTTTGTTGGCATATAATGTTTCATAGTATTCCCTGATAATTGTTTGCATCTCTCAGGGATTGGTTGTAATAATTCCATTTTCATTCATGATTTTATCTCTTTGGGTCATGTCCCTTTTCTTTTTGAGAAGCATGACTAGAGGTTTATCAATTTTGTTTATTTTTTCAAAAAACCAACTCTTGGTTTCGTTGATCTGCTCTACAGTTTTTTTAGATTATATATTGTTTATTTCTGCTCTGATCTTTATTATTTCTCTTCTTCTGCTGGGTTTAGGCTGCCTTTGCTGTTCTGCTTCTATTTCCTTTAGGTGTGCTGTTAGATTTTGTATTTGGGATTTTTCTTGTTTCTTGAGATAGACCTGGATTGCAATGTATTTTCCTCTCAGGACTGCCTTCGCTGCATCCTAAAGCATTTGGATTGTTGTATTTTCATTTGTTTCCATATATTTTTTAATTTCTTCTCTAATTGCCTGGTTGACCCACTCATTCTTTAGTAGGGTGTTCTTTAACCTCCATGCTTTTGGAGGTTTTCCAGACTTTTTCCTGTGGTTGATTTCAAGCTTCATAGCATTGTGGTCTGAAAGTATGCATGGTATGATCTCAATTCTTATATACTTATGAAGGGCTGTTTTTTGACCCAGTATGTGATCTATCTTGGAGAATGTTCCATGTGCACTCGAGAAGAAAGTATATTCTGTTGCTTTGGGATGCAGAGTTCTAAATATATCTGTCAAGTCCATCTGATCCAATGTATCATTCAGGGCCCTTGTTTCTTTATTGACCGTGTGTCTAGATGATCTATCCATTTCTGTAAGTGGAGTGTTAAAGTCCCCTGCAATTACCACATTCTTAACCATAAGTTTGCTTATGTTTGTGAGTAATTGTTTTATATTTGGGGGCTCCCCAGTATTATTTCTGTATTTCTGTATTCCCCAATATTTTCCCCTGTATTCTTTCTACAGGGTTAATAGGCCCTATAAGGAATATGGACAGAAATGACTGTGTTCTCTTTCAACTCTCGATCTTTGCTGGATTGGGGCCATTACAGGTCCCTTTGAAGCTTTTCTTTACCACTCATTGTTGGGCTAACTGTGGATCGCTGCTTACCCCTTGCCAGTCAGCTCCTTCATCTCCAGTTCTCTACCCAACTGTTGCTTGTGTCCCTTTGACCCGTGGGGTGACCTTGGAGAATTTGGAGTCTGAACTTCCCCTTGTTACTCCTTAGTATTTTTTCTACCTCTTGTCTTCTGAAAGCTATGGGTCACATTTTGTCCACCTGGAGAGCTCAGTCTCTTAGCATGAGGCAGATTCTGTGGAAATTTTTTAAAAGCACTGCTATTCTACCACCATGTTCATAAAACCAAGTAGGAAACCAGTTGGATGAGCTACATACTGGGTGTCGTTAAAAAATTCATTACAAAATGTATTGAAAAGATTCACAGGGTGTTGCCCGAAGCCTGGTGACTTCCACACTATTTTCTGAATGCTGAATCTTATCCCCTTACATTTAACTTGTTATACCAGTCTGTAGGTATCTTATCCAAGATGATGTTGGGTGTGGGTGGGAGGCCCACCCAGAAACTTCTCCTTCACTTCCCCTTTTCCTCTGTCAGGCTTGTAGGATGACAGATACTTCTAGGAATAGGGCATAAATACGTGGGTTTCATGAGGGGGTACCCCCTGGATTTTATGCTCTTGTGGGTCTTATCTGAGCTGCTTATATAAACGTGAGCTGTCACATCAGAGCTTCATAGGAGAGAATCTGTGTATGAAACATAGGTGCTTACCCCTTTTCCTAGCCAGCAAGAAAAAAACAATAAAAAATCTTTACTTGTGTCAAGTTCCATGAGAGGGTAGTCCCCTAGCACCACTGCTTGCACTCTTGGGGATACAGCTTTTCATTTCTCCCATTGTCTCTACTTTCCCAGGGAGCACAGGGATTTGGTAGCAAAAGCTGTTCTCAGGCCTGGTTGCATGTACTGTTCTTGGAATCTGTCCCCTCAGAAACCCAACTCACTGTAATGTGTTCTGTCAGATTTCTTCTACACCCACAGAGATTTTCTTTTTCAAGACCACTTTGCTCCTCTCAGTGGTTGCCTTTGGTAATTAAAACTCCCAAAGCCCCAGTCAATCTGTTTGTATAGGTCTGAATCTAAATTGTGGGCAAAGTTCAGGATCTTTCCCATAGGACTTGTGGGCCCCACATAAATCATTGTGTATTGATGGAGGTTTAAATATTCCTGAATTGGTTACGGAGCCCTGTCTAATGTATCCATAGACCTCTGGCTGTCATTGTCCTTAACTCCACATAGTTGGATGACAGGCTCTTCTGAGCCTCACATTTGACTGAGTCAAGATGTTCTACCCTTGAAAAATTTTTTTTAAATGTAAAAAATATTTATTTGTTTTTGAGAGAGAACACAAGCTGGACAGGGACAGGTAGTAGTTTCTTTTTTTTTTTTTTAACATTTTGAGAGAGAGATAGAGGGAGAATTCAAATAGGACAGGGGCAAAGGGAGAGGAAGACACAGAATCTGAAGCAAGCTCCAGGCTCTGAGCTGTCACCACTCAAACCCATGGACAGTGAGATCATCACCTGAGCCCAAGTCAGATTCTTCATCGACTGAGCCGCCCGACGCGGGGCTCGAACTCACGGACCACCAGATCGTGACCTGAGCTGAAGTCGGACGCTCAACCGACTGAGCCACCCAGGCGCCCCCCAAGTCAGATTCTTAATCGACTGAGCCACCCAGGGGCCCCTACTCTTAAAAACTTTTTGAAAAAATTGCAAGTTACACCAAAATCTTGAAACCAGAAAAGGCAAAGATGGCATTGTCACATCATAAATATTGTATTAAGGAAGAATATGATGGGCCTGGATCATATGACTATATACCCAGTACATTTGCACTCTTGTCTTGAGGATGCAGTTAGAGTGAATGGTTAGGCAAGGGCATTTATAAAATGCTTTCACATATCTTGACTTACTTAATTCTGATGGAAATTCACTGAAGTTCAAAGGAATGCAGAAACTGGGATCCAGAGAGGTCAGGTGCCTCACTCAGTCAAATTATGTTAAAAATAAGTTTTCCTCAAGGAAACTGTACAAAATCATTCTAAATAATGCAACTTTATCATTTGGGGCCCTTAATAGCTTTTTATCACAAACCTAACCCTCCTAATTCTTTGCCAGGTTGTTTAATGAGTTGCTTCATTTGTTTCTAGGACCTCGTCAGGAAAGTTCTGATGAATTAGCTGGAAGTCTTTTTTTTTTTAATGTATTTTTTCCTTCAGTTTTTGTTGACAATTTAAAACAAAAGCAACACAAAAAGAGAATCTGATTCAGTGATGTCACAAGTCCACTTGTTAGGCAGAGCGACTGCTTGGCGGTCCCTACCCCTATGGCCTTTGAATGTAATTGTCACATTTGTTTTGACACTTACTCTTCATTTTATTGGAAGGTGTTGGTCTGGCAGGATTGCAAGAGGCAAATTCAAAAGAAGGTCTGCTGAACTGCCTCTGTTCATTTCTCTTTATGGTCGTTGTGAACGCAAAGAGAATATGAGCCTGGATCGAGGCAGGACTTTGCTTCACTATCCTTATCTGCCTAACTTTTCACCCTGACAGTTCTGGAGGACAATGACTGCTTCCCTCTTTTGCTCATTTACAAACATGCTGGCTGATTTGTTTCTCAAGCCCTAAGGTGTATGTAATGGAGTGGAGAAAAGAGGTAATGAAGGGTGTCCTTAAAACTGACAGAAGAGTTCCTCTCTCTCCATCACCCTGTTCAGTTGGGCATCATCAAGTGCATATTTACCTTGGGAAAGTTGCCGCTGAAGTAGGAGAAATGTGTACAGTAGAGGCAGGTGTTTTTTCTTACGATAAAAAGAGAGTTTTAAAATAATGGCATTCCATTAGCCTATAACTAAACTGTGTATGGGTGTGCACGCTCATGTGGAGTATATACAATTTTTGAAAAATGATGGAAAAAGCATAGTGGGATATTGGAAAGGGTTTTGGAACAGGTGCCAGTGATACTCCTGATTAGTGATGTGGCCTTAGAAAAATCCCTCTAAGCCACCATATTTTTACACTTTCAGTTAAGGAGAAAATTCTGGGTCTGGTTGCCTCACAAAACTTGTATGTAGAGCAAGTGCGGAAGTATTTAAAAAACTATAAAACACTGTAGAAAAAGATTAAGCTAATTACAATCACATTTGAGGTTTCTCATCTGGAGAATGAAGAGATATTGAGTATGCAACATCCTTTATTTTAAAATAATCTTTTAATTTGAAGGGAGATAAATTTAATAAAATAGATTATTCCCGGGAATAAATTACATCTTGAGAATTAATTGGGCATTTTGGAAGCTACATAAATTTGAACAGTAATTTTCTAGATGAGGTTCTGGTATTCTACTCAACTCGATGCAGCTTATGAATTGGTCAACTTTACAATCAAATAATTTATGGATGAGGAAATCTGGTACAGTAGTTCAAACTCTTACAGTCAATTAGTCAGCAAAATCAATGTAGTGCTCTTTAGGTGTTGAGGACTGGATTAGGCAGTAATGGGCCACAAAAAGATAGAGATTACATCTAATGAAAAAGACATTCTCTCAAGGAAAAGGCTTACATCATTCAATCTTTTTAAATTAAATGACAGGAGAAAAAGTTCACAGGAGAAAAAGTCAACTAACTTAATGGTGAAGACATAGAGAAATAAAGTAAGAATCAAGGTGAATTGCAGCTTGTCTAGGAAAGCTTTTGAAGGGTGGTTCTTTAAAAAAGATGGCATTCTTCGATCTGCACTATTACCACAAATCAAGTTAACCTGTACATGAGAACTTTGTGTAATTTATGTGATTTTGGACATCTATCCATTTTATAAATACCAAAATTATATAAAAAAAATATATATATATATATGTCAAACTGTATTAACTATGATTTCTTTAGTGAAGTATTTGAGTCCAATTTTTCTTTCCCTCCACCAAAGGAGGATGTGTATGGGTAACTTGCACAAAATCCTGGGACTCCTGGGTGGTTCAGTCGATTAAGTGTCCAACTTCAGCTCAGGTCATGATCTCCCGGTTCCTGAGTTTGAGCCCTGCATTGGGCTGTGTGCTGACAGCTCAGAGCCTGGAGCCTGCTTCAGATTCTGTTTCCCTTCCTCTCTGCCACATCCCCACTCCCACTCTGTGTCTCTGTCTGTCTGTCTCTCTCTCTCTCTCTCAAAAATAAATACTTAAAAAAAATTAAAGACAAAGTTGCACAATAAAGTCTGAGGTTAATATACATGACACAAGGAGTGAGGAAGAAAACAACATTCTTAGAGAACGTTATTTCCTAAAAGTCAGTTGTTTGCTTTTAGCTCTAGTATACTTTTGTAAGCATAAGTATGCATACTGCCAGGCAGCTTTTGTCTGAACTGAAATGTTGCTATGTGGGAACTACCACTAGCCCTAAGGCAGTCAGTCTATCTTATCGGTGATGGGGTATGTCCACTCTCCAGAGGATAAAGCAGTGAGCGTTAGGCTGGTAGCCAAGGTAGCAGGTCCTGTGGTCGTCCATGATGGGTAATTCTCTTGGTATCTTGGGCCCAATGTTAGCTGAGACTAAGTGCACAGCCTCACTCTCCCTTTTGGTTTCTCCACTTTGTAAAAGGACATACAATGACACATTTATGAAGCTTACGTTTTGCCATATCCTGCATGTGTATTTTAAATAGTGTTGTAGAGATCCAAAATAACCTTATTTGTATTTCTGAGCTACAGAAGCTGAGATAATAGTGTTGTTTTAAGCCACTAAGTTTGTGGTTATTTGTTATGCAGCGGTAGTTAACTAATACAGATATTTAGCATCTGGGAATATGTCATTTTTATTTTCAGTACGGAGAAAAGGATGAACCTTTGGCTGTTATTTTAATATTTTTTTTTCAACGTTTTTTATTTATTTTTGGGACAGAGAGAGACAGAGCATGAACGGGGGAGGGGCAGAGAGAGAGGGAGACACAGAATCGGAAACAGGCTCCAGGCTCCGAGCCATCAGCCCAGAGCCTGACGCGGGGCTCGAACTCACGGACCGCGAGATCGTGACCCGGCTGAAGTCGGACGCTTAACCGACTGCGCCACCCAGGCGCCCCAAGGCTGTTATTTTAGATGACTTCCATCACTTATGGCAAAAACACACCTGTGTACTACTCCTTGCTATTCTTTTCAATGTCTGAATCGGGTATAACTTGAAGAGAATAATTTCATTTAACAATTTCTAAATGCGCTCCATACAGTATGGCTAAGGCAGTATGAAAAATGTTCCCTTAAAAAACAGCCAATTTCTTCTGTCATTTTTGGACAGATACCTTATATTGGTTTTATAAATAGCCTTCATTCTTCAAGTACTCTGCCATTTGCTTCTGCACAGTATATCTTTTATTTCCTCTGACCATGCTACAAGCCCTATTATCATGCTTCCTTAGTCATAGAAAATGAGTTCCAGAGACTCAAATCTCTTATCAAACACATACAGCTAGTAAGTGTTAACAGAGTAAGGATCTGAACCCAGATATGACTAGTTCTAAGGCTGTTAAACTATTTGTGCTGCTCTAGGACATTATTCTCCTGTGGCCTTCATAAAGCCTCCCTTACAAAGCCTTGAAAGATACTGCATTCAAGGCGGAGAGAGTTCTTGGGACATGTGCTAGTGAATTTCCATGTGTAACTGATTCCACGGTACCTTCTTAGAATAGAGGCTCAAAGTAGTCCCTAGTTTTTTTGTTTGTTTGTTGTTGTTGTTTTTCTTTCAAGCATCACAGATGCCATTAGAGTTCAAGTAATTAGTGCAAGGGCTGGATCCAGATGGAATTGTGCTGGGTATCGTGTCTAACTGAAGTTGTCAATTCTTTTGAGAGTAATTTAAGAAATCTATTGACATTTTCCTTCGGTTGAGCTGTTCTAATGGTAAAATGCTTTGTACTCTGATTTTTTTGTTCCTGGCGTGAAATATTTGTTCCCTCTCTATTTATACTCCCCCTTGCTGTGATAAGTGAAATTTTTCTCGTGAAAAAGTTCTGCCTATATTCACTTGAAAACCCCCAGCTACAAAAATCATTTTGATTGCGGACACGTTTGAGAATGCACGATGTGTTCAGTCACTTTGGTAAAGATCCTGTTTGAGAAAACAGGAAGTTGTGTTAAACACAATATGGAGCAATATCCACTTTACATATTTGGTCTTAAGTATTCTAGAATCTTATGCTTTCAGAATTGATGAAAATCCTTTGTTTGACATGTAAATAATCATACCATACAGTGTAGTGTAAAACTATGGCTTTTTTTTAAGTTTATTTATTTTGAGAGACAGAGTGTGCACAAGTGGAGGAGGGACAGAGAGAGACGGGGAGGGAGGGAGAGAATCCCAAGCAGGCTCCACGCTGGGCTCCATCCCACAAACGGTGAGATCGTGACCCGAGCCGAAATCAACAGTCGGATGCTTAAATGACTGAGCCACCCGGGCTTCCCAAAACTGCTGTTTTCTAATAATTTTGAATGAAGTTTGAAAGCTTTAGTATCTGAAATTATCCATTCTTTGTGCAGAGTTATATATATATCTTGCCTTTTAGAAATCATGCGGGAGGCAGGGTGCTGGTGTATCCAGCAGATACTACAGAGGGCACATTTCCAGTATTCTGATCTTCGCTTTCCTTCCTTTAAATATAAAGCACATTTTAGATGATCTGTTTGCAAGTTTGCTTATTGCATGAGTGCAGTATAAGCTACTTTTAAAATCTGTCTGGCATATAAAGACACAGCCTTACTGCCTGGTGCTTTTTATGGAACATTATAAATGTTGTATATATTTCGGTCAGGATGTGTAACTGCTGCATTGGAAATTCCACATGCAAGAGGAGCCTGCAGTTTATCATTTATGAACCCCTTAAATTTCAGGGTTTATACATATGGTATGACTAAATATTAGTTAAGATGAGAATTATGGGTACAGAGCCCTCATATTAATCATAAGAAGATCTTTATATTCGTACACAGGTAGAAAACTGGAATGAACTCAGAGAGCCCAAAGGCTTGAAAATACCATTTTTCGCTCACTCTTTGATATTTTCTAAAGCTAAAAGGCCCCTTTCTGTAACATGAACTTTCTAGATTTACTTTTGACTCCAGATAATTTAGAATGTATTCTTTTAGTTTTTAATTTTAGAGAGAGAAAGACAGCACAAGCAGGGGAGAGGGGCAGAGGGAGAGAGAGAGAGAGAGAGAGAGAGAGAGAGAGAGACTCAGCAGGCTCCATGCTCAGTGTGGAGCCTGATGCAGAGCTTGATCCCATAACCCTGGGATCGTGATCTGAGCCAAAATCAAGAGTTGGATGCTCAACGTACTGAGCCACCCAGGTGCCCCTAGAAGGTGTTATTAAATGGACTGCTCACTGATGTCTCATGGCACAGATAGGGTTCTAAAAGATGAGAGGACTCTATGTACAATTTGGGTGAGGAGTTTTAAAACAAAAACTAGGTAGGCATGTTGTAAATATTTTTATTTTGGTATGAAGTTCTTGAAGGGATTTAGCTTTTTTCAGAGTTGTATCAGAAATATCAATATGAATTTATCACCTTTAAACACACTTCCTAGCTCTATTACCAAATGGACTTACAAAACTGTCACCTTTCCACAAACTGTCATTAATCATGTGGAACAACCTATTTGTGTTCAGATTTTAGTCTCCAATACTGTCCTTTACCCGAAAGGAACCAGAGTTCCTTGTGACTTTAGCGACTTTAGGATGATCCAGGACCTTTCTGTTATTACCAGAGAGAAACAATATTAAAAAAATAATACTAAATTAAATTAAAAAAAAAAAAGAGGCAATGGAGGTTGTGGTTGTTATTAAAATGATGAAGGAGTCAGTTAAAGTGGCTTCCATAGGTGAATCTTAAGCGTCATAAAGAAAACAGTAATCCCTCAAAGCTATGAGTCCCTAAAATTACTCAAAATAGGCCAATAATATGATGGGTTTTTTTTAAGAGAAGGCAGCCATAAATTTTCAATTAAGTTATCATGAAAAGAGTCTATATTAAGCAACTTGAACTGTATGCCTACTACCTTCAAATTTTGTTAAATATTTAAAGTTAAAATCTGCAGAATTTTCTAAATTTCCATTGCACTTAAAATTTTTTAAAAAATGTCATCTCACGTAAAAGACCATCAAGAGGTAGGGTATTCTCCACTACCCAGGGTGCTGAGGACCCCTGGACTTTCCATGTCATTTGGTCATGAACAAAGGCTGTTTGTCTCATGATTCTAAGTGATTGGAAGAAGACTCACATCCATAATGTAGGAGGAGGAGAACCTCTCTGTGATTCCCTCTCCTCAGTCTGCTCTGGACAACTTTAGCCCTGAACTTGCTTCTAGGTGACCAACAAGAGTCTCCAGGTGTTTATTTTGTTCTGATTGACTTAGATTCACTAGGAAACACATTTGAATAAAGGATGGGGGTGGATTCTTCTGATTATCTGGAATGAATTCCTGAACAAAATCAGATTCTGTTAGGAAAAAAGGATGGTTTAATGGGTGGTTGATAGGCAGCTAAGCGTGGCCACTACCAGCTATAAAGTGCTGTAACCCAGATTTGGAGTATAAAAGCCTCAAAAGTCAAAGTTGTGATAGAGGTTAAAAGGATAAAGTTGTAAAAATTATCATCAAAGGCATAGTAATAATTATGTAAGATGAAAACCTAAGAACATCCAGGGGATATATGATGTGCATTTTGAAGGGAAAAATAGGGACTTGCAAAAACCAATTATAATAAAGGCCCATATATACCAGTTCTAGTCAGATTATTCTGGGAAGTACCCATGTTTCTGTGTCCCAGTTACAGCCCTCCAATTTATAGCCCAAATTTGTAATTGTATCCTAGTCTTTTTTAAAAAAAATTTCTTTCTAATGTTTGTTTATTTTTGAGAGAGACAGACAGAGATTGGGCACGAACAGGGGCGGGGCAGAGAGAGAGGGAGACAAAGAATCCGAAGCAGGCTCCAGGCTCTGAGCTGTCAGCACAGAGCCTGATGTGGGGCTTGAACTCATGAACTGCGAGATCATGACCTGAGCCAAAGTCAGAGCTTAACTGACTGAGCCACTCAGGTGCCCCTAACTGTATCCAAGTGTTAAATTATCTACTGATAAGCATTGGTTAAAATTGATATGTTAATTCCACTCTTGATAAGTATTAAATGACTGTACAATCACTGGGAAAGTATGAAAGTGAGGATAGAGATGATGAATAAATGAGCCACAGTAATTCAATTTGATTATAATTGTATTAACCATTTTTGTAAACATTTTATAATTTATGTAGATGTTTTTTCTGCTTCCTAAGGCGTTTTTAATTTCTTAGAAAACCATGATTTAAATTGTAAGTGTTTTAATTGCTTAGGAAAATTATGATTAATATTTAAATTATTTAAAGGAATTTAACCAATTATATATGATAATGTTTAGAGAACAAAACTGTCAGATTTATAAGCTAATCAAGAAAAAAAGTGAAAGAGTATTTTTAATTTTAATTCCCAAATCACGAGGTTCATAAATAAAATAGCAAGATTTGTAAGCTGAGCTTAAGGGATTTAAGACAAAAAATTATATTTAGGTTTTTAATAGAGATTGAGTGTAATGATTATAAAGGCTATTTTCCACATACATTGTTTCCTTTTGGAGGTATCTGTGATCAGGTTTGGCATGCTATAAGCAAGGGTGTGATTTGGGGAAGGTGAAGAATGTATACCTCCCCTAACAGATATATATAGTATCATCTGTGTAACTTAGGACTTTGGATTTATCGACTAAGGTGGTGAGGATTACGGCTATGACTCTTTGGTGGTATAAATTAGGGAAATCAAAGACAAGAAAAGGCCCCTGAGTAAGATAAATATCCAAAACATCACTTCTTCCATCTTTATTATGTATGTGGTGATAAGGTCAGACAGGAGGAATTGGGAGGGGCTGAAGAATATCTTGCAAAAATGGGGCTTGTAAAATCTTTAGTGTCCTCTTTTATTCCGCCTTGGACCAGGGTTGTGTTTGAGTTTCATTGTGTTGATAGATAAGGTGTTGTTGAGGAATGAATCAAGCGTCTGTAACTCACCTGGCCTTTCCATTTTTAAAATTGCCCCTAAATCCCAAAGGGCTCCAACTTTGATCGATGAGGACAGGGTGGGGTACATTGTTGAGTCCTAGTACCATACCAGTTCTTGATAGTTTGAATCTCTGCTATAAACACCTAAACCTATGGTTTTTCCTTCTGGCATTTAAAACGTATAGAAGACGACGTTAGTGGAAAGGTTATCTAGTATTCCACAAGTCTATCAGATAGCTTATTTCTAAGAGAAAGATGTATGGCAAGTGTATTATGATGCCAATACAATGGACACACATTTGAAAGTTCTGCTTTAATGAAAGATAACCTTCTAAGCAACCCATGTGAGCTTAGGTTGGATCAATTGCCTTGAAACCATACTTACAGTGGTTCTATTATAGGAAGCCTTCTCAAACTTTATACCGTCTTTACTTCCTTTTAGTTTTAATAGAATCCTTCTTCATTTGCTGTAGATATGGATCATGTTGCTAACCAGATTAACACAGGTTGTTCAATTTTTTCTAAAAAAAAAAAGTGGTTTTTGTTTTGTTTTGTTTTGTTTTGTTTTGGCTATAGCAACATAGTAGAACTCATTCCTTCCCCTAACCCCACCGCCGCTAACCATGGCAACAGACAGTTTTCCTTAATAAAATAAAAACAGATTATTATCCACAGAAATGCCAAAACTCCTAAAGGCTCAGTATGAGTCGCTCTAATACTTGCACAAATCTGCCTGTGGGAAGAATTAGGATGATGAAAACAAGTAAAAGCGGAATTTGAGGAGTGGACTAGTAGAGCAGTGCTTCTCAAACTTGAATGTGCATACACAGCATCTGAGAAACCCTCTGAAAGTTCAGATACTGACTCAGGTCTGGGACTTTGCATTTCTAACTTGCTCTCAAGTGATGCCAGTACCATGTATCCAAAGGGTGCAGTAAATTAGAACTTGGCTGAAGCCAAAAAAAACATGCATTAGGCATCATCTGGTCAATGGGTCACTTTAGTAGGAAACTCTAGGTGTTGATCTCTAATGGGCAAAAATGAGGTGACAACTGTTTCAGGACATGGAATCTGGTCCCCCAATGGAATGGGTGGGTACGGGTTTGATAACACACTAGGAATCACTTTTGGACTCTGGGCCAAAGGAGAGCAAGATAAGCATAATATACATTATTTTAAAGTGTATATATTTATTTTGAGAAGGTGGTCAGAGAGAGAGAGGGCCTGAGAGAATCCCAAGCAGGCTCCATGCTGTCAGCACAGAGCCCAATGAGAGGCTTAATCTCATGAACTGTGAGACTGTGACCTGAGCCAAAATCAAGAGTCAGACGTTTAATGGACTGAGCCACCCTGGTGCCCCAAGTTAATGTACCTTATTTTAGACTTAACCTGGGGATTAGGTAGGAGCCTAAAGCCATCCTCTATAGGTCTGTCTTTGCTTATATAGTTTTCAAAGCCCTTCTCCAAATACTTGATCAGTCATTGGTGACTCATTGCTGATAAACACAGAGAATATTTCTTTATTATTTAGATGTCTACCTATGTATCCATCTGTCATCTATCAGCAACTTTGCATATGCTCCTTTCTTTAGTTAGAATGCTCTTTTTTCCCATTTTTAAAGTAACAGCTATTTTTGTTATTTAGTTCAGAGTCTAAATGAAAAATACACTAATAGTCTTTTTCTCATCCCCTATCTTTAGGTGTCTGTGTTTTTGTTTCTCATAATGTCCTGTTAGTGTCCTCAGTTTTCTTTTTTTTTTTTTCTGCTTTCTGTGCTTCATACATTCAATCAATAAATGTAGCCCTCCTGCTGTATGACAGGACCAGCCACATTGTTAGAAATATAACAATGAGCCTAACTAAAAAGAGGTTTTGTTTTCGCTTCTAGTAACTTGTTTTCTTTATAGCTTTATTAAAGTTTTCAATCATTTATTTTGATTAATTGTCAACATATTAGATTGTAAACTCTGAGTCTGAAAGCAACAAATTTCTTATGTACCCATGTATCTACAATATTTGTTGAATAATTTAATTATGAAAGTGAAACAGTAATGAAGTTAAAATTTTTCCATGAAAAACAGACAATTACAATAAGAAAAAATAGAAGGAATAAGATCTTTAGTAGGAGATTTATGATGTGACAGAAACTAGATTTCCTGTTCAAGACTAATTGAGGGTTAACAGAAACCATATTTGTCAGAGCCTTGGAAAATAAAAAAGGATATAGCAGGTGAAGAAGCAGAAGAAAAAATCGTGCTTTGCATAGAAGAAGCAACATGTTGCAAGCCTTGGAGGAAAAAGAAAACATGGTGGGTTTTGGGGGGGGGGGGTTGTTTGTTTTTTACTCACAACAATAGGAGGTTGTGATTCTCTTGTTCAGAGTAGGGTATGCTTATTTTCTCATATGGTGAAGGATGAAGGGAAGAGAAGGAAAGCCACAGTTACTGAAATGCAGCGCTGTGCCTACAACTGTGTTAGATGCTTTCAGGTGGGACCTCATTTGATTCTCTAACAACGCAAGAAAATGGCAATTCGCGTCCTGCATACCATTGAGGAAACTGTGATTCAGAGAAGAAACATAGTTCTTCTATATTGTGTACATTATAAGTGGCCAAACAAATTCACACAGCTGTCTGTTGGATTCAGCCATCTTGAAATAAAATCAATATGGCTGGTATATACAGTGCAAGAAATGCAATGGCAAGATATAAGCCTGCAAAGCAGAAATTAGTATATGATAACTATGTTCAGGAGCCAAACCTTGTAAATAATATTGGAAAATTTTTAGACTTTATCCTCAGTTCAATGGAGAGTGACTAAAGACTTCTGAGTGGGGGCACTATAGGTTCAGACACATATTTTTATAGGATTACTGGATGTGCTCTAAACAATGGATTGGACAGAAGCAAAACTATAGACAAAATTAAACGCTATTGCAACAATCTGGGCCAAATCTAAAAAAAACTTTTAGAACTAATAAATGAGTTTTGCAATGTTATGGGATAAAAGATCATTTTACAAAAATTAAGTGTATTTCTTTGAACAACTCAATGAACAACTCCAAAATAAACTTTAAAAAACAATGTTATTTACAGCAGTATCAAAAAAAATAAACTACTTATGAATAATGAGAAGTATGAAATTAATACCATGAAAACTATAAAATATCTTGAAAGAAATTAAAGAAGGCTTAAATAAATGGAAAGACATTGCATATTTATGTATTGGGAGATGTGATACCATTAGGATCACAGTACCCTTCAAATGAGTTTACAGTTTCAACATCGTTCTTATTAAGATCTGAGCTTTTTTTTTTTTTTTTTTTTTTTGCCGAAATTGACAAGCTTATACTAAGATTTACATAGAAATTCAAGGGATTCAGAATAACCCAATCTTTTTTTTAAAGAAAACATTTGGAGTTCATACTATCTGATTTCAACATTTACACAAAGTTAGAGCAAGCAAAATTGTGTAAGACTGACATAAAGACGGACATGTAGATTAGTAGGGAAAGTGCAGAAATAGGCTATCATATTTACGGCTTACTGATGCTCAACAAGGATGCTAAGACAATTCGGTAAGTGAAAGAAGAGTCTTCAACAAATGGTGCCAAGTTTACTGGATATTCACATGCAAAAGGATGAAGCTGGATTCCTTCCTGACACCGTATATAAAAATTAAAGTAAGGACTAAATGTAAGAGCTAAAGCTCTAAAATTCTTAGAAGAAAACATCGGCTTAAATTTTTGTGTCCTTGGATTAGCAAAAATTTCTTTATATGGCACTGAAAGCACAAGCAACAAAGAAACAAAAGGCAAATGGGACTTTTTCAAAATGTAAAACTTTTGCGTCTCAAAGGACCCCACCACGAAAATAACGATATAGCCTGCAGAATGAGAGAAATTATTACAAATCATGTATGTCATAAGTAAGGTGTATCTAGGACATGTAAAGAACTCTGGCAACTCAATAACGTAAAGGCAAATCAAAATGACAGGGGTGCCCGGGTGCCTGGGTGCCTCAGGCGGTTAAGCGTCACACTTAACACTCAGGTCATGATCTTCTGGTCTGTGAGTTCGAGCCTTGCGTTGGGCTCTGTGCTGACAGCGCGGAGCCTGGAGCCCACTTCAGATTCTGTGTTTCCCTCTCTCTCTCTGCCCTTCCCCTACTTGCATGCTCTCTCTCTCTCTCAAAAATAAATAAACATTTAAAAAATTTAAAAAAATAAATGAGAAGAGTGTCTTTTAAAAAAAAGTTTATTTTTATTTATTTTGAGAGAGAGAGAGAGAGAGAATGTGAGCAGGGGAAGTTCAAAGAGAGAGGGAGAGGGAGAGAATCCCAAGCAGGATCCGTGCTGTCAGCACAGAGCCCAATGTGGGCCTTGAACTCACCACCATGAGATCATGACCTGAGCCAAAATCCGGAGTCAGATACTTAATCCACTAAGTGACCCAGGTGCACTAAGGAAAGGGTCTTGTGAATAGACATTTCTCCAAAAAAGATACATAAATAGCCAACAAGTACATCAAAAGATGTTCGGTGCCATTAGCCATCAGAAGAAAATGCAGATCAAAATCATGAGATACCACTTCACGTCCACTAGGATAGATGTAATTTAAGAAAATGGTAATCATAACTATTGGTAAGGATATGATGAAATGGAAATCTTTAAACTATCCGCTGGTACAAATGTGATATTGTACAGGCATTATAGGAAAATAGTTCCTCCAAAGGTTAAACATAGAATTACTTTATAACATAGCAATCCCACTTCTAGATTTATGTCCAAGGGAAATGAAAAGATATGTCCCCACAAAAACTTGTACATGAATATTCAGAGCAGCATTACTCAAATAGCCCCTGAGTGGAAACAACCCATTTAGTTCTGTTGATGAACAAAGGAAATGTGATATATCCATACATGAAAGATTATTCAGCAGTAAAAAGAAATAAAATATTGATACATGCTACAAGGTATGTGGAGTTTGAAAACATGCAAAGTAAAAGTGGTCATTCACAAAAGACCACATATCATCTGATTCCATTTATATGGAATGTACAGAATAAGCAGATCTATAGAGATAGAAAGTAGGTTAGTGGTTGCCCTTGGGCTGACGGTATTCGGAGGAAATAGGGAGTGACTGCTGTGTATGAGGTTTCTTTTTGGGGGTGAAGAAAATGTTCTAAAATTGGTTGTGCTGATAGATTGACAGTTCTGGTAATGTACTACAAATCACTGGTTTGTACACTTTAAATGAGTGAAGAGTGTGGTATATTCACTTTTTCTCAATAAAGCTGCTATATTAAAAAAAGAAAACTAGACAAAAGCTGCTGCTGGCCTGGTCTACCATATTAATGGCAGTGAGAATAAATTTAGGACATATTTAGTAAAAAGGATCAACTGTACTTGGATACGAGGGAGAAGATAGTGTATTAGTCCAAATACTCCAAGAAGCAGCATTCAAGCATGGGATTGAACATGAAAAAATTGTATTAGTGGAAGGAACTTTGTAAGAGAAAATAGTAAGCTTTGTAAGAGAAAAGAGATAAAATTGGGAGAGGCCATCAGATCATGAGGCCAGTCTAACCCCCAAGTGAAGGAAAGAGGAAGAAAGTTATGTGAAAGTGTTCGAGATTACCACAGAGTCTAACGGAATTGCTACAAAGTTATTAGGGAGTCCTCAAGCTAAAGTTGGCCATCTCAAGAGCCACTTGTCTCCAGCAGTGGTTCTATCATGGTATTCCTGATATACTCCATTACTGGTCTTGGGAATTATGGGCTCGGTGTAAATATGGGGATAGATTTAAAAGTGTAGCCCCAGTTGGGGATCTGTGAGCACTTGTCTTCTGGTCAACCGTAGATGGTGTCAAGGATGACCCCCGGGTTTCTTACTTGAGATCTGAAACATTTATTAAAATAGGGAGATGCTTGAGGACATGAGGAGTTCAGGCTCTTACATGGCTGAGGCACATCCAAGTAGACAAATTGGAACTATGAACATAGAAGTTACAAATAAGGATATAGAACATAAATGGTATAAAAGGAGCGCTTTGGGTTGGAAGTAAAGATTTGGGGGAAATTACCATATAGCTGATAATTGCAGATGAGATGAATGTTACCACTTACAAAAGTCCAAAACTAAAGTAATGGAAGGAATCCTTGGGGAAGTGGTTCCTGACCTCAAAGGATGTGAAGGAGTCAGGTAAAGGGTGTAGAACAAAGGTGTGCAGGTTCCAAGAGCATTGTGCTCTCAAGGCTCTGTAAGTAATTTCTTTTGGTGGAGGTGCACATGAGAAAGTAGACAGAAGCCAGGCCATAAAAAGCTTGCTAGAGTTTGACTTTTGAATTATTTAAGGTATAAGGGTGATAAAAAAAATATATATATATATATATGCATTTTTTAGAAGATCACCTTGGCATTGATGTTGACTTAGGAATAGTGTGTCCTCTAGTAACCTGAAGAGGCCTACTCTGTCTACAGGGCCCAGGGTTGCCAAAAATTATGGTTTAAATAAAGAAAACACTGTAATTTTTATGAGAGATCCCTAATTATAAAGTTATTAAAAGCAATTCAAAGAAAACTCAGATATTCATGCATTTCGTGTGGGCCAGTTTTCTATGCCTTTCCCAGTATTTCTTCTGATGGGATATAACCCACACCTTCGACTTTGCAGGCTCAGAACCATAGACCTGGGTATTGCCATAGCTCTTGTTGTTAAAGAGCTTCATACCTACTGACTTGGATTTTAAGTATCTTTATGTGACATGAGTTAACTGTTACCCTCTGCTCCCTCCCTCTCCTCTTCCTATCTCCAAACAATTCACATGTCTCTTCCAACCCTACCCCGCCATGCATTACTTCACTCCAGAAATAGGTACCTGTTTCTGACTTTTCATTCACCATTTTTCTTGCTACAGGGTCTAATCTCATGGCCCTGATGCTTCTAATCTCACCTCCATGCTCCATCTCTTTGCAACTTGTTTTTTTACCACAACCTTTGCTACTTGAAGCCCTGCCACTATTTCAGTCTGCCTAACTCCTTTCATCCTATGTCTGCATTTCTTTCTTTTTTTTTTAATTTAAATTTCTCAATCTTCCAAGTATCTGAGTTTCCATGTTGATTACATTGTGATAGCCAGTGACAATGCTTCCGAACTGTTTATGATTTTTAGTTGGTGAACTAATCATTCATGATACATAATGGGATAATCTTCATGTGTTAACCATCTGTTTTTGTTTTGCAAGGATTAGAGAATAATGATTAAGAGTATACTCTCTGCAGTCAAATGGCTTCAGTTTAAATCCTGTGTCTACTGCCTTCTAATTACTTGTACTATTTTATTTCCAATCTTCAAAGTCTCAATTTTCCTCATTTGCAAAAATGGGGATATTGATAATAATGTCCTCATAGGGTTATGGTGGGAACAACTGTTTAGGATACATATGATTTTCCTATGTGTGTTTTTGTTGTTGTTTTTATTGTTCTTTCTGAGGAGGATGTTGATGGGATTGGTTTTTAACTTTACATAATATCTGGATTTATTTAACAGCAAGCTGTGTTATAAATGGGTGTCTAGGTAAAACTGGAAGTAGAAATCATATTTCCTGAATTATAGCCACAAATACTGACCTGGTGGGGCAAAGGGTGGAATAGAAGACCGAGAAATAGACTGGGAGTTAACAAATAGAATCCTTGATGGGGCGCCTGGGTGGCTCAGTCGGTTAAGCGGCTGACTTCGGCTCAGGTCATGATCTCCCGGTCCGTGAGTTTGAGCCCCGCGTCGGGCTCTGTGCTGACAGCTCAGAGCCTGGAGCCTGTTTCAGATTCTGTGTCTCCCTCTCTCTGACCCTCCCCCATTCATGCTTTGTCTCTCTCTGTCTCAAAAATAAATAAACGTTAAAAAAAAAAATTAAAAGAATCCTTGTTGTAGCTTTACGATTGTGTAACTGCTGGTCTTGGTCAAGTTCAACTTAATCGTGTGGGTCTGGGTGGAGATTGGACCAAATCTATGCTTTTTATTCAGGGATACCCATACACCAGGACTTTGGGGTTCTGTGACTACAAGGGTTTAAACAAATCCATGTTATTAATATAGGCATAACTTCTGGAGCACAGTTTTACTTAAAGGTTTGGAGAAAGACACATTATCTGAATAATAATAGATAAATATATTACCACATTTTAAAATAAATTGTGTGTCTTAAAAGAAATTGGAATTAATGCTTTGGCTCATTTGGATTAGTTCCTCAAATATGCTGGAGTACATGTCAAATTTTCAGATATATTTTAGAAGAAATTTGAAAAGTCTCAAACCTCTAGGGCTAAAATTCATTAATTTTACAATGTATGTTTTTATTACTCTCTTTATACACCCATAATAATGTCTTTCATTTAAGACGTTTGGTTATCACGGCTCTTGGGTGCCTCAATCGGTTAAGTGTCTGACCTTTGATTTTGGCTCAGGTCATGATCTCATGGTTTGTGGATTTGAGACCCATGTTGGGCTCTGCACTAACAGCACAGAGCCTGCTTGGGATTCTCTGTTTCCCTCCGTTTCTGTCCCCTTCCCCTCCCCCCAACCCCCCAAAATAAACATTAAAAACAAATGAGTGTAATATTAGTCATTCATAAAATATACTCATTTAAAATAGCTTAGTATCAATTACATTTACAAAGTTTTAAAAATAAGTATTTAGGATATATTATTTACATGCTTTTTGCCTTGCAAGGCATTAAACATATGTTAAATAGATGTGTTGAGTCATGTCTTGAGAACCCTAGATTTTTAAAAAGGCATTTAAATAAAATTTACTCATAAAAGTATTATCTTGACCATACCCTTGCTCATTTTCATGATGAACTAGTACTCATTTCTCAGTAATACTGTGGGCAAATACTAATGTTCTCATTTTTTAATATATATAATTGCTGCTTGAATTGTTGGGTTTTGCTTTAAGCTATTAATAAGCCAAGATAGGTGAATAATTATAATTTCCTTTTCAAAGAATATTTGAATATTTGTAGTCAATTCTCATGAAAACTCATGCAGTTAGAATTCCAGACTCTGACCTTATCATCCCCATTATTTTAATTACTTTGGGGATCAAATAAAAGGTTCCAACAGCCTCCCATACAGTGAGTAACACTTCATGTTATTTGTAAATTGTCATACTGACTTGAATCTGTAGGTACACTCACAAGAGATTTAATTTCTACAGCAATATTCACCATGAAAATTTGCTTTCTTTTCAAGTAGAAAATATCAGGATAATGATGCCAGCATTAAAAAAATGAAAACAGCTGTGAAAAACATAAAAAAGGTGACTGTTTTTAAAAAGATAGGGTTTTTTTTTTTTAGCCTGATTTACTTTTTCTTTTTCTTTTTGATAAAAAGAGAGCAAAAACTTGAGTCCTTTCCCAGTAGCCATTTATATAACAGTAGTTAGCATTAATTCAGGAAAGATTATTTCCTTACCACAAAATTTACTTGACAAAATTTGTTAAACAGTCACACAATTCTTGGGCAGTAATTTTCTTGAAATGTCACACTATCATTTTGTACATCTTCTGAATGTGCCACATGATACTTGAGTCTTCAAATACAAGGTATGAGTATGGATATTGTCACATATTTAGTTCTAAAAAATGCCTTCTGAAATATATGGATTAGCACTGAAAATTTTTAAACAAATATTTGTCTTATCAATGACTACCTACCAGAGTATATACAATATCTACCACTTAACATGTGGAGATGAAGTGAGCAAACGTGTGTTAAAGAATTTGTAACCTATTGAGTAAGTATACAGTTACCATTGCCCTAACTCTGCCCTAGGTATTTGTGTGCTTCAAGTTCTTAGAAATATTGCCCCTGAAGCACACCCGTTCCATCCTCATAAAATATATGCTTAATTGCCAAAGAAATGGTGTATATCACAGAGGGTTTTCAGAAGAGTGCCTTTCTTTTCCGATGAATAATTCAATATTTTAGAATAAGATAATACTTTTTTCTTTCCCCAGTGGCAAATTTTTCTTGGACCTGCACCCTTGAAAATTGGTTTTATACGCTGATATTTGAAGGATCTGCCCATTTGTCTGATAAATGTACCGGAGCATTTTAGGGTGTACACGCTGTTTTTGCAAATATGCTAGTGTTTTATGTCTCCAGCTGGGGGGTTTTGATTATTAAAAATACCGAAAAGTTTATTTCCTAAACAGGAAGTCACACATCCCTGTGTGTCAAGCTTTGTAATAATTACGTTGATTAGTGATAGGCTCTTGAATCAGCTGTTCCAATCTGAAAAATATTGGGAGGTAAGAAGATTAATTTTTACAAATAAGATAATACGCAGGCAGGCAGAATGTGATTGGAGATAAAGGTCAGCAGCCATCTGTTCCTCAGTCTTATTTAGAAGAGCAGAAGGTGTGGTATGTCATGCCCAAGCTGTTTTCAGATGCGTGATAACAAAAAATGTGAAACCATTTGGAGGGTGAATGCTTTGAAATTTCACCTTGAAACAAATTGCTTCCTAAGACAAACAAAATAACGCGTTTAATTTCTGCTAAGAATTTTTCCTACAGATTTTGAAAATTTCTGTGGCTCCTAACCTAAACGAATGGACCCTGGGAGTAGTCTTGTGAAACAAATTACAGCAAACAGAAATAGCAGAGGATAGAATTATGAGCCCTGTACAGTAAACATTCTTCAGATATGCCAATGATTGGCTAATTCCTCACAGAAAAAATTTTATCTACCTGTTCTTTACATGGATTAATCTATTATTATTATTATTATTATTATTATTATTATTATTATTATTATTATTTACTCTGGGGATACATGCATTTTTCCAGAATTTTTGTGAGGACCTGTGTTGGCAATACTTTTGAGCTCTGATGTCAGCAGACAGGCAACCTTACTCAAGGTTCTAGGTGGGTATGGGCCCTAAAGCAATAAAATATGTAAACATGACAATTCTTTTTAGCTGCATCAACTCTTTTTGGTATTCCCACAGCTGATCTCAATTTTCTCTTTTTATAACAACTCAGTAAGGGGTTTTACCAGAGCAGACAAGCATGAAATTAATTTTCCATAGAAGTTTACTGATGCTGGGAAACTTGCTGGTCAGTAATATTGATATAAGTCCTATGCTGGCTTGGCTGTTTCATTTCCTTCTTTTTAATTGCAGTGAATTTTATCAACATCAATTCTACAAAGAATATAATATGCAAAAGCTAGAAGTGAAGGAATATGGGTTCTTTTCATATTTAATCTCCTAACTTTAGCAAGATTTATAGTAGTACAACACGCTGAGTTGGTGTTGTTTTTTTTTTCGTTTTGTTTTTGTTTTTGTTTTGTTTGTTTGTTTGTTTTGCCAACAGCAAGGTAATGATTTATTTTGGCACTTGCTGTACCTGACCTACAGAACGTTAGAAGAAAGATGTTCCGGTACTCCAAGGTGTACCTAAAGAGCTGAGACTCGTCTTAGGCATTTTTTTAGAACTAGCAAAATCTGACTATATTAGCCCTAACTTGGATAATTTCTTTCCCTATGTTGTTAAGTCTAAAACACCTCTAGTGTCTTGCCAGTCTAATAGATGCCTGGTAGATACAATTGTTGCTTCGAATTCTTGAGGAATTATATACTACTTAGCTCCCCCTCACCTCCAATTGTAAGAGACACTCGTAAAGTATTTATACAATCGGGCTTATTGTGCTGAGAGGTTTGGTATTCAGTAGATCCGGTCTGGGTAGTGGCTTTTAGAGACTGGTCATCTGGATTGCCCTTGAAGTGCCTTGCTCTTCAGGTGACCTTTCTTATATAACCTCTGCCAAATGCATCACTTTCTTGTCGTAAAAGCCTCAGCTTGGTTCTCCCCTTTGCACCGGGTGTATCACCAGGGATGTGAGCTCCTGCTGAGTTTCTCACTTCCTGCTGATAACATTTGAAAGGAAAAAAAGATCCTCCCTTAGTTTCTGAGGCTAGCATGTGTTTGTAAATGATGTTCCTGTGTATCTTTAGGAGAGTGAAGATTTCACAGACCGATAATAGCAAATCTCATGCTTGTTACTACTTCAGAAAGGTAAATGGGTATATTGTTCGATTTGGTTTTTTACTGTTGAAATGTATTCGAGAACTGAGAGACTGGATGTGTAAGAAGGGAGAGATAAACTCTCTGAAAAGATTGTGACAAGTGGGAGATGCGGTGAGAGGAGAATGCTTCTTGCCCTCTAGCCTCCCTGCCCTTCCCAGTTGGAACAGACTTGCACTGTTCAACAAATATTTATAGAACATTCATTAGGTGAAAGGCAAAGCACCAAGTTAAAGGGCTGCTAAGCAAAAGAGCAAGAAAACAAAAGACTGTGGTCCCTATTCTCAAGGAGCGCATGGATATACTCATAAAAATGTGCAGGGGCATTTAAACCAAAAATACGAGACAGTGTACAAACAGGTAGCCATTTGTTGAATGCCTGAATGTGTTAGCTCATTAAATGCTGACAGCAATTCATAAAGTATGTACTGTTATTTTCAGCATTTTCTGAAATACGAAGGTGAAGTTCACAGAGGTCAAGTAACTACCTGGAGACGGTATAGCTCTTAACAGAAGAGCTGGGATTTGAACCAGTGAAAACCGGGATCAAGCGTCCATGTGCTTAACTGTTATGCTATAACTCCTCCTCCTCCCTGTATAAGTCAGGACAGCACTTATGTGTTCTTAAAGAAGAATTGATTACTTCTCTTTGATTGACGTGTAAAGATGGATTTACAATGGCGTGACCAGAGCTTTGAAGAGTGAGCAGTTTTCCCAAGATGAGGAAAGGTGGGATAGTGGTGGTGGTGGTAGAGGTGGCATCTTCCAGGCAGAGGAGCCAAGGAATTCTTTAAAACCAAAAAACCAAATGAAGTTTGGCTTTTCGGTATCACAAACTGTAAGGGCAGAGGATAAAGTTGGAGAGGGAAACAAGGCTGAGTTCTGAAGGGTCTTAGAAGAAATGTGAGAAGATTAGAATGTGGATTATGAGGACAGCATCACTTGGTGTCCAAACCGAGAACACATTTCAAGTATTTCCATCAGGAGGCACTAAATCTCCAGTGGTAATGGAGGAGTTGAAAGCCTAACAAGGGATAGTAAGATAGGTACGTATCATAGCAGGAAGCCATGCGTCCCCTAGGTTGAAGGCACAAAGGAAAGCGGTGATGTTGCTGGGTCCCGGTGACCCAGAATTACTGGTGGAAGCTGGGTCCATTTGAGCCTGACTTGGCTGGGAGGGAATGCAGCTGTTGCCTGAGTTGCTAAGTCATTAGGGCAGGGTTAGGGGGAAAAAGAGTCCTCCGCTCTCTGGTCACTGTTTCCCAACGGAAAAACAGCAGAAGCCTGGAGAATGCTCTTAAGGAGTCAGCTGTCACCTCACCTACCATTCAGATCCAAGAGGGAAGGGAAGGTGTGAATCTGAGGGGGCAAAAGACCTAGGACCAGCCAGGTAGGAAGGGTTCCTTCCTGGGTTGTATTGTGTGAGACATACAGCTAGCTACAGTTTGGAATATAGATTTAGGAACAGAGATTGGTGGAGTCACAGGTTATTTGGAAGGCTGTTGCATTTGGCAGGGCTTAATAAGAACTAGAATTAGGGGCACCTGGGTGGCCCAGTCGGTTAAGCGTCCCGACTTTGGCTCAGGTCATGATGTCGCGGTCTGTGAGTTCCAGCCCCGAGTCAGGCTCTGTGCTGACAGCTCAGAGCCTGGAGCCTGCTTTGGATTCTGTGTCTCCCTCTCTCTCTGACCCTCCCCTGTTCATGCTCTTTCTCTGTCTCAAAAACAAATAAACATTAAAAAAATTTACAAAAGGGGCGCCTGGGTGGCTCAGTCGGTTAAGCGTCCGACTTCAGCTCAGTTCACGATCTCGTGGTCCGTGAGTTCGAGCCCCGCGTCGGGCTCTGGGCTGATGGCTCAGAGCCTGGAGCCTGCTTCTGATTCTGTGTCTCCCTCTCTCTCTGCCCCTCCCCCGTTCATGCTGTGTCTCTGTCTCAAAAATAAATAAACGTTAAAAAAAAATTAATAAAAAAAATTTAAAAAAAAAGAACTAGAATTAAATAGGGTCTGAGGAATGGGTCACTTTTCTCATGACTTCATCGTAGGGAAAGATTTCATAAACAAGACACAAAAATCACTAACCATAAGTGAAAAGATGATAAATATAATTACATTAAAATTGAACATTCCATTTATCAAAAGACAATGTAGAAAACTGTAAAGGCAAGTTATAATCTGGGAGAAAGTATTTACAGCACATATAGTCAATGAATCATTGATTTTGAGAATAACGTTGCTACAAATCAATAAAATAAATGAAAAACAGAAAAATGGGTGAAAGGCATGAACTTGCATTTCATAGAAGAGAAAACCTGAATGGCTAATAAGCATATAAAAAGATGCTCAATATCAATAAACTGGGAAATGCAAATTAAAACCACACCATGATACAATTCACACTAACTAGGTAGACAAAATTTAAAAACTCAGATGCTACAGAGAACCGAAGGATACTGAGATATAGGAACTCTTACTCACTGATTATGGGAATATATGGGCATAACCATTTAGGAAAACATTATCATATTACATTGCACACCCCCAAAAGGTATTCCTGTATATGTGCAACAGTGTATCTCTAAAATAGTGACCATTGTTTGTAAAAGTAAAATTAAAATACGTAAAACACTGAAACACAGCCTACTTAAAAGCCCATTCTAAGATGAACATATGCCCTGTGTCATTCAAACAACATAATTACACACAACAGGGAAATAAGTGAGCTGTATAGTTCACTGGCAGACATGGTTGAATCTTGAAAACATAAAGTTGAATAAATATACTAATCATAGAAGTATATAAATAAAGCATTACCATTTGTAAAGTCCAAAGTATATAAAACTTAACCATATACTATGTACATATATGTATATATAATGATGACAAAAAGTTATATACAAAACCTCTGGGAAGGAACATAGGAAGAATATCAAGAAACTTCTGAATCTTGAGATGCATGGCAGAAAAAGATATTTGTTATAAGATTAATTATTCTTTTGTATTATAACATTTTACAACAAAAGTATGTTTAAAAAATAAAGAAGGTTTAAAGCAGCAGATACAATAGAATCAGTGTCATTGAAAGCTAGGAGGGAGAGGAGACTTGAGATCTTAGGGTGTTCCGTATTGTTAAAGACTGTAGCCTTCTAGTCTCTAAGAAAGCAATATTTTCCCTCCATGGAATCATCAGTTCCCCAATTAAAATATAAGCTTCTTGAGGAGAGATATTACACCTTTTACCTTCTTATGTTCCTCTGTGTACTAGCAATGCTCTATTGTATTGTGGATTAGAACGATGGTGATGTTGAAGGGAAATTAATTAGCCCTTCCCCTACCCGCCTCCTGTTCCCATTCTGTGATTGGGGGAAAAAGTCTCCCTCATGGGTAAGAGAAACATTGGCAAATTGGACTGTATCTCATTCTAGCTTGTCATCAATCAGATGGCTAACCTTAAATAATTCACTTGGCTTCTTTGGCTAACCAGTTTCCTTAATGTCTGAAAGTTGAGGTTGTACCAGAAGTTTGCTAACAGCTTTAAAATTCTAAGGTTGAGGTTGTCACTGTAGAGATAGATTCATAATCTACCGACCTTTCCATTTTATGCACATAAATAGTTGTTTCTTTGCTTGAATCCCTAGTTACAACCTGTTGTTTTTGCATAACTGATAGCAGACAGTTTTTATTCTATGTGAAACACCTTATTTCTGATGGCTGTACATTAAAACGATGGGTTTGCCATAATTTCTCAGCTGTCAACCTGAATGTTTTTAGGATCTTAGGTGTCCTTGAAGTGCTTCATCTACTTTGTTGGTATTGCACCCAGAAACTAGAGAACATGTGATCCTGTCTTAAGAGTCAAGGGCACTTGATTTTGGTTGGCATTTAAGCACTGACTTTTAAACCACATCATCAGTTGGCAAATTTATTTTTTAAATTTTATTGCAATCTTGCAGAAATAAACTACATGTTCAGTTCATTTTGTGTTCCTTTCTGATGCCAAAAAGCAGAATGATCCAACAACTATATTTTTATGCATTCACATTGGTATTCATTTCTAAATAACACTATCCATAATTTTTCCTGTACTTATTTTAAGGATATGAGTTTGACATCTATAATCGTTGCTGTAAGTCATAAGGATAAGCTTCCTCTTGCAAGAATGCATTTCTCTTTCAGTATACTTACTTTCAGAAATATTCAAATGTAATAGCGAAATATATGGACATATTGGGGATGTCAGTGGTATCAGTGTTAAAAGAGGGGCATTGTTACCATCAAATACGGTTGAATTCAAGAGATGTGGCTGCCTTATGGTTGTTTTCCATCTTGTTGTGAGGCATTTGGTCAAACTCTTTTATATTTTGGGAATGCCAGCCTTTGGTTCTTACTGATCTCTTGTTAAACTTAGGGAATGTTTGCCATTGTCTTCATTTTAATCTTTACCTTTTATTTAGAAATTAATAAAACTTTGTTTACTTCTTAGTTTCTGAACATGCAGTTCTTCTAATGTTCGTGCATGTGGTTGTGGAAGATTGGGTCCAGCTTTCAGGAGGGCATCAGTTTTCAGGTGGGCATCCTACATTATCTGTTTTGCTTACATGATCCCAGCATGGTAGTTCTTGGTGTAGAATTATTCTCTAGTGATACTACAGAATTAACCCTATTGTAGAAAAACAAATAGTTTTGTTTTTACCAAAGGTGTGCAGAATAGTCTATTATTTCTACGCTAGTGTATAGTCAAGAAAAAATGATTAGAAGGTTTATATGTGTGAGGCTATGGGTTCAAAAAAAGCTGTGGCAATTAATGTCTATGAATTCATTCCTCATTTTCCAGTGTTTCAGTCAGTATCTACCTTGTTTCAGCCATTGTGGGCATTTGAAATTGGGAGAGGGGACAGCCAGGTTGTTGAACCTATTCCCAGGTTACTCTGGGAGCTGCATTCTTCTCTGAAAATATTTTCATTGGTCAAGATCTTTACTCCAAAGTAATTACACAGAAACAGTGAGGGACAGTCATTCCCACAGCACAATTTTCCAAGAGGAAAACATTGAGGAGAAGTCAAGTTAACCCACCAGGACAGAACCTCTAATTGTTTGACTGGGTTCTAGAAGAACGATGATCTAAGTGGAGCTATGAAAGTGAAGATAGGGATGTTAGTATGCCAGAATGGAGTATTCAAAGACTTGGCTTTATTATTATAGGTAACCGGAAGTGAGTGAGGTACAAATCTGCCATTTAGCTAAATGAGGGATTTGTATTTTATTTCTTTCTCAAAATTGTGGGATTGGCTTTAAATCCAAGAGATTGTTGTCAGAAGGAGTATGACTTCTGAAATCATATTACTTAGGCTCCCACCTCAGCTTTGTGACCTTGAGCAAAGTATATTACTCATTTATGTCTTAGTTTCTTCACATGGGAGAAATGATAGTGCTTATCTCATAGGGTTGTTGTGGTAGAAAATGAGATTATGCATGTAAAGCATAAAATGCAGTGTCAAAGATAGAGTAAACATACATCAAGCAATTGTTTTATCTATTATGTACTTTAATTGTAGTCAATTAAAACCTATAACCTTAAGCTTGGAAGAGATCCATTAGAGGAATTTATTGAATATATTTTTGAGAAATGGTTGTGAAGTAATAGGGTGCTCTCTACTTTATAAAAATCCCATTTCCTCTTGAATAGTTCTAATCATTAGAAAACTCTTGCATATTGAGCCAACATCTGTGATGTCTAACTTCTCCCTATTGTTTCTGCTTCAGGGAGCTTCATACAACATTTGAGCTTTCTTCCACATGGCAGCCTTTCAAATATAGTATTTAAAGACAGATATCTCATTTTCCATATGTTTTCTCATTTCTGTCCTAAATCTTCTAAACTGTTGGTTTTATGTTAAAATCTTCCATTTATTTGACTACAATGTTGGCTAGCTAATTAAGTAGCCCACCTGAACTCTTTTCTCCCTTACCTGTTCTCCAGGGTAAAGTTTGAAAAGCAACTAAGGGTAGCTAGGCGACTCCATTCTGGCCAATGAGATGTAAGGGGAACTCAGCTGGAGACTTTCTGGAAAAAACCTTTAGTTGCCTAGTAAAAGTGATCATCCCATCTGGCATTGTCCTTTCTCCTTTTATCTCTTTCTTCCTGTCGAGAGTGAGAAAATGATTACTAGGGCTACAGCAGCCATATTGCAGCCTTGAGATAATGAGTTTGAAGGCAAAAGTCAGCAAGCTAATTCCACAGGACTGGCATAATCAAAAAGAGCCCCAGACTTGTGGACCATGTCCAGCAGTGAATCTAAAGAAAGCCAAACTAAACTTAACAAAATCAGATCTAGGAATTTCACTTTCTAAGTCAACCATGTACAAAACATCAGACAAATACTTGTAATTGACATATATCATGTCCATCTCCTCCCTTTTCAGGACAATATGAAAATAAAATCAGCTTTATTGTTTTATGACACTTGGCAGTGATAAATTGCCTCTTAAGCAGATTGACAACTGGATGTTTGAAAATTATTCTGAGGACCTCTTTTTACAAGTAATTTTTCAACTAATGAGAGATGTTTATTACTGCTATCTACTGTGGTAAATTTGCACAAAGGTGCCAGGTTAGGTGATAAGTCAAGACTGAGATCCCAGCCATGTGCTCTGGCATGGGGCTACCTCTATCCAGAAGAAGAGGGACATTTTTCATCAACTTCAAGGCAGAGGGAGTCAGAATCCACCAGCTACTCATCTCCCACAGTACCGTGAAAATGTCCCTACAGTCCCGTGGAACCAGACACCAATTCTGAAGGAATACAGAGCAGGAAGACATTTGGAGAGGAGAATCAACATTAAAGAAAATTTGAACTTTGAGTTGATGGAGTATGTACTCAAACAATGTTATTTGACACTAGAAGAGACTGAATTAACTTTGATTTTAAATTTAAGTCTTCAATCCTCTTCTCTTCTGCTACCCCCTACATTCCATCAGCAGGGATGAGGTTCCACCAGGAAGTTGTTGAAGCTTAGAGAAGTAGAAGAGCTACATTTTTTGTATTTGTTTTGTGACATTGTGGGGGCCAAGGGCAAGTCACTCCAAGATGCACTGCTTTGGCATACAGATTATTTCAAGCTAAAAACAACCAAGGCCCAAAAGACTCAGGAAGAAACTTTGATCTCCACACTTAATGCCTGAAAGACTGTAGAGTACTACTCCAGGAAGAAAACTATCACCATAGATGATGACAGCATAATAGGAACTAGGTGTGGTAGACAAGGGAGGAACTTAGCAAAGTCTCTTTGTTAAAATTCCTCTCTATGTCCCCTTGTTTCTGGATGGCCCAGCAAACATGTGTTAACTAAACATTTAGTCTTTTTCATCTTCCCATGAATTGCTTTCCTTCCTTTTGAAGTCTCAGACCCCTACCCTCTTCTCCTTAGTTCAAGATGACATACATATCTCATTTTGCCTGGCTATGTGGATTCCTGGCATGTACTTAATTAAATTTGATCTTCTTCTGTTAATCCATCTCATGCCAGTTTAATTCTTCTGGCGTGTCTAAGGGTAGAGGGATTATTTTCCTCCCCAACAACATCTTAATTGTGGGGTATGAATTTCAACCTCACTACATGTGTAAAATTTACCACATATTCTAAATGGTAAGAATTAATCCTAAAAGGAATTGATACATGATACCACACAACATGTATAAAGTATGAATTCTTGTCCTGAAATTGCTTACAATCTAAAATGGAGAAAATTAACATTGATATAAACATGTCTGAATATAAGTAAAGCAATTCTAAGTTCATTACACAGTTAGTGAATATTGTTCATTTGCACAATTAAATCGTATGCAATCTTTCCTTAATTATCTTTCTCTATTTTAGACATTTTAAAATTCATGAGATATAACAATAAATACAATAAAAACTTCCCAGTTTTAAAGAATTTTAGTTAGTCTACTATAAATAAGTGTGCATTGAGAACCATGTAGAGAAAGAGATGTAAATAGCACAACTGCCTTTTCTTAGTTGTTATTTTGGGAAATTTATCAAAATGTGAACTTAATTTCTGTTCAGGGCTGGAATTCTAATTGAAGTAGGCTATTTCCTATATGGTATAATTTGCATAGTAATATTTTTTTCTTTTTCTGATTATTGAAATTCAACCATTAGTGATTCATTCGCTAGGTGCAAGCATTGTGGTCTTTCTGTAGGCCTTTTAAAATGCAAATGCACATGGAAAAGTGCAACCAAATTAAGTTCTTTATAATTTAGAATGGTTGTAAATATCACATGGATTCTTTTCTCAGCATAGCAACATAAATGTTTCTAGGTGTCTGAAGTGAAATACACAAAGTAAGGCATTAAAAGTTGGAGGGAAGGCAAATTCTCAGAAAGGCGAGTGGAAAGACATGTGCTAAAAACCAGTATCCTGTACTTCACAATTGTGGCTGTAGCCATTCCTGGTTTTGTATTATATACGTGTGTAGGTGCCAAGGGCTGTAATGACCACGGCATCTCGTGAACTAAAAAAATAAAAGGGGATATTCTGACAGGATATTTGGCACATGGTGATACTGTCTGGCCCTTGGGCCTTTGAGTCTTCCATTGATCCTCTGCTTCCAATCTGTAGATGACATGGGGAGAAAGAAGGAGTGAACAGGTATTTGCACAAAATCCCGGAAGATTTTTGGAGCCCAGGCTGGCACGAAGGCCAGTGTTTTCTGTTGACATCCTTTTCATGAGCCTTTTTCTGGATGCCAGGGTACTGGGAATGGTGGTTTTTTCCCCGTCCCCAGGGGTGAAAGTAGATCGTTTGGAAACACACAGTACTTTCCTGCCACTGTTTGTTTTCACAATTATTAACAGGAATAATCATCTTAAAGGCAAAAAAAGTCTTGAACATCTGAAGTAGAACAGAAATTTGTTTGGCACTAGATATGATTTCAAAGTAGGGGCAAGCCACTTAATAGTCACATAGAACATTTCCCATCTGTAGTAAATCAATAAGTACTGACTGAGTTCCTGTTGTAGCAAATATGTAAAATCATCACTTTTTTAATACCTACTTACTGTATACTCTATGTGAGACTGTGTTCCCTACACTAAAACCTATCATTGAGTACAGTAAGAATATTAGAGACTTAAGTGCTTTGTTCAGGATCAGTAGATGGGTTAAGACAGGGCATATATAAGTCAAACATTTTTATTTTTAAGTTAGTACGTATGAATGCATATTCATTTACCAATCTTTTTATGTAGGGCAAAGATCTTCCTTTCAGTATGAGTGCTCATGTGCATCTCTTTTTATAACCCATGATGCGTATTCTACCTGGTGCACATACTGTGGAATTCCTGTCCAACAGTTACTCTCCTCCTCCATGCTGCCAGGAGCTTCTTAATTTTTTCCCCCTAGTGTCCTCCCCTTTCCCAAATGAATTGGGTGATTTTCTTCCTTATCAGCACATGGTGCTAGGTATTTAACCAGCTCCTGGCCAATGAGACACAAAGAAACCTAGAGAACTTCTTTGAAAGATGTCCTTGTTCGTAAAGGGTTAAGAACCAGGGGCTATCCCAGGGTAGCTTTCCAGCCTTTGACTATTGATTAATGAGGGTGAGCTGCTTGAGCTGCTTCAGCCACTTTGATTCAATGAAGGAAGTGTTCCAATAATCTGTAAATGGTTGGATAGAAAGGTGGAAAAAGGATGATTTGATTAAGTTGTTGTATTAAACAGCCCTGGAACTTTTCTACTTCAAGACTTCCGGCTAGTTAGAATAATAATTCCATTATTATTTTGCCTTTCAAGTAGAATTTCTGTTATTTCCAGCCAAAACATATTAATAAAACATCACAATTCTTATTTTGTTTCTTTAACTTTAATGAGATATTAAACACATTTATTAAGATACACCATATGAACAGTCTTTCCAGATTGTTATGATTTTTCCAGTCTTTTACAACTGTCTCCCACCTAATTCAAGAGTAGATCTTTTTGTTGGTTGTTTTTTGAGCAGCTAATTTTTTTTCTTTTTTTTACCTCCCAATTTTAGTGAGAAATAGACATGCATACTGTATATATTTCAACTGTATAGCATGATGGTTTAATTTAAATCAGTGTGAAATGATTCCTACAGTAGGTTCAGCTAACATCCACCTTCTCACATAAATGAAATAAAAGGAAAAGAAAAGGGGCGCCTGGGTGGCGCAGTCGGTTAAGCGGCCGACTTTGGCTCAGGTCATGATCTCTCAGTCTGTGAGTTCGAGCCCCGCGTCGGGCTCTGTGCTGACAGCTCAGAGCCTGGAGCCTGTTTCAGATTCTGTGTCTCCCTCTCTCTGACCCTCCCCTGTTCATGCTCTGTCTCTCCCTGTCTCAAAAATAAATAAAACATTTAAAAAAATTAAAAAAAAAGAAAAGAATAAAGAAAAGAACTTTGTGATGAGAACTATTAGGATTTACTCTCTTAATAACTTGGCTACATACAGCACACAGCAGTGTTAGGTTTGGTCATCATGGTATACATTACATCCTAGTATTTACTTATCTTATAACTGGAAGTTTGTACCTTTTGACTACCTTCCTCCAAGCCCTCCTCCCCCAGTGTCTGCCTTTGGTAACCTCAAGTCTGATCTATTTTTCTTTGAGTTTGAGTTTTTTAAAAAATTGTTTTAAGAGTATATATACAAGTGAGATCATATAACATTTGTCTTTACTCTGACTTATTTCACTTGAGGTGAAAGGTCCATCTATGTTGTCACAAATGGATTTCCTTGTTTTTATGGATGAATAGTATTCCAATATGGATATTACTGTTTCCTTCCTTCCTTCCTTCCTTCCTTCCTTCCTTCCTTCCTTCCTTCCTTCCTTCCTGTCTATCTGCCTGCCTATCTATCTATCTATCTATCTATCTAATATCTGTCTAATCTACCACAACTTCTTTATTGTCCCATCTGTGGATACTTAGGTTGTTTCCATGTCTTGGCTATTATAAATAATGATATGAACGGGGGGGGAGGGGTGCAGATATCTTTTTGAGTTAGGGTTTTCATTTCCTTTGTATATATTCCCAGAAGTGGAACTGCTGGATTATATGGTAGTTTAAATTAAAAAACATTTTTTTAATGTTTTTATTTTATTTTTTTTAGAGAGAGAGAGAGAGAGCACAGGTTGGGGAGGGGCAGAGAGAAAGGGAGACAGAATGTAAAGCAGGCTCCAGGCTCTGAGGTGTCAGCACAGAGCCCGAAATGGGGCTTGAACTCACGAACTGTTGAGATCATGACCTGAGCTGAAGTCCCATGCTTAAAAGACTGAGCCACCCAGGTACCTCAGTAGTTTACATTTTTTGAGGATCCTCCATACTATTCTCCATAGTGGCTGTACTGTTGACAGTCCCCCCACCAACAGTCCACAAGGGTTCCTGTTTGTCCACATCTATGCCAGCATTTGTTATATCTTGTCTTTTTGATAATGACCATTCTAAGAGATGTGAGGTGATTTCTCATTGTGGTATTAATTCACATTTCCCCAATGACTAGTGATGTTGAGCATTTTTTTCATGTACCTGTTGGGCTTTTGTAAATCTTCCTTGGAGAAAGATCTGTTCAGGTCCTTTGCCCTTAAAAATGTTTTTCCTATTGAGTTGTAGGAGTTCTTTATGTTATTCTGGATATAAACCTTTATCGCATAAATGATTTACAATTTTTTTTCCTCATGCTCATTTGAATAGATGCAAGGAAGTATTTGACAAATGCAGAATCCCTTCATGATAAAAACTCTTAAATTAGGCGTAGAGGAAGATATCTCAACTTGATAAAGGCCATATAGGACAAGTCCACAGTTACCATCTTACTCAGTGGTAAAAGATTGAAAGTTTTCCTCTAAGGCTAGGAGCAAGACAGGATGTCTACCCTCACCACTCCTAGTCAACATAGTACTAGAAGTCCTAGCTAGAGCAGTCAGGCAAGAAAAAAAAAGGATCAGAATTGGAAAGAAAGAAGTAAAAGTGTCTCTCTTTACAAATGACCCAAAAACTGCTAGATGTATTCAAGTTGCAGGATACAAAATTAACATAAAGAAGTCAGGTACATTCCTATACACTAACCGTGAATTTTCTGAAAAAGAAATAAATCAATCTTATTTAAAATAGCATAATAACAGGGAATTAACTATGGAGGTGGAAGATCTCTACTCTAAAAACTGTAAGACATTGATGAAAGAAATTGAAGACGTATATGGGAAGGTATCTTAGGTTCATGGATTGGAAGCATTAATATGGTAAAAATGTTAATTCTACCAAAACCATTCATAAATTTAACACAATCTCTATCAGGATTTCAATGATGTTTTTTACAGAAGTAGAAAATACACCTGTAAATTTTATACAGGAGCACAAAACATAGTAGTCAAAGAAATCCTAAGAAAGAAAAACAAAGCAGGAAGCATTAAACTTAATGATTTCAAGTTACACTATAAAGCTATAGTCCTCAAAACAGTATGATACTGGCATTTGGTGTGTGTGTGGGGGTATGTGCAAAGCATTACATTTAATTTTCATAGAGGCAATGTCTTTTTCACATTCATATTTCATTGTTTTATGTTATTTTAAATTAAAAAATAAAACTGTAATAAGTACAACAAAATTGGCTGAATTCCAGTAAATATTTAATACAACTGGTAGGAATAACCGTAGGCACAACTATAAAGTAGCTTTAGGGAAACTGTAAGCTTTCAGAAACAGGAGGCTCTGACAGGCTGAAGGTTAGGGTAGAAGACAGAGAGTGATTAAAAATGGCTTTGAGGGGCACCTGGGTGGCTCAGTTGGTTAAGCCTCTGACTCTAGATTTTGGCTCAGGTCATGATCTCACAGTTCATGAGTTCCAGCCCGATGTCAGGCTTCTTGCTGACAGTGCAGAGCCTACTTGGTATCCTGGCGTGCACTCTCTCTCTCCCTGTCTCCCTCTCTCCCTCTCTCCTTCTCTCTCTCCCTCTCTCTACTCCTCCCCAGGTTGCAAGTGCAGTCTCTCTCTCTCTCTCTCTCTCTCTCTCTCTCTCTCTCACTCAAATAAATAAATAAACATAAAAAAAAGTTTAGGGATTCCAAGTTTGAGAGGAATAGGGATACCACTGTAAGCAAAAGAGAAGTCATTGGGAGGAGATGTTGTTGAAGAAGACACACAGAGTTTGAGGTAAGGTGGGATTTAGGAGTTACCATGTTCATTCTTTTAAACATCCAGGAGATCAGTGTTCTCAAAAAACCAGAAGTACAAATTTCCATATATCTCCCTGAGAAGACAGCTGGATAGGCAAGCTGAAATATACATAATTTATGCTTATATATTTAAGACTAACTTGAGCCTCTGTTAACTTGTTTACATAGTCAATGCATTAGTTATGGAATAGATTTGTGTTTGGGTAGCAAAATAAAAACGTCTTCAAGCACGAATGGATTATATACATAGGACATTGTGCTTTTATGTGATTTTTCTATGTCTGCAAAATATCCCGCGTTTATTACAGCCATGCCACTCCATGACGTTGCTTTGTGTAGTTCAAGGTGTCACTCCCATTCAGTTGGTTTCAACAACACATTACTCCTTCAAGACTGTATCCTTGAAGATGACTCCCACTGTGGGAATGGTGTGTAGAACATACATTCCAAGGTCAAGGAGAAGTTGAGAAGCCTCTGATTGCCTGAGTGTAGCTCACAGGTCAACCAGTGGTCACATCCTCTTGATGACCTCCTCCACCATTGTTACGGAACCAGACTGGAACCCTGGCAGAAAAACCAAGTGGCACTCAGAGATCTTGGTGGATGGGGGATTTATTTAACACCACTGGGCTCAGAGGAGACCGTTTCTCCAAAGATCTGAGCTCTGAATGAAGGGGGGAAGGTCAATTGATGGTTGTAATCTTCCATATCTGCGGCAGGTTTTCGTGCCTATGGCAAACAGGGCAAGAAGAACTGGGAAGAGGGGTCTCTAAGCTAGAGACCAGAGCTTGTTTTAGTCCCATTGGCCATCTTATGGCGGAAAACTTTATTCATTTTCCCAACACCATAAGTTCACTTCTTTGTCAGTTTATTCTGTTTCTTTCAACCTCCCATCTGTTTATTTAAAAAGATCCAGGGTCCCCAGACAATCACAAATAGGTTCTGTATTTGGCCATTACATTGGTCTTTCTTAGTTAATAGCTACTCAGGACCATTTTGTGTTGACCATAGTCCCCTTCTCAACATCCAAGCTCTAATTATTTTGAGCCATGATTTTGCTGTAGTTTTATATGTATTTTCATTAGCAATTCCAGAATTTCATGAGTAATGGGAAAGGACTCTTGAAACAATTTCTATGAAAACAAAATATTAACCAATGAACCATTTCTGAAACCCTGTGAGGTTTTTTCCTGAGGAATAATAATAATAAATAATACTGATATTAGTATTACATTAATATTTATTATTATTGTTAATTATTATTGTTTGTCTCTTCTAGTCAAATAGACACAGTGCTGAGGAATTCCACATGTAAAACAAACAGAAGGACCTTTGCATTCAATTTTCTGAAAAAAATTAAAAACAATCTAATCCATATATCGACATAGCACAGTTCAATACTGATGGGGTTCAGGGCAGGCTACCCCAAAATAAGCTACTCTGGCATACTGATTATTTTGAATTAAAGTTGCTTAAGAAATAGCCACTAGAAAAGGAACGCTCTGACCGTCCTTTGCCTAAAATCAGGAAATAAATTCCCCCATGTGAAAGGTGTCCTCCTGGAGGGTAGAAGGCATCCTGACTACCACAGATATGAACTCAGGGTGGAGAAGCTGTATAAAGAAATATTGTTATTTCATTAACTTGCTACACTAAGCTCAAACTTCTTTGTCTTATCAGCACTTCACAAATTGTTTCTTTGTCTAAAAGGTATAAAAGCTGCCTGCTTTGGTCACTTCTTTGAGTTTTATATCCTTATGAGCACATACAAAAGTAAAATTTGTTTTTTGTTTTTTCTCTTGTTAACCTGTCTTGTGTCAACTTAATTATGAGACCAGCCAAAAAACTTGAAAGTGCAGAAAGGAAAAGTTTTCCTCTCTTGGGGTGCTGACTCATTTGGTCAGAGATAGTCTGGAACGATGTTAGTAGACAGCAATCTCACTCTTGAGAAGTAGAGAGGAGGATTGCTTTAGGATATTCCCGAAGGATGTTTGCTCCAGAAGAAAAACGTGTTACAGAAACACTATAGCTAACAACTTCCCTAATGTGGAGATAGAAATAGACATCCAAATCCAGGAGGCACTGAGAACTCCTATCAAAATCAACAAAAGCCAGGCAACACAGACACATTTCATTGTAAAATTTGCAAAATACAGAGATAAGGAAAGAATCCTGAAACTTGCAAGGGAAAAGCAATCCCTAACCCACAAGGGTAGACAAATAAGGTTAACAGCACACCTCTCCAAAGGGAGTGGCATGATATATTCAGTGTGCTGAATGGGAAAAATATGCAGCCAAGAATACTTTATCCAGAAAATACTTTATCCATTCCAGCTATTGTAGTTGGGGGAAAAAAAACCCAGAAAATCTATCCAGGATAGAAGGAAAGATAGAGTTTGCCAGACAAAAACTAAGGGAGTTCATGACCCCTAAGCCAGCTTTGTAAGAAATATTAAAGGGGATCTTTGAGCAGGAAAGACAAAACCAAAAACAATGATTAGAAAGAAAATCTCCAGAAACAATGACTTTACAGGTAATGCAATGGCAGTAAATTCATATCTATCAATAATCACTCTGAATGTAAATGGGCTAAATGCTCCAGTCAAAAGAAACACTATAGCAGTAATTCTCAAATTTGAATGTGAATCAGAATCTATTCCTGGAGGGCTTATTAAAACAAAGGCTGCTGGGGCCCACAAAGTTCCTAGTTCAGAAGGTCAGGGGTGGAGCCCAGGAATCTACATTTCCAGTAAGTCTCTAGGTGATGCTGATGCTACTGGCCTAGGGACACCACTTTGAACAGTCTCTGGAAAGATAGATTAGTATAAGGCAGGAACAAGAAACAGAAAATTTCGCTTCCAGTTTCTTTCAGTTTCAGTGGTTCACAGGTTAATGTTCATAAAACAGAATTTTATTCATACTTATAATTTGCTCAAAAATTTCACTTTTTATAGTCTTCTAAATAGTCACAACAATTAACTGGACACTGAAAATCATTAGCAGTGTCCCTAACCTTTCACCTAAGTTCTTGACATACTAGTCCATTTAGTGGCTGTCAAAAAAATTTCTGAGCTTTTATGCTTTACATGTCCATCTTATTTGTTATCCTTTGGATGTATTCCTCTCCTCACCATTATTTTTCCCTTCCAAACTCCAACCCCCTCTTGAAGACTCAACTAAATTCATTTTCCTTCGTTACATTTTCTCAGTTAAAGTGATAGCCTCTCACTTACTACATATTTATTTGTACTTTGTCAATTGTATTGTGCAAAACGTTTCATTCCAGCTATTGTAGTTGGGGGAAAAAAAACCTAAATACTTTCGTAGCATTTATTTTGTGGCAGGTTTTCAAGTCCTCGGATCCACCCTATGAGACAGATATTATTATATCCATTTTACAGACAATTTACTTCTCTATAGTTCATTTTACTTTAAATTTAAGTTACATGATATCAAACATGTGATTTAAATAAATTTGTGTTCCCCCAGAGTACCCATCACAGTGCTTTGCAAATAATAATGTTTATTAAAATAATTGCTGCATTTAAGATAGTTTTCTTTGGGTTCCTATGAAGCAGTGATGATGAAATATTCATATATTTGAGCAGGTTAGTTCTACAGGCTTCTCTGTGAGCTCAATTCTGATTACTAGGAATGACAGATTGATGTGAGGGTACAAAGACCTGCTTGTCTGTCCTCAGTGCAGAACAACTCCAAAGGGTCCATTGAGTCCAGAACTCCCATGGAATGGGCTGAGGCCTTTGTTGAGATGGCATTGGAGTTCAACTTCCCCTTTTTCCCAGCTCTGCTTCTTTTACTCTCTCTCAGGTGTTGACCTCAGGGGCTTTCCCCAGTAAACTTCCTGCATACAGATTTCCATGATTCCAGAATTACTCTCCTGTCAAACCCAAGTGAAGACAAAAGGAAAATGGGAAGATGAGATTTATTAACTTTTACTTTTTGAGAGACAACATTTTAGAGTGGAAATTAAACATGCTGTCTAATCCGAGACATTGGAGTTTTTTAGGTATCATCTCAGGGAAGTTCCTTTATCTCTCGGAGCCTGTTTTCTCATCTTGGAAGAGTGATTTTACTCGAGGTTGAAGACCATCCTACCGCAGTACTTGACAAAATACAGGCGCTCTGTACAGGGAGGCCTGTACATGGGTAATGGTGAATCACTAGAAGGCTAAATATCTGAAGCACATTTTCTGAACCACCCCCAGATGTGCTTTTTATTAATTGTGTTGTAACACTATGGCTTGATTTGTATTAAAGCTTCCACTTAAGGAAGCCACATGAATTCCAAGTTACTCAGTGTTCCAGGAGTGAGAGATTCGCTCAGTTGTGGGAGTAGGAGCAGTTTTTACAGCATGAGAGACTGGGATTTACAAATCTTCATCTCAGACAATGACAGTTACGTAACATCCCTGATTCCTGTTTCCCAGTGGCTTCCAAGCCCGAGAGCCTGGCTCTGTGTTGTCACAATATTGGTGTTGACCTGCTCAGTCTTGCTGTCCTTCCTTGACCCAGTTTTCTCCTTCCATTATCTGATTTAATTGTTATGGCCTTGGCATTTTATTATAAACCACCATTTTAGAAAGTGTTGGGGTAAGCATACATTGATGTCCAAGATTCTGATCTTGAATCTTTCCCACACTAAATGCAATCTGCATTTCTGTGAACTGATCAATCTTTCCCAATAATCTCTGTCCATGATTCACCTTTGTGTTTCATTTACAGCCATTTCAGCTTGGACTCTATATTCAGCTATCATACCTGAAGCAAGCACCAACCCTAAACACCTGCTACCATGTATTTAGTACTTATTATGTACTAAGCGTTATATTAAATACTTTATAAAGGGCGGTCTCTGGACCAGAAGCATCAGCATCCCTGGGAAACTTGTCAGAAGCTCAAAATCAGGGGTGCCTGGGTGGCTCAGTCGGTTGAGCGCCTGACACCGACTCGGGTCATGATCTCGCGGTTTGTGGGTTCCAGTCCCATATTGGGCTCCGGGTGGGGCCTGCTTCAGATTCTCTGTCCCCTTCTCTTCCTGCCTCTGTCCCGCTTGCACTTGCTTTCTCAAAAATAAATAGACCTTAAAACCCTCAAATTTCTGAGACTCATCTAAGATAGAGAAAAATCACTAACTCTAGAGGTGAGGCTTAGCACTCTGTGTTTTGACAAGTCCCCCCAGGTGCTACTGCAGAATGCTCTAGTTTGAGAACCACTGCTCCACCAGTGTTATATCATTTTATTATAGAGGCCTAAAACTGAAAGGAAAACAGTCTTACCCCCATTTTACAGTTGAGGAAACTAAGACTAAGAGAGTCTTACTTTGTTGATTATTAAACTTAGGTCAGCCACGCTGCACACTGTGTTTCTGTTCTTACGTCTTTGAATTTTACTAGGAGAGTAACAAATAAAAATGCTGATTGTCTTCATTATAATAAATGTATATATTTTAACCCTGAGGCAGGTTCCCACCTGGTAGGATTACCTAGTGATCGTTCTTCCCATCTTTTGTGGATTCACCATGTTATCCTTGTTAAAACTCGTTCCAAATATTCTCTACTTTTTCTAGCTCACAATGCTGTTTCTTCAGTAGAAGGCCTCATCTGTGTTTTCCTAGAGATCCAGGGACAAAATAATGAAAGGCTTTCTTACATTCTGCCATTCCACTTTAGAATCTCAGTACATCTTTTTGTTCCGGTTCCTATGTTCTTTCTCCTAAGGAACAGGTGACCCTTTTCTCTGCTAAGATTGATTACCTGCACTCTTGGTTCACTAGTTGTGTTTTTCTTTTCTTTTTTTTTTTTTTTAATTTTTTTAACGTTTATTTATTCTTGACACAGAGACAGAGCATGAATGGGGGAGGGGCAGAGAGAGAGGGAGACACAGAATTGGAAGCAGGCTCCAGGCTCTGAGCCATCAGCCCAGAGCCAGACGCAGGGCTCGAACTCACGGACTGTGAGATCGTGACCTGAGCTGAAGTCGGACGCTTAACCGACTGAGCCACCCAGGTGCCCCACTAGTTGTGTTTTTCTTTTTTTTTTTTTTTCAACTTTTTTTTTTTTTATTTTTTTATTTTTTTTATTTATTTTTTTTATTTTGGGACAGAGAGAGACAGAGCATGAACGGGGGAGGGGCAGAGAGAGAGGGAGACACAGAATCGGAAACAGGCTCCAGGCTCCGAGCCATCAGCCCAGAGCCTGACGCGGGGCTCGAACTCACGGACCGCGAGATCGTGACCTGGCTGAAGTCGGACGCTTAACCGACTGCGCCACCCAGGCGCCCCTAGTTGTGTTTTTCTTTTCAGTTCTTGCTCAATCAATTCTCACCTTCTCTCACCTGCAACTTCTCTCCCACACATTTGGCCCCTTAACCTCATCAACAAGGTATGTTGGGAGTTTGCTTTTTCTAAAGAGGAACAACCTTCCTCAATCCTGCTACCAGCCCTCTGCCCACCATCCCCCCAACCCCGTCTCCCTTTTTAATCTTCAGTTGTCACCTTTCTTTAAAAAGTAATCTAAGATTGTTTTTTAATTCCTTTGCCACTCATAATAGTGATACCTTGTTGGTTTAACCAGACCCTTGAAGGTAATCAATTAACTTGTTAAAACCAGATCCTACCCCCCCACCCCCCACAACCCAAACAAATCCAAAATCTTCCTCGGTGACAGTAGTGTTTTCCCTTTAATACCTCTACCCCATTTGTTATTTGTTATCAGCCCCATCTCTGTAACAAAACTTTTCTCCAACTTGGATTTCATGACATGGAAATAACCGAGCCCATTGAGCCATCTCTTCCCATCTTTTTGGTTGTGATTTGGTGTCTCTTATTATTTCTATAAAATCATTATGAACATTTTTAGAGACTCCTATGTGTCAGGTTAGTGCAAAAAAATTTAAATGAGAAAACAGTACACTGTCTTAATTCACAAAACGGTTTTATGCAGATGGTGCTATTATCCATGTTTTATGGATGCTGGGGAACAGGAAGAGACATAGTGCTAAGCTTCTGTCCTAAGGACTTTGTGTTTCTTTCTCTATTCAACCTCACTAACCTTATATTCTCCAACAACTTAACTATACATGCCCAGTGCTCTAGAAAATGAAAGCGAACACAAGCTCTAACCCAGAATCTATTTCCCCAGAGCAGGGCTTCTATTCCCGACTGTGTAAACATTCCCACCTGAACATCTTCCCCCACACCTCTGACTAAAAACGTCTGAAGAAAACTCATTACCTGATTCCGTTTCCCCAATAAACATAAAAATAAAATCCACCGACTGTACCCAACCAACCTTCTTGACTTCTCAATTCTTAACGGTGTCACCTATTTCTAGTACTCCAGGCACGAAACCATAGAGATAGGTTTTTTTCCATTTTTTAAGTTTATTTATTTATTTTGAGAGAGAGAGAGAGGGAGCGAGCATGCACAGAAGCAAGGGAGAGGCAGAGAGAGAGAGGGAGAAAGGGAATCCCAAACAGCTTTCTTGCCGTCAACATGGAGCCCGACTTGGGGCTTGAACTCACAAACCGTGAGATCATGACCTGAGCTGAAATTAAGAGTCCGATGCTTACTCGACTGAGCCACCCAGATGCCCCAAAGCCTTAGAGATACCTTGGACAAATCTCTCTCCTCCACATAGTTGCGATATACTGTTAATTATGTCTCCTTTTAAAGGTCTCCTTTCCTACCTTTGTTCATATCTTTGTTCATACCGTTATGATCTCGTACCTGTGGCTTTGACTGCCTCCCAAGTGCTTTTACAACTCTACTACTTTTCTGCTCCTAGGTCATCCCATTAACTTGTTTTATCAAATCTTCTTGCTGTATTTCTTATCATGGTGGTCCTCAGCTCAGCACTTCTCAAGTGAAGTACAGTCTGCTCAAGGTAGCAGTCCTAGCACCTGCCAATCTTCCAAGCTCTTTCCTTATCTTCTTCCATGCGGTGTATGTTTTGGGCCAAGGGATCCACTGTTCCCCATACTTTTCTGCCCTTACTCTTTCGTCTTAATGGTACTTCCTTTTTAATTCTTGCCTGATGGAATCCTATCATAGTTGAAGGTTTTTCTAGAATGACTTTCCTTCTCTTTGATTCTGTGAAGTTTCTCCAGGCCTCACTGCCTTTTGAACTTGCTGCAGTATTGTGTTTGGTAGTCTCTAGTGGGACCATAGACTACCTAATATGGTGCTTCTTGGTATATTGTCAAATTGTTCTTACAAAGCAGGAATGGTGTCTGACTCTATTCACCCCAGGAAAGGTCTTTACCACGATAAAGACGTGTTAACACTTGATGAACTGAAATGATAGGATGAATGTTTAAATCCAGATGAAAACACGTCAAGAGAGAGGATCAAACCAAACTAACATAGGCTAAGTCGAAACCACATATTTTTTCGGTGCATTTACTCTATTTCTCTTTTTATTTCCTTATTCTTGGCATTTGCATTTCTTGGTTTTCTTTACCTATTAGCTTGAAAAACGATTTATTTTTTTTAATTTTTTTTAAACATTTATTTTTGAGATAGAGAGAGACAGAACATGAATGGGGGAGGGTCAGAGAGAGGGAGACACAGAATCTGAAACAGGCTCCAGGCTCTGAGCCATCGGCACAGAGCCCGACGCGGGGCTCGAACTCACGGACCGCGAGATCATGACCTGAGCGATGTCGGCCGCTTAACCGACTGAGCCACCCAAGCGCCCCGAAAAACGATTTAACTACTTGATAATGCATACTTGAATGGTGCCGTTCTCTGCTAAAATCAACAACTGGCTCAGAGGATGAACAGTCTACTCTTTTGAGGATGTTACTTAGCATTTACTTTCTAAATGTCTGTGAATTTGTGGGGAAGTCACTGATGATTATTTTTTAGAGCTACTCTTGAAAACATACAGCAAATTACCATTATTATATACACTTTCCTCAACATTAGTATTCCTAATAATTTTATCAATAGAGGATTATTAATGACAATGATGACAGCATTGTACATGTGGGGCATTTTATACTTGTGCACTCAGTTCACGTTTCTAAGTTATTTGGCCTACACAGCATGCTGAAACCCCATGAAAGACACTGTCCCAGGGACTTGTTATTTCAGACCGTGGTACAAATAGCTAGTGGCTCAGCTGGTACTAGAAAGTGAGTTGATATTGTTTGTGTTTTGCCCACCTCCAGCCAGCACCTGAGGGATAATACGCGCTTTCAGAGACTACTGCCCACAGGGCAATGTGGTCCTTGGACAAGCATCCTCTGTCACACCATTAAACAAGCAGAGACTCTCAGGCCCCACTCCAAGCCTATTGGAACAGAATCTGAACTCTAACCTGATTTCCTCGATGATTCCTGTGCACGGCAAAATTTGAGAAACACCTCTTTACCTCCTAAGAAAGGACAATGGAGTATATGTTTTCATCCCCAGGGTATTGTAGTGTGTGTGTGTGTGTGTGTGTGTGTGTGTGTGTGTGTGTGCGCGCGCGCGCGTGTGTGAGAGAGAGAGAGAGAGAGAGGGAGAGAGAGAGAGAAAAAGAAGAGAGAGAGAAGAGCGAGAAGAGAGGGGGGGATAGAGGGAGGGGTAAGGGAGGGAAGGAGAGAGGTAGGAGTGAGAAACAGAAGGGGGAGGGATGGAGGTATCAGGTGAGAGAAGAAAAATCGCAGTAGGACCTGGGTCCCTCAAGAGGGGGGAACATGGGTTTTGTGGAGGTGGAATTTCCCCTCATACTTCAGTAGCTTCACCCTATCACTTTGTATCTGCAATCTGAGATTGGAGGTTCACTGTTAAAAAAAAAAAAAAAGAAAAAAGAAAAAAAAAAAGAGGGGTGTGGAGGTGGGGGTGGGGCTGTTTTCAGGTAGACCTGTATGCAACCCGGGAAGATAAGGGACCTAAGCACAAAAGGAAAGCCCCTTTCCCGAGCCTCCTGAAGCAGCTCACTTGAGCTCATTTCTAATACCCCTAGTTTCTGGATGCATTGCTGTCGCTCGCATTTCCCCTTAACACCCAGGATCCACTCACTCCATGAAAGCTAGTTCCTCTCCCCTCGGTTTCTTTCTCTCCGCTCAGCCTTCTCTCCCTTCCCCGGCACCCCCGGGCCGGCCCCTCCCTCCGCTCCAGCTCGCACCTCTCCCCAGCTGGGTGCACCTGAGGCTGGCGCGGGCTCGGGACGCGTGCAGAGCACGGCGGGCGCGGCGGAGGCAGAGGCGCGCCGACAGCCACCTCCAGCCAGCGCCCGAGGGACCACACGAGCGGCGCTCCGGGGACTATTCTCCGCGGCAGCCGCTCACGCCTCGTGGTGACTCTCACCACCGAAGCTGCAGATCGGCCCTTGTGCGCCCCCGGGGCCAGCCAGCCCGGGCGGCCGCTCCTCCTGATGCCGGGGCCGGGGCGCAGGGCGGCCGCCGGCAGGAGGATGAAGGGCTCGGCGGGAGGAAGGAGAGAAAAACTGCTGGGGGCGCCGAAAGCTCAGTCCAGCCGCGGTAAGTTGAGCGCAAAAGAGGTGTCTCCGTGCGGGTGGCGGAGTTGGCTGCGGTGCCGGGCGGGCGCGGGGCTGGGGTTGCGCCCCAGGGCGCGGTGAGGCGTACCGAATGGGCATTCGCATAGTCCGCACCCGGGACGTCACCCTGTCCCCTCGAACCCCACACCGTTAGTCTGCTCCCTTGTCTCTTCCGCTCGGCGCCCAGCAGAGATGTGAGGCAGTGGGGGGCCCGGAGTGTAGAGCGCAGAGCTTGAGGGTCTCCAGGCACCACGCGCTGACGGGGACCAAGGGGCAGAGGAAGCAGCGGCAGGGGGCGACAGGGTCAGCCAGGCTCCGGCTGGAGTCGAGGGCTGGGCCACCGAGGACGGACTCCCTGCCGCCTGTCTCCTATTGGGTGTGTGTGGGGCGCGCTCCCTCCTCGGGAAACCAGGCGAAGTTGTTGGGATAAGAAAGCACGGCGGGCTAGCTTCGTGATTGTCTTTTCTTTTCATTTTCTTCCTTCTAATTCGTCCTTTTTTCTTTTTTTCTTTCCTGCCTTTTTTGTTTCTTTTCAAGATCTCCCCTCCGGATGTACAAGATTTGAGGGCAGTGGGGATGCACCCAGTTACAGGAAGCCTTCCTCCAGGGGAATAATTTTAACATTTCGGGTGGGGTTGGGAGGTTAAGGGTAAATCAGTGCCCCTCGATCTGATTGCCTTCCTGGTCCAGGGGATTGAGTTGGAGGAGAGAGTACAGGGTCTGCGTGCCTTGTGACTTCTTGCATTTAGGGAGAAGTTTTATTGTGCGTGCAAATTGGGGTCAGAGGAAACCTGCGGGGCCCAACACACTGTCGCCCCTTGTGAAATGCCCAGTGTCCTGTCTGCCCCCCTTACAGTTCAGACTTGTCTGCATCACATATTTCTGGGGACGATGTTTGTGTCTGCTTCAGCCTGAGCTGCAGCTAAAGTAGCAAGGAATGCGATGTTCCTGGGTGTTATGAGCATCTCCAAATTCTGGAAGCTTGAACTGACTTGCAGGACTACTTTCTGTTCTGTAGGTGTAACTAGGGACCCTGGAGCTGGTGCTTTTTGCTGACATTCCTGTGGTGCTTTCTGGGGATGTCCTAGGGAAATGTCTTTCTCTTCTCTTGAGGCTGTTTGCTACTTGTCTGTTAAAAGCGATTTTCATGTCCACTCAGTTCTGGTTCATCACGTTCCCTGAAACCACTGGGAAAGGTTTATCTCCTTCTGGGTTTTCCTGCCACCCTTGCTCCGTACTGGGTGATTTAGTCACTATCCTCTGGTCCCGGAAACATGAAAGGCAAATACGGGTCATTTCAAATTATGTTGATGGATGCAGCACAGTGTGTCTGGGGGTTGTTGCAATGTCTTCGCATTTCCTTCCAGATGTTCCTCAGAAATTAACTGGAGTGCTCTATCCATGGAGCTCAACCATAGACTAGGGGAATGGGTAAGCATCTTGAGTTAATGTATTATCTTAGATTTCAATAAGTGAGGTGCTAGAAGCTATGTGTGTTGAGAGAAAGAAACCTGAGCCAAAATATACGACGTCTGGACTGCTTTGCTTTGTTACAGAGTGGCTGAAGGAACTTGGGGTCATTTGACAAGAACAAGAACAACCGTAATAATGACGCCTAACATTTTTTTCCCCATTCACAGCACACTAAGCACTGTATGAAGGCCCTTACAGCTCCTTTAAATATATAACAACCCCAGGAAGGCAACATCCTTACTTCTCCATTTTGTGGATAAGGAAAAAGGAGCCTTAGAGATGTAAAATTTGGAAAAGTTCCAGAGTTAGTGTTTTAGAACCCAAGATTGCTGGACTTCAAAGTTGATTCCTCCAATCATTACTCAACCTTGTCGAACCTCATTTGAAAAGTGGGAGGACTATCTGAGTTCTAAACCCCATGAAAAATTAGTACCACATCATAGATTGATTCATGTACAACTATTTCAAATGTTTAACAGAAACGTCCAACTTAGACTTCAAATCAAATGAAAAATGTGTCACGTTTATGTCATTTGGCTTGCCATCTGTAGAGAGGGCTAAATGCTGAGGTCTTGGGGTTCCCCTTGACAGTGTTTCTTCTTTGAGCCCCTTTATTGTAAATCAGTAGTAGTATTGTATAGCCTTTCTCTTAACAATCTGTGATTTATAACATTAAATATACCTGATGCTAACATCACATTTGTACGACTCTCTAGAGTTAGTTATCCTGAGGTCTACCTGGACACTCTCATAGTTTAGCCAGCTTATAATTAATGCTCAAATCCTAACAGGATGTTGAATTTCTATTAAGAGATACATGCAGCTTGTTTGAAAATTTCCTTTTTATTTTCAGCGGTATTTTCAAAACAATTACACCCCCTGCTGTGATTTGCTATTTACTAGTACATCAAAAGTTCAGTAATGAAAAATGTTTGTAATTCAACAAAACATAGTGTCTCATCTACAATAACAACTTTGGCTAAAAGATTCACATCCAATTTAGGGCTTATTTTATCTGAAATTTAATTAAGACGTTGCATTTGTTACTGCAAAATGTATGCAGGTAGTTGAGGACACATCTTCCATTATTTTCTTGTAATCTCCAACTATAAATTCATTACTGATGAGTTCTTCAGATAATTTGTTATGTGCTGTCTAAAGATTTTGAGGGTTTAAAACAAAAAACAAAAGCAACAAATAGATCGTATTTGTTGTATTTCTTCATAAGCTATAATTATGCATATCTGGGGAATAATGATGTATTTTAAGTCACAGATCTGATTTGCCTGCACATGAATGGAATGATCAGATAAAAGTACATAAGTCCGTTGGGATACTAATGATTCATATCCCAGATGGGGGAACAACTTTGGAAATAGAGAATCTTTGACAAGTTATCTTACTAGGTTTCATCACACTTGCATAATATCTTATTGTTTGTTGTCAAATAAAAGGACATTTCTCTGTTACGGTAAACTAAGTTATTCCTTTGATTTCTTTTGTTTTAGGGTTAAATTGTGTTTTCTAGTAGTAATGTAGAGTTGCATAAAATTAACGTTTGTGTCCTTTCAAATATTTGAAGCCTTAAAAAATCATACTTTGTGTACTGTAAGTAATCCATTTCTGAATACATTCACAGGAATATAAAAATAGTACAGTGGTAACTTGCCTTGAGGTTTTGTTTGTTTTTTTAGAAGTAGATAATGAGGTTGTTACAGTGGTTAACATATTTAACCTTGGTAACGAAGTATTGAAATTTATTGTAAATATGAATTTTTGAACTGCAAAATATTTTATGATGAGTCTTATAAGTGGGTTAACCTTGTAATCACATGAACATCTGTTAGGTGTTTGACAATTTTTTTTGTTTCATATTTGCACAATAGGACTATTTATGTGCTATTATTTGGTGATTTGAACAACCAGCTTTCTGGAAAATGATTTAAGCTCTATAAGCATCTGAGTCATATTGGTGTCACAGACCAAAGAAACTGATATTGGGGAAGGAGTTTTAATTTTGAATGTTGCAAGGGCTTAGAGCTCAAGGTAGATGACACTCCTTGGTTTTTTGACAAGCCTCTAAAGAGAGACTTTGAATAAAATAAAGCCTGTGGGTTGAACATTAAGCAAGCAGTTGAGTAGGCTCTTTGGAAACCTAGATCAGCTCAAATGGAATTATGTGCCTCAAATTTGGTGTAATTAATTTGAACAAGTAATTAACAAACACATTTGAGATCATTAAAAAAACTCCAGTATGTTAAAAATGCATTAATTTACATAATCTAGGGCTTGCTAAGATTGGCAATAACTCCTGTTTGTGGATTGACCCATCCTTAACTTTAAAAATGAAGTTCAGGGGCGCCTGGGTGGCTCAGTCGGTTGAGCGTCCGACTTCAGCTCAGGTCACGATCTCACGGTCTGTGAGTTCGAGTCCCACGTCGGGCTCTGGGCTGACGGCTCAGAGCCTGGAGCCTGCTTCCGATTCTGTGTCTCCCTCTCTCTCTGCCCCTCCCCCGTTCATGCTCTGTCTCTGTCTCTCAAAAATAAATAAACGTTAAAAAAATTAAAAAAAAAATAAAGTTCAATAAGAAAGAACTTTAAGGATACTGAGAAGCAGAGATGAATCAGATTTCTTCACAAAGTCTTTATCTCATTTGAAATTGATTGTAATCAAATCCAGGTAATTCTGTACCACTTTTAGTATTTTGCAGAGATTGAGAATGGGATTCAAAGAGTATCTTTTTCCTAACCTACTGATGTACTGGTAGAGAATACTAGAACAGAGTTTTAGAGTGACGATAGAGTGCTCTAGGCCATTTAATGATTTTATTACTTTGTAGTGTCATCCAACCATGTGTTTCATTTTTTGCCTTATTTGAAACACAAAGTGGCAGTCCACTCTGATCTCGAATTATATGTACCAAAGCTGGCAAACATACAGCATTTCTAAACTGGTCTCTTAAGTCAGAGATTTGCAGTAAAGGAGAGTTCTTAACTTTGCCTCTATGTAATTATGTAGCCCGTCTTCTGGCACACAGTACTAATCTTGGCATATCTTGATTACCCATTAGACCTATCTGTCTCCATGAGAACAGCAAATACTATTACAGTGCAGCGTTAAGGAGGTCCATTTGCGGATTTAACTAAGGTTTCTTATAACACGGGGTCAGGCATCCTCTGTTTAGTTTTATTCTGGTCTTGTGATGTGTCCTTGTTTATATATCTAAAGAGTTAATCGCTGCTGTTTTTATAATTTATTATTAGACAATTATTAGAGATTTCTTTCTTCTTTAACAATCTCTCATCTACCCCCAATTGAAATGAAAGACATAATAATGAAATAGGTCTATAGTATCTTTATTTGACTTTTACTTAAACAAAGAAATGCACTTGAAACTCCAGAAGGCGTCCTGAAAACTCTAGATTTTAAAACTATTTTGTTGAGAAGAACTTCCAGTAGTTAGTCTCAGTGTACCAAATCTATCCAGATCACCTAGAATTTGAAGAATATAGGCACTGGATTGAGCTCTCAAGTGGATGCAAGTGTTTCATTCATAGTAAAATTTGGCCTTAAAGTTACAGAGACAAAATAGTCTTTTAACATGATGTAGCATTTAAGAAAGTGCACTCAAGAACTGGACCACCTTAGTTTGAATCCTTGCTCTGTTCCTTACAAGCTGTGAGAATTTAGAGGCTCCTGGGTGGCTCAGTTGGTGAATTGTCCGACTTTAGCTCAGGTCATGATCTCACGTTTCCTGAGTTTGAGCCCCATATTGGGCTCTGTGCTGCCAGCTTGGAGCCTGGAGCCTGTTTCAGACTCTGTGTCTCCCTCTCTGTCCCTCCACCTCTCTCTCTCTCTCTCTCTCTCTCTCTCTCTCCCCCCCATCTCTCCTTCAAAAATAAACATTAAAAAATTTAAAAATGTGAGAATTTAGTCAACTTATTGTACATTTCTTTGCTTTAGCTGTAACATGGTGATACTAAGTGATTGACTGAATTTCATGGGTTGATTGATGACCATCAAGTATTAGTTTTCTATAGTTACTCAACCAGATTGCCACAAATGTGGTGGCTTCAAACAACAGAAATGAATTCTCTCACAATTCTGAAGGTCGTAAATCTGGAATCAGTATCACTGGACTGAAATCGAGGTCTCAGCAAGGCTGTGTACTCTCTGGAGGCTCGAGGGGGGAATCTGTACCTTGCCTCTTGCAACTTCTGGTGGCCATTGGCATTCCTTGGTTTGTGGTCACATCACTTCTATCTCTGCCTTTGTCTTCCCATTGCCTTCTCCTCTGTGAGTCTAATTTCCATCTGCTTTTCTCTTCTAAGGACATTTGTGATTGCATTTAGGGTCTATCCTGATAATCCAGAATAATTTCTTATTTTAAGATCCTTAACTTAATCCTACCTGCAATGACTCTTTTCCCAAAGAAGGTGACATTTACAGGTTCCAGGGATTGGGGTCTTGAGACCTGGAGTGGGAATGTTGGAGGGTTGTATGTACATTACTTGGCCTGTTATAATCATCATCCTCATATTTTTGTACTGTGCTAGATGTATGAAAAGATAGCAGAACCAATATAACTAAATTATGGAAAATGTAGAAAGTATCAGAAAATTCATATATTTTTAAAGCACATTTTCCTAACTTATGTTCAAATTTTGACCAGATTTTTTGATCAGAGACTTTAGGGCAATTGATTATTTTCTCTTCGCTTTAACATAATGCAGTCAGTAAATATCTGATGAGTAGTTACTATGTGCTTACAGAATGTTGGTCCTGGGGATATCAAAGTTGACAGGAAAAGAAAGACCCTGAGCTCATGGAGCGTTTAGTGTATGAAAAATAGCTAGACAACTACTACAATTTATTTTATTTATGTATTTTTTAAATTTTTTAAAATGTTTATTTATTTTTGAGACAGAGAGAGACAGAGGATGAATGGGGGAGGGTCAGAGAGAGAGGGAGACACAGAATCTGAAACAGGCTCCAGGCTCTGAGCTGTCAGCACAGAGCCCGACACGGGGCTCGAACTCACGGACCACGAGATCATGACCTCAGCCGAAGTCGGACGCCTAACCGACTGAGCCACCCAGGTGCCCCCACAGCTACTACATTTTAACTAGTACTTTGATAGAATACAATTAGCTCTTTATGTTTAATTCACAATTTTAGGAGCAAAGAAATACCATTAAACACAGTTTAGAGATAAGGAACTAAGCTAGGAAATATGCATATACATAGCTAAGATGAGACAATTTTTGAACTCTCTTCCTTCTGCTTACACTATATGTGCCATAAAATAAAATGAAAAATGAGGAACAAATTTAACAAAATAAATAAAAATAAAATTTTTGAAATACAAACAGAATTTGTCAACCACATAATTTAATTAACTAGAAATATCAACTCATAAGATATTATGGTTGATTGGACTTGGGTTTAGCTGAAAAGTTAAGAGCTTCTCTTTCAGAATTGTTATATTTTACTTTTTTTTTTCTAGAGGGTATTAGTTGATTTTCCGACTTTGGTGAATAGACACTGTTTACTTACTTATTCTTTACCTTTTTAAAGAAAATGATCCGAATAAAATACATAAAACATGAACGTTATCATCCTAACCATTTGTAAGGGTACAGTTCAGTGGCATTAAATACATTCATATAGTTTTGCATCCTTCATCACCGCACATATCCAGAACTCTTCTGGCAGAACTAAAACTCTATCCCCTTTAAACAATAACTCCACATTTCCCTCTCCCTATTACCTAGCAACCATCTTTCTACTTACTGTCTGTATGATTTTGACTACTGTAAGTACCTCCTGTAAGTGGAATCAGAGAATAATTGTCTTGTAACTGGCTTATTTTACTCAGCATAATGTCATCAAGGTTCATCCATGTAGAGTAGCATATATTAGAGTATTTCCTTCCTGTTATATGTATAAATGACATTTTGTTTATCCATGCTTCTATCAATGGGCACTTGGGTTGCTTCTGCATTTTGCCTTTTGGGCATAATGCTGCTGTGAACATGGCTGTACAAACATCTCTTCCAGGCTGCTTTCAATCCTTTAGGAACATACCCAGAAGCAGAATTGCTGGATCATATAGTGATTCTGTTTGTAATTTTTTGAGGAGTTGCCATAGTGTTTTTTTTTTTTTCCTTGTGGCTGTACCATTTTACATTCCCAGTGCACAAGAGTTCCAATTTCTCTGATCCTTGCCAAAACTCATTTTCTGGTTCATTCATTCACCTCCCTCCCTCCCTCCCTTCATTCCTTTCATTGTTGTTGTTTTAATGGTAGCCAATTTAGTAGATACGAGATGGTATCTCACTGTAGTTTTTTTTTAATTGTTTTTAATGTTTATTTTTGAGAGAGAGAGAGAATGCACACCCGTGCACATGGGGGAGGGGTGGAGAGAAAGGGAGACATAGAACCCAAAGCAGGCTCCAGGCTCTGAGCTGTCAGCACAGAGCCCTACATGGGGCTCAGACTCACGAAATGTGAGATCATGACCTGAGCCAAAGTCCGACACTCATCCAACTGAGCCATCCAGGTGACCCTCACTGTAGTTTTGATTTGCATTTCCCTAATGATTAGTGTATTAAATATCTTTTTGTGTGCTTATTCATCATTTGTATATCTTCTTTGGGGAAAAGTCTATTTGAGTCCTTTGCTCATTTTTGAGTTAGATTGCTTGTTTTGCTGCTGTTGTTGAGTCTTACGAATTCACTATATATTTTGGTTAGTCCCTTATTTGGTATATGATTTACAAGTTTTTCCCATTCTGTGGTTTGCCTTTTAATTCTGTTGGTAATGGTTTTAGATGTACAGATTAAAAATTTTTTCACAGTCCACTTTGTTCATTTTTTTCTTCTGTTCCCTGGGCCTTTAATGGCATATCTAAGCAAACAGTGTCTCTTCTTTACCTTTTTGGTAACGAGTTTGAGAAGTTTTGTTTTTTTTTTTTAACCTTTTATTTATTTTTGAGACAGGGAGAAACAGAGCATGAACAGGGGAGGGTCAGAGAGAGGGAGACACAGAATCCGAAACAGGCTCCAGGCTCTGAGCTGTCAGCACAGAGCCCGACACGGGGCTCAGACTCACGGACTGCGAGATCATGACCTGAGCCCAAGTCGGCCACTTAACTGACTGAGCCACCCAGGCGCCCCTAGTTTGAGAAGTTTTAAAAACAATATGGGGTGCCTGGGTGGCTCAGTTGGTTAAGGGTCTGACTCCTAATTTTGGCTCAGGTCATGATCTTGTGGTTCATGAGTTTGAGCTCTGCACAGAGCCTGCTTGGGATTCTCTCTCTCCCTCTTTTTCTGCCCCTATTCTGCTCATTGTCTCTTTGTCTCTTTCTCTCTTTCTCCAAATAGATAAATAACCTTAAAAAAAAACAACAATGTAAAATATCGCTAAATTAAATCTACAAAATAAGAGACTAGGATGAGAAGAAATAAACTGTAATTGCAGACTAAAATATCAATAATCTCACATATGTAATGTTGACCAACAAAGGCCAGCAAGCCCCAAAAGCCCGAGTCCATTCACACATGTTCAAAATTAAGTAAAACTAACTTACAAATACATCATAATTTCTGGAGGGGAAGGGGGCAACATCCTGAAATGTTCTGTTTTCTGATCTGAGTGTTGATAATGTGGGTTTATTCCCTTGCAAAAACTCAAGTTGTACCTATGATTGATGCACTTCTCTGTATTTCATTTACACTTAAGAAAGTTAAAAATCAGTTGGTCATTCAGAAGCACATGACAAAGAGAAATTTCCTTAGAAGTAGGAAAGATAGGAAAAGAAATGTGTTCTAAGGGTTTATCCATTTGGACGACTTGGTCTGTATATTTGGCCCTAAGGTTTTATTATTATTATTATTTTTTTAGAACAAGTGAGCAGGGGAGAGGGACAAAGCGGGAAGGGGGGGGGGGCAGGGGTTGGAGAGAGAGAGAGGCAGGGTGGGTGGGTGGGGGGTGGGAAGAGGAAGGGGAATCTTAATCAGGCTCCAAGCTCAGTGTGGAGCCTGTCATGCGGTTCTGTTCCATGACCCTGGGATGATGAACTGAGCTGAAATCAAGAGCCGGGTACTCAACCAACTGAGCCACGCAGGGGTCCTTGGCCCTAAGCTTTTAAACAGCAATCACATCCGTGGGCACAGATATCATCAGAACAATGCTGTTCAAGAGAAAAACACCATTCCTAGGACTGAGACTGGAGGGAAGTTTTCCCATGAGTCTTCATGAAAAAGGGAACTGAATGACGCAGCGAATAACATCTTCTTGTTCATACAGCAGAGACTTTGATAGGAATCTTTCTTAACAGTGAAGAGCAGTGTAGTTACTGGATGCTTTCTGGTTTGTCTTAACTTTAAACATTTCAAAGTTTCTAGCGGAATGGGAAGGCCGTGTATTCCTTAGACCACGCTTTGTAAATTCACTTCCTTTAACGATACCTTTGGCCATGGTTGCATGGCAGTGAGTTTGAGCCCACTTACATAGACAAATTCATCGTGCTGATACTCCTTGTGATGAGTTAAAAACTGGAGTCAGCTTGACTCTTTGGGGAACCTGGGAAAATGGATACCTTCCAGGAATGAGAGGGGTAGCTCTGAGGTAAAAGCAGTGGGCAAGTTCATATTTGCTTAAATAATTAATAAGTAGGATGCAGTGAATTAATTTGATTTCCCTTGATAATTCTTCACAGTTCTTCACAAGTCTCTCCAGGCATCAATAATCTAGACAATGATAGCTATAATCCCACAGAGAATAATTCTTGTATGACAGGGACCGTGTTGTATTAATCTTTCTACCTCTTGCGATGCTGGACAGTGCCTTGAACAAAGTAGGTATCCCCAAACGTTGTTGAATGAATAAATGATTAAATTCTGCAATGTGGTAGACATAGAATTTGTAGAGGGTGGAAATAGTTATCAGAATCTTAAGATACTTTAAGAATTGCCTTAAAAACAGCCTCATGATCTATCAAATTTTTGATACACTGTGTCATTTGGTCCCTTCTGAGTAAAGTAGACATGGTTCAATTATTGGTTAATTAATGGCTTTTAGTGAGTTGAGTAAAGTTTTTTAGCACCTCATAAAGAAAAGTTTGACCTTAAGAAATTCCTTTCAAAATACCATTTTTCCATTCCTATGGATTTTGGGTGAACACTCTGTATTTGTAGAAATTCCTTATTAATGAGTGGCATAACTCTTAATTATATTATATATATATATAACTCTTATTTTATATATATATTATATATATATTATATATATATAACTCTTATTATATATATTATATATATAACTCTTATATATATATAACTCTTATTATATATATATATATAACTCTTAATTTTTTATATATATATATATATATATATATAACTCTTAATCTTTTTTTTTTTTAATTTTTTTTTTATTCAACGTTTTTTATTTATTTTTGGGACAGAGAGAGACAGAGCATGAACGGGGGAGGGGCAGAGAGAGAGGGAGACACAGAATCGGAAACAGGCTCCAGGCTCCGAGCCGTCAGCCCAGAGCCTGACGCGGGGCTCGAACTCACGGACCGCGAGATCGTGACCTGGCTGAAGTCGGACGCTTAACTGACTGCGCCACCCAGGCGCCCCTATAACTCTTAATCTTAAGTCGCATGCTTAACCGACAGAGCCACCCAGGCGCCAACTTATTAATCATAAATTATGTCTGATCCCAATGTATACTTCCTTGATTCTTTGTAAATGAAAAACCAGAACAAGTTAACCTGAAGAGATGATACCAAATATTTTAAAAGTTTTCTTTTTATTTAATTAATTAATTTATTTTACGTATTTGACAGTGAGAGAGCACGAGCCAGGGAGAGGGGCAAGGGGAAAGAGAGAGAGGGAGAGAGAGAGGGGAAGAGAGAGGGAGGGAGAGAGAGAAAGAGAATATTGCTGGGATCATGACCTGAGCTGAAGTCAAGACTCAGATGCTCAACTGACTGAGCCACCCAGGCACTCCGAAACGTGTTTTCTCTTTTTGGATCATAAATTAGAACATGATTTCTGAATTTAAATATTCAAAACTTGAAGAGGAACTCTTCGAGACTCTGAGGACATCAGAAGAAAGAATTTCCTTCTTAAAAAATTGCCTTTAACAAAGTACAAGTTTCCCTAATTAGGATTTTTTAGCATGTGTAAGAAAATTTGAGGAAAAACGAAATACTATTCAGGGTAGAAAAGGTTGCCATTATGAATTACGGGATTCACATTGCTTTGTCCATTTAGAGCAAGCATTCTATTCCTATCAAGGCACACACTAAAATATAACAATGAAATAGTGTTTTATAGAATACTGAAATGACATCTGTAATTCCTCATTTGTTTCTTCCCACAAATTAGGTGGGTATGTGTTACCATTACGACAGTTACATTTTTTAAAGATACATAAACAAAAGGTCAAGTGATTCGGCAAGGTTGGGTAACTGGTAGGTAGCAAAGTTGGATCATGAACTAACCTTGTCTGACTCAATGCCTGATGTTCTCTGTGCTACTCTGAATAGTTTCCTTTTCTTTCCACATATTCAGGGAAATAGCTTCTGTTAAGTCTATCATACATTGGAATGAATTACTTGGGACAATGATAGTCTATGACTGGAATGGAGATGAGAACAATCAATAAATGACAGTATTAAGGCAGTACTAATGAAACTTTAATTTGAAAATTGCTCCGAAATGTATTCCAAGATAGGTTTTATAACCATACTCAGATTTGATGTGAAGATAAACTAATTTTATGCAAATGCTAAAGTGACTTTAACAGTTATGTTATATACCTTGATGTGGTCCTTAAGGAAAATTGTCAGGACCATTAATAAGTTTCTAAATTGATTAGGCTAATTTGGTACTCCAAAAGGCATCTTCCTATAAATTAATGCTGCCTATTACATTCTGATTACAGCAAATTGCGTGCTTTCCATGCCCAACTTTGAAAGTTTCCAGTCTCTGCATTTTTGTGCTTTCCCAGTTGTTGACTTTCCATTTTGTCTTGCCACATCAGAACAATGAATCATCTTGTCCATTAGCTGAGTTTGGAAATTCTGTGTTATTCAATGAATTTGTTTTTACTCCATCCCTCTGATAATTTGAAACCTGGCAACTTAACTACTTTCCCAACTGTGTTTGTGATGCAACATCAAGGAGTTTTGTTTTGAACAGCAAAAGACTGCAGTGGTTTTTTTTCCATCCTTATAACTCAAATGCAATATTTTGTAAAAAATGTTTTTACATTTACTTATTTTTGATAGAGAGCACAAGTGGGGGAGTGGCAGAGAGAGAAGGAGACAAAGAATCCAAAGCAGGCTCCAGGCTCCAGGCTCCAAGCTGTAAGCTGTCAGCACAGAACCCTACGTGGGGCTTGAACTCAGAAACCGTGAGATCATGACCTGACCTGAAGTCGGATGCTTAACCGACAGAGCCACCCAGGCACCACTCAAATGCGATATTTTAATAACTGACTGTGTGTTTCAGAATAATAAAAGGTTTAGGGTAATAATAGCTAGTGATCTCTAGAGGGGCAGCATAATCAAATAATATTAGAAGGCTCTCAATTTTTATAACCTGATGGAAACAGAAATGTGCCAACTGAGTGATCACCCTGATTATCAGAGTCTCAAAGGAATACACAGTTATTCGTTTTTATTTCATGATTTCATACTAAAGGAGAGCCAAAACGTTAAAGTCAGAGTGTTATTTCTTTGTTTCTAACACTTAAAGCATGAGGTGAACAGAGGGACACACAGTGAGACAACGTATGTCAACACAATGTGCCTCTCGTGCCCCCTACAGTGAACAGGGCTTACAAGGACATTGGTATTTTTTCCATTTTGAAAGAATGTTTAAGACTTGATGTCATTGCTTTGTTATTAAAATACACAGCATTGAATCTTGGAAGTTGGCTCTTAGAGAAGCGTCAGTGAAGTCTAGTAAAAATGATGGTAATAAATTACAGAACTTTGGTTGATTTTCATAATGTGCATAGAGAATACAGTGAAGCATGTCCCTTAGGAAACTGCCAAGAACTGCACAATACTTATTGTGTCTGGAGCTGGAACCGTGGCGCCGATTCCATGAGTATGGCTCTGTGTGTATGGGAATATAATGTGTGTCCGCACACTAAAGTCATTTGGAAGTCATTGGGAGGTTAGTTTGAGGATGGCTTGGCATATTTTTGTGGAAAATCATAAAAGTAGTTTGCTCTAAAAGAATAAAATTACCCAGGCATATGTTTTCAAGAAAGAAATCATGCTCTTCCAACAGTCTAGTAAAGGTTTATTTAGCTCTTGCTTTATTAGTTCCTGAAATTTTTCAGAAAATGAAACAAGTTGTAAGAGTTCAACTGTGACTACTTTCCAACATAACGTTGGAAGTGTCCCCAAAGAGGATCTCGTTAAAGCTAGTAAAGTGGCTGTGATTTTAACAGTCGCAGTAATCCCATCCTCATGTGTCATGTCGTTTGTGGCTTTTCTTTTGCCTTCCGTTCAAGTAAGAAAGTGATCCCACAGACAATTTTGAGAACTTTCCTGTACCTTAAAAGTACCTTGTTTTTGAACCTTATGCTGCCTTTACTACATAGATCTCATTCTCTTTTACAGCCCACTTAAAAAATTACGTGGCCAAGGAATAGAAGTGACATTATACATTCATTTGTTTACATATGGTTCATAACTAGTTTTCATTACCAGTGAGAGATGCACTGTGTCCACAGGGCATCATTTCCTGTCATTTCTACTGGTACTCCCATTGTCATTTCAAGCTGAGTTCATCATTTTGCCTCTAAATTCAGCTCCACTTTTTCTTGGCTTGAGGTTTTGTTTTGTTTTGTTTTGTTTTCAATACCAACACTGCTTTCCTCAGAGTTTAACTATTTCTATACGTTAAAGCATTTTTTAATGTTTATTTATTTATCTATTTCTTTATTTTTTTTGAGAGAGAGAGAGAGAGAGTGCAAGTGTGAGCAGCAGACGGGCAGGGAGAGGGAGAGGGAGAGAGAATCCCAAGCAGGATTCATGCTGTCAGCACAGAGCCTGATGTGGGGCTTGCTTGACCTCATGAAACTGTGAGATCATGACCTTAGCTGAAATCAAGAGTTGGACGCTTAACCGACTGAGCCACCAAGTGCCCCTCGCCGTGGCCATTTAAATCTACCATCATTAGGTAATTCTAGGTGGAGGCTGCAATTGATTCAACTAACAACATACATAGAGAAATACTATCATGCAAGTTCCAAGAGATTTTTCTGTCTTGCAGAATCCAATACCTCCTTACAAATGAGCTGGTATTAGCCTTTTACTAGAAGGAAAAATAATACAGACAGCTTTTGCATTTTGCTCAAAATCGCTGGCCGCAACTAGCCTGCTTGAGATTCTCTCTCTCTGCCTCTTCCCCACTCATGCTGTCTCTGTCTCTCTCAAAATAAATAAATAAACTTTAAAAAAGAAAAACAAAATGGCCACACTGAGAGAAGCATTATATAATGGCATTTTTATTTTGTTCCCAGTAAATAAGTCAGAATGGGCAAATAGAGTTTTAGAGGTTTTTATTTTTTATTTTTTTGTATAGGGAGTCAAAAGTATCCCACTTTTTGCTAGATGTCAAAAAGAGGTCCTCTGCTTCCATTTCCTGGGTTCTGGGCCTGGATGTGTAACCAGATGATTTGTAGGCTTATGATATTGGGTCATTAAATCATAGAGATGGTTCTCATAACTTTGGAGATGAGTATGTTGCTGTTTAAAATTTCGCTTCCAACTGGACATTCATTCTCGGTGCCACTCATTCTTCTAATGCTTAGTAGCTGCCTTCCTATAAGGCTGTTCAAAAGTTTTTCCTGAATTTCAATTCTTTATCCAATGCCTGCTCTTAAATTCAGAATATTTTCTGGTTTCTTTTTCTTAGATGAAATAAAGGCCATTAGAGTGGTACACCTTCACATTTTCCTTCTGTCATTACCAGTTATAGCTTCATTTATAACCATCCTGATTCACATCTCTGTCCCAAGAGGATTGCTCTCCCAAGGCCCGATTACTTATCTTATAATCCCACTTCCTCCTGGTACCTTTTAAACATTTCACCAGTTACTCATCGTCTTGCTTAAAACTTGGCTCTTTTTCTGTTTCAGATTCTGTCTCCCTCTCGCTGACCCTCCCCTGTTCATGCTCTGTCTCAAAAATAAAAAATAAAACGTCAAAAAATTTTTTTTTGAAAAAAACTTGGCTCTTTTTTTCCATCTGCTTGCCCTCCAGATCTGCTGTACTCTCCTTTCTTCAGGCTGCTGTCCCAAATCTCTCCGTGGAATCACTGCCAAACTTTTAGAAAGGGCAGTCCCCATGCTTTTCGTTTATTGCTTTATCTCATTTTGTCATACTTCTGAGACACTTCTCTAGGGTTACGCATGAACTTTATGTCGAATCCAAAGGTCTCTTTTCAACATTACTTGGGCTTAAACATGCTAAAATATTTAACTCAGCAGACTGTCCTTATTATTCATTCACAAATACTGAGTGCCCAATACTGCATAAGGTACATAACCTGGGAATAGGGATAGGATTCAACATTTTATTTCCACGAATGTAAAGTTACCCAGGAAAGGAGGAAATAATTCATTGAAAACAGAGCATATACACTGCTTGTAGTGATTACATGTGCTTACTAATCACTCACTTGGAAGGATTGTAATACTCCACACCCCTGAAATAAGGTTATGACCTATCATTTGCTCTAGCCAAGAAAATGTGATTGGAAGTGATTTGTCACTTTTTGGCAGAAGACTTGAGAAGCTGGCGTGTGATTTGTTAGTTTCCTTTCCTCCGTCACAGAGATCAACACAAGTGTTTTAGTTGGTGGAGGCTTTGATAGTTCGTGACCCGGCCTGAGGGTTAATTTGCAGTGAAGGCCCTGCTGATCTGAGATGGACATGTGGTGTGAGCAAGAACTAAGTTTTTGTTTCTTTAAGTGACTAAGATTTTAGAACTTTGTCGCTGTCGTTTAACTTAGCATATCCTGTCTGCCGTGAGGATTCACTGTAAGCGTTGTGAAAATGGAAATGCACTTTCAGGCTTCTACTAGACTTTTCAAACTGTATGTCCCAGCATGACTCGAAATCCATCATATTAAGAATAAAATGTCTGAAAAAAATGAAAGCGATTGCTAAGCAATTAGTGACTTAATTTCAGTGCCTTGCATCTATCTAGAAAGTAGTAGAGGGTCTATGAGAAAATCAATTCACATCCAACTGTATACATTTCGTAATGTACTTGTTATTGTAGCTCAGGGCTGCTCTGAAGTTTATATTTCCTTCTCTACAAACTTCTTGAAACTTAAAATCATTTCAAGTTCACTTAGAGATTTGGGGATAATGATATGCTTTGGTCTATTTTTCTTCCTATCTGAAAGCTTCATTGTGTTAAGGCTGGAAAAGTACTATGTAATTATGTGTGTGAACTTCTTGATAATTTCAGTGATGGAATTTTCTTTTTATGTGCAAATGCTTATTCCTGCACTTTTCATATAATTAATGTGCTCACAATTATATAGGACCTATTATAACTTGCTATCTCATTTCCTGTACATACTGAAGAGAGGGCGTTGTCTGGGTGGTAAATGTTTTGCTCACTTAATGGTAAACTCTGATTTTATTACCACCTTAACCTCTTCTTCTTGATATTTTATATCATCTTCTACTTTGTTTTAAATGTCTCACCGAACACTTTACTTTGTAATATGTCCAATAATATATATAACTGAGGATAGCACTGAATGGACCAACCCAGAAATAACCCTTTAGAATGGACTTATCATTGATTTGTGCTCATATATATTATTGCTCTGTCTTCATCTCTTAAAAAATTCACCAATAACAATCCCTGTTCTGTTGATCTAATCTCACTTTGATACTTCAAAACGTATCTTTACATTTCTTTGAAAGCTTTGGTGTAAGGAAAATTAGTTGGGGCACAGAATTCCAGCATCAACAGCCTGCTAGCACCTGAATGAGACAGGAGTTTCTGTGGCCATGAAGAAGGGTATTATGATGTTTGCCCTCTTTTTGCCTCTTGTCTCTTTCCTTCTCTTACGTTGACCCTCCTTAGGTGCTGTTCAACCCCAATCACCCCATGTGAAACACTTTCCTTAAGAAATAAAGGTGCTACTAAAAGAAAAGTCACATAAAGGTAACACTCAAAGTAGCAGTGTTTGTAAAATTTTACATTTCATATGCATCAAAATATACTTCCTATGGGATTTGTTGTTTCATGTGTGGACCATTTTATACATGCTCAGTAATAATAATGATGCAAAATAGAATATCTGTGATATATAAACACAGATGCTTTGGTTAAATAGTATTTGCATGGTTTGGTCTGTTGGTTTCCACCTCCAGCTAGTCCATGGGAACCAAAAGTAATTAAATCTCAAGCTGCTTAAAACATGTACACAGAGGGGCACCTGGGTGGCTCAGTCGGTTGAGCGTCCGACTCCGGCTCAGGTCATGATCCCGCGGTACGTTGAGTTCAAGCCCCGCGTCGGGCTCTGTGCTGACAGCTCAGAGCCTGGAGCCTGTTTCGGATTCTTTGTCTCCCTCTCTCTGACCTTCCCCCATTCATGCTCTGTCTCCCTCTGTCTCAAAAATAAATAAACGTTTAAAAAAAACCATGTACATGTGATCACACAGTCATATGTCCATGTAAGCAGTAAGAGTTTTTACATTCTATGTATGTTTTACTATTCTATGTATGTTGTTTACATTTCGTTCTTGGGAAAGGAATTGGAAGTATTTGCAACCTATATGCAGAAAAGAGAAATAATACTAAAAGGATAATACAAGGAATTTACTGAGTTATGTATCTGTTGTAATACAACCTTTTATATTTCATACCTTCTGTAATGATTTGGAAATATACCGTTTGTAGTCTATAAGCCCTACCATTAAATTTGTGATATGGATGTATACTGTGTATGCTAATAATCCTTTATTTGTTTCTTAAGAACAAATGAATATTCTTTTCTTAAACTTTACAGATGATTCAAAGTCCTAATAGTTTCAGTTTGTTTCATATTTGATCACGATATTCTTTGGAGTTAAAAAATTTTTTTTCATGGAAATTTTCTTTCTTTTTTTAATGGAAGATATTTTTCTTCATCATCTTGCTAATGTCCAGCTTCTTCTAATTTCTTGGAATCAATTTAAGGATACTTCTTTAGGTTTTCCTAAATTCACTGGCTTCTTGGTTTCCATTGCTTTCTTAGCTGCCACTATGAGATTTCATTTCATTTTTGTATGCTCCCATTGTCTTGTATTTCATATATCCCATATTCCTGGATCATACTGGAATATATAACAAGGAACTTATGTTAGAACGATGTGTGTGATATAAAATATTTCAGAGTCTTTACAAAAGAGTTTACAACAGGGGCGCCTGGGTGTCTCAGTCAGTTAAGCCTCCAACTCTTGGTTTTGGCTCGTGTCATGATCTCATGGTTGGTGGGATTGAGCCCACATTGGCAGTACAGAGCCTGCTTGGGATTCTCTCTCCTCTTTTTCTGCCCCTCCCCTTGCATGCAGGCGGGTGTGTGCAAGCTCTCTGTCTAAATAAATAAATTAAACATTTAAAAAAAAGAAAAGAAGGGCTCCTGGGTGGCTCAGTTGGTTAAGCGTCTGACTTCGGCTCAGGTCATGATCTCACGGTTCGTGGGTCGAGCCCTGCATCGGGCTCTGTGCTGACAGCTCAGTGCCTGGAACCTGCTTCGGATTCTGTGTCTCCTTCTCTCTCTCTGCCCCTCCTCTGCTCACACTCTGTGTCTCTCTCTCTCTCTCAAAAATAAATAAACATTAAAAAAATTAAAAAAAAATAAAAAAGAATTTACAACATATATCCAATGCTTAAAAAATGTATATGTCTTTTGATAGGACAAATAAACATAAGGGGATTTCTTCTAAAATGTATTTAATGAAAACATTATATAGAAAGACTTAATGACAAGTTTACAGTTGCAAATTTTTGCAAGACAATGGGGACTATGTAAAGGACCTTCACATACAACCTAGAGACATGATGGGATAATGAGGTAGCCAGAACACATCTATTGACAGTGAATTTAAAAAATGACAATCAAATGTAGATTTTAATTTATATTCACTGTTACCATTACATGTGTATAATACAGTGCATAGACAGTATTGTTCAGTAGAACTTTTTGTGATGAGGGTAATGTTCCATACATATTTTATCCACTATTGTAGCCACTAGTCACTTGTGGTTATTGAGCATTTGAAATGTTAGCGCCACTGAGGAACTTTAATTTTGTTTAACTTAAATAACCACAACGCCACATTGGGCAGCAAGGGTGTAGAAAACGATTATATTCCAAGGTGTTAATGGTTATTGTTTATGTTAGGGAGTTATTGATTGCAGGTTTTTCTTACGTTTTTTTTTTTTTTTTTTATCTCATCTCTATTTTTTAGGTGAAATTTATCATAAGAAAAGTAAAGGAAGCTATTTTTGAAGAAAACATTCCTAATAGTTATTGTTACACTATGAAAACCATGACATCTAAATCATGATTTAAGCTTTTAATAATATATAAGCAAATTATTCATTTCTTTCATATCAACATTTCTGCCATATTTCAGGCATAATTAAGCTTTCTTAAGGGATCTGCCTCGGATTAAATTCGAGTTTTAAAGGACAGAAAAATATGTTTAATAATAGCAACAATAGCCAACATTTATGAAGACTTAACTAATGCCATGCATTGAATAACATGTACTAGCTCATTTAGTTCTTACTGTATGTATTTGAAATATGTACTGATACTCTCCATCCTGCATGAAGCAACTGAAGCACAGAGAATTTAAATAACTTGCCCAAATTACTCAGCTAGAATATAGCAGTGTGTAGGGTAAGAATCTGACTTTCAGACCCAGGCAGTATAAAAGCCCTATCATTGTCATAACTCCATCCACATTCAGGAGAGAGGTTGCTGGTGAGAAGCAGGTGGAACATTAGATTTAAGGAAGAAGATAAAGTTCATGTGTGTTTGTGATTTTAATGATAGTCCGTGGAATTTAGGTCAGACAAAAGGGAAAATGGGAGCAGAGCAAAGAGGAATACTGAAATGTGGTAGGAAGGGATAAAAAACCATGTCAGTTCTGGTAGGAGAACATGTGATCGGGAAAGACAGGAGGTGGTGGTCAGAGAGTGGGATGTCTGAGATTTGAGAGGGCTTTCGCTTATTTGCAGTTAATACTATCGAAGTAAGAGTATGTGGCTGGGGTAGGACAAAGGGTATGAGTACTGCAGGTGAAAGAAATGGAAGAACAATGCTTTGGAAGGACGTCTACATGAATGAGAGCACCATGACCTAAGACAAGAGCAGTTTGAGAGAGAGTGATTGTAAGCCAGGAGCTAAAATGTTGCAGAGGTTTGTGGGTGACCACAGCCAGGAAGGTGACTGAGGGGGCAGTGGGATGTGTGCTGCCCTCTTCTATTGTTTGTTCTAACACGGGCTTCTGGCACACAGTAAGCAACTGTATCAGAATGTGATGAATTCCGGTTGGGTGTATTTCCTGCACCTGGTGTGGGTTCCCTGCAGAGACGGCAACAATCGGCAACAATAAATCAGGGAGGAGTGGTTGTGTTTTGCATGAAAGTCGCAGAGCTGCTGACCTTGATGAGAACCTGATGCTGCTGGGGCATGGATGTGGTCCAAGAGACTTGGTGGAACCCACAGGAGGAATGCTGAGGGCACAGCCTGTGTTTCCATCATTGGCGTGGCACAGAGAAATAAATTTCCATGGATAGAGGGCCAGCCACTGGATGAGGAGAATCCAGCAAGAGGCTTTGGCAGGGCTGCGGGGTTCAGGTTTGTCCAGATCTTCCACACCAGGAAATTGCTTGAGGTGGTGGGAGTGGGGTGGATAACAAGTACAGCCTTCTTGGATGCTGCCCACATGGAGGAAATAAGCAGGAAGGAGTGTTTAAGCTTACTGTCGGTTTATGGGATTAAGCAAGCATGAAACAATCATCAGAGGAAAGACAAATCTCCAAGGACTAGCACAGAAAGAAATATATTTTCAGGGCACCTGGGTGGCTCAGTTAAGTGTCTGACTTTGGTTCAAGTCATGACCTCGTGGTCCGTGGGGCTCCAGTCTGTGGGTTCGAGCCCCTTTGCTGACAGCTCAGAGCCTGGAGCCTGCTTCGGATTCTGTGTGTCCCGCTCTCTCTGCCCCTACCTGCTCTCTCGCGCTCTCTCTCTCTCTCTCTCTCTCTGTGTGTCTCTCTCTAAAATAAACATTAAAAAAATAAACTTAAAAAAAGAGAAATATATATTTTTTGTCCTTTTCCTTCCTACCCCATCTCTAGTAGAATAAGAAGCATTCTGGAAAAAAAAAGACGTTGTAACATCAGACGGGGCCTCACATCCCTCCAAGCAGAACTCCAGAGCTTGGCAGAAGGAGGGGATGAGGAGAGAGTGTTTAGCCCAACAGGAGACCGAAGTTTTAAAATGGTTATGACTGACTCTTAATAACTGAAACGAATTCACAGATTATAGAATTAGAATAAAATCTTGTTAGGGAAGCCTGTTCCCTAAAGGAAAAGGAGACTTCAACAGAAAATATTTGGAAGCAGTTTTTAGAAAACTATGTATGCCCCAAATTTTTACTGACTACTTGTGGATTGAATGAATAACTTACACTCTATTACAGCTTGATATTATTATGCACTTAAGACCTGAGATATTTGTACAAAAATGTTTAGTGACAGGAAATTATATAGACTAGGAGGCTAGGCTAGGTCCTCATTAGGTCAGTATGAAACCACTCCTCTTAAAAATGTGTTAGGAAATAATTATGTTGCAGGAATCAAAGACCCAAGGAAATCTTTTAATTTAGAACCCAAGAATCTTAAGACAACTCTCCATCTGGGCTGTGAATTACACTTCTCACCTCAGAAAGTGCAAGCCTCAGTCACACCATGTCATGCACAGGGACAGGGTTACGTGTAATTGTAACTGGGGCTCTGCTGACCTCAATGGATACAAACTGTCACAAACACTTGTAGTACTTTAGTGCACTTTGATCATGTACAAAATTGAACACTGTTATAATCTTATTAGATGAGAAATAAAAGGGACTTTTATCATAGCATATCATAAGCGGGAAACTCGTAACTTCTGTCTTACTTTCTTCTTCTTTACATTTTATTTTCTATATGCCAAGAAAAGTAAGGATTGTGAACTCCCTTTAATTTGAAGTTATTACAGACTTCTCAGCCTTGCAGAGAGAGAGTCTGTGGTATCCATTGTGCGATGTAGCCTTATCTTTCTTGCCTCTGTGGAAACTTGCTCAGATAAGGGAACATTGACCTACTCCCTTTATGTTGGCTACATGAACAATATGAGGTAATGATACAAAACATATATAAGAGAAAGCTCGGCTTAAGGGTCAGTGAGAACAAGCAATTCTTTTGTTTCTCTTCAAGTTGGCAGGATTTTCATTCCATATTTGGAAGCAGCAGTCATTTAAATCTCCTACTCACACTTAACCTGATTTTTTACCCCCCCCCCCCGCCCCCCCCCCCCCTTTTTTTTTCTTGGTAGAGAGGGAAGCATCTTTGGACTGTGAATCCCATTATTGTATCATTACTTGGAATCAATGTTGAAGATATAAGTTAATCTTAAATGTGCTTTGTGCTGATGGGTATTTATTTAGTCTTAAACTACTACCATTTTTCACTCTTGGCTTGTTTGCATTGGATTTTCGGCTTATTCTTGAGTTCTTGAATTCATTTGCATTTGGAGCAACTTAGTTATGGTAAGTATACTACTTATATTGTAGCTTGGTGTATAAAAATCTGATTCAGATTTTTTAAATGCATTATCTAGGAAAAGACCCTTAAAGTATTTTTAGGCAGATGTTTTAGCCATTATTCTTGTTGATTTTTAGTAATTATATCTCTTGTGTCTGAATATCTTTTTGAACAGACTATTCATTTCTGAAACATGGATTCTTCTAGAAAGTTCTAAAAAAGAGTGGTCTAAGGACAAACTATAAGTGAACATTATATTGCTGTGCTTTTCAGTGGAGGATTTTGATAGCATCTCATAGACTTTAGAATTCAGTGTTTTCAGCTAAAATAAAATTGCTATTTTTGTTGTCAAATATAAACAATTCTGACTACTTTACATTTCATTTTATAACTGTTATTTTATCAGGCTAATTACTTTTTTCAAATTAAAATTTTTATTTTGAGATAATTGTAGATACACAGGCAGTTGTAAGAAATAATACTAACTACTTGTGGCTGATGTCAGTATAGCGTTGTGGATAAGAGTATTTCTTGAGTCAGAGAAAAGCAGGTCTATTCAACCTACTCTGACATGTCCTAGTTAGGTGATCTTGTGCAGCCTTGCTGAGAGTTTCTTCACCAATTAAATAGGAAAAGTAATTTAGACCTCTCAGGATGATTTTAGATGCACTTTGAGTATAGAGTGCACCTGCCAGTCATTAAGAAGTGTTTATTATTAACAGTATCTTTAAAGTGTTGTGATGAATTATAGCTTTTTTTTAACCACAGAAGAATATATCTCCCACAAAGCAGAACACAGTGGAAAGTACCCTTTATATTTATACGTTTGTACATTTAATATGGGTACTCTTTCAAGAAACAGATCTATTCCATAAAGAAAGCTATAATTACTTAGGGAAAAGCTCCAAATATTTACCTTGCTTATAAGAGATATTATTTCCTGGAGTATTGTTACTGGAGTATATGATTATCTTCTCCACTGAATTATAAGTTCTATGAGGATAATGGCTAAATAGCATTTTACACACAGTGTGTCTTCCACAAATATTAATTAAGGTTTTGCCAAGGTTTGTTAATCAATACCTTACACAAATAGATTTGTTTTGGGATAGTGTTTGAAATGCTTATAGTTTGGACTTTGGTTAATTATGGGGAATGATTTTCATTTTCAGTATTTTATTAAGATTTCATCCATATTTGGGCTCAAGGGTGACAACATAAACAGATGGGTAATGTCAATCTAAAGAGTTGGCTGCACAGAGAAATTTTTACTGAGATATTTCCCAACTATACATTTTTTTTAAATAATACTGAATTTCAAGTGAAAAGACACTTAAAGTGATGCGAAGTGGATACACAGTCATAAATAGCAATTGACTTAAAATGTTAAAACAGTTGTATGGTCTTTTTCCTCCTTTAAAACAGTAAGCTAAAATAATTTGCATATGAACAGCTTGCCCTAGAGTCTTGGGTAAGTGGTATAGGTACCTGGGGCATCCAGACCTTAAGTATGGTGACAGGAGAGAATTTTAGTAAGTTCTACTGAACATTTTGTAGTTACATCCTGAGCATATGAACTCGAGTGGATGCATTTTTACTTACAATGTAGCCACATTTTATTTCACATTTTACACAGTGCATTATTATTATTTTCTTCACTCTTGTTTAGTCATCTTTGCTTATATTTTACCATGTTATGGGTAGTTATATCTTGTTAATTTTCTACTCCACAATTCAGAAAACTAATATAGTAATAATAATAATAATAATAATAATAATAATAAAAAATTGCAGTGCCTAGAAGTTTATAGAAGTTACTAGCTCTCAATACACTTTTGAACATCTTTTTCATTTTGTTCTCACAGTAAGTGTGGTGAGACCCAGGCTATAAATATTACATTGGCAACTACATAAGAACTCAGGTGCCTCTGATTTAAGGTCCAGTGCGTTTATTATTTTTCACCAATCCTTGATCATAAGTGGCTTCTATGTTTTTAAATGAGGGATGACAGAACAGTAAAGCATTGGGTTCGGTCCCAGAAATGTCATACCTCCTAATAGATGTTTTAAAAAATCTATGCAGTTGCATTATTTTATTCTTCACCCTTAGTACCACCTCACGAGTTAAGAAAGGCAGCTATCCTCAGCGTACCTTTAGAAGAGTAGTCGGGGAGCTAATTGATGTGCTCAGAGTTTGACATTGCTGCTGGGACTCCTAACTTGTAGCCCTACATTGAGCAGTCTTTCTCCTAACATTTGAAACATTGTTTCAAAATAAGGGTCCCAGTGCCACCATTTGTTCATATCTTGAATATGGTGAGTGGGTAACTCATACTGTAAGTTTAATCTAGATTTAACTTGATGTTCTGTTGCTGTTGTTGCTGTTCAGCCGAAGGAGCATTTGCTCATTCGCTACAGATCTTCCATAATTTACGATGGGATTACACCCCAATAAACCCATCATAAATTGAAAATATCCCAAGTCAGGGACCCCTGGGTGGCTCATTTGGTTGAGCCTCACACTTCGGCTCAGGTCATGATCTTGCGGTTTGTGAGTTTGAGCCCTGCTTGGGGCTCTGTGCTGACAGCTCAGAGCCTGGAGCCTGGAGCCTGCTTCCAATTCTGTGTCTCCTCTCTTTCTGCCCCTCTCCCGCTCGTGCTCTGTATCTCTCTGTCTCTCAATAATAAATAAATAAACATTAAAAAAAGGTAACTATCGTAAATCAGAAATGCATTTAATACACCTAATCCACTGAGTCTCAAAGCTTAGCCTAGCCTGCCTTCACTGTGCTTATGGTTGGACAGAATCATTTAACACAAAGCCTATTTGCTAACAAAGTATTGAATACCTGTGTCAGGTATTGAATATTGTAGCTAGAGGGGAAAACAACATTTGTATCAGTTGTTTACCCCAGTGATTGCAAGGCTGACTTGGCGCTGTGCCTGCCCGCCCACGCTCTGAGAGGATCCTACTGCATAGCACTCGCCTGGGGAAGGATCAAAATTCAAAGTGCAGTCTCTGCAAAACGCATATTGTCTTTGCACCATGGTAAAGTCAAAATTTCCTAAGTGGATCCATTGTAAGCTGGGGACTTCATGGACTTATTCCCTTCTTGAAGCATTTCTTAGGTGTTAAGGGTCATCCTAGGCACTCTATTTGCTAAGATTGATAAACACTGTTTTGTTTTTTTCTTGAGAAAACTGTAATCTAGTGAGGGAGTCACAGGCTTCTGAATTTGAAGCAAATATTAACTTAAAAGAAGACTAATTCGGTAAATGAGATAGAAAGATTGATGAATTGTTTGATTCATGAATGCAACAATTAGCATTTGCACTGGTTGGACTCATTTGCTCTCAGTTAACTACCAGAGTTAACAACTATGTCTCCTTTATGTCACTTTGCTTTTTGTGATGTCTTACCTTGATACTTGAAATTTTACTTCTTATTTTAATATATAATTACATTAGGTGGGATCTCAAGTCTCAAAAGGTCAATCAATGTGTCACCTGGATATTTGGTTTTTGTATTGTCCCATTAGCATATATATTAGCATAATAGTTCTACTCTTTGGTAATGAGCTTTGTCTACATGCCTGCATTCGTTTTTCTAAGGCTGCCTTAACAAAGCGCCATACATAAACTGGGTGGTTTAAACAACAGAAATTAATTTTCTCATAGTTTTGCTAACCAAAAGTCTGAGATTAAGGTGTTGGAAGGGTTGGTTTCTTTGAGGCCTCTTTCCGTGACTTGTAGGCGTCGTCTGCCTTTTCCATGTTTCTTCACACAGTCTTCAACTTCTGGGTCCTAATTTCCTCTTCATAGAAGGACATCAGGAATAATGGATTAGGGCCCACCCTAATGATTTCATTTTAACTTAATTACCTCTTAAAAAATTCTTTCGCCCATTACAATGAAATTGTGAGGCAGTGGAGTTAGGACTTCAATCTTTGACTTTGGGGGGGATATAACCTGTAGCAATGTCTTTCTGACAGTGGGTTTATATTATTTTTTAAGAGACCAGTAAACAACTAGTTGCTTCTTTTCTCCTATAAATGAAGGCTCCGTGAAAGACACATACCAGGTAAAGGACATATATTATTAATGTTCTAAGTGTAGACTTTGTTTATTTTCGTAAATGCTGAAATTGTTACAGTATTGCAAAAATGGGGATACTCCGATTTTCTCTGGAGTTTACTCATGTTTTAATTAAAATAAGACACAGCAGACACATTGAAGGTAAGTTCTAGATTCCTACAATCCATTTTGTGCAATCTGGTTATTTGACTGGTGTCTGAGTTATACACACACACACACACATATGTGTGTGTGTGTGTGTGTGTGTGTGTGTGTGTGTGTGTGTGTATACACACATATATGTGTGTGTGTGTGTGTGTGTGTATATATGTATATACACACACACACACACACACACACACACACACATATATATAATTTTCTTTATGTGAAAAATTTAAGTTTATTTTTTGAGACTGTCTGCTCCAGTATGAATGCAGTTTTAGAAATTTTGGTGTCAAAGATTCCATGAGAGTTTACCCCATCCTTTTGTAAAATCTGTAGTATTATGACACATAAAATGAGCTAGTTTTATCATACTTTTATAAACTTACCAACAATTTAATTTACCCTTTGTAGTGTTACTACCAAATAGAAGAGTCTATTCTCAATTCAGCTTCCAACTCAGGTTTTTGTTCTGTTGAGCAGTGAATGGCCCCAACTTCGGCTGCTCTGTCTGATTGTTATGAAACTGCATTGTTCTCATGTTAGCTAGCCTTTCCTAAAATTGACTTACCGTCAACTTTCCTTTTTCTTCTTTGGGGGCTATGGATCAGGAACAGTTTACTATTATGATTCTAGGAGAGACTTTTTGACTTCAGTTCAAAACTGCATAGATCAAAACTCAGGGAGATAAATCTTTCTTCCCTGCAGTGGTTTGACCTAAAATAACTGTGTTCCAATGCTACTGATGATATATTTTCCTGTAAATTGTAGTGTTTTTTTAAACCTATTTTTAAAAAGAATGTCCATGATAAATTTAATTAAATGCAAACTCAAATGCATTAATAAATGCATTACTCAAATATAAATGATTAAAATATGAATAAAGATGTTGTGGGCCAAACCATGTTATTTTGCTCACTTGCTCAAAATGAAATTCATTTTAGAAAGCGTAGTAAAATATACTACACAGGACACAATACACTATGTCTCTTTTGTGTCACTTTCCTTTTTGCAATGTCTTAATACTTGAAATTTTACCTCTTATTTCAACATAATTATATTAGGTGGGATTTAAAGTCTCAAATGGTCAATGTCCCACATGGATATCTGGTTTTTGTATTATCCCATTGGCATATTAACATGTGACTGATTAAAAACTGGAACAGAATAGAAGAGAACATTATGATAGTGAAGTGCAGCACTCTGGAGGAAAAAAAGGTTTTTTTTTCTTTTTCAAGTAGGAAAAAAATCTCAAGTTGTATTTGCAATTTCTACTTTTAAAAACTACCTGGTTGTTTTTATTTTCATAATTAGTGTAAAATGTACTGGGTTTATTTTGAAATTGGGTAGGAGAATGGGATTTTTAAATAAATGCATAAAATGGCACCTAACCCTTAGAACAGTCCTCAAATGATATAAAAGGCAACTCTAAATGGTCGCTAAGGATTAGACCCTCCCCTGTTCATGGTCTGTCTCTCTCTGTCTCAAAAATAAATAAACATTAAAAAAAATTTAAAAAAAATATAAAAAAAAAAAGAAAAAAAATGTTATCACCCAGTGGATGTGGTTTGTTGCACACATTCATTTACACCTGGTAAACCTCAGTTTTCTTATTACTATAATGGGATAAGAGTAATGTGTAATTCATAAAGTTTTTCTTGGGATAAAATAAAATAATGAATATAGAAGCCCTTATTTGAGTCATAGCAAATGCTCTGTATATGTAACTTGCTATAATTGTTACTAAAACACTTCAGAATAGAGTGAAGGGAGATTTCCCAGTATATTGCCTCAAATAATCCAGATTCTCATTTCTAACAAATAACTCATTATTCATATTTTACACAAATATTTTTGTGAAAGTAGTAAGTACTTTTTGAGGTAAAAGGTTGATATATGAATATATATAGATATATCTATCTATAGATACACACACGCATATACATATATATATACACACATATATGTGTATATATATATATGGTTGAGCTGAAAAAAGTAGTAGACATGAGTTTATAGAGGGCCTTGCTTATAAATTAAGTCATTCTGTATGTGTAAAGGCAAATGGGAGCAGGAAATAAATTCTGCTATGCAAGGGGATGCTAAAGGAGTCAAGCAGACATTCACTTTCTGTTTCTAGCCCATTGCAGTTGGGTTCCATAGGAATCCGACTCTGGGAAGAGGTTAGTGTGCAGGGAGTTTATTAGGGATCAAAATGTGTCGGGGAAGGGAAGAAAGCAGGACCGGGATAAGGGAGAAGCAGGACTATGATGCAGTCACAAAGAGTTCATCCAAACTATGAGTTCTAGAACTGGGATGGCTTCTTAGTGATGTCCCAAGTTGGCGCTCACGTCCAGCCTTTATATCTCCATGTTGACCAGCCATTGGTTACAGGCTGTCCTGGAAAGAGGACATGACTGGGCCAGGGAGCTCTCGTCACCTGGAGTAACTAGAGACGTATGACAGCTAGGTGTCAGCCAGTAGCATTTCTGGAAGCTGAAGGACGAAGTCGTTTAGTCTTGTGGGGGTACCCAGGAGGTGCAACACAGAGCCCACAACACAGTTGCTCTCCTGTACAGAACTGTTTTATTTCCTCCATACATAAGTTACATTCAGCATCTCCTTATTTATTTGGTTACTGTGTCTTTCCAGCAGAATGAAAACCCATGGCAGCAGGGATGTATCTGTCATGTATATTTTCATTGTCGAAAATAATACTCGGGACATTTTGGCCACTTACTGCCTTGAAAACTAATCTAAAATGTTTGTTTAGCAAAAGAAATTGAAGCCTTGGTGTTGTAAAATAAGAATTTTACTTCATGTGTAATGAGGCAAATAATTACATAGTTTTTAATCATTACACAGCAGGTACATATATTTTTGAAATCCAAACAAGGAAATTTATTATTATAAGGCAAACTGAGGAGTTGGAACTTTCTCCTCTGAATCTTTTTTTTTTTTTTTTAATTTTTTTTTTCAACGTTTTTTATTTATTTTTGGGACAGAGAGAGACAGAGCATGAACGGGGGAGGGGCAGAGAGAGAGGGAGACACAGAATCGTAAACAGGCTCCAGGCTCCGAGCCATCAGCCCAGAGCCTGACGCGGGGCTCGAACTCACAGACCGCGAGATCCTGACCTGGCTGAAGTCGGACGCTTAACCGACTGCGCCACCCAGGCGCCCCTCTCCTCTGAATCTAAGATGATATCTAGTCATGAAATTACCTGGACAGTAAAATAATTAATGGAGAACTACCGTAAGTGCAATTCATAAGAAAAATAATAATGACATTAATTATCATTAATATGGTTTGTGTTTATTTCTATTATTGTTGTTATAGCTAATACTGTACCATATAGCCCGTATCTTTTGAATGCCAGTGGGTGGGAAATATAATACTAGGATCCATGGTCATGGTAAACAATTAAAAAACCTATAGAAACTAGAGCTAACCATAACCGAATCACATAGGAATCATGTAAAAGTAAACAGTAGGCCCACAGCACCTCACTGGGTAAGTAAGGCTGGGTAACTGAAGATTTCAAAATCTCCCTAGGTCAGTCTCTTGCACTCTAAAACTCCAAAGTTTTAGATCAATTGGTTAGTTGGTGAATTGATGGATACACCATAAAAAGACAAGAATAGAAACGTGACCAGCATTTATTCATCATCTGTTTTGTACCAGGACTGTGTTAGGTGTTATCTTCGTTAATTTTTAAATATAATTCTAACCAAAAAACAAGGCTGAAAGGTAGATAATACTATTCTTGCTTTTTAAATATGAGACTGAGCTTAGAGGAATTAGTACTGAGTTAGCAATGAGTGGAGACAAATCCAAATCCTGCTGTGGATTCAAAGCTCATTTCCTTTCTGCTGTACTGTGAGGTTTCCCGGTCATGTAGTTTAACACACACACACACACACACACACACACACACACACACACACACGTGTATGAACATTCAGCAAAACTCACAGACAAAATAGAAGAGTTTGTTATCCACCGTCATAGGAAGAGTACACAGTATATGCCATAAAGTCACGCAAAGAGGAATCTCTGTCTTTTGGGAAGGCATTGTGAGGAAGGAGGTTTGAGTGGGATCTTAAAAAATGAGTGGAAGTGGACAAGAAACAAGTAGAAAGACTATTCTTGGTTGTACAGTTTTCAGAAAAAAAATCTTTGTCATGAAAGTTTCCGTGGAGGTTACATATGCTCTTGAAGTCTTGCTACTCAAAGTGTGGTGTGCAGACCAGCAATATCAGCATCACCTATGAGCTGTTAACAGTGAAGGATCTTAGGTCCCACTCTAGATCTGCTGAATCAGAATCTGCATTTCAGCAGGATCGTAGGTGAGCTGTGCACAGTACAGCCTGGGAAGCAGACACAGCTCTGAAAGATAGTAGTGGACTGATGTTGCTAGAACCAAGAGTATAAGTGGGTTAAGTCAGCAAGTACATACCTGAGCTAGATGGTAAAGTACCTGTGCTTCAAGACTAAGGCATTAAGATTTTAATTTTACAATACCTTATCAAAATTCTAAAACATTTAGAGATAAAAGATTAAAATAAACTTTAAAAAATAGGAAAGAAAATGCTATTTATTGAGAAGACCATTTAATGGGAGCAGCAGGAATAGTAATTTCCAGGGCTGTGGTCCCAGGAGCAGTACCAGCACCACCTAGATCTTGTTAAGATGAAGAGTCTCAGATCCCGGGCAGAATCAGAACCATAGTGAATCAGAAACTGTAGGGTTGGGGCCCAGCAGTCTGTGTTTTTTATTTTATTTTTTAATGTTTTATTTTTGAGAGAGAGAGTATGAGTGGGGGAGGGGAAGAAAGAAAGGGAGACACAGAATTAGAAGCAGGCTTCAGGCTCTGAGCCATCAGCACAGAGCCTAACACAGGGCTCGAACTCAGCAGTCTGTTTTAAAGAAGTCCATCAGGTGATTTGATGTACATTCAAGAATGAAAACCACTATACTAGAGGCACTGAATGTGACATTGTTTTCTAATGAAAAGCAAAATAGGGGTGCCTGGGTGGCTCAGTCGGTGAAGTGTCCGACTTCAGCTCAGGTCATGATCACGTTGTATTCTGTGCTGTCAGTTCACAGCATAGTGCCTGCTTCAGATTCTCCCTCTTTCTGTGCTCCTTCCCTGCTCATGCTTGCTCACGTTCTCTCTCTCTCTCTGTCTCTCTCAAAAAGAGACAAACATAAACAAAATTTTTTTAAAAATAAAAAAGCAAAGTAGTGAAATATTCTAGATGTATCTTTTTCTTGGATGCATGCATAACTTATGCTGGATGGGAATGTGTTTTTGTTTGTTTTTGAGACAGAGAGGGCACAAGTGAGGGAGGGGCAGAGAGAGAAAGAGAGAAAGGCGGGGCTCATCGGGGCTGGTGTTTTACCTGAAGCAGGATGCATGCTCACTTGAAGTGGGGCTTGAGCTCACCGGATGTGAGACTTGAATTCATGAACTGTGAGATCATGACTTGAGCCAAAGTCAGATGCTCAAGTTCTTAGCATCTGACTGGGAATGTTTTAGAAATACGTTGGGTTGCTCACAGAATCAGTGAGAATACCGGGGCATCAGATGAAAATAATAGGCAGAAACCAGGGGTATCAGAGGATCAAGAGAACATGGCCATTATCAAGGTCAAATCATGGGCATAATCCTTAGGGGGCTCCACTGGTACCGACACAGGTACTGTGTTGGACATGTTTTTCTGTTCCCAGCAGGGTAGTCTATAGTAGTTAGATGCCTAGTTGCTCTGTCTGTGTCTTCAGTTCCAGAGTCCTGAACAGCAGTTTCTGATTGGCTGAGCTGAATCCAGATCTTTCACTTTTTAGATTCAGAGAGTAAAAACAGGGCATGCCTGGTCGCTTTTGGTTCCCACAGTGAAAAATTCCCTAAAATGAGATAGTAGATATGCCATAATAATTTCTGCATTTTTTCTGTTCAATGAATAGTTTTAAAGGTGCTGTTTTTTTCTCATCTTTATTGAGATATAATTGAGAAATAAAAGTTATATATACTTTAGGTATATGAATTGATGTTTTTATATATATTGAGAAATAATCACAAATCTAGCTAATTGACATAATCATCACTTCACATATTTGCTATTTTCTTTATTTTTTTGGTGTGTGTGATAAGCGTAATTAAGTTCTACCTTCTTAGCAAATATTAAGTATACAATACAATATTATAACTATATTTACGTTGCTGAACATTAGATCTATAGGACTATTGATCATGCCTAACTGAAACTGTGTACTCTTTGACCAACATTTCCCTATGTCCGCTCATCCCAGGAAAAGAAATAACAGGTATATCCAAATCATAAAGGAAAAAGTAAAATTATCTCTGTTCGCTAATGACACAATCATATATCTGGAAAACCCTCAAGATTCAGCAAGAAAACCTAGAAACAAGAAACACATCCAGTGAAGTTGCAGGATACATAATCAATTTACAAAAAAGATTGTGTTTCTATATACAAACAATATACAATCTGAAAAGGAAATAAAACAATTCTGGGACACATGGGTGGCTCAGTCAGATAAGCATCCAACTTCAGGTCATGATCTCATGGTTCATGAGTTCAAGGCCAGCATCGACCTCTCTGCTGTAGGCACAGAACCTACTTTGGATCCTCTGCCCCCCTCTCTCCGCACCCCTCCCCCGCTCACATGCATTTATGCATGCTCTTTTTCAAAAAGAAATAAACTTTATATAATAAAATTCCATTTACAATAGCAAGAAAAAGAATAAAGTAATTAGGAATGAGCTTAACCAGAGGTGAAGGACTTGCACTAGGGGTTTTAATGATGGGTCTTTGAATCAGCTCTTTATACCAATGCTGTCAAATAGAAATATAATGCAAGCTACATGTATTTTAAGTTTTATGGTAGCCACATTAAAAAAAATAAAAAGAGGTGGGAAAATGTTAATTTATTTGACCATATAGGTTCAAAAATTTATTATTGCAGCATACAACCAATATAAAAATTGTTGAGATATATGATATATATGTATTTTTATTATGTCTTTGAAATTAGGTATTTGTACTAGTTCTATTTCAAGCTCCCAATATCTGCTTAGGCTAATTGCTACTATTAGACACAGAAACTTTAGATTATTCAGTATGTTCAGTTTTTATTTGAGATACTCAGGACATTCCTCAGATTGAATGTTTTTTCAAAAACATTTAGAGCATGTGACTAACTTATAACGAAGTAAAGACATTTTTGCAAGGCTCTAGGGTATTTATTATATTCTGTATTCTTTGTTGGTGATCTAAGTTCATGGAAATCACCTTGGAAAATACAGGACCATTAGAAGTTCAACACTGCTTCTCTTTTTCCTTTCTTGCTTAAAAATCTCCAGCAGCTGTCACATATAGGTTAAAAATGTATCCATCTACAGAGACCTATTCTTTAAGTAGTTGCCATTGAATTCTGTCCTAAAGTATTTAAAAAATGATGGGATTGATGTGCTTTTCTAAAGGACTTGTTTAAGTAGAAGGAAAATGAGGCAATTCCAGATGCACAGAGAAGAGTCTGGAGATTCAGATTTATAGGGTTTGCCAGTAAATAAGCCTCAGAATTTTATTGTGGGTTTACAGGAGATGTTAAAACCAATGATAGGACTGAAGTTTTAAAAAGCCTGAGTAACTGGTAATGTGAAATTATCATTGGTAATAATTCATTGAATCTTTTAGCTATTTCATTAATTCAACAAAGGTTTATGAAGTGTTTACTATTCTGGAAGCTGGAGATACTACCATAATTTATAGTAATAGCTCAAATTTATGGAGCCCTTATGTGTAGGAAATTGATATGTGTGCCTTACACAAAATAGTGTTGTTTTAGGGATTATACTGTATTCATACATTAGGAGATAGTGAATGGTAAGAGGAAGAGCTCACAGTATAACTTAGTTTGATTCCATTGGCAGTTATGAATTTGATACTCATAACCACCACCCTTTATAGTCTCTAAAAGATGTGATTGTAACTTTGTATAATATTGACTTCCATGGGACTTATCTCTTAATAGTAATGGAGAGAAATAAAGGAATGCCACTTTGCTATGCATATAGTGTGTGTGTGTGTGTGTGTGTGTGTGTGTGTGTGTGTGTGTGTGTGTATAGGGTTCATTTTGGGTATGTTATGTAGTGATGTTAGCCCATCCGAGTGTTGCTTAGCACAATTAGTTAAAGATATGGAATTGACTTCTGGAGAGATCAGAAAAGGATTTGTAGATATGTTGGTCAGCTAACTTTTTTTTCTGTAAAAGGCCAGGTAGCAGATATTTTGTGGTTTCTGGGCTATATGGTCTCTTGCAACTACTCAACTCTGTCCCTGCCGCAAAAGAAGCCACGGGATGCATGCCATATGTGATTTGTGAATGTGTTGCAAGGCATATGTATTTATAAAAGCAGATGGTAGGCCAGATTTGGCTTATAGGCTCTAATTTGTAGATAAAAGTACTATTATATCATGATGGAGTTTGGAGAGAAATCAGTAATAATGGGATTTAATTTACTCATTTTTGCAGGTGATAAGAAAACAGAAGTGTAAAGAAAGCCAAAGACCCTCAAAATCATTGATAATGCTTGAACTGGAATAAGAAGCTGTGTTTCCTTGATTTTTTTTTCTAGGTCTCTAATCCCCACACTTTGATATTCTGTTTTGAAAGACCCCAATGGTCACCTTAATGGTGCCAGAGTTGTTCCACATGACAGGCCATGGCTCAGACCTATCATTAATGAGGAAGCATTGAAAGAAATAGATTTTGAAGGAGAAATACATAGTGATCGCACAGGAATGAATTCCTTTATATAATAGTAGGTTGACATTAAGGCTGATAATGGCTCCTCCCTTGCTCAAAGGTATAAAAGACTGTGGCTACAGATTCCTTTATCCTTATAGGTTCCTCACTCCACGTGGGTGTAATTAATCTGTCATTTGGTGGCATATTTGTGTGGATCCAGAGAGACACTCGGGAAGGTGTGTCCTATTATGCCCTTCTGTCTGTATCTTGTGTCCTATTCACATTGTTTTTTGTTTTTTGTTTTGAAAGAAAACCAAAGAAAATTTGGACTGGGTATAAACTGACATTCATTTCAATTTTAGAAATATTTGTTTTCAAGGTAGTGATTTAACACACAAGCTTGTAATTTATATTTAATTTAAAATCTGTCTTTCATAACAATAACTTTGAGATACATAAAATTCTGAATATCTCCCCAGAGAGTTAGTCTTCTATCTTTATTCATAGATATTTAATATAGTTTACTTTTTTAAATGAAATTTTTAATTGTGTACTTGAAAATGGCTGAGTTTTATGAAGCAGAGGGGAAGGAGTATTAGTACATAGCTGATGACTCAAATTTGAGAAATGTTCACAGAAAATAGGAGACAGGAGAGAGAACAACAAATAGTATAGAGAGGAGCTCAGAGAGCTGGGTGGAGAAACCAAATAACTCAGAAAACCAGAGAATCAGAGGAAGGGAGTGGGTAAGAAAAAAAGTGAATGTTGAACAGTATCCAAAGATGCAGAAACTATCAATAGACCTGGGTGATTGGTGACATTATTCTTTTTAAGGTCATTTATTTATTTATTTCTGAGAGCGAGAGAGAGAGACTGGGAGGGAGGGGGAAAGGGGGAGGCAAAGAGAGAGAGGGAGAGAAAGAATGGCAAGCAGGTTCTGTGCTGTCAGCCCAGAGCCCGATGCAGGGCTCAAACCCACAAACCCTGAGATCATGACCTGAGGTAAAATCGAGAGTCAGACGCTTAACCCACTGAACCACCCAGATTCCCTGATTAGTGATATTTTTAGTGATGTTTCAATACGCTGATGCCAGAAACCAGTATGTGTATGTCTACGTAGTGAGCAAATAGAGCAGGTGATTGTTAATTTCAGAAATTTGGGCAACTAAAATGGATTTAGGAAGAGTAGCATGGATAATAAGGTTGGTTGGTTGTTTTGAGAAAGAAGCTTTTGTTTATATGTAAACACTAAATGGAAGGGGCTAGTAGAAAGTGATCTATTAATACATAGCATTTATTGAATATGTTGAAGGTTTTCAGCTCATTTCAGTACTGCATATGTACTTGTTATTACATGTCTTTCACCTCTAATAGCTTTCTGGGGGTAGAGGATGGTTGATTAATCTTGAGCTATTCAGCACCTAATATGGTACATGGCACATAGTATGTATTTAATAAATAGTAGTTGAACTTAAAAGACCAGTCACTGTTTACAAAGAAAGTGAGAGAATGATAGGATGGACAATAATGAGCTATGCCAATGTAATCATGAAAAATTTCCAAATTTCCTGGCCAGGTACTTGGGTAACTTCAATTTCCTTAATTGTTTTGTGGTATCAAGCTTTTAAAGTATTTAGTTATTGAGTTTCGGCAAAAGCTACTAAACTTTATACACGATGGCAAAGCCAAGATGGAGGGACAGTTGCTAAGCAAGGCAGCCTGCAGGAGCACAAACTTTAAAACACTATGCAAGTATAACGTGCATGCATCTGTGTTACCTATTTATAACATGGGTGTGTGTCTATATCTACACGCGTATTTAAACATTTACAGTGTTTTCTTTTTTTAAACATCCAATAAACACTGTTTTGCTGAACATTATTTTTGCCTTTCCTTTTTTTTTTTTTTTTTGTATTGGGTTGTAATGAATTTTGGGTCTAAATCTCTTGTTAAATCTCTGAAAGCAGCTCTCAAAGTAGAGAGGACAAGCATCTACAGCCATTTATATTAACTTATTCAGCACCAATTTCTGGTCACTCTGTATTGAGATTTCTGTAATTTCTGCTCGTCTATTAGGAAAATCACACTTTCACACTGCATACCGGGAAGAAAAAGCACATCCTGCACATCTACAGATTTGGATTATTGAATTGTTGATGGAATTCTATGTTATTAAAACTAAGGTTCTCTCATATGTTTATGTCTCTCTTTGAATTACTAAACCAGACATTCATAGAGAAATTGTATATTCATTAATGTTTTTCCCAGAAAGTAGAATTTTCTCAGAAAATAACATTAATCGCCTGTTACGCTGTATGGAGAGTTAAGTGTGCATGGAGTAGTAATTACTTAAGATAATTAACAGACACCTGCTGTAGTTCTCTTTGGTATTAACAATCACCTTCCTTCTACCTTCTTTTCATCTTTTTCAATAGTTTCCTCAAGGAAAATATTTTAACCAAATTTTGGTGAGAACTTTCTACACTTTGAGCATTTTTTAGGAGCTCGGACGAATGATGTGTGTATGAGACAGAATTCCTACCCTGGGAGAACTTCACCTCTGGTTGGGAAATAGCCGGTGCCTTTTCTTCGTTCAGTCAGCCTGCTGTACAAAAAGTCAGTTGTTGGGAAGTCAAGGGATCCACTCTCTTGACTACCTATGAAGTCTGTCCACCTTCCAGTCAGTGAGTCACTGGTTATAAAATCGGGCACAGTGATAATTTTGCTCATTTCTAGGTCTTTGCTCTCACCTCCTGGATATAAAACTAATATGGTGCCATTCCTCTCCTGTCCTCTTGAAAGGATCTGAATCCATATACGTAGAAAAGGAAAAAAAAAGATGGCAGAGAAAATACAAGCTTTTAGTTATTTCTGCTACTTAATTTTCATTAGTGTCAGTCTCATCCTAAAGTCAATAAGCATTTCCAGTCATGTCAAGTCTGTCCACATTTCTATAACCATTGAGTTAATTGGTCATTTGGGTAGGTTGTAATACCAAGTGTGAAACTTAGCTGTATTTGTTTTGATAAAATGTGGAACTATCCATTCTTAGAATGAGCATACACATTTGGAAAAAAATGTCACGGACAAGTTAAGCTTTATTTCCAAATGTCGAATGATTCATAAAACGTAATTAGAATGATTTACAAAGTGTTACTAATGCATAATTCTTAATGACTTTCCACTCTCCAACAACAAATAAATGAATGGGCTTTTAAGACTCTTTATGTGAATTATGGTACGTAAAACGAGCTGCAAGAGGTGTGCATTAGTAGTGCACAATATATCCCCTCTCCATTAACGCTATGATTTTTTTCCTTAGGAGAAAATAAAACACCCTTTGCACAATGGTTTTGAGGATGTCACTCGTTACCGTTTTGTCTGTAATAAACCATTTCAGACACAGGTGGCATTTCCTTTGCACACTCTGGTCCTACACATTAAAGCTTAGTGTTTCAAGATTTCTCAACCATAGTATGTTAAAATTTGGTATAAAATGTGGCTGTTTTGGGGGCACCCCGTTGGCTCAGTCGGTTGAGTGTCTGTGACTTTGGCCCAGGTCATGACCTCACGGTTGGTGAGGTTCAGCCCACGTTGAGCTCTGTGCTCACAGCTCAGAGCCTGAAGCCTGCTTCACATTCTGTGTGTCCCTCTCTCTTTGCCTCTCCCCCACTCACACTGTTTCTCTCTCTCTCAAAAATAAACATTAAAAAAATAAAAATAAATACATGGCTGTTTTTAGGAATGCTATAATAAAATAATTTCTTTTTTTTTAAAATAGGAATAATACAGAAACAATTTTGGTCTACTTTGGTATATAATGTTACCAGTTGTAAATATGAGCATTTGATGTGTAGTAAAATACTTGATAATATGCTGTGGAAAACAGTGATCATATGTGACAAGATAAAAATACATGATTTCCTTTATAGGTCACTAACCTAACTTTTGAAAATTACAACTTAGATTTCTTCAGAAAGTCACATGGAGTATATAAATACTCTGTGTGTAATTAAGACAAAAAAGGCAGAAGGCACACACTAATTTAGAGTTACTGCTGAATAAGTCAGTTTCATAAAACTATTTCTGATACAGTTGAATGGTTTTTGAGTTCCAACAAATAAAAACAAAATTAGGATTTGGTATATGCAACTTTCGATACGACTTCAGTTATTACCCTAGAAGAACAACTCTAAATATTTCATTTAAAGTCCCATAATATGTTATAGTGAACTCTATCTTTGTTGATATGTTTCAAATTTCTCGATTTTACTTTATTCCTTACTCTGTCTTTCCACTTCAAGTCAATGTTTTTACCTGGTAAGGCTTATGCAATGAGGAGGCAAACACATTGTCTGGGTTCCATTGTGGGTGGGCTTTAGTTACAATTATTCATATTACTTAATCTCTATCAATAATTTAATTATAACATCAGTGCTGGATAGTTTTGAAAATAGAATTGTTTCAGTGGGCTTTGGATTCTGAATACATGTATGTTTTAGAAAATTCAGAAAAACCCAAAGTAAAAATATAAGTCATCCAAAAACTCACCACTCAGAGATGCTTAGTATTTTCATTTTTGCAGACAATATAAAGATTACTGCATTTTAGGCAAAAATATATCACAAAGGACCTTATACACATTTACATAATGCTACTTAATAAAGATCCACAGATTAACATTTTCAAATTGTTTTTTCAATTTGCAAAGAAATATGTGTTTAATAGAAACCTGGAAAATATGGGATACCTAGGTGGCTCAGTCGGTTGGGCATCTGACTTGATTTCTGCTCAGATCATGATCTCACAGTCCTGAGGTTGAGCTTTGCATCTGGCTCTATGCTAGGTGTGGATCCTGCTTGAGATTCTCTCTTTCCCTTGCCTTCTCTTGCTGCCACACATTCTCCATCTCTCTTAAAAAAATCTGGACAATAAAAGTGAGTATCTTCTTCAGAAATAATCATGGCAGACCTTTTGGTTAATTTCCTGTGGTTTTACTTCTACACATATGCTGTATATATCAGTGCTCTCCAGGCAGTGATCACCAAGAACACACTTTGTGGTTGTACAAGTTGGGTTTATTACCTATTTTGGTAAGGAAGAATATGTTATATGGGGACTGTTGAGTAAACTAGTGTTAGAAGTATAGGGGCGCCTGGGTGGCTCAGTCGGTTAAGCGTCTGACTTCGGCTCAGGTCATGATCTCGCGGTCCGTGAGTTCGAGCCCCGCGTCGGGCTCTGTGCTGACTGCTCAGAGCCTGGAGCCCGTTTCAGATTCTGTGTCTCCCTCTCTCTCTGACCCTCCCCCGTTCATGCTCTGTCTCTCTGTGTCTCAAAAATAAATAAATGTTAAAAAAAAATTTTTTTTAAAGAAGTATAACAGTGTATTAGAAAAGACTATTGAGGGGCGCATGGGTGGCTCAGTCGGGAAAGCATCTGACTTTGGCTCAGGTCATGATCTCGCAGTTTGTGAGTTCAAGCCCCGTGTTGGGCTCTGTGCTGACAGCTTGGAGCCTGGAGCCTGCTTCAGATTATGTGTCTCCCCCTCTCTCTGCCCATCCCATGGTCATGCTCTGTCTGTCTCTGTCTGTCTCTGTCTCTCAATAATAAATAAATGTTAAAAAAATTTTAAAACAAGAAAAGACTATTTGTAGGATTTAGGCTTTGGTTAGGTGAATTGGAGGAGCGTTTAAGGAATTGAGGCATTGCTTTGGATTGGATGCTGTTAGGAAGCAGGGCTAATGCTATGATTATGTTAATACACCTGTACAGAAAAAAGAGAAGACTAGATTGAGACTAATTTTATTGGTAAGCAACAGTTACTCTCATTAGCCAAGATAGAGGAATGTTCACACATTTTTGTGGTTTGACGATGTTCATGATGTGTCTGTGCTCAGGCATTGCAGAATGATCTTATTTTTGTTTGGAGCCAACATGATCATAAAATAGCTTTATCTAATGTTGATGTTCTGTGAAATTTTTTATGTTTAGCAGGAGCCCAAGAGTTATCAGTGAGGGCCAGGCCAACTCATGGCACCACTCCTGGATCACAGGGGCTACTTTTCTCTTTCTCAAATATTATCATATTTTATATTCAGTATAAAATATACTCAATGAGGGCAATAAACGTGTTCCATTCATTGTTGATATTTGCTTTTTAGCTGGTTTATTATAATATACATTCCTGGGGCTTTTCTTTGTAATTTTTAGTTTGTGTTTGTAGTACTACCCGAATCTATGGCATAATGTATTTTATAAATTTTTGAAAAAGTTTAGCCGATATATCTTCAAATAATGATTGCTTCTTCTCTATCACAACTTTCTTACTGAGATTCCATTTATACACTTATTAGACCTATTTACTGTATTCCATATATTTCATATTCTTTCTCTCTTTCTCTTTTATTTTAGGGAGAGAGAGAGAATGTGCAAGCAGGGGAGGAGCAGAGGGAGAGAAGGGGAATCTTAAGCAGGCTTTATGCTCAGCACAGAATCTAATGCCGGGCTTGATCCCGTGACCCTGGGATCATGACCTCAGCCAAAATCAAGAGTTGGTAGCTCAACCGTCTGAGCCACCCACACACCCCTCTTAATCTCTTTTGAATGATTACATGTAATCATTATATCACTAATGATGTGTCTTTCTTAGCAGAATGTTGAAAAAACTTGCTTCTCAAGTATATCCCAGCAAATAGAGAAGGCAACATAATTTGGATGTCTGTAGCTGATACAAATCTTATTCTGTATTTATTTATTCAACAAATACACATGTCTGTAATATGTGCCTGGCCCTATTCTAGTGTTAAGGATGCATTTACCCAGACACAAATCCCTGCTTTCATGGAGTGGACGTGATAGTGAAAAGAAGCTCATGGGCTAGCTAGGAGAACCAGAAGAAGAGGGGAAGTGGGAAAATAAGTGGCCGATGAAAGGCTGAGACCTTTTATGTGCTGATCTGGTAAATTAACAGGTAGCAGAGGAGAAGCCCTGAAACATCATTATTAAGACTTGAATTTCACCTGAGAATCCCAGGGATGGAGACAAGCTCAAAAACTGTTAAAAAGAAAGGGAATAGAGTGAAGGCATCAACAAAAATAAACTCCTACCTAAATGATGGTACAAATCTAAATTCCAACAAGTTGAGCAATTCTAACTTTGAGAAAGAGAAAAAAAACCAGAAAAAATATCTCAACAGTTAGTACATAAATTCACTCGAAGGTAAAAGTGATATTATGGAAAAGTTTTAAGTAAATATATTTTGAATGTTCAATGAGTAAGTGCAGCCTTAATTTCCCTTGAAAATTGAAAATGAAAATATGAAATAAAAGGCAGAAATGATAAGAGAATACTTCCTACAAAAATGAATCAATTAGAAATTTTGGAAGTAGAACATATAGTCACTGAAATAAAAGCTCAGTAGATTGGAAATACTAGATTAAGCTCAGTCTAAAGGTGAATCAGTTTGCCACCCAGATAGACAGGGAGGCAAAGATATAAAAGAGCAGTTAAGCAGTACAGAGAATAGTTTGAGGGTTTATCACATATGTTGACCAATATGGTAACTATTAAGCATAAGGGACAAGTAAGCAATTAAAATGTGCTGTAAGTGTAAAATTAGACAGTAGATCACAGGGACTTCATTCAAAAGAAGAGTCTCAGATATCTCTTACAAGTTTTATATTTATCTCTGATAATTTTATATTGATTTATGTTGTATGATGACATTTTGGACATTGGGTTAAATAGCAAATATTAAAATTAATGTTATCCTTTTTTTTAGTTTTTAACATGACTACATAAAATTTTAAATTATATATATGCCTTGCATTGCATTTTGGTGGGCAGTGTTAGTCTGTATAATGTTAACTCTTATGCAGGAGTCCTGGGAAACAATATAGAAGGAATGGTGGAGAAAAAATATTTGAACAGATATTAGTGAAAATTTTCTATCATTGAAAAAAAGATATAGTTTCATGGTGTATCAGGCTATGTTCAGGATAAATAAAAACATACTCAGAAACTTTGGAGTGAAATTGAAGAAACTCAAGTATAAACAGAACAATTTAAAAATCTGTAGATTGCACCAATGGGTCACCTTTGAAAAACAGTTGGATAAACAGTAGACTCCTCTAGAGGCCATAGACAATGGAGTAACATTTTTAAGTGGTGAGCAAAAGTAACTGACAATCTAAAAACATTGTGCCAAAATAGACATTTAAGTATAAGGAAAAAAGAAAAGGGAAATATTTTGAAATAAACATCTAGTTAGTTTACCATCCATAGGTCCTCACTAAAAGAGTTCTGGAGGAATGTACATAATCAAGGATAGTGGACCAGAGGGAGGCATGGGGTACAAGTGACCCTAGAAAGTGAGACAATATTAGTAATGGTAACTTTTTTTAGTAACTCTTTTTTTTGTTTCATAGCAGGTAAAGTAATAAAGTGGGTCAGGCAAATGCTCAGTGTATATTTAGAGTATGCTAACACTAGCAATAGGGAAATACTCATTTATAGTCAGGAAAATGAATTATTAAATTAATGGTAATCCTAAAAAATAGGAATATAATACATAGTCTCCAAAATAGAAAAGAATAAAAAAAGGATTTCATAAAAATATAACCCTACTGAATTGCCAACAGGAGTGTGAAGTGAAGAAGAAAGAAGTCAGGGTAGGGTGGAGAAGATAAGTAGGGGAGTTAGAGCATAGGCAGGAAACACAAAAGAATTTTTTTAAGTCCAAATGGATCAGTGATCACATCATATTTAAGTTGGTTAAACACCGATTAAAAGTCAGAAATCATCAGATGAAAAAAAACATAACCTAAATAAATGGTATTTGTAAAAGACTTAGATAATACAAAAGTAAAAAGGAAGAGAAAATGCACGTTCAGTAGAGTGCTTATAACATACTAGGAATTCAATAAATGTTCTGTACCATTTCACAGTTTTCTTCCAAATGATATATTTTGGATATTAAAATTACCAGGTTCTTTATTGTACACCTCTAAGTGTTGAAACAGAGATAAAATCAAGAGAAATGCTTTAAGAAATAGCAATCTTCTTTTCCATACAAGGTCAACATTTACAAAGTATAGGGGGCAAAGGTGATAAATCACATCTATGCAGCATCACTGTTTTTTTTCCCCTGGCCAGGAGCTCAGTTTAAATACACATCAGGGTCTTTTTCATCTGCCAGGCAGTACGCAGTCTGTCACCAGGTGAGCAAAATAAGAAAATACTGCACTACCAGCTATGTGGAGATCATAGTCTGGCAAAGAAATTCTTAACTGAGTAGATAGATTTAGTTGGAGATTCATGTGAAGCTTCAGGAAATCTTTGGACTCTTTGAAAGGATAGACAAAAATGTGGTTTTACACGTGTTTTCAGTGTGATAGGTCAGTAACTTTCATCGCATTTAGGAAGGGTTGATAGCTCCTCAAAATTCAATACAGTGTTCTAGGCTGGGTTAGCTAATATGTGCCCATGGAAGTTAAAAGAAGAAATGGAAAGGCAAGCTTTCACATTTTTTGATTTTTTCCTACTTACAATTTAACTTAGGAAATTAAATTTCTCATTTTATAATAATTGCCATCTGAAAGACACCCCCCCCCCCGCCCCATTTTTTTGGGGGCATCAAGTAGTTCTTACATTATTCAACTTGTAAGGTTTAATGCTCCTGACAACCACTTTTCAAATTGACTTTTGTGGCCCATTCTCAATTATACTTGCAAATTAGTAAGGGTGGTTGAGTGATAAAAAGAAACCCTTGGATAATCTCCAAACCTCATTTTAGCCAATAATTTCTGCATTTTTCTTGTTCACTTTTTTTGGTAAGAACTTCTTAAAATAGGTTCAAAAATAAGTCATTTGGTTTTTACTTCCATCTACTGTCTCTCTCTCCCTGTAGCGAGGATGTTCATGACCCAAAGCAAAAGATCTGTAAATGGCTCAGAGAATTTAAACATTAGGTAATTTCCTATTTTCTAGCACCGTAGCTGCTCTATCAACTTGCATTCAGTCTTATGATAAGTATAGATATGTGTGAATAAATAATATAAAATATTTATTAAGTTCTCATCAGCTTGCCTCTTTTCTTAGGCAAAATAAAGATAAAAGTTCATATAATAAAACAAACATGTTATGTGTCATTAGAATTTTACTTATGTAATATGATATGTGGTTGCTTTTATAATTTTAGTAACCAAGCCACCCTAGATACAGGTCTGAGATCAGCCCATCTTTTGAGTTTAATTTTCAGTAATAATTTTATATTATGTTTTACAGTATAATATAATTTTGTTATAAGCAGAGTATCTTTTAGTGAGGACTCTAAGGATAGGCTACCTAATTTAAATCTCAGCTTTACTGCTACTCATAATTAGAGTGACTTGGGCAATTGACTTGACTTTTCTAAGCCTTAGTTTTCTAGTCAGAGAGTGGGCATTGATCTTATCATCATCGTTGTAACTTACAGGGTCAGTGTGAGGACAGAATGAGATAATTCATATACCATAGTTAACACAGACCAATTTTCAAGGAAGGGATATATTTTAAGATTTTATTTTTAAGTAATCTCTGTATCCAACGTGGGGCTTCAACCCACACCCTGAGATCAAGAGTTGCATGCTCTACTGACTGAGCCAGCCAGGTGCCCCAAGAAAGGAATATTTAATAAAAGAAATAGTTTTCCTCTTAAATATTCAAATTACACAGTCTTTCCTTTTTCCTATTTTAGTGTAGCAACTATAATATTTTATTGGTTTCCTCTTCTTGAATATTTCTGAGTATTCCTAAAGAATATTTTCTTGGGGTGCCTGGGTGGGTGGCTCAGTGTGTTAAGCATCTGACTTCAGCTCAGGTCATGATCTCATGGTCCGTGGGTTCAAGCCCCACATTGGGCTCTGTGCTGACAGCTCAGTGCCTGGACCCTGCTTTGGATTCTGTTTCTATCTGTCTCTGTTCCTCCCTTGCTCACGCTCTCTCTCTCTCTCTCTCTTTCCCTCTCTCCCCCCCTCTCTCCCCCCCTCTCTCCCCCCTCTCAAAAATAAATAGACATTAAAAAAAAAGAAAAGAATGTTTTCTTGATTCCATGAAGCAATTACACACAAACCAGAAAAAAATCCCACCAGCAAATTACTGAATGAACAGAGCCAAATACAGAAAATCACATATGGTCTGATTCTATTTACCCTTTGCATAGGGCAGGCAGTGATCAGGAGGCAGCAGAAGGGTAACCTTCTGAGGTGCCGGGAATGTTCCTTTACTTTGAACTGGGTGCTCTTTACACAGATGAATTTAGTTTGTGAAAATTTATTAAGCTGAAAACTTTTGATCAATACACCTGCAAAGGTAGATTTATTCACTAAAAGTTTTTAAAGCAAGTCCGTCGAGGTATTACCTGTCCCACCTCTTGAGCATCCACTCAACGCTGATGCTCCATTGTTGACTGATTTCTTCTTGCTTTTGTTAACTTGCCTCTACTCCCCCTGTTCTAGCTTGTCTTGTGTTTGGGTTCAGACCTCTCCTGTTAGTCCCAAAGCTTAGAGCAGAACAGACTTCAATAAAAACTTTTCTCATGTCTCGTGTGGGGAATAACAGGAAAGAAACCAATGCAGCAAATGCCTCACCGATGACCGGGAGTAGAAATGCGTAGCCAGAGCCCTCTGCACACGTTCTTGGCTGGCTCTCAGTTAGACCTTGAGTGTCATTGTGTTGTGGCCCACAACAAGAATCATTTCCCTAGAACTCTTAGAATTTTAGAACACACTAGAATGGGAAGTTTTATTTTTATTAAAATATTTAATAGAAGGAAATTAATTTTTTTAAACTGTTTTAAGAAATTGGCTTTCTTTTAAAAATATGATTTTATCATTTAATTTTAATAGATTACTTTCTGGGGAAGATAACTTAAATTGCCTCATGTAAACTAATTCTTCAGTTTTTAATATTTTCACTGAGTTCTACTTTTGGTGAAAATATATTTAAATTTTGTACACTTTGAATATAACATTTTAATTGCTTAGATTTATCTTTTACTGTAACAAAAATTGATTATACTAATATATTTAGGTATTTTGTTGCAGTTACAGTCAATTTGTGGAAAGCTGTGGGCCCTGAGCGTGGGAATGATTGATAGTCACCCCCAATGTTTGTGCCAGACGTGTCTGCAAGCCACAAAGAGGCTGGGCATCCTTCCTGCTCCTGAGAGTACAGGAAGACCAGGAACTGAGAGGATTCTTCTGCAGAGGGCTTTTACATGTTTCCTGGTTCTGAGGGTAGAGGCTATGTCCTTTCCACCATTGTCAGGACTACTGTCATCTATAGTGCTGTGGGGTCCCAGTGAGAGAAGACAGAGCAATAAGAGTCCACATAATGCCCTAGCTATAAGATAGAAGAACAGAGCAAACAGAACATGTAACCAGGACTGTTAGCAAAGATAGATGGTAACCTGATAAAAAACAATAAAAAGCCCTCACATGAAGAATGTCTGTCTTGAACTTAAATTATTTCTGAGCTTAAGAATTCAGAAGAGTTGAAGGAGAAAAAAAAATCACCGAATGGTTGGGCAAATGGGAAGGCAGAGCGTAAAGATGGATATACGGTGTAAGAAAATATTTGTAAGAGATAGAGGGGATATGCCCAATAGATGTTATATGTAAATAATGCTATTTCACTGGTAAAGAACAAAACAGATGAAGGAAGGACAAAACTTAAATAATAGACTAAAATATCCCTGAACTGAAAAAAAATGGCAGGTCGGGCAGACTGAAAGGAAGGGTTAGTGAGAAAAGACTGTGATAGACAGTAAAACTCTTGATGTCCACAGTTAGAGGGAAACCTTGTAAAAATCTGTCAGGCCCAGTCAAGTTTCCGAAAAAAGTCAGACTCGTTGTGCTTCTCTTTTATAGTACTGGGAGATAGAGCAGAGTGTAGTAGTGTCTAGACTTCAGAGAGAAAATTACTATAATGTAGTGTTACTACGTCAAAATAGTCTTCCTCTGTTGAGATGAAAGAAAAGTAATTCAGGATATAAATAATTCAAAGAGGAGGTCCTATTTCCCTGTCTGAGCAAAGCATTTAAAAAAAGACTATAAGTAACAAGCAGGTAGCACAAATTGGGGAAAAATAAAGAAGGGAATAAAATAGTTCTGAGAAACAGTACATATGATGTGCAGTAAAGATATATTGCATGAGAATACATAAGATATAAGTGTGAGTGAAGGACTCTAGAAAACATATAGACTAATCAAGTTTAGTAACAGCTCAGATTTAAAGGGGATAAAATTATCTCAGAAACAGCTATGAGATGGGGGAGGAAGAAATTTTTCTAAAGATCTCAGTTTGTAGGGGATGTAATGGCAATGGGGGGGGATGATGAATAACAGTGGGATAAACAAGTTTCTGTGGGTAGCGGATATAATAGTCTTAAAATATTAATTGTGGTTATTGTCAAGACACTCAAGAGTATAGCTAATAACAGAGTGGAGACCATTAAAAGGGTAGAAAAGCACAACAAATCTTTTTATTTAGCAAGGGAAATAGTGAAGAGAATAGTGTTATTAACACCAGTAAATCAAAGGAAAAGGGAAAGATGATGAAACACTTGAGATAAGTAGTAAAGCAAGTTGAAAGGAATAAAATAGAGTACCAGACATTATATTAAATATAAATAGACTTAATTCCTGCATTAAAGTGTAGGGACTTGGAGAAAGGGCCAAAAAAGGGAATATATTATGTACATGTAACACACTTAAAATGAAATAATGAAAGGTTGTTAATAAAGTAGTGCTAAAAAAAAAAAGTGAGGTGAGAGAAAAAAAAGGAAGATCAGCAGTGTTAGTGTCAGATAAGGTGAAATTAAGTGGTAAGAAAACAAGATGAAATGTGGAAAAGTACAATTTGTGAAACAGTTATAAAAATCAGGAGCTTATGTACCAAGCCACATAGCATGATTTATTAATTATGTTTTTCCACAAATTAAGTTCAACAAAATGCCTAATTATATTATTAAAATCAATTTTTATAGTAAAAGGTAAATCTAAATAATTAAAAAGTTGTATTCAAAGTGTAAAAAATTTAAATATATTTTCACCAAAAATAGAACTAAGTGAAAATATTAAAAACTGAAGAATTAGTTTACATGAGATCATTTAAGTTATTTTCCCTGGAAAGTATTTAAAGTTACCTATTTTTTATAATTTGGTTATTGTTGAAAGTGCTGCTATGAACATCGGGGTACATTTGCCCTATGAATCAGCACTCCTGCATCCTTTGGAAAAATTCCTAGTAGTGCTATTGCTGGGTCCTAGGGGAGTTCTATTTTTAATATTTTGAGGAACCTCCACACAGTTTTTCAGAACGCCTGCACCAGTTTGCATTCCTACCGACAGTGCAAGAGGGTTCCCATTTCTCCCTATCCTGGCCAACATCTGTTGTTTCCTGAGTTGTTAATTTTAGCCACTCTGACTGGTGTAAGGTGGTGTCTCAGTGTGGTTTTGATTTATATTTCCTTGGTGATGAGTGATGTTGAGCATCTTTTCATGTGTCTGCTGGCCATCTGGATGTCTTCTTTAGCAAAGTGTCTATTCATGTCTTCTGCCCATTTCTTCACTGGATTATTTAAGGGTGTGGAGTTTGGTAAGTTCTTTATAGATTTTGGATACTAACCCATTATCCGATATGTCATTTGCAAATATCTTCTTCCATTCTGTTGATTGCCTTTTAGTTTTGTTGATTGTTTCCTTTGCAGTGCAGAATCTTTTTATCTTGATGAGGTCCCGATATTTCATTTTTGCTTTTATTTCCCTTGCCTTCAGAGACATGTCAAGGAAGAAATTTCTGAGGCTGAAGTCAAAGAGGTTGTGCCTGTTTTCTTGTCTAGGGTTTTGATCTTTTCCTGTCTCACATTTAGGTCTTTCATCCATTTTGAGTTTATTTTTTTGCATGGTGTAAGAAAGTGGTCCAGTTTCATTCTTCTGCATGTTGCTGTCCATTTCTCCCGGCACCATTTGCTATAGATACACCGTTTTTTTTCCATTGGATACTCTTTTCTGCTTTGTAAAAGATTAGTTGGCTATCTATTTGTGGGTCCAATTATGGGTTCTTTATTCTATTCCATTGGTCTAAGTGTCTGTTTTTCTGCCAAAACCATACTGTCTTGGTGATTACAGCTTTGTAGTAGAGGCTAAAGTCTGGGATTGTGATGCCTCCTGCTTTGGTTTTCTTTTTCAACATAACTGGCTATTTGGGGCCTTTTGTGGTTCCATACAAATTGTAGGATTGTTTTTTCTAGCTTTGAGAAGAATGCCTGTGCAATTGTGATTGGGATTGCATTGAATGTGTAGTTTGCTTTGGGTAGTATTGGGCCTAAATATCCATCAACCAATGAATGGAATATACAATGGAATACTACTTGGCAACGAGAAAGAATGAAATCCTGCCATTTGCAGCAATGTGAATGGAACTGGAAGGTATTATGCTAAATGAAATTAGTTAAAGACAGACATCATATATTTTCACTCATATGTGGAACTTGAGAAACTTAACAGAAGACCACGGGGGAAAGGAAGGGGAAAAAATAGTTACAAACAGAGAGGGAGGGAGGCAAACCATAAGAAACTGTTAAATGCAGAGAGCAAACTGAGGGTTGATGTGGGGCGGGGTGGGGGGGGCGGAGGGGGGTGGTGGTGAGGGGAAAGTGGGTGAGGGGCACTGAGGAGGGCATTTGTTGGGATGAGCACTGGGTGCTCACAGGAATCTCCCTCCCAAAACCAAGAGCACACTGTATACACTGTATGTTAGCCAACTTGACAATAAATTACATTAAAAAAAATTATTAGAAAAAAATTAAAAAATAGTTATTTTTTAAAGCTATCTATTAAAATGAAAGGACAAAATCATATTTTTAAAAGAAAGGCAGCATCGTTTTTTTTAATACGAAATTTATTGTCAAATTGGTTTCCATACAACATCCAGTGCTCATCCCAACAGGTGCCCTCCTCAATAGCCATCACCCACCCTCCCCTCCCTCCCACCCCCCTATCAACCCTCAGTTTGTTTTCAGTTTTTTAAGAGTCTCTTATGTTTTGGCTCCCTCCCTCTCTAACCTTTTTTTTTTTTTTCCTTCCCCTCCCCTATGGTCTTCTGGTAAGTTTCTCAGCATCTACATAAGAGTGAAAACATAAGGTATCTGTCTTTCTCTGTATGACTTATTTCACTTAGCATAACACTCTCCAGTTCCATCCACGTTGCTACAAAAGGCCATAGTTCATTCTTTCTCATTGCCACATAGTATTCCATTGTGTATATAAACCACAATTTCTTTATCCATTCGTCAGTTGATGGACATTTAGGCTCTTTCCAAAACTTGGCTATTGTTGAAAGTGCTGCTATAAACATTGGGGTCAAAGTGCCCCTATGCATTAGCACTCCTGTATCCCTTGGGGGAATTCCTAGCAGTGCTATTGCTGGGTCATAGAGAAGATCTATTATTAATTTTTTGAGGAACCTCCACACAGTTTTCCAGAGTGGCTGCACCAGTTAGCATTTCCACCAACAGTGCAAGAGGGTTCCCATTTCTCCACATCCTCGCCAGCATCTGTAGTCTCCTGATTTGTTCATTTTAGCCACTCTGACAGGCGTGAGGTGGTATCTCAGCATGGTTTTGATTTGTATTTCCCTGATGAGGAGTGACGTTGAGCATCTTTTCATGTGCCTGTTGGCCATCTGGATGTCTTCTTTAGAGAAGTGTCTATTCATGTGTTCTGCCCATTTCTTCACTGGATTATTTGTTTTTCAGGTGTGGAGTTTGGCGAGTTCTTTATAGATTTTGGATACCAGCCCTTTGTCTGATATGTCATTTGCAAATATCTTTTCCCATTCCGTTGGTTGCCTTTTAGTTTTGTTGATTGTTTCCTTTGCTGTGCAGAAGCTTTTTATCTTTATGAGGTCCCAATAGTTCATTTTTGTTTTTAATTCCCTTGCCTTTGGGGATGTGTCAAGTAAGAAATTGCTGTGGCTAAGGTCAAAGAGGTTTTTTCCTGCTTTCTCCTCTAGGGTTTTGATGGTTTCCTGTCTCACATTCAGGTCCTTTATCCATTTTGAGTATGTTTTTGTGAATGGTGTAAGAAAGTGGTCTAGTTTCATTCTTCTGCATGTTGGCGTCCAATTCTCCCAGCACCATTTGTTAAAGAGACTGTCTTTTTTTCCATTGGATACTCTTTTCTGCTTTGTCAAAGATTATTTGGCCATACTTTTGTGGGTCCACTTCTGGGGTTTCTATTCTATTCCATTGGTCTATGTGTCTGTTTTGTGCCAATACCATGCTGTCTTGATGATTACAGCTTTGTAGTAGAGGCTAAAGTCTGGGATTGTGATGCCTCCTGCTTTGGTCTTCTTCTTCAAAATTACTTTGGCTATTCGTGGCCTTTTGTGGTTCCATACAAATTTTAGGATTGCTTGTTCTAGCTTCGAGAAGAATGCTGGTGCAATTTTGATTGGGATTGCATTGAATGTATAGATAGCTTTGAGTAGTATTGACATTTTAACAATATTTATTCTTCCAATCCATGAGCATGGAATGTTTTTCCATTTCTTTGTATATTCTTCAATTTCCTTTATAAGCTAAGAAAACCAACATCTTAAAATCAGTTTTAATCAATGAAAAATTAATTTCATTCTATTAAATATTTCAATGAAAATAAACTTCCCATTCTAATGTGTTCTAGCATTCTAAAAATACTGGGGAAATTATTCTTGAGGCACGAATTTATTGTTTTCATAATAACTGAAAGGAAAGGTTTGGGGCAAGTTAAATTTCCCTTTACTGGAGTATTAATCCCATTCAAATCCTCTTTGAGCTTTAAAGCAGTGTTCATGACTTATACTGGCTGCAGAACAACCCCTAAACCTTAATGACAGTCAGAAAGAGTCACCTTTATTTTCTAGCACACAGGTTAGGAGATGTGCAGAAGTGTTTTCCCTGGGATATTTTGGGTGTAAGTCACAAGAATGGATGTTGAGGATGTGCAGATCATTAGGTCACACGAGGCACACGTGTGCTGTTTCAAAAAATGTTTGGGTGAAGTCTCTCCCAAAAAAATGCCTAAGCAGGGGTCCTATTTGCCTGCATCCAAGGTAGTTCTGATTATCACATATCTCAAAATAATAAACAGCAAGATAGATTTTCATGTTAAAATCCATGAGATAGCAACAGTGATACTCAAAGGAAAAAGTATAACTAAAATGATATTGCTCAACAAAAATCTGTCAGAAATTGAAACAACTTTGAGACCAATTCGGTCATGTCCAAGTTAAGGAAAGTTGTCGGTGATACCAGCTTTCTTCTTCTGGCCTTTTGATCCTTAATCTGCCCTCATCTTTTTTCGTATTAGGTAAGTTTGTTGACATTTTCATAGGAAATTATCTAATTACTTTCTGGGAGCATAGCTTTTCACAGGAGGACATTGTGAGGCAGTATTCAGAGAATACTCTTGACGTTGTAAGCAAATATTTGCATTTATTCTTAATTACATTTTTCTTCTACATGGAGTAGAAGATTTATGGCTCCTATCATAGTGTCTTTTTTAAAAAATTTTAATTCCAGCATAATTAACATACAGAGTTATATTGGTTTTAGGCATACAATATAGTGATTGAGCAATTCTATACATTACTCAGTGCTCCATCATGGTAAATATTCTCTTAATCCCCTTCATCAATTTCAACGATATCCCCATTCACCTCCCCTCTGGCAACCATCAGTTTTTTTTCCCCAGGTTAAGAGTGTTTTTCTTTGTTGTTGTTGTTCTTTGTGTTTTGTCTTTTTCTTCTTTGTTCATTTGTTTTGTTTCTTAAATTACACATATGAGTGAAATCATGGTATTTGTCTTTCTGTGAATGATTTCACTTAGCATTATACCCTATACATCCATCTATGTTGTTGCACATTGTATGATTTCATTCTTTTTTATGGCTGAGTAATATTACACACACACACACACACACACACACGTACACACACACATACGCACACACAACACCTTTATCCATTCATCTACCGATGGACACTTGGGTTGCTTCCATATTTGGCTGTTGTAAATAATCGTGCAGTTAACATAGGAATGCATGTATCCTTTGAAATTAGTGTTTTCATATTATTTGGGTAAATACCCAGTAGTGGAATTACTGAATCATAGGGTAATTCTATTTTTAATTGTTTGAGGAACTTCCATACTGTTTGCCATGGTGGCTACATGAGTTTACATTCCCACCAATAGGAGAGTTTCTTTTTCTCCACATCCTCACCAACATTTGTTTCTTTTGTTTTTGATTTTAACCATTCTGACAGGTATGAGGTGATATCTCATTGTAGTTTCGATTTGCATTTCCCTGATGATGAGTGGCATTGAACATCTTTTCATGTGTCTGTTAGCCATCTGTATGTCTTCTTTGGAGAAATGTCTGTTCATGTCTTCTGCCCATTTTTAATTGGATTATTTGTTTTTTTTTGGGGGGGGGGGGTGTTGTGTTACATAAGTTTTTTACATATTGTAGATACTAACCCTTTATTAGATATGTCATTTGCAAATATCTTCTGCCATTCAGTAGGTTGCCTTTTAGTGTTGTTGGTAGTTTCCTTTGTACTGCAGCATTTTTTTTTATTTTGATGTAATCCAAATAGTTTATTTTTGCTTTTATTTCTCTTGCCTCATGAGACATAGTAGACAAAAGTATTTAGAGCTGATGCCAGAGAAAATATCGCCTGTGATCTCTTCTAGGATTTACATGGCTTCAGGTCTCACATTTAAATCTTTAATGCATTTTGAGTTTATTTTTGTGTATGGTATAAGAAAGTGGTCCAGTTTCATCCTTGTGCATGTCCAGTTTTCCCAGCACCATTTATTGAAGACAGTCTTTTTCCCATTGCATATTCTTGCCTCTTTTGTCATAGATTAATTGACCATACTATTGTGAGTGTATTTCTGGGATCTCTATTCTATTCCATTGATATTTGTGTCTAATTTTGTGCCATTATCATACTGTTTTGCTACAACTCTATAGTAGATCTAGAAATCTGGGATTGTGATACCTCCAGTTTTATTCTTCTTTTTCAAGATTGCTTTGGCTATTCAGGGTTTTTGTGTTTGCATATAATTTAGGGTTATTTGATATAGTTCTGTGAAAATGCTGTTGGTATTTTGACAGGGATTGTATTAAATCTGTAGTATAGAAATTTTAACATTGTTTTTTCTCTTAATTCATGAGTGTATAATATCTTTCCAATTTATTTGAGTCATCTTCAGTATCTTTCATCAGTATTTTATAGTTTTCAGAGTGTAGGTCTTTTACTTCTTTGATTAAGATTATTTCTAGGTATTGTTTTTGGTGCAGTTGTAAATGGAACTATTTTTTTAATTTCTGTTTCTGCTATTTCATTATTAGTGTATAGAAATGCAATGGATTTCCATGTATTGATTTTTGTCTCCTGTGACTTTATCGAATTCACTTATCAGTTATAGTAGTTTTTTGGTGGAATATTTTGTATTTTCTATATGTAGTATCATGTTATCTCCAAATAATGAAAGTTCTACTTATTCCTTACTGACTTGCATGCCTTTTATTTCTTTGTCTTATCTGAATGTTGTGGCTAGAAATTCCAGTATGATAATGAATAAAAGTGATGAGAGTGGACTGCCTTGTCTTGTTCCCAATCTTATGGGAAAACCTTTCAGTTTTTCACCATTGAGTGTGATCTGTTTTCATTTTCTGCATCTGTTGAAAGGATCATATGAGGTTGATATGGCTGATGTCAAAGAGGTTGCTACCTGTGTTCTCCTCTAGGATTTTGATGGTTTCCTGTCTCATATTTAGGTCTTTCATGATGTGGGTGGAACTAGAGTGTATTATGCTAAGTGAAACAAGTCAGTCAGAGAAAGACAGATACCATATGATTTCACTTATATGTGGAATTTAAAAAACAAAACAAATGAGGGGTACCTGGGTGGCTCAGTCAGTTAAGTGTCCAACTTTGGCTCAGGTCATCATCTTGTGGTTTGTGGGTTTGAGCACCACATCGGGATCCATGCTGCCAGTGTAGAGCCTGCTTGGGATTCTCTCTCTCTCTCTCTCTCTCTCTCTCTCTCTCTCCTCTCTCCTCTCTCTCTCCCTCTCTCCCTCTTTCCCTCTTTCCCTCTTTCCCTCTATTTCCCCCCTCCCCCGCCTTTCTACTCAAACCCTCTGTCTCAAAAATAAGTAAACTGAAAAAAACAAAACAGATGAACATAGGGGAAGAGAGAAAAAATGAGGGGAGAAAGCCATAAGAGACTCTGAACTATGGAGAGCAAACTAAGGGTTGATGGAGGGAAGGTGGGGTGAGGGATAGGCTAAATGGATGATGGGTATTAAGGAGACCTCTTGTGTTGAGCACTGGGTATTCTATGTAAGTGATGAATCACTCAATTCTACTTCTGAAACCAATATTACACTATATGTTCACTAAATAGAATTTAAATAAAAACTTGAAACAAACATAAAAATGAAAATAAATAAGATTTGAGCAAATATCTGAGCAAAAAAAATGATCATAGAATTTTTATCCTTTCTTGTGTTGATGTGATTTGTTATAATGATTGACTTGTGAATATCGAAACACTCTTGCATTCCAGGAATAAATGAATGTGTAAACGATTTTTTTACATGTATTCTTGGATTTGGTTTGCTAATATTTTGTTGGGGATTTTTGCATCTATTCTGGCATTTAATTAGTATGTGTCTTGGTGTGGACCTTCTTGGGTTGGGGGCTGTCTGTTTCCTGGGTGTGGATTTTGGTTTCCTTCCCCAGATTGGGGAAGTTGTCAGCTATTATTTCTTCAAATAAATTTTTTGTCCCCTTTCCTCTTCATTCTCTTTCTGGGATCCCTATCATGTGAATTTATTCACATCCCTAGATGTGGCTGAGGTCCCTTAATCTATTTTCATTTTTTATTACTCTTTTTTCTCTCTCTTGTTCAGCTTGATTGCTTTCCATTACTTTGTCTTCCAGATTGCTGATCTGTTCTTCTGCTTTGTTTCATTTACAGTTTATTCCCTCTAGTGTATTTTTAATTTAAGTTTTTGAGTTCTTCACCTCTGATGGGTTCCTTTATGTTCTCTCTCTCTTTTTTGAGGGTCTCTTGGAGGTCTTTTTCTCTCAAGTCAAGTAAGTATCTTTAGGACTGTTACTTGCAATTCTTCAATCAGTCATGTTACTTATCTCTCTTTCTCTCTCTTTCTCTCTGTTTGTTTTTTTTGTTTTGTTTTTTTTTTTTTAGCTCTCTTTCTGTGTTTTTGTCCTGTTCTTTGCTTTTAGACATATTTCTCTGTGTCCTCATTTTGTCTCACTCTTGGTGCTGTTTCTATGTGTCAGGAAAGTTAGCTACATTTCCTTCTCTTGAAGGTAGTGGCATTATGAAGAAAAGGTCCTGGGGGCACCTGAGTGGCTCAGTTGGTTAAGCATCAGACTCTTAGTTTTAGCTCAGGTCATGATCTCACTGGCAAGTTTGAGGGGTGTGTTGAGCTCCATGCTGACAGTGTGGAGTTCGCTTGGGATTCTCTTTCTATCCAGCTCTCTCTCTGCCCTCTCAAGCTCATACATTCGCTCTCTCCCCCTCCCTCTACGTAAGTAAGTAAGTAAGTAAGTAAGTAAGTAAGTAAGTAAGTAAGTAAATGTCCTATGGTGCCCTGCAACGCAGTGTCCCTTATTCCCTAGAACCTTCATGGGTGTCTCCTGTGTGTGTTCCTATGTGCTACTGTTTTAGCCGAGCCACATTTGCCTTCAGTCCAATCATCTGCAATGGCTCTCTTTGCCTATTGTGGATAGGGTTTTGTCCCTGTGTTGTTAGTGGGCCCGTCTGGGGCCGCTGTGGGCTTGAGTTGTGTCAAACTGGGCACTTGCCAGAACTATGGTTGCACTGATCTGCTGGGCACTTTGCCTGGTTTGTCCTCTGTGAGGCTTTTATTGGTAGACAGGGTCTGCAGTCAGACGAGCTGCCTGCTTTCACCTCACTTCTGGAACCACAGTTCCAGTTAGACTGGTGTGTACGATGATCTTCCCCTCCCCCTGGAGCCTGGGTCACTTTGGCTGGACTGGTGCTGGTCCCTGTCAGGGCTGCACGCACGCTGCCAGGCTTGGTGCTGCTTTGAATGGACACTTACCAAGGGTGTGTGTGAAGGGACTGCTTCCCAGGAGAGTGCGGGGACCAGGCACTTAATGCCAGCAAGATCCGTGCAGGTCCACTGAACCAGGTGACCTCCAGTCACCCTGGGAAAATTCTGTGTGGCCAGGATGGAAGGGGCAGATCTGTAGAGCTTTGGGGTTGAGGCGCCCTTAGCAGGTCAGGTGGAGTGTTTGGGCTGTGCTGGTTCCTGCAGGTGTCAGTGTATCTGGGCGGGGGGATGGGCTAGAGAAATGGCTCCCACCAGCTCTTTTGTTAATGAAGAAGTCTCCCAGTGATCTCTGTCCCCCCAGGGCATGCTCAGAGACTAGTAAACAGGCATTTTTCAACCTCTGCTTCTATGCTGTATCTCAGCAGGGTTGTTTGTTGTGCTGTCTTTTTAAGGTTGGGGACTCAGTTTCCTATCACCCTCTAGTTCTCCCAGAGCCTAGCTGATGATTTTTAAAGTTCCAGGTGTTAAGCCCTGCTGACGTTAAGAACTCTTGATGTTACACCCCTCTGGTTTCCAAAGTAAAATATTAGAGGGGCTCTTCTTCCTATTGTGGGTTCCCTGTACCTGCAGTGCCTGGGGCCGGGTCTACTCCTCTACCTTCTCTGTTCCTATGGTATGCCTCCTTCCTCTGGACAGTCCCATGGTTCAGTTCTTTGGGTCAGTTTGGCTCCTGACTTCGTCTCCACCCCTTCCTACACTCTTGATGTGGCCCCTTCCCTACATATAGTTTTGGAGCGTTTGTTCCACCAGTCTTCTGGTGGTTCTCTGGGTTATTTACACTGTTGTGGGTGTCACCCAGGTGTATCTCTGTGATGAGGGGAGACTATAACCCTCCTACTCTTCCCCCGGAAGTCTTTTATTGTATTCTTAAAGAGATCTGTGCAGGACAGGGTGGGCGGGTAGGGGGAGGGAGTGCTACTCTGAGTTTCTGTGTGCATTTATTGATATATCCTTTGATCTTAAGCATTTGAAGAAAAACATCATCCCTAGTGTCCAGTATGATCATTTGACAAATTTCCCCAAACTTTTTCAGCATTGCTCTTGTTCTTAAAAGTAGTTTGTAAATGCTACTTGAAAAAGAAAAAGTATTTGTATTAATTTTGACCAAACGTTAGAATTTCTACTAAGTCCCTTTCATTAAAAATTATTTAAATATTGCATACTGGACTGTAGATGTTATTTATTGTGACTTGAATAGACATGGATGTCTATTCAAAGGAGCTCTTTTTTTTTAAAGTTTATTTACTTTAAGAGAGGAGGAACAAGGGGCAGAGAGAGAGAGAAACCCAAGGAGCCTCCGCACTGTCAGCCTGGAACTTGATGTGCAGCTCGAACTCATGAACCGTGAGATCAAGATATGAGCTGCAATCTGGAATCAGACGCTTCACTGAATGAGCCACCAGGTGCCCCTCAAAGGAGCTCTTTAAGTTAAATAATACTTATATAACTAATGAGAATTTACTTAAAGTTCGAGATAACATTTTACAAAACTTTGTAAAGATCTTTACATGTGGTAGGGATTAGGTAAAAATACAGTTTTGGTCCTTTTTCTCCCATATGCCTTTAAAAAAGTATTTACCATCTAGTGTTCTCTGTGGTGTTTATATTAGGCAGCTGCATGATAGTTATAAATTTAGCTTTTGCTTTGTGCTAATTTTTGGCATATTTTCTGAAATGGAACAGTTTCTAAAAGCTTGCACTGCAGGCATTTAAGGTAACTTCTTTGGTCATTTATAAGGAAAATACTCAATGCTTTTAAAAAGCGCAGTATTCTACCTTTTCAAGAAAATGCACTGTAGAGAACTTAACCTCTGAATATTTCTTTTCTGACTAGAGCTACCAGATTTCCATTTTCCTTATTTCTAATGATATTTTTCTTCTCATCATGACCTCCAGCTCCTTAATCGTTTTTTTACAGTACATTTTCATTTCATATACTGGACTTGATTATTTCTGCAATGTTCAGTCAAGTAGGCTATGATTCCTTTATCTTAAAAATTGCAGAATTCCTGGGATCTTTTCCTTTTAGTCCTCTGTTGCTGATCCACAGTCTTAGATAATTCCTGCTGCTTAATGTCTGTTTCTTTGCTTGCTGCTTCCAAAATATCGCTGGAAAATGTCAGGCAGTGGGCCAATTTATTTGACCACCAATTCACTTAGTGCTAATTCATCTTGGCTCCTCTTTCAATCAGAAACACTTATACTCAACTTTAATTTCCCTCCTACTTTATTCTCTACATCTCTAGCTCCATAATTTCCCATTTACCTCAAGCCTCTGACCTGACTGTCTTCACTCTGGAGATGCAGTTGTCTGATTCTTTATTGATTTATCAAGGTTATCTAATGTGTGCACTTTTCATCATTTTCCTTTCCATGTCAAATTTTCTCTGTGTCTTCATCCATTTTCTCAATCTTGCCACTTATATTTGATAAAGAATTTTATTTCATCCTATTTAAAGCTTCTTTTCCACTTGGGCATTCAGTGAATCTTTGTCTGCTTCCATTTTCACTGTGTTATGTCAGTTACTGTCCTTAGCATTTCCAGCATTGTAATGTTCTCAGAATTCTTCCTTGCAGTTAAAAAATAACAGCTGAAACATTTTGAGTACTCCCAGTATACTGACCCTCTGTGGCACATTTTACATCAATTATATAATTTTATCATTTAGACAATCTTGTGTGGCAAATACCATTATTAGTCCCATTTATAAAATTTTTAAAAGTCTATTCCAGAGATAGAGCGCATGAATGTGGAGGGGGGGGGGTTGTAGAGAGAAGGGGAGAGAGAGAATCCCAAGAAGACTCCACACAGTGCATAGTCTGATATGGGCTCGAACTCACGAACACATGAGATCATGACCTGAGCCCAGATCAAGAGTCAGACACAACCAACTGAGCCACCCCGGTACCTCATTATTACATTTATGGATGAACAAGCTGAGTCTTAGAGAATCTAGATGTAAAAAATGGGCTTCAAATCTAGGCCTATATGACCCCAAAACAAATATTCTTAAACATCTAGTTCCTCTGTTATCACTCTCCTTTATCAGATTTAGTGGGGAAAAAAGAATCTCATTTTGGTTTCTTAAATGTTTCTTTCTTAGTTTACTGCTTAATTATAGTATCTCTAACATATTGACCTAGGCCCACTTCATTTAAAACCCTGTCTTAACGCAGACTTCTGTGGTGTTTGACATTGTCATCAGTGAGGCAACTTCCTCTATTTTGAATTTTTTTGTCCCCTAGCCCTCGCTGACATTGTGGTCTACTGACTCCATGCCCTCCCTCATATTTCCTCAGGATTTTTCTTTTTTCCTCTACCCAGATAGTGTTCCATAAGGTTCTGTTATGTAATGTCTCCTCTGGGTATCATCCTCTTCCAAGGTTTCAAATACCATCTATAATTCAGTGTCTCCCTATTATAAACATTGACTTTGAAGTCTCTCTCAGTTGCCAGACCTGAGTTTCCAACTGACTTGTGATCATCTCTATGGGCAGTCAGAATATCCATAAACAAGTCATTATTTCCCTGAAGCCTTCATTTACTCAGCTTGACTTCCCTTCATCAAAGGCATTGCCACCTACTCATTTGGCTAAGATGGTTTGGCTTTTACTTTCCTCCATAATGAATTTGTCACCCAATCCTACCGCTTCTGTTTTAATGAGGTTCATCTCTTTCTCTCTCTTGCTCTCTTTTTTTTCTTTCTTTCTTTCTCTTTCTTTTTTTTTTTTTTTGTCTCTTGCCTGTAACCCTGATTTCATCATCTCTCTTGGGAAATATTACTTATCACAATAACCTTGATTGTTTCCTTTGAGTCATTCCTTTATTCATTCAGTCTTTGCCTTGATAGCTTTGCATAAATAGGACTCTGTTCAAAGTCTAGATGTGATGGGCCTTTATCATTTTGTTAACCTATACTCTTTATCAATGCACCTTCCTCTTGACCATGGTACTGGCAAATTCTCTTTGTAGCACAATCCTTCCAACACTTGTTTTGTTTATGTGGTGCTCACTCCATCCTCACCTGTAGGAGACCACATGATTCAGGCCTGGCCAAGAACAAATGGCCCTGATGATTGACTTAGAGAGAGAACCCAGAGCCACTCACACTTCAGGAGGAACACATATTCTCATTGGGGTGATATACGCCCAAGGAGGTGGAATTTGTTCTCGTTGGGGGAGATGAGAAAATCTTAAATTTTACAGTGGTTTGTGGCCCTCTGGAGCTCAACCCTACCTGACAAAATCTTATTCCTTAATTTCCTAGGGTTGGGTGGGGGATATGACAATTAGGAAACACTATATATATATATATCTATATATATATAGATATATAGATATATATTATAAATATATGTATAATAAATATATATATTTATAATATATAAAAAATATATAAAATATAATATAAATATATAATATATATTAAAATATAAATATATAAATATATAAATAATATCTATAAATATATACATAAATAATATATAAATATATAAATATACATTTATATTATATATTAGATATATAATATAATATATAATAATATATAATATATAAATATATATAAAATATATCTAATATATTATATATATTAGATCCTGATGGTACCTTTTGCACCCCTGAATCCAGTGATTTCTGAAGTGAGAAGTAATGCTGAATCTGTTAACTATGTAGGCAGATTCCCATTTCTGCTTAGGCCATTTTAAGTTGTTTTATTTATTTTTATCACTTTCGAAGGTAATAATCATTAAGAATATTCTACTCTGCCCGATGTTTATATAAACTAACCTGCTACTCACCTTCTCTTTCAATTTTGGGACAAATTTATACATCTTTTTAATTAACTTTTTTATTTTAATTCCAGTATAATTAACATACAATGTTATATTAGTTTCAGGTGTACAATATAGTGATTCAACACTCCCTTACAACGCCTGGTGTTCATCACACCAAGTGCACTCCTTAATCCCCATCACCTGTTTAACCCAATCCCCTTGCCAACCTCCCCTCTGACAACTATCAGTTTGTTCTCTGTAGTTAAGAGTCTGTTTCTTGGTTTGTCTCTCTTGCTCTCTTTTTTTGCTTTGCTCATTTGTTTTGTTTCTTAAATTCCACATGTGAGTGAAATCATGGTTTTTGTCTTTCTCTGACTGACTTATTTCACTTAGCATTATACCCTCTAGCTCCATCCATGTTGTTGCAAATGACAAGATTTCATTCTTTTTTAGGGCTGATTAATATTCCATTGTGTATGTAGATTCATTCATCCTATCCATGAATACTTTGGCTATTTCCATAATTAGGCTCTATAGTGTAAATAATGCTTTGATAAACATAGCAGTGCCTGTATCCCTTTGAATTAGCGTTTTTGTATTTTTTGGGTAAATACCCAGTAGTGTGATTACTGCATCATAGGGGAGTTCTATATTTAACTTGTTGAGGAACCTCCATACTGTGGGGCTGCCCTAGTTTGCATTTCCACCAACAGTGCAAGAGGGTTCCCCTTTCTCCACATCCTCACCAACACCTGTTGTTTCTTGTGTTGATTATAGCTATTCTGACAGGTGTGAGGTGATAGCTCATTGTAGTTTTGAGTTGCATTTCCCTGACGATGAGCGATGTTGAGTATCTTTTCATGTGTCTGTTGGCCATCTGGATGTCCTCTTTGGAGAAATGTCTGCTTATGTCTTCTACTACATTTAGACATCTTTATCTTGGCTTAAGTTATTTTTTCTTAGCTGTAATGTTGTTTGCATTATTAACTCCTTTTTTAAAGATGTTTAAAATGACATCTGTACCATAATCCTCAATGAATTTCTCCCATACCTTATGATAATAGAAATTTATCCATAAATTAGTTTTAGTATTTGTCATGTTGTGTGTTTTTTTAAATTGATAGGGCCATATCCTAATGAAAAGAGTTTTATGAACACTGTTTTAATTTTTTTTTATCTCTAGGTTCCATCTAAGGTTATTAGGCATTTCAAAACAAATGCCTAAGAAAATTGGTTTAATTGCATCTTTACTTAGAGATTACTGGCATATTTAATTTTTTCTCAACACTTCTGAAGAGAAAAGTTGATTATCAGAATAGTATTTTGCAAGTCAAAGAAGTAAAACCTACCCAAAGAGAAGAGACTCAGAATTGCATAAGTGATGAATTGAGTCCCTATTTACTTAGGCATTTTTTGCCACATAGATTGAGTGGAGTACAAATGGATAGTGTGAGGGTTTCTAGCACTGTGGCCCAAAATGGTGGTTGGTACTGAAGAAAGGATAATTACAGGGCTCCTGTGCCCCCAGTGATGTCCTATTGCATAATGCATAAATCATGGCTAATTTATGTCACAAGTAGCATCCTTCATCAGTCTAGAGGCAAGTATGCCACTTGACAAAATTGTAGGTATATGGCAGTGCCGCTGGGAATACTGATTTTATAGCGTGACAAGGATAATAATCGTAAAAATTGACACATTTTATTGTAGAATCATCTGACTTTCTGAAGCTTTAAAAAATTTCAAATTGTATCATATTATGAGACAGCAAAGCACCCATATTGCCTTCTTTTCCTCTGCTCTTTTGCATCGTATCTTTAACCAGGATTATTTTCCAGATTTACTGAGATATAGTTGACATGTTACTATAAGTTTAAGGTGTACAATGTAGTAATTTTATATATGTATATATTGCAAAATGATTACCACAATAAGGTTAGTTAACATTATCATCTCACAGAGTTACAATTTTGTGTGTGTGGTAAAAACTTTAAAAATCTACTCTTTCTCAACCAGAATTAATAGTATAGGTTTATGTATGCATAGTTTGTATACAATTCTGTAGAGTTTACATCTATATATTTAGAATTTTTTCTTGATTTTTTTCTTTCTGTTTTTCTTTGCCTAGGTTTGGCTTTTAGACAAAAACAGAATTTAACTGAAAGAATAAACAGATAAATACACCTGATACTATTTTTAAAAAGAATAAAGGGAAAATTTACCCTATTAGAAATTAAAACACATTATGAACATACGTTAACTATTAAAGTGATAGGATATTAGAAACATTAACACATAAAACAATCTAATACAGTTTTTAAACATCTCATGTCAAGAAGAGAAAATAAATCATGGTCATGTAAAATCAAAGTATCTGTTTTTCACTATGTATAATTTTACTGACACTGAATTTAAGTTTTTGATATAAAAACGAAATTATAATTAATATTTATGTAATTTTTAATGTCTGGGTATAGAAAGCCTTTCTAAGCATAAAATTGTTTTATGATAATAGAAAGAAAAAGACTGATAGTTTTGACTTCATAAAATGTAACAACTCTTCAGAATGAAAACCTCCTATATAAAATTAATAGCTGAAACCATTGTATTTAAATAATATGACAAACAGAACAAAAGCCCTTACTATATAAATTGTACCTACAAATCAATGAGAAAACTGCTCATTAAAAGTGAACGAATCAAGGAGCCTGGGTGGCTCAGTCAGTTAAGCATCCAAATTCAGCTCAGGTCATGACTCATGGTTGTGAGATTGAGCCCCATGTTGGGCTTTGAACTGATAGCACAGAGACTGCTTGGGTTTCTCTGTCCCTCCCCTGCTCGTGCTCTCTCTCTCAAAATAAATAAAAAATAAAACTTCAAAAAAGTGGATACATAACATTGTACATTAATAGAGAAATGGGAAATGAGCCTGTGAAAGGACTCAATATACTAAAAGGGCTAACCGTGAAAACAACATACTAATTTTCACTTGCAAAGTTTGTGAGCATTGTGGTAAGATGAGAAAGATCAATGACATGTGGAAATTTAAATTCACTTTTCTTTTCTGGTAAGCCATTTGACAATAAATATTAAAATATTTGAAGATGTTTATTTTTATTTTCTCTGGATCAGTCTTTCTGCTTCTAGGGATATTCCATAGGAAGTAATCAGTGATGCCACTGTGAGGTTAATTGCAGTACTATTTATAACAGTGAAAACCTGGAAAGAGAATAAGTTTTCAAAATTTGATAGCGGATTAAATACAGTATAGTTTACCAAAAAATTTAAGTACTATATTATGGTTTTAAATATTTTTGTTAGGTAGTAATGATGTTTCCTATGTTACCATGTAGAAGTCACACATTATGTACTAGGCCCTGTGGTAATGACTTTCATGTAATAACTCACGTTCTTACAGCCATCCAGGAAAGATAATTTTTCTGTTTTAAGCAGAGTACAATGAAGCTCAGAGAAGTTAAATTACTTGCCATTGTTCACACAGCAAGTAATTTGTGAAGCCTGGATGTAAATCCAGGAAATTGTTTCTGGAGCTCACTTTTAACTTCTGTTTTCCACTGTCACCAGAATGGTCAATGATCACAATCCAGTATTGTGAAAGCAAATAGGATGCTGTGCTTAATACGGTGTAAAATCCAGATGAGTAGATGTGTTTATTTGTTGGATCTTAGCTCTCCTTGGATCATCCCTTATCCCAGGGCAAGTAACTCTAACCTCTCAAGGGATGAACTACTTGTCCCATCGAATAGCATATCAAGCCTTTCTGAATTCATTGGAGATTGACATGTTTTCTGCTACTTAATTTGGGTCCTATAGTGTCTGTTCCTACTTGGAATGTAAAATTTCACCCTGTTGCTCATTGGTACCTTTTTCTTTAGGATATCAAGACTGGTTCAGAATGGTAAGGTACCAAGATGGCTGTAGGAAGAATGGAAAGCTGAAGTATAAAAAGAGTGAATTTTGAAAAACTTAAACTAGATTAGTTGATTACAGAGAAAGAAGGAACAATCCTCTTACCAAACGAGTGACTAACCTTTGCAACATACCAAAAACAGGACATAATTCACAAGGGAGTTTGGTCAACTTAATTGTCAACTATCACCTTTGACATTTTAATTATTTTAAAATAGACGAAAGCTATCTAGATGCATTTTAGTTTATTCTAGTCCTGGTCATGACTTACCTGGGAGTCTCTTTCACGTTGGAACTTACTTAAATAGTTGAACTCTTCAATAGAATATATTTTTGACTTTATATGAATACTTTCTTTATATATAGCCTAAATGAAACTAGTTCACTGTCCTTATTTTCACCTTTAGAAGTGAAAAACTGGGACAAGGTCATGCCCTCTCAAATCCAAGAAGTGTTTTATTTATACTTGCTTGTCCCCTTCCTTCAAATGCTTTATTATAGGAAGGATTACTATATGAATAATTAAAATTTTAAATGTACAGGGCAGAGATAAGTAAATAGTTACAAGCAAAAACTCATTTTTGTTTAAAGTAAACGCAGCTGCAGAGGAGAATTTCTGATGGTGCTACTTTCTTAGGAAAGGACAAATACCTTCTTCCTTTTCACATTTTAGTGTACTTTTTCAAAATGGTGAATAGCCTGGAGATTTAACACAAGGACTGCTTTTCCTTTTTTGTTTCAGATCCATTAGTGGAATATCTTGGCACCCTTAGAGCTGCACAGTGTGGTTTTCTGGGTTATTATTTCCTTTCTGGCAGTATTTTAATACAAGTACAGAAAATGGAAAAATTATCTTTATAGCCTTTCATTTTATTGCCGAAGCAATGCAGGGATTAATCAATTTGCAGTTAGAAAAAATTCCCTAAATTATTAAACAAACTTTTGAAATTCATTAATTTGCAATTCACAGAAGGATCTTGGCTGTATTTGTTTTCTCTGTTGCTGAGAGAAAATTGGAACCTTACATGAAAAATGGATTGGCCCCAAGCTCATATTCTGCATGGTAATATTTTTGTAAGTCCTTGTTAAAATCTCCACGTTTTGATTCTCCAACATGGCCTCTTTTTGCCACTACTTTTTTTTCTCCCAGAGTAGTCCAAGTCTGGCATGAGGTTCCCTCTCAATAAATTCTAATATTCATAAGTTGTAGTGTTCCTATGGTTTTATTAAGAATGTGATTTTATTTAAAGAATTTATTTAGCAAGGATGGTAAATTATGCTATGAATACTTAGGAGTTTATATAAAGAAAGTATGGAATTTATATGAAGGAAAGAAAAAGTGATTTATTTTTGAATTGTAAAATTCCGTTCAGGGAGATGAGTAATAACTTGAAATAAAGACTAAAATTCAGTTTGGAACAAATCTTTTCTAAAATAATGATTATTACTTATTTTTTCTTTTAAGTTTTTATTTAAATTCCAGTGAGCTAACATACAGTGTAATGTTAGTTTCAGGTGTAGGACTTAGTGATTCAACACTTCCATACGTCACCTGGTGCTCATCACAAGTGCCCTCCTTAATCTCCATCACCTGTTTAACCTATCGCCCTGGTATCCATCACTGTGTTCTCTAGAGTTAACAGTCTGTTTCCTGGTTTGTCTTTCTTGCTCTCTCTCTCTTTTTTTCTTTGCTTGTTTGTTTTGTTTCTTAAATTCCACATATGTTTTGTTTCTTAAATTCCACCATTTGCTAAATCAAATGGTATTTAGCTTTCCCTGTTTTTTTCGCTTAGCATAATACTCTCTAGCTCCACCCATGTTGTTGCAAATGGCAAGATTTCATTCTTTTTTATGGCTGAGTAATATTCCATTATATATATATATGCATATATATATACACACACACACACACACACACACACATATATATATATGCACATACCACTTTATCCATTCGTTAGTTGATGTGGACATTTGGGCTGTTTACATAATTTGTCTATTCTATAAATTGGCTAATTGGTTTCCATATTGTCTAGATAATGCTGCTATAAACAGTGGGGTGCATGTATCTTTTTGAATTAGTATTTTTGTATTCTTTGGGTAAATACCCAGTAGTGCAATTGTTGGGTCATAGAGTAGTTCTATTTTTAACTTTTTGAAGAACTTCCATACTGCTTTCCTGAGTGGCTGTATCAGTTTGCCCTCCCTCCAATAGTGCAGGAGGGTTCCCCTTTCTCCACATACTTGTCAACACTGTTGTTTTTTGTGTTGTTGCTTTTAGCTATTCTGACAGGCTTGAGGTGATATCTCCTTATAGTTTTGATTTCCCTGATGATAAGTGATGTGCCTATTGGCCATCTGTATGTCTTCTTAGGGAAAATGTCCATTCATGTCTTCTGACCATTTTTTAATTGTGTTATTTGCTTTTTGAGTGTTGAGTATTATGAGTTCTTTGTATATTTTGTATGCTAACACTTTATCAGCTTTGTCATTTGCAAGTATCTTCTCCCATTTAGTAGACTGTCTTGGGTTTATTGATTCCTTCACTGTGCAGAAGCTTTTTTATTTTGATGAAGTCCCAATAGTTCATTTTTGTTTTGTTTCCTCCCCTCAGGCAACATATTAGTAAGAAGTTGCTACAGCCCATGTCAAAGAGGTTACTGCCTGTGTTCTCTAGGATTTTTGTGGTTTCAAGTTTCACATTTAAGCCTTTTATCCATTTTGAATTTATTTTGTGTATGGTGTAAGAAGGTGGTAAAATAATAATTTTAGGGTTTTTGGCATCTAAAAGTAGATTTTCTTTGTGCTTTAAATAATTTGTAATCTTTTGGAAATTGGAGTAACTGAAGATCACCAGAGCTCTTTAATTACTAGTTCACTGCTTTAAACTGTGCTACACTCATGCTGTATTTTCTAGACCAAAAGGCAAGTGGAACTTTCAAGAGGCCTAAAGTATAGTATAGAATTTGATTATACATTGAAAATATTCTGATTCAGTTATTTAAAAAATTAGTGGTAATTTTAGGGTACCTGGGAGTTTCAGTCAGGTAGGCGTCCGACTTCACCTCAGGTCATGATCTCATAATTGGTGGGTTCAAGCCCTGTGTCAGGCTCTGTGTTGACAGCTCAGAGCCTGGTGCCTGCTTAAGATTCTGTGTCTCCCTGTCTCTCTGCCACTTCCCTGCTTACACTCTTTGTCTCTTTCTCTTCCAAAAATAAATAAACATTATTTTTTTTAATTAGGGGTAATTATAATTTTATTTGGCTTTAAAATACTTCATTTTTCTTTTATCATTTCCCCCTCAGCAACATATTCTGAGTTTGATGATGTTATTAACATTGCCTGCTAATAAGCAGCATTTCTTCTTTGCGTATATGTCATGTGTATTTGCCTTAAAACTTGCCTAGTTTATGTTATCTTAAGAAAATGATTTTTTTTAACAGAGAATAAATTCTAAGTATGTTGAAAATATGACCTTAAAATGAACAAACCAATCCCTTACCTCTTACCTCTCGGTCAGCACACACACAAACACATATACCCTGTTCCATAAGGAGCTGGAGTCTACTGCAATCCATTTGTGTTACAGGTTCCCCAAAATACTACATGTGTTACACAGCGTGGTTTGATAAATGTCACATGCACACAGGTCCTCACAGACAACACACACGTACACAGTACTTGTATATTTTCCAATTAATCACATCTTTTCCCATGCCTTCAGTTCTCATCTAGAGATGGATGGCTTTCAACCATTGTGGTTTTGAAGCTTTCCAAAATCTCTATCTATAGTCCAGTTTTGCTCCCAAACTTCAATTCTGTGATCAAATCTCTTTATTACCCACCTTATTAAGGTTAATGTCTTCATTGTGGCATTGAAGGCTTTTTGCATAATGACCTCAGTCTGTGATTAACAGATTCGTCTTCATTCTTTTCTTTCTTCTTCTGTTTGACTTAAACTGACTCTTTTTGAAACACACTCCTCACCCCAGAAGGACTTTCCTCAGGCAGTTACTGTTGTCTTTCATTTACTTCCCTGTTCGACTTTTCAGGGCTCAACTCCCATGCTCACAAATCTTGGTTCTACCCCAAGTTGAAACCCCAAGCTCTAGAGAAACAAAAGGGTTCATTTCTTTTATAGGACTTTCAAATTCAATCTCTTCCATGGAGCCATCAATGAGATATCATCCTTACCTCCCTGGAGCTCTAATGCTCATTTACGCAGAATCTCTTTAAACACTTCAAAGAGCCTTGTAGTCATTCTGGAGTTGCGTTTTTCCCTTTTCAAAGTGAAGATGCCTTGATGATGGGCCATTCTTCTGAAATATAATATCTATCATTTAGCCCATTATCTTTATGTGTAAACTTGTACTTTTCTATGTCTACAAATTTAGTATGCCTAGTTTATATTGCTGAAGTCCATTCTTCCCTCATACCTACAACCTGTTCTTAGAAAATCCCGTGTCTGTGTCTGAAATATATCCGGCCCATGCAACTTACATTGCAGCCATACAAAGGACACACACATGCAAAGGATTTCCCCGCAGTGAAGCTGCTAACCCCTCTCCCCTGCTGGAGCAGTTTCTGGATCTGCCCCAGTATCAGCACCCTCCACCTCCTTCCTGCATATAGACAGGCAGCTTCTTACTTGGTTCTGAGACTGGTTATTTAATGGAACCATATTTTCCTCTCCATTATCTTAGAAATATTAATGAACAGACAAAACAAGAGATATGTAGATAGACCAGCCTTGGTAAGTAAGAGTATGAGCACCAACATACTAATATGCCATTCTCCTGGGGGAACTTTTGCAAATAGAGTGTGCTCAAAGTGCTAAACCAGGACAACAGATGGCAGAAGAAAGGAAACATTTTTTTACCCACAAGGAGAAAAGTGTACACCACTTGGTATCCATAGATGAGAGATTGAGAAGTGTTGCTCATCAGAAAACTGAAAAGGACTTATCTGTGCCACCCTTATCAAATTCATATACATGAAAATTTCTTATGATTTTTAGATGTAGCATGAAAGGTACAGTCTATGAAAGAAATAATTGATGAGCGATACTTCATTAAAATTGAAAATTTATGCTCTGCAAATGACATTGTCAAGAGAATGAGAAGACAAAGCACAGACTGGGGGGATATATTTGCAAAGGACCTGTCTGATGAAGGACTGCTCCCCAAAATATACACGAGCTCTTAAAACTCAACAATAAGAATACATATAATCCAATTAAAAATAGACCAAAGACTTTAAGTGACACTTCACCGAAGAAGATATGTAGATGGCAAATAAGTGTATGAGATGAAGCTCCACATAACATGTTACCAGGGAAATGTAAATTAAGACAATGATTAGATGTTACCATATACTTACTAGAATGGTAAGAATCCCAAACACTGACAACACTGAATGCTAAGAAGGATGTGGAATAACAAGGACACCGATTCATTGCTGGTGGGAATGCAAAATGGTGCAGTCACTTAGATAGTTCGGCAGTTTCTTATAGAACTACATGTTCTCTTATTATTTGATCCTGTAATTGTGCTCCTCAGTGTCTACCCGAAGGATTGAAAACTCATTTCCACACAAAAATTTGCACAATGATATTTATAGCAGCTTTATTCACAATTGCCAAACCTTGGAAGCAACCAGAATATCCTTTAGTAGATGAATGGATAAATAAATAGCTGTAGTACATCCAGACAATGGAATATTATTCAGTGCTAAAAATAAATGAGCTATCAAGCCCTGAAAAGACTTGGAGAAACCTTAAAGGCATATTACTATGTGGAAGAAGCCAATCTGGAAAGGCTACATAATGCATGGTTCCAACTATATGACATTCTGGAAGAAGACAAAACTTTGGAAGCAGTAAAAAGATCAGGGGTTGGGAGGGGGCACGAAGCGATGAATAGGCATAACACAGAGGACTTTCAGGGCAGTGAAAAAGATCTGTATGATACTATAACAATAGATGTATAGCGTCATGCATTTGTCTAAACCCTTGAATGTACAACACCAAGAGTGAACCCTAAGGTTAACTGTGGACTCGAGTATTTATGATGTGTCACTGTAGGTTCATTGATGGTGATGAGTGCACCACTTGGTGTTGATAAATGAGGGAGGCCATGCTTGGGTGGAAGCAGATGGTTTATGGAAAATCTCTGTACCTTCTGCTTAATTTTGCTGCTAATATAAAATTGCTTTAAACATCGTTTGTCATTTCCTTAATGAAGTATCCCAGGGCAATTCATCCACACCTTCATCCTCACCACTAAGAATACCTTGAATTCCAAAGGAGAAAATAGGAATGGTGAGTGTTAAAGTTTCCTTGCCCTACTTTTTTTTTTTTTCTTACAAGGGAATCAACTGTAGACTTTTAAAAATAGTGGGGGAAGAATCTGCCCTTAACTACTAAAAGAAATAGCTAACAGCTAACAATCTTTATTTTAACCTTAAAAAATTCTTAACTTCAATTTTTATGACAGAAATGCATTACTAAGACTTTTTGAAGTTAGATGTGGCCATGTTTAGGTCAGTGACGTATGAGCAGCAGTGACAGGGAACACTCCTGGGTATGAGTTTTCAAGAGCTGCTGTGTTTATTCACTGTCATCTCTATCCTGTGCTCAGAGGACGGGATACTTACTCCACAAGGTGGAGGCTTCATCACAGGTTCTGCATAATGACCTGAAGCAGAGCCCAGTGCTGTCACTTGAGCGTGTCATCTGAGCAAGAAGTCAACTCATGTTGCCTGAAGCCGCAGATTTTGAGGTTGTTTGTTACTGCGCTATGATCTCATATAGTTGGTGAACCAACTACAGTTAGGTACCATCTTCATGCAAGAACGAATAAATTTAAAGAAAAAAGAAAAGGAAGATAAAAAACCCTAGAACCTATGAGAAATTCTCTGAAACAACCAGAATAACATAATACTCTAGGAGCAGATACATGAAAGCACAGTTTAGGAGAAAAAAATAATTATATATACATTTAGAAAACATCTGCATTGTGTTTTCAACAAAATCTGATAAACCATAATTCATGAATAAAGAAATTACAAAGAATAAAGTGATAAAAAAGAGAAAGCTGCCTAAGATGAAAGCTGAAGTTAAACAAGAACTAGATGAGATAAGGAGAATATTTGGAGATTAAAATGCAAAAGTGAAATGAAAATCGTTATTGAATATAAGATAAGCAAAATTAGCACTATCGAGAAAGAGAAATAGTCCTGTATTAAGGACTCAGCATTCTCATTATAATAAGAAATAAATAAATGAACTAATGATTTTAGTAAAACATAGAGGACTTAAATTAGATGACTATTGAAGCAGATATTAGCTGAAATACAGGGAAGCAAAAAGTAACAATGATAAAATATCTGGCTGCTTAAAAATCAAAAATAGTTCTTACATGCCTACCCATGTAAGGAAGAGAATAGGAGATATTCAAAACAGCAATAAGGAAAATATTTTGGCCATTCATAGGAAAAAATTTTGAAAGGGCACATTTGGTATAGTTGGAAATCTCATGGTAATCAATGTTCAGGGAAAGATAAATTATCAAAATTGGTTCTAGAAGAAATGGTAAGTGTGGTTATATCATGAAGCATGAAGGATACTAAAAATTCATCAAAGAATTATCTCCATGAAGGCTTTGGGCTCAGATGGATTTAAAGATTATTTGTTACAATATTCTGGCACAGAGCAGCACAAGTCTTCAGTGTGCTTTACAGTGTCCACACAGCACTGAAATTAATAGCAGGGAATAAGCACAAAGAAAACTGCACATCAGTGTCAGCTAAAATAGAGGTACTCAAGAACCTTAAGTAAAATGCAAGTAATTTGAATTTAATAGTATGTAAATCATAAAAAAGAATTTGACTTTTTAAATAAATCTTTAATCACAAAGTATAACTTGTTACTTTCAAAACACATTTCTGATAAAAAGTTACAATAGGAAAATATACTGATAGGGACTTTAATTTGAGAAAAAGATAAGAAAGGCCTCCTCTTAGCATTTTTATTGAAAATTTTACTTGAAGACCTATGCAACAAAAAGGAAATAGAAATAGGTGGCAAAGAAACTGGAAAGAAGAAAACATTTATTATTTGAGGTTTTATGATTTTCTACATTGAAACCATCAATTTATATACAACATAAAAAGACAAAAGTCAATGGTTTGGCTTTAATTACAGAAATATGATTTAGTAGGTAAACTATAAACTCTTCTGGGAGAGAAAAGCTAAAAATACAGCCTCGACTATGCCTTAAAAATCACTTAATGGGGTGCCTGGGTGGCTCAGTTGGTTAATTGTCTAACTTCGGCTCAGTTTGTGATCTAGCAGTTCATGAGTTCGAGCCCCTCATCGGGCCGTGCGCTCACAGCTGAGAGCCTCGAGCCTGCTTCGGATTCTGTGTCTCCCTGTCTCTCTGCCCCTCCGCTGCTCGCACTTTTTCTCACTCTCTCTCTCAAAAATAAATAAACATTAAAAAGTTTAAAAAATCACTTTAAATGCATATAATATAATTTCAATCCTGACAAAAGTCCAAGAAAAATCCTTATAAACTAAAAAGGAATGAGTCAAGACAAGTGACAGAGTTCTATATTTCACAGCTGTCCTGGTCCCACAAGCAGATACCAGGTGGTGAGTAATATATGTATAGGAGGGATTTGGGCAGGGAACAAAAGCCAGAGCATGTGCAAGGTGAAAAATCCTACTGAGTGTTCATATAAGCTAGTCTATTGACAGACTGCATGTGTAGCAAGGGAGGCTGGAGAAAGTGGTCTTCTCCCTCAGCAACAACATGTGTGGCCAATAGTCTTATTACTACTTAGAAGATAATGGAGAGTTGGGGGGCGGCGTAAATCCTGGCAACAATCAAAGAATTGGTAAGCGCTGATCAAGTCTTGTCACAATACATTTAAGTTAGCAATGTTAAGGGTGCCTGGGTGGCTCAGTCTGTTGACTGTCTGACTTCAGCTCAGGTCATGATCTCACGGTCTGTGGGTTCGAGCCCTGCTTCGGGCTCTGTGCTGACAGCTCAGAGTCTGGACCCTGCTTCTTATTCTGTGTCTCCTCCTGTCTGTGCCCCTCTCTGCTCATGCTATGTCTCTCTGTCTCTCTCTCTCTCTCTGTCTCTGTCTCTCTCTCTCTCTCTCAAAAATAAGTAAACATTAAAAAAAATTAAAAAGAAAAGATTAATGGTTACCTTTCAAATTTGGAAATTAGAGAATTAAACTTTTACGCCTTTTCATAATTAAAACTCTTCTAAAGCTAAGAATAGAAGAAAATTTTCTGTCATAGCTACTCTAAGACTGTTTATTGGTATCCTTACTTAGAGAAATAAGACAAAAGTATACTACCATTTCAAATAAAAAGAAAAATATTAGGTGACTAAGAAATTTAATTTAAAAACCTGAGGACTTTTGGAAAATATAAGGTATTTGGAAAGGTATTAGAAATTTAGAGAGGCAGAGATCTGTGTGCAAGGGTACAATGTCTAAAACTCTAAAGATCTTAATTCTGTCCAAATTAATGTACAAATTCATTGTAATCCAATTAAAAACCCAACAGAGGTGTTCTTTCTGAATTGAAAATTTTGTTCTGAATACACACACACACACACACACACACACACATACACATACGTATAATCCTATAATATATGTGGAATTTTACTACTGATTGATAGAGGTACAATTTAAACTCAGCTTACAGCATTCAGAAACTAAAGTTTTACAACCATGGCAATATTAAGTTTTTGGTAAGGAGCAGCAGAGTATCTCCCAGAGAGCTGGTGATAGTGAAAATTGGTATAGCAATTTTGGGGATAAATTTGTCCAGAGATAGTAAAATTGAAAATCTGCATTCATACATTCTGGAAGTGTGAATCCAATTGGACAGTTTAGAAAAACTCTGCTATGTGCATGAGGAGACATGAGTAAGAATGTTCATATCAGTGTTGTTTGCAAAGTGTAAGCATGGAAACAATTGTTAATGAATAGGAGGATGAATAAATAATAAAGTGTAAACTCTGGGTAAATAAGTTTTATACACGAGTGAAACCAGTGAAGAAAACATACATGCAGTTGGCACATATAACAACCTCAACACAATATAGAAGAAAAGTAAATTGCAGAGAATACATGCCATATAATACCTGTTTCTATAAGTTTTAAAATATGCAAAACACTGGTATATTTTGCAAAATAATGCATATTTGTGTATAATGCCAAGTTCATATATAGTAACTTGAAATTGGCAAACCCTAAATTCATAATAATGGTATCCTCTGGGGATAAGGGTGAGCAGTGAGTTAGGGTAGAGGATTTATCTATATTTTCTGTATTTCACTTCTTAAGTCCAGAGACTTTTTTTTCTTTTTTATATGTCTGAACTTTTTTACACCAAAAAAAGAAGTTATTTGTTTCATTGGTATGTTTAGAGAATATTTTGCTGTTTTTCAAATTAAGGTTTTGTTTCTTGTTACTCATACATATTCCTCTGTTCCATGTCTGTAGCATAATCCTTCTTCAGATAAGAAATATTCTTAGCATTTGAGTTATTCAGCGTCTACAGTAAAGTCATGAAATAAAGAGTTATTTTGAGAGTGGACTTCTTCAATTTTGCTTTTATTTGGTCCGTTATTGTAGCTATATTGTGAATTGTAATCCTCATATAAATTATAATCTTAAAAGAACAGATAGTCATTTCCACTACAAACTTGCATAGATGTTAGTCATTTTATTGGTTATTAAAGTCACCATCAGCCTCTTTAATTTCCACGGACCCAGTGAACCCTGAAAGCAATTTGAGAAGAGATGCTAGTTCATTATTGATAGAAGCATATTCTCCTCCTGACACAAGCTCATAAAATTTGAATTATGGTGGAAACTGCTCTATAATATGTTTTAATCATAAAAGCGCCTTGGCTCTGACATTGTCCCCTCTGCCAAATCATGTTTTCCTAAAATTAAGTGGAATCAGAAGAATGTTGTAGTTCTTTTTTTTTTTTTTAAAATATAACTGTCTAACATAATATGGTTATAATTGTGTGGGTTTGGTGGAAAAATAAAATGAAAGATCATAAGTCCATGCCCAAGTATGCTCAGCAAACTTTTAAATAAAGTTGAGCAATTTATTTACTGTTCCTCAGAGCTGTTTGCTCTTTTGACACAGTGGAAATTGAGTCGTTGAAATAGAAATGCGATCATTCAGAATCTTTTTGTTTTGTATTTATTTTTTAATTTTAGGCCTGCCTGTTAACACTATTTACAGAATTCAGCTTGAGGGACACTGATGTAGCCTGCTAAGAGAAGAGAGGGCCATCAGTGGTCACAAATGCTTTTTCCCCCCTCCTCTCCACTTGCTGTTTAAACCTCTGTCAATTTTGTCCTCTACTACTCTGTTTAAATGACACACTGTACAATGACCTTTAAGTCACCAAATCTCATGACCTTTCCTACATTTTTATTCTCTTTGACTGCTGTGTGTCTTTTGAAATTCTTAACAACCCTTTAAAAAATTCTACCTTTAATAGCTTCCATTTACCTTCACTTTAAATTATTTGATTTAATTTTGTAAAACATGGAAACGTGTCTACCTATTTTAGGAAGTAAAAACGATAGAGACACACATGAAAAGAACCTCAGAAAGTCCCTTTTCAATCCTATTCTGTACCCTCTGTTGATCCTAAATGTGATCTGTCTTAACAGGTTGGTCACATTTACTCCTGTGTTCTCAAAGCTATGGAAATGTATTTATAGATGCTTACGTTGGTTTTCGGTTTATTTCACTAATCTTTAAATATTAGGCAAAAATATACATTGCATGTTAAACATGCTTTTGAAATGTAATCTTGTTGGGGCGCCTGGGTGGCTCAGTCGGTTAAGCGTCTGACTTCAGCTCAGGTCACGATCTCGCGGTCCGTGAGTTCGAGCCTCGCGTGGGGCTCTGGGCTGATGGCTCAGAGCCTGGATCCTGCTTCCGATTCTGTGTCTCCCTCTCTCTCTGCCCCTCTCCCGTTTGTGCTCTCTCTCTGTCTCAAAAATAAATAAACGTTAAAAAAAAAAAAGAAAAAAGAAATGTAATCTTGTGTCATGTGCTTCTAGATCAGTACAGATAGCCATGGCCATTCATTTTAATATTTATATTTTTATATATCATACATATTTTTAAGTACATTCATAAGCTTTTCTATAGTATGTAAGAAAATACCCCGTTGTATTTGTACCGCATTGTATTGTATATGTACGTTCTCCCATATGTGTTTACTTTAGGCCATTTCAAAGAGGGCTGTGAATAGGCTACGGGAACATCAAGTCCCCCAGTATTCTGCTCCTCTTGACACTTTCCAGTTCATCAGCTGGTATTGCCCAGATAAAGAGGATTTCTGCTCTGGGCTTTGCCTTCTGCAGAGCCCTCCTCTGGCAGTGCCCCCTACCTCTGTAAGGTAAGACATTTGCAGATCAATGAGCTTGCTGTTTTATAGCCCATGCCTTTCCCTTTAGACTTTGTTCTGGGTAGGCAGAATCCTGGATTCTTCTAGGGCCTGTCGGAGCCTCTACCTTAGGCCATCTTCCCAGCGGCAGACTGAGCCAGACAGAGATCTGGTCAAAAGTCAGCTTTTCTCAAGTGAAGGGAAGGGTGGACGAAGTGAATGGATCTGGGACGTGTTATCTGGGGTGTCTAGACGCATGTGTGATAGGCCTTACTAGAGGGGCTGGGGCTGGCAGAAAAGGTGGATGATCCCAGGCTGGGAGCAGAGGATTAGAAACCAGTTAGTCTCACATTCTAATGTGAAGACCTGAGAAATATGAGAATTCTGATTTTGAGCCTGGTCCTTCAGGTCCTTAGGAGATTATATTTGTCAAGATAGGAGAATATATCTTAATAGTTAACTACTTTAATCAATAACATAAAATAATTAGGAGACACGAGGGCCCCAATGAATACTGGTGCCGCAGGACGTGCAGATGTGAGGATGGGCCTGTCAGTGCTTCCAGTCTGGATGGTTACTTTGGAGACTGTCATTGAACTATGTGTTCTGGTATTTACATTCTTGTATAATCTCCTCCCCTTAAATCTGGGTTGGCCCTTTGGCTTGCTTTCACCAGTAGAGGATAGCAGAAGTGGCCCTTGGGAGATGCCATACCCCATGCCTGAGATCGTTTTCCTGGGAGGGAGCTCAGACTCCTGTGGCACCCACGGAGGTGCATGTCCTTTGAGAAGGTACGTTCCTTTCAGCAGGGAGTGCAGTTAGCTGAGAGCTGTCGGCTGATGCTCCTTCAGGCTCTACCTCAGCATTCAAGCTGGGGCCATGCTTTTCTCAGCCAGCCCCCAGACTCCACCTGGGCAGGGCGGGGACACCAGGGTCTGGCCCCTGCTCAGCATGACAGTGTGTGCTATGGAGCCCTACAATGGGTTGACTGAGGCTTTGTCATCTGCACTGAAGTCTCCCTGCTGGATTCAGTTTCCTGCCTCCTTCCATTTTATAGGTGCCACATCTGCATCATGGCATAAAGGCATTCTCCCTGTTTTAACTTTCTTAGGCATTCGTCCACCCCACACCCCCGAAAACTACTGGCAATCCTAACTCCATCTCCTTATCTTCTTTCCGGAGGACCCAACTCACACAGCAACTGAGGCACTATCCAGCACCAGGAACGGAGTCAAGCCAGTGATGCTAGCGGAGTCATTTTTGCTATCCCTAGCCATTCGTACCATCCTGGCTGATGCCACAAGAAACAGTGACAGGCTGTCTGCACCGAGCACTGCCCAAATTGCAGAATCCTGAGCAAATAGGAGACACTGTGGTTCGAGACCCATAAGTGCTCGGAGTAGTTTGTAGCAATAGATGATGAAATAGAAATTACCCGAAGCTGTTGACCTCATAACAAAAAAGCCTAACACATACGACATCGACTTGACTTGCAGCCTTTAAATGTTTAGGTATTTAGATATATGGCATGTGAGCCTCCATTTGTACTCTTTCCCCAGGCCTGCAAATATGACATCTGGATTTGACATCGGTTACCATGACACTTTGTTAATTCTTTTCTTCTCCTCTGCCCTGAATATTCTTATGCACTTTGCCCCATTTCTTTTTCCATCTTCTAAAGGTCAGTCTCCTTCAAAGACTTTGTACCCCTTAATCAGAAACCCAGTTGGGAGAGACCATGAGCTAGGAGTGGTAGCTTTCTCCAATTATATTTTCCAAAGGTTATGGCTTTTAGTGGTTGCCGAGGGAGTGGTAGAAATTGTTAGATGAAAAGTTGTTAAATATGGGCCTGAGACACCAGACGTCAGATTGTGTGATGTGTAGACAAAGTAATAAAAAAACGTGGTGCGTTTTCTTGTATGTTTATCTTTTTCTACCAACCAAAGGTTCAGGTACATTCCCTTCACCTGGTTCAGCTCTGGCATCCTCCCACGCATGACAGAAACTTCATTCATGAAGGTTGAAGTGCTCTCTGTGAGTGTTCTTATTGTGACTTTTTGGCAGTTTGATTCATACACAATAATCTTTGTCTAGTTTTACTTTGAAGGGACTTATTTTTATTTATTTTATTCGATGCATTTATCTTATGGGGCCTGGAGGCAGATCACAGGGTTTGAACGCATGTAACGTAGACCCATCAGTTTCTCTTCCTAGTGTGTGAATGTGGGTAGCCTGCTCTATATCCCATGTGCTTGTATCAAAATTCAAGCTTTTTTCCTAGAGGATCGCCTTGATTGTGTGCAAACATTACACCCAAACATATTGGAAATGTTCTAAATAGTACTTAAGTATAATTTATCCAGCCTCTGAAAGACTGCCAAGCTTAGTTTCGGAATTTTTATAGTTTATTATTCATGTGTAGAGAAGGAATTTATTGTTACCTATGATATGTAATTTCAAACACATGTTACTGTTATTACCAGCACGATGACTTTTCCATTAATAGGAATACTGGAGTTTTCCCACTAATAATAGAAATTAATGGGCCATAAGCAAACATTTTGAAACCAATTATTGTTCTATAGTGAAAGATGTATGTGATTGTGCATATGAATAGATAGACGAAGATAGGTGGTTATTCCTCTGGTCCTATAATTGAAACCAGGTATCTAATTTTCCCACTCCTTTGGACTTATTTGTTGAATGCTTTTTATAAGCCAAAGGATATCTAATAGTGGTCACAGATTAAAGATGTATTGCTTAGTAACTTATTGCTTTATTGCTTAGTAAGAGCCAAATGCATTGGATTCCTAATCAGTCTTGATGTCTTATTTATTTTGCATTCTCGCAACAATCTAAAATTTTGTATCATTTTTTTTTCTCAATTGAGAAAGTAGAGGCTAAGAGATGTTAAGTAGTTCACCCATCAACACACAGCTGGTAACTGTCAGCATCAGTAGCCACATCCTGCTCTCTGACCTTGAATTTCATGTTGTCTTTTATTTTATTAATTTTAGTCTTAAAATCATAAATCAATGTATCCATTTAGCTAGCCAGTTAAGATCATGAGGAAAGGAAAATAAGTTGGAAATGGAAAATGAAAAGAAATGGAATATAATGTGTATATACACACATAAACATATATATACATATATATGTACTTTTCCATATGTATTTTTTTCATATATATGCTTTTATTTATATACTCTTAGGGCATATATATGTTTATATATTATTATATATATTATTTTACACACACACACACATATATATATGTAATACTTATGTATGAGAGAGAGACAGAGAGAGAGAGAGAGAGAGAGAGAGAGAGAGAGAGAGAGACCAAGCGCAAGTGGGGAAGGGGCAGAGATGGAGACACAGAATCCGAAGCAGCTCAGAGTCCCATATGGGGCTCGAACTCACTACCTGTGAGATTATGACCTGAGCCCAAGTCGGACACTCAACCAACTGAGCCACCCAGGCACCCCATATATTTATGTTAATAGAGTAAGGAATGGATCCACAGGCACACCATTCCTATCAGGAGAGATCCTGTTAGCAAATAGGATGAATATGTCATTTAATACTAGAGACTTATCAAGGAGAGAAACTGTACAAAGAGGCACTAATAGGAATGTTGTGGGAAAGCTAAAACTGTGTCTGCCTCCTCTTAGAACCTGCCATAATTTTTTTCTTATACCTACGCAATAGAAGTACATAATGCTGCATCAAGGTGATCTTTAGAGTGACCTCAAGGGATCTTCGGTGTGTGTATCCAACATTTCTCTACCAAATCCCCAAGAGAATATAATTAGGAGGAACGGTATAAACAAGTGCCACAGTCTAGGGAAGGATAGAAATACCAATATCTGGAGAAAAAAAATATTAACCCCAAATGTAATATAGATAAATGGACAAATATGTCACAATTTTATAGCTGAACTCTTAAGATTGCTGGGTCCCCCTTCCCAGGGTTTCTGATTCAGTAGTCCTGGAGTGGGGCCCATGAATTTTTATTTGCAGAAAGGTGCCAGGTGATGCTGATGCTGAAGTTGATTCTTGTGGTCTGGAGACCACAATGCATTCAACATGGGCAAGTGAGGCTATGGAACATCAGGTGGAATTCATTTGGAAAAAAAAAAGAAGTATTGCACCAAATATATGAATACCACTGTGGAACTAACTTCCAGGTTCCTAAGTGTTAAACTAGGTATGACCATGGACACTGCCACAATTAGCTTATAAGAACAATTACTGAGAGGACATCATTGACCAAAGAGAACTCCATTGCATTGGCTCAGAAAAAAAGTACAAAATTTGGTTAATAGAAAGAGAATGTTTGAACTTTCTAAATTAAAAGGAAGATGTATAATTTATTAAAATCTTACGGAGAAACACTAAGTTAGGAATTCATGTGACCACTAATTAATTAGTGGTGAGTTGAGGACATACAGTTTAATTGAAAGTCAAAAGGATCCGATATATTTCTGATGCCAGGTTGCCCTAACACTGGGGCTTGCTCTCCAAGGCAACAAAATTAAAATGACACATGCAAATGAAGATCATAACTATGATCAAGTTTGAGGGATTTCTGGTAGAAGGTTTTTGGAGGCATTTATAATGTACAAGTAATAACATGGTATTTGTGTAGTCTGTAAAAGAGTGAAGTTTGGGGCACCCGGGTGGCTCAGTCAGTTGAGCGTCTGACTCTTCGTTTCAGCTCAGGTCATGATCCCAGGGTCCTGGGATTGAGCCCCCTGTTGGGCTTCATGCTGAGCATGGAGCCTGCTTGGGATTCTCTCTCTCTCCCTCCCTTTGCTTCCCCCACTCCCACCCCCACCCCCACACATGTGCTTTCTCTCCCCTCCCCCCGCCAAAACAGAGTAAAGTTTAGCATACATATTGAAGAAAACCACTTAGTACTACTAACTTACTGCTTCTCCAGGTAACATTAATTCACTAGAGATAATAAATCATATAGTTTACTTATGTTATTTAACTCATTGACATCATGACTGAGGGGAAAACAAAAGTAAAACAAAAACATTAACCCAAGATGAGGAAAACACAAAAATGCATTTTCTTGGAGATCTGTAACTGGAAAAAATTCAGTGGCTACAGCTTAGAATCATCTTTTGCTTTTATTGTTACTAGAGAATTTTCATCCCAGCAGGTAATGGAAGTTGAGCAGGGAATCAACAACAAAAACTACCAGGAAAAGAATGAGACTGTAGCACATCCTTTGTAATTTCTAATAATCACATACAGAAAACAAAACCATTTGTTAGGGAAATAAAACTCCATGCCACTATTACATTTGTATCTCATCCCTTACCTTACCTCTTGAAGCCTTTAGATCTTTAAGTTGGCCATGTAAAACCATAGATAAATCTAAATTTTTCATTTTGACACTCTTGTGGACATGTTACTTTCAATAGAAGCCTACAGAATTTCTCATATACTGCTTCATAATAGTTCCAGTGCTAGATAATAAAGTGCCATCCTCCATAAATCAAAATTAAAGCATATAGTCTGTTCATCTATTAATAGATATAAGGTCTTGAACTTCTGTGCAATACTTAATTCCATACTACCTCGGAAAAATATTTAGAGAAATGTGAGATTAAAATATAAAGATCCACATATGCAGCATTTTATATGTTAGAGCAGCAGTGAGAAAAAAAGTTCTATATATGTATTAGGGCTCAAAGGAAGAACTTCCTATATAGTCTTGGAAAACAAAAACAAAAGCATATTGTAACTTATCAAGTGATTAAATTAGAAGATAATGGAGGTGACAGAAAGTATATTAGATATTGCAGAGTTATTAATTAGATACTGTCTTAATAATTTGGGTTGCTCTAACGTGAATGCCATAGACTGGCTTAACAAATACTTATTTCTCATAATCCTGGAGGCTGTGAAGTCCAAGATCAAGGTACTGTCAGAGTAGGTGTCTGTGAAGCCTGCCTCCTGGTTCATATGTCTTCTCTCTGTAATCTTACATGACTCAAGGGGTGAAGGGGGACCTCTGAGTCTCTTTATATGAGGACACTAATCCCATTTAGGAGGGCTCTACTCTAGTGACCTAATTACCTCCCCTAAACTCTTTCCTAATACCATGACATTGGGCGTTAGGATTTCAGCATATAAATTTTGGATGAATACACAATTCAGTCTATTGCAGAAACCAACATTAAGAAATCACCCAGCTCTCAAGAAAAAAGGTAAAGATGACAATTAAGAGGAGAATATTCACTTTCCTCAGGGAAATAATAGAGCACAACCGAGTATTTGATTATCTTGTGTGAAGATTAACCGATTCTCAATTGATTTTATGAACCCAGCATGATTAGAATATAAAATTAGAGAAAAAGAACGGAGGAAAGGAAATTCCTAATTTCACATATGAAAAATGTAATTTTACATAAATAAAATGTTTAAATTGTATTTTTGCATATTGAAAGAATAACAGTGCACAAATGAGTAGGTTAATCTTTAGAATGCAAAAGTTTTTCAACATTATGAAATCTGTTATAAAACAACACATCATTCAAAACGATATATTTTTTATAAAGTGGAAAAGAAGTAAAGATATCCATTATCACAAGCTCCACTATGTTTAAAGCAGCTCAGAAGGTTATTGGTAATGCCAAATGACAGTAAAGAGATGTAATAATTTTAACTATTGTAATGAATCATATAAAGCTATCACTATTTGAAAATGTACTTAATCAACTAAAATTTATTGGCAATAAAGTTCAGCAAGTTATTCAATTATAGTAGCTATACAGGGACGCTATAAATATTTACATATGGTAGAATATAAAATTGAGTAGAAAATTATTCTGTTTAATAATTTATTCTTAATTGATGTATCTTGAAGTAAGATTATCAAGAAATATGTAGGACCCAAATGATTAAAAACAAACAAAAAACTTAAAGAGGAAGAAAATAAGTCTTGATATTAAATGTTGTGTAACAGTATGTGTAACATTTTTCTCCAAATCAATGTACATTTTTAACATAATCACAATGAATATTTTAATGAGTTTTGGAGGAAGCTTTGCAAAATAAATTTATTTTGCAAGGAAATAAAATAGTTAAGACTATGTTGACAAAGAAGAGTAAGGGTATAGAAGGGGCAGGGGATTTCATTAACCAAAAATAATGAAATATTCTCAAAAGCTAAAATCATCAAAATAATAATAATTTGAAGGCAGTGACTAAATATATACTGAGCACATATAACTACTGAGACGTAGTTCAACTTGTCATGGTCATACATGTAGTATGGATGGACCTTTGTCAGAAACAAACTTATTTATATTCTGTTTTTTTTTCTTTCTTCCCTCTGCCCAGCCTCTTCACTGGGGATTGACATTAGGTCTTTAGTTTGGTGTAACTGTCAGATACGGTTGATGTGTTAGCAAAATTGTATGTGCTTTGCCCAGATCTGGAACATCAACAGGAACATCAAGAAAAACACCCAGAGTTACTAGCTAATTTCTTGCAGAAACATCAGAGAGTAAATAAAAGAAGAAAAAAGATATAGATGGGATGAAGTAGTACACAAACAGCAGAAAATTAAGGGAAAAGAGGGAAAGAAGGAAGAAGAAAGAAAACAAAGGAAGGAGGGAGAAAGAAAAAAGGCAGACGGAAGGAAGAAAGAAGGAAAAAATTAAAATGAATTATAAAATTTAGAGAGATCTGTGCAGATGAATAAAAAAACTAGAAATTTTTAGACTTTAGAATATGGTAGATGAAGCTATTAAAAAGAACACATAAGAGTTTTAGGAAATGGAATATGGACAAATAATACTCTGGGAGGCAGAGTTGGATCCCTATTTCAAATTATATATTCAAAGTACAAAACGACCAAAATTTTGCAGAATTTGCAAAATGTGACAAAATCGGTGTCTTTTAACGTACGAAAGCATCTTATGAATCAGAGGGGAAAAATCAAATTACTTGCTTAGAAAAGTAGGTAATGTATGATTTGTGAAAGACAAATAGAGTCAGTATTCACATACATGAAAGATGTTTAGACTCAGTAATATTGGAGAAATGCAAACCGAAGTATGAGTGGTCATTTGTTAACTTAGATTTTGGTTTACACATATGAATGCATACACAAACAACGGTTTGGAAAGCTGCAAGGAAATGGGTTTTCATACACTTTTGCTATTGGAACATTTGTGGAAGACAGATGGGAAATATGTGTGTTGACGTTGATGTTTTTCTTTTAGGAATTTATCCGAAGGACAAAATTATAAGGGCCCACAAAAATATATATAATGATTACCAGACAAATGATGGCAAATCTATGCTCTGGAATAGTACACAACCGTTAAAAACTCTTGAAGGTTTCAAAATATGAAATGGCCAGATGTATTGTACAGGGAATGGAACTTGATTTCAAACTAGCACACCTGTTATGCATTAACATTTTTGCTTAGTGTTCTGCATGTTGCTATTTTTATTTAAGAATATGTCTTAGAATGTTCTTCATTATGGAGCTTCGACTAACATTGCTTCTTTTTTAGTAATATGGTTTTGAAATCTCTTCTCAAAGCCAGGGTAGGCATTTGTCACTTTAGGGATGTCATGGTGGGGACATAGGGCTGACCGGAGGCTGCTGGAAAGCCTACTGGTGCCTGCCTGAGGTGAATAGAGGGATGTAGAAGGGATGTGCAGGTCATGTAATCATATCGTGTGTTATGGCATACCTTTAAAACCATCGTTAAACGAAAGAAACTCTAAGGCTTCTGCTGATTCTAAAATTCTGTGGTTCTCATGTATCCTGTTTTTGTCTGTTCATTCCTTACCAGTCCCATCTTACACTGACTGTAGCACTGGGAACAAGAAGGATGTAGAATAGAAGTGGTGTCACATTTGCCCTTGTCCCTGTAGCAACTACGTTTCTTAGCTGACGAGACAGAGTTTCTTTCCTGATCATCTGATGAACTGTTTTGATTCTGGGCTTTCACAACTATCTGCCAGTGATTCCTGTTTTGCTGAGAATCTATAGGTTCCTAAAATTGTTTTCGTAAGAGTCTTAGCAAATTGTTCAAAACTTAGGAAGCCGTTGTACATGGGGTAGTTGGGGAGTTGTGGAATGTAATCTCATGGCAAAATAAATGTCTGACATTCTCTGTGAGTTTTTAAGTAGCCCTTTGGAAATCCCTTAAATAATTTTAATCAAAATTCCAAAAATGGAAGCAACACATATTGAAGTTTTTTAAATTGATGAGAGTATAACCAGTTTTTACAACTGCATACCTTGCTGATATAATACAAATTGTGTATTGTGTGAGAATCATAAGTACGTTTGAATAATATTTTCTGTAGGTCATTGAATGGATTGTGCTGTCGGGAAAGGAAAGAAAATCCATATTTACAATGAACTCTGAGGTTTACTTTTATGTGACTAAGGGAGTTCAAATACTTTCAATCAGCAAAACAATAATACCAACTACAAAATTTCATTTATATTCAACGTGCTGTTTTTGGACATGAGAATCTGCCATCATATTTTTAAATGATGTTGGCTGAAATGATTGAAATGGAATGATTATTTCCAGAAAATTCAAGATTCAGAGCGCTTCTTTGTATTAGTACTTTTTAAAAAGGCTGATTTTGTTTTGTTTTGTTCATTATGCTGTGTGGAAGCATCCAAGTATTAGTACATTACACACTACACACTAAGGAAGAAGAATTAGAACCACGTCAATTAGCTGATCTTAAAATTAAACCCAAAATAGCTTTGCCAGATTTTATATATGTTGATAAATAATAATCCTGAACGTCCACGATGCGTTATGAAAAAGAATCAATACATTGCATCAAGAGAGATTAGAGTAAGCGCTACCCTACACTACTGGAGTTTCTTATTTCACACCTCAGAGTGTGTCCTTAGCTCATCTATTTACAAAGGAAATGAATTTAAAAAGAAACGCCCTAGGGAGGTATTAAAATCTAGTTGATTCTTTGGTGACCTACTCACCTGAATTTCTGTGTAGCTTCTTTCTGCTTGCTCAGAATATGGTTTGGTATAAAATTTACTTCGTCCTCAATTCCTTCCTAGGGGGGAAAATGGCTTAAATAAAAACAAACACTTGACTTACTGATGTGTCCAATATTTTTCAACCAAATAAACGTAAAGTAAGCATTTGTTATTTGTGACAGTCAAGTGTCTCTCCTTGGAGTCAGGTATGGGAAGTTGAAGATAGGAGTGTTTTGGAGGCTGAGAGATGGATGAGCCCCTTATCATCAAAAACATCCAGGCTCAATCAGAAGCACTTACAAGATGGTCTATTTGAAGATAGCTTCTCTAGGGATACTCATCTTTATAAAGAAATTGATAATTCAGTTGGTTTGTCAGGAAAACACTACTTATAATCACTAAAAAATTCCATTTTCTATCTTTTAAGTTTGTGCAAGTCCATTTCTAATGCATTATCCGGCAACATTTAACTCATTGTTCAGTAATCCCAACATTTATTCTCTAACTTCTCGTCTTCTTTGCTTATTTTCCTTTGCAGCTTGTTCTTTCATATTCACTTTGCTGTGCCATTTTTTTCTTGTCTGCCCTTTTAATGTGATAAAACATTCTATCTAAAATGATTTTGGTCTGTCAATATAGATTCAGAAAGGATTTTCTTTTTTAAGCTTTCCAGATTCAGATTCTTCTCCTTTCCCGTGACATTCTTGCATTATGACTGAATTTTCTCTTATTTCTTTCTATAAGAATGAATGATTCATAGAACAAGAATGCTGAATTGGGAAGTATCTGTGTTTGGTTACCCTGTGTGGTTCTTTCACCCCTTCTTTTCTGTCATACGTGATGAAGAGGTTTTTCCTTCCGCTTTTGGCTGTGCCTTTGAAATTAAAATCAGTCGTAGTGTCTAATGGCTCTAGAAGGACCTGGAAGGATCTTGGTGGTCTGCCACACAATTTAGAATCCATTCATAATATGCCAAAGATTCAGGGCATTTAAAAGATACTTGTGCTTATTGATTACACTTAAATTTTTAAAGTTTCCTTTTCATTGGTGGATGTAGAATGGCACTTGTAATATCTTGTTTCATGTTCATGTAAAAAGGATGTTAGATGTGAATTTTTCTGTTGTTGTGGAATTATAGCCAAGTATCCACACATAATAAAGAGAGTCATGAGACTATGAACAGCCTCATTAAGGAGTACCAGACCCAGTTATGGGGACATAAACATCAGTCCCTATTCCCTTCTTAAAGCACTAGATGAATCTAAGGGACAGAAGACATTGGGAATACATTATCCTTATTAAGGAAATTGCTCTTTCCCTTCTTTGGGGGAAAAAGATGGAAGGTTCTATCTCACCACTGAATTCAGGTATCCAAGAGAAATATAATCGTAACTAACATTTATTGAGTACTCGGTATGCAGCAGGAAATGGACTAAGCACATGTCACTTACCATGAACTCATCTGCTTCTCACAGCTACTATCTGATGTAGGAGCTGCTATTATCTCCAATATACAGATGAGGAAATTAAAGTATGGAAAAACATCTTGCTCAAAGTTACACACAGCTATCACCCATCAGAATCTGGCTTCAACTCCATCCATGTGTTTTGTATCTGGATGCTTTACCCATTCAAAGTCATATTGCCTCTCATTGACAGGGATCTGAATTATGTCAAGAAAAGAAGACTAGAACACTAATCCTTGATTGAACATCTGCTTACACGTCAGGCTCGCAGATCTCTGTTCCTATTTAAGAAAGAATTAGAAACTCAGAGTGCTTGCAGATAGCATTGTATTTCCACTGTTTGTTATGGCAGAATGCATAGCATTCCTTTCCATCAAGTGGACACCATAGGAAGTAGAAAGTCTACGTCTATGTTTCCAAAAACAGAGCTGCCTGTCAGGCACAAGGACCAAAGAGTAAGAGAGCCTTGGAGGATGCCATTGCGGGAGGGAACTGGAGGGAGGATTTGGAAACAGTCGCAGCAATCTCATTTCCCATGCCTGGAGCAAGGGGAGGACCCTGCTCAGGTTTTCATCCCAGACCCCTTCAGAGAGTCAGCTTTTGGATTTCTGCCTAAAGAACACAATTGTTGACCAAGAGAAGACTACAATTTTATTATTTTTTTAAGTTCAGGTATAAATGACATACAACGTTCTGTGAGTTTCAAGTGTAGAACATAATGAGTCAGTATTTGTAGAAAATGTGAAATGTTTGCCACAATGTCTAATTTCCCCATCACCACATAAAGTTACATGATATGCAGTACACTATTGTTGACTATAGTCGCCGTGCTGTACCAAAATAAATAAATAAATAAATAAATACATGATGTATTTATCTTATGACCGGAAATTTGTACCACTTTACCCAGCCATCCCTTCTGTCTGGCAACCACCAGTTCTCTGCATCTGAGTTTTGTTTTGTTCACTTGTTTTGTTTTTCAGATTTTACATATAAGTGAAATCACAGGGGGTTTGTCTTTCTCTGTTTGGCTTATTTCACTTAGCATAATATCCTCTGGGCGCACCCATGTTGTCATAAGTGGCAAGATATCATTCTTCTTTTAGGGCTGAGTTGTATTCCATTGCATGTATATACTACATTTTCTTTATCCATTCATCTATCCTAAGTTACTTCCATATCTTAGTAACTTGTTGTATATAAAGTTGCAGTAAACATAGGGATGCATATAAATATATGTTTTTATTCATTTATGTTAAACATTTATTTATTTTAGTAGTTTCTGTACCCAACATGGGGCTCAAACTTACAAACCTGAGATCAAGAGTCACACACTCCTTCAACTCAACCAGCCCGGGGTCCCTGCATATATCTTTTTGAATTAGTGTTTTTGTTTTCTTTGGATGAATACTCAGTAGTGGAATTGATGGATCATATGGCAGTTCTATTTTTAGTTTTTCGGAGGAGCCTCCAGTTTTCCATAGTGGCTGCACCAGTCTACACTTTCACTACCAGTGCATGAGGGTTCCTTTTCCTCCACATCCTCCGCATCTTTGCCAACAGCTGTGATTTCTTCTCTTTTTGATACAAGTGATTCTGACAAGAGTATCTCGTTGTGGCCTTGACTTGTATTTCTCTGATAATTAGTGATGTTAAACATATTTCCATGTGCCTGTTGCTCCTCTGTATATCTTTGGAAAAATGTCTATTCAGATCATCTGCCCATTTTAAAATAGGATTGTATTTTGTTGTTAAGTTGCATGAGTTTTTTATATATTGTGAATATTGACCCCCTACCAGATAAATGATTTGCAAATACCTTCTCTCATTCAGTAGGTTAGGTTGCTTTTTTTTTTTTTTTTATTGATGGTTTCCTTCACTGCAGAAGCTTTGTAGGTTGATGTAGTCCCATTTGTTTATTTTTGCTTTTGTTGTCATTGCCTTTGAAATCAGATCCAAAAAAAAATAGTGCCAAGAGCAATGGCAAGAAGTTTCATGCCTATGTTTTCTTCTAGGAGTTTATGGTTTCTGGCCTTAGATTCTTTAATCCATTTTGAGTTAATTTTTTGTATGGTATAAAATAGTTGTTCACTTTCATTGTTTTACATGTAACTGTCCAGTTTCCCAGAACCATTTATTGAAGAGTCTATCCTTTCCTACAACTAAATATATTTTTTAAATGTTTTTTAAGACAGAGAGAGAGAGAGAGAGAGAGAGAGAGAGAAAGAACACAGCAGGGGAGGGTCAGATAGAGGAGACAGAATCTGAAGCAGGCTCCAACCTCTGAGCTGTCAGCAGAGAGCCCTATGCGGTGCTCAGACTTAGAGACTGTGAGATCATGACCTGAGCTGAAGTCAGACGCTTAACTGACTGAGCCACCCAAGCACCCCTACAATTAAATCTTTAAAGTAAAAACAAAGTTTCTCTTTTTCTTTGATTGTTATTTAAACCTCACCCCTGAAGGTACTGGAAGAGAAGAAGAAGGTAGCCGGGAGGAAAATGAAGAGCAAGATTGGTCTTCTCTAGCCTGTGACTTAGGGGAAAAAATTATTGATGTAGGACTGAAGGGGAACATTAGAGAGCTCAATTAGATAAGAGATAAAATTTTAAGCTGTATTAACTGAATTGTTCACTACTTGAGTTACTAGAAAGTGGCTGGATCTGCCCAAGTTAATTTTAAGGTACAGAAAAAAGTAAACAAAAATATGATTACAGGGGGAAAAAGAATTGGGGAAAGTTAAATCCTTTCATGAGGTTTATCTATGGATTCAGATTGTTCAGTAAATTAGCCACATAGCCCTCTGATTTCTTATAGTAGATGACACCTACTGGCTTCAGATTAGAAATATATTCACATGATGATAATGATGATGTACTTGGGACAGTGCAAAATGGGAAGTTTTATTTTCTGTGACTGTGTGGTTTTTGAATTCAGTGTTGTGTACATAATGACTACATTTACAACTGCATTGTTTTTGTATCCAATAATGATATACTGAGTGTCTTCTTGAGACTTTTGTAGGCCATGTGGTAAATAAATATGAATGAGACATGTACTTTCTGAGTAAATCAGTGATGCAGTGCGGAAAATGTAAGTTGATAATTATCACAAAATCTAGTAAGTACAGTGGTGGAGACACCATGTTAGGAAGCACAAAGAAGGGCAAGCAGCCATGTCAGGATAAATCAGGAAGGCTTCCTGGAGGAGGTCTAGATCAAAATATGAAATATATTTTAGAGGTGCTATTCCTCACTTTCTACACTTTATATCCCCCATTCTTGGAACATGTTAAGCCTTTATGCATGTCAGGAAACTCTTTCAAAATCTAATCCGTAGTCATTCTTAAGATTCAGATGAAAAGCCATTTCTTTAGGAAAATGTAACCTGTACTGTAACCTGAACTGTAAATCTAAAATTTGTCTCCCTGTTGAAGTAACAGTACTTGCTGATTCCTTCGCATCTCCTCATAAGTAATGCCTGTGCTCACTTGATTAATACATTTGTATCCCAGGAAATCCTAAACATCATAACATTGAGAATCCTCTTTTCTTTACTGTTATACATCTAACATCTTGTAGGTACACAATAAATATTTTCTGCATTATTTTCATTAGAATTATTTAGTGACTCATTAAACAGTGTGTGGTTATTTTGGCTCCTGGCACTCTGTTCCTGCTGCTTTCTTGATTTAGGTGATTTTATTGTTCATGAGCTACCTATGTCTGGTGGGCCTGTTGCCTTTAACTACAATCTTCCCAGCTTCAGCTCGAGTCCTGGCATTCCATAAAAAGATTATTTGCCTTGTGTGAATTGCATCAAGGAATTCTTCTAGGCTCTGCATCTTTTTTTTTTAATTGAAAAAAAAATTTTTAACGTTTATTTATTTTTGAGACAGAGAGAGAGAGAGATGAACAGGGGAGAGTCAGAGAGAGAGGGAGACACACGATCTGAAACAGGCTCCAGGCTCTGAGGTGTCAGCACAGAGCCCAACGCGGGGCTCGAACTCACGGACCGTGAGATCATGACCTGAGCTGAAGTTGGACGCTTAACCAACTGAGGCACCCAGGCACTCCTAGGCTCTGCCTCTTGAACCTACTTACATCCTCTACCTCAGTCCTTCTCTTTATATTCATTTATTTTTCTCCTCTGTTTCCTTCTGTCAACAGCCCTGCTTCTGTTCTCACCAGTGCTAATCTTGTGGCCTTTACATGCCCTCTGTCTCCCAGCTCTGTCTTCATTTTACTTTTTACTGCTTTTAGGGAAGTTTCAAGACAGTTTTGGTATGGGAAGAATTAAATCTGTTGCTTAGAATTAGAATTTTGAGCTGTCTCATGCTTTGGCAGATAGAAATAAATAAGCACAAATAAATGCAATATAATGAAATGTGATGCTATATTTAAATAGTGCTGAGATTTTCTATTTTTCATTACCAACGATTTATTTTTTATTTATATTTTTATTATTTTTTGTTTTTTTAATTCATTGTCCAGTTAGCTAACTTAAAGTGTATACAATGTGTTCTTGGTTTGGGGGTTAGATTCCCATGGTTCATCACTTACATACAACACCCATTGCTCATCCCAACAAGTGCCCTCCTCAGTGCCCATCACCCATCCCCCCCCCATCCACCTTCAGTTTGTTCTCTGCATTCAAGATCCTCTTATGGCTTGCCTCCCTCTCTGTTTGAAACGATTTTTCCCCTTATGTTCCCTCATGATCCTCTGGTAAGTTTTTCAAGTTCCACATATGAGTGAAAACATAAGATATCTGTCTTTCTTTGACTGACTCACTGATTTCACTTAGCGTTATACCCTCCGGTTCCATCCACATTATTGCAAATAGCAGGATTTCATTCTTTCTCATTGCCAAGTAGTATTCCATTGTGTATATAAACCACATCTTGTTTATCCACTCATCCATCGATGGACATTTGGGCTCTTTCCATAATTTTGCTGTTGTTGAAAGCACTGCTAAAAACATTGGAGTACGTGTCCCCCTATGAATCAGCACTCCTATAGCCTTAGAATAAATTCCTAGTAGTGCTCTTGCTGGGTTCTAGGGTAGTTCTATTTTTAATTTATTTTTTATTTTTTAATGTTTATATTTTTGAGAGAGAGAGACTTTGAGTGAGGAAGGGGTAGAGAGAGAGGGAGACACAGAATCTGAGGCAGGCTCCAGGCTCTGAGCTGTTAGCACAGAGCCTGATGTGGTGCTCGAACTCAGGAACCCTGAGATCATGACCTGAGCCCAAGTCGGATGCTGAACCTACTGAGCCACCCAGGCACCCTCTATTTTTAATTTTTTGAGGAACCTCCACACTGTTTCTGAGTGGCTGCACCAGTTTGCATTCCAACCAACAGTGCAAGAGGTTTTCCTCTTTCTCCACATCCTCACCAACATTCGTTGTTTCCTGAATTGTTAACTTTAGCCACTGTGACCATTGTGGGGTGGTATCTCATTGTGGTTTTGATTTGTGTTTTCCTGATGATGAGTGATGTTGAGAGCATCTTTTCACGTGTTTGTTGGCCATCTCGATGTCTTCTTTGGAAAAATGCCTATTCATGTCTTCTGCCCATTTCTTCACTGGATTATTTGTTTTTTGGGTGTTGAGTTTTATAAGTTATTTATAGATTTTTCATACTAACCCTTTATCTAATATGTCATTTACAAATATCTTCTCCCATTCTGTGGGTTGCCTTTTAGTTTTGTTGATTGTTTCCTTTGCAGTGCAGAAGCTTTTTATCTTGATGAGGTCCCATCAAGACATGGAGACGTGTCGAGCGAGAAGTTGCTGCGGCTGAGGTCAAAGAGGTTGTTGCCTATTTCCTTCTCTAGGGTTTTGATGGCTTCTTGTCTCACATTTAGGTTTTTCATCCATTTTGACTTTATTTTTGTGTATGGTGTAAGAAAGTGGTCCAGGTTCATTCTTCTGCATGTCGCTGTCCAGTTTTCCCAGCACCACTTGCTGAAGAGACTGTCTTTATTCCAGTGGATATTCTTTCCTGCTTTGTCAAAGCTTAGTTGGCCATACATTTGTGGGTCCAATTCAGGGTTCTCTATTCTATTCCATTGGTCTATGTGTCTGTTCTTGTGCCAGTACCATAGTGTCTTGATGATTACAGCTTTGTAGTAGGGGCTAAAGTCTGGGATGGTGTTATTTCCCTCTTTGGTTTCCTTTTTTCAACATAACTGGCTATTCGGGGTCTTTTGTGGTTCCATACAAATTTTAAGATTGTCATTACTACCCTTTTAAAATAAAATGTTAAATGAATCCATGTGGTTGAAATAACTGATATTTTTGATAATTTTATTCATACGATCTGTTTTCAGGTACAATAAATAGAAAAGAAGAGGAGGCTAAAATTTTACCATTTGTTATTTGATTTCATTCTATATTTCTTGCCTCTGACATCCTTGTATGGATAATTTATGGTTTCCATGAGAGTGTCATTTGTAAGCAGCAAAAGCCAGTAAAAAACAAAACAAAAGACGAACAAAAAATGGAGAAGCAAATATCGTGGGGCATTTTTTGTCACCATTAGTGGTATACATGGTAATAAGTAGGAAAATCACATGTATTTACTGTGATTTTCCCCCATATTTCCCAAACTCATTTTCAGATTTAAAAGTAGCCTTGTGATCTAAGCTAAGAATGCACCACCATCATTAATTTTCAATTATAACATTTTTCTTAGCATCTTCAAATGCCTTGCATGAGCTTACATGGCTGAAGAGTTGGTAGAGCCGGGACTAAGATGTAGGTCGAAGTCCACGCCTGTGTCTCTTAAGCTCTTGTACCTCTTTGTGAGATAACTAAGCCAAGAGGAACGTTGTTGAAGCATTTTCTGAGTGTATAAATAATAGTAGTGTCTATCATAAATTAATATCTAGTGGAAATTAAGATGCACACTTACTGGAGGATGAATCTTTCTAATTAAAATTTGGAACGTCCATGCAAACAATTGGATCCTAGTGCTTCCTCCATTGACATCCCAAAAGCATCAAAATGCTCACTACAAACAAAATTGAATTCATTCATGATAAAGAAGCAGTTTTCTTTTCTTGTGCCGGTGCCCATCGTGACTGTCACCATTTCAGTTCTCATAATTCTTTAAGGAAAACAAATATGCTAAATTTTTGAACGTTGCTGACATTGGGATTTTGCGACGAAAGTCTTGTGATATCACCAGATACAAGGCTCTATGGATTTTTTGTCATTTTTGAAGTTGATAAAAATATCATTATTCCCCTACCCCCGTTCCAAGCACTCATGCTGTCAAGGGTGAAAGCAACTATTGTCTTATATAAGAACATTAATCTAACTTTAAACTTTCGGAAATGGAAAGCAGAGCCTACAATCCCAAGATTGGGAGAGATATTACTGCATTTTTAAACCTATGTGTAGGTGGACTGTGTCTTAAAAACACCTCAATCTTACTTTGATAAATACAGTATAAGCCTCGAAGAACCATTGTACTCTGTAATTACCTTGATTAAAGAAGAATAAAAAAGGTTTCACAGCAATCAAAGGGCTCTCACACTCTTACACGTTAACAGCCATTATCTCCCTGCTTCCAGCGTGCAGGTGTTAGTTGGAGTAAGGGACTAGTTATGCCCTCCTGACAGTCTGTGATTAATTTCTTTCTTTCTTTCTTTTTTTATTCTGCAAAGAGCTAATCAAATTTTTAATTTGCTAATCAGGTTTCCTTTTGATTAATACCACAGTAATCATTTAAGGAAATAGAATACAATGTAAAATGTCCCTCACTGAAAGTATGCTCTCACTGGCATAGCAGAAGCATTTATCTTGACTAAGTTTTACCACTAACTATTTGTGAAATATAATATTCTCAAGTAATTAAGAAATGACAGTAGAATAATAATAGAACCTAGCTGACAAAACTGGCATATTTGATTCTAATTTTTAAATTACTGATGACCATGGGTTCGTGGGATTCAGTCTCGGTAAAAGAACTGTTCAATATGTATGACAGCTATCCTTTGGGTTTATTTTATCTTCTAATTGATTGATTTATGTTGTACACACTCATCCTGTTTCCTTCCTCAAATTTGGATATAATTTATTATGTTGATCTTAATTTTTATATGCTTAAATGTTTTCAAATTTTATTTTTAGTATATCTGTCATTCTGAAGTCTAGTTTAAAATTAGTCTTAATGATTTCAACATTTTAACTAAAGAGAATAAGAACGCTTTCAAAAAAATAATGATTAACTTTGTTTGAATCCTAGCCAAATGTTTCATTTCGACTAAAGGATTACATAGAAAGGATTATATTAAGTGCAGAGTGTTTCATTCATACATATTTTACTTCCTTTTTTTTTTTTAATTTAGTAAAATGAACACATTTGGTATCATTGACTGGAGATATTATTTTCATGTTCAATCATCCAAACTGTTAGAAAGCCAAAGGAATTTAACATCTTGATCGCAATGCACTCTTGGCCAACCTTGGTGAAACAGTTCACACATAAATGAAGTTAAGGTGGTGAGCCATTAAAAATCGTAAGTGATTTATATGACGTTGAATTATCCATGCTTCCTTAGGTGCCTATACTGGACATTCTAAATAATCTCTATTAAACTCATTGTCTCAATCATTTTTTCCAGGCCTATGGCTCTCTATGAATCATTAATTTGTCCTCCATGTAGATTATTATGAGATATTATACTGTCCTCATGGTTATGTTACAATGAAAAATGATACATTGTTCCGTAAGGTGCCTTTAAAAAGACAAAACATTTGATTCTAGTTTTAGTATTTAGGCAGACAAAGGCAATACAGTACCACGTATTTTTTTTCTTTTGTGTTCTATATTCTGATGGAGCTTAAGTTTTGTTGAGGGGGAGGTAGAGAAAATAAAGAACTTTGATTTTAGATGTGCATTTGCTAGGAGAATAGATGAGGAGATCCTTCATTGAGAATCAGTTTGAAAGGTTAAGTAAATAGAAATATTGTTCATAGTCTTACCAAAGTCGTTATCTGGTGAATATTACTGTAAAGCCGCTGGAATGTACTTGGCCAAAGGCAGCAGTTGATAGTGACCAATGTTTCTGTCTCTCTATAAAGAAGAAAAGTGTGAACTTCAGTGGAAAACTATCCACTTGTCCATAGCACTCCCTTCTGTCTCATCTGATTCTGATTCGGCAGTTACTCGACATTTTTGTATGTTGTAGCTAATCTCCACGGGTCCAGTAGAGGTTCATTCAAATTCTCTACCCATCCAATGGAAAAGGTAGTCTTACCTCCATGTGCACATTACTTTCACCTTCCTGATCTATTTTAAACCACTTAGGATATTTTCTTGGTTCTCTCTTTGATTGATTGAAATAAAATCTTTAAGTCCCGTTCATTTTGTGTATCTTTTTTTTTAATATATGAAATTTATTGTCAAGACCTATTCATTTTGTAGCTGTATGAGAATCGTGATTTTATCCTTTTTTGAAAATTACCATGCGTCACTTCTTTCTCTCGGGCACATGTTCTCAGTGTCAGTATTTCTGGCATTTTGCACCAGGTAAGTTTTTTGGTGGTGAGGTGGCTATTCTCTGCATTGTAGGGTATTCAGCAGCTTCTCAGGCTTTTACATACTAGATGCTAGTGACACACACCCTCCGTTGTGGCAACCACAAATGTTTCCAGGCATTGCCACATGTCCCAGGTGAGAATATTTAAAACCACTCCTGGTTGAGAACTGCTGCTCTTGGGGAAAGTGATACCCTACAGTTTTCTATAAAAACTAATGTCTTCTGCTCATGTATTCATTTAACTAATGTGTATTGAGTAGCACACAGACATACGTGCAAAATTGTGAATAAGACCAATCGCAGACTGCCCTAGGGACACTCGTAACTAATCCCATTTCCAGGCGTACCTTTTTTAATGTAGGTTCTTGTTTACTTTTTAGCCCTTGAAAACACTCTTTGTCACATCTGGAAATTTTTCTATCCTTTGTTTTACTTGCTATTTTTTTAAAAATAAAATGTTGATTAATTTATTCTGAGAGAGAATGAGAGCAAGGGAAAGGGGCAGAGAATCTTAAGCAGGCTCCGTGTTCAGCACAGAGCCCGATGGGGAGCTCAACACCATGACTGCGACACTTAACCAGTTGGGCCACCTAGGCACCCCAGCCTGCTTTCTCTTTTGACCCTGTCTTTTTCCCTGAGTTTTTTCTTTGGTGAGTTAAATAATGGCCCTAGCCATAAGCCATACCATATATCTAGGACATAAGTAAGCAGTAGTCGTGTAAGTGAAAAGAGTTGTCGTTAATTTGGTCCTGTGTTTTCCCTCACAGTTCGTGGAAGTTGGCCATGGAGATAACCCTCAAATAAAAGATTAAGTGAGAAGCAATAGGAACAGTTAGAATATATTTTGGCATATTGTATGCAATATATATAAGAAAAGATACAGATATTTAAGACCTATCTAAGATACTATAGTTGAGTTTATTGGTGACAGAGCCAGTCAAGAAATGGAATTATTATATATTGTCCTTAACAAAGAAATATATTAGATCCTCAGTACAATAAATTTTCTGACAATTATCTCAAAAGGAAATGGGAAAAACAATTTGGGGTGCCTGGGTGGCTCAGTCGGTTAAGCGCCCGACTTTGGCTCAGGTCGCGATCTCACGGTCCGGGGGTTCGAGCCCCGCGTCGGGCTCTGTGCTGACACAGCTCAGAGCCTGGAGCCTGCTTTGGATGCTGTGTCTCCCTCTCTCTCTCTGCCCCTCCCCTGCTCACGCTCTCTCTTTCAGAAATGAATAAACTTTAAAAAAAATTTTTAAAAAATGGGAAAAACAAATTTATGAGTAGAGGGTCATGGTGATGACACAGTGGTAGATAATGTCCGCAGAATATCCCTACCCAAATCCAATCACAGATTTTACAAAGCTGCTTTCATCAATAAGAAACTGTAGGTCACTGCTCCCTGTGAATCCAGAGAACACGCTTCTGCAGAGAAGCTTCTACAGCTCCATGTGAATGCAATTATTAAGGCACGGTCAGTCAGCACATACTTACTTGAGTATATTCTGGCCACTGTCCTAGGTATCAAGGATATAGAATTAAACTTTAAGACAGACTTCCAAACCTCAAGGAGTTTATATCCATCCCCAAGGGGAAAAGAAAGAGAGTAAATTATAAGGTGAAAAATAAGGTAATTCCAGATAAATCTTGAAAAGTCCTAAGAGGATTTAAAGTAGGTAAAATGATTAAGCCTGATTAGTAGTTTGATGCATGGGGCTAGGAAGGATAGGGAGGTGTCTTTGAGAGCATAATGTGTAAGCAGAGCTTAAATGATGTTGAGGCAGACCAGAAGGTCTGGAGGAGAGTCATTTAAGGTGAGAGAATAAGTACATATTTTTGAGGTGAGAACGGAGTTGATGTGTTTCAGGAAACACAAATCTGGAGCATGGCTGGGGTCTGTCAGTTCAAGGGCATGGAGAGAAAGTGGGGTGAATTTGGAAAGGTAGGCCGCGGTCAGATGAGGTGGGGATTTGTGAGCCACGGTAAGAAATCTACTTTTTACTCCAAGGATAATTTCTTTTTCTCTGTGCAATCAGATTCTTTAAATTATTTGCAAAAATCTTTGAAAAGTTTGAAGGAAAATGTTTGCAAGAGAAAAAAACCCTTTTAGAATAAAAAAATGTCTGTATAGAAAGATGGTGTGGAAAATGAACCCGAATTTGTCTTCTCCAATGTCTTTTTTTCCTTATACTTCTTTTCTTTCTCTCTTTCTTCCTCTTCCTCCTTTCCCTCCAATACAGGGAAGCTGTTATTGTTCTCTTCTGACTGTCATGGTCCAAAAGACAATGCCCAGTGTATCACCAAGTACATTTTGAATGTTTAATATCAGTGGATATGAAGAAATGAATGAACAGATGACTGAATAGATGGATAGATCACAGGATCTCTGGTTCAAGAGAGGGAATGTCCCAGGAAAGTTTGCAGGGATGGGGCCTCTAGGGGTGGTACCTGGGTAAAGACTTCAAAGAATGATACATGGATAATAACAAGAGTGATACATTCTTGATACACCGAGAATGGAAACTGTCAAGACGCAGAACCAACAAGGGTCACCCTTGAGAAAGGGTCCAAGGTTAACAGAATAAGATGTGTGTGTGATATGGGTTATTGACTATAGAATTTTACAGAGCGTTTCAGAGTAGAGAGAGAAAACAGAAAAATTATGTAAATGAATTCAGTACATTTATTAAAAGTACATACATTTAAAATACTTTAAGTTGGGGTAAGATTCAAAGCTTAGTCAACAGTTGTGCTGCTTTACAGTTAAAAAAATACCACAAGCAATATAGGTTATTACCGCAAGTAATCCAGTGATAACCAAGGGTTTCGTGTTATATAGCTTTATATTTTCTACATGCTTTCTTACTATTACAATAGAACATTTAAATTTTATGATACCTGGACAGATATTTATATCACACTGTCATTCATTCTGTACAATAATACAATTTAAAACGAGAAATAGACATTGCTTTGAATTTAAATGTAAGTGTATCCAACAGAGAATGAACATTTTCAAAGGTGCGAAAAGAAAGAAAAATTGAGTTAAAATGTTGCGTTGTAGATTTTAGCGGAAGAGGAGTTAAACAGATAGGCTTCTCAATGTCAAACAGGCATCAAAAGCTGTGTATGAAAGCCTTGTTAGATTCAAGTTTTTAAAGATATGGTCTTAAAACGCCTCATTTAGGCATAAGGGAAATTGTCGATCTGTTCACAAAGTGAAGGTAGAAGGAATAAGTGACCACTAATGTTCCATCTGAGCTGTGAGCAAGAGAGGAACATTTCCAGGGAAAAGAACAGAAGGATGTTAGGCACCAAATAAGAACTAAATGTTCTCAATACGTTTGCTCCTCACAGTTGGGGAGTTCATGGATCCATAGCTTGTTGGAGACAGATTCCTATTCAGCCCCAGGCCCTCTGAGCCAGAATCTGCCCTCAACCAGGTGTCTAGGTAAACCACATGCATGTTCAGGGCCGACAAGTGCCCTGCACACTGGGATGGAGCACCAAAGGAAGTCTGGGTTGTCTCGTCAGCACAGGATAAAATGTGACATTACCGGATCTTTATGAAAGTAATGCGGGTGGGAGCAAGCCAAGTTTTGCCCCTTAAGGTTCATTAATATTTGGGACCAGCACTGGTATTTAGACCAGAAACAGAATGAAAGAATGAGAAGATGATTTTATGGCATGGTATTGGGAGGTCATATTGCCAGTTCTGCACCTACAAAAAAAAAAAAAAAGTTCACTTGTATTTTTTCTTTGGAGACCTTGAAGAAGCTGGAAAAATCCTGTTCCCCACGTTGTCATTTAATTCCAGTTCACCTTGCAATCTGTCTTTTCTTGAAATACCTTTGATGTCTCTAATGGCCAGCACTCCCTCCCCATCACTTGAAAGTGTTCCTGACTTTCCATGCCCTCCAGAAAGTCATTCTTTTTTTTAAAAAAATATTTTTTTAACGTTTATTTATTTTTGAGACAGAGAGAGACAGAGCATGAACAGGGGAGGGTCAGAGAGAGAGGGAGACACAGAATCCGAAACAGGCTCCAGGCTCTGAGCTGTCAGCACAGAGCCTGATGCAGGGCTCGAACTCACAGACTGCGAGATCATGACCTGAGCCGAAGTCGGATGCTTAACCGACCAAGCCACCCAGGTGCCCCTCCAGAAAGTCATTCCGAAGGCATCAGATGGAGTCTGAACTTCCTGGGCTGTCTCCTATCCCTAACATTGAATTTTTTACAAGAAACATATTTGTCCTTGTTCTCAACACACCCCCAAGTGGTCTAATTTCTAAGAAGTATCTCATGTTAGCACCTCATGGTGTTATCATTGCCTCTGGCCTTTAGTTAACTCTCGAGGGCCTCTAATCGTTAGCCATCAGGAATGTCTCTTTTAGTTCTTGGGTTCCCAGATTCATTCAGGCACTTCTTCCCCCATTCATCCCACATTTCCCAACTCTGCGTTGGACAGTAGCTTAGTGCCAGGCATAAAGGGGTAATAATAAAGAAGCCTCAGGCATGACCCTTGGGAGCTCAGAATGATTTAACACATACAGATTTATCATATACGAGCAGTACGTGCACAGTTGTTTGTTGGTTTATTTTCTGATGACAAGGAAGTACTGGAAAATATGAATGGGCCCTTTTTTTCTTGACAGGCTGTCGTATATGAAAATGAACTTTTATAATAATAGATAATGTTACTTACTTCTCAGACTTTACCATGCATGCTTCTGAGTGGATTACCTGCCTGAACCCACTTAACTCTGACCACAATCGTATTCCCCTCCACCCTCCATTTTCCAGATGACGAAGGAGAGAAGGCAGAATTAAGTAACTGGCGTAAACCACATAGTTGGCAGGCGAAGAGCCTGGATTCAAATGGAAGTGATCTGGCTCCGGAGTCCCCACCTCCTAAGATTCACTTTGAAGCATGCTGCCCCCTGTAACATAAAATGACTCTCAGTACCTGTTTGATAAAAGTCATTGCTCCCTCATCGTGCATTTCAGTACCACTTGCCATGCTGTTCTATACCAGAGGACTACAACTTACGGCCCATGCCACATTTATTTTGTAAGTGAAATTTTATAGGAATGCAGCTATCCCCCTTTATTTACATTTTGCCTATATTTGCTTTTGCGCTAAAATGACCTGGGGTGAGTTGTTATGGCAGTGACCTTCTGCTGCCTGAAAAGCCTAAAATATTCATTATCTGGCTCTTCATTATCAAGTTTGCCAGCCCCTCTTCAAACAAAAGTATAAAATCAATTCATACCTATGTATTACAGAAAAAAATTTGAGCAGTAATACCTTTATACACTGAGTATATATAACATTTACAATGAAACTTAGTGGAAGAAAATAGAGACACTGCATTTATTTTAGTCATAGAACTTTCATAGAGTCCCAGTAAGAATTGGAGGATAAGTGATTCTTATCCATTGTGCCATTGCTGAGTGCCCCTTTTCACGGTGTCAGCCATCCTGGTGTTGGAAAACAGAGGTTGCCGTCCTGAAATAGCAACGGCTTATTGTTTCATTTTGTTAGCAATTATTTAGCACATCCTGACACTGCAAACTAAATTTATGTAAAAATTTCCCTTGTAGTGTAGATTTAGACTGTGATTAGAAAAGAGGAGAATGTATATTTGCCGTATTTCAATTATTGGAATGCCAAGACTTAAAAACATTACATCAGGGGCGCTTGGGTTGAGCGTCAGTTGAGTGTCTGACTTCGGCTCAGGTCATGATCTCACATTCTGTGGGTTCAAGCCCAGCGGCAGGCTCTGTGCTGACTCACACACAGCTCAGAGCCTGGAGCCTGCTTTGGATTCCGTGTCTCCCTCTCTCTCTCCCCTTCCCCGCTTGCACTCTGTCCCTCGCTCTCTCAAAAATAGATAAACATTAAAAAAATTTTAAAAAAAGAATATCTTTAAAAAATACCAGATTTGTTTTTATCTTTTCACTTTGAGTGGCAATGTAGTCAGTATTTATCTTGTTCCATCAATGCTTTTTATTACCATTGTTTTATTTCACATAAAATATGAAAAGCATGCATTATTTTTTTTTACTACTTTGATTACTTAGAACTTATTTTGTTTTTAATAATTTAATAGGTAAAATCAAAATAGAGCACGTGACTGTATATGTAGCATCCTAATTTGGGAGTGCATTTAGGGAGAGCAGTTCATCATTTGCACGACAAATACAGGAAAGTGTAATTAAAATAAGAATTATGGTGTTTTAATAAAGTTAAAAGGATTTTTTTTCTTAATCATTCTCTTATTGTTCATCTGGGGTTGTGAATTTGCATTTCTTACTGAGAAATATTGATTTGACTATTGATCTTATTTTCACTGAACTGAAAATTTTTGAAAGTAGAGAATTCCAACCTTTTCAAAATAAGAAAGAATTATAATGTTACACATGCAACTTGTTCTTTACTTTCTGTTTCTTAAAAAAAAAGTGGCTATCTGAATATGCAGTTTTAGAAATCATATTCTTTGGTAAAATGAAAAACAGTTTGGTTAGAATTAGAAATTAAGAGATGGATTCTTCAGGTTATGGCAAGGAAATAATGTATGCCTTTACACACACACACACACACACACACACACACACACACACACACATTTTATTTGGAGTAGCTGGGATTCTGTTATTTATCCTTTGAAATGTAATTATTTAGTCAATTTAAAAATATAATAGCTACTTCTCCAATGCCTTTTCCCATGGACATTTGATGCCAGTTCAGCTCCCTTTTTTGGGACTTTTTCTGAAGAAAGTCATGACTTAGCTTGGTTCATTTACTTATATGGATAAGTAAATGGACTTTTTTTTCTTTAAAAAAATTTTTTTTTAACATTTATTTATTATTGAGAGAGAGAGACAGAGCATGAGCATGGGAGGGGCAGAGAGAGGGGGATACACAGAATCTGAAGCAGGCTCCAGGCCCTGAGCTGTCAGCACAGAGCCCGATGCCAAGCTCGAACTCATGAACCTCGAGATCATGACCTGAGCCCAAGTTGGACGCCCAACCGACTGAGCCACCCAGGCACCCCCGTAAATGGACTCCTTTATGTTCTAATTAAAATTCAGAACAGAATAATTTATTTGTGTTTTTGCTTTAAGTAATGCATGTAAGCTGTGGATAGTTAGAATATTGTGTCAAAGCACAGAGCACTATATTTATTGTCATTTAATATCCTTGGTAGGAAAGTTTGTTAGTTTTGTGAATGGAATGATAATGACGGATGACACTGCTTTTCCCAGAAGAGAACCTGACTCCACTTGGCTATCTGTGCATTATCGTATACTCAGGAACGGGCTCTCTGATAATATTTGAGCAGCCTTATCAAATAATGATAAAGTTGAAAGCAGTGGCCAAGGAGTGTGCTGCTTTGGGACATGGAATATAAATATATATCAAATTGTAGAAATAATACTTTTGCCACCGAAATAAAAAAAAAAAAATTCCATTGCGTACTGCTTACCTGTCCTGTCCATTCTCACAGAGGCCCAAGAATGTTAATATTCAAGCCAGACTTTTTGATTGTTCCTCCTTTTCATGTCCACAGTGCTATCACTCAGTGAGTTTAGACTGCTGACTCATAGGCCTGTGTCATAATCCTTCTGTGACAAAATTGATTTGATAGCGTGTGTTAGGTTGATGGCGACAAGGTCAGTTGAGTTCGATTTGCTTTCGTCTCTAAGTAATCAACTTTTTTCCTCTGGTATGTGGAGCGCTTAAATGGCCTGGAGAGTTTTAAATGTTTCTACTCTACAAATGTTTATTATTTAGATACAAAAGACTTCATTTAACCTCTTTGCCAATAACGTTTCACCCCAAGATTTTGTAATCCCGTTATGAAAGCCTAAGTGTTTTTGCTCATTTAAAAACGATTACAGCACTGACTTTTTAAAAACCATAAAATATTCTTAGCTTAAACACCACCTCCTCAGAGAGGTCTTTGCTGATCATGTTATCTGAACACATCACCCTGTAGTTCTCCATCTTTGGCTGTAGGTTTTTATCTATCCATTATGCCTACCACAGTTTGCAATTAACTTTTGTTAATGGTTCCTTCTTTCACTAGTTTGTCGGTTGTACAAGAATTGGGGCCAGGTCTATTCTGCTCATGATTCTATCCCAAGCACCTAGTTACAATTATGGTGCATGGGAGGTGTTTAATAAATAGATGTTGAAAAAAATTGTCTGTTATCTGAGGAGCTTGGAGTGAAGGACAAAGAAATGCTGAGGTGACTACAGAACCTGGCTTAGAAGTCTCATTGGCTTGAAGGGGCTCAGTGTAATTATTTGAATCCTTTCTTCTTATACTGGGATAGAGAGTGGAATTTTAGAGACGCCAGCATTCATTTCTCATCATGGAACTTTTTTTTTTTTATTGCAATGCAATTCATCGCTATGTGTACCTTTATTCATGAAGGCATTCAGCATATATTTATCAAGCAGACCCTGTGTACCAAACACTACACAGATAGGGCTATTTCTCCAGTAGATTTAAAAACATTGTTTTTAATGTTTGTTTATTTTTTTGAGGGAGAGACACAGAGTGCAAGCCGGGGAGGGGCAGAGAGAGAGGGAGACACAGAATCCAAAACAGGCTCTAGGCTCTGAGCTGTCCGCACAGAGCCTGATGTGGGGCTCCAACTCGTGAATCATGAGATCATGACCTGAGCCGAAATCAGCCACTTAACCAATTGAGCCACTCAGGTGCCCCGAACTCCAAAAGATTTTGGAATGCAGTGGGGAGATCCACATTAATCAAGCAAACATATATAGGAACATGTGTGTAATAAAGAAATCCTTAGTCCTTGCCAATCCTTAATCCAAAGAGAAGCACACTATTTCCTGTATAGTAGCTGCTGGTTCATTTCCTGCTCTGGATTAACTGGTGAACACTTTTGTTCTCCTGCTAGCATCATGTTATCACATACTTCCTGCATTTCTGTCAAGACTTAGTCCGGAGTTACCTTAAACGTGACTTGGCTTGTGATCTGATTCCTCCAGTCTTCTTCCCCTTCACGCCTCTCTTGTGTTGTCCCTACCTTTCTTACTCTATATCATCTCTTTCTAGGTTCCATATTTTTATACTTACCTTAGTAATGACTATTAAATATGCTACATGTGTTTACATTTTTTTTAACTTTCTGATCAGAGTTTCTCATTCGCAATACTACTCACATTTTATGCCAGATAATTTTTTTTCCTGTGGGACTGCCCTCTGTGTTGTAAGGTGTTTGACTTTATCCCTGGACTCTCCCCACTAGGTGACAGTAGAATCTGTCTCCCACTTGCATCTAAAAATTGCTAAATATCTTCTGAGGTCAGTATTTCCCCACTGGAGAAGCAAATACAGTTTCAAGTAACCAACGTATGTTTTACTCACCCATTTACTTGTTTCTCCACTCATGCAACAAATATTTTTTGAGCACCTACTTGGTGTCAGAAGCTGTTCAAGGCATTGGGAATACCCCTGTAATAAATGCAAATAAAACCTTTGCCCTTATAGAGCTCACATTTTTGTAGAGGGAAAATATAATAAATGAGGAATATAATGTTAGTTCATGAAACATATACTGAATTGAAAGAAAGCAAGGAGGTAGAACACTATTTTAGAGAGTAGTCAAAATCTTTCTGAGAAGGTAATTTTTGAGCAGAGACAGGAAGGGAAGTTGAGAGTTTTGTAAAGATCTCGGACCAAATCATTACAGAAAGAAAGAAGCACAAAGCAGAAAGTTCCTGAGTGGGAACAAGCTTGTGATTGAGCAATAGCAAGATGGCATATGTGGTTCGAATTGAGAGAAGAACACCTGGGTCAGAGGGATGGTCCTGGGTATGATGAGAAGTCACTGGAAGGCGTTGAGCTGAGCAGTAATGGAACTGGATTTTTAATCTGGGAGGGACATTCTTACTGCTGTAGTCGGAATCAACAGTAGTAAAGGAGCCAAGAATGGGTTTGAGGAGACCCAGTAGGAGGTGGCTGCAAGAAGATGAGTGAGTAAAGATGGAGGCTAGAACTGGGGTGATGACACTGGAGGTGGTTGAAATGCTATTGTCATAAGACATAGCATTTAAAGGAAGGCCTGGCTGCACCTACTGATCGATTGGATGTTGGATGTAGGTAAAAGAACGGCTCAAGGGTGATTTATAGGCACATGAACCTAGTTGACTATTGCTGCCATTTTCTGAGATGGACAAGATTGGGAGAGGAGCAGGTTGGGGGTGATTAAGAACTCCTTTTTTGCATATTTTAAATATTAAATGGAAGTTTGTGGGGATGTTAAGGATAAGTAATTACTTGTAATTGGATTATCTGTTTTCTTCTGTTACCTCAAGACAAAAGTATATATACGTAGTTAGTACAACCATTTTTGTTTAAATGAGCAAACTGAAGTTCAGAAATGTTGGGTAAACCAGTATTTGTACACAAAAATTCAGACTCTAAATTGAAACTCTGAAGAAGTAGCATCAATTAAGCTGTCAGGGACTTTTCTGATGTTTTTATGTCAAAACTGAAAAACAAAGCCTTTTCTTGTATACTTTGCAGCAAAGAAAAAGTAAATGCAAGTCCAAACTGCAAATACATATTTCTAAGACATTTATATATTTTTTTCTCTGTATCTCTATTATTGTTAAAATGAAGAATGAAATTTGGAAAAAACACCTGAATGATTGGATTTACATAATCTCATCAGTTTCCTCCAATGACTGTTTTGGGTCCTGGTCTTTTTTCTTACCCATTCAGCATGCATTAACTCCATGTATCCCTTGGAAGATTTTGATAAATGTTCTCCTCATAGTTAGTGCAGACAGTATTAGTAATATTAACAAAAGTGGTTTCCACTTGCATGGAATATCTTTTTCCGTTCTTTCACTTTTCGTTGTGTGTGTCCTGTATTTAAAGTGAGTCTTTTATACCCAGCAGATAGATGAGTCTTGTTTTGTATACATTTAGTCACCCTAAATCTTTTGATTGGAGCATTTGATTTAAAGTAATTATTGACAGGTATGTGATTTTTGCCATTTTGTTAATATTTTCTTGCTGTTTTTGTAGTTCCTCTGTTTCTTTCTTGGCTCTTTTGTGGTGATGACTTTCTTTAGAGGTATGCTTACATTCCTTTCCCTTTTTCTTTTGTGTATTTGTTATAGGTTTTTGTTTTGCAGTTACCATGGGGCTTATGTATAACATCTCTGTAACAGTCTGTTTTAAGTTGATAACATCTTAAGTTTGATCCCATCATAAAACTCAACATTTTTACTCCCCCTTCCATGTTTTGTTTCTGATGCTGCATTTACATCTTTTATCTTGTTTCCCTTAACTCATGATTGATTGTAATCATAGTTATTTTTACCACTTTCGTCTCTTTCATCTGTATTAGTGATTAATCCATTACTTTTACTGCACATTTACCTTTCTAGTCAGATACATTATTTCATATGTATTCTTATAACTAAACAGCACTTGTTCTCTCAGTGTAAGTAACTTCTTTTAACATTCTTCTTGTGAGGCCAGTTTAGGGCTGAAAAACTCCTTTAGATTTGCTTACCTGGAAATTTTCTTTTCTTCACTTCTGAATGATAACTTTTCTGGGTAGAATATTCTTGGTTGTTTTTTTTTTCCCCCATTCAGCACTTGGACTATATCTTTTCACTCCTGTCTGGCCTGCATATTTATGCTGAAGAACCTGCTGTTAGTCTTATGGGGGTTTCTCCGTATATAACAAGTTGTTTTTCTCTTGATGCATTTAAGATTATCTCCTTTACCTTTTGACATTTTAATTATAATGTGTCTTGCTGTGGTTCTTGGGTTGCTCTTACTGCTTCTTAGATCTGGGTGTCCATTTCCTTCTTCACGTTAGGAATGTTTTCAGTTTTTATTTCTTCAAATAAAATTTCTACCCCTTCTCCTTCCCTTCTTCTGGGAGCCCTACGATGCAAATGTTAGTCTGTATGATGTTGTCTATAGTCTTTTAAACTATTTTCTTTCCATTATTTTTTTTTCTTTTTGTTGCTCTGATTTGCTGAGTTCTACCGCCTTCTCTTTGAGTAGATCCTTCTTCATCTAGTCTGGTTTTGAATCTGTCTAGTGTATTTTTCAGTTCATTTATTCTATTCTTTAACTCTGTGAGTTATATTTAATACTTGCCTATATGTTCCATCTCTTTGTTGAATTTCTCATATTGTTCCTCCATTTTTCTCCCCAGTTTCATAAGCACCTTTATGACCATTGCTTTGAACTCTTATCCGGTAAATTACATATCTCCATTTTATTAAAGTTTTTCCTTGAGGTTTTATCTTGCTCTTTCATTGGGAACATATACCCTTGTTTCTGCATTTTACCTGATGTTCTATGCTAGTTTCTGTACAGGAGATGAAACTACCTCTCTCAAGTCTTGAAGTATTGGCCTTGTTGAGGAGGTGAACCTTGTTATTCAACCCTTCCTCAGCTCTTGGTTGTCTTTCAAACCTTTGTGCTTGGTCTAAGCAGCCTGTTCTGGTTTTTAATAGCCCCAAGTAATGAGGATGTGCCAAGATTTTCTTTGTCCCAAGGGGGAGGATCTCAGCTTCTAGATTCAGGCTGACTGGAAGCCAGACCCTCAGGCAGTGACTTTTAAAAGTATGCAAATATATAATGGTACTGTAGGATTCAAGATTAAGCCTCACTGGCCCCCAGATAGAGGTGATCCAGAGGCATCTACTAGGTGGATAAAAATTGGGTACCAGACTTATATAAAAGCTCCTTTCCAGGATGCCTGGGTGGCTTGGTCATTTCGGCATCTGACTGTTGATTTTGGCTCAGGTTGTGATCCCAGAGTCATGGGATTGAGCCCTGTGTCAGGCTTTGCATTGAGCATGGAATCTGCTTAAGATTCTCTCTCTGTCTCTCTCCCTGACTCAGACACAGGTTTTCTCTCTCTCTTTCTCTGTCTATCTTTCTCACAAACAAACACTCCCTTCCAGGTTATAGTGGTATTCTGGAGTATAGTTAGTGAAGCATGTGAATATGGCACACACCAGTCTTTGTCCTTGGAGAGTGTTCTAGCAAGCTCCTAGATGTGTGTGTTAAATTACATGCCTGTCCTTCAGGCTAACACTTTAATGCAAGCAGGTGAGCCTTACTCACTTTAAATCTGGGTAGGATCACCTCTCTCTGTGAAATGGGCCTTGGGGTGGGTGAGTTTAATGTGTGAGACCTTTTTTGGGGGGCAGGGGAAGGGGAGATGAAACACTTTTTTTTTATGTTTACTTATTTATTTTGAGAAAGAGAAAGCACAGGTGAGGGGCAGAGAGAGAGAGAGAGAAAGACAGACAGACAGACGGAGAGACAGACAGAGAATCCCAAGCAGGCTGCATGCCATCAGCACATAACCCAATAGAGGGCTGGAACTCATGAACTATGAGATCATGACCTGAGCCGAAATGAAGATTTGGATGCTTAACAAACTGAGCCCCCCAGGCACCATGAAATACTTTTAAGTTTTTATTTTTATTCCAGTTAGTTAACATAGAATGTTATATTAGTTTCAGGTGTGTAAAATAATAATTCAGTTCCATAATCACCCTTCATAGGTGAGCCCTTTAAGAACATGTTCTCCGATCTGTAGAGTCTTGTGGGCGTTGGGATGTGAGTCCCATTGTTTCTCAAAATTAAGTATTTTGGAGACTCATCTCTCAAGTTTATGTCTTAAAAGTTGGGGTGCCTAAAGTTGGCTTTCAACCCTTGAATCCTCAGGAGGAAGCTCCAGGTTTTAAGTTCCTTTTAGGTTGTAGGTCACTGCATTTGAGGTGGAGTGTATGGTGAGAATGTATCCAAGCTTCTCCTACCTGCTTTGATATTGTTTTCTTTCGGTTTATTCAATGTGTAGTTGTCACAAACCAGCCTTTAGGTTATTTTAAGGAAATTATTCCATTTGTAACTGTAGACTCCTCTGTGGAAGGAAGTGAGTTCAGGATCTTTCTGTGTTTCTCACTTGAACCAGTTCAGAATATTATTTTTAAACCCTTGATATGATAACTGGATTTTTTTGTTTTTACATAAAGAATGGATCAGTCTATTCTTCATGGTTCTTATAGGTGGCACACTCAAATAGTGTAATTGAGGAGAGTTTAATGGAAAGGGCAAGGTTGAGATAAATCAGCAGGTGATGGGAGGCACCACAGGGCTAGAAGCATGTTGCCACTCCTAGACTTGATTGGGAAGTTGAGGGATGAGTTTCAGGAACTGAAACAGAACCCTGTTGGAAGATGCCCACAGATGTGTACTGCAGCCTCTGGTAGATGAACACAGCAAACTTGAAGCAGGGGCAGGGGCAGCTGAAGATCTCTATCCCACTTTCCCCCGCCATTAGGTCTCCCTGACAACCCTCCCTCCACACACACATGTGCTCAGTCCAGTCAGAAAGTAAGCAGCCCATTGAGGCAGACCGTGAAAGTCAGGGCACAGAAAAGAGTGAGGAAGTATGAAAGGTTTTGGAAGGGCAAATCCAGCGCACTTCTTGACCCAATTATTATTATTATTATGTTAACGATATTACCTCCTGGAATACCTCAGACATCCTCATTGGTTTCTCTGAAATTATTCTTCTTAATTTTTAAAAAATACTTTATTTATTTTTGAGAGACAGAGAGAGAAGAATGTAAGCAGGGGAGGGGGAGAGAGGCGGGAGACACAGAATCCAACGCAGGCTCCAGGCTCTGAGTTGTCAGCACGGAGCCCAACGCGGGGCTCAAACTCATAAACCGCGACATCATGACCTGAGCTGAAGTTGACGCACAACCGACTGAGCCACCCAGCTGCCCCTCTTTTTTATTTTTATTTTAAAGTTTATTTATTTATTTTGAGAGAGAAAGAGAGCGAGTGAGCATGAGCGGGGGAGGGGCAGAGAGAGAAGAAAAGAAAGAACCCCAAGCAAATTCTGGGCTGTCAGTGCAGCACACTGGGCTTGATCTCATGACCCTGGGATCATGACCTGAGCCGAAACCAAAAGTCAGATGCTTAACCAACTGAGCCACCCAGGCACCCCTGAAGTTAGTTTGAATGCTTACTGCATGGCCTTACCAAGCTAATGCAACCACCTCTTAACAAACCAAATTCCACCCAGGGTGTTTGCGTACTACTTTGTGTTGTAAAGCCATGTCCTGAATTATTTTCCTAATATTATACTGTGCCATTTTTTACCTAGGCTTTAACTATGATGTGGCAGCAGCTGTGGCCAGTTTCATTCTTATTTCCAACTACTTAAGTATATCCAAGGTCTGGTCTTATCCCTTCATTATACCTTGCTATCAGAAGGGTATGGAAGGACAAGGAGTAGCAGGTGTTGGAAATATATAGGTAGGAAGGGAGGAAGGTAGATATAGAAATAGATAAATAGATACTTCTGGGAGACTGTTATTTAAGTTAATTGCAGTTTATTTCTTGTACATATTAATGAAATATCCTCACTGAAATTGTATTAAAATGCCATTTAAATTTCTTGAATTTCTGAAGGATTGCATAATATGTTTTAATGTAATTTTGAAATAATAGCGTAACTAGATTTATTAAACATATTGCTTCACTAAAAATTATTTTCATAGAACAATTGGTAAAAACACATTTCCTTCAGAATTAAAAATCTGGCTATAATTTTGAATTTGATAAATAGTCAGTATATCATGTTCAATGTTTAAAATTAAAGCCACAACCAAAAATTTATAGTTGAATTAGCATTTTTATATAGGGTAAAATGAGAAGATATTTATTATGTTAGGTAAAAGCGCTTCCTTTTTGACAGCAGGCAGATTTATAACCATTTTGCTAATGAAATCTTGTTCAGCATTAAATAGAAATCTTAAAATATCTAACTTTTAAATTTATACCCATTTTATTGTTATAAGAGATTACAAAATGATTTACAACCTATCAAAATCAATTCAAGTGTAATTTTCATTTATTGGATACAATAATCACAACTTTTAATTAGAATATAATTTAATTTTCCATTAAAGTCTGTATTAGCACAGAAAGCCAGAATGAAATGTATTTGAATAACTTACTACTTAGAGTGGAGCACATTGAAAATAACCTGATTAATTGTGTCTTTACATGATTAATTGTACATCCTAGGTGCTGATCTCCTTCACACATTGAATTTCTCTATTTTCTTTATTACCCTTTCATGTCATAACAACCTTTTTCTCTTTTATGTAGATTTTGAGGTCCTTGAAAGTAGAGAAGGACAAGGTTGCTCATTCTCTTTCAGAGAGCATAAGAGAGAATAACTCTTTTCATAATATAATCATGATTTTTATTTGCCTTTTTTTTTTTCATCTTGTAAACACTTTCACTAGAGATAAAGCAACAGTGGTAAAAATGCTGGCATTAGCACAAATCAAGGCAGTGGCAGCAACCTTATTAGTGACCATTGGGTTTTTCACATTATGTGCAAGCATTTTTAAAACAATTATTATTAAGACTTGAATTTTTAGAGCAGTTTTGGGTTTGCGGTAAAATTAAGAGGAGGGTTCAGAGATTTTCTATATGCTGCATGCCCCACATATGTATATCCTCCTCCCATTATCAATATCTCTCAACACAGTGATACATTTGTTACAATTGGTGAAACTACATTTGACACAGCATTATTACCCAAAGTCCATAGTTGGTATCTTTGTTCACTTGATGTTACGTATGCTATGGGTTTGTAAAAATGTATAATGAATAACATGCATCTATCGTTATGGTGTTATACAGAGTATTTTTTTATTGCCCTAAAAATCCTCTACTTTTATTTAAGAAATTCTCTTGTCTGATGAACTCAGTGGTAATTTTAACAAATGATATTTAAATAAACACACATTATATAATGAAATGCACCAATATTTGGAAGATCAATATAACTCAACATATAACTCAGTAAGCTATTATTTAACTCAATATAACTCAAAATATACCTCAGTAAACTAATATTTTCTAAATGAGCTATGCATCATGTTGTAAAATCGCACATGAGAAATTTACTCAAAGTGTAAGATGAACTAATTTATTTATAATAGTTTATTGATAATATTTCAGAAACCATATAGCAACCAAGCTTTGCAAAACTAGCACATGTTGAGTTTTGTTGTGATATCAAAGAAGAATATCCATAATTATTGGGAAAAAGACTTCAAAGGCTCCTTCCTGGGGTGCTCAGTCAGTTAAATATTGACTCTTGATTTCGGCTCAGGTCATGATTTCACGGTGGTGAAATGAAGCCCCACATCAGACCTTACGTTGAGTGTGGAGCCTCCTTAAGATTCTCTCTCCCTCTCCCTCTGCCCCTCCCCCATGTACACGCATGTGGGGCTATCTCTCTCTCTCTCTCTCTCTCTCTCTCTCTCTCTCTCAAAATAAATAAATAAACAATAAAAAAATAAAGGCCCCTTCCTTGTCCAAGTATATGCTTTCAGGAGATATGCTTTTCTTCATATACTTAAAGCAGAACAATACATTATAATAGGTTGTATACCAAAGAAAAGAGACTGACATAATTAGAAAACAATGCCATTCTTCTCCCTAAGTTTATTTTTGTTTTGGTAGATATTGGTATTTTTCATGTAATATGTGTTTTAACACAGAATGGGATTATAATTGTTATTTTTAAATGAATCAATAAATGTGTAAGCTCTTTCTGTACATTTTCATTTCAAATGTGGCAAGTAACAATAGACATAACTCATATGAATTAAAACCTCTTTGGGATTTTCAACATTTTTTCTACAGATTTTGTTTTTACATAATCTCTACACCCAATGTGTGGCTTGAACTCACAACCCCAAGATCAAGAGTTGCATGCTTTACTGACTGAGCCAGCCAGGTGCCTCAAGGGATTTTCAGTAATTTTTAAGAGTATAATGGAGTTTTGAGGCCAAAAATTTGGAGAACTTCTATAGTCAGTCAAAGTAGTTTAAGTCTGTTTTTAGATGCATTTTTAGTGGGGGAATGTATTGAGTTCTGCCCAGAGAAATTTTTTTTTGGTCGTTCTTAAAAAGAACTAATGTAGTTGTGACAGAAAAATATTTTTAATGGTACTAATCAGAGTATATTGTGAATCTCTTTCAAAGGAGCAAAAAAAAAATATTTGTTTCACAATTTACTTTTGAACCAAGCTTCATTTAAGCATTCACAGATCCTAACTTGAGAAAATTGTGCAGTATTCTTTTTCTCTTACTCTTCTAATTGAATGTTGCATAAATGTGGCTGCATTGGCAATTTCTTTCCATTTTTTTATATACTCCCTCCCTTTTAGAGCAAATGTTACCTCTAACATTTATAACTTGTTCACAGTAGTAGACCCAAATGCTTGCAAAACAAATTATTCTAATTAACATTCTTTGGCAAAGTTTTTCCTAGACAGACTAAAAATAAACTGCTTTAGTTATAAAAAGTAAACCTTTCCCTTACCCTGAACTGCAAACTCATCAGTTTATTCAAGGTCCCATCGTATTTCTATAGGAAACATTTAGCACTGAGTCTGTCTATAACACCTCTACTGCCTGAAGATAACTATTTTACTCCTAGGTAGTGCTGTGTAACCTGAATTAATTAAAAAAGATTAAATATAATGTAAAATATCATGTAGCATTTGCTGACTTGATCTTTCTTTTGCAAACATCAATAGAAAATGACTTGGTACCAAAGTATGAGATCTTGAGATGGTTACCAGGTATTTTATCTTTCTTTAGCATTTCAAATCAGGTCTCTGATTCAAACCTGTTAAGGATTAGAGTCTTTGTAATAACAGTTCTTATTCTCAACTCAGTAGGAGATGTATGTTTCAGTCTTTACAGGATTCACTGTCTAGAAGAAAAGACCATTTTGTATAGATGTGTGATTATAAACATGCCCATACATAGGGATCAATGCAATGTATGAATTGTGTGCAAAATTCAGCTACAGCATGAAGGACAAGTGATTTATTCTTGTGGGGATTGGATAGTCACTTGGAATGCCTTCACTGGAGATGCTATACCTTACCATCATCTCGAAAGATGAATAGAAATTTGGAAGGGGAATACATATAGTCTGGATATTTTAGTCTGAGAAATAACATTTGCAGAGATCTTAGAAATATGAACCATTATCTTTACACATTGATCCACAGCTTCCTTTGTATTGCTGAAGCATCAGTTACTGATGAGGCTTGGAAGTGAAATGGGACTGAGAAACAGGATAAGACCAGATTAGGGAAGAGTTTGACTTGATCCTACAAGTACGTGTAAGTCATAGAAGACTTTAAAGATGGAAGTGATTGTGGCAGAAATTTGAAGGTAGCACTACAAAAAAGATGACTGGAGAGGAAATGGCTATAGTAGTCCGGAGTGCAGAGGAAGACAGTCTGGACCGGGAAAGTAGCAGTATGAGTGAAAAGGATGAAATAGATTTCAAAGAGGTTTTGGAGGGGAGATTGACAGGACTCCATCTTTAAATCCTTTACTCAGGTGCTGGGCAGAGTGGAAGTGTACTTCATCTTCCTTCATCTCCAACAGATACGAGCCTCTTAGAATACACAGACTGCACGTAGACAAGAACTGCATCTGAAATCCTAGAGACAACCTACACTGAAAACGAAAGCATAATAGAAAGTCATAGAGATAGAGGAGGAATCTCCAGAGAGAGAGAGAAGGGGAAATGACAATACAGGTCCAGTTAAGGGACAAGAAAGTTTCAAGACATATTGGGCAATTGGACAAAATATGGAGAGGTCTTCTGTGGTGACTGAAAGATGTTGGTAGCTTTGTAGCATTTCTGAGAGTGGCAATGCCTGGTGGTGCTTTTCTTTAAGAAATGTCAGGGAATGGAAGATGTCCATACTTTGAGTGTAGAATTGAAAGATCCTATTAAAGGACAGAGACATGAACACAGATAGAAGCTAAGCTAAGGAGTTTGTTAAAAAGAGATTGAAAATATAGCTGCAGGTTTTCCCTTGGTGGCGCTAAGAAGTCTATTGCCTATCATCTGGAAATTGTCTTTGGAAACTGGGAGGAAGCCTGTGGAGGTCATGGCATTTTAATCTCATGAATCTTCTGTGTGGTCTTGAAATACATCACTGCTTCTGCTTCCCCAGGAGTTTTATTCTTCCTTTTGACTAGAGAACACCTGTTCATCTCTAAGGTCTCAGGTCATGGATAACGTTTTCTCAAAGAACTCTTTTTTAACCTGAAAGACATGCTTTATCCTTATGAATCCATTCTTTAACTGTAAAAGATCACAAAGTATACCATTGACATTTACTTGTGTTAAGTCTGTCTTCACTAAGGAAATGTACACCCCGTGAAGATAGTACTAGTTTTGATTGATCACATAAGTCCAAGATTAGTGATAGAAATTGATGTGCAGAAGACAGTCATTAGATATTAGTAGAATGAATACATATATAAAAATGGCAACTTGAAATTTTGGTTATAGAAATATTGTCTTAAAAGACATTAGGCTAACCACTTATCAAGACAACTGCTACACTGCGAACAATAATAGCAGCAAAGGTTATGTGACAGGCAGTGCAATTGATGACCATCTCATTTGTAGAAAGAAGGAAATTATATTGCTGCCTCATGACTTATACCCACATAGATTCTAAATAAAAGAAAATACAGAAGTGTATAGTCCAACTGGGAGAGAATTGTCTGAAACCTGACCTTGTAGACAGGAACTCAAAACAAAGATTGATAGATTCTGATTTTATGACTTAATCATCATATGTGGCAACAATCAAAAGCGCTTCCATGAACAAAGTTAAAATGTAAATGACAAAGCATACAAAGTAGTTGTGATATATTGGGAAGACTTTTATTAATAATGGAAGCATTCGTATAGATCAATAAGGTAAACATTGAGTCCCAGTTAGAAAACACAAAAGTTGAGTTAAGGTAATGAAATTGAACCTCTCAAGAGAGTGACTACAAACTGTTAGCAAACATGCATATAAAATCTTACTACTTCCCAAAGGAACATCAAATGGATAAAGAGATACCAACTTTTCTTATCAGAATGGTGTTCTTTAAGTGTGTTGTTACAGTATTTTTAAAGGCAGAAGATAGGCTTGTAGAAGTGATACCACATTTCGGCTAATAATTGGCAATATAATCAAAGAAGGTTTGATAAAACAAGTTTACTAAGAATTGTTTTTAAATAAATGAAAGTTTCCAAAGAGATATATATTCGATAATATTTACCTAGACTTGTTACAAATAGAAAAAAAAAAGGGAAATACTATGCATGCCAAGTCACATGAAATATTTAGGTAAGTTATTTCATATCTGGAGGATGAAATATACCCTAAAGTAAAACAATGTTATGCATGTCTGTTTATTGATTCCCATGTTATATAAGGGAGGAGAAAATAGAGGTTTTAAAAACAGTCTGATAATATCACATTTGTGGGAGAAAATCCTACATGATTACAAAATCAGTGTCAGCATTGATTTGCCTCAAGGTGTTGGTGATAACAAAATTTGTTTTTGCTTATTGGCATTTTTGTTTATATGATAAATAAAGCTTGTGTATTTAGGAAATGATACGTATTTTAGGGTAAAATATATGAGGAAGTGGAAAGAAGAATAATTACAAGTGCAGAAGAGACGGGTTCTGTCGAAGAAAATGCACAAGCCTAATACTCTGTTTCTTTCTATGTTTTCATTTTTTTTAATTGTTTATTTCTGAGAGAGAGGAGAGAGAGAGAGAGAGCAAGCAGGGGAGGGGTAGAGAGAGAGGGAGACACAGAGTCTGAAGCAGGCTCCAAGCTCTGAGCTGTCAGCACAGAGCCCAAGAGGGGGCTCGAACTCACAGACTGTGAGATCTTGACCTGAGCTGAAGACAGATGCTTAACCCACTGAGCCACCCAGGTGCCCCAAGCCTAATACTCTTGATAGAAGTTGTTAAATACTTCAGAAGGCTGTTGTCAGTGAAAGTGACCACACTTTTAACATTGAGAAATATAATTAAATATACACTCACCAGTTCAATAATCAAATTATCCATTCTTTAATGTGCTTAATTATAATTGCTAGTAAGACTTGAAAGTTTTGAAATGTTTATTATTCCTTTCCATTTCTTCTTTTAGAAATTGTTGAGGGGTGTCTCTTCTCGGGTTTGCTTCTCTTGTGTGCTCTCAGTCATCGTGAGGGAACGGTATATATTAAGGTCATCAATACTTGGTAGATTCTACATATTGCAAACATTTCCCCAGATAATTATGTGCTTTTAAATTTGTTTACGGTGTTTTTTCAACATAACAAAAAAATTAGCTTTTAGGTTGTCATAACCAAAATTCCTACCTTTTTTGCTTAGGAGAGGATTTTTAGAAAATTCAGTAGGTTGAATGAGGGGAAATCTAGTTTTACTTTAATTTCCTAATAACCAACACAAATGGATAATAGGTTTTTTTTTCCTACTGATTCGTAATGCTTCTCTTATCATGATTATGCTTGTTTCTGGATTTTCTCTCTTGTGTTAATGATCTGTTCTGTCATTTCTTGTGCCAGTTACACTGTTTTTGGTAATTCTGTTTTCTAATGTGTTCACTTATATAACATTTTCTAGGTTTTTATTGTCTGTTCTACCAGATAAAACTGAATGACAAAAATCCAAAAGTAACCTCATTTGAGATTTCAAATTAAGTTGCATTAAATTATAAAATTTAATATATGAAAATTGGAATCTTGTCATTGGTGAGTCTCCCCCATCATGGTAATATGACATGTTTTACCACTAAACAGATTTTTACTTATCATCCTTAGTATTATTGAAAGGAAAACTATTATTATATTGGTTGTAAACTCTGATCTTTTTTAAAAAAACCCATTATAATTAGCATACAGTGTTATATTAGTTTCAGGTATACACCATAGTGATTCAACGTTCTATACATTACTGCTCATCATAGTAAATGTACCCTTAATCTTCTTCATCCGTTTCCCCCATCCCTATCCACCTTCCTTCTGGCAATCATCAGTGTCAGGTTTGTTTGTTTCTTCTGTTTGTTTTCTTTCTTAAATTCTACATACGAGTGGAATCATTGGGTATTTGTCTTTCTATGACTTATTTCACTTACCATTATACTCTCCTGGGTGTATCTGTGTTATTGCAAATGGCAGGATTTCATTCTTTTTTTTTGCCTGAGTAATATTTCATTGTGTATGTGTGTGTGTGTGTGTGTGTGTGTGTGTGTGTATACACCACATATTCTTTATCCATTCACCTATCAGTGGACACTTGGGTTGCTTCCATAATTTGGTTACTGTAGATAATGTTGCGGCAAACACAGGGGTGCTTTTATCTTTTCAAATTAGTGTTTTTATATTCTTTAGTTAAATATGGGTAGTGGAATTACTGGATCATATTGTAATTTTCTTTTTAATTTTTTGAGGAACCTCTATACTAGAAAACACTCTAATCTTTGTATCTGAAAATTTGGCTGGCTAATGAGAAAATGCTTTCATAATTTACAGTTGCTAAGATTTTGAAATGCAAGCTGAAATTCAAAACCTCTGAACCAGCCAACTGTTCTTTTGATTACAACTAACCTTATGGTTTTAATTATAATACATTTTATCGTTTCTTACGTCAATATGTCAGTTCTAATTCCTACCCACTCCACCACCAAGATTCAACAATTATTTCCAAAAGGCTACTGGACAGCACAGGTGTTACCCAAACACCAAAATTTAACATTTTCCTACCCTCTAATGTGATTTTTTAAAGGAATATTCTTCTATCAGTTATCGTTACCACAGTCTATCCATTTTCCTAGGGTAGAAGATGCATATTGGTCCAGAACACTTCCTTCCTTGTCTTCTAACATCTCATCAATTATCGAATCCCCCTGATCTTCTATTTAGGTTCACACTGTGCCACCACAATCATCTTCTTGTGAATAGATTTTACTGTGTAATGCTGGGATTTATCATTTGTTACTTCCTGATACCTACAGGGTAAAAAATAAACTATTTAGCCTGAGGAAGAGACATTTTTTATAGTCTTGGCCAATGTGCCTCTTGGTTTTCATTTCTATGCTTTCAACTCAAAAATTCACCTGTGTTTCATCCATACTAAACTCATTAAGCTTACTCAAACTTGCCACACATTTTAGTGCTGATGTGCAAACGTGATTTCTTATTACTGTAATGATCTTCTCCATTTTTAAAAATCTCTCTTGGAGCCAAAGCGTAAGAGACTCGTAAAAACTGAGAACAAACTGAGGGTTGATGGGTGGTGGGAGGGAGGGGAGGGTAGGTGATGGGTATTGAAGAGGGCATCTTTTGGGATGCGCACTGGGTGTTGTATGGAAACCAATTTGACAATTTCATATACTAAAAAAAATAATAAATAAATACATATCATTAAAAAATAAATAAAAATTAAAAAAAATAAAAATCTCTCCTGGATGCCCATGAATCATTCTTCAATATCCAGGGCCAGCTTTTGCTGCCTTCCCCAGCCACCCAGATAGTGTTCATGAAATGAGATGATATGTTAAATACTCAGCAGAAACCTCAGCACCTAATAGTCCGTAAATAAATGGGCGCCACTTTTCATAACAGTAGTGTCTTTTTTCAATTTTGCTTCCATAGTTTCTGTTGATACCTTTATCATATCAGTTACTTTGTGATAGAATGATACACAAACACATCCACCCACCTTGACTAGGATTTGTAAAAGCACGATCTGCATCTTAAGTGTCTTTCTGTTGGGTTTATTTCCCCAGAGCACAATGACTCCTTACTCTTTTCTTATTAAACAGGTGAATAGCAAATGATTTTCAAACGGAGGAAAATTCAGTATTTTGGCATTAAATCTAATTACTCTCAATTTACCTCCACAAGGATGGACTAAAATATGTGCCAAGAAAGCACACAATTGTTTAAAACTTCCTAAATCAATATTCTGAAATTCTGAAGTCAGTAATATCACAGTCTAAAGTTCACATCCAAATGGAAGAAAAGAAAAGCCTTTAGTTTGGGAAATACTTCACTCTCTATCTCTTTCTTCCCTGAATTCTTGATTCTCATTTTATTGATTTGAATTCGGTTGCATTTCAGTTGCAGTTTTTGAGTAACACGTATTGAGTGGTTACCATGTGCCAGGTACTAAGCTAAGCATTTTACAAGCGGTATCCATTTAGCCTTGATCACAGTCCTATGACGTAAATCTCATAAGCTCTATTTTACAAAGGCGGAAAGAGAAATTTAAAGAGGCTAGATGAATTTTCCTGGTGCATACAACATCTGAGTGACAGATATGGATCTAAAAATAGCATCTATAGGATGCCAGGTGCAAACTCTGAATTTTGTTCCATTTACTTCATTGTTAACAGAAGTAGGTCTCTGGCAATGATTGCCAATGGAAATGGGTGGTGATTTTGCCCCTCAGAAGGAATTTGACAATGTCTGGACACATTTTTGGTTTTGACAACTGAGAGTAGGTTTGCTGCTGACAGCTAGTGGGTAGAGGCCAGAGACCCTGGCCCAAGATACAACCCAAGACAGCTCTCTAAAACAAGGTATTGTCTGGTCCAAATTGTCAGTGGTGCTCAAGTTGAGAAATGAGGTCTAAGATAAAGGCAGAAAAACTTATAAATTGTGGAGACTCACTCAGGAAACTTCCACATAGAGAAATGTGTGAGAAAGGAGGTGCACCAGTCAGGCCTTGTAATATATGGTAATAAATTTTACATAACAAATGGTAGTATATTCTTATTTTTGTGGAAGACAAGTGTTATGGAAATATTACTATGCTATGCTTATTTCTCTTTTAGAACTTAAAGCAAGAGAAGGTCTTCCTAAATTGTTCAGTGAAAGATTATAGTTGACACTTGTGTAAAGATGATAGTTAAGAAGGAATATTTAGTTTTATGTATGTACTTTAAGATACCAGGTTTTCAGGGCTTATTAATTGTGGTCTTGATTATTTTAGCAAATGGTATCAGCAAAATCTTTTAAATTTGGTGTAGAATTTTTCTTAATCTGAACTAATAGTGAAATTGTAAGTGACTCAGTAGTCCAGCACATTTGGGGGCTTGGTGTTTTCATTCTGGTGAAACAAAGTTGATGACTTGGCCTTGCTCTGATCCCAAGATTGATGCATTGAGGATCGATGGTTATTTGGATAAATGACTATGGAAACCCATTTTCCTGAAGTGTTTGGTAGTGTTTCATAATGTAATTAGTAAAGTTCTTGAGCCGTTTTTGGATTCCATGGGTTAAGGTTTTCTTGGCAAGAAGGATTTAATATCAAAATGACGAGACACCCACAAATTCACACTGGAACTCTCCGCGGACAGAATGCTTTGCTTTTTGCTCACTTGGTCCCTGTTCTATGTATGCAGTATTCCTTAAATATTTTGCAGCCAGGGCTGGCTTCATCTGTGTCTGAAGCAGAGGCAAAGGGCCTTGGGCTTTGACGACCCTTCTCCATGCTTTGTTCAATCCTTGTCTCTCAACATCTGGAAATTCTTAATTTTTGAACCAAGGGCCCACATTTTCATCTTGCACTGAATTCCCATATTACATAGCTGGTTCATGTATAGCAAGTACATTTTGATTATAAATTATTAAATTCAACATGCAGAGTATTGGGGGCAATATTCCCTTACACTCCTAATAAATCAATTAAAAGAAAAGTAATTCCAGTCTGAATACATGACATTTATTTTTTTTTTCCAGGAAAACAAAAAGGAGGAGACAGGGGTCGCCTTGAGAAGGCAATATCTAGCAATACAGTTGGCTGAAAAAGGTCATTACTACACTCAGAGTATGTTAAAATCTAAATCAATAAATCTATTTTAGCATCCTTATTAAAATAGGAATTAAAAAAATTTAGAGTCTTTGCAATTTAAAAAATGATACTCAGGAAATACTAGAAATTACTCTATAAAGGTATTTTAATTGTTTTCATTTTATCACATAGGATTGTATAGCTCTGTGTTTTGTTACATGTAAATACGTTTGGGGAAAATACTTTAAGTTTATTACATCTTTGGCTTGTTCTTTCCAAAATTACAAATTTGAGAGTGAATATTTGTAAACATATAGAAATTTAACTGTACTTTATGAATGTTGATATGTTTTTTTTTGGGGGGGGTGGAGAGTTAGTTTCCATTCTATGTACTTGCTGTGGGTAATTTGGATAATATTCCCCCGAGTGAAAATGTAGTGCCCAGTTAGCCTAAAGGGGTGATCAATATCTTTATAGACCATGTGAAAGAGAGGCTTCTTTGCTGAAGGGAAAAGCTGACATGGCATATACATCCCTCTCTTGTTTCAGGTGGACTCTTTGGACCCAAGTATAAATAAAAGCAACGCTATTTTAGCTACCTCCATTTAGAAATTGAAGATCAGCATAATTTCAAATAATGCACATTTGCACATTTCTCCGAGCTTTGAAAGGGTTTGTCACAAACTATTGCTGTTGCTCTTCAGTTATTTATGGATTTATCTATAGTGTATCAATCTCTATCCTTAGTAATTTCCAGTACAACAAATCAGCCCACTGACCTCATCCCTACCGAAAGAGTGATGTGTGGTAGGATGTGTGTTACATTCTTCTATTTATACAGGTTTTAAAAAATAATATTTCACATTACTAGATTTCTTTTTTAAAATGTTTTTATTTATTTTTGAGACAGAGACAGAGCATGAGCAGGGGAGGGGCAGAGAGAGAGGGAGACACAGAATCTGAAGCAGGCTCCAGGCTCCGAGCCGTCAGCACAGAGCCCAACGTAGGGCTCGAACCCACGGACTGTGATCATGACCTGAGCTGAAGTCAGACGCTTAACCAACTGAGCCACCCAGGCGCCCCTCATATTACTTGATTTCTCAAATACAGATCAGAATTATGATGATGGAATGCCCTAGAGGTTGTAAAATCTTAGCTCAGTGCACTTCAATCTTACTATCATGTATATGGCACTTCTTTTGAATTTCTGACAAGCCATATAATGAAAATGTTTTCCTTCACTGAGTGCCTACTATGTTGAAGAAAAAATACCACCTGCTTTACATTTATTGTTACAGTTACTATTATGGAGGATGGGATCCTAATTATCTATTGCTGCATGACAAGTCAATCCAAAACTAACTGGCGTAAGGGCGCCTGGGTGGCTCAGTTCATTAAGCATCCCACTCTTGATTTCAGCTCAGATCATGATCTCATGATTCATGGGATTGAGTCCTGCATCGGTCTCCATGCTAACAGCATGGAGTCTGCTTGGGAATCTCTTTCTCTCTCTCTCTCTCTCTCTCTCTCTCTCTCTCTCTCTCTCTCTCTCTGTCTCTTTCTCTGTCTCTCTGCCCCTTCCCCGCTTGTACTCTGTCTATAAAGAAATAAAATAAGCTTCAAAATTCACTGGCATAAAACAGCAGCCAGTGTATTATGCTTCTATATTCTAAGATTAGAGATATAGATAGGAGATTCTGAATGGACATGGTTTCTCTCTACCACAAGTCTGGGCTCTCTTACAGGGAGATTTGAATGTCTGAGAGTGAATGGAACACCTGGGGTGAAACTGTTAAGGCTAGTAATCTTGAAAAAGCAGAACAAACCTAGAGTCATCATACTTCCTAATTTCCAAATATACTACAACACTATGGTACTGGATAAAAACAGACATATTGATCAGTGAGACAGAATAGCCCCCAAATGACCCCATACATCTATGGTCAACTGATCTTTGACAAGGACATCAACAATCCCCAAAGAAAACAAAAATGCTAATTCAAAAAGATATATCTATAGCTTTTTGTTTATTGCAGTGTTATTTACAATAGCCAAGATATGGAAGAAACCTAAGATGAATAGACAAGAAGCGGTGTACACACACACACACACACACACACACACACACACACCACTATCACCCCCTCCCACCCCCTGCCCCCCCTCCGCCCCCCCCGCCCCTGCCCACCACATACAGGAAAATTCCACAACCATTTAACAAGGATGCAATCTTGTTGTTTGTGACAATGTGGATGAACATAGAGGTATTGTGCCAAGTGATTCAAGTCAGACTGAGAAAGACTAATGTTATGTCATTTTACTCATACGTAGAAGCTACAAAAAAATACAATGAATACACAAAAAACCAAGTCACACCTACAGATACAAAGAACAAACCGATGGTTGCCAGAGGGAAGAGAGGGTAGGAGGGTGGGCAAAATGGGTAAAGCAGAGTGGGAGATACAGGCTTCTAGTTATAGAATGAATAAGTCATGGGGATAAAAGGCACAGCATAGGGAATACAGACAATGATTTTTTTAATTTATTTTTTGGTTTATTTTTTAAATTTTTATTTAATTTATCTTTTAAGTTTTTTTTAATGTTTATTTATTTTTGAGACAGATAGAGACAGAGCATGAATGGGGGAGGGGCAGAGAAAGAGGGAGACACAGAATCGGAAGCATGCTCCAGGCTCTGAGCCATCAGCCCAGACCCCGACGCGGGGCTCGAACTCACAGACCGTGAGATCGTGACCTGAGTTGAAGTCGGACGCTTAACCGACTGAGCCACCCAGGCGCCCCAATTAATCTTTTTTTTTAATTTACATCCAAGTTAGTTAGCATATAGCGCAACAATGATTTCAGGAGTAGATTCCTTAATGCCCCTTACCCATTTAGCCCATCCCCTCTCCCCCAACCCCTCCAGTAATCCTGTTTGTTCTCCATATTTAAGAGTCTCTTATGTTTTTGTCCCCCTCCCTGTTTTTATATTATTTTTGCTTCTCTTCCCTTATGTTCATCTGTTTTGTATCTTAAAGTCTTCATATGAGTGAAGTCATATTATATTTATCCTTCTCTGACTAATTTTGTTTAGCGTATAACCCTCTAGTTCCATCCACGTAGTTGCAAATGGCAAGATTTCATTCTTTTTGATTGCCGAAGTAATACTCCATTGTGTGTGTGTGTGTGTGTGTGTGTGTGTATACATGTGTATACACACATTGTGTGTGTGTGTTGTTGCCTGAGTTGTTAAAGTTAGCCTTCTGACAGGTGTAAGGTGGTATCTCATTGTGGTTTTGATTTGTATTTCCTTGATGATGAGTGATGTTGAGCAATTTTTCATGTGTCGCTTGGCCATTTGGATGTCTTCTTTGGAGAAGTGTCTATTCTTGTCTTTTGCCCATTCCTCCACTGGATTATTTGTTTTTGGGGTGTTGAGTTTGATAAGTTCTTTGTAGATTTTGGATACTAACCCTTTATCTGATATGTTGTTGGCAAATATCTTCTCCAATTCCGTCGGTTGCCTTTTAGTTTTGCTGATGATTTCCTTCGCTGTGCAGAAGCTTTTTATTGTGATGAGGTCCCAATAGTTCATTTTTGCTTTTGTTTCCCTTGCCTCCGGAGACGTTGAGTAATAAGTTGCTGCGGGCAAGATCAAAGAGGTTTTTGCCTGCTTTCTCCTCTAGGATTTTGATGGCTTCTTGTCTTACATTTAGATCTTTTATCCATTTTGAGTGTATTTTTGTGTATGGTGTAAGAAAGTGGTCCGGGTTCATTTTCCTACATGTCGCTGTCCAGTTTTCCCAGCACCACTTGCTGAAGAGACTGTCTTTATTCCATTGGATATTCTTTCCTGCTTTGTCAAAGTTTAGTTGGCCATACGTTTGTGGGTCCATTTCTGGGTTCTCTCTTCTGTTACATTGATCTGAGTGTCTGTTTTTGTGCCAGTACCATACTGTCTTGATGATAACAGCTTTGTAACACAGCTTGAAGTCTGGGATTGTGATGCCTCCTGCTTTGGTTTCCTTTTTCAAGATTGCTTTGGCTATTTGGGGTCTTCTCTGGTTCCATACAAAATTTAGGATTGTTTGTTCTGGGTCTGTGAAGAATGCTGATGTTATTTTGATAAGGATTGCATTGCATATGTAGACTGTTTTGGGTAGTATTGACATTTTAACAATACTTGCTCTTCCTATCCCAGAGCATGGAATATTTTTCCATTTGTTGGTGTCTTCTTCAATTTCTTTCATAACCTTACTATAGTTGTCAGCGTATAGATTTTTCACCTCTTTGGTTAGATTTATTCCTAGGTATTTTATGGTTTTTGGTGCAATTGCAAATGGGATCAATTCCTTGATTTCTGTTTCTGTTGCTTCATTGTTGTTGTATAGGAATGCAACCAATTTCTGTGCATTGATTTTATATTCTGCCACTTTGCTGAATTCATGGATTAGTTCTAGCAGTTTTTTGGTGGAATCTCTTGGGATTTCTATATAGAGTATCATGTCATCTGCGAAGAGTGAAAGTTTGACCTCTTCCTGGGCAATTTGGATGCCTTTTATTTCTTTGTGTTGTCTGATTGCAGAGGCTAAGACTTCTAATATTATGTTGAATAACAGTGTCGAGAGTAGACATCTCTGTCTTGTTCCTCACCTTAGGGGGAAAGCTCTCAGTTTTTCCTCATTGAGGATGGTATTAGTGTTGGGTCTTTCATACATGGCTTTTATGATCTTGAGGTATGCTCCTTCTATCCCTACTTTCTGGAGGGTTTTTATCAAGAAAGGATGCTGTATTTTGTCAAATACTTTCTCTGTATCTATTGAGAGGATCATGTGGCCCTTGTCCTTTCTTTTATTGATGTGATGAATTACATTGATTGTTTTGCGGATGTTGAACCAGCCCTGCATCCCAGGTATAAAAGTCAATGATTTTATAATAGTGTCGTATGGTGATAGATGGTAGCTACGCTTGTGGGGTACATAGTATAACTTATAGAGAAATTGAATCATTATGTTGTGCACCTGAAAGTAATATAACATTGTGCGTCAACTGTATTCAAATAAAAAGTTAAAAGAATCAGTGGGGAAATGACAGTCTCTTCAATAAATGTTGCTGGGAAGACTGTATATCCACATGCATAAGAGTGAAATTGGACCCTTATCTTATACCATAAACAAAATTTAACCTGAAATAGATTAGAGGGTTAAATATGAGACCTGAAACTGTCAAACTCCTAGAAGAAAACAAGGAAATAACTTCTTAGTAATGATTCTTTGGGGGATATGAAACTAAAAGCATAGGCAATGAAAGCACAAATAAACAAGTGGGATTATATCAAAGTAAAAAGTTTCTGAAGTATCTATTTTTTTAATGTTTATTTATTCTGAGAGAGGGAGTGAGAGAGTATGGGGGAGGGGAAGAGATTCCCAAGCAGGATCTGTGCTGTAGAGCCTGTTGCACGGCTCAAACCCGTGAACCATGAGATCATGACCTGAGCTGAAATCAAGAGTCAAGTGCTTAATTAACCGCCTGAGCCACCGAGGTTCCCCTGGAGTATCTAGTTCTTTTTTTTTTTTTTTTTTTAATATTCTATTCATTTATTGAGAGTGCACGCGGGTACGCAAGAGAGAGCAAGCAAGCGAGCATGAGTAGGGGAGGGCAGAAAGATGAAGACACAGAATCCAAAGCAGGCTCCAGGCTCTGAGCTGTCAGCACAGAGCCCAATGCGGGGCTTGAACCGTGAGATCGTGACCTGAGCCAAAGTCGGAATCTTAACCAACTGAGCCACCCCGGCGCTCCTGGAGTACCTACTTCTAAATGATTTCTCTATTCATGTGAAGGGTGGCTACATGGGAGTGTCTACCAGAGAATTTACAGAGGGCCTCTCCAGGTGGCTTGGGCTGACAGCCACCTTCCAAGAGGGTGCATCTGAGAGAAGTAGGTGTAGGCGGCATGCCCTTCCCTCAGCTGAAGAATAGAACATGGCTTCTACTTGTACCTGCCCTAGAGGTCACTGCAGTGACTGCTGAGCTTGGAGTGAGGAGACGTAACTGTTCATAATTTTATTCTTTCCATTCCCTCTCCCTGCCTCAGATACCATCTTAAGGTGTCAAATACACACTGCAGTTGTGTCCACTGTACCCGCCTCGGAGTCTAACGCTTTCGTACGTGGTGTGCAGGGCACTGTTATGTAGACCAGAGTTGCAGCTTCACATGCCTGAAACCCCGGCCACAACAAAGGAGGGGGTGTCCTGTGAGGAGCGTTGTGATGCCACCAGCTCCCCTCTTCAGTTTTTAGGGGAAGAGTGGAACAGAACTTGTAGTCCCCCTTTAAAATGTCCACAAGTAGGAATTAATTCTCACTAGAGAGCTGAGGAAGTGGAGTCTACGGGAGATGGACTAGTTGGCCCAAGTTCATAGAACACGTAAATCATACAACCACATCCAAATCCAAAAGCCTGTGCCTGCTGAAGAGTAATGCCAGTTTAAAGATGCTCGGTTTCTTACTTTTCATAACCTTGATCTTAATTGTACAGTTATAATTACGTGATGAAAAAAAGTTTTTTTTAATGTTTATTTATTTTTGAGAAAGAGAGAGGCAGAATGAGAGTGGGGAGGGGCAGAGAGAGAGAGAGAGAGGGAGACACAGAATCTGAAGCAGGTCCAGGCTCTGAGCTGTCAGCACAGAGCCTGACATAGGGCTTGAGCCCACAAACTGCGAGATCACGACCTGAGCTGAAGTTGGACACTGAATGTACTGAGCCACCCAGGCACCCCTAATTATGTGATTTTTTTAATGTTCTGCATCTTCCTCTAACACTGCATGAAAGGTGAGAAGTAGGTTTATCTTTTTCCCTGTATTCCCAAAGCACAAATTCAGAGCTCAGTAAATGTTTGCTGAATGAATGAAGGAATGGAAGTTCAATTTCATCTAAATTGGATAAAGCTTAGCTTGTCTTGCTGTAGAGCTGTATGGTCCTGTATAGGACATGTGGTCAGTATGTCCCTTGCAGGTAGCTGGTGATTACTGGATTTCTTTCCCAGTAGCACACTGAATGACTGACTGGTACAGCCTTGAGTATGTTGGGATGCTTTATGCTGAGATTTGCCTGATTCTGGGAAACAGAATCTTCAAAGAGCAAGTTTGTATAGTTAATGAACCCTTGCAGTGGCTTGACAGAGGACTATCAAACAGTTCTATCCTTTTTTGTAGACTTAAAACTCATGCTTTTTGTGAATTTATTTTTGTAGTGGATACAGTAAGATTCTTGATTTTTTATACATATACTCTGGAATTCAGAGGAAGTCTGCCTTGTAAATTGTCATATTGGAAAGTTGTGAAAATTGTGGTATATAAATAGCAATCTGTGAAATAGTGAAAAATATGTTAAGTAAGCTTAACTTGTGTGACTTTCAAGAATAACGTGGTTTCCCCAAACATCTCTAACACATCTTCATCAAAATATGCATTTTTCAAGATGTCATATTTTTCACTGATGTAATTGTTGGTATAGGTTGTATGGAGGTCAAATTAGTCATCATCATCATCAATTTGTCTTGTGATTTAAAAATACGGTTTAGGGGCACCTGGGTGGCTCAGTCTGTTAAGCCTCTGACTTCAGCTTAGGTCATGATCTCGTGTTTCGTGGGTTTGAGCCCTGCGTCGGGCTGTGGGCTGACCACTTGGAGCCTGGAGCCTGCTTTGGATTCTGTCTCCCTCTCTCTCTCTGTTCCTCCCCTTCTTGTACTCTGTCTCCGTCTGTCTCTCAAAAACTAAATAAACATTAAAATTTTTTTAAGAAATAAAAAATAAAACTATGGTTTAAAGCTTTCTATATTTGCATGCTAAACATGCATACTTTCTCCTATCACTTTCCCTTAAGCTTTTAGCCTTAACTGAAAGAAAAAAAAGTTTTGACTTTTATAACTAGCTAAAAAATGATTATTTTTTTCTACTAATCAGTAGCTTAATGTATTAAATAATCAATACTGCAAAGGACAAAGAAAATGGTAAATAAAGCTGCATTTTTGTGGCCCAAGGTAATTGAATGAAATCACCGTAATAGTTCTACTTCCTGATACTAGGCAATTCAAAATGTAACAGAAGAAAGGACAAATGAAACTCTGTAATATAAATAAAACTTTGTGAGTATGTAAATGAAATGTGTGTGTGTGTGTGTGTGTGTGTGTGTGTGTGTGTGTGTGTGTGAATAAACTGAACTGGGTCTGTATATTAGTTGAACAGTGTGAGTGTTGTGTATATGCCTACACTTCTCAAAGGGTGCATTGACATACGCTACAAACATACGTAAACAGAGTCTTTCAGTTCTGAAAAAACAATAAGTCTAATAATTAGAATCACAGGATTACTAAGGAAGCACAGTTATGTTTTATCAGAAAAAAGTGGGGAAAAAAAGCTTGAAAAGAGGAGTATTTAAAATGGAATGAGAGAATTGGTAGAGTATCTCACAAAATCATTTCTGGAAGGATTTTCTTTTTTTCTTATCTTCATCATAGGAGTAAGAAATGCGATAATTTCCCCCCCTTTGATACCATATATTATGGAAATGAAAGCTACTAAAAGCTTTTTATCTGAATGATTTAGTGTGGATGTTAGGCAATTGAGACACTAACCTCAAATTTTATATCATAAAGTTAACTACACTCTAGAGCATTTCAGTTAGTTTTAAAACAAAGGCAGTTCTAGGTTTAGAGTGAAAGAAAATGTATCTTTGGAATTCGTCCATGTGGTTCAGAGTATGGTTCTTGCTTGTCAGTTGAGTTTCCTTTGGCAAATGTGTCTATGTGGTTTTTGAGGGCCTACAGTAGTCATTTAATTAATGTTTTCTGGTATTGAAGCAGGCGTTTATAACACACAAGGTAAATCGTTTTGGCTGTGGCAGGGAAAATGCTTAAGAATGGACAGACGTCAGAAAAAAGACACATTTAATACTTTATGAAAGTCAAAGACTGAAAAAGAATTTTGCTAATAGCCATGGAAAGGCATAGTTCCGACTTGAGAGATATTCTAGAGAAAGAAGGAGAGTTAGATTTGAAAAGAAACGCATTTCTTCTTGTGTGAGCCATTAAAGTAATTGCAATCAAAGGCTTGAATAAAATTTTACATTTAAAACATTCTCTCATTATCCACGGTTTTATGAATCTGATCCTAGCACCTGTTAACGCTTTCCAAAACCCCTGGCCAAATGTTTTGTGTCAGAAAGTAAAAACAGTGGAAGGGTGGTTTCATTGGACTGTCACTATCGCTGAGCTTGGTTGGGACTGAGACTTCTCTCTTCATAAGGAGCTCAGATTGAGCCATGACACTTCAGTCTAAACCACTTTGCAGATTCTCCTGGAAATGATTCACAGTGATTATTACTTGATTAGAGTGGTTTTTCATGGTACCTTCAATCACAGTTCCTTCCAATTTGTGGCAGGCTTGGAACGTTTGTCATCCTCCTGATAAGGCAGGTAGGACTCAATATTTTCCACACAGACTGAAAAAAAAAACTTTTTAAAGAAGAAAGAGAAAATGAACTCTTTGATAAAGCACTTTCGTCTGAGCGTTCACCAAGCCTTTTGTAGTTGCTGTGTCACACACATATGTATCATCTATTGTTGCAAGCTGTCAAAGCTAAAACAAATTTACTACTTTAAAATTAAAACGCTCTCACCAGGTGATTTGAAAATGCTGATTAGTGAAAATGGAGGCGGAAGGGTGCTAATTTTTTGTTGTTTATCCCTTTTTTTGCTAAATCAAATAGCTGAGTCATATTGCACTGCTTCGAAATATTTGGTAACACACCGGTTTATATAGATTTTGCTGCAATGAAGCCAGCAGTATGCTTCCTTGGAATGCAATCACAGCTGTACTAATCCCAGGACATATGTCATGTGGTAGGAATGTTGACGCCAGAATGGTGGCAAAAAAAAAAAAAAAAAAATCAAGATATAAATCCCATTTCTCTATTTACAGTGACACCTCTTTAATAAAACGTATTACATCAAGAGTAACCTGAAAACAAGGTAAAAAATAATAAAGGAGCTATAGTTAATTATTTATTATTTAGACTTTCTTCTCAAACTCTACAATCTCACAGTTTCTTTGAATGCGGTATACAGGAAGTATTAGCTTAGGATGCTGTAATAGAAACCAAGACTGAGTGGTTTAAACAACAATATTTTTTTTCTCACAGTTCTGAAGGCTGGGAAGTCCAAGATTAAGGTGTGGCAAATCCAGTTTTGGTGAAGCCTGCTTCCTGGCTTGTGGATGGTCAGGTTTTTCTTGTATCCTACATGCGGAGAACAGAGTGAGAGCAAAACTCCTGTCTCTTGAATCCTGTTAATGGGAGCTCCACCCTCATGACCTAATTACTTCCCAAAGTCCTCACTTCCTAATACTGGGGTGTTAGGATTTCAACATAGCAACCTTGGGTGGGGGGGACACAAACATTTAGTCCATAACAGTATTTCTAGCTTGACATTTTAGGACTGAAAAATACAGAACTTCTCTTCACTTGGAAGTCATTTCCTCAGCAGTTTTGATACAAGTGCAGACAACTTCAGAATTAAGGTAGGCCATTTTGGAGTCTGGGATGTGCCAAGGTCACATCCTCAAGCATAAATTTTGGAAATCACAGCTGATTTTGAGACCTTGGAAAACTCAGCTGATATTTATTCATCTGGGCACACGCTAAGGCCAAGTTGTACAGCAGATGTCCTGAAAAATTTATCCCCCCCAAAATTACTTAAAAACCAATAGCTGTACCTAGGATGTTTTTAGTCTTTGCCATTACTTTTAAATATGCCTGTGGGGCATGAAATACCTGCATTTGGAAGATTGCATGAAATAGTAAATTCAGCATAGAGTTATAGACTGTGAAGTCATTTGTATTTAAGGGGTATTAAACTCACTTTGAAAACTATCCTATTTCAGACTTACCAATTGTACTTTGGGAGCTGATGTGCCTGAAAGGGACATTAAATATTAATCATCTGAGCCTCTCATTTTAGATTTTATGATCCTGATTCAAAGTAGATGAGGGTTTCACTTTGGTATATTTGTTAAAACCAAAAGATAAAAAATCCAGTTTTTGGATTGATAATAAGAACATACCTAATTTAAAAAAAAAAGGAATATACCTAGTTTAGGGGCGCCTGGGTGGCTCATTGGGTGTCCAATTTCGGCTCAGGTCATGATCTCGCAGTCTGTGGGTTCGAGCCCCGTGTCGGGCTCTGTGCTGACAATCGGAGCCTGGAGCCTGCTTTGGATTCTGTGTCTCCCTCTCTCTCTGCCCCTCCCTCCCTTGCACTCTCTCTCAAAAGTCTCTCTCTCAAAAGTAAATAAACATTAACAAAAAATTGTTTTAAAAAGAATATACTAGTTTATTATACTTTTCTGCTTTTGATATTTTCAGGTTTGTTTCGTTTCCATTTGTCTGATATCAGTTTGTCTCAGAGCTAAGTAAGGAATCTGTCTTGAAACTCTCCAAAGACTAACACAATTTCAAGATAAATCACTTCCCAAGTCTTAGGCAGTTATAACAAAGCAGCGCACTGTGGCAAACCACAGGTATTACAAACCCTGGAGCAAAAGTTTAATAATGGTTAATTTATTTTTTCCCTTAGGAAGGTTCTTGCTCGGAGTATTAACACTTTTTGGAACTGTCGATTTTGTAGAGGTTTGTTGACCTCAAGGAAAACTGAATGTCTCAAGAGATTTTTCAGTAACTGTTTTTGTTCTCATGGAAGAGTGTTGTATCAATGGAGAGATTTACTAAATGAAAGTTGGGCTGTTGTCATGAACTCTATGTTTCTTGTTACTATTATCCGAAATATAGAACAGACACATTTCACATCTCTTGCCTGTCTTCTGAGCTTAAGTTTCATACTTTAAGCTGTTGATTGAATGCCCTATTTGATGGAGTGCTGATCTCCAAGGTTAAAGTTGTAAACATCTCTTCTTAAGCCCAAACCCGATTCTTCACCTGATGTGTGCTTTCCTGGTAACAGTGCCATTGTTTTGCCAAGCTCAAAACTTGACAGCTGCCTTTCCCTCTTCTATTTCAAACAATCCCGTTAGGCACATTGGTCAGCCTATTCTTGCTTTTCAAGTACTCTGAAACCTTTTGATTTTCATTTCCATTGTCCCATAACGACCCGAATAGTGATTCATGGAATTTCTCCTGTTGTAGTGGCAGACTAATTCCTCTCCCTGTTCTCTAACTCAACCTACCTTTCTGTACACACTTTTTAACATCTTATTCTCTTGCTCAGAAATCTTCAATGGTTTCATATTGCTTTAGGATGTAAGTATGTGTTTTTAGCTTGGCAGTCAAGAATAGATTACTTTCTTATCCTAATATCAAAACATTCACATCTAACCCTTGAGACTTCCTCGTTCTTCTTTTTAAAATATTCGGCCTCAATGATTCAGCTCAGGCCATTTTACTAATCTATAGCATGGACACTAAATCTGTATTTAGATTTATATGGCAATGTATGACATATTTGACCATGTTAAGTGACTCGTTAATACCTGTCTTTGATGGTCTAGGGAAGGGAAGGCTGCTTTGAGTGATTGAAACGTTGACAGACCACCTCATATTTCCAGTGATGAGGGACTTTTTGAATGATAATTTCTAGAGCTCAGTTGGATGATGTGGCAATGTGGAGTGGGTTGTTGGCTTATTTGATTGGAAGGAAGCCCCTTGATGGCTTCCATGTGGTAATGCTATATGCCCACATATATTCAGTGAAGAGATGCAAATTGCTGATACACATATAAGGACTGCTGGACCTACACTACCTCGCTGCAGTTTTTTGGAGCCTAACAATCAGTTTTGTTCACTGTTAATGGGGGATGATATATTGAACATAGTATGTAATGTCATTGAATTTAATATGTACCATCATGTAATATAGATAAATAATTTTAATATATATTTTCCTATTTTCCCAGCATTTTGGCCACCCAATAGAATGTTCTTTCTCTTAGGCAACTGTTACATTTCTTTATTTTTTTTTTCTCTGTCTCCAAGTTGTTTTCTTCCCTAAACTCTTTCCTAGTAACTCAGCCTGGACTAAAACACTGAACATCCATGGAAATTACTGTTTTGTCTGTGGCGGGATAGTTCCAACTACTACTTAGCAAAAGTGATGTCCTTCCTATCAGTTTTAATTCTTTTCTTCACTTGTGCCCCCTAAATCCCCTTCTTCCACACATTGCTTAGAGAATTAGGTGTAACTGTCCAAGTTCTTTTCCTGATGATAGTCATTGTAAAGCCACAGAATTTAAATCATATTAATTATATTCTTAGGATGTAAGTATAAAGGCCGATGGCTTGAGTATAAGAAAAAAATGTGTATATGTTTGAAACATGAGTTCTCATTTTCTCAGACTGGTTAATATTCCATGGGTTGGAGAAGGGAAAGAGAGAGATCATGTGGACAAAAGAGCATTTCCTAGAAGTTTTATCTTGCTATCATACTAAGAAGGCTTTCTTTTTTAAGCAGCTGGCATGTTACCTACTGACCATTGGGAAGCCTGAGACCAATTTGTACCTACAGATTTTTTTCAGCAGCTTGTCCTTTGAGCAAAATCTCTGTTTCAGTGGTCAAGAATCTAGTATGATGCTTCTCACATCACCTGTCGTGAGAGTGGTGTGTGTGTGTGTGTGTGTGTGTATGTGTGTGTGTATTTAAAGTTTTCATTTCCAGTCAACTACAGACTGGTATTTTGTAAAACATGATAAAAATGAATTACTAGAAAAAATGAGATGAAAATAAAAGATACTCAAAAAAATAATAAAGTCCCAAGTATCTTGTAAGAATCAAAAGACAATTATTCATTCACATTAGTATAGAAGTTTCTTCTATTTGAGTGTCTGGGTTTATTTCATTGCAGGCTGGTAACAAACAGCGTCCAGACCAGCACTCCCCTGTGGAGCATACTTGGAGTAACATTGCTCTAGTTAGTCTCTGAGGTCAAGTGTGGAGCTGAGCAACCAGAGGTGGTAGGGAACTGAGAAAGCCACCACCCGGCACACGTCAGTGCCTCCACATCTGGGAGAGGCTGGCCAGGCTGGCTAATTAAAACAACCCGGTGTCTCTCCCTGCCCTGAGACATCAGTCTAGCAAATGCTTTACTCCCCGATCCTCTACTCCCCTCCACAGGCTGTTTTATTCAATACTTAATCTTGAAATAATCTCTTCATAGGAAATCCATTATACTGTGGTCTTCAAAGTTGTTTTACACACACACTAATATTTATTCTTCTAAGTTTTCACTTTACTTCCCCCCCAAAGATCTTAAGATTCTTGGGGTTAGACAGTAAATTTTATTTTTCTTTGCATTTCCCACATTTTCTTGTTCATTGCCTTACATAATTGCTTGTAATAACTTATTTGTTCTGATTAAGCAGAAATGCCAATCACTTCTAGAGAAAACAGCAAAATTTGCATCATGTAGATAAATCATAATAGCCCTTAATGTTATTTTTGGTATTCTGGATTATCTCATGCATCCCCAGGTGGAGCTGTTTATTTAGGTTAATAGAGAAATAGGAGGTCAAAGGGATCTCGATGTTCCTAAAGTTTAGTTTGTTTCCTTATCTATAAAGTAGACCTAAGAGCAGCTTTTCTTTTAGGTTATTTTGAAGGTTAAGTACTACTTACAAAGCCCCTAAAATATGCTTTGTGCATAGCAGTTACACAAAAGTATTAGTTGTCATCCTCTTAGCAGTGATGTTTGCTCTTGTTGCAACAAATATGTAACACAGGATTGTTAGTAAAATGGCTTTCTTTTTCTTTTTTCTTGTTTTCTTTTTTTTTTGTTTTTTTTTTCTTCTTTATATATTGATTGCATGTACACAAATATAGCTACTAAATGGAAGAAAATAGTTTTTAAAATCTTAATTCTATCTTTAAGGAGAGACACAACTAGCTAATGAAAATGATATTCTATATACCCCCCCTTTATTTTTAGTGCCAAGTTTATGATACTTTGCCTACATTTATATTCCCCAAAGAATTGTGTATCCCCAAGGAAACCATCTGAAAGAGACACAAATACAGATTTTGCCTTAGGGGACACTGGGAATGTGGACCAACATCTTCCCTGGAGAATCCCCAGCAAATTGCTCATGTTGACTTGCATCATTAACTTAGCCAAGATCTCAGCATGTTAAAGTATATTTCTCATTATTTACTTGTTTTTAGTAAATAATTGAACTTGTATTTTCTCTTTAACCATCTCATAAATTCACAATTCTAATTTAAGACTATAGTAGTGCGAGGGGAAAGGCGTGTTTATGTTCATTTCTTAGCTTTGAATTTGCTCTTAGGAGCAAATAGAAAACACAAACTCTAGAAAGTAAACTTCTGTTGTTCCATTGCCCTTTGTTTTTTTAAAGTTCTTTGTGTTTCACTACAACTCTTGAGTTTGCCAGTTTATAGGGTTTTTAAAAATTATTTTTTATTTAGAGAGTGTACACATATGTGGTGGGGGGAGAGGGAGAGGCAGAGGGAGAGAGAGAATCTCATCTCATCTCATCTCATCTCATCTCATCTCATCTCATCTCATCTCATCTTACTTATCTTATCTTGTCTTTGAACTGTAATGCAGAGTCTTAGATTTCCAAAGATTTTCTTATGCTGTCAGTTGTTTCTTCTTTTGCTAATTAGCCATTATTTATTTCCCTGGATGAGGAAGCAACTCATTTTTATTTTCTAAACTGAGGAGAGGCATGTTTCCTCTCTCAATGGGGGAACTAGACCATTGCTTTAGGCCACGTTACTACTCAGCATTTACTAATTACTTGTTATGGTCTGCATGATCTATAACCTTATGAACTGAATTGTAGAATATATTTACACATTGTACAACTAAACTTGAAACCAGCAACATGAAGTGATTTCTTGACACTGCTATTAGCAGATAATCTTTCTGGATTATACATTCTGGATTTGTTTCTTTTTTTAAAAAAAGTTGAGATAATTTTAGGTTTATAGAAAAGTTGCATAGTTAGAATAGAAAGTTGCTATGTACCACCACCCAATTTCCCATATGTGAATATCTTATACAACCATGGCACATTTTCAAAACTAAGATATTAAAATCGGTTTCATACTATTAAATAAATTACAGACTTATTCGGATTTAAAACAATTTTTAAATTTATTTTTATTTTTAGAGAGTGCATGAGCAGGGGAGAGGTCAGAAGGAGAGAGAGGATCTTAGGTAGTTTCCATGCTCAGCATGAAGCCCGATGTGGGACTGAGTCCCATAACCCTGGGATCGTGACCTGAGCCAAAATCAAGGGTTGGATGCTCAACTGATTGAGCCAGCTAGCCACCCCAGGACTTATTCAGATTTTATTAATTTTTTTTCCCAGTGATGTCCTATTTATGTTCCATGATCAGTATAGGATACCATGTTGTATTTAGTTGTGATATCTATGTAATCTCTTCTAATCTGTAACTTCCTCCTTCCCTGTTTTCATGACTTGGGCATTTTTCAAGAGAACTGGTCAGGTATTTTGCAGAACATTCCTTCTTTTGAATTTATGTGTTCTCATAATTACACTGGAGTTACTAATTTAGGAGAAGAATACCACAGAGGCAATGTGGCATTTTCATCACTTCCTATCAGGGTTTACATGAAATCAACATGCCTTATTACTGGTGTTGTTAATCTTGATGATTTGGTTAAGGTGTTCACCAGGTTCCTCACTGTGAAGTTGCTCTCACCATCTTCCCCTTACCCCTTTCCAGTTGTTTGTTCTTTAGAAGTGAATCGCTAAGTCCAGCTCACAATCCAGGACAGGAATATTAACCTCTACCTTATGGAGGGAAACCTATCAAAGAATTTGAGCGTATATTAAAGACACCACAGTGATTAATAAATATTTTGAGGGCACCTGGGTGCCTCACTTGGTTAAGTGTCCAACTCTTGATTTTTGGCTCAGGTCACGATCTCACAGTTTGTGAGTTCGAGCCCCACGTCGGGCTCTGTGTTAACAGCATGGAGCCTGCTTGGGATTCTCTGTCTCCCTCTCCTTCTGCCTGCCCCCTGTGCACATTGTTTCTCTCTCAAAATAAATAAATAAAAACTTTAAAAATAAATATTTTGGGGAATAAACAAATATCCTTTTTCTCTTTAGAGTTTTGCCCAATATTATCATTAATTTGTGGATTTGCCTTCACCAATTATTTCTTTGTTGTTCCAATAGTGATTTTCTATTTTTTTTCATTTCTTTTACATTTATTGTTTGGAATTCTTCTCTAAGGAAAATATTTTCTTCTGCACTTACTCGTTCAATCATTTACTAAGGTCAGGATGGAGAGACGCAGATATTTACTTTATTCTTTGTGTTATAGACAGTGCTATCATTATTAGGTTGTTTTTCAAACTATTCCAGTTTCAGCCCTTGAAAGACTGATTTTCAGGTTGTTCTCTGTCCCTTTTTGGTGTACCCCTATCCTTTTTTTGTTTGTTCCTTTAAGCACTTCCTCACTTTCTGATGCTCTAGGATGCCCCATGTTATCCTGTCTTTGACCTGTACCAGCCCTAGAATCAGTGATTTCTCTAAAAGGTCTGCTATGGATAGAATGTTTGTGTCCCTCTAAAATTCAAATGTTGAAATCTAATTCCCCAGTATAATGGTATTTGGAGGTGGAACTTTTGGGAGGTAATTACATCACAAGAGTGGAGTCCTCACGAATGAGATTAATGCTCTTATAAAAAGAGACCAGAGAGCTGGGGTGCTGTCTTTCTGCCATCTGAAGATGCAATGAAAAGTTGACAGTCTGCAACCAGAAAGAGGCTCTCACCAGAATCTGACCATGTTGGCAGCCTGATTTCAGATTTCTAGCTTCTAGAACGGTGAGGAAAAAAAAAAAATCTGTTGTTTATAAGCCACCCAGTCTATGGTACTTTGTTGCCAAAGTCACTAAAACAGAGCTTCAGGATCTTTTATTGGAGAATACTTAGAAACCAATATCTGGGTGCTGGGTCTGCTTACAATGTCGTTCCTTTTCATCCTGCTCAGTGGGCTGAACTCAACTTCCTAGGCAAGAAAATGCATTTATGTATACTCAAGCACACATGTGTGTAACATCACTGTCCATCCATTAAACTAAACATGATCTTATGATTACAGATCTGAGTCTAATTTAGCACCACAGGGTTCATTCTAGCTTTCCACCTTTGCTTATTTATAAGTTCTTTCCCTGAATGTGTAAAACATGGCTCCCATTAGCCACAGTTTATATATATACTTATTTGTAGCCCTAAACTACATTAAAAATAGTATCAGAATTACTAACCCATACTGTGTTTATGTATAATTCATTTTATGTTCAGCTTTACAGTATTCAGTCAAAACATCATTTCCCAGAATTACTTAGATCTGCTCCTTTTCCTCCACCCTCTTCGGTGAGGTTAACCATTTGTAATACAGTTAGTTTCATTTGTAACAATCTGCATCCTCCCCTGGGATCCCCTGCCATCTATTGATCAGAAATAGACTCATAAATGTAGAGAACAAACTGGTTGTTGCTAGAAGGCAAAGGGTTGGGGGAATGAGAGAAATAAGTGCAGGGGGTTAAGAGATAGAAACTTCCAGTTTTAAAATAACTAAGTCATGGTGATGGAAAGTATTAGCATAAGGAATATAGTCAGTATACTATAGTATTTGTATGGTACCAGATGGTAACTACACTTACTGTGGTGAGTATGTGGTAATGTATAACATTGTCAAATCACTGTTGTATACTTGAAATGAATATAACATTTTATGTCAATTATACTTTAGTAAAAAAAAAAATGCTTCTTTTCATTCTTTGTGGTATATAGTTCTGTGGGGTTTGAAGGTTATGTCAGCATGTATCCACCCCCACGACAGCATACCGAACCTTCCTGTCATCTTAAAAATTCCTTTGTGCGGCCATTTTGTTGTCAACAACCCTCTCCCAGCTGTGGGCACCTACCGATGTGTTTTCACTATAATTTTGCCTTTTCTGAAAGGCTGTGTAAATGCTTGCATGCAGCAGCCTTTTGGGTCTGGTTTCTTTCACTTAGTAAAATTCATTTAAGATTCATCCATGTTGTTACATGAATAAATAGGAGTAGGATTGCTAGGTCATATGGTAAATGTATGTCTGTCTTTTGAAAGTAGCTGTACCATTTTGTATTCTTATCAGGAATGAGTGAGAGGCTCTGTTCTTGTTTGTCACCAGCATTTCATAATGTCAGTTTTTGCTTGTTTGTTTTTAGCCACTCTGAGAGGTGTGCAGTTGTATCTCATTGTGATTTTAATTTGCATTTTCCTAATAAGTGATGATAATGAGCAACTTTTCATATGCTTATTTGTCATTAATTTATCATCTTTGGTGAAGTGTCTGTTCAGAACATTTGCATATTTTCTTTAATTGGAGTTGTCTGTTTTCTTATTGTTGAGTTTTAAGGGATCATTATATATTCTGGACACAGATCCTTTACCTGGATATAATTTGCAAATATTTTCTGTAATTTGTAGCTCGCTTTTCCATTCTTTTAATACTGCCTTTCATAGAGCTGTTTCAAAAAGTGTTTAATTTTGACAAACTACAGTTTATCAGTTTTTCTTCTCATGGAGCATGCTTTTGATATCTTACCTAAATACTCATGGTCACAATGATGTTCTCTTTCCTTCTCACAGTTTTATATCTTTACATTTCATACTTATGTCTACGAATAATTTTCAGTTAATTTTTGTATAAAATCAAGGAGTGTGTGAGTTGTTCATTTTCTTACCTATGGGTATATCCACTTGTTCCATATCATGCGGAAAAGATTATCTTCCCTCCATTGAATTCCTAGCTGTGTTTGATAATGGAGAAACAGTCTCTTCACTACAGAGTCAATTGTTATGGTTTCTATCCTAAATTTAAACTTCTCCTTTAGTGTAATCTGCACACAATATTCTCCTTCTTAAGATGTGAATATTTAGAACATTTGTCCCTCTTATTTAAAGACGTTCTTTTTTTTTTTTTTTAATATCCACAATAGAATACAAAAAGTAGTAGTATATTCAGAGTACGTAAGAGTTATCAATGCAAGAATACATTGTGTTTGGGATTGCAAATTATGGACATTGTCTTGTAGAATATGAATTAACCACTGTGTAGCTTTTTTTCTAGGAACAAAAGCCTTTCTTAAATATTCTTCACTTCAGCCTTAACCAAATTAAAACAATCTGAAGGCATTCTTCTTTTCCTTTCTAGAAAAAAATAAAATGGATGTGGAAGGGTAACATCCTTTCCCAAGCCAAGAAGCTAGGTGAATTCATTAAAAGCCAAAGGACTGCAGGTTTAAAAATAATAAACTCAAAACCTAAAGCGGTCTATAAGTGTCTGAATAGAAGACACAAAATAAATCTTGTCTCTGATTGGGAAACTGAGTCAGGGATGGACCAGTACCTATTCATTCAGACAATAGCGAAAGCCTGGTAAAGGTCAATGGAAAGCCTGCAAACGTAGAATAGGCCAAGATCAAAGCCAAGAGGGAATGGACAAGGGGATGAGATATGAGAAATCAGGCGAGGAATCAGGGAGGAAGAGTGTGTGGGGACAGTGCCCTGTAGAAGTCAGTTGGTTTCATTTATGAAGCCCATAGCCTTATCATCTTCCCTAGGACACTCAGCTTTCTTTGACTTTCAATGTTGCTCGGTGATTTCTTAAGAACATTATTCAGCAGTTATTTTGGGGAAATGGGGAAAATGTCTCAGAGCATTTAGGAGAGTTGAGTTTCTTGGAATACCACCAGGAGAGTTTATTTATTTAATCATCCATCAAACATATACCAAGTATCTGTTTCTTATGAGCACCTTATTGGGAGTTCAGGATTCAGAATGAAAAAATTTGCTTAAATGAACATGCACAGATGGCCTGAAGTATGTATGGGGTTGCGGAAGGTACTTATAGTTTAATAGAAACTGGATTTCTATGTGAATTGACTATACTTCACTTTGATATGCAACAATGGAAATATGCACTTTCTATGGAGGTACTACGAAAAAGTGATTAGATCTGTGGCGGTAATGTTAGGGGAGGATTAGTCAAGGAAGGCTTCTGGGAGGAGATGATATATGTGCTGGCTGTTGATAGGCTCCTTCACTTATAGGTTTGTTGTCTGGAAACAGAATAATCTAGTAGTTATTATTTAAGTGTGGTACAATAGAGATCCTCAGAAAGTATATAGAAATTCAGAAGAAGAAGGGAGTAAGGGAGGAAGGGGGGGGGGAGAATGGAAAACAAGAGAGTGACTTAAAGGAAATATATCACAGTTTAAAAACTATTACTCTGGGTTACTGAATTGTAAAATATTTTAAATATCTACACTTTGCTACTTTTCTTCTAATATGTACATTTCTGAATTAGGAAAATGTTAAAAGTCATTTCTTTAAAGATTTGCCCTAAAGAGGGAGAAAAGCACTGAAAACCTTTAAGATAGCAGAGTAAAAAAAGAATTTTTATTTTTAGGATAGGGATCATGGAGAATTTCTGGACACTAACTGAAGAAAGGCAATTGGCATTGTAATATTTCCTTTAAAAAAAATCATAGACCCACATGCATGAACTCCTGCTATGCCAACTCTCAAACTCATTTTCCTGGTGAGGGATATTAGAGAAAAAATAATCTATTGAAATGCTTGCTGGGTTACAGAGTATAATTTTAAAGAGTTACAGAAATGGTGAAATGGCTATTAAAATTCCTTTCTAAAGTACTAGTGTTGGCTGAACAAATTAAAAGTCAGTCAGTGTTTCAGCTTTGAAGCTTGGGAAGCCTGAAACTGGACAAGTTAGGTGGCATTATGAAAATTACTGGTACATTTCAAAAATCAGAAAGTTTTGCCAAACTCTGAACACTCTGTACTTGGTACCAGACATCATTGTTTATGCTTGGTGTTTTTTAATTTTTTTAATTTTTTCTTGTATCAGTTTTCCCTGTGCTTCTTATTGGTATATATGTTTACACAGACACACGCGCGCACACACACACACACACACACACACACACACACAGAATACAATTTTGATGAGGACAAAATTATCTAGCAAACAACACTTGAAGTATTCTTAAATGGTCTAGCCGTGTGTGAATCTGGAAGGAAAAAAAATACAGAATGAGGGGATAGAAGTTTACTCTTTCCACAATTTTCTCTTTTTGATATATTTTTCTCCCCTTTTTTTTTTTTTTTGGTCTTATTTAAGTAAATATTAGTGATTTGTTCCTTTATTGTGTTTTTTCTTCTAAGTGTATGGAAAGTAATGCTAGTAGCTTTTTTAACTCAGATGAAAGAAAAGGCATGTGAAATGTATATAAAATTGAATATAGTAGCCCATGAAGCCTTGGTCGGAAGAGATAATTACAACAGGAAAGGAAAATTATTCGAACAGTATAACTAAATATGCTTCTTTTTTTCATTTTATTTATTTACTTTTAAATTGAAATATAATCGACATGCAATATCCTTTTGGTTTCAGGTGTACATCATAGTGGTTCAATATTTTTATACCTTACACAATTATCTTGATAATACATCTAGTTACCATCTGTCACCACACGGTTATCCCAATATTAGTGACTATATTCCCTATATATATATATTCCCTATATATTACATCCCTATGACCTATGTACTTTATTTTTTATTTATTTATTTTTTCCGAATAATTTTCTTTTTTTTTGCTATTTTTTATTTTTATTTTTTTTCAATATATGAAATTTATTGTCAAATTGGTTTCCATACAACACCCAGTGCTCATCCCAAAAGGTGCCCTCCTCAATACCCATATGACCTATGTATTTTAAAACTGGAAGTTCATACCTCTTAATCCCCTTCACATATTTTACTCACCCCCCCCCCAAACCTCCCTCTGGTTGTCAACATTTTGTTTCTTGAATCTATGAGTCTGTTTCTATTTTGTTTCATTTGTTCATTGTTTTTCTTAAAGAATGCATTCTTTTCTATTTTTTAAAATTGAAGTATTCCTTACAACTTTATATTAGTTTTGGGTATATAACAGTGACAAATCTGTATGTGATGCTATGCTCACCACAAGTATAGCTATCATCTGTCAACATACAACACAATTATAATACCATTGACTATATTCCCTGTGCTGTACATTTCATTCTTGTGACTTACTCTTTCAATGTCTGGAAGCCTGTACCTCCTGCTTCCTTTCACCCATTTTGCCCATCCCCTCCCTGCCACCCCACAATCATAAATTCTCTGTATTTATGAGTCTATTTCTGCTTTGTATGTTTTGTTTTTTAGATTCCACATGTAAGTGAAATCAAATGGTATTTGTCTTTCTCTGTCTGACTTATTTCACTTAACATAATGCCCTCTAGGTCCATCCATACTGTCGCAAATATCATATATACTTCTTAAATGTCTTAAAGATGCTGGATGTAACTAATTATGAGCTGTTGCCATCTTTAAGGGTTCAAATCATTTATCATTTGAAATTAAATGCCCTCAGTAAAATACAGGTTTGTAATGTTGTGAAAACCTAGATAATACTATCATTTTTTAAAAATTGAGAAATACATAAATGTACTAAGAAGAATGTAAAAAGTTTGTTTTCCTTCAAATAACATTATTAATTGTAGGAACCCTGAGTTTCTGAGTTATTTTTTGTGACTTTTCATTTTCCAAAGTTATAATAATTTATATGTTAATCCACTCGATAACTATTTAAAGAAAAATTTAAAATAATGGGGTGGAGAAATGCTACAAAAAAGTTATAAATATGATTAATCTTAAATGGGACTGTATGCTTAGATAAGCGCAGAAGAAGGAAAAATGAATCAGCCTTGGAAAGCAGGTGTTCAGGTAACTACTGCTGTATAACAAAATATTCTTAATAGTGTATTGCAATATCATTTGTTTTCCTTGCAGGTTTTGGGTCAGGTATTAGAGAATAGCTTGGTTGAGCCGTTCTTTTTAAGACTCATATGATGTAGTCAGAAGTTTCTTTTGGGAATATAGTCATCTGAATCAAGTTCAGCTACATAATTTGTGGAGCCCAGTGTAAAATGAAATGGTGGGTCCCTTTATTCAAAAAGTTGAAAAAATGCTGTGTTAAAGGTGATAAAAGTAAAACTTCCCTTTTTTATAGTCTCTCTCAAATTGTCATGGTATATTTTGTGTGCTATTTAATGGTTTTCTAAATAGAGAAAAATCCAAATTTTTGACCATCAGCATGAATTCTACCATTCATCTTTATTTTATGCAATACAAGTTATAGATGCAAATGTAAGAATATTTAAATTACATGTGGAATCACTGAAATTAAACAATTCACATTCCATAGTTTATACATGTACATATATTTCATTCTTACCAGAACAATGGAATCACTGCACAGAAGCAACAAAATTGGTTTTGTTTCAGTTCTTGCTATGCATAGATTCTACTAGTATTCTCTACTTTTGCCTTACTTAAGTAAGGTCTGAAAGGAAAAGGAACTACGAGTGGCCTTATTTTTCCCTTTCTTCCTTTGTAATTGTTTTTGTGGGAAGCAGTTGGCAAATGGAAGGAAGTACCATGAGTAAGAAGGGATATGATAGTTTTCCTTGGTCACTAGTATTTCTTAGAGTGCCACTGCCTTCCTTCTGAATTCTAAGTAAGGTGTTTTTTTAGTGGAAAGCAAGGCATCTTGGTTACGGGAATTCCCATGCTTGTTAAGTTGTAGATGTAATTCGTTTAGTTGCTAAATTCCTGTGCTTTGTGGGTCCAACAGATTTCTGTACTCCTGGGGCATCATGAATGCTATATGTGAGTAGAATGGCAAGGAACAGCAGATGCTCACAAATGTATTTATCTCCTTTGCTCACTCACATGCTCCATTGTTGTTGTGGAATTCATACCCAAAACACAAAGAGATATGATAATAATAATAAGGCCTCATATCATATACCATTATATTAAAAAATCTATTGGGGTACCCGGGCGGCTCAATCACTTAAGCGTCCAATTTCGGCTTAGGTCATGATCTCACAGTTGGTGAGTTCAAACCCCGCATTGGGCTCGGCTAACAGCTCAGAGCCTGGAGTCTGCTTTGGATTCTGTGTCTCCCTCTCTCATTCTGCCCCTCCCCCACTTGTGCTCTCTCTGTCTGTCAAAAATAGATAAAAATATTTTTTAATTTTTTTTAATGTTTATTTATTTTTGACAGAGAGAGAAACAGAGCATGAGCGGGGGGGGGGGGGGGGGGGGTGGGGCAGAGAGAGAGGGAAACACAGAATCTGAAGCAGGCACCAGGCTCTGAGCTGTCAGCACAGAGCCTGACACCGGGCTCGAACTCACAGATTGCGAGATCATGACCTGAGCCGAAGTCAGATGCTCAACTGACTGAGCCACCCAGGTGTCCCTAAATAAAAATATTTTTAAAAAATTAAAAAAAAAATCTCCTTGCTCTGCTGGTCAAATTTCTAGTGTAATAGTTATTAAAATCTGAGATGTTTTTATATATAAACAAAATATACGTGTGTATACAAATATAAATATACACATATGTAACAAATATACACATTTACATACACACATATCATAAAAATTTGCTTTCCAAAAGATATAATTGCTCAAATGATTTCTTGGTACTTACTTTATTTGTACTAAAAAATTTGTATTTTTCTCTGTGCTAGTTGTATATTATTCTAGATATCCTCTAAATCTTTTCCAAATTCTTTGCTATTACAATCAGGATCACAATGAGTTATGATGTTTTATCTTGCCAATTTTCAGATCATCTCTCCGTAGAAAATTTACAGAAGTGAGGTTGTTGGATCAAAAAGCATATGCAGGGGTGTCTGGATGGCCCAGTTCGTTAAATATCTGACTCTTGATTTTGGCTCAGGTCATGATCTTCCCATAGTGAGACCAAGCCCCACACTGGGCTCTGTGCTGAGCAGGGATCCTGCTTAAGATTCTCTCCTCCCCGTCTTGCATAAATGCATATGCACTCTATTTCTCTCTCTCAAAAGTAAAAATAAAATAAAATGAACAGCATATGCAATTTTGAATTTTAATTCACCAATATATATTTTCCACTTCTTGTCTTCCCGATATTAAACTAGGCACATATTTTAATGGATATTTTCATCTTAACTTTCAATGAGATTGTACCAATTTGTACTCCCTCAAGATTATGTGTGAAATTCTGTTTGCTCTTGTCCTTATTAGCAGTGTGTTTTTAAGCATATTAATCTTTTATAAGTGGATAACTGCAAAATGTTTTGATTTCCAGTTTTTGACTCTGGGTGTGATTGAGCATATTTTTATGTTTATTTGTTATTTCTCTCTTTTTGTTTCAAGGGATTGCCTACACACATCCCTTGGCCATTTTTCTTTTGACTTAACTGTCTTTAAACAGTAAGAAAACTTTCTGTTCAGCAGAAAATTTGCATATTTAATCTCTAGTTGTCACTTTTGCATTGTTTGGGGCATTTTTGAAGATTCTAAGATTTTGGTTATAAACCATCTTTTTATTTTATGGCTTCTGAATGTTTTGCCACGGTAAAATGAATATCATCTTTCCTCCTTTCCTTCCTAGTAATTATCCTTAATTTCCATCTCACCAAGATTGCAAACAAATTCACGTTTCATGTCTTCCAGGTTTATCTTTCATATGTAAATTTTTATTCTAGTTAAAAATGATTAAACATCTTTAAAATCAAAGTATTCACTCCTTTTGAGAAGACGGTGCATTGAAATTAAAATATGTGAAAGGCACAGATTTGGGTCTGGCTGAAGGTAAAATTCTGGGTTCTTATGAAAACAACTTATTTTCATTTGTAGGTTAAATTCCTGCAGATTCACACATGCGCGTGCACACACACGCAGTCCCATACTTACGTAGATATTGCCCTGAACCTACTGGAGGTTCTTTTACCAAAAGTTGACTCATGCCTTGGTGGTACCATTTCAACACCATTTAAAATCTTCCTATTAGTTGCTTGAGATTTGACACACATAATGAAATGAAGAAAATTTATATTAATTGGTGCTACCAACATGTTTTCTTGAAGATATTTGGCCTGTCTCAGTATCAAAATAGCCCTAAATACATTATTTGATAATTAATGACATTATAACATAGGGTGGGTGGTGAAATATTGAGTTGTCATTTTTACTGAGAACCATGTGAGCAGGACCATGTGAGCCCTCACGTACAGAGATAAATTTCATACCATTTCCATCCAGAGAATATAGTCTGAAAAACTGACACCCATAGTCATGCAAATCACTACAATACAAAGGAGTATATAATTGGTAAATATTTGGGATAAAGCAAATAATTTAGATACATACAGGGGATGTGTCCCTTAAGCAACTTAAAATCATTCCAAAGAATTTGACACTTGTTGTATCATCAAGGCATTGATAGTCATCACAAGACATCTATAGGCTAAGATTAAGGTAGGACACTTTTAGTTAAAGAGAAGAGTAATACTGAAGTTCAGGAGTGAAAAACTTGAGGGAATTCGTGGAGAACAGTGACTCTTTCAGACTAGTGAAATATGTGAATTGGATTTGAGGATAGAATTTAATAAGCCTACAGAGGAAGAGATTTTCCAAGGCCTGAAGATTTGAGACTCTCTTTAAAAGGCATTGATCAAAAGGTATGATCTTTATAGTTTATTGAGCTGCTAAGTGGAACAACCAACACAATGCATTTCAGGCAATAAAACCCAACAGCAGTAAATAGAATGCGTTGAGGAGATGAAGTTTAAAATGGGAGTTCTGAAGAGAGAGAGACCAGTTGTATTGACAAGGCAGCAGATAAAGGACTGAGTTCAAATAGATGTCATGGGAATGGAGAGTAAAATCTGAATTTGAAAGCCAGTACAAATAATGTATTTACATACCTGGTGGATGTTTCATGTGAATTGGTACAAATAAAATTATTTTTACATTTTTAATTTGAATACCTGTACACTTGTCGGCGAAGTTAGGAGTGGCTGGCTTTAGACTGGAGAGTGGATTTGATTTTAAATATGTGGACTTGGAGGTGGAAGACAGGGTACATGTTAGGAGGCAGGGGAGTGTAGGGTTTGATCTCATCACAAAGGAGAGGTTAATTGAAGCTTTAGGAAATCATGGTAATTCATGAGCAAGGCAATGGGAGTTTTTGTTTTTTGTTTTTACTATTTTTTAAGCCTCAATTGAAGTATAGTTGAGATGTATTAGTTTCACATGTAAAACATAGTGATTCGACAATATATACATTAGAAAATGCTCACCAAATTAAGGATAGCTACCATCTGTCACCAAAGTTACTGTAGTATTATCGACTATATACCGTATGTTGTACTTTTTGTTCCTGTGACTTATTTATTTTATAACTGGAAGTTTGTATCACTTAATCTTCTTCACCTGGTTCACCTATCCCCCACCCCTCCCCCCAACCTCCCCTCTGGCAACACCTGTTTGTTCTCTCCATTTACGAGTCTCTTTCTGTTTTTTGTTTGTATTTTAGATTTTATGTATGAGGGAAATGATGTGGTATTTGTTTTTTTCTAACTTATTTCACTGAGCATAATACTCTGTAGGTCCATTTGTGTTGAGGAAAATGTCAAGATTCCATTCTTTTTTTTTGTGGCTGAATATTATACCATTGTATATATATACCACATCTTCTTTATCCATTCATCTGTCCATGGAAATTTAGGTTGATTCCATATCTTCGCTATTGTAAATATATGCTACAAGAAACATAGGGGTGTATGCATCCTTTCAAATTAGTGTTATCATTTTCTTTGGGTGAGTATCCAGGAGTGGAATTGCTGGATTATATGGTAGTTCTATTTTTTTTTTTTGTTTTTGTTTTTTATTTTTTAAAATTTACATCCAAATTAGCATATAGTGAAACAATGATTTCAGGAGTAGATTCCTTAATGTCCCATACCCATTTAGCCCATCCCCCCTCCCACAACCCCTCTAGCAACCCTCAGTTTGTTCTCCATATTTATGAGTCTCTTCTGTTTTGTCCCCCTCCCTGTTTTTATATTATTTTTGTTTCCCTTCCCTTATGTTCATCTGTTTTGTCTCTTAAAGTCCTCATATGTGTGAAGTCATGTGACTTTTGTCTTTCTCTGACTAATTTCAGTTAGCATAATACCCTTCAGTTCCATCCATGTAGTTGCAAATGGCAAGATTTCATTCTTTTTAATTATTTTGAGAAATTTACCTACTCTTGTTTATAATGGCAGCACCAGTTTACATTCTCACGAACAGTGTATAACTGTTCCTGTTCTCCACATCCTCAACAACTCTTGTTATTTCTTATCTTTTTGATAGTAGCCATTCTGACTGGTGTGAGATGATAACTTATTGTGGTTTTGATTCGCATTTCTCTGATAAATAGTGATATTGTTGGTCGTTTCATATGTCTCTGGTCATCTGTGTGTCTTCTTTGGAAAAGTTTCTTTTCAGATTCTCTGCCCATTTTTTAATCAGGTTATTGGTTTTTTGATGTTGCATGATTTCATTGTATATTTTAGATATTAACTCCTCATTGGTTGTGTCACTTGGAAATATCTTCTCCCATTCAGTAGATTACCTTCTCACTTTGTTGATGGTTTCATTTAGTGTGTAGAAGGTCTTTAGTTTGTTGTAGTTCTAATTATTTATTTTCACTTTTGTTTCCCTTGTGTAGGGAGACAGGTTCAGAGCAAAAATTGCTAAAGCTTATGACCAAGAGAGTACTGCCTATGTTTTAAGAATTTTATGGTTTCAGGTCTTATATTTAGGTCTTTACTCCATTTTGAGTTCATTTTGTGTATGGCAAAAGAAAGTGGTCCAGTTTTATTCTTTTGAATTTAGCTCTCCAGTTTCCCAACACCATTTATTGAGAAGACTGTCTATTCCCCGTTGTATTCTTGCCTCCTTTTTTAGAGGCTCATTGACCATATAAGCCTGAGTTTCTTGGCTCTTTACTGTGTTCTTTTGATCTTTGTGTCTATTTTTGTGCCAGTAACATACGGTTTTATTCTTAAAGCTTTGTAGTATGGTTTGAAATCTCAGATTGTGGTACCTCTAACTTTTCTTTCTCAAAATTGCTTTTGCTATTCATGGTATGTGGTGGTATTTTTCCATAAAAATTTTAAGATTATTTTTTCAGGTTCTGTGAAAAGTACTATTAGCATTTTGATAGGGATTGTATTGAATCTGTATAGTGATTTAGGTAATATGGACATTTTAATATTATTCTTTTAATCCATGAAGATGATATATCTTTTCATTTGTGTCATCTTCAATTTCTTTCATCAATGTCTTAGAGTTTTCAGGGTCCAGGTCTTTCACCTCCTTGGTTAAATTTATTCCTAGATATTTTATTATTTTTGATGAAGTTATAGATGGGGCTGCTTTCTTAATTTCTCTTTTTGCTGGTTCCTCTGGCTATGACTCCTGGGCTTTCAGGGAGTGGTCTTGTATAGCAGAGGTTCTGTGGAGCCTATGGGACAATCCCCTTTGGTCATCAAAACCAGATGCTCCAAGGATGTCTGTTATGTGGGCTGCATGTGCCCCCTTGTCGGTATTAGTTGCGATCGCCACTGGTGTCTTGGTGAGTGTGGCTGGTCCTCAACCTGGTTGTCACCAGTGATTGGCCGTGACCATTACAGGGGCACTTGTGGGCAGGGTTTGCCCCCATGCAGCTGGCTGAGAGGCCTGGGTATAGCTACTGCATGTGCACTTGTGGGTGGGATTAGTTGCCAGTGCGGATAAGAGGTCTTGTTTTAACTACTGCAGATAGGCTAGTGGTAGGGCTAGGTCGCCCTTCGCCAGAGCAAGAGTCACTCTGGAGGGCCACCAGTCCTGACTGGGGATGGCTGTCAGGTGGGGCAGTGCAGTATTTGCTCTGGTGGGGGGATGGTGGTCCCAACTAAGGCTGCCCACTGGGTGAGAAGGGATGGGAGCCACTTGAGAGGGGTACCTGCCAAGGCTGCAGTATGGGTGGAGTCATTCTGCAAGGAAATGCTGGGGCCAGGCAAGCAATAATAACAAGGTAGATGGAAGGCATTATAACTGCCTCTTAACAGTGTCTGGTCAGCTAGGTTGAAGGAAGGCAAGAAAAACATGCCTGCTAGTGCTTCTGTTCCTGAAGAAACCTCCCTTCCTCTCTGGCACATGTCCTAAAAGTAGGAATAAATGTCCTTTACATATATTTCAGGCACTTTTTAAGCTGCTGTTTCTGTGTTGGGTCTCAAGGTGAGTAATACAGCCTGTTGTCCTGTTAAGAACAGAGACTCAGTTTTTTATGGTCTCTTGACTCTCCCGAGAATTAAACCTGCCATTTTTAAAGACTTTATGGTGGCTTCTCTACTTGGTGCAGGTCCTCGGGGCCAAGGTTTCCAAGTGTGGGGCTTGATTTCCCTTGTTCCTCCATGCCTGTTTTACTTGTGAGTGTTTTATCCAGCCTTGTGTATTGGGGTTTGATTCCCAACCACGTCTCTTTCCTTCCTACCCCTCTTAGTGTGGCCTTTTTATGTCTTTATCTGTAGAAGATCTGTTCTGTCAGCCTTCAAGCCATTTTCATTCATTACATTCCTACATGTAATGAAACTCATTCACTACATTCATTACGTTGAAACTCATGTAGATCCTCTTACTCCACCATCATCACCTATTCTTAGACTGGTTTGGCGTGGGCTTTTAACACAACCATTAAATTGCTTCCAAATGTCAGAGTAAGAATAGAGGAGAAAGATTTAGGGGAAGAGGTGTGGAAGGGATGTTTAAATAAGCAGGAAGATAATAAGCCCTTCCTCCCTGGAAATTGAAAGGAGAGAAAGTTCTATTTGTACACTGGAGTGGTTTCATTGAAGTGGTGTGAGTAGAAGCCAGATGTCTTGGGGGTTAATAGCCTAGTTTCAAAGTCATATACATAATAAGTGAGGAGTATTTCAAAATCAGCTTCATTGAAGTATAAATGGCATGCAGTAATATGCACCAGTTTTAAGTGTGCATTTCGGTGAGTTTTGATGAATATATACACACCACAATAAAGATATAGAATATTTTCATTATTCCACAAAGTTCTTTTACGATCCCTCTCAATTCATCCCCTGACTTGTTGCCCCAGGCAACTACCGGTCTGTTTTCCTTCATTAGAGATCAGATTTGTCTTTCCTAGAATTTCTTGTAAGTGCAGTCATATAGTACATAATCTTTTGTGTCTGGCCTTTTGCACTCAGCATCATTTTGAGATTCATTCATGTTGTTGTATGTGTCAGTAATCTGTTCTCTTTTTTTTTTGGTGAGTATGTAGACTATGTTTTTGAGCAGTTTTATTAGGGAGGTGATATAAAGACCATAAGAAAGAAATATAAATAAATTTCTTGCTTATTTTTCAGATAGCAAAAATCTGCGAGTGTTTGTAAACAGATAAAAGGACTCAGTAAGGAAGTCAAATAGAGAACACTAAAAAGGAAATGATTTGTTTAAAATATTCCTAGTGGACTATGGGTTATAAAAGTAAAAAGGACATAAGATGTGAGAGTACAAGCAGGGAATTTAGCCTTAGAATTAAAATAAATAAAACAAAAAAACAGGAAGAAAATATTTCTTTAACCACAGTGAAGGAGATAAGGTAAACTAAAAAGGTATTCTAGTTGAAATGAAATTTTCAAGATAAAGAATATGTCAGGAATTAGGGTAGAAGATAGTGGTGAAAATGCACATCAGTTGGTCTAGAGTTTCTTTGTAAGAAAGTAAATCCATTTTCTGAGAGAGATAATAGAGTTGGAGGTGAAAATTTGAGGAAAGGGGGTCTATTTTATTAACATGGCACATGGAATCAGCCCATGACATCTCATATACTCAGCATATTTTTTACTCTAGCAGTATTTGAGAAGAAGAGAGAGAAGAAGAGATTTGAGATTTGAGAAGAAGAGAAATACCCTTCAGTTCCATCCATGTAGTTGCAAATGGCAAGATTTCATTCTTTTTAATTATTTTGAGAAATTAATTCATAATTAATACCATTAATGAAATAATTTAATGGTATTTCATTACCAAATAAATGATCTGGTATTTAGGTATTGATCAATGAGTGGGTCATGAGGTCAAGAAAGTGATGGATTTCATGGTGCAAGGAAACACCGTTTAAAACACTAACTCTGGTTACTATAAAAAATGCTGCAGTAAATATCAAGGTGCCTATATCTTTCCAAATCAGTGTTTTCATGGGGGGGGGGGAGGCAGTAAATACCCAATATTGTAATTACTGTGTCATATGGTATTTCTATTTTTAATTTTTTGAGGAAGCTACATGCTGTTTTCTATAGTGGTTGCACCAATTTACACTTCCACTCACAGTGCATTACGGTTTCCTTTTCTTAACATATCGAAGACACCCAAATGCCCATCAATAGAAGAATGTATAAAGACAAGGTGGGGTGTGTGTGTGTGTGTGTGTGTGTGTATGTACGTATGTGTATATACATTAGTTAGCTATGAAAAGAAGAATGAGAACTTGTCATTTGCAACAACATGGATAGACCTATAGGGTATTCCAAGTGAAATAAGTCAGACAGAGAAAGATGAATACCATATGATTTCACTTAAATGTAGAATCTAAAAAAAAACAAATAAAACAAGTGAACAAACCAACAAAAAGGAAAGAGGCTTTTAAATAAAGAGAACATACTGGTGGTTGCCTGAGGGCAGGTGGGTGGGGGATGGTCCAAATAGGTAAAGGGGATTGAGAAGTATAAACTTCCAGTTGCAAAATAAGCAAGTCATGGAGGTAAAATACAACATGGGGAATATAGTCAATAATATTATAATAACATTGTATGGTGATAGATGGGTATTAAACTTACTGTGGTGAGCTTTCAGGAATATATAGAATTGTTGACTCATTGTGTTGTACACCTGAAATTAATATAACATCGTATGTCCATTATACTTAATAAAATAAATACCACTAAAAAAACCCCCACTAATTCTGGGATCCATATTAAGCGGAAAGAGAAGTTCAGGAAGTTGATGAATGAGAAGAATAAAAGGGGAAATGGAACGAGGGAACAACAGTGGAGAATGTTGGAAACATCCAATCCATTCAGTCTTGGGTGAACCTCATGATCCATGAATTAGGCACCAATGTGTCCTTTCTTTCTGATAGGGTCCTTTGGTGATTGATGCTTTTCCTGGGTGGGACTAGAATTCTCTGAAGGCCCACTTGAACTAAGTAATTGGAATCACATGCACTTCCTCAGAAAAATCCCATGCTGCCTTGCATTCTACTCGTTCCTTTTCTTTAATTTGGAACTCCCAGAATGCCCTATGGTTGTGTGCCTTTTTTTTTTTTTTTCTTTTTCGGTAAATATTTGCTGTTTCTCCTGTAGCACTTGACCCTGATCCAGTAATGAAATCTCCTAGTATAAAAATTTAAAACAGCCGTAAATTCGCTTATTCCTGCCTATATTACCTACATGAAGAGTTGTCAAGATTTAAGCTACATATGAATAATGTGAAGTCGTATTAAATGCAAGTTCTAATTCAGTAAGTCTGGGTTGGGCACAAGAATCTGCATTTCTAGCAACCTACCACAATATGCTGATGTGCTTGAATCACATTATCAGTTCCATAGATCCGGCCTATACCTCTCCATCTTGGCCTTTGCAAGCAGAAAGATGTTAAGGAAGAATGAGTTCAAAGATATGATTAAACTGAATTAAGGCTGAATTAAGACTGAATTAAGAGACTATTAAGGTCTTTGGAGTCGTCAGCATTGCACTCGTAGGAGAAAACACAGATATTAACTAAAACCATATAATAAAATGACACATGAAGTAGAGAGGAAAAACCAGGTAAATGAAGAGGGTAAGAAAAATGTGATAAAAATGAAAACCTGAGTGACAAGTATGTAAAGAAGACCCTATAGATGGTGACCTAGACTTTGAAAGAGGCAACTGTTGAATGCTTGCCTAGGGAAAGAAAATCATAACAAAGAACATAAATGAAAACGATGCTCTGCTTGGGAGCTTCAATCACAAACCCCTAAACAAAGAGGAATTATTACACGTGTGTTGCCAAGGCTACTGTTTTCACAATTTAAAAGAGTTTTGTCACCTATAGATGGGAGAACAAAACAGTTGAGTTTTGGAAGATAAGTTTTGATGCCTATATAAAACAGTAATGAGGTATCTGGGAATCCCCACCTGATTTCTGCTGAGCTCTCTTACCTTGTGCTGTGTAGCTTTCTCAAATGAGAGTCTTTCCCCTTGTCTGTGTATGATTCCAAGATTTCTTTGGCCTGTCATGCTGGGGCTCTGTGCTTCTGAGCACCTTTATCACTGCTGGGAGCTTGCTTATAAATTTTGTGTCCAGCTGTGGTAAAGTGAACGCTGTTAAAAAAGGAATTGAGGGATTTTTTTTCCTTTATATAGGATCAAACTTGGAAAAGGGAACATCAATATAAAATGAACAATACTTAAATAACTTTTTTTTCACTTCCATTTACTTTCGGAGAGATAAGTTAGGATTCTTTTCCACTTATAGTTTCTTTTCATGTTGGATCCTGCAGTGAAGGTATAATAACTTTGCATATGGAAGTGGTCAGCAGGGTTTAATTTCAATAGGACTCAGAGGTGGGTTAAGATAGAGGGAGTGGTTTAAAGAACCCTTCCCCTGCTCTTTCAGATACACTAGAAACTACTGGAAAGTGGTGTATGTGCAGAAGTCATTTTAGCTAAACTAAACACACTGAATGTGTTAGTATTACAGGTAAAGATCATTTAATAAATATTAACAAGACCACATTTGTATAAGTCTGACAAATCTTTATTCATTTGAGATCAATGTGAAAAGTTGATATCACTGTCTTAATTTGGGTTCCCTCAGAGTTAGACCTATGACCAGGATTTACGGTTAAGTAGTTTTTTGGGGTGTTGAATCCAAATACTTTAGAAAGAAATGTTCGTGCTGGTAGTTGGACATCAGGCTACTGCATAATTAACTAGTAAGTGTGAAAAGTTCTGGATTGAGCGTTGCCAGTGTCTGCTGCATACTGTAGTATTGAATTCCAGTTTGTATGTGTCATCTTTTCCTACAGAGATGTGCTATTCAATCAGAACTATTTTGAATATAAAAACTAAAGAGAGGATATTATTACAGTATGAAATCAGAAATTTAGAGATTAAAGTATGACAAACAGCTTTCAGAACATAATTTTAGCTGTGATTATAAATATACACCCATTGTTAATGCAATTAGATATCTATCAGACCTCTTTTCTTAAGAATAAAACGGTGAGAGAAAACACGGTGTGTTTTCAGGGATCAGATTTTCTAGTGTGTGTGTGTGTGTGTGTGTGTGTGTGTATTTGTTTTTGACAACAACAGATGACATAGAGGGGCACCTGGGTGGCTCAGTCGGTTAAGCGTCGGACTTCAGATCAGGTCATGATCTCATCCTTGGTGAGTTCGAGCTCTGAGCTGTCAGCACAGAGCTTGGAACCTGCTTTGGATTCTGTGTCTCCCTCTCTCTCTGCCCCTCCCCTGCTCACTCTGTCTCTGTCTCTCAAAGATAAATAAACATTAAAATTTTTTAAATTAAAAATATAATAGATGACACGGAAATAGATACTCATTCCTGTTTGGTGAGAACAAAGTTTATAGCCAAACTGTGTGAACAGAGGTGTGTGGGCATCTCCAAGAGGGGATCTGCCTGCTGTGCTCTATAGCAGGAGCAGTGCCCAGTAGTTGAGTTGGTGATTTGGTATCTTAAATCTACTGGAACCAGAGTGTCCCAAGCTTCATCTCTGTGTGGGTAGAAATGAGATCACTTTAGTAGGAATAGCTCAACTTCGATTGGATCTTGCCATGACTTCCTGACAATGATCTTCCACATCTTTTTATCCTCCCTGTGGCGTTTTCTTCGGTTTCCAGCTTGTGCATCATGGTGTCTTAACTCTGTCCTAACTTTCCACGAGCCTGCTATCATTTAATTATCCTTTGTAGTCACTGCAAAACTTTGTTTAATAGATGCTGGTTGTCTACCATGCCTTCAGGGCCAGAATGGAAGTAAAACCTTTTGATATGTCTTGAAGTTATGGCAGTATAAAGAGGTAGAGTTGAAGTATAATGGAGAATACATGCATCAACTGAAGATATTTAAATTAAAATATTGTGAACATTCTCCCAAGTAAAATACATACCTGGAATATACTAAGCTGGCAAGTAAGTTATCATGTTTGTGACTATTACTCCAGTGAAGATTAAAAATACAAATTAAAAGAAAAATCTTTTCTGTCATTTTCTCTTTGATGGTTGAAATAACAGTTCTCTCCTCTGAAATCTACCAGTATTGGACTTACTTATATCTTATTGTCTCATGAATATCTGTTTTTCTCATTCTATTGTTGAGAGTCCAATTGACCACCAGTTTATCTTTGAGCCTCAAAATATTTAGGCCACTGCCTAGCATATACTTGTCATGGGCAGGATTTTATTATTTTTTTAAGTGCGTTCATTCATTGTACAACTACTTGTGGGGATATTCTTTGGACCAGGTATCAGGTGCTGGGAATAGGCAGTGTGTAATGGTGGATAAAATAGGCAGTGCCTCAGAGTTCACATGGCTGCATTCTAGTGAAGTTGGCATATGGTAGACAATCAGTCAGTAAAATTGTTGGGATACTTTAGGTTACGTGAAAATATATAGCATCTCCCATAATTTTATAAACAGTAGTCCAGAATTATTAAACTATAGACACTCAACTTGAAATTTTTCATTCACCTGATTTTCTGTTGACACATTCTTGGACATCTATGATTGTTTATCTTGGGCATTTGATTTAAAAAAAAATATTAAAGTATATTTAGTGCTAAGCAAAGTGGCTGGCACATATTCTGATTTCCGTAAAACTATTTATTAATGTTAAATACATTATGTTCTGTTAATGATCAGGAACCCTGCCACATACTTTCCATGCATCTCTGTTTAATTTAACAACAATCTTACAAAATCAGTAGTATTATCCCCAATTTACAGTGAAGATATTTGTGGCCCAGGAAAATTAAATAATGTATCAGTGCTGTACCTTTCAGCAAGTAAGTCTATGTGCAGAAATGAAGATTCGTTTCATTTTAGAGCCTATGTTCTTAAACACTATACACAGTAGCTTATAGTAGCTCAGCTGGCCAGAAACTATGGCATACACATATGAAAATTACCAGCCATTTCTATAACAAACAATCCACATATAGAAAACATGGAGAAAAAAATAAGCACAACATATTAAAATTCTCATTAGTTGTCACATCTGATTTTCATTGGCCCACTTAGATTTAAGATGATCTGTGAAATTTTATTCACATATTTTATACTCAATATTTTTAATTTAAATTGTAGTTAACATACAGTACAATATTGGTTTCAGGGGTAGAATTCAGTGAATTATCACTTAAAAACAACACCCAGTGTTCATCACAACAAATGCCCTCTTTAGTACCCATAATCTATCTAGCCTCTTGCCCACCTACTTTTCTCCATTGACTGGTAGTTTGTTCTCTACCATTAAGAGTCTCTTGTGGTTTGTTTCTCTTTTTCCCCCCTTCCTGTATGTTCATCTGTTTTGTTTCTTACATTGAACATGAGCGAAATCATATGGTATTTGTTTTACTCTGATTGACTTATTTCTTTTAGCATAATACATTCAAGTTCCATCCATGTCATTGCAAATGGTAAGATTTCATTCTTTTTGATGGCTGAGTAATATTCCATCATATATATATATATATATATATATATATATAGTATTATATATATAAAATATTATATATATATTATTCCATTATATATATATATATATATATATATATATATATATATATATATATATATATAATGGAATACACACACACACACACACACCACATCTTCTTTATCCATTCCTCAGTCAGTGCACATTTGGGTTCTCTCCATAGTTTGGTTATTATTGATAATGCTGCTATAAACATTGGGGTGCATCTGCCCCTTCAAATCTATATTTTTGTATCCTTTTGGTAAACGCCTAATAGTACAATTACTGGATCATAGAGTAGTTATATTTTTAGTTTCTTGAGGAACCTCCATACTGTTCTGCAGAGCGGCTGCACCAGTTTACATTCCCACCAACAGTATAAGAGGGTTCCCCTTTCTTCGCATCCTCACCAATACCTGTTATTTCTTGTGTTGTTTAGTTTAGCCATTCTGAGAGGTGTGAGGTGGTATCTCATTGTGGTTTTGATTTGTATTTCCCTGATGATGAGTGATGTTGAGCATCTTTTCATGTGCCCATTAACCATCTGGATGTCTTCTTTGGAAAAGTGTCTATTCATGTCTCTGCCCATTTCTTCACTGAGTTGTTTTTTGGGTGTTGAGTTTGATATGTTCTTTATAGATTTTGGATACTAACCCCTTATCATATATGTCATTTGTAAATATCTTCTCCCATTCTGTAGGCTGCCTTTTAGTTATGTTGATTCCTTCACTCATATTTGCTTTCATTTCCTTTTTTGGTGAACTGAGAACATTTATGATTAAAACCTAAATATTTGCTTATGAAAATTGGAGGAGGGGTGATGAGAAACCAGAGAATTGAAATTAATTATCATGGCTTTTATATTCAAAGCATTAAATGATATTATACTAGAAATTATGGAGTAGTAATGTTATATTCTTAATATATTTCAAAAATGGAAGTAATGGCATATCTAACTGAATTGAGTTTGGAAAAAAGATGATTACATTAGGGAAGACTTGAGGGATAATTACTAAATGATTAAAACAAACCCACACAAAAAAGACTGGTGTTAACTGGTTTATGTAAAATGAACATTGGATATTTAGATGAGCACTATTAGCAAAAAAAGGCTTTAACACTCTCAAGATGTTCATTATCATTTAAAAAAGACTTCTGTGATTCTTATTTTGGTAGTGAAACACAGCATCCTTGTAAATTGCTGAATACTGTAAGTTGCCTAAAACTAAATATAAAATCTCACGTTTTACTTAGAGCTTTATAATTTGCAAAAGCACTTTTACATCCATTCTTTCATTTGTTCTTAACAATGGCCATGAAAGCGAGGTGGTTGTTCTTTCCATTTTATAGATGAAGAAGTTGAGGCTCAGAGCAGTAAGTGGCTTGCCCAAGTTCACAAAGTTAATCCATTCTCCTGCCCAGTATGCAAGCCCAGTTCAATTCCAGCTTCACAAAAGTTCAAACTGAAGCTGACTGTCCCCCTCCTTACTGTCATTGTCCTTATGGAGCTATATGAAGAAATGACATTTACCCTTGAATGCCCTTAATTTGAACATATTTAATCTCAGAACTTATTGTATTTTCATGATTACTTTAGTAATTGGTTACAAATTCAGTTCATTCACTAGGCTGTCATCCCAGACTTTTTTTCTTTTATTAATTTGAGGCTGGCTGGTGATGACTATGTGGTAAAGATTATGGTCAGCAAGTTGGGTGTGGTTAATGAAATCTTCTGTATAAAACATTTTGAAAAAGATAGTAACAAACCATGGCATCTCTGTGTATTTATTGAGGGAATTCACTTTGGCTCCTTGGCCATGGAGACATGTCTTTATGAATACCTTAGAGGCTTTGATGAGTAAAGAAGACAAAGCTTAAATTGAACCAATCACACAAAGGTGATTTAATTTATATTTAAATTCAGATTCTTAAAAATCTTTGTTTTGCACTAGCTTTTGGTGAGTATACTGTGTAATTTAGTTACTGTCATGCAGACTATGTGCCATTAAGATGTCTATATTAACAAGTTCAAAAGAACAACTGAGTTGTCTTTTTTATTAAAAAGATCAAAAACACACAGCTACAAAGAAATCTATTTTCTCCTAACCCCTGAAGTGATTATAAATCTCTCTAAAATAAAGCAAAATAAAACCATCATTTTCTTTTTTTTTTTTTAACATTTATTTATTTTTGAGACAGAGAGAGACAGAGCATAAACGGGGGAGGGGCAGAGAGAGAGGGAGACACAGAATCTGAAGCAGGCCCCAGGCTCTGAGCCATCAGCCCAGAGCCCGACGCGGGGCTCCCAACTCACGGACCGCGAGATCGTGACCTGAGTTGAAGTCGGACGTTTAACCGACTGAGCCACCCAGGCGCCCCTAAACCATCATTTTCAAAATTGCCTCTGTGAATTTGAAAATCTGTAAAGATTTTCAGTCTTAACATTCAAAGCAATGCTTCATCCAGAATGCCATACTTATGAATTAAATGTTATGATGTCTGGGATTTGCTTCAAAGTAAATGAGGTTGAGGGTGAAGAACTGCTTAGGGGTATATAGATGTAATATGATTGACCATTGATTCATAACTCTTGAAGGTTGGCAATGAATATATGAAGTTCATGATCATACTTTTTCTACTTCTATTAAAAAAAGTAAAAAATAAGAAAAAATCTTGTCATTTTGATATTCCATATTTTAATTTAGTGCATATACATAAATTCTGTATTCATATGTATGGCTCTACGTGTGTGTGTGGGTATGTATGCATGTGTATATTTGTGTGTATATGTCTATATTCTTACACATATGCACATGTCACTTCTACCTAGAGAACATGGTGAATAAATGTTTAGGTTCTGATTGCATGTGAATAAATGTTGAGGTTCTGATTACATGCTATTGATGCAGTTGTCTGGAAGAAATTAAGCTACCCCAGGGAGAGGTGAAGGAGCATTTATTTTTCTTCTCTTTAGAGATTACTTTGTTTATGTGAGAATCAGTGCTTTCCTAAGGGAAAATAGAAAATAATGCATTTTCCTGATAATGTCTACATGAAATATAAATCATCTGTACTTAACATGATGGAAAAATATTTAAAATTACTCTGAAGTAGAAATATAAACAAAGATTAAAAATATCTGAGACATTGCTAGAAGAACATTGAAAGAGGAGATCTGTGGTGAGCATGTTTCTGATGCACCTCTTTAGAAAATTTGTACCAAGTTTATAGGAAATTGACAAAGAATAGCATTTTTTCATATCATTCCAAGATATATGAAACAGAACAAAAAGAATCTGTTTCAGCTAAAACAGTTACAGTAAGTACCAGCTCATTACCATATACTTGGACTGAGTTATGTCAATTGATTTGCTTTGCTTGTAGCTTAAGTTTTGAGAATTTTCATTTGAAATGTCCAGCAAAGGAGGATTTACTAAATTGTGATACATTTATGCTACAAAAATAATTCTCTGTAGTGAGTCAAAAAGATGAGGGAAACTATTTTGTGCTTGTATCTGGCAAAGAATAATTCTACCATGCAGGGTTAAATAGGCAAGGAAGATTTTATTCGGTACTGTTGCAGTGGAGGTCAAGATTATTGCAATAGGAGAAGGAGACTGACCTCAACTCCACTACAACAAAGATGAGATAGTTTTGAAGCACTGGAGTGAACTAGTAGAAATAGACTGGAGAACATCATTGCGGGGCGGGGGGGGGGGGGGGGGGGGGAGGGGAGGGGATGACCAGGGATTTTGGTCATTCTGATGAGGCTGTCTATGTTTGCTAATTGGCGCTTATCTAAGTTAGATTCCTACCATACCATGGAGACTTGGAGACAGAGGCACTGTTTTTCTTGATATTTACATTTCAAAACGATGGCCCCCAAACCTTGGGAAAGACTATCCTGAGTTGTAAAACTGGCCAGAGGTGGGAGAAGATTGACATCTGAAAGGGGACATGCTGTTAAGAAAAGTGAGGCCAGGGGCCAGTATCAGGAAGAAACTTGTCCAAAGTTTAGCCACGCTGAGAATAGTAGCTTTCTTGGTTATAGGGAATAACCTCCATTTTTTATGGAGGAACCTATGCGTGAGTGATAGCACATAAACAAAGCTATATGCATTTAAATTTTCTTCCTTACACACTTTTTTGTTTTCTTACTTTTCCAAAATAGACTTGCTAATTTTAAAGAAGAAAATATTTTAAAATGTCAATCTCTTCCTTTTCTTGATGGAACTTTTTACAGTCCTTTATTCCTGCTCCATTTTATTCCGTCTCTGAAAATGCCTGTAAACAATTGTACGTGAATATAATAATTGAATGAACATATATTCATATGTGATATATACACTACATGGTGTATTTTTTATATATATATATATATATATATATATATATATATATATATATATATATATATATATATAAGTAGTCAGTTAATAAATACTGTTTTTCAATGAATTGAATTTTATGTCTGCATAAAATGGGAAAAAATAACTTACCATGGAAGTTTATCTGAACTTCCTTGTGGTCTGGATGCTATCACCATCTTTTTTTAGGCTCTGGGGGTAGAGCTTCCCACAGCTGCTGCTTAACTGCTTCAGTTAGACCAAGGCCAAGATCACTTACCAGCGGCATTGGGTCACTGCTAATTGTCTTCACTGCTACTTAAGCAGCAGTCCAAAGAAGGGTCTCCCCTTCTGGGAGTTACAGTTGCACCCACAGTGAGCCTGAGATAAAAGCCAGTCCTCCATTTGGAGCATGCACATGTGTGTGAGAAGGGTTTTGTGCTGTTGTAAGAATTTCATTTTTGTACCCATGAAGGGTCACAGGTAAGCCATTTAATTCATCCTCCATGGCTACTACACAAATAAAAAATTCTGCCTGCCCTAGTTATTAAATATTTTAAATATCACTTTTTTAGGGGTACCTGAGTGGCTCAATTAAGCACCTGACTCTTGGTTTGGGCCCAGGTCATGATCTCACGGTTTGTGGGTTCAAGCCCCGTGCTGGGCTCTGTGCTGACGGCACAGAGCCTGGTTGGGATTCTGTCTCCCTCTCTCTCTTCCCTTCCCCTGCTCACTCTCTTTCTCTCTCTCTGTCTCTCTCTGTCTCTCTCTCAAAAATAAATAAACATTAAAAAAAATCACTTCTTTAGAGTGGTGATTTTTTACTATTTGAGTATTTCCATACTTGGTTGAGAATTGCTGGGACCAGGCATAGTTCTACGTAGTGTTATACACCATGCCCTCATTGCATTGTTACAGCAATGCTGGGCCCTGGGTTTAACTATGTAGACCACTATCAGAGTTTTCTCAAAGTCCATGGCTAGGATACGGCCAGGGCAAGATCAGGGGCCCTCTGGTTTCATATACACTATACTGCACACCAGGGTTTAGGCCACATTGTGCTTGTCACCACCTGCAGCCAGCATGTGAGTGGATAGCTTCACAAATTTCACCATACATAGGAGTTCCTTTGGTACATTTTCTTAGGATTTAAAACTTTCAGCTCTAGTAATCACAGAAGCAGGGGAAGAGGCCATCATTCTAGTCTAATTACAGTTATTCAGTAATTAAAATATATGTTAGGACAGGCAATCTTATTTTTTCAGACTTAAAAAAAAATTTTTTTAATGTTTATTTTTTGAGAGTGAGAGAGAGCATGAGCAGATGAGGGGCAGAGAGAGAGGGAGACACAGAATCTGAAGCAGGATCCAGGCTCTGAGCTGTCAGCACGTAGCCCGACATAGGGGTTGAACTCACGAACTGCAAGATCATGACCTGAGCTGAAGTCGGACATCCAAACGAATGAGCCACCCAGATGCCCCTAAACTTTGTAAAGTGTTTTGTTTTGTTTTATTATTATTATTATTATTATTATTATTATTATTATTATTTAGTGTTTTATTTATTTTTGAGCGAGCGAGAGAGAGAGAGACAGCAAGCGAGCATGAGCCATGGAGGGGCAAGGAGAGTGGGAGACATAGAATCTGAAGCAGGCTCCAGGCTCTGAGCTGTTAGCACAGAGCCCATTAGGGAGCTGGAACCCAGGAACCATGAGATCATGACCTGAGCCGAAGTTGGATGCTTAACCAACTGAGCCACTCAGGTGCCCCAACAGGAAATTTTATTAAGTACTCTTAAGAAATGAAGGTCCAAAAGTGTTTGTAACATATATAAATTTATAATTAGATGGTTTAGGTACTGGGTATTTACCCAAAGACTATGAGAAGACTAATTCAAAGCGATACATGCACCCCCATGTTTATAGCAGCATTAATTACAACAGCTATGGTATGGAAGCAGCCCAAGTGTTCATCAACTGCAGAATGGATAAAAAAGATGTGGTGTATATATACAGAATGGAATATTATTCAGCTATTAAAAAAGACAACAAGAACATGGATGGCATTAGAGAGGAATGCGCAAAATAAGAGAAAGACAAGTATTTTATGATGTCACTAATATGTGGAATTTAAGAAACAAAACAAGCAAAGGGAGACAAGAGAGAGAGAGAAACCAAGGCATAGACTCTTAACTATAGAGAACAAACTGATGCTTACCAGAGGGGAGGGAGATGAAGAGATGGGTTAAATAGGCAGTGGGGATTAAAGCGTGCACTTGTTGTGATGAGCCCTTGGTCATGTATGAACCATTTAACTACTATACTATACACCTGAAAGTAATATAACACTGTATGTTAACTGGAATTAAAATCAAAACCTAAAAAAATAGATGGCTTATAAAAATACAGCAGCTATGACCATAGTGTACCCACAAGGTCTTGAAACAAATCTCCTAGACCCAAAACTTCAGAAAACAAGTATCACACTGCAGTAAAAATGCTGGCAAGAAGCTAGAATAATAATGCCTGATCTAGACTTCAGAGCACTCTCATCTGATTTCCCCAACTATCCTGAAGTGGTGACATCAGCCTCTTCATGATGGTAGGTGACGAACATGAGGCTCAGATATAGGAGTTTACCTCCCAGAAGTCAGAGTTTGCTGTTCTGGACCTTGAAATGTGTTTATCTGATGTAGGGCTCACTTCATTGTGCTGATTCCAGGGGCACAGCTATTCTTAAAAAAGCGTTTCTAAAGTTGGTGAATTTTTAATGAAATTTCCTCCAAACAAAGATTTGGGCCTGCGTCCTTCCTCTCTCCTTTGAGACTGTAAGCTCTATGAGGGCAGGGACTCCACGACCTGCTTGTTTCTTCTACAACACCTTACACAGTGTCTCCTTTTGAGAGGGTAAGAGTCAAATAAATGTGTGCTGAATGGCAATGTAGTGTGAAGGTATTAGGGGTTGTGTTTATTGGCTAGGACTGGAGTAACAAAGTACCACAACCTGGGTGGTTAAAAACAGAAATTGTTTCATGTTTCTAGAGACTGGAAGTCTGAGATCAGGATATCCACGGGTTTGCCTCCTTCTGAGGGCTCTGAGGGAACCTCTGTTCCGTGCCTCTTACCTACTTCTGGTGTTTTGCTGGTAACTTTTGGCATTCCTTCTCTTGTAGAAACATTGCCCAAATTTCGTCTTCACACTGTATTCTCCCTGTGTGTGTGTGTGTCTGTATTAAAAATGTCCCTTTTTACAAGGACACCAGTTATGTGAAATCAGTCTATCTTAATCATGTGTGTGTGTGTGTGTGTGTGTGTGTGTGTGTGTGTGTGTGTGTACGTGTGTGTGTGTGTGTACTTTGTGATGGCTTGACATCTTGGGGCATTGCCAGTCCTGGAGAATTCCCTCACATGGCTAGCTAATTTCTGGAGAGAGTAAATAACTTGCTTGTAAGCACAACTATGATATGCAAATCAGCCAATCCAGAGCCCATACTCTGAGCCACTTGCTCTATCTGGCTTTTATATTCCAGGAGGAATATTTCTCTGTCCTAATCATTCCTGGGGCAGGTATCAGACAACTAGGAGCAGCCCTCTACACCCTCGAGCTTACAAAAATATTCAAACTAGCCAGTTCTAAATCTGGTCAGCCTCTTTCCTTGCCTTACCAATTCTTTCCCATGAAAACCACAATAAAGACTTTATCCATGCTTTTCCATCACTCTGTCTACCTCTTGCCTGACCGTTCTCCATGTGGTTCTGCATGGTATATCTCTTATTTCTGGGGAACTGTGAGTAAAAACCTCTTTCTTGGTAGCAATAATATCCTGATCTGTCAGCCTCACCATGCCTGATTGAGATAGATCCCAGCTACATTAATACAGAGGACTGCTGTATTCCCAGATGACATCATCTTGACTAATCACCTCTGCAATGACCCAGTTCTCAATAAGGTCACATTCTGTGGTACTGGAAGTTAGGACTTTAACTAATGGACTTTTGTGGGAAGTAATTCACCTCACAACAGACCTGGACTTGTTTGTGCACTTTTTGTGTTACAAACATCTGAAAACTTCATAACACGTAGCATTGTATGGTATATAATATAAAGGCATATGTATAGGGTGTGTATTGGGGAGAATGATAGGTTTGGAAAGAAGGAACAGAAAATAACCTAAGCGTGTCACAGAGCTGAAGAAGTGATTAAAGCAAGCTTTTACATGGATGATGAAGGATTTCTAATATTACCATTTGCAGTATTTGACAAATTGTCTGTACCTCTCTAATTTCATAATCTCTAATTAGCAGAGAGTGGGGTATACTCACTTAGAGAATATTGCAACAGATTTCTAACTGGTCTCTCTTACTCTTTCACATGCTTTGTCCTTTGAGGTTTTTCTTTTATTACCTTTAGGTTAATCTCCAAAAGTTAAGGTAATGCTAGCTCTTCCTGTAGATATATAGCGAAATCTAAGTGGTTTAACACAGTAGAAGTTTCATTCTTATTTATGAAAACCCAAGACAGATGCTTCTACTCGGCAGGTACTTTTCTTCCCAGTGGTGATTTTGTGACTCACCCATCTTTAATGTATGACTTCCAAATGGCCATAGAAACCAAAGGAGAATGAAGAATCCTACGCATGGGAGGCTTTCATGGGCCAGGCCTGGAGTTGCCATAGATCACTTCCAATCATTTTTCATTGACTATCTCTTAGTCACATGGCCATATCTAACTGCAAGGGTGACGGGAGTGTCACCCACTTGTTGACTTAAAGGAAGAAAGGATGGGTTGGTGAGCTGCAAGCAGTGTCTACTGCCTAAGAGCCAACTTTTTCCATGATACTCTCCAATCTGCTTTCCGAATTCATACTGCACAAGTTTTATTATGAACTTGGTGTAAACCAAAATGGGATATTTGTTTATTCTCTACGTATTTACTTTGCGTTTTTACATCTGGGTCAATGCTCAAAATTTCCTCTAAAACCCCTACTTCTTCGCTTCTAGGTTTTCATGAACAATATTGCTTATCTTTAACAAGAAATGTCCCCTATACCTTCCATGACTTAAAATGAAAAGGGCTGTCCCTCTTCTGGATTTCCAAGGCAAGTTATCTGTGAAGGAAGTGTTGTTGGACAAGACAGTCATAAAAATCTCCAACATACATTATAAATGGAATGAATGTTTATATTTATGAAACTATCAAAAATTTTTATTAAAAATGTTATTAAATTGTGAAATTTGGTAAATAAAAATATGTTCTTTAATATTAGAAAAATTATTTTGACAAGAATGAGATCATTCTACTTACAGTTCATTTCTACTTAAATATCTAAACTGTTTTATTTATTATTTTTCTTTTCAAATTTTTATTTATTTATTTATTTTTTAATTTTTTTTTATTTTTTTATTTTTGAGACAGAGAGAGAGACAGAGCATGAACGGGGGAGGGTCAGAGAGAGAGGGAGACACAGAATCTGAAGCAGGCTCCAGGCTCTGAGCTGTCAGCACAGAGCCCGACGCGGGGCTCGAACCCACAGATGGTGAGATCATGACCTGAGCCGAAGTCGGACACTTAACCGACGAGCCACCCAGGCGCCCCTCAAATTTTTATTTAAATTCTAGTTAACATGCAGTGCGATATTGGTTTCAGGAGTAGAGTTCAGTGATTTATCACTTACATACAACACTTAGTGTTGATCACAAGTTGCTTCCTTAATGCCCATTTAGTTTATCCCCCGCCCACATCCCTCTATCAACCCTTAGTTCTTTATAGTTAAGAGTCTCTTATGATTTGCCTTCATCTCTGTTTGTATCTTACTTTATTTTCCATCCCTTCTCCTATGTTCACATGTATGTTTCTTAAATTCCACACACGGGTGAAGTCATTTGGGGTTTGCCTTTCTCTGATGTGTTGACCATAGCATAATACGCTCTAGTTCCATCCACATCATTGCAAATAGCAAGATTTCATTCTTTTTAGTGGCTGAGTAATATTCCATTGTATATATCTACCACATCTTTATCTTTGTCTAAACTCTTTTAGTGGAAATTATCTAAACTTTAAGGACTAGAGGGGATAATTGAGTCATAGGGGATAAAGGGAGAAAAAGGCATCAGTTAGAAGGAATATATTTTGCCTGAAACTTAGCACAGCATTATAGGAACAGAACTGGCAAGCAGTTCCTGAGCACTGCCCAAGACAAAGTTGCTCTTGGACCCGTAGAGCTGTCCAGTTTTTACCCATGTGTGATGGATTTGTTCCTAATAATGGAAAAAATTGACTCAGTAAACTGGTTCCTCTAATTCCATGATAAACAAGTAAACTTTTCTTCATAAATAGGCTTCTCATAAACATCTGCCTAAGAAGAGAAGAATACACAGGCCACAAAGATATAAGCATTTAACATTTGGGACTTTAATCATTCTCTTATGATTTCACTTAACCTTCCTGAGACTTCTCATCTCTGGTGTGCTGGTGAGACTGTGTTTCCTAATGAGCACCCCAATCTCCTCCATTGAAAATTTATCCTCTGAAGCTTCTTGGACTTACAGTGACCTAATGAACACTATGTGTCCAACATCAATCACCTGAGGCTTTCTTACGACATTCATCACTCTCTACTTTGTGTTATAGTTCAATAGGTTTAGTAAAATTAACTTGTCATATTAATTTTGAATACTGGATCTGGCTAGGACTGAATCACCATGATACCTACAGTGCCTACACAGTGCTTTGTTAGTGATAAGGCATAAATTAATATTTTTAAAAATTAGGAACCCACACAGATTAGCAACTCAATCACCCTTTGCTTTACAGTAATAAACTGTATCCTCTGGCCCAAATATGGCCTGTGGCTTGTGTTTGTGTACTCCTGATGAGCTAAGGATGGTTTTAACATTTTTTTAAAGTTTATGAGTACAACAAACAAATAGAAACAAAAAAAGAGAAGAATATGAAACAGAAACTGTTTGTGGCCCACAAAGCCTACAATATTTACTATCTAGCCTTTTATAGAAAATATTTTTTTTGGTGCCTGGATGGCTCCGTTGGTTAAGCATCCAACTGGCTCAGGTCATGATCTCCCAGTTCATGAATTCAAGTCTACATCAGTCTCTTTGCTGTCAGCACAGAGCCTGCTTCGCATCTTCTGTCCGCCCCCGCCTTCTCTGCCCCCCCTCCACTCTTGCTCTCTCTCTTTCTCTCAAAAATAAACATTAAAAATTAAGAATAAAAGAAAATATTTCTCAACTCCTGTCTCTGATTACCAAGCCAAACTATGGCAGTATTATAATTTACCAATTATATTGTTATGTGACTAGGTTCCCATAATTATATGTATTCCTTGGGAAATGTCCTTTCCATGTGAAAGAAACTTTCTGAAAAGAATGTGAGCTATAAACTTCCACAGATTAACCTGCGTTTTATTTATCAGAAAAGAAAGATTTTAGTTAGTCATTTACTCACTACCTCCAAATAAATGCACTCTGATCATTATGTTTAAACAGTCTTTCATTGGTTCCAAATTAACTCATTTTATGTTATTTTCACTTTAGTATTGTAATTAATTTGTACGTGCATCTCAGTCCAGTATCTTACAGTTAAGATTACTTAGTGATTTCTTCTCAGAAAGGCTATAAATAAGAGAAGAAATGAATGCTGTTAGTTTTATAGTTTCATACTGAATATACCTATACTTCTAGCTTTGCTCTAATTTTACTTTTCTAATTATAAAAAGAAAACAAGCATTATGCGTTACTTAACCCTAAGATATACTTTCATTTGCCTTTACTTTTTCTTACCTAAATCATGTTTATATTGACATTAGAAATGGCCTTTTTGACTTATTTAAAATAGTCACTTGAAAGAGAAGCATATTAAGGCTGATTTGTTTAATGATGTGGCAGTAAAGCCTGACATTTTAGAGACTTATTAGTTCCAAGAAAAGAAACTCTCTTAAGTGAAACATCACTAATGTGTTTCCAAAAGGTCAACAATTTATTACCTTATAACAGGTGGATCAGAGCCACTTGATCTGGGCTAATCAATTTCTTTTTTCCTTCAGTCTTCTTGATTTAAAAATTGTTACAGGAAGACATATGCATATGGAAATGTAGCAAGTTGGCATGAAAAGGTGGAAGCATAGAAGCTTTGTTGTTGTTCTTTTTTTGTGGAACAGGGATTGAGAGATGGTTAGAGCAAAGACCAAGCTGTGGTGAGCAGGTGGCATAATGCTGTATTTGGTGGTCCACTATTGTCTTCTACCCATCTTGTCTTCTTCCTCTGTCTTTGGCAGTCCACTGGGAATAATTGAACAAGAGATTGTCAGGTCATTTTTGTATTTGCAATAGAAAATAGAAGTTCTCAGGGTGTCTAGGTGGCTCAGACTGTTGAGCATCTGACTCTTGATTTCGGCTCAGGTCGTGATCTTATGGTTCATGCGACTGAGCCCTGTGTGCTGACAGCGTGGAGCCTGGTTGGAATTCTCTCTCCCTCTTCTCTCTCTGCCCCTCCCCTTCTCACGTTCGTTCATTCTCTCTCTCTCTCTCTCTCTCAAAATAAGTAAACATTTTTAAAAAGAGAAAACTAGTTTTCGGAGGAGAAAACTACATATTGTATTGATGCTAAGATACTTCTTCTCTTTTGCCACAACATCTTAGAGAATCACTGCTTGTGCAGCTGTAATCACTTCGTATCTAAAAGAGTATTTGCAGGGCAGAGAAAATTGAAGAATTATGAATGGAATACATTGCTTAGGTATGTGTTGCCAGGGCCAGGAGTCGTTTGTTTGAATTAAAAATAATCAAACTAGATTTAGAAAGGAAACAGGGGATGAAGGAGTTTGCTGAGAGTATACTGAGTCATCTTATGTACTCTCCTACAAAAAATTAGTAATGTCCCTGATATGGTTTGGAATGGTGGTGGGGTGGGTCCAAAGCTGATGGCCAAGAAAGAATTCTTGAGACATCTTTGGTGCAAAAAGGTGATTTTATTAAAGCATGGGGGCAGGACCTGTGGGCAGAAAGAGCTGCCCGGGGATTGTGAGGAATGATTGATTATATACCCAGGAGGTGGGGTGGAAAGAAAAAAGGGAGGTTCCCAAAAGGGCTTTCATAATCTAAAGAGGACTCCTAAAATACTGGAGGCCTAGCCATTGTCAAGCTAAGGTTATTTTTTCATTCTAGCAAAGTATTAACATGAAGACATTAAGGAGTTCCTGGAGAAATGTTATACTCACGATTTGCCTCAAGTATTTGTCAGTGGGATGAAGGTTATAAAGAATTTTAATTTTATTTACCATTTCCTTTTTTGCCTTTGTTCACTACATCATTATAGAGTGAAGGGTGGTGTTAGGGCTCCAGAAAACTGTGTCTATGGATTTCTGGAGGTGAGGCTATTGATAAGATTGTCCTTTTCTTATAATTTACTAAGACCTTTGTAAACTGATGGAGACTCATATCCTGCATGGCTATGATCTCTACCAGTTAACTAGTTTTTGCACTTCCCTTTGTTCTTGGGCAGCCACAAGTGCCTGAGGAATGTCACAGGTATCCCACCTGGGGTGGGGGGTGTTAGCTTGTGCTTGGCCCTCAGCTTGTCTTTGGCTCCCTCATCGTCCCTGTAAGAGTGCGTCCAAGAAATAGGTGGCACTCAGGGACCACTGGACCACTTCTCGCCCACTTCCATTCTCTGTGCCACTCTTGAACATTACTCTCTTTTTCTTACCCTCTCTCCTGGTCTTTCATGCTGCTGCTTTCTGTTTCAAGGCAGCCTTCTCCTTTGTCTATAGATTTGATTTCTTAGTATCAAATCCAGGGAGAGTATATCCAGTGACTCCTTTTACTCTGTATCTCCTCCTAGTTCAGCTACCCAAGCGAAGCTCTAAGTCTACTCTGAATCTACATTGCAGATGCTAACATGCAAGAATCAGATTGAGTAGGGAAAGGGTTAACAGTAGGCAGGAAGCCGTGGCTCCAGCCTGGTCTGTAGCACCCCCCCCACCCCCAAGCTTCAAGGCTCACCTTAATAGCCCTTGGCCCTCCTACTCCTCAAAGTGTCCACCATGCACCCTGCCCCAGCTGCAGATACTGGTGGAAGGCTATAGCTGAGGGCGGGATAAAGGCATTCCAGACCTGCCCACCATGCTAGGTGCCATGAATGAGTATCACAAACTGTTCCAAGTTCCTGACAAGGTCCCAATACAAAGAGACAAAAATCCTTGGTGGCAACCCAGTCAGGACCCCTCCTACCTTGTGAGCTTTGGACTTTCATTCAATAAACTCTATCGCTTTGCTCACCACTGTCCACCAGATTCATTCTTTGATTCCTTGAGACCAGGACCACTGTCCCTCCCACCCACCTGTAACAAGATTGTCCTTGTTTGAGCCAGCTGCCCACTTGTGACAGGAATGAGCTGTAATCTCTGGGGTGAAGTTACATTATCCACTGACTGCCAGAAAGACCAGGGAATCAGATTATCTGAAAAGTTGGGAGCCTAGGGTGAGAAGAGTAGCTACTGACCTTTACAGATTCAGGACATTTATTTGGTTTCCCAGTCCTTGGGAACATTGAGGAATATGCATTCATTCACCAAATGCTTTATTGAGCATCTGGCATGTGCTGGGCTTATAACAATGAGTAAGATATGGTTATTTCAAGGAGCTTATAATCTACTGGGATTGACAACTCTGCAACCATTTCCTTCTACTGAAATCAGTTCTTCAGCTGGGTGAGCACAGGGCAACCATGTGAGGAGTTTTGGAGGACTCAGATGAATTTCTGGTAAAGCAGTGAGACAGAAGCCACCTCTTAAAAGATGTATAGAAATTTGTCATATGGAGAAAGTTGGGGAAACCCACACAGAGAGAGAGATATTTTAGGATCTGAGTCCATTTGATTAAGATCAATTGTCAAAAAGAACAGTTTATCAAAAAGCCAATTCACGAGAGGATCAATGTGGCAAACTTGCCTATTATCAAAACTTATTTTAAGGCATATCATCGTTTCAATACTAATACATCCAATACATATCAACATGAATATATTATGTTTATGGATACATACTGAGTTTTATAGTTTTACTGAATTGATCATTTGATGAAATTGATATTTAGTAAATTGGTAATTTAGTGCTTCTGTCTTTGGGTGGTTAGGGAGGAAGACCCTCTTCTGCACTTTAGAGTCCTTCTAGCTGGACTTAGAATCAGATTGACATGAGACAGATTAACAGGAGAAAATCAAATTTAATAGCATATTTACAGGAAACCCACACAGACAAGAGATTCCAAAGACAGTGAGGCAACATGAAGCTTATATCAGCTAAGGAGAGGAGTAGGTCTGAGCATCTGAAGGGGAGGAAGGCCATTAGAGGGAAAATGAAAGGAGATGTTTTGAAAAACAAAGGTTACTCTGTTTTGCAAATAAGTTTCTGAAGTAAAGGGGAGTCTCTGTTAAAAGCTCTCTTCCCCAGGCACTTGGGTGGCTCAGTAGGTTAAGCTTCTGACTTCCACTCAGGTCATGATCTCATGCTCCCTGAGTTCAAGCCCAGCATCAGGCTCTGTGCTGACAGCTTGGAGCCTGGACCTTGCTTCAGATTCTGTGTCTTCCTCTCTGTCTGTCCCTCCCCCACTCACACTCTCTCTCTCTCTCTCTCTCTCTCTCTCTCTCTCTCTCGCTCTCGCTCTCGCTCTCGCTCTCAAAAATAAATAAACACTTAAAGAGAAAAAGCTTTCTTCTTGGTACAGGCTCTCCTTTCCTATGTAAATTTAGGCTGTTGAAGCCTGAGAAGGAAGCTGTTCATGCCTTTTCTCGATTTTGATTACTTTAATTCAAAATAATGCTCATACCAAAGTGGCCCATCTTGGCCTGCCCTTGGCCCCTACAGGGAAGAAGGAAGAGTATGAAGAAAGAAGTTCTTGTTCCTTGCGGCCAGAGCATAAAGTATGAACTGGACAGAGGAAGTTGATTGGCGAGGGAAAAAGGAGAAGTGGGGAGAAATTAATTACCTCTCAGTAAGCTCTTATGTATTGACAAGAGTTGATGTCTGAAAAAATATGTATAATAAAAATATAATGCCAGATACATTATTTATATTGATTTTATATTTACCCATATCTATTCCATTCCAATGGGTTGCAGGTTTCTTGAGATCAAGAAGAGTATTTTTTCTTAACTTAAATCATCTTGGATTTGGTATGGTATTTCAGACTACCCACATTTTCTTCTCTTTCAGCTCTGTGAGTTTTTTGAGTAATCAGTAAAGATATTTTAACTGACTAAGCCCTCATGCTAATCAATGTTAAGTATAATTAGACTTTACTAATTCCCTGTTCACTTGTGGATGCCTCTGTTCCTTCAGAAATACAAGCATAGGACTGTTATATAAATTTCATTATTTTTTTATGCTTTCTGAAATAGAAAAAAAATTGTCCCTATTACTTTAGTGACTTAAGATACTAATCACTGTAAAAGAATGACATGTATTTAACTATTGGAGCTACACCTTATTGATCATTAATGCACGTCTCTAAATGAGTATTAAGCACAGCAAGTGATTACTACTCAATGACTCCTTCCCTTCACTTCCACAGGATCTTTTCCCAGGGCTTAACTGACATAAATAGTTTGAAATTAGCTCTTTAGTTTTCTATAGATTTCTTTCATTCAAAATATCTTGGTACTTAGGGAAATACGATCCAGAGTATGATACTTTAAATTGAATAAAATGAATATAATTATGGATAAAGGAGTTCTCAAGGTATCTAGAAATTAAGATCAGAAATTACCTATGTCTCATTACTACGGTAAACAGTTTTCCAAAATGCATATTTTTGCTTAAATCCTCTCAATGGTAGTTTTGAATACATAATAGCCTTATAATTTCCGCATATACCCTGAGTTGACTTTTATGTGTGGGCTTGTACTGTTCCTTAATTAAGTAAAAGACAAAAAGGAAGAAGAAATGATTGCTCTATTAGAGATTAAATCACAAATGAAAGTCCCATAAATCATAGCAGTAGGGTCAGCAATAACTTGATGTTTTGCTCAAGTTTTCAAAAATAAATGTAAAGGAATAAAGTTATTTCAGGAATACTTCTGATGAATAATCTTGGGAAAAAATTGCTAGTTCACAGGAAAGAAACATGGTTTGCTTATAGTTCATTTTTATAGTTTTCTTCCCCAAACCAACTTTATTATAAAAATATCCTAATATAGGGGTGCCTGGGTGGCTCAGTCGGTTAAGCATCTGACTTCGGCTCAGGTCATGATCTTGAGGATCGTGAGATCGAGCCCTGCATCGGGTTCTGTGCAGACAGCTCAGAGCCTGAAGGCTGCTTCAGATTCTGTGTCTCCCTTTCTCTCTGCCCCTCCCCCGCTCATGCTCTGTCTCTGTCTCTCTCTGTCAAAAATAAATAAACATTAAAAACCAATATAAATAATATAAACCAGATATAGAAGAGAGGAATTTGAAAGCATTAATGAAATAGGCACAATGATTTTCTTAAATATGAATGCCTTTAAAGTGTTGCTATTCTCTACAGTGAATCAATTCCTATTGTGCTTGCCAATCTCTTTAATTAACTTCCAGTAGTAAGTTTATTTTAACAGGTTATTTCATTTGTATTTACAATGCTAAACATGAATGGGAGCATTTGTGACATGTCTATGAGAAGCGTTCTGTTTTTCAAGTTTAAGCTTTTCAAGGCAAATCGTCTTATCTGCTCTTCCTTCTGTAACTATCCCAAGATTTATATAGCACAATGTTTTGTTCACATTGTGACTTGAGTAAATATTATGTGCTGACTGAATGGATCTGAGAAGCAGGATGCTTTTATGGCCTATACTTCTCCACTATAATACCATTGTCAATGAATCCAGCTGGCCATATCAAAGACTGAGACACTTAACATTTATAGTCTCATAAAGTGGGGATCACCTTGAAATCTGCAAGTGGAACTATAAATTGGCAACAAACATTACAAAACTGGCAACAAAGATTCCCCAGTTTCTCATTAAGGCCATCACGTGATTCTCTAGGAACCTTTTCAGCTTTAAGGACTGTGATTCAACTTTCTTCCTTCGTTTTGCCAGCTTGTAAATTTTGGAAACTGCTAGTCCATTACTCATCTGATGGCTGATAGCACGTATCAGAAAGCTGTCATTCACAAGGAACCGTCTCAAGGACCTGATGCCCTTGTTGTAGCTTACCTGACCCAGACACACTTTCCTGGATGGCACCAGGATTCTGCTACCATTTCTTTGAAAATTCCTTCTGCTTGCTTCTGAGATGTAGGAGACATGGTTGAATCTGAACTCTTCCCCAGATGTGCTATCAACTTTTTCCAAAGATCTTTTATGAGATGAGCAGCAGAATCCAGGAAAAATGGTTTCAATAGAGTTTATTGGAGCTTTCTTACAAGCCATATTTTAATGGAGTTAATCTTTACATTAACTCAGTAACGTGTCAGTAGTTAACTATTATTGTATAGATTTAGAAAAATAAAAATAAAACTTGGAGAGAAGGTGAGTAATCAGTCTGAAGTTTGGTAGGTCCCAAGTTTGCTGGTCTCAAATCAGAAAGAAAGACTTTTGGTGTAAAAGCCACCAAAATGATGAAGTTTTGGGGTGATGGTGGGGGTGGTCTGGAGCCGATTGCCAAGAAAGAATTCTTGAAGATGTCTTTGGTGCAAAAAGGTGATTTTATTAAAGCATAGGAATAGGACCCATGGGCAGGAAAAGCTGCCCTGGGGTCATGATGGGTAACTCATTATATACCTTCAGGTTGGGAGGGGGTCAGGGATAGGATATATCTCTAAAGAATTTTGGAAGCAAGGTTTCCAGGACCTTGAGGGGCTAGCTATTATTGCCAGGGAAACGCCATTTATTGTCATTTATTACCATTTAAATACAACCTCGGTCATGAGACCCTTCAGATGTATATGGGGAGGCCATAAGCTTGGAGTATGATTGCCAGTATAGATCTTGGAGCAGTTGAGATAAAGGAAGTAGACATACAGTGCCCTTGAGGTTGAGATAATGTTAAGGTAAGGTACTCTTTTGCCCCTAGCAAAGTGTCATCATCCAGGCAGCTGAGCTCCTAGAGGGAGGTCATTCTGTCCTTTTCAAGGACTTGTTAATGGGCTATAGGCAGTAGGGAATTTAATTTCTCATTTGCCTTAGTTACCCACATTACCATGACAAGCGCTTAAACCCCTTTCCTTTGTTCCTGGGTAGCCAGGAGTGTCTGGAGAATATCACACATATTCCATCTGGGGTGGGGGATGTGTGCCAGCCTGTATTTTGTCTTCTTACCCCAAGCTTCCTCATCAAAGAGAACATTTAAATAAATTTTGTGAAGCCTCACTTCATATCTCAATTTTTCTAAAACACCCACTTTTTTGTTGTTGTTTTTTTCTGTGTAGTACCCAAGTAAATGATTTTTTTCATACTTAAATTCAAAGGAGAACTGCAAACATAATTCTATGTTGTCAAAATTATCAAATTAAAATTATTTCTTTTTATCAGGATATATTTCTTTGGATCAGGGTAGCCACTTCTATATTACCCTTTTTCATATGTGAGCAAAAACTTGTTATGACTAGAAAAGTAGAAAAGTAGCGTTTGGATATTATTTAAATTTTGAGAATTCAAGCAAGAATGAAGCAAAATGTTTATTTTAAACATCTTCTCTCAGTTGCATCTACCAGATCACCATGGTTAAAGTTGAATAAAAAATGAATTGACCTCTTTTCCTTAATTTCCTAATCACACTCATCAGTGGAAATTCTCCTAGGGCCGTGTGGTGTCATGTTCAGGATATGGATTTTGGAGGTTCCCATTCCCACAGCTGCTAATTGTATGATCTGGGTGGACCTTTCTGTGACCTCTTTGTACAGTCTTTACCATAAAATCAGAAAAATATTCATATGTACTCTAGAGGGTTTCTTTAATGATTAAATGCATTGGGGGCAGATAAAGTCCTAAAAGAGTTTCTAGCATATAATAAGTAACCATAATGTCAAGCATTAATTGATTTTCTTTTTATTTGAGTTTCCATAAAATTCCACATTTTATTCTTTTTCCTATTTAAAGTAGAATTCATAAATTCTGCCTATACATCACATTTATGCATATCTGTGGTTAAGTACATATTAATTCACTTTAATTCTTGACCTCACAGTTAGCCATATCTCATTTCAGTCAAGTGTCTGGCTTATAAAGATGCATTAGGGGCGCCTGGGTGGCGCAGTTGGTTAAGAGTCCGATCTTGATTTTGGCTCAAGTCATGATCCCATGGTTGTGGCATGGAGCCCCGTGTTGAGCTCTGCACTGAGCATGGAGCCTGCTTAAGATTCTCTCTCTTTCTCTCTCTCTCTCTCTCTCTCTCTCTCTCTCTCCCCTGCTTGTGCACTCTCTCTCTCTCTCTCTCTCTCTCTCTCCAAAAAATAAAAATTATTTAATTTTTAGGAAATTTACTTAAAATTTTTGGCTTCAGTTTTCCCATCTGAGCAATGAGGATAACAATGAGACATGTCTTCCAGGATGAGTACAGCTCCTCTCCGGTAGTCAGAATGTACATGTGCTAGTTCCTTCCTCTTTCCCTTTTTCACTGTACATTGTGAACTTCTACACTAATGCCAAATCTGAAGTCAGCAAGTCTAATTCCTTGACTATACGAACCTGCCAAGCGAAACTTTAAACTTTGAGTATTTCCATGGCCTAGCATCTTATTATTTTGCGGGGACAAACACTCCCTTTTTGGATAGCTCTTGCGTTCAGCCTTAGTGTCAATCATTGTTGTTAATGATGCTGCCTATTTAAGTATGCATTGAATAAAACATTCACATCATGTTATTTATAACTTGTGCCTTCCCTTTCACACATTGCTCTGATCTGAGATGTAAAATGTAATCCACATTGGGCAGACAATTACAGCTTGTTGAAACAAAGGGATAGAAAAGGAAGGGGAAAACACTTCAGACCATAAAATGACAAGAATGTGGAAATGGGATTGTGGGACATGATTTTTTTGTGTTGTTGGTTTTGTTCTTTTATTTTTTCCAAATCTTCAAATTAAGAAATTCTAGCATTCTCAGAAATTTGAGAGGAGAAGCAAGGCATATGAAATCTAGTCAGTGAAGAGTGATACGTGTAATGATCAATAATCATGGTGTGTTGAAAAGCAGTAGATGGTATAAAACATACGTTTTTGCAGATGTTAAAGAAGATAGATTTTTTTTTTAATGTGAAGCAACAAGGAAGTTTCTACTCTCTTTCCTTCAATTCATAGGTAGCATAAGGACAATGTAGTAAATTTGGAAACCACCATTTTCTATTTAAAAGAAACGGTGAAATCTAACTTGAGGAAAGGAAGTTGATGGTGTACATTCTCACAAATAAAGACTGAGGGAAAGTGATTTGTTGAGTTGGCTTACTTTTATGTGAAGTGTGTACTTTATTGCCAGGCTTGTCTGCCATGTACATATTTTAATACTAACAAAAGTATGTGGTCATTTGTTTAGCTTTTGTGTTAGCATGAAATACAAGATAGGAAAACAATATAAAAAGTCTAAAACGAGATTTTAAGCATGCCAAGCCAAAGCAATGCTTTTGTTAAGATAAACTTTTTTTTTATTCCCTTGCTTTATGATACTTTGAATTCAATAATACAACAAAACCCAACTCGTCTCTCATTTTCCATATCTCTTCTCTGAAAGCTTATTTACACAAACAAGGACTCATCAATTATCTCCTATGTACAAAAGACTCAGAACTCTCTTTCACAATATGCTTAGTGCCAGATCGTTAATTATCCTAAAGCTATCTCTCCCTGAATGTCCTTTCACAAATCAAGCTTAATACACCTTTTGCTGCAAATATCAGTGGTTGCCTCAGCACCGTAAATTGAAAGTACTATTGTCTTCTTCCTTCTAAACATGAAATCAGTAGAAGTCTCTTTTTTATCTTTCAACTTAATCTTACTTTTCAGTTTACTAAGTCAACTTGTCAAATTGAGATAGTAGGAGCTCTTTGTTCATTTTGGTTCTTTTTTCTTAAGCTATTTTGGTTCTCATTGCTTAAATATTCTCAGACCTTTATGATTTTATACACAGTTTCTATGTCTCTTCCCCAGCCTTTTATTCTGGATGATTAAAACATTTTACTTTGCTTGGGGCCCCTGGGGGGCTCAGTCAGTTAAGTGTCCAACTTTGGCTCAGATCATGATCTCACGGTTCGTGAGTTTGAGTCCTGGGTCAGGCTCTGTGCTAACAGCTTGGAACCTGGAGCCTGCTTCAGATACTGTTTTTTTTTTTTTTTTTCCTCTCTCTCTCTCCTCTCTCTCTGCCTCTTCCCCACTCACACTCTCTCTCAAAAATGAATAAAAATATTAAAATGTTTTAATTAAAGAAACATTTAACTTTGTTTTACAAATTTTATAGAAGTACTTCATGAATAGATACTTGTTGAGTATCACCACGTAAATATATAGGGTAAAATATAAAAGTAGATATCTTTTTCTATGACAGAGTAGTTTGTATGAAGTCAATCTTCCTTTCAAGCATGGCTGTGAAAGCAGCATAGAATCACAACAGAAGACTGTTTGAAGTCAGAACACAGTAAAGGAAGGCAGGACTTCTGGAGGCAAGGTTGCTGAGAAGAAGAAACCAAAAACAAGTGAGACAGATATTTTAAGCAACTTTTGTTCATCAAGGCATGTGTCTAATCTTGAACTGTGGGGAGTCATCGGTCCCAGAGACAGAAAAGAATGAAGGTGCAAAGGCTGAAATTCTGAGTGCTTCTGGCCACTGAGCTGGGATATACACATGGGAATTCATGATCTGAAGGGAAATTTGGAGTAGGTCTCTTGCTTTCATCTGAGACTCCTGAGGATTTATACCCTAGAAGTAAGGGCCAAAAGCCTGGAATCTCATCGAATTTTCTGATTGAGTTAAGAGGATCTGCCTCAATTCTAGTGGAAGGCCAGAAGAAAAGTAATCTCGGGGGGAGACATCTATCTTCTGGAGCCCCTGTAAATTATTATATGCATTTCCCACCATTCAATAAAGTTTTTCAAGTATATCAAGAAAGATGACCAAAACCTAAGAGAAAGGGTAGAGCCATAGACCACAGATTATTCAGATACTGGAGAGATACAACTGAAGTTAATATGTTGACAAAAATAAATATGATGTAGAATTTCACCAGAGGACTGGGATATATAAAAACAAGTTGACCTCAAATTTTATAACTGAAATGCATCATCTTTATTTTTTTAAATTTTATTATTTTTTTACAGATTTTTTTTTTAGGATTTTAGTTTTAACTAATCTCTACACCCAACTTGGGACTCAAACTCACAACCCCAAGATCAAGAGTCACATGCTCTACAGACTGAGCCAGCCAGGTACCTCTGAAATATGTAATCTATACCTAAGAGCTCAATAAATGGATTCAACAGGCATTTGGTCAAAGCTGAAGAGAGGTTTTGTTTTTGTTTTTCAATTGTCATACAACTCAGTAGAAACATCTGCGATGAAGCACTGGTACGAAACAAAATGGTAAACACACAGGAAAAACAGGATGGAGGTAGAGAATTCACTGAGAGGAGTTCTAATGGTGTAAGGATAGTCCTGGAAGAAGAGGAGAGAGAGAGAGTCTTGAGTAGAAATTATATAGATTAAAAACATTGAATTGCTTATAATGTTTGGATCATAAATCTTATAATGTGAAATGTAAAACTACAAAATATTTGTAGAAATTATAGAAGAACATCTCTATGTATGGGCTCAAAATAAGTGTTCTTATACATGTTACCAGAAGCAGAATCCATTGAAGGAAAAAATTGGTAAATTCCACTTCATCAAGACTTAAAATCTTTGCTCTATGAAAGACCGTGTTAAAGAATGAAAAGACATCCTATAGACTGGCAGAAAATATTTGCAAAGCACATACCAACACACAGTTCTGGCTGCATTTGATAGGTGGGCCCAAGGCAAAATGAAAATGCAAATCTCTTATTCAAAAAGCAAGATACAAGTGTCATTAAGTGTACTAAAATAAAACTTGTCCCTATCTTTCATGATTTCTCTCCCATTATTCATGGTAGTTTTTAAAAGACTTTTTTTAGAGCAAGTTTAAGTTCATAGCAAAATTGAGAGGAAGGTACAAAGACTTCCCATATACTCTCTGCCCCCACACATACATCACCTCCACTATTTCCAGCATCCCCTACTGGAGTGGTACATTGGCTGTAATCAATGAACCTACATTGACACATCATGATCACCAAAGTCCTTAGTTTACCTTATGGTTCACTCTTAGTGTTGTAGATTCTGTGGGTTTGAGCAAATGTATAATGACATGTATCCATCATTATAGTATTATATGGAATATTTTCAGTGCCCCCAGAGTCCTTTGTGTTCAGTCTAGGCATCCCTCCACTCCCCCTCCAACTCCTGATAACCGCTGATATTTTTTCTGTCTCCCATCATTTTGTCTCTTTACAGAATGTCACGTCGTTGGAATCATATAGTATATACCTTCCTCAGATTGGATTCTTTTTCTTAGTAATATGCATTGAAGGTTCTTCCACATATTTTCATGACTTCATAGCTCATTTCTTTTTAGCACTGAATAATATTCTTTTTTCTGGATGCACCATAGTTTATTTTTATCCATTTACCTGCTGAAAGATCTTGGTTGTATCCAAGTTCAGGCAATTATAAATAGAGCTGCTATAAATATCCATGTGCAGATTTTTGTGTGCACATACATTTTCAACTCCTTTGGGTAGACCATTACTGCTGGATCAAGTGGCAAGGGTATATTTAGTTTTGTAAGAAACTGTCAAACCATCTTCCAAAGTGTGTGTACCAGTGTGTACTCTCACCAACAATGAATGTGAATCTGTTGCTCTATATCCTCACCAGCATTTAGTGTGGTCAGTGTTCTGGATTTGGACTCTTCTAATAGGTACATAGTGATGTCTCGTTGCTTTAATTTTCATTTTCCTGATGACATAGGATATGGAGATTTATTCATATGCTTATTGTCATCTGTGTATCTTCTTTGGTGAGATGTTTTTTAAGGACTTTGGACTGGTTTTTAATCAGATTGTTTGGGTTCTTATTGGTAACTTTTAAGTGTTCTCTGTGTGTGTGTGTGTGTGTGTGTGTGTGTGTGTGTGTGTGTGTAAACATACATATGTACATACACACATATTTACATATGTACATATGCATATGTATGTGTGTATATATCACTTTATATATGTTGGCATTTTTATTACCTTTATTTAAGCAAAAATTGGAGGATTCCATGTGAACAGTGGGATTACTGACCGTTATCAGAATAAGTACTCAGGCTTATATAGAAAAGGATTTTATGTTTTCATATATTTTGGATAACAGTTCTTTCTTATAATTATCCCTTGCAAGTACTTTCTTCTGCTCTGTGGCTTGTCTTTTCAATCTCCTGACATGATATTTTACAAAGCAGTTTTTAAATTTAACAAAGTCCCACTTATCAATTATTTCTTTCATAGGTTGTGCCTTTGGTGTCATATCTAAAAATCATAAAGCGATTTTCATGTCTAGGAATTTGGTGAGGAGGGTAGAGAGTTTGCTTTTCCAGTTTTCTGGCAAGTGGCACTTGTAAATCTCTTATCTGTGGATATTAAGTGGGGTAAACTTTTCTCCTTCTTCTGGTTAAAAAAGAACTGTTCTGTCTCTTCAGCACCTGTCATTCTGGTTTAGCACCTGGAACACACTCTAATTGTAGAAGTTTGTCCCGGAGAAGGGCATAGTATTGAGTTGGCATTCTTATTTACCAGGGTTGGTCTGTCTTCATATATTTTGTTTTGACTGTTGATTAAAATTTCTAAGATAATAAAGAGGAAACTATGGTTCCATTAATGAACTACCCTAAGAACCAAGTCAGAAGAGGCTGCCTATGAGGAGGGAGCAGGAGGTGGGCACTGATGTTGGGGCTGATTAGGATGCTGCTCCAGCAGGGGTGGGGTATCAGAAACGTCACTGGAGGGAAGTCCTTTGCATGTATGTATCCTTTATATGGCTTTAGTGTACAGTGAATGAACATAAAAATGTGGTGAGAATCCCCAGTGCTCCCCCTGTTCATCCCTGCCCTGCTGTCATAGTGTTTTTATTTGTTATAATCTCCTGCTCCCTTGGGAACTTACATACTGTAACCTAACTCAGGGCAGGGAAGGCAGTCTCCACTCTTCACAAGCCCACCACCCCAACCTATGACAGAGCACAACACCCACCAGATTGTAACCTCTCCTGGGTACTTGGATGAGAGATCACTCAATGTGCTGTGAAACTAGGAGCCCAGAGTAGGGATGGCCATCAATATTCCCTAACCCAAGATAAATCAGGGTGCATGTGCCCAAGCCTGACCTTGACCCCCCTCAAGGGTGAGGGAAAGATACATCTCTTCCCCTGCCAACACAAACTTGCTACTCTTGGCAGAGGGTGATGGCAGCTGCAGTGTGGGGTCAGGGAGGGGAAGGCAGGGCCTGGAACACCATAAGGTGGGGAGTGGGCAGCTAAGACCTCATCCTGGGGAGGCACAATGGTGGCATCTAAGCCAAAGCCCTAAGCGCCCACCTCCCTGACATATGCTTCATTTTCCTATTGGAGTTCACTTGCAAAACACAAATCCAAAGACTGGATTAAGAATCTTAAGACAATGGCTGCAGAACATTACACTCCAAAAACAGGGTCCTCTTGAGGGTGAGGCCTCCTTCACTTGCATAGGTTAAATGCCCTTGACACTGAGCCTGCCAACAAAAGACGTGTTTCCAGAATATGTAAATATTTGGTGTATATGTATATATCTTTACATTTCACCCCCTAAATTTCTTTTAACTCCATTGAGAATATGATTAAAAAAACATCTGGGTTATGAAACTATTATTAAATAGATTTAAAAGCAATGAAAATTTTATGAGTTTTGGTAATTATAACTGGACAATTGTCAAAAGATAGCACAGCTTGTCCTTGGTGCTGTCCCCCTACCCATCACCTGCCACAGTGGACTGACTTCATTTTTCATGTTAGAAAGAAAATATATTGATTTACGTCTCAGTTGCCTATAACTTGACATCCTTATTACATAATTCACTACTCCACCTATCCAGTCTTCCACTTAGGGCTGGCCTTGAATCTGTAGGATTTATGACCAATGGATTATATCTAGTTAAGTTGAGTTTAATATTTTTTATTAGCCTGTAAATAGAGATGACATCTTTTACATTATATAAACATATATTCTCAAAACTCCAGCCAATAGACTTGAACAGACACTTCACTAAAGAAGATATATAGATGACAAATAAGCACGTGAAAAGATGTTCAACATCATTGGCCATTAGGAAAATATAAATTAAAACGATGTGATTCCACTAAATATCTAATAGAATGACTAAAATTAAAAAAAAATATACAGTACTAAGTGCTGATAAAAATTTGGAGTAATCGGAACTCTCAAAAATTGCTGGTGGGAATTCAAAATGGTACAGTTTCTTTAGAAAACAGTTTGTAGTTTGCTATAAAGTTAAGCATACCCTTGCTTCAATACTGCTCCTGAGTATTTACTCTAGAGAAATGAAAACTTAGGGGCACACAAAAACCTATACATGAATGTTTCATGAAGCTCTGTTTATGATCAGCCAAAACTTGAGAAAACCCAAATGTTCTTCAACAGGTGAGTAGGAAAGCCAACTGGCACAGTCATACAGTGGAATACTTCCCTACAATAAAAAGGAATAAAGTATTGATACATGCAGCTACTTAAAAGAACCTCAAAAGTATTATCCTGAGTTAAAAAGATGGTCTAAAAAGGGTATACACCTTTCCATTCCTTTAAGATTACATTCTTGGAAAGACAAAAGTAGTTACAAAGAATGGATCACTAGTTGCTGGGAGACACAAGTAACAAGTATATGACAAAGCAGTAACTCAAGAGAGTTTTTGCCGTGATGAGAATGCTTTATACGCTGATTATAGACCACAGTGGCTACACAAATTACATTTATTTACACAAATTTACATAGTGTTACAGTTAATGAAATTTTACACAAATGAAATTCACTTTTAGTATATGTTAACTAAAAAAAAATCAATGGATTAAATACTAAAAATATAAATGGAAATGGAATAAATCTTTCTAGGATAATTAGCTAGCTATTTGGGGGACAATTTTGTCAGTTTAAGTCCTAACTCTATACTGTGCACCAAAAATACATTTCAGAGAGAATTAAATTATAACTCAAAAAAAAAAAAAAAAACTTAGGGAAAATTATAGTTGCCTATTTTCTAAAATCTGGAGGGAATCAAAAAAAAAACAAAAAAAAACCCAACACCTGCATATATAACTACAATAAATCAATAATTTTGTCAAAAGTAGCTCACACAAAATTAAAATTAAATTGAAAGTGTCAGTAACTGTAGCCTAATAGTTAATACTCATTGAACAAAAGCTTTAAAATTTTTTTTTAATTAAGTTTATTTATTTATTTAAACACAGAGTGAGAGAGCATGAGAAAAGGAGGGGCAGAGGAAGAGGGAGAGAATCCCAAGTGGGCTCTGTGCCCATAGCACAAGGCAGATGTGGGCCTCAACCTTATGAAGTGAACCATGAAATCATGACATGGGCTGAAATAAAGAGTCAGACACTCAACAGATTGAGCCACCAATGTGCCCCTAAAATTGCCTTTTTATTTTTTTTTTAATTAAGACCCGTAACTTAACTTGTACACATGGATGAGGTACAGCACTATATATTTCACAGAGGAAATTCTACTAATAAAAACATATGGAGATGCCCTAACTCCTAATAAAATAAAAGTAAAAATATTCATAGCTATGTGTTACCACTTCTCCCTCATTTTTTAAGAAAAATTAAGCAAAAAATGTAATACCTAACACAGGAGTTCAATGAAACTGACATTCTCACATCTTCTTCATTGTAGTATAAAAATGAGTATAATCATTTTAAAAGCTATCTAACAATATAGATGAAAAATCTAAGTTGTTCATAGTCCTAGAAGCAATACTTACATCTTTATGACTCTAACTTAAGGAAATTATCCAGAATATATACAAAACAATGTAAATATCCAAAGATTTTTATTGTGGCTTATTTATAAAAAGTGAAAATTACAAAGAGCCCAAATATTGCACTCATTTGCAAAGTTCCATGGAATACTAGTCCAAAAGCTTTGTGATAAGAGGATTTGGTAGCCAAATAAATTAGGAAAATCCTGCATACTATATTCTTCATTTCTAAAGTTACAATAAAAATCTGTACATTAAAGTTTCTTAGATGTCTGTCAAACAGGAAGTAATTCTGCTTACCTTTGTTTAACCCAGATTTTTTAAAACTAGTTTGTCCTTAGATCGGATATTTCCCATGTGATAACTGTTAATATCTTATATATGAATTTCAGGAAAAGCAGTGTTAGGATAATTGCATTAAGTTTTTCTCTCTTTCAAAACTGGTATGATTGTGTTACTTTATAATATAAAAATACATAAAAAATGACTAAATTGAAATTACTGTCTTAGATAAGTTCATTTTCTATTGGAGAGAGAAAACCGTTTTTAATTAATAAAGGCTCCATTGTGGAAGGATTATGTCAGCTCTATGAATGAACTTCCAAGTGAGCAAAGTGATACAAAAATTAATTCTGCCTGGAGGGGAAATGTTGGAAGAAGGCATGAAGTAAATAAAGGACTTGCTCAAACTTGAGAGATGAAATATCTTTAAGGAAGCATTGTTACTTTTCTAAGACTTAAAATTTCATTAATGTCACCTAATAATTTCTTGTTAACATAGAGTGATATAAACAGTTACTCCTGCCTTGTCTGAGATTAAATCCTCTCCAGATGTATGGAAATATGAACTGTAGAGTCATGATGGAAAAAACTCTGGCTTCAGTATTTAATAGACCCACGTCTAAAACCCAGTTTTATTTCTTGGCCACTGTACTTAAGCACTCAGTTATGATTCGATCATAAAAAGGATAAAAGCAGAGTTCTTCAGGGATTAGAGACAATTCTTAAATCTTTAACATAGTGCCTGGTTCATTAGAGGTATCACTAAATAGTAGCTATCCTCCTATCATTAACAACCCTAGTAATACTTTTCAAGCTGCAAATGACCCAACACCAAATCAAGTACCTGAGCAAGAAAAATAATTTATTGACGTTTACAAAAGGAAAGGATATTGGGCAACTTAAAGAGTGAAAATGAAAAAAAAAAAAAATCGAGTAAAGCAGGGCTCAAATTTGCACACTTCTGCTATAATTCTCTTTCCTTTTCTGCTTCTCATTTCTTTATGAACTTCAGTGTTAGTCACCGGTCTCTGTGTAGCCAGTTACTCTAAAACTTAGCAGCATAAAACAGTAAATATTTATTACCTCACACATTTTCTGTAGGCTTGGGATTTAAGAGCGTCTTAGCTAGGTGGTTCTGGCTCAGGGTTTCTCATGAGGTTGCAGTCAAGATGTTGGCATGACATCAGTAATCTCTCGAAGGCCTGTTGGGGCTGGAGGACCCATTTATAAGGTGGTTCACACACATGGCTGGTGAATTGGGACTTGGTCTTGGCCGGAGACCTCAGTTCCTTGCCATCGGTACCTCTTCAAAGGGCTGCTGGAGTATACTTAACAATGTGTCACCTGGTTTCCCTCCAAGCAAATGGTCCAAGAGGGTGCAAAGCAGAAGCCTCCTGATGCTGGATCAGGAGTCACACACCATCATTTCTGCAGCATGAATACAGAGAAGTGAGGAACATTGGGAACAACCTTGGAATCTGGCTAGCACTGCTTCATTTTCTCAGGCTGCAATAGGATTTCTTCACTCAGGGGAGACAACAGCTACTGGATAGTCTAGAGAAAGTAACTCCCTCAGCATCTAAGCATAAAATCTTGCAGAAGGTCTCTGATTGGCCCAGATTTGGGTCATATGTCCTCCTTTGGAACAAGTCACCATGATTTGCCAGTCCTGGGTCATGCTCCTAAACCCTGAGACCAGGGGCAGGGGACTCTGCTTGGTAGACTGACTTGTATTGTAAAAGTGGAGTGGAGAAGGAGAAGAATGAGTGCAGGCTTTTGAGGGTGGCTAGGTAGAAGAAAATTACTTCTTCATCATTATCAGATTCTATATAGGAGAGAGTTCTATAAGGGAAGAATCTTGCTTTATAAATGAATCTAGAAATGAGCACTTGTTTTTTTTATTTCCGAGAGAGTGAGAGAGAGAGCACAAGTGGGGGAGAAGGGCAGAGGGGGAGACAGAGAATCCTAAGGAGGCTCCATTCTCAGTGTGGAGCCCGACGCAAGCCTCCCATGACCCTGAGATCATGACCTGAACTGAAATCAAGAGTCAGATGCTCAACCATCTGAGCCACCCAGGCGCCCTGCCAGTTATTATTATTATTATTATTATTATTATTATTATTATTATTATTATTTTTATTTGAAGAGATTGGCATTTCAAGATGATTCTATGAATATCAGTAGTAAGATATTTTTCTTGTTTTTCTCATTAAGTATAATTTTTATAAAACTTGTATTACTAATGTCTGGGTCATTTTATTCTCCACTGAAATATTTTAAACTATAGTCTTCATTTGAATTATATTCCCTTAGACTATACATCAAAAGTATTTATTCATTAATTACTCTTTTGCAACTACTACACATTTTATTAGTGTCTGATTTTTTGAAAAACCTATCAGCTTAAAGAATTAAAAACTATAGAGAGCTATATAAAACAAAAGGCTCATACTCTATCACAACATTCCCTAGCTAGAATTATCTCTAGAATAAAATATGTTCTGGAGACACCTCTAAGTGATCACAGTAAGCAAAGTAGCTCTAAAAGGTCAGTATAATACACTGCTTAAAAATATATTCAACTCATCCAATAATAATTACATAACCCAATTAACAATATAGAAAAGAATTTCTGCTTTAGACTGCTCATATTTATAAAGAAAATAGAATGCTATGCTTAACTTAATTCATATGCTAAATCAACAATTGGAATAATAATTACTGCCAATTTCATTAAAATTGGGAATATTTCTTATAGATGAATAAAGATCCCTGGGATCGGAGAGAAATAACAAGTTTGAATATGAATTTTGGCTATTTCTTAAACATTTCTTACAAATTTTAGAATTTCATAGAATATCCTTTGTAAATAGTCAGTGTAAAATAATGGGTCATGTTGTTGTTATTTTAACATAGCTGAATTCCACGCAAATTACAAGAATGTAAAGCTATCTGCATGTAGAGAAAAAAAGCCTGAGATCTATGTCCTATTACTTAGTATTTCTAATAGATGGATGTGTTCACAAGAATGCAGTTTCATGAAGGAATTCAAGAGAAGCATAAGGCAATTCATAGAGATCATTTTAATATATATCAATATTTAATTTGACCTCAATGCCAGGTTACTTCAGATAGTTCCTGTGAGTGTTTTCCATTGTTCCATTGTTACTTACATAACCTTGATCATTTAAAACTCATCAACAATTGCTTTATGAACTTGTGACTGCTAGACATGATACTCAGTGACCACAGCAACATCCTTTTAACGCATATATTTAGAGAAATTAGCTCTAGACACTTTAGGAAGAACTTTTCACTGGTTTGAAATGAAACCAAGGTTACCAATATAAGAATTAAAAAATAAATTAGTAAAGAGCTATCCTCAAAAAATCTACACTTCATAAATGTAACTATCACCACAGAGGGCACAAGTCAGAATAAAATTAATACCCGCTGTGGTACCTGAGCCCGGGGAATATCCATAACATGGACAGAATGTCAGTCTGAACTTCAAATTTCCTGTCTTGTAGATTTGCTTCTCAACTTTGCTATATTTGAATATTATTAATATATTTGCCCACGAGTAGCTGTTTTAGAAATTACTCCTCAGCAACAATATAAAATCTCAAACTGTGATGGAAACACTTGCCAAGAATACTGTTTTTATTGCTTCATTACACCCACTGGGCCATTTTTATTGTTGAATATAATGGGTAAGTGTTCATTTTCCAAACAATGCAAGCACATCGGGGCAAAAGTGCATTAGAATTAGTAAAGAATAGCAGATGGCATATGATGGTGAACGTATACATAGCTCTGTAAGTGGGGCTCACTTTCTAGGATGTCCTAAAATCATTTGGAAGGTAGCATCTGCTTAATGAACAATGGGACACTTTCACTGGGACACAAGGCAATATAGAATCATCTTCTTAGGTCACCTGTCTATCTGTTAACTTCTGCTTTTGTAGATGCCAAGCAAAACAATTTTGAATTATTTAAATCTGACTTAATGTCCTCCCCTGAATAGAAGCATGCAAGATACATTTTAAAATGGAAGGTTTCTGAGGATGAGGAGAAGGATAAAGACTTGTATTTCTGCAGCATCTTTCTTTAGATAATGTAAACCAGTTTGTTCACATCTACAAATTCGTCCAAATTTACCCAATATCATTACAATCCCTCCCTTCCTCTCTCCCTTTCCCTTTTGGGTTTCCCTGCTTCTGATTCAAATCTCTCCACAGTTATCACTTTTCCCTTTAAACAGAAGTTTGAATACTATGAATTGGCATATGTCTGTGAAATTAAATGTTATTTAGAATATGTAAATATCTAAATATTCCTCATGAGAGGAAAGGGGCTTCCTTCAGATTTCAGTACTTACTCCATTCCTTCTACAAAATGAATTAAATATCTATATAGTATTTTAAAAGAATGCTTGTGTGTGGTATGTGTGTCTGTGTGGAGAGAGAGAGAGAAAAAGAGAAATGAATCACTATTTTCCAAGTTGATTTCATATTTTAAGAGTTGATTTTTATAAACTAATTATGGCCATAAATACTTTTAAATCACTCAAAGTGCCCCATTACTTAGCATGAGCATGAGAAATAAATATGTATTATCAGTTAATTGAAAAACATATGTTGTTGATTAGTGCATAGCCATTTTATTTAATAGATCTCAATTAAATAAATGACTGCACTGTATCCAGACTACAAGATGCCAGCTAAACGTTGCTGCTAGAAAAAGGTGCTGAACCAAGAAAGGAAGAAGCTTCAGTAAAGGATGGCCATATACTTTGTTAAGAATGTACACGTGCCTTTTCATATGTGAGGGGGTCTTAGATTGTATAATCTCCTTATTTGTTACAATATGGATTAAAGATAACATTAGGCACTGACTCGACAGCCGGTGCCAGAGTTCAAAACTCAGCTCTGCTACTTATTGGCTGTGCCTCAGTTTTCTCATCTATACATTTGGGTTAATTATCGGATAGATACAATGTAACCCTCATTGGCAGTGTTTTAAAAATTAAATGAATTAATATTTGTGAAGTGTTTCATCAGTATGTGGCACCTAGGGGAAAAAAAGTGTTTCTAAATTATTAGTCTTTTTTTTTAATTTTGTTTTTAAAATTTACATCCAAACTAGTTAGCATATAGTGCTACAATCATCTCAGGAGTAGATTCCTTAGTGCCCCTTACCCATTTAGCCCATCCCTCCTCCCACATCCCCTCCAATAACCCTCTGTTTATTCTCCATATTTATGAGTGTCTTATGCTTTGTCCCCCTCCTTGTTCTTATATTATTTTTGTTTCCTTTCCCTTATGTTCATCTGTTTTGTCTCTTAAAGTCATGTGAGTGAAGTCATATGATATTTGTCTTTCTCTGAGTGACTAATTTCACTTAGCATAATACCCTCCGGTTCCATCCACATAGTTGCAAACGGTAAGATTTCATTCTTTTTGATTGCCGACTGATACTCCATTGTGTGTGTGTGTGTGTGTGTGTGTGTGTGTGTGTGTGTATGTGTGTATGTGTGTATACACATCTTCTTTATCCATTCATCCATTGATGGGCATTTGGGCTCTTTCCATACTTTGGCTATTGTGGATAGTGCTGCTATAAACATGGGGGTGCACGTGTCCCTTCGAAACAGCACCCCTGTATCCCTTGGATAAATAAATACCTAGTAGTAGAGTAGCTCTATTTTTAGTTTTTTGAGGAACCTTCATACTGTTTTCCAGAGTGGCGGCACCAAATTGCATTCCCAATTTATTAGTCTTTTTTCACACGCTTAAAAAGCCCTGACATTTTTATTAGTATTAAAAACACGAATTAATTATGAACACATTTTAAATAGGGAATTAGTGCCAATTACTCCGAGCATGTGTTTTAAACAAGGCTATTTGTTGAATACTGGGGTGTAGTCCATCTAGCAGGAGCATAAAATGAAGTAGGACACCAGGATTTCAGAAGGAATTTACTCCATGGGATCGAAATCCTATCAAGTTCCTACAGTCAGCTCATTCTCCCCTTATACACATCTCCCCTGGATACGTATAAGGAAAGAGGAATCAAACTCAAAAGATTGCTTGTTGGTCATATAATCAGGACAAAGAGAATTAAAGGAACCAAGAATTTTGTGGTATCAGGACACAAGCCTGCAACAACTCACAACAGAGATGGTCGTACCAAAGACCACTTCTTTTCTACAGGGATGGTCTCCACCGGACAATGCATTACTAGATCCATGGGACCCTTGCCTCTCTGACTTTCACATGCTTTCCTGGTTGACAATCCCATGACATCAGTATTTTTTTCATAAATCTGGTGGCCTTTGTTCAAGTTACTTCAAGTTTCCTCTGCGTTTGTGCTGGCCTGAGAGCATTCTTTCCATGGTAACTTTGCAAATCTCTTTTGTAACCCATAATGTATCCCTTTTCAAAGGTTAATTCTTCAGATCCTTTTCTTCTTTTCTTTTTATTTTTTTTTTATTTTTTTTATTTTTTTTAATTTTTGGGACAGGGAGAGACAGAGCATGAATGGGGGAGGGGCAGAGAGAGAGGGAGACACAGAATCGGAAACAGGCTCCAGGCTCCGAGCCATCAGCCCAGAGCCTGACGCGGGGCTCGAACTCACGGACCGCGAGATCGTGACCTGGCTGAAGTCGGACGCTTAACCGACTGCGCCACCCAGGCGCCCCCTTTTCTTCTTTTCAAGTTCCTAAAGAAGTCTCACTTTCTAACTGTGGTGTATGTTGAATAAACTTGCTTAATTAAGCAATTGGAATGTAAAAGTGAGTCTTGAAATTGTTAAAAGAGTGTGAGCTTTTGTCCAGGAATGTCTCAGTTTAGGTGTATTTCCAGTTTAGCAAACTATTATTATGATTATGATTATGATTATGATTATTATTAAGAGTTGCATTAAAATAAGCCAGCAGGAGTTTAGTATAAACATATTCTATCATGCCAGCTTTCTACCATTGTCCCATCTTTGTACAATAAGAGAGTTCTTTAGGCTGAGTCATCTTTCGATCGAGAAAACAATCCGTGATAAATACTGTTTATTTCCTGGGAAGATTTCAGATATAACATAACTAACATCTCCCTTTCAAGGGTGCTTTTCCATGGGGACAGGAATCATTAAAAAAAGGGGGGGGGTGCATGAATGCTGAATGTTTTGCAACATACTTATATATTTGTGAATTGATTTGAGGGAAAAAAATATCACTCTGCCTGCGTTTTGCGCTTAGAATTGTAGTCTAGCTTGCACTAAGGCAACAATTACAGTTGTTTTACTGATAAGGATTATTGAGTTAGAAATGAGTATGAGATTGAGAATACTATCTTGAAACATTTTTCTACTATAATGTTTCATTTGGTTAAATGTTCTCTTAGTATTCTATTTCTTTTTCTTTTTTTCATAATTTTTTAATGTTTATTTTTGATAGAGAGAGACACAGAGTGTGAGTGGGGGATGGGCAGAAATAGAGGGAAACAGAATCTGAAGCAGGCTTCAGGCTCTGAGCTGTCAGCACAGAGCCTGATGTGGGGTTGGAACCCATGGACCACAAGATCATGACCTGAGCCAAAGTCAGACACTCAACCAACTGAGCCACCCAGGCACCCCTGTTTCTTTCCTAGTTCATTGTTGCTCTATACCTTTGTTTCCCCAAGTTTACCATTTTAAAATTTCCATAGCCTTTTCCATTTTCATCACTGGCACTTTGGATCAGGTAAATTAGATCGCTCTCCCATTTGGTAAATTACAGTTATATGATCTGAAGTTAGTTAATATTCAATAGTTAATATTCAATATATACTAACATATCTGCTGATTTCAACATTTCTGAAAGGAAAGCCATGTTTATCTAAAACATTTTAATTTAAACATAACTCAAAAGGTAGGATTAAAAAAGGATTTGTTTCTTCTCTCTTCTAAATTTAAAAATTAGACGTACATGGAATGACAAATTTTTAAAACCTTCAGTGTTAAACAAGGAACTTTTTGGCATTCTCATACACTTTGCCATTCTTGACTCCTGGGCCATCAAGATTTTGCTTGAGTAGTTTAATTCTGAGATATATCAGTAAGAAGCAATAGTCTTTGTTTTTAAATTAAAAAAAAATATTTCAATATAGCTGGCAATGTTACATTAATTTCAAGTGTACAACATAGTGACTTGACAAGTTTATACATTATGCTATACTCATCACAAGTGTAGCTATCATCTGTTACAACACTTTTAAAATATCACTGGCTATATTCCTTATGCTGTGACTTTTATTTCCATGACTTATTCATTCTATAACTGGAAACCTATTTTCTCCCACTTCCCTTCACCCATTTTCCCTGTTCCCTCGGGCAGCCACTAGTTTGTTCTTTGTGTTTACAGGTCTGATTCCTCTTTTTGTTTGTGTATTCATTTGTTTTTTTTTTTTGTTTTTTTTTTTTTTTTAGATTTCACATATGATTGGATTCATATGGTATTAGCCCTTGTCAGTCTGACTTATTTCACTTAGCATGATACCTCTAGGTCTATCCATGTTGTCCCAAATGGCACAATCTTATTTTTTATGCTGTGCAGTATGCCGTTGTGTAAAAATACTACCTTTTTCTTATCCTTTCATCTATTTTAAGTGCTTAGGTTGCTTCCATGTCCTGCCTATTGTAAATAATGCTGCAATAAGCATATATCTTTTTCAGTTAGTATTTTTTTCTCCTGGGTAAATACCCAGTAGTAGAGTTATTAGATCATATGATATTTTTTTTTTTTTTTTTTTTTTACATATTTTGAGGAAGTGCCATACTGTTTTCCAGAGTGGCTGTACTAATGTACATTCCCAGCAACAGTACGTGAGGGTTCCTTTTTCTCCACATCCTCACCCACACTTGTTTATTTTTTTCCTGATTTTAGCCATTCTCACAGGTGTGAGATGATATCTCGTTGTGGTTCTGATTTACATTTTCCTGATGATTTTTATGTGTCTGTTGGCCCTTTGTATGTTTTTGGAAGAATGTCTATTCAGGTCCTATGCCCATTTTTTAATCAGTTTGTTTTTTGTTGTGGAGTTGTATGAGTTCTTTATATAGTTTGAATATCAACCCCTTATTGGATGTATCATTTGCACGTATCTTCCCCCTTTCAGTAGATTGTCTTTTTGCTTTGTTGATGGTTTCCTTTGGTGCGCAAAAGCAAAAGCAGTAGTCTCATCAATTAACACATCCATTGCTGAAGATTTGAGATCTGGCACAATGAGAGAAAATTAGTTGAGAAAATATATGTGAAAATCGTTTATTAACTCTTAAAGTCAAAACAAATATCAGATTAAAAAATTTATTCTAAAGGCAAAACACAGTGTTGCAGCAAGGTCTATAATGGATACATGAGCGTGAATACAAAGTGTCACTTGACGACCTTTTGGTATCATTAGAAGGGAACAGGGGTCTGGGGTGCCTAGGCGGCTTGGTGGGTTGAGTGTCCAACTCTTGATTTCAACTCAGGTTATGGACCCAGGGTCATGGAGTCCAACTCCAGGTTGGGGTCCATGCTGAGCATGGAGCCTGTTTAGGATTCTTTCTCCCCCATGCACTCTGCTCCTCCCTTCACTCACTGGCATGTGCTCCCCCCTCCCCTCAAAAATAAATAAGCAGATCAAAAAGAAGGGAACAGAGATCAATTGCCCACCTGCTTCATTCTACAAATGTGGAAACAGAGCCAGAGGGGTGATGGTTTCACACACCTGCAAAATGTTAGGATCAGCACACTTTGATGAGCCTTGCCCCTTACACTGTAAATTCATGTTAAGAACTCCTCCAAGTGATCTTTGGATTTACCAGAGAATTAGAGTTGATATTTAGGTAAAATCCAACTACTGACACATTGAAATGTGTGGTTTTGTACCCCATATGTCTTAAATATGAAAGCTGCGTTAAAGAAAAATCTCAAGTTACGGAGAAAGTGGAAAAAAAAAAAATCACTCATAGCCCTAAGACCCAACATTTTGCTAAATTTCATTTCACTTGATCTTAGCCAAAAGGCCAAGAAGCATTTGCTAAATACCATTTCAATTAAAAAGCAACATTCAGGGTACCTGGGTGTCTCAGTCTGTTGAGCTTATGACTACGGCTTAGGCCATGATCTAGTTCATGGGTTCGAGGCCCACATCGGTGTTTGTGTGACAGCAGAGAGACTACTTTGGATGTTCTGTCTCCTTTCTCTCTCTCTCTCTCTCTCTGTCCCCATCCCACTCACTCTCTCTCTTTCTCTCTCTCTGTCCCCATCCCACTCACTCTCTCTCTCTCTTTCTCTCTCTCAAGAATAAATAAACTTTATTTATTTATTTATTTACTATTTATTTGTTTATTTATTTATTTATTTATTTAAAGCAACATCATCCAAGGGGTATCTAGGTGGCTCAGTTGGTTAAGCGTCTTACTCTTCATTTCCGCTCAGGTCATGATCTCAGGATTGGTGAGATCTGTTTGGGATTCTCTCTCTCCTTCTCTCTCTATCCCTCCCCCGTTTACAATGCGCAGGTTTGCACGCTGTCTCTCAAAATAAATAAACATTTAAAACAATAACATACAAAGGGAATTATAATTTATTTGCCTACTAAAAATTGTTTAATGAAAAATGTATATTAATGGTAGGATATAAATATACTTTTATAAGAAAATTTCCATTTCATAAAGAATCTTTGTTAGTGAAATTTTTCATTCTCTGGAGGTCACAACACTTGAAAAGAGCAGAATCCATCTTTTTATCTGTAAAAGGATTTAATTTTAACCATCCTGGATGAATGAAAGCCTATTAAAAAATGAAAAGAAAAGAAAAACACCAATCAAAGAACTTTCTTTCTTAATGATAGTATTATATATAGCCTAAATTATTCATGCTGTAGTTTAAAGTCATGTATTATTATTCTTTCATTAAGAGAAATGGACAGAAGCTGAAAACCACCTTCAATTTAATAATATTCCTTTATATATTTTAAGACTTATTAAGATTCTTCTTTGTCTTTTTTAGGTCAAAGAAAACTAATTTGTTATAATTTAAATTTATGAATCCACTATCTAATATTTAATGGATTTTCACATCTCTTCTTAGACCTGTATTCATATTAATCATGTCTCTATTTGGAGCTTAAATCCGAATATCATGCATCTGAGAAACATGAATATAATGAAATCTGTACTAATCTCTTAGACACAAAAAAGAACACCTTCTGTTTATGTGTATAGCTATGTTTTGTTTCAAATTTACCACCTATACATAACTTTTTATTTACAACAACTGCCATAATTTAACAAAGTCATTTAAAACGTGGATTATTTTTACTGGGTGTAGAATTCTTGAATTCTACAAACTTAACAGTCTTCAAGCTTATTCTGATAATGGAAAAAATATGTTAAATGGTACCAAAGTAAAACTATGTAGTTTCAGCTTATTTTATAAAATTGTTTTTAGTTTTATCTTATTTTTAAATCGATTTCTACTACTCTCTAGGGTTGACAGTGATACATTAATCAATGTATTTTGTATAGCAAATACACTTTCATTTTATATGGCAGATATGAACAATTTGTGGATCCCTACATTGATGTGTTGAGTGTGTGAAACCAAATCCAGACTCTGAACGGAAGATTGTCATATATAATTAATGATGTCTGTCATGGATGTACATCAGGTCATTTAGATCTTTGTGGGGGAAATTATTTATTTTTCTATTTGTTTTACTCAAATATGTTTTATATGTGTGGGGGATCAGATAGCTGGGATGTCTTAAACGGAAGCATTTAAGAAAGATATGACTTAAACCATTTTTTTAAAAGCTTGTGGAACTTTTTCTTAATTCCTTGGAAATTTGGGTTAGTTCCTAATGTTACTATTAATTAATACAGAAGAGCTACTTGATGTATTAGTTATCTATTGCTGTGAACTGAAGAGCTTAAAACAGCTCAGATTTATTACCTCATAGCTTCTGAGCATCAAGAGTCCAGCCATTGTTCAGCTAGGTTCTCTGGGTCCTCTGCAAGCTTGCAGCTGATGGGCAAAAGGGAAAGGTGAAACATAAGGTGTCTCTGATTGGCTGGTTGAAATACTCTTACCCAGAGTAAATAATCCAGTGACATACCAATTACACTGTGTGGGTGAGGGCTTAAGAGTTTTGGAGCAAACAGCTCTAAACAAAACGTATCATCTGAGAGCACAGGGCTAATGGCTACCTGAAATAATGAAGAAGAAAGCTGATTAAGGGAAGTCGTGACAGACCTTTTGATTCCTTTTGGTTTCTAGAAGTTGGTTACCAAGACATCAGCCAAAGCTGTGGTCTCATCTAAGGTTGGACTGGAGAAGAAACCACGTCCTCACTCATGTGTTTGTTGGTACCATTCAGCTGCTTATGAGGGCCTCAGTTTCTTTCTGGCTGTTGGCCAGAGACTACCCTAAGTTCCTTGCCAAGTGGACCTGTCCATAGGGAAGCTCATTACTTGGCAGCTTGCTTTTTCAAAGCTAGCAAGGGAAAGAAAGTTTCTGTTCATATAATGGGAGTCACATCTCCTCTCACATAACATAATAATGCCTTTATAATTACATACATCCCATCACCTCTACCATGTTCTATTGGTGGGAAGCAAGTTATGGGTTCTGCCTACACTCCAGGGGAGTAGACTGTGAAGAGGTCTGACTACTATGAGTTAGGTATCATGGGGGCTATCTTAGAGCATTGTCTGCCACAGTTGGAATGCACATATCTTTTCGGGGAACTTTCTCTTGATACGAGAAAATATTTTTATGTAGTCTGTAGATATTCTGAATTATCAGTAGTATCTCCCCTAATCCTCTGATACCAGGGTGGGCGTGTGTGAAAGGAAACATTGAGCTAAGTGATTATGTCATTAATAAGAATGGTTATGGTAAAACTGCATGCATATCACAAGAAAGTCCATATTATAAAAAAAACTAGACATGGACAATAGCCGAAATCCCAAAAATATCAAACTGTTTTATTAAATTTTTTAAAAGTTTTTTAATTTAATTTTGAGAGAGGGAGAGAGAGAGAGACAGAGTATAAGCTGGGGAGGGGCGGAGAGAGAGGGAGGCACAGAATCCAAAGCAGGCTCCACGCTCTGAGCTGTCTGCACAGAGCCTGATGCAGGGCTCGAACTCACAGACCATGAGATCATGACCTGAGCTGAAGTCGGCACTTAACCGACTGAGCCATCCAGGTGCCCTCAAAATGTATTTTCAGAATATAGAGTCCATGAAGAAAAAAAGAAAAAGAAAATCCTGGGACTTAAAGCATGAATAAGAGCTGTCTCTTAAAATAAATAAAGCTGTTTCTTAAATGAACAGCTCAAGCATCCAACTGCAGAATTTGCAAACCTAAATCTTAACTGCAATAAATACCAGAGTTTTACTCTTCCCTTAGCATGTAACCGATCGTTAAGTCATCCTCAAGTCAATATAATCTACATTTTCACCCTCTCTCAAACTTGGAGAAGACTAGAATGTTTGCTTTGTGGGTGTGCTACTCTCCCAGGTGCTTAAAGGAATGGTATACACAAAGGAGGTGCTTTAATAAATATGTCGAATCACTTTTCAGTGAGCTTCTGGTTTCCTCCTTCCTTCCCTTGCAGAATTTTTTGCCAGATATAAGCCCAAACAATCTCTCTCTAATTTAGGTCTTCAGAAGTTTTTCTGGGGCAAACTACTCTTTAAGTTTTATATAAGCTGTTTTAGATGCAAAGCAGGATACAAATGAAAGCTAAGATATTTGGTTCATTCTCAAGGGAACAGGGTTCGTATTTAAAATAGTATCATAAAAACATACATCCTGAGAACTCACGAGCATGGCTCATAATCCAGCCTCAATTACCCTGAGAGCATAGCGGAGATACTGGGTGGCATAAATCCAGGGGGCCGGGTTTTGCCCTGAAGTCATGACTGATTTACGAAGAGATTCCTAAAAAAAAAAAAAAAAAAAAAAAAAAAGGTCAGAATATAGGAAAATATCTGTGTCTTGTTTGTAAAAAATATAGTAATGAAGTTTTTTCATAGGACTTTGAAACTTTAAGGGATGACATTAATTACATTGGAATTGGAGATACATCCAACTACAGAAAATAGGTTTGAATAGAATGCCTTTTATAAAAAAATAAGAATTGCCTTTGTTTTCATTTTTGAGATTAAACTATGAGCTCTTGTTTGGTCTCAGAGATTCTAGCCATGATTTCATTCTAGTCACTTTAAGAATAAGGTAGAATTTTCTTTATCTGAGCCCTCAAAATAGAAATGGCTGATGCTGAGTTTACAATTCTAAAAGTCCACTGCCTGAGAAAGAGAAAGGAATATATTTAAAAGTTTCATTCTGTATCTCATCCTGACATTCCCAGTTTAATTTCTGCATGTGAATCCTTGAATATTTAGTAAGCCTTCCTTCACCTTGTGAAAACCATAATCTTCTTGAAACTGACAAACTTGGTTTAATGCCATGATGTAATAAAAACTGTAATTGAAATAATAATCCATTAACCTTGACTTGTCTCATGTAATCTTCTATAATATCATTTTCCTATCATAAAGGTAAGATAATGCTAATTAAAGTGTACTCATTTTTAAAGCTCCACAGTGATACTTAAATCAGAAAACTATATAAAACAGTTGCTGCTCATTAATAGAGAACTTAAAGTAACATATGATGATTCTATTGATTTAGATTGTCTCCTTTTCTGTGCCATTCCTCTAGTTTATTTTGTCTGATTTTTGGAGCTAGATTTTGGTGAATTCATGTGGAATTAATTAAATATACTGTGTATATATTGCATGCCACTAAAGCTAAATATTGTATATATGAATATGTGTGGATGTATTATATATTTACAAAATTACAGTAATGCTATTTTTATGCCTAGTGTTATGGGAATCTCGATACTGTAGATTTAATTTTAAATTCATACTGCTCTCTAGTGGGGAATGAGATCAATGCAAAATTGTTCTTGTGTTGGTACTTTATAGCACTAATTGTAGACTATTTACAACTTTGATATTGAAATGTAGAATACTGTGATCTATAATTTTCTCAAAGGTGAAATGCTAGAAATGTAGTTTATCTTTTATGCATATAATGTACATATTTAATATTTAACCATTACAGTAAAATACAGTACTTTAAAAATTAGTCCTGAAAACAGAGGAAACTTGACTATTGAATTCATTTGATTTCTTGCAGCTCATTTGGAATACCTGTATCTATATAAGTAGAGATGTAATTTATGCCATTTAAATCCCAATTCAAGGAAATGTTGACTAAAAGTTAATCCCTCATTTTCTGTACCAAGAAAATAATGGCCAATTTTCTTTCATAAATTTCAAGATTGAGGATTAGATTTTAGAATATTTACTTATTATGTTTCATATTTGATCCTAATTTCAAGAAGCAACTTTATTGAAAACTTGATAACAATGTTTGTTATTGTTAGAATCAGCTTTCAGGTACCTCATGGCTGTTTTATTTTTTTCAAAGTTATTTCAAATTAAATGAGGGTTTTTAAAATCCATTTATAATATTGTGTCTGGAAATTTTATTCCAAGTAATCACAATCCAGTCATATGGCAGTAGCATAGTATTATTTTTCTAAGTATTTTGCTCCATGAATACTTATTCAAGATCTTCACATCTTTTCTCTAATTTTTAACATGACCTTTGAAAGGTTTCTTCAGAATGATGTCTTACAGTTGCAGTTGTAAGATCATATTCTCACAAATAATGATGAAGTATTTGTTATATTTTTTAGCTTCTATTTTTTATTGAGCCGGTCAATTAGTCATACAAGAATGCACTACGAACTCTATAAGAATTTGTACAGATTATACAAAGTACAATTTCTTTTTAGGGAAATGGTCTAGAATTACATGTCCTCACCCAAAAGTACTTTTCTTTTTTTTTCATGATAAAGCAATTGAGAAAACTTTTTGAAGTGTAATAAACTTTTTAGGAATTTAATATCAGTAGATTCTTCCTTTCAGTATGATAATTTTTTTGGGTACCTGGGGCTCAGTCATGCGTCTTACTCTTGACTTTGGCTCAGATTATGATCTCGCAGTTTGTGAGATCATTGGGCTCGCTCTGCACTGATGGTGCAAAATATGCTTGAGATTTTCTGTCTCCTTCTCTCTCTGCCCCTCCTGTATCACTGACTCTCTCTCTCTCTCTCTCTCTCTCTCTCTCTCAAAAATAAATAAGCTTAAAAAATAAAAAAAATTTTAAAACAAACTTTATCTTACACTTGGACAATATTTAGACCTTTACTTTTATTTCCTCAAAGATATTGATTTTGAAGAAATAGGCAAAATTTATCACTTGTTGTCCATGTATAAGTATTATCAAAACTCAAAGAATTAAAGCTGCTTATCAATTGAACTTGGGAGTTCTATTTTATTTTAGTAGCTAGCTGTTACATTATTTATCATCTGTATCACCATGGCATATCTATAGATCATATTTTTATTTATTTTCACCTATATGACAAATAATTGCTAGATATATGGTCATACCTAAGTTTCTAAGGGGATTTTTAGTGTTTGGTATTTGGTTGTGTCACTATTTATGGAAGCAGGTCTGTGCTAAATGTGTTCGATATTTATAAGTCCCTATCTGTTTCATTTAAAAAAAATTCTATGACAGGAGAAGCCACTGAAAAACCAATAATATTTTAGTTTAGTTTATTGATGCCATTTACTATTGTATGATTTTATAGGTCATTTGTAAAACCCTTTTTAAAGTATGGTTTATTGTGCTCTAAACTGCCTGTTGGCAGATGTCATCTCCTGTCACTTGATATTATTGTAGAACCTTAAGTTTCTTGAAGAATTTAAAGGCTTGTCATTTTGATAAGGTAGCAGATCCAAGAATAAGAGATAAAGGCAATCATGGGCAAGAGAATGGAACCTTGCTTGTTAACTTTGAAACAAAACACTGACATCATCTTTAGAGAAAGTTTTCCACTCAATTAAATTAGGTTTGTTCATCAAATAATATACACTCCTGTAAATGCTTCTAATTTTATATTAATGGTTGTTGATTGTTGTGGTAGAGTTTAAATACTAACCAAAAATGGACTTTTGGAATTCTTAATTATATGGAGATAGGTTGGATAACACTCTCTGTGTGTGTGTGTGTGTGTGTGTGTGTGTGTGTGTGTGTGTGTGCGCGCGCGCGCGCAAGCGTGCGTGCAAATAGCTCATTCTTAATTTTGATTGAACTAATCATAAATAGACAAAAGGCCTCAGTTAAGGTTAAGGTGTGTTAAATTTTTCATTTAAGGGTTAGTTCGTTATTTTTTAAATTTTATTTTAGATAGAGCACAAGCAGGGGGGAAGGGCAGAGGGAGAGAGAAAGAAAATTTTAAGCAGGTGAGCTCAATCTCACAACCTGGGATTATGAGCCAAAATCAAGAGTCGGACGCTCAATCTATTAAGCCACCCAGGCACCTGGTTGGTTAGTTATTTAATAGGCAAATTGAATTAGAGAAAATGGCTTGGAACCATGATCCATGTTGGATTTCCCAGACTTTCCTGTCTGAATTGCATTTACCTCCCCAGTCACATGCAGTCATATGGTCCTTTCATTCAGGGATGTGAAGCCTTTACACTTTAAGTTCACATATGGCAGCTGAGAAGATAAGAGAATGTAATTTTGAGTGAATTTGAAATACAGAGTCGTGATGGTGGGCCATACATGAGGCCTTGATCCTTTCCCTCACCCTCCCAATCACACAGCTTATTTTCATGCTTGGAGATAAATGAACAAGGGCTGCATAAAAGAAGAGAAGCTTCTTTCTTAGTTCCTTCCCAGACTACCAACATTCTAAAGAAATTCCTGTTTTATGCATCAAGGAGAGAGACCAAAAAAAAAAAAAAAAAAAGTAGGTCCCTGACCTATTCCCAATCTAAAATAAATAATATTTTTATTTTAAAATAGTTTTAGTTTTGAATTTTTAATGTTTATTTATTTTTGAGAGAGAGACAGAATGTGAGCTGGGGAGTGGCAGAAAGAGAGGGAGACACAGAGTCCAAAGCAGGCTCCAGGCTCTGAGCTGTCAGCACAGGGCCTGACGTGGGCCTCAAACCCACAGACTGCAAGATCATGACCTGAGCCAAAGTTGGATGCTTAACCGACTGAATCACCCAGGCACTCCTAAAATAGTTTTAATTTTGTCGAAAAGTTGCCAAGTTAGTAGAGTTCCCTTATACCCCACCCACCCAGTTTCTTTCATTGTTGACAGATTAGTATGGGTGATTTGTCACAACTAATGGACTAATAATAATGCATTAATATTAATGAAACTCCATACTTTATCTAGATTTTATTATTATTATTATTTTTAGCCAGTATTATTACTCTCTTCCTGGACCCCATCCAGGATACCACCTTTCATTAAGTTTTCCTATTTCCCTTGGCTCCTCTGGGGTGTGATGATTTCTCAAACTTTCCTTATTTTTGATGACCTTGACAGTTTTCAGGAGTAAGGGTCAGGTATTTTTGTAGAATGTCTTACATTTTGTTATTGTCTGAAATTTTCTCATGCTTGGACTTGGGTTATGTATTTTTGTGAAGAGGATATGCAGAGGTGAAATACCATTCTCAACGTGTCATATCAAAGATACTTGCTGTCACCCTGACTTATCACTGTTGTTAGCCTTGATTACATTGCTCAGGTAGTGGTTGTCAATTTTCTCCACTGTACTTTTTTCCTCTTTCTGTACTCTATTATTTGGAAGCAAGTCACTAAGTATAGCCTACACTTAAGGCATATAGAGTTATATTCCGTCCCCCCCTGGGGGAGGATAACTATTTAAATTACTTGGATTACTTCTTTATAGGGGGTTTACATCTTCTTCCCGATTTACTTATTAATATCAGTATTTACTCATCAGTGGGTACTTATTATATACTTAAAATATGAAATACTCTATACTTTGGGATGTAATCCAGTAATACAATATTTAGTTGTTCCAACTTTGGTCACTGGGAGCTCCTTCATTTGGCTCTTGTGTCCATTCTCCAACTTTTGGTTATTAATAAGTCGGGTTACACTAAACATTGGGTGCACCAGGGTTACGGACTGTCACCCTGGGGGTGGTGTGGGGAAGAAAAGATCAGCACTTTTCAGGGCAGTCTTGACACCAAAAGCTGGTGCTTTGGTACAAGTGGTGACATATCAGCTTCTACCTCAGAAGGTTCTCAACTGGGTTAACAATGTACTATAAATCAACATCAAGAACCCTCCTATCTCCCAGAAAAGTATTGTTTCCACTTTTTTTTTTCAAGTTATGCTCAGATGCATTGTCTCATATAGCTTACCAAAGATGAATTCTCTTAAGTACTCTACCTTTTATGTCTATGAATCATAGGATTAATTTAAACTCTATGTCTACACAATTTAAAACACACGCACAAGCAATTGACTAATTCCTATACTGATCATCCCTAGGATAATTCTAATCCTTAAAGCTATCACATGGTACAATCTAGATTCACATTATTGTGTTAAGCCACAGACTTTCGTAGTGTCTTCATGGATAGAGGTTAGGTGGGAAAACAATGGATGAATTGATAAAATCGTTTGGGTTCCAAGTAGTTGCATAAAGCATATGTATGACCACTGAAATTTTTCTCAATGAAACTCAAATGAGCAAAATTTCCCTTCCAGAAATGCTTTTACTATATTAGGAGTAAAAATTAGTTATGCATATTGCCTCCTATGATAGTGCCATTTGAATCATTGCTATTTTCTTGCAGATGGTATAAATGTTTTGTGATATCACACCCCAAGCATGAGAATTTATTTGGGATTTCCTTTTTTCTAGTGTTGATGCCACATGGTTAATATATCTTACTTTCTATTTCCTTTACGAGTTGTTATCCTTGCCTCTCCCCTTCCTGGTGCAAAATTGTTGACTCTGGTGACAAAGTCTTCACTTTCTCTTGTGATCTGTGAACCTCTTATGTGTAAGCAAATAAATCTCGTAGCCTTGGTAGAAAATTTCTTATCCAGTGTTTCCCCCTAATAAATTGTTGGCAGACATTCTTATTTTATGGGTCAAGGTGGAAATGTGAATCAAGGAAGTAAAGTTTTCCTTCCAAACAAATGCATATATTTATTAAAAATCATGTGTCAGAGGAGCTCATGTATTGTTTGGCCTAGTTCTGACAAACCTACCATTCATCTAGTAGGATACAGATTCCTTCTTTTTTTTTTTGGCTTATTTCTTTCAAGTACATTGATTTTTTTTTGTAAATAATAAATGTAGTCAGTGGTCATCATGTAAAATTTTGAAAATATGGACAAGATGAAGGAAAAAACACCAACGCTAATTTCACCATTCGTAATCAGCAACTACTTGCATTTATTCTAAGTCTTATTTGTGTTTTACATAGTTATGAACATACACGTAAATTTACATGTGTGTGTTTTCTTAATTATATAGAATTTCCCATGTTGTACATTTTTCCAATCTGCTTTATTGGCTACACGATATCACAGTAATTACATGTAGCATCATATATTTAATTTTTTTCATTACTTAATTATATTTGAGATAAAAGACTGTAAAAATATAAAGCAGCTCTAGAAAAAACAGTTTTGGAACAATCTGAATACAACCTGGGGTAGACACTTAAATTGCTTTTTATATATATATATAAAATAAAAGCTAGGGGTGCCTGGGTGGTTCAGTCGGTTAAGCGTCCGACTCTTGATTTCAGCTCTGGTCATGATCACATATCATAGGATTGAATCCCATTTGGGTTTCTGGGCTGACAGCATGCAGCCTGCTTGGGATTCTGTCTCTCCTTCACTCTCTGTCCCTCCTCTGCTCACAATCTTTCTCTCCCTTAAATAAATAAACATATTTAAAAAAATAAGAAAATCTGATATCTTTAGTATATATTTTGCTTTAACCAAAATTATGTAATCATTTCACAAAATCTATTTTCTTTTAAAAATGACCACTTAAATTGTATACTTAGTATTATGTAATAGGGGCTGCCTGAGTAAGCAAGATGAAACTTCCTTTTTACAATAAGATTAACATATTTTTAAGTAAATGAGTTCCCCCCAAAAGCATGGATTATATACTTAAAATATTTTACTTCTTTTGGAAATTAGATACTTGAACATCCTTTAAGTTTCAAGTATTAGGTATTTGGCTTGATTTAGCAGATCAATTTTGATTGTTCAAATAATCTTGGCATTTGTTATCTCATTCGCCTGATGCCAAAACACATGACCTTCTTATCATTATTAGTAACTTGAATAATGATAAGGACCATCCTCGTCTTGCATATCATTTTATCTCCAGCACCTAGGAGATTGCCTGCCACACAGTGGGCAATTAACAAATGCATATTGGGGTGCCTGGGTGGCTTAGTCGGTTAAGCCTCCAACTTCAGTTCAGGTTATGATCTCACAGTTGGTGAGTTCAAGCCACACATCAGGCTCTGTGCTGACAGCTCCGTGCCTGGAGCCTGCTTCAAATTCTGTGACTCCCTCACTCTCTGCCCCTCCCCAACACATGCTCTGTCTCTCTCTCTCTCTCTCTCTCTCTCTCTCTCTCTCAAAAATAAACATTATATACATTATATACAAAAATAAACATTATATAAAATTTTAAAAAAGTGGATGTTAAAATAATTGTTTTCCTCTGCCAATATTTTCAAAGAGAATAAAATAAATCTTTGAAGAATCTGGAAAATTAGAATGGAGAAATCAAATCTGAGCCATAAGAGTTATGCAGAGTCCCATGTAGTGAAAGCACAGAAAAATTTTAGAAAGGAGCCATTGTTTTAAGTAATTTGTAAATGAATAGTAAAATATGTATTGCAATAGTTAATTGTTACTATCATAAGGCCAGGGGTCCTGGGATTGTCAGTGGCCCTTTTCTCTTGGATTTGAGTATACAAAGCATAGATTTGTCCAAAAATAATATATTCCATTGTAATCCTTTAATAAGTTACACTTTTTTGCACCCCCTGTTTATGAAGATATCTTGGGTATTCAAAATTTCTTTTGTGTTCCAGGTGTAAAAGATACAATTTTAGGTATTGAAACAGTTTGAGCATTTTTGTTTGTGTAGGATGTATCTATCCAGATGTGACTTTACATAACTGGCAAGGAATATAAAAATAAGAGACTGTTATTTAGTTGAGTCTAAAGGGAAATATCCAGTACTCAAACATATGCTAGAGAACAAGATGACAAATAATTTGTGTTTTGGAGATTAATAAAACGGAATGCTTACCCCACCTATACCATTTATTTGCCCTGTGACCCTGGACAAGTTATTTAACTGATCTAAACCTTAGTTTCCTCAGCTATGAAACAGGAAAATCTATAGTGCCTATTCTGTTGTTAGGATAATTGAATGAGGTCACGCCTGCTAAACCCTTGTCAGACATTTAACACACTATTTGACATAGAAAAAACAAAGTGAAATATTTGTCATTTATATTCCATTAAAGAAGCTATCCACTTTTAGATAGTATGAAAATAACCTACTGAAATGGGAGAAAGTTAAAAATGTGAATTCTTATATCTAGAACAGTGCTCATTTGCTAACCCATTCAGTACTGTGAAAGAATCCAGAAGTCTTGGTCAGCCTATCCATAAATTTCTTTGCACCCCTAGATTTCACAAGTGCACAAGATGGAGAGAGTGAGGCTGAATTTTTACCTGATGACTTTGAAGAAAAACCAGAAAGAGAAAAGAAACATACCAATTTCACTTTGTGCAACGTTTGTAACATTCAGCTGAATTCTGCAGCTCAAGCACAAATCCACTACAATGGCAAATCACATCAAAAGAGATTAAAACAACTGAGCAATGGGATGCTGAAAAATGACAATGGTAAGTTTTTCTAAAAATATATTCTTCATTTTACATCGCCGACTTAAGTTATTTGTGTACCTGCAGATGTAAAGATAAAAGAGTGGGTTAATCTATTTTTAAAACCAAGATAGAACATTACATAAAAGCTTGATTGGCATACTACATTAAAATAAATAATCTTTCACAGTGTTTTGGATGAAAAGAGGAACTTTCTTTGTTGTGTATAGTTAATTGCATTAGGATTGTGATCATGACCCTGCAAGGTATTTATTTGATATAATTTGAAAAAGTCGACATTGGAGTTCCTTGATGTTTGCCTTTAATGTAGTTTTTTGGAAATGGATATCCTTTAAAAGAATAATGTTAAAGTTTTTGTTTGTTCTTGCATGTTAGGGGCTTCAATAAGTTAGTAAGATTGCAGTTTGAGAAAAATACACATCTTCTCAAGTAGGTGTTTTAACAATAAAGTACGATCCGTCACTACTTACAGATTGTTTAAATTTTCTAGGCGAAACTTATGGTTTGTTTAATCATTTTAGAATACTTTTTGATAGTGTATGTTGGTTGGGTTTTGGAGTAAAGAGATTTTTAAATTAGCATAAAAATACTTTTGGAAACAAATCCAAGTTTATCGGAAAAAGCATGGAGAGATGAGGGAGAGGAGGGGTGGATTCCTTTGGAGATCTAAAACTATAGCAACAACAAAATGTCACAGTATTGTATTCTTGTTGAATGCTTTATGTTTGACAAATAAGGTATATTTTTTTTCAAATAAGGTATATTTTACCTAATTTAATGATATGTAAAAATGAGACTGAATTTTCATTTGTTCCAATGTTTGACATCATGAAGAGTTTTTAAAACAATGTTTATTTGTTTATTTTGAGAGAGAGAGAGTGAGCTGTGGGATGGGCAGAGAAAGGAGAGAGAGAATCCCAAGTAGGCTCTGCACTGTTAGAGCAAATGCAGGGACTGATTTTAGGAACTGTGAGATCATGACCTGAGCTGAAATTAAGAGTTGGGCGCTCAACCGACTGAGCCACCTAGGCACCACCATCATAAAGATTGTTTGATATGAATTTGTAGTTTGCTTCAAGGTTACCAAATAATGAGATGAAAAAAGTACATTTTAAAAATGGAAATTATTTGTCTTTCTTTGTGTTATAGTATGACTAAGCTAAAATATTCTAATAGCACTCCACATTTCTCTTTCTGTTGTATGACAAAGAGTTTGTCACTGGTGTTATTGGTCAAAGACATGTAAAAACGCAAAAATAGTTGTTTAGAAAAATTGAGAACTACTGAATTCTTTAGGCATAAGATGAATTGGTAAGTCATGTGTAAAATATATATTTCACAGCCTCTATTTTGAACATCTTAATCTTATACTTACATTTAGGTCAAACCTTTTTGAGCAATGGCATTTGATTCCAAGTTGTTGTTCTTTAAGTCTGTATTGTTTGGAGATAATGGTGGCAGCTTTGGTATTTTACTTCACCTACCTTAATATTTACAAATGTCTTTTGGAGGAATAATAAATGGTATCATAGAAAGAAACGAGGACAAAAATCATGCCTGGCTTATGAACTCAAATTAGAGCCAGTCCCAGACAAAATTTAGAATGCTCAAAGATTTTCAAATAATAATACTTAGGAAGGAATACCGTCAAATTGATTATTTTAATGTTTTTATCAGTGCATTTATTATGGGCTAGCATTGTGGTAAAGGCTTCATGTACATTTTCCTATTTCATTTTTCGTTACAACCACGGGGAGATTGCCATTATCTTCCTCTTGTAAATGTGGAAATTAGGGATAACATCGATTAAATAGTGTGATGAACGTCAAACTAGCGATAAAACTCAGGTTTTAGTCATTTACATACGTGCGTTTCTGAAGTCTGCTTGCTTCCTCAGAATAAATATTCTGTAGAAACAGTGCCTTTCTTTATTCAAAGAGAGAAATCAGTTTCAGAGAACGTTAAAAAAAATCATATTTTTCCGTATTTCCAACAATGCATTGACTAATATGGTACTTAACAAAGTGATTTGCTGCATTTTCTATTTATATAATTTTTTCCAAGGCTCTATCTAGTAAAGTTATTAAAAACAACCATGAATTACTGAGAATACTTGGGTTAGGTCTTATTAGTTTAGCCCGGAATTACACTTGGGAGCAGCCCTCCCCTTTATCTGCAGGTGGATCTGACTACAGGCAATCAAACTCACAACTGAGTTCTAGGACCTTACATTAATACGCAAACATATTATTTCTTATACATATTCCCCTGTCTCCCCACTTTAAAAGTGTACTCTTTTAGACTTGTTCGTAATAAGAAAGGAAGCCCAATTCCAAGCCTTGTGTATCTATTAATGGCTATTCCTTTACCATACAGAAACCAAGCTTCAAATGGAAATCCTAAGAATAAAGGATCCTAGAAATTCTTAGTCAAGAACATTATCATTTTTATTTAGAGAAAGATAGGAGAATTGTTTGATTCTTCTTCTTGAATGTGCACACTTGCACATTGGCTGCTATAAACTGCTTCCATCTTAGAAAATCTTCAGTCCTGATTTCAAATGGGAATAATTAAATACAATCGTGCCAAGAAAGAAATATGACAATATAGATGCTTACCTAAATTCATCCAACCCTTGTACCTAACTGGTTTATTTTTAAGGATGCAAATAAAAATACACAATAGACATGGAAATAATTATTATTTTCATTTGGGCTTGTCTAAGTGGAGAAAAGTATGCTTTCATTTCTGTCTTTAATATATGTAGAACATTGTATAATTATATGTCTAAAGGCATATCCTCATACACACTACAGAGAACAAGAGTGAACAAGATAGACAGTCACCGTATCTAAAATTTGGTTTCTCTATTTCTGAGCAAACTGTGGCATTTCTCATGTCATCTCACTTATTAGGGAAAATGATCATCTGAAGATCACAGAGAGAAAATGTATTATGTCAATGAATTAATTAATAGGCCACTGTCTCCACAGGTAAGACCTAACTTTAATTTGTGCCAATGCTGTACTCTGAGGAAGTAGTTATATACAGTATGTGTTTGCCACCTACCGTGCACGCTGTCCTGAGTCGCCAAGGTCCCTCCTGCTGAGCTGGGAGTACTGCCTGCTTGGTTCTTCCCTAAGCATGCCCTCAGCCGAAGAGAGCTACCTCTCCTGAACTTGTCCCCTTCTTGGGGGCATCCTGCAAAAAGTCCCAGCTCCTTGCCACAAAAGTGGGCAGATAACTCTGAAAGGCTGTTCCAGCTTCAGAGTGGTGGTTCTATGACAGTTTCCCCCCATCCCTGACTCAGTCCTGCTCTCCTTGTCCCTCACAGGTCTAGGCCCCTTGTTCAGCACTCACCCACAAAATCATCTGACTCTACTTTCCGGAAATCTAAGACACCATCAATAATTTTTGTGTCTTAATAAGTAATACACTTCATTGTGCAAAAACAACTAAACTTAACACTTTCTCCCATCTGTATTGTCTATTTGATGCCTGTATATAATAAGCTTTGTCATAAAAAAAATGGAATGGGAACAAAAAGTGAAATAGTATTTATTGTTCCAGGTATCTTATATATATCTTCTTTTCACCTCCAGTCAACACATTTGCAAAGCATGCATTATTACTTCCATTTTATAAATAAGGTAGCCAAGAATCAAAGGGACTAAGAGACTTGCCAATTAACTCTATCCATAAAGTTGCCTATGTCTCCTTTATCATCAACTTACAAATCTCCCTGGTAAATGTATATTCTGTTGTCAACACAATTATGTCATACATTTAAGTGTATTCTTACGTTTTTGAGTTATGTTATTTTTTAAAGCACTTAAGCTTACATTATTACAACAAATCTGATAATTCCTTAAATTCTCTTCACCAAATCTAACTCCTGAAAATATATTGTGGAATATTTTGAATAGAGTCATGTAAATAGGTCGTTTTATAATTTATTACTATATATGCACTTGTATTCCAGAAATACATTTCTTTTTGTTGCACATTTTTTGAAGATGAGGTGAGATATGGAAGTGGTAAAAGGGCATTCTATAGTTAAAAGGTGCTTAAATGTGTCAACTTTCTCATATTCCGGAGATTCCATGCTTCACGCTCTCATGAAAACTATAAGCTAAAGAAATTCCAGTACAAACTGCATGGCTTACTAATGTTCTCTTTGGAAAACATCTCTAATTTTGTATTTACTCAGAAATTAACTTTTGCGAATAACTATTATTTTTCTGATGATAAAAATAAGATTTTCCCATCTGGGCTATTCATAAATGTACAAATTGAAATAAAAATTGCCAGGAGTCCTACAAAGGTAATTTCTTCTAAATTCTCGCAGTTCTATCAGGTATGCAAATAAATACGAGTCAGCAATATTAGGTGTACAATATTATATGTATTATAATATGATGGTGTTTGCATACCACTACCTTCTTATGAATGCATATTTTAAAATTACCCTAAAGAAATTAGTAATGGAGTTGAGATTTCTGGCTAAATGTTGAGATTTTGCTCACATTTGACATTTTGTTTTCTAACCATGCGATCTATTCTATAATGGAAACACCTTAATAAGGTTTTTATTATGTTATAAGTAAAAAGTTAAGTATTAAAATTAGGTATACTATGAGCATACTAAGTATACTGAGGTAAAAGTATACTTTTATCTAAAAACAGAAATTTGAAGATTAGCATAAGCATGCTCCTTTGATTCATAAGAGCATTTTGGAATGCATGTAACAAAGGATAAACCTTTCAGGATATTTAAGGTCTCTATGGCCAACTAATTTAATTCATTTTCATGTGCTCACTATGGTTAAGTTGTTGTTAAAGCTTGTTGAAGGATTGAGTAACAAGTTGACGTATTGTGACAACTTTATTTTATTCATAATACCTTTGTCATATTTGAGTTATTTTATTAAGCCCGGTTTTCCATTTTTATTGGGTTGAAAGTGCTATCAAATAATTCAGTTTTATCTAATAGTATGCTAGAGTCTTTCGGTGCTCGTTGTTTTGTAGCACATAAATCTAGAATATTGTCACTGTTATCCATCCTGTTAGCATTAAATTTTCTTTTATTTAACATAAAAGCTAAATAAAATTTGACTTTCGAGCTCTCACTGATCTATTCTCTTTTCTCTTTCCTTTGATTGTCTCTGATGAGGCTTAAGGTATCAGTGGATTTTCAGTTTACAAGAGGAGTGCTCTTTTGCAACATGGGTAGTTAATAAAAGCAAAATAGCTTCATGGAATTTTCTGTTCCTTCAGGCTTGATTTTATGATACATTCTTCATTTACATAAAAATTTACTTTACCTTTTGATTTCCCCGCACTCTCTGCTTTTGTAGAATGTCTATAGACTAGTTAGAACTTACTAGTACATTTGTGAACTCTTAGTGATGCCTTTTGGGGTCATTTTATTAAATAGTGATAACTGCTTTCTTAATATTATCTTATCCATATTAGCATATGACATAGTGTGACATGGCAGTAAGGAGTCCTGCTTTTCTCAAACTTTTCTTAGTCCTTAGAAGTTTCAGCCTAGGTGGGGGAGGGAGGCAATGAAAAAAATCTATTAAATTGTCCAACATTATGTAATAAGGCATTTTGTTCTTGTTGGAGTGATCTAAGTGTCTTTTTTTAGCATTGAAGGATTAAAATATGAGAGGAAGTGACAAATGCTGGTATTACCAGGTTCAGATTTTGAGTAGGTTTTTGGCTTTGGTTACCAACTTTTTTTTCTTCATTAAAGGAAAACATGTTGATCATTTCAAACAGATGGAGTTCAGGCAACTAGCTCCTTGCTTCACCTGGACTTAACATTAATTTCATTGAACTGGAGCATTTTTGCCAACACAGAGATTTCTTGTTTTACAACCTGAGGCTCATGATCTAATATCACTCCTGTCTGAAGAGCACCCCAGTAGGAGACTGCGCCCAAGAAATATATTCTAGTTCTTCATGACTGGTGTTACCCATGAAAAAATTGGTGAAATGGCCCTTAAGAGAAGCCTTAAGAAAAAAAAAATGAATTAATCAAATGCATGCTGTTTAACCTGAGAATAGAGTTTATTCTATTTGAGATCTAAGAGATTTCCTTTGGTGATTTTCTGTGTGTGTCTGTTTGGGGAGGTTTGAAGAACTGGGGGCTTCATAAATTGAGGGTGCAGAATAATTCATTTGTGCAACTGAACTTCAACTCTGTTTAGCACAGCTCAAACTACTTCTTGTTTTCTCACCTTTTGTCCCTTTTAGTCACTAACCACTTCCACAGCCATATCTTCAGTTCTAGTGTCTCTGTTCTCCAGTCTTAGGAAAATAATCACTTCTACTTTAGGTTTGAAAGTATAGATGTTTAAAAGTATTTTCCTATTTCCTTTTTCTGTTTCCTCTAAAAGTAATTTGCCCATGGTAACAGAGCTAGTATGTACTAGGAATGGGACGTTTTTATGTATGAATTTCCTGTTCCTGAACAGGTTAGTTTGCAGTTGGGGGCCAACCCAATTAGTTTTTTCTTGCAAGATTTTATTTAAATTCAAGTTAGTTAACAGATGTGTAGTATTGGCTTCAGGAGGAGAATTTAGTGTTGCATCACTTACAAACAACACTTAGTGATCATCACAACAAGTGCCCTCCTTAATGCCCATCACCCATTTTAGCCCATCCCCCCCCACCTCTCCTCCAGCCACCCTCAGTTTGTTCTCTGTAGGTTAGAGACTCTAATGGTTGGGAGGCCAGCCCTATTTAAATGGGCTTTGGGAAGTTTCTACAGTTTCACTCCAGGCATAGCATGCTTCATCATTTTGTGCATGTGTCTCAGAAGTACTAAAGAGTGTTAGGAGTGTGTGTGTGTGTGTGTGTGTGTGTGTGTGTGTGTGTGTATGTATGTGTTTAAGATGGCACTTTAGATTAATGCATTAAATAGACTTTCAAAATATTAAGCCTTTAAATAAGAGGTAAGAAAGTAATTTTCAAAAGTAGCAGCACAGATACATATATTCCCTCTCCTTGTTTCCAAAATTATAATGATGTGACACAAGAAATTTGAGAACACAAATAAATCCATAGCAACACTGCACAGTGAAGAAGAGTAAAATGGGAAGTTCTGAAAGGTATAACAAAAATGTGATGAAAATGAGGTAAATCCCTGAATCTAAACACAAATATGGAAACACATAGAGTTAGGGAAAAATGCCCTATAACTTCGGTTTCCAACAAAACTTCAGAATACCCCTAAGATTAGGGGTAGCCTTAAAGGTGGGGCTCACTGTTTGATGAACATTATGATAAAATTACTTAGGTTGCTTTGTAGTTAGAAATGAGATATAACTGACCTGCCCAGCCTAATTATAGAAAAGTGGAGGGGCGCCTGGGTGGCTCAGTCGGTGAAGCGGTAAGTCTTGGTTTCAGCTCAGGCAGTGATCTTACGGGTTTGTGAATTCAAGTTCTGTGTTGGGCTCTGTGCTGACAGTACAGACAGCCTGTTTGGGATTCTCTCTTCTCCTCCCCCACCCTCTATCCCCCCCTCCCCCCTCCCCCTCCCTGCTCATGCTATTTCTGTCTGTCTCTAAGTAAATAAATAAACTTAAAAAAAGGGGAGAGCAAACAAGTCTGGAGACTAGGAGGCAGACAGGTCAGAAAGTGAATGTCTTCATGGGCCAGGGATAAGAGAGGATAGAGGGAACAAATATATCCGGTATGGACTTTTAACCTGTCAACTTGGTATTGTGTGCTGTAATTCCCTCTTACATCTCACCTGTGGAATCTTCAGTAAAGACACTTGTGTTTGCTGATATTTTATATAAGGTTAGATTCTTGGGAAACTGAAATAGGTGTCAAGACTATCCAGTTTGAAGTTGACCCTGTGCATACAGGTAGAAAGGCAAAGTACAGATTACATAGGCATGGCCATTTCCAACCACTTGTATCAGGGACGGTGTAGAAATCAAAGATGTGAGTAAGATTGCCGCACCTGGGTGACTCAGTCTGTTCAGCGTCTGACTTCAGCTCAGGTCTTGATCTCACGGTTTATGAATTGAAGCCCTGCCTCGAGCTGAGAGCCTGGGGCCTGCTTTGGATTCTGTGTCTCTCTCCCCCTCCCCGACTCGCACTCTGTCTCTCCGTCCTCTCTCTCTAAAACAAATAAACGTTAAAAAAATTTTCAAAGATATGAGCAAGACATATTTACTACTCACTTAAAATTTGGCAAGCTTTGGAGGAGAGAAAACATGAACATAAATTTCGATTCCAGATTTTACTTCAGAGGAAATATGTGATGAAAAAACACATGTGATTTTCCTTTAAGATTTTATTTCAATGACTAAATCCAAGTATAGAAATATAGAGGAGTGTATGAACTAGTCAATGCCTAAGAGATAAAACAACTATTGTTTCAAAAGGAGAAGAATAAAAGCAGAATTAATCTAAGAATATTTAACTTCCGTGACATACATTAAACACTTGTGTATGCAATAGTAATTCTGAGAAATAATTAATATTTCCCAATTCCAAAAAAGATTACGATCTTCTAACAAAGAAAATTGGCGCAACATATGCAACAAGCAGGAGAAATAAAGTACTGAACACGGTTTAAATGAGGAATTAACACGATTCTAGATTAGAACGCTGTTTGTATGCTCTGCGACTGTTGTTCCATCAGTTTAGAATAGTGTCGTTGATGTTAAGAATGAACAGAGAAAATCTGGTTGGAGGGTGGGTAGCAAAGATAATAATTTGACCTATGTATGTGTTCAGTTTTTGCTACCAAATGGAGTTTTATCTCACTGATAGAAGAGCTATAGCCGAAGGAGTTATAAAATAACCAAAAGAAAGAAGAAAAAGGAAAGGACTCTTATAATTTAATTCTTGTCAGAGGAAGAGAAAGTGTAGCCTAACAAGGTAATGAAAGTGTCAGAAATATAAGTAATGAGCAACATGTGTTGTCCATTAACTTTGTTCTAGGTATTATTTGAATAATTCTTTGTATATATAATCATAATTTGGTGAGCTACTCTATTAGTGTCCATTATGTAGATAGGTAAACTGAGACAAAGAAAGTAATTTGCTAGCTAGAGAGAGGTGGAGTCAGACTCCAAACCCTGGCAAGCTGGCTTCAGAGTCCATGCCCATGTTCATGACGCCACATCACCTCTCAAGCCTGGAGAACAACTAAGATTGCTCTAGGATTAGAAGTCAAAGGAAGAGAGAGAAGGATTCGAAGTCAAAGGAGGACAGAGTTTCAGAAAAAGAATATGGTTCACCAGTGGGTACTGAAGGCTTTTTTCAGAGAACTCGAGAAAGACAGCCTATATTGGAGATCTGCAAACTGCGAAATGGCAGGCATCTTTGAGAAATTATTTCAGCCAAGTAGGAAAAGCCGATTCAGATTTTGAGAGCTTAAGACGATGTTTCTTTAGCTGTTGGTCTTTAGAACACGTGATTCAGACTCACCCTGAGTGTGTTCGTTAAAAATTCAAATCCACCGAGTATACATTCCAAGTCCTTTAGTTGGGATTCTCCAGTAACATTTAGTTAGAAGAAATAGAAAATCAGTAAGAGGGAAAGAAAGAGGAAGAGCAATGAGACAGTCATGGCCTAATTTACATACTTCATTCAGCAGTGAAAACTCCGCTATGGAGGCATTTTAGTGACCATCTGTTTTTATTTTAACATGTGCTGGGGAAAGATGAATTGCAAACCCAAGAGACTAATCAAAGTGTTTTCTTGTTATATTTTCAGCCGTGTTTCAGGGACTCTCACAGATCTACAAGTCATGAAACCAAATGGTTATCTCCCTCTAAATCTAGCTCCGGTGGTTGTGAGTGGGTCCTGAGCGTTGTAGGTAATTTGAGGAACAGATAATCCATCTGTGCAGGGGCAGGAAGGTTATGTACACCACAGTCTGCATCTGGTCTTGCTCTGTGGTTTGGCATCCCGACCATGACATTTTGCAACTTAATCATAAAAGAGTGTCCAGGTATATATACTTTATCCCAAACTACTTCCTTCAGCAATATTTTGTATGTTTTTTTTTTTTGTTGTTCTTGTTGTTCTTGTTACATCTTCACGTGTTGAGAGTATTGTCTTCATATGGTGGTAATTATTTTTCTCCTAGAAATACATTTACAGTTCACCTGAAAATACTTCTTGTGCCGTTGTCAATATTTGTTGATGGCGGGTATTCGGTCCTGTCGCTTCTACATTTTATCTTTACCAGACACATATGTGCTAGTGTCCCTATCTTGAGGATGTTCTTGCGCATGGGAGAGTTACGGAGACAAGAGGTCTTAGTGGTTTTCTTTTCATCTCCTGTCTAAATTTCACGGCTTACACTTGATAAATTGATTTGTACCCTGGGCTGGGTGAATACTCTTTTGAATACTGTTACCTTTCTTTACGTTTAATTCATCCATTATTAAATGTAAAAGAAACCCAGATTGAAAAATGTTCACAAAATATATTATTTTTATTTCATTTCAAAAACAGTTGAGGAACCACTGCTACCATCATTTTTTTATCATGACAGTAAGAGGTTTAAATTTATATTTAGTCACTAACCTCAAAATTCATTTTTTAATGCTGAAAAATTATAATTTTATGAGTAGTGAAATGTTTTCTCTTTATTATTTGAATCTTTTAGTCTAGAGGTCGAACTTTGAGATAATAAATTAGAATGGAGTCAGAACAACCTAACACATCTTATAGGTACTCAATAAATATTAATTTATGATAATCCTTTCAAACACATTTTATTTACTCACCTAGTCAATGATCCCATTTGCTAACTTGACTAATGAAAACGTCACAGTGTTTGTAATCTGTGATCAGATTTTTATTCCTCCTTTCATAAAATATTTTGCCTTCTTAAATGGAATTTCCTGAAAATTTTTCTTTAGTTCCAGAAACATCTTAATAGTGTTCAATATTTTCAGTCTAATAAGCATCGGGACCCATTTTAATTATGTTGTGTTTCTGAATTGAAAATTTAAAAAATCAAAGTGGAGACCCCTACATTTAATATATCTGATCCCAAAGTGATTTCTTTATCAAACTGTCAACGATATTGTCATTGTTATCACAGAATAAGGTTGATTGACTTACTTCATGATGCTTAAAAATGTCTCTTCCTTGATATACTGTTTAATGACTTCATTCAGTAACTTAATATAAAAGCCCACCACCAAATATCATATGCCATAACAATTTCTCTGAGGTTCAATGACAATAAAGTAGTATAAACCAAACAACATATTTCTTTTAACATCACTAGAAGAGGAGTGCTCTTTGTCTCCTTGGGAGGTGGCTATAGCCTTACAATCCAACAGTTGAAGGACTTGAAAGAAGAATAAAGTGATATAAAATATTTCTGAGTTGTTTACTATTATGAACAATACTGGATATTTGTTTATCATATGTGATTTAGGGAAGTGTTAACATTAAAGAAGCAGGGTAGATACAGGGGAAAATTGGAAGTGAGCCAAGAAGTCCCAGAGAGGTAAGATATATTAGAGTTGTTTATAGAAACATCAAGGCTTAAAGGAGTACCTTGGTTCTTACTTCATTTAGAACTCACTCCAGGATAGTTCTATTTTTGTGAGTTTGTGCCAAGTAAAGAGATGAGAAAACGAGGGCTTAAGCTGCACACCAGAGCTTTGCTCAGTTCTCTCCTAATGGGAGGAGAGACTCAGATATTTCCCAATGTCTCTACATGGTAAAGTCATACATCGCTGAGTTGCTGTGGGGTCTGGCATGGTGAGAGTCAAGGAATGCTCACATCCTACACTTGTGTTTGGTTTGATGATGTAACAGAGACTCATAGCGGCTTGCAGCATTAAGATGAATCAGTGTAATGTCAGCTTAACCAGGCAGATACCCTCATTCCTCTTCTAGACAGAAATGAAATGAGTTTTGGTCATAAAAACAGGACTTTAGCAGCATCCATTGTAGAATACCCTCAGATGGGTACTCACCCAACTGCACCCCAGTCACTATCAGTATATTCTCAAGGACCATCATCATGAGGCCAGAGATCACCGTCACTGCAAATTTGTTCACATGAGACTTGCTCTAGTACCAAAGTCTTCTTGCACAGGGATAGAGGAAACAGAGATTGACCCGCAAGATGATATTAAAACTGAAAGTAACTGAATTACCCAAACGTTTGAATCAATACAGAGAGAGAACAAGTATGATTAGCACTTTTAGGTATTAATTGTAACTCTGCTACCCCTCCCATATGGTGTGGAGACAAAAGGTATTCAGGCGTTTCTGTTAATGTATAGCTGAGGATGCTGGCCATGAACAGAAATTGCCACATAAATTTCAGGGATCAGTGCAAAATGACACTGTGTTGTCACTTGTTCAAAATCCATTAAGAAATTCAAGATGCTTATAGTGTAGCATTAAACCATTGTGAGTATGGGGCTCTGTGTGCCAGCACGGGTCATAGGGCCATGAAGCTGGCGTTGGCTGTGAGCTTGCCTGATGGGATTATAGATTCAGGACAGACCTAGCTCTGTGGGCATTGGCTACAGACCAGACCACTAATTCCAGCAAGTAAAAAGAGTCCCACCTGAACCAAAGGGGTACTATGGTACCAAGGAGAATAGAAATGGGGCTCAATTAGAAAAGGGGATGTGGCTTATTCTCTACAGATTGGTATTCAACAAGGAGACCAACAACCATATAGAAAATGATTTTATACAATGGAATACAGTAAATGTTTAACACCTGACTCTGTAAAAATCAAAGCCATGATTTGTAACAATCACCTCTTCCCACCATGGCCAGTTTCAAGCTACTAATGTGACATCACAGAACACAGAGTAGGAAAGAAATACATGGAATTGCTTCTTGTGAGCCAGTGCAGATCTCCATCACATCTCTGTATTCATGACCAGTGGGTTCAGAAAATAGTACAAGGACCTTACATGTAGAATGATTTTCTGTGGTAGGCAAAATAATATCACCCCTAAAATGTCCACATCCTAATCCTTGAGAGCTGTGAATATGTTACCTTACCTGGTAAAGGAGACTTCGAAGATGTGATTAAGTTAATAATCTTGAGATGCAGAGAATATTCTGGATTATGTGAGTAAGACAAATGTAATGACAAGGCTTTTGTAGGAAGGAAGCAGGAAGATCAGTGTCAGAGGGGATATGGCAGTGAAAGCACAAATTATTCTGCTTAAGTCACCAAGTTTATGGTAACTTGTTATAGCAACAACAGAAAACAAATACAGGTAACATTATTTTCCTTGGTGCAGTGAGGTAAAACAAGCTCTTGTTTTAAATAGAGGTAAAATAACTCTTGAGTTATGTTAGGATAGAGCAGAGGATAACAAGTACTAAGTGTTTGTCTCAAAGAATTACCCAAAGAGATTTTTAAGTTACTAAATGAAGAAAATTGAATTTCTGTAGCTTATTTGGTAGAAAGAGTTATGAGAAAAGTTCTTTAATAAGAAATCAGAAGCTACATATATTTCCCATTTTGATGGTTAACTTGTTTGCCAACTTGGTTAGGCCAAGGAGAACAGATATTTAGTCAAATATTATTCTGGATGTTTCTGTGAAGGTGATTTTTGGATGACATTAACACTGAAATCTGTAGACTGAGTAAAGTGTAACATAATGTGGGTGGGCTTCATCCAATCAGTTGAAGGCCTTAATAAAACAAAGACTGACCTCTCCCAAGCAAGAAGGGATTCTGCCAGCAGATGGCCTTTCAACTAGAACTACAACTCTTTCCTGAGTCTCTAGCCTGCTAGTCTCCCCCATCAGATCGTGGCCTCACTAGGCCTCTGCAATCCCATAAGGCAGTTCTTTAAAGTAAAATCTCTCTCTTTACCTATCCTCAGATCCTGTTGGTTCTGCTTCTCTAGAGACCTCTGGGTAATACACACATCGAAATTTAGTTTGAGTTACCTTATAAACTCAATATATATGTAATCCATCAACTGTAGATATTGTATTCCCTATTTAAACCCTAATTGTTCATCTCTTCAACCCACAGTATCTAAGAGAGGCCAAGAGCTGCCTCTCTTACAGGTATTTGAGAACATGATATTCTTGATTTCCACCTGATATTAGGTATTTTCCTACTTTCTTCCTCTGTTTCATTGTAGAAAAGTCATTTTCTGCTGCCAGCATAGTGCTACCCCTGTTAGTCAGCTTGCCCAAATGATCTGTGATGTTCCAACCCTACCACCAAATCTCTCCAAAGATGCCTAGCCCAATGAAACTGCCAGTCATGCCAATGACTTATGATGTCCTCTTCAACATTTTCCATGGCCCCAGGAGAAGACACATTCACAGTTGAGACATCATGTTTATATTGACATAAATAGGAAATCAAAATTAGAAGATTTTTATTTTATTTTTTAATTCATAGATTCTGTCCCTAGAAGTCCATGTGGGTTGGGGCTTAGGCCAATCTGAGAATCACTCCTTTTTTTTTTTTTTCTTAAAGACAACTTTATTGAGCTATCTTTAACATACAGAAATTGAATATATTAAGGTATTCAATTTGATATATATACTGAAAAGATGGCCACAATCAAGCTAAGTACCTTATCCATCAGTTCTATGTGGATATCCTTTTGTGTATATATGTCTGGTGAGATTTAATTTAAGATATAATCTCAGAAAATTTCAAGTATACAATATATTATTGTTAATTGCTGTCACTGTTGTATATTAGATATCCAGAATTTATCCCATATGATGAAACATTTGTACCTTTCACCATCATATCCCAATTTCCACCCCCCCCCCCCCCAGCCCCTGGTAACCACAATTCTACTCTCTGTTATTATGAGTTCTTCTTTTTTAGATTACATATATGAGATCTACCATACAGTTGACCTTTCAACAACAAAGTTTTGAATTGTGCAGGTCTACTTATATGTGGATTTTAAAATTTTTTTTTTAATGTTTGTTTTTATCTTTGAGAGAGAGCATGTGAATGGGGCAGGGGCAGAGATACAGGGAGACATGGAATCTGAAGCAGGCTCCAGGCTCTGAGCTGTCAGCACAGAGCCTGGTGTGGGGCTTGAACCCATGAACCATGAGATCATGACTTGGGCTGAAGTTGGATGCTTAACCGACTGAACCACCCAGGCACCCTGGATTTTTTATAATGTAGTACTATAAATGTATTTTCTCCTCCTTATGATTTTCTAAATAACCTTTTCCTTTCTGTAGTTTACTTTATTGTAGGAATACAGTATACAATACACATAACACATAAAACATGTTAGCCAACAGTTCATGTTATGTTATGTTATTGGTAATAGTAGGCTATTAGGTGTTAAGTTTTGGGGAAGTCGAAAGTTATACAGAGGTTTTTGACTGCACAGAGGGTTGGCACCCCTAATCCTTAGGTTGTTCAAGAGCCAACTGCATTTGTCTGTGTCTGGTTTAATTCACTTAACATAGTATCCTCCAGGTTCATCCATGTTGTCTCAAATAGCAGGACTTGCTTATTTTTTAAAGCTAAACAATATTCTATTATATATTTATATCCACACATATCCCATTGTATATGTATATCCAAACACATACGCAGACACCATATTTTTTATTCATTCATCTGTGTAGAGACACTTAGGTTGTTTCCATATCTTGTCTATCATGAATAATGCTGAAATGAACATGGGGTATAGATATCTCTTTGAGATACTGATTTCATTTCCTTTGAGTGTATACTCAGAAGTGGGACTCCTAGGCCATATGGTAGATGGACCCAGAGACCCATGTGGAAACACATTCTAATAATTATAATAAAATTGTCAAAAGTTAAAGAGAGAATGCTGAAAGCATCCAAGACAAAAGTGACTTGCTGTATACAAGGAAGCCCCCATGAGATTACTAGTAGTTATTTCAGCAGAAGGCCAGAGGACAGTAGAATGATACAGTCAATGTACTGAGAGAAAAAAAAAAAAAAACCTGCCAACTAAGCTACTATACCTTGAAAATCTGTCCTTCAAAAATGAAGGGGTTAGATAAAGACAAATAAAAGCCGAAGGAGTTCATCACCCCTAGCTGTGCCGTCCAAGAAATGCTAAAGAGGACTCTTCAGGTTGAATCAAAGGTTGCTAATCAGCAATATGAGCGTAAGATAGTATGAAAGTCATTGGTAACAGTAATATATAGACAAAAACAATACTGACGTACCACAACAGCAGTGGTTAATCATTTTTTAAACCTAGTGTAAAAGTTAAAAGACAGAAGTGTTAAAAATAGCTATAACTAAATTACATTAGTTGTATCTAAATAGATGGAAGTTGAGAGTCACGCTTTCCCTTCATTATTCCTCAAATGGTTGACTTCTAGACCCTGTGAGGTGAGTCTTCCCAGGAGGCTCACTGTTGAGTCACATCATCTCCTGAGGGACCCGTCTTCACACGCATGATCGAATAGGTCTGCATTTCTACATGAGTAAATATAGCTCAGATTAAGTTAAAACCTCTACTAGTTATATTTACTTACATTTTGTTCTGGATTTTCCTTTTAGAATGTTAAATATATTTTAAAAACTAGCATGTGGGTTCACAGCAGGCTTCTTAAGTCATGTTTTAACCACTGTCTCTCTCCTTTTATAGTTTAATGTGTTAGCAGACTACTTGAGTTGGTGGTCTAAAGGCAGAAATTAAAAATATTTATCTCCTCTTAATACTCATTGCAATGAGTATGCCTTCTCTGTAAAGAATTGCTGTTCAGAACCAAGGGGGTATGAAAAGAAGCCTGCATTTTTACCACTAACCATTGATCTAAACAAACAAACAAATAAGCAAAAACCCTTTTTGCCTACTTTTATATTTCTGGGGATGCTATTTCAGCATCTAACACTTGATTTCTTTAGGTAAAACCTATTGTGAACACAACTCTTTCCAACTGAGGAATGTTTATGTAAATAACACAATGAAGCTATGTGTGTATATAATACACACACTTATAACTCACAATTACTATGTAGCTTTGAAATGTTTTTTATTTTTTTAAATATTTTACTTATTTTTTGAGAGAGAGAGCACATGCGCCAGAGGAGGAGGGGTAGAGAGAGAGGGGGGAACAGAGGATCCAAAGCAGGCTCTGCGCACAGACACGCTGACAGCAGCCAGGACCATGTGAGGCTCAAACCCACAAACCAGAAGATTATGGCCTGAGCTGAATTCTGACGCTCAGCCAACTGAGCTACCCAGGCACCCTGGAACATTTATAAGGTCCCGTTTGAACATGTAGAAAAAGATAGAAATGTTATTCTGAGAGGAAGATCTTCCTAAACTAAGACTTATTTTTCTGTTGCTACTTTGTTTTCAGTTCCCCCTAATTTCTTTTGTGGCATTATTCTATTTACTGTGCCTATTTAATGATATTCTTGACAGAAGCAAATGAAGCAATGTTGGTGGAAGTATTTCAACAATCTCATTTTCTTAACAAAAATGTGAATTTTAATTAGTTATTTCTTTGAAGTACCTCTGAGTTATTTGAATATAAAGGCCCAAAGAATTTAATCGAAACCTAATTCCACGTTAAAACCTAGAGTAAAAGTCAAGGGAATAAACTCTGAGGGTGTGTGAAATTTGTGGAATGTTTCTTACCCTCAAAAATCACCCATCACTCTGTAGTGACTAGCACTGATAACATCAAAGCCGAAACATTTCAGACTTAGAGACAGTCTGGAGGAAGAGAGGTAGGGAAAGTGTATTATCTTTTGCAGGTGGCTTGAGAAAAGAGGCAAAATGACCAGTGGCAACTGTGGGAAAGAGGGTGTGTCCAGAAAGGTCCGCTAGGACTAGCCAAAACAATTTTTGTTTTAGTTTATTTATTTTGAAAGAGAAAGTATGAGTAGGGGGAGGGGCAGGGAGAGGGTGGGGGGAGAGAAAGAATCTCAAGCAGGCTCCTCGCTGTCAGTACAAAGCCTGATGTGGGGCTTGAATTCACAAACCATGAGATCATGACCTGAGGCAAAGTCGATTCTTAACCAGCTGAGCCCCCCAGGTGCCGCCCCCCCCCTTTTTTTTTGATAAGTAGCCTGCATCCGAGATATGGGCCCAGGTAATTGAATTGACAGATACCTCTATTTGGGGGCTCTATATTAGTGGTCTCAGCATCACCTGAGTACTTGGTGAAACCCAGTTCTTGAAGGCCTACCCCAAACTTACTGAATCAGAAACTCTGGCAGTAGGTTGAGCAAGCTGTGTTTTATTTTTATTTATTTTTAATTTTTGTAATGTTTATTTTTGGGAAAGAGGCAGACAGAGCATGCGTGGGGGAGGGGCAGAGAGAGAGGGAGACACAGAATCCGAAGTAGGCTCCAGGCCCTGAGCTGTCAGCACAGAGCCTGATGCGGGGCTTGAACTCACAGACCTCGAGATCATGACCTGAGCCGAAGTCGGACACTCCACCGACTGAGCCACCCAGGTGCTCCGAGCAAGCTGTGTTTTAAAGAGCCCTTCAGATGCTTCTGTGATGCAGTCTCATGTGTGAGAATCACTCCCCTATTTATAAATACATCTGAGAAGCAATAACTTTAAAATAAAATAATTTATGTATTTAATTCAAGCATGCTTATCTTATGATAAGCGTCAGCTATAATTATGGTTAGTCTTGGTTAAACCTATAAACAGCTGGCCAAAAAGTCAAGATTGGAAAACTAACATGTATATAGACAAAGACTTTTAGGAGTGATGGTGTTCTTAGAAAAATAGTTCAGTTCAGAGCCCTGTCATACTGTGAGCTGCATGAAAACTACCTGGGGATTGCAAATTCAGATTCTCGTTCAGACAGGTCAAGGGCAGGGCCTGAGAGTCAATGTTTCTAACCAGCTCCCAGGTAATGCTATTGCAACTGGTCCTGGGACCACACTTTGAGTAGCAAGGAGCTGGCCTATGACTGCTTTCACTTCTTCGTACTTCTTTGCAGCCCCCAAAGCAATCTTAAGCAGAAGTTTGCATATTCATAAGAAACCCAAAGAATAGAAGGTGAGTATCGAGTTGGGACTCCATCTGGAGTTCATGTGATCTATCTTTCTTTAGGGAGCAATTCAATAGTTCTTAGAAAAAAGAGTTTGGAAAGTAGCCATAAATTCCCAAAGTTTTATGGTCATTTCCCATTAATTACATAATTTAAAAGGGAGACAAATGGTACTATTGGACTAAAGGTAAGGCATTAGATTAACCATTTATAAATACCACCATGTAGATCTTACTTTGCAAAAATCATCTGGAAAAGTCTCTGCTTTTGCTTCTCTTAGTAAACCTTACACATTAAACTTTCAAAAGCTCCTTTTTTTTTTTTTTTTTTTTAAGTTTGTTTTTGACACTAAACTTAGTTTTAATTGTTGACTCATATATGGATCCTGGGTGTGTAACTGTGTGGCTGAAATCAGAGGGAATTAAAAAAAAATTATGCTGACTTGTGGTCAGCCCCTTCTTCTGCAGTTTTGAGGGTTTTCCAAGAAATCATGGAAGGTATGATCTACGTTTTAATAGATGAAGCTCAGTGGTGGTAAGTGGTTCTGTTCTTTAACCAAAACAGTTAAGTGTTTAGACGTGGGGTATGCCACACCAGAAATGACACCTCTTATTTACATGGAATCCATTTAAATGTGAGACTTGTCACTGTTTCTGGACTCTGCTCTTTGAGGTCTGGTAAATTTGTACTTAATTGGATTTGATAGCTCCATCATGCATGGCTGAAGACAAATCTATAAAGCACAAATTCTAACTCAGTTGAGTTTCCTTGAATTATATGGTTTTATATTAAGGTTGTTATACACATTTTACACAACTGGAATTCTGTTTATAAAGCTCTTAGTCCAAAGTGGTATCATAATAAGAATAAGCTATAATCAAACTACACTTTTATAATAAAGTCATGAAACACTTATCACAGAGATGCAATATTTATTCATTGTCAGCCTTAGGAACATTATTTTTAAATCCTCATCCCTTGGGTCAGCCTTCTTTGTTTGGAGTCACCATTGCCCGCAGCTCTAGGCTTCCATTTTCTCAACTCCAAGCTCAGTTAAAAGAGAGTCCTTCTTTCCTAGTTATTTCTGTAAAAAGTCTCATTTACCCCTGAATTCCATGGCAAATACAGAGCTAGGGAAGATGGTTAGTAGGATCTAGAGTCAACCCTGACTCTCTCGCTGTGAAGGAAATATTTCCTGAGAGGAGGTACTTGAAACATTGTACTTTTAAAGCCCTTATGAGGAATTACAGAAATTGAAAGGATAGTAAACATTAACTGAACACTTGCATGGACCAAGAGTAAAATCTTTGCCAAAATTTTATGTGGGAAAAAAGCACATCATCTCTCCAAATTCAGAAAGGGTACTTTGGGCTATAATAGCATTTTTAAAAATTTTAATTCCAATGTAATTAACACACAGTGTAATTAGTTTCAGGTATACAACAGAGTGATTCAAAGATTCTATATTACTCAGTGCTCATCAAGCTAAGTATACTCTTAATCCCCCTCACGTATTTCACCTATCTCCTCCCCTCCCCTGTGGAACCATCACTTTCTTCTCTATAGTTGAGAGTCTGTTTTTTTTTTATTTGTCTCTCTTTTTTTCTTTGTTTTGTTTCTTAAATTCCACGTATCAGTGAAATCATATGGTATTTGTCTTTGTCTGACTGACTTTACTTAGCATTATGCCTTCTAGCTGTACCTATGTTGTTGCAAATGGCAAGATTTCATTCTTGGCCTGTAATAGATTTTATTATTTATTTATTTATTTTTAATTTAAAAAAAATATTTATTTTTGAGAGAGTGTGTGTAAGTGGGAGAGAGGCAGAGAGAAAGGGAGACACAGAATCGGAAGCAGGCTCCAGGCTCTGAGCTGTGAGCCCAGAGCCTGATGTGGGGCTTGAACTCATGAACGGTGACATTATGACTTAAGCTGAAGTCAGATGCTTAACCAACTGAGCTACATAGCACCCCCATCTGTAACAGATTTTAAAAATGCCTCTAAGGGGCGCCTGGGTGGCTCAGTCGGTTGAGCGTCTGACTTCAGCTCGGGTCACCATCTCGCGGTCCGTGAGTTCGAGCCCCGCCTGGGCTGATGGCTCAGAGCCTGGAGCCTGCTTCTGATTCTGTGTCTCCCTCTCTCTCTGCCTCTCCCCCTTTCATGCTCTGTCTCTCTCTGTCCCAAAAATAAATAAACGTTAAAAAAAATTAAAAAAAATAAAAATAAAAATAAAAGTGCGTCTTAAGACACCAAGTTGTAGCCTCAGTTTTATATACCTTGTAGGCAGGATTTGGCTGATTGTTTGTATTTTAAAATACTTTGCACTTTTGCTAATAAAATTAATTTTTTGAATAGGGAAACATATTGCCTGTTGTCCTTTTATAAGTGTGTATTTTAATATTTGGTTCTTAGAAGGATGCTTCTTTTTTTATGGTAAAGGGAACCCTACTAGTAGGTTGCCTTAGTTTTCAATTTTACATTATTTCCCCACAAAGGATTAATATCAATATCAGGATCTGTCACATTCTGACCTCTTCAAAAATTCCATCCAAGGCTCTTATTAATTTGGCTAACTAGTTTGTTTGCTATTAGTTTAATACTATTTTGCAAATATTACACATACATAGTCTATCCTATGTTAATTTTTTGTTTGGGGGACCAAATTATACAGTAAAACTTTATGTTATCTCAGCATACTTATTACTGTTCTCATTATTACGGTGCTGTTATTATTCAGAACTTTTAATCACAAATGTCAAAAAAAAGACTGACTTAAAAAGGTAGTGTATTAACTCATTGAATAAAATGTCAAGGGTGGAGGTCAGAGAAAGGGGTGTGCCTGGTTTTTACACAGCTGTATTTCAGAGCATGACCTCTCTGGTCAGTTGTGTCCGCTATTTACTAGCGATAATACTGCACACATTACTTACAGTCTTTCAACCCCAGTTTCCTTGGCTGTGTAATGTGTATAATAATATCTTTTTTGAGTTGTATTAATAGACACGAGGTGCTTAAAATGAGACCCGACACATAGAAAGCATGCGGTGTTACCATAAACATTTCATTTACCAATCTGCATTTCTCAGGTGAGTTTTCCTCTTTATTGACTACACCATTGTTACCAGCAACTGAAGCCTTCCACTTTCCCAACACTAATGTCAGCAAAAGAAAATAGCCCTTTCCAAGTTACTACAGTAAAAGTTTCATGATAACTTTCACTAAACTGATTGGGTTATGGTCCCTTCCCATGGTCGGGAAGCGTATGTCCCCCTCTGATAAGCCAGTTGTGGGCCTACTCTTGGAGCTAGAATCAATCCAACATAGTGTTAGAGTGGGGGCGGGTGGTTTTGTGAGGACAATTGAGATTCTCTTACCAGAAGGGAAGGAAGTAGATTTGGGCAGGCAAGAATAGCATCTGTTTATTTTTCAAGTTCTTTTTGAACTTGGATTCTAACACTTTGGCTACCTCGTTATATTTACTCTAAGTTGTTTGGTCCATATTACAAGCATTTACAAAATAGCAATAGGAATATTTACTACTGTGATTTTAATTCAGTAACCATAAATGGAATATAGATTTACTAACAACTAGCAGGTAACTTTTGGTTACCAAAAATGCTGCCTTGTGTGAAAAGCACTCTCTTGTTTTTCTGTTTTATCTCCTTTCAATAGTGAAAAACAAAATAGTCTCCTGAAAATAAACAAACAAAAAAAACCCCAAAAGTAAAAATCTTCACATAATGTGCATCACAATTTATAAGAAATTTTAGATAAATTGGCTTACAGATCCTCTTACTTTATTTTATAACATTTTCATTAAAATGTATTATTTTGGTCTGCTTTGCGGTCTAGTGGTTTATTCATCTAAATTATTCAATGAGATTTATTTTCAAAGTTGCACAAATTTTTTGGCTTAAAGTCTCAGGAAAACCAGAATATCAGAATCAACATGATCAAAATATAATAAAAAAATTTGATTTTTGTCATCTGCTTTTTCATTCATTCCGCAAATATTATAGAGAACCTCTAATTTGCCAGGCATAGATCTTTGCCTTCATGGAGTTTATACTTTAACAAGTAGAGAAAGACAATAAAAATGTACACCATGAAAAATTATAGTGTCAATATAGTATAATACAGTATGGGGACAATGCAGATTTTATTTTATTTTATTATTATTTTTTTAAACGTTTATTTGTTTTTGAGACAGAGAGAGACAGAGCATGAACAGGGGAGGGGCAGAGAGAGAGGGAGACACAGAATCCGAAATGGACTCCAGGCTCTGAGCTGTCAGCACAGAGCCCGACGCGGGGCTTGAACTCACAGACCGCGAGATCATGACCTGAGCTGAAGTCGGACGCTTAACCGACCAAGCCACCCAGGCGCCCCGATTTTATTTTATTTTATTTTATTTTATTTTATTTTATTTTATTTTATTTTATTTTATTTTATTTTATTTTATTTCATTTTAATATATGAAATTTATTGTCAAATTGGTTTCCATACAACACCCAGTGCTCATCCCAAAAGATGCCCTGCTCGATACCCATCACCCACCCTCCCCTCCCTCCCACCCCCCATCAACCCTCAGTTTGTTCTCAGTTTTTAACAGTCTCTTATGTTTTGGCTCTCTCCCACTCTAACCTCTTTTTTTTTTTTTCCTTCCCCTCCCCCATGGGTTTCTGTTAAGTTTCTCAGGATCCACATAAGAGTGAAAACATATGGTATCTGTCTTTCTCTGTATGGCTTATTTCACTTAGCATCACACTCTCCAGTTCCATCCACGTTGCTACAAAAGGCCATATTTCATTCTTTCTCATTGCCACGTAGTATTCCATTGTGTATATAAACCACAATTTCTTTATCCATTCATCAGTTGATGGACATTTAGGCTCTTTCCATAATTTGGCTATTGTTGAGAGTGCTGCTATAAACATTGGGGTACAAGTGCCCCTATGCATCAGTACTCCTGTATCCCTTGGATAAATTCCTAGCAGTGCTATTGCTGGGTCATAGGGTAGGTCTATTTTTAATTTTCTGAGGAACCTCCACACTGCTTTCCAGAGTGGCTGCACCAATTTGCATTCCCATCAACAGTGCAAGAGGGTTCCCGTTTCTCCACATCCTCCCCAGCATCTATAGTCTCCTGATTTGTTCATTTTGGCCACTCTGACTGGCATGAGGTGATATCTGAGTGTGGTTTTGATTTGTATTTCCCTGATGAGGAGTGACGTTGAACATCTTTTCATGTGCCTGTTGGCCATCCGGATGTCTTCTTTAGAGAAGTGTCTGTTCATGTTTTCTGCCCATTTCTTCACTGGGTTATTTGTTTTTCGGGTGTGGAGTTTGGTGAGCTCTTTATAGATTTTGGATACTAGCCCTTTGTCCGATATGTCATTTGCAAATATCTTTTCCCATTCCGTTGGTTGCCTTTTAGTTTTGTTGGTTGTTTCCTTTGCTGTGCAGAAGCTTTTTATCTTCATAAGGTCCCAGTAATTCACTTTTGCTTTTAATTCCCTTGCCTTTGGGGATGTGTCGAGTAAGAGATTGCTACGGCTGAGGTCAGAGAGGTCTTTTCCTGCTTTCTCCTCTAAGGTTTTGATGGTTTCCTGTCTCACATTCAGGTCCTTTATCCATTTTGAGTTTATTTTTGTGAATGGTGTGAGAAAGTGGTCTAGTTTCAACCTTCTGCATGTTGCTGTCCAGTTCTCCCAGCACCATTTGTTAAAGAGACTGTCTTTTTTCCATTGGATGTTCTTTCCTGCTTTGTCAAAGATGAGTTGGCCATACGTTTGTGGGTCTAGTTCTGGGGTTTCTATTCTATTCCATTGGTCTATGTGTCTGTTTTTGTGCCAGCCCCGATTTTATTTTATTTTATTTTATTTTATTTTATTTTATTTTATTTTATTTTATTTCCCTCATTGTGATTTATTTCGGGCTCAAGCTTTAAGACAACAGGGAAAAGATACAAAAAATTTTATTTTGTTTAACCCTTTATGGTAGCCTATGGTTTTATAACAGTTAATCATATTAATGGGGAACTCCTGTAGACTGGTTATACTTTTAGCATGCTTATGTAATCATAAATAAAATAATTCCAACGGGAGCTATTTATCCAATAGCTCTATTAAATGAAACACGGTAGAAATGTTAGCTCAAATCCTATAAATAAAAATGAACTTTCCTCCTTTTTTTAGTGCGCCAGTTGATTCTCCCTCAGGCTAATTAAGCCTTTTCTTGAGTGTTCACGGGGCTCCCTAAGCACTTGTTACGCTGTGCTCATTGCAATCCACAGTTTGCTTTGCTTTAGTCATGTGTGTACATCATGGTTGTCAGTCTGCAGGCCACGCTTCCATTCTCCCTTCACTGAATAGCCAAACTCTTCAGGGACAGGTTGCTAGCCCTCCATTTCTTTTGCTTTAACATCCATAGCCAATCTGTCTATTATTTACCCCAGCTGGGACCTTACTACTTTTTGGGAGGAAAATGCTGTCTTCTTTGTGATTTCCAACTACCTGGAGGTTTATCTCCCTCCAACTCTCCTACTGACTTGGATTCGTGGCCAGTATGGCCAGCGACTCCCATATAGTACCCCTTGTTGGGGAAGCACTAGTCTCTAAACTCCATTTGTAGGCTCTTTAATACTCTGGGTCATTAGTACCTGGTCCAATTGCAGAGTGACTGAATCGTTATTCTTATAAGTGTCCTCCTTATGTCTGAGTTCTTCCCTCCTGACTCCTTATCCCCACCCAAATCAAGCTAGTTTTCTAAACAAAACCCATAAGGGGCACATATTTGTTCTTTTTGTCCTCTTGGGCTATTCCTTCCTTTAGACATAAATGTGGGGAATGCCACATGGGGTAGCGGGATATACCGAGAAAAGAAGCCTAAAATTTTACTTCAGAAGAAGTGTTTTTGCCTGACCAACTTTCCTACTAGACATTGAGTTTCATCCATAAGTGAAAAATATTGTCTAGTGAGGAGAGAAAGCATGGTGTAGTTCGAAGAACAGGGGTTGGAAGACCAGGGTCCTTGCGTTCAAATAAAGATCTGTTTGCAAGCCCTGTAGGTTTGGGCTTTTTAATTTCTTAGCCTCTGTACCTTCATTAGACCACAAAATCATAGCTGTATTTCAAGGCGGTTGCGAGGAATAGATATAGATATAGATATAGATATAGATATAGATATAGATATAGATATAGATAGATATAGATAGATATACACACACACAGATAGATATAGATATAGATATAGATATAGATAGATATAGATAGATATACACACACATGTGTGTGTGTATATCTATCTATATCTATCTATATCTATATCTATATATCTATATCTATATCTATATCTATATCTATATCTATATCTATATCTATATCTATATCTATATCTATATCTATAATGAGGGGCACCTGGGTGGCTCATTCAATTAAGTATCTGATTCTTGATTTCTGCTCAGGTCATGATCTCAAAATTTGTCAGATCAAGCCCCACGTCGGCTGCACGCTGACAGTGCAGAGCCTGCTTGGGATTCTTTCTCTCCCTCTTTCTCTGCCCCTCCCCCACTTTCTCTTTGTCTCTCAGAATAAACGTTAAAAATATACGTATAAAGAATGAAATGTAATATTCACTCAGTTAAAAAAGGTATGTCATAGTTGCTAATATTCAAAGAATATTCTCTAGTAATAGCTTAGTTTTCATATATAATACATATAATCATGACTTTATATAAATTATTTAATGAAGAAGAGCATAATGTTGAATAAGAATTTTTTGAGGAAGTAATTTATCAATCACATATACAGATGCTTATCATGATTCAGTGTTGATAACAGCATGAAAGTTTAATAAATCTAAATGTCCATCATTGGAGAAGTATTTAAATACAAGTCACAGAAGAATATGCATCATATGATCGAAACATACCGAAGAAAACAAATTATCTGCCAGTATGTGTATGCAAATGTATAGAAATAGATCTGGTACATATAGCAAATAGTTATAGTTGCTATTTCTGGGGATCACAGAAGTTCGGGGTATGAAAGGGTATTTTACTCTCCTTTGTCTTTATTGTTTTAACCTTAATGTGGAAAAACATGCTATATTAAATGAAGTTCTCCCTCTTCATATAAATTTAACTCTTACTGTCATCATTCATTACTGTAGAGGAAGCGACACACTCAAACTTGTCGACAGTGAGAGGGGAAATCTGATAATAGTGAGCAGACATCTAATAGGGATTGATCATCACTACCATTTATGGCAGAGTGAGGGCAGAGAGCTTTTTGGAATGCAGGGCAGGGAAAATCCTGTGAAGAAGGCTGTTCTGTGAGTTGTGCCTGTTGACACAATTAGACCAAGTGACCCCCTGGGAGAGAACTGGGAAATAAAACACCACAGTGCCCTTGACCTCACTGACCTCATTCATCTCTCCTGCTTCTAGCTCCTGCTGGGGCTCTCCATTGGGTGAAGGTTGTCAGGAGGCAAGGATACCCACTGAGATAGTCTGTATAGATAAGTTTCTCAGGTTGGAGACCAGAGTAGAGAAGGATGGAAAGAATAGCTACAGAATCAAACAAATGCCATAAAAAGGAATTTAAATAAATAAATATTCATATGTACAGTTGACCCTTGAACCGTGGGTGGGTTAGGTACCTAGACCCCCTGCACAATTAAAAATTCACATATGACTTTTGACTTCCCCAAACCTTAACTGCTAATAGCCTACTGTTGACATGAAACCTTACCGAGAACATAAATAGTTAACACATACTTTGTATGGCATACGTATTATATACTATATTCTCACAATAAAGTAAGCTAGACAAGAATATTAATAGGAAAATAATAGGGAAGAGAAAATACATTGACAGTACTATACTGTATTTATCAAAAAAAATCTGCATGTAAGTGGTCCTATATGGTTCAAATCCATGCTGTTCACGGGTCAACTACACCCATATACATACATGCGCTCACACACACAGAACTAAATTAATCTTATAGATGCATTTTGTTCATAATTTCATTATAACTACCACATTTTGTGGTTTGATTTGGTTTTTCATCACCAATTTATATTCGGCCTTTCTCAGACTTAAGGAAAATAGCTCTGGAGATAAAAACAAATAAAGGGAAAAACAGCAGTTAAATTTGGAATGAAATCCAAAGGAAAAAAATCATGAAACATTTAAACTTGTAGTAAAAAACTAGTACAACACAGAACAAAACTAGTAAAAACTCTCACCAAATAAAACAGTTTTGTTTAGTTAAAAAAACACTATGAAAACCAAACAAATTACAAAAAAAAAAAAAGCAAAATAAAACAAAACAAAACACCAGCACACAATATTACTGTGAGCTAAACATTTCACCAAAAATAGAGACATCTCCTAGGGTAGGCTTGGGTGTTTTCCAAGTTTCCTTCAAGGCCTGAGTCTTGTTGTGCCTGAGAACTGTAGTGTTCTCATGTTTCAGTTACGCCAAATAAGCTGTCAACCTGATGATGCTTTTTAGCTATCTGTAAAATTGACTGTCATTTAACCATGAGTTATGTGGATAAATGTTGAAATGCAGTCACTCAATGTCTTTTGATCTGTACATGTTTAAGAGGCAATAAAATACCACAATGCAGGGAGTACCAGCTTTGGGGATAAAAAGAGATCTGAAATGAGCTTGGCTAATTGTATGTCCATGATCAAGGTATTTACTACCCGTATGCCTTAGTTTCCTCAACTGTAAAACTGAGAAATGAATAACAATTTGGGCCACTGTAATTTCACTGAGATAATCTGTTAAATTACAACAGTAAGTGTTGGGGCAAAATGTTTGTTCAACACAAGTAGCTCTTCTTTCCTTGATGTGCTGCCCTCTACCTGTTCCCCCAAAACAGTGATTTCAGTTCTTAATCTGATTCTTGTCTCCAAAAGGTGAATAGCAGACCAGTAAACTATTCCTATCTTACCAGAGAGGCCCCAGGAGTCCAAGATTCACTAGGCTGAGTTATAAGTATTTCCTACATTATGTGACACTGTTTTCCTCCATTAGCACAAATAATTGAGAATTGGTCTCCTTAATCTGCGGAAGTTCAGCAAATTGAAAAAAGTACCTGCTTTTGTTTTTTTCCAAGATGTAAATAAATCAAGAGGTGGATGGAGAACTAATTCATATACTTTCAAAATGTACATTTTAAAATATTAGGTTATTCTTATTTGATGTGGTTTTTTGTTATATTAGATGATTTCAAGACAAAGAAAATTTATTCTTTAAGAAATAGTCTTCACAGTGGGTTTTTAAAAAATAATGAAATACTAGTTGGGATTGTTATGATACTACGTCATGAAGAACTAGTGACTCTATATTTGTATATAAAGCATTCCGGGAAGTTTTAAATTTTCTTGTGAAATGTTTTTTAAGTTCTTTAGCCCTCTAAACCTCTCTTGTATTTTTAAATAATGAAGTATGCTGCTCTTTAAATATTTAGCTTCCAAATGCATTAGAGCAAATCTTCTAATCTCTGATATTTATCATACTGTAAATTGCTCAGGACTTGAATCCTGGTGGCCTTGTTGTACAATTTGTGTTTATGTTCAACAATTATCTAAGTTTCAGTGTACCTTATTTAATGTAAACCTCAAAATACAAATGATTAAAGACATGGAATATTGTCCCACTTGTCCTGTGATAAAAATGTAACCAACAAAACCCAGCACAACCTTCCCATGCTCTTGGCCTTCAAGAAACTAATTTTAGAAATAGCAACATCCTAAGGTTGCATATTAGCTCAGTTTCTACAGATTTATCAACCTCATTTTATTTTCCTATATGCTTTCTAATTTTTTGTTTTTAAACAATTTAAGACTGTTAAGGTGTTGTAAAACTAGTATACACAGTTTTTATGCACCTTTAACCCACATTTCCCCAACGATAACATCTTCTACAATCAGAGTATTAAATTGGAGAATTGGCATTGCTATAATACAGTTAAACTAGATTTATTTGGATTGTATCCATTTTTACATGCATTCTTTTTTTTAATTTTGCTTTGTATAGTTCTGTGAAAGTTTATTGCATGGATACATTCATATAACCACCACCACAAGCAGGGTACAAGATTATTCTGTCACTACAAAGAAACTTCCAACCTCCCTATAACACTAATCCTTAATTCCCTTCCTCCAACCACTGACCTGTTCTCCATTACTATATTTTTTTCATTTTGAGAATCTTATGTAAATGGAATAACATAGTATATAAACACTTCATTTTTTTCCATGCAACATAATGGGTGTGAGGTCCGTTCAAGTTGTGTGTTTCAGTAACTCATTTCTTTTTATCGCTGAGTAGAATTCCATTGTATAGGTATACAGCAGTTTATTCATTTAACAGTTGGAAGACAGTTGGCTATTACAAATAAAGCTGCTGTGGAAATCTACGTACAGGTTGTTGTGTGGATGTAGTTTTTATTTCTATAAAATAAATACCCAGGAGTGCAATTGCAGAGTTGTATGGTAATACATATTTAACTGCCACATCGATTTCCAAGTGGCTCTACCATTGTATATGCCAGCTAACAACACATGAGAAATATGGTGTCTCCATATATCATCAGTCCTTGATTTAGCCTGTTAGTTTTTTTTTTAATTTTGTCAATTCTAATAGTACAGAAGTATTTCATTGTGCTTTTATTTTGCACTTCCTAAATAACAAATGCTATTCAACATCTTTTTGTCTGCTCATTCTCCATATATTCCCTTTGGTCAAATGTCTAAGTCTTTTACTCATTTATTATTAACTATTTTCTATTATTATTATTATTATTATTATTATTATTAAATGTTTATTTATTGTGAGGGAGTGAGCAGGGTAGGGGAAGAGAGAAATGGAGAGAGAGAATCCCAAGCAGACTCTGCACGATCAGTGCAGAGCCCGATGATGACACAGGGGCTCAGTCTCACAAACTGTGAGATGGTGACCTAAGCTGAAATCAGGAGTTGGATGCTTAACTGACTGAGACACCCAGGTGCTCCTATTTTCCCTATTATTGATTTCACAGAGTTCTTTATGTATTTTGAAACAGGTCCTTTGTTGGATATGTCATTTGGAAATACTTTCTCCCAATCTGTGATTTACCTTTTCATTTTCTTAATGGTGTGTTTCACTGAGAAAAATTTTTTAATTCTTTAGATGTCCAGGTTATTGATTCTTTGTTATGGATTGTGATTTTGGTGCCATGCCTAAGAACTCTTCACTAACCCCAGGTCACAAGGATTTTCTCCTATTTTCTCTTCTATTTGTTTTATAGTGCTATATTTTGCATTAATAATTTTGTTCAGTTAATTTTTGTAGAAAGTGTTATTATTATTCTTTTGTTCATGGATGTCCAATTACCCTAAAACTATTTGTTGAGAAGCTAACCATTCTTCATTTAATTGTTTTTTGCATCTTTATCAAATATCAATGATGTGCTTGTGTGGGTCTACTTCTGGACTCTCTGTTTTGTTCTATTGATCTTTGTGTATACTCTTGCCAATTCTAGTGTCCAAATTATTGTAGCTTTATAGTGAGCCTTAGTATTATTTAATGTGGTGGCTCAAATGTTGTTATTTTTCAAAATTATTTTAGTGATTAAAGTTCCTTAGTTCCTTTTCCTTAAAAAATGTTTTTAAATGTTTATTTTTGAGAGAGAGAGAGAGAGAGAGAGAGAGAAAGAGAGGGCACAAGCAGGGGAGGAGCACAGAGAGAAGGAGACACAGAATCCAAAGCAGGCTGCAGGCTCTGAGCTGTGAGCACAGAGCCTGACGTGGGGCCTGAACCCATGAACCATGGGATCATGACCTGAGCCAAAGTTGGACATTTAACCGACTAAGCACCTAGGCACCCTAGTTCCTTTTCATTTAAATGGTAGACTCAAGTTATCTATATCTACAAAAATCATGCTGGGATTTTGATAGAAATGCATTAAGCCTATAGATCAATTCGGAGAGATTTGACATCTTTATTATGTTGAGTCTTCCATTCCATGAACGTGGTATGTCTTCCCATTTATTTGGATCTTTGTCGTTTTAGCCCAGAAATTCTGGATATATTTTATTAGATTTATACTTGAGTATGATAATTTTTGGAATTGTTATAAATTGCATGCAAAATTCCTGTTTTCAGTTATTCACTGTTTATATACAGAAATAAGATTGATGTGTGTGTGTGTGTGTGTGTGTGTGTGTGTGTATGATAGAGAGAGAGAGAGAGATTGCTGAACTCTCTTATTAGTTATAGTGGTTTTCTTGTATATAGCTAATCATATGTAGTTAATTAGGTAATCTGAAAATAGGCTAGTTTTATTTCTACCTTTTACGTTTATATCTTTTTTGTTTGTTTTTCTTGCTTTATTGCACTGGCAAAGATTTTGCAGTATGATGCTGATTAGGAGTGAAAGGAGTGACTACCCAAATGTTTGGAGATTTTCCTGTTTTTATTCTATTTAAGATTTTTAATATGATTCCCTTATGAACAGAGACTATACTCTGATTTTTGATTATTCTCAACTTGTTGAGGTTGATTTCATCAACGAATATGTGTGCCTTTTTGATGAATATTCCATGTACACTTGAAAAGAATGTGTTTTCTGCTGCTGTTTGGTGGAGTGTTCTTTAATTGTCAGATTTTGTGGGTTAATGGTGGTATTTAGATCTTCTCTATGCTTGCTCATTTTCTGCTTGACAGTTTTAGTCATTACTAAAAGAAAGGTTTTGAAGCCCCTAGCAAAATTTATCCTTTTAGTTCTGTCATTTTTACTTCATATATTTTGATGCTCTATTGTTGGATGCATATACATTTCACATTGTTCTATTTTCCTGGTTATTTGACACATATTGATTTTATTCTGAATTCTTTGTCTAATATTAATGTAGCACTCCAACTTTCATTGATCAGTGTTTATATGTAACTTATTTTCCTTTCCTTTTACTTTTTCTTTCTTTTCCAACTTTACTGAGATATAATTGGCATATAATATTGGGTATGTTTGAGGTATACAACGTGATGATTTGATGCATATATTGCAAAATGATTGCCACAGTAAGTTTAGTTAATACCTCCATCACCCCATATAGTTACCCTTTTTATAGTTTTGAGAACACTGAAGTTTTACTCTCTTAACAGCTGAAAAGTATGTAGTGTTCACTATAGTCACTATGCTGTGCATTAGATCCTCAGAAATTACTCATGTTATCACTGGAAATTTGAACGCTTTTACCAACATGTCTCCATTTTCCCCATCACCTGGCCCTTGGTAACTACCATTTTACTCTCTGAGTTTGGCTTTTTGAGATCATACGATACTTGTCCTTCCCTGACTTTTTTCACTTAGCAGAACAAACCCCCTCGCCAAGGTTCATTTATGGTGTTATATATGACAGGATTTCCTTCTTTAGTATGGCTGAATAATATTACATTGTATGTATGTGTGTATTTGACTATGTGTATATCACATTTTCTTTATCCATTTATCCACTGATCCTTTTAACTTATCCGTATTATTATATTTTAAGGTTATTTCTTATAGATTGTATCTGGTTGAGTTGTTTTTTAATCCATTCATACAATCTGTCTTTATTAGTTTGTTTAAACCATTTAGATTTAATGACATTGATATCTTAGTATTTAAGTCTGTCATTTGATTATGTAGTGTTCTTTCTTTTTTAAAAAGAATTAAGTTTATTTATTTTTGAGAGAGAGAGAGAGATAGAGTGTGAGCAGGGGAGGGGCAGAGAGAGAGGGAGGCACAGAATCCAAAGCAGGCTGCAGGCTCTGAGCTGTCAGCATGGAGCCTGAGGCAGGGCTTGAACTCACTGGCTGCGAGATCATGACCTGAGCCAAAGCCAGACGCTTAATCGATTGAGCCACTCAGGCACCCTTTGTTTGTTCTTTCTGATTTTTCTTTCTGTCTTTCCCTTTTGCTGTCTTCCTGAGGTTACTGAACATTCTCTTCACTTTCTTATATGAAATACTCATGGATCTGCTCAGAAGTTCATACACAGCTTAAAGAATTCTTTTCATCAGCAATATTATCTTGCACAGTTCTTGATTATCTTGCTACTCTTTGCTGTTGTTACTTAGTTCATGTTGAGGATGACCCACCAGACTTGTGTCCTCCTCTGCAACTGTGGTGTCCATGGAGAAGGGAAGGGTACTGCTTCTACTGAGTTATTGTAGGGTGGGGAATGTTAGAAGAATCATTTATTGAGTTCTGAAGTCTCTTTCCAGTCTTCCTTCTTTTCTCTATCTTTTTGTCATCTTATGGTTGCTTTATTGTTTCCAAGGTTTTTAGTTGTACTTAGTAGGGAGAGTACATAGAGTGTGTTTTCTTATTTATCTTGCCTCCAACCCGAAATGTGATCTGTTTCAAATTTCTTAATTATTTTTATTAATTCAATGTGGCCAATATACTGTGTTCTAGTATAGCACAAAATTAATAAAAGAGCAGATTTTTTTTATTGTCTGTTTCTGTATATAGCCTTTTACTCTCTCCTTCTTTCCCTCTCCCTCCCACTCTCCTCACACACACCTCACATAGAGAGTTCAAGTACAGTATTCTGTTCCATAGTCTGACTGAATTGCTTTTTACACCTTTGAGTCTTCATGCTATTGAGTAGGATATTAAGCAAACTTTATTTGTGGAGAATGAAGAAAAAAGGATCTCAAAGATATGAAGTATTTCTGAAGGCCCAAAAATGTTTTATTTAAGGATCCAAATTATTTGTTATCCCTGCCAGGAAGGAATAAAAAGGAATTTTTGAGGGTATTTAAAGACAATAATACAAAAATAACTACTTTTTTATTAAAAGAGATAAATTAACTGCACTTCTGGCTAATAAGACATTTAATAGGTTTCATAAAGATCTAGAATTTTAGTTTTTGGAAGGGCTTTATAGATTTCCCAGTCTATTACTTTCATTTTAAAAAGGAACAATTTAAGGCAACTTCACACTATTTATATAGTCTGAATCTATTGTATTATATCTTCTAAGTGAACAGAATTTTCAATGAATAACTTGGACTAGTTAATTTCTTTCTTAAATGTCAAAATATCTTCATAATTTTACACAAGTGCATTTTTTGGAATTTCAGAACAGGAAGATATAATTACTAATTTATCATAAATATACATTTAGTGATTTTTTGATAAGTTACTGTTAAAGATATGGGAAAATTATTAAGTTTCTAAAGTATTCATATTTCCTAGGCATCAAAACATTAGGCAATCAGTTCATGCAATGTTAATAAATTAATGACCATTAATTATCATTACTATTTAGTAACATTTCTACAGTTCATCTACAGGATTGTGTTTACAAATGTATATAATGGAACACTGGTTGTACAGTATATTGAGGTACATGTTGAAATATATTTGGGTTAAGCAATCCATTGTGTTAGTCTTGCCATCAGTTCACTGAAACTTATCTTTATCTTGCTCTTAGTTCTCTCCTTAAGTTACACATTTTACCATTATAATCACTCCCTTAAATATACTCTAAACCTCCTTCCTCCTTTCTCATTTGGTGGACATCAACTCTAGTTAAATCATGTAACTCTCTTTCTACTTCAGATCTGCACCCATGCGGGTGAACACACACACACACACAGGCACACACGCACACACACATCCCTGCTGACTTGTTCCCATGATCACTGACTTCTAGTGGACTCTCTGTGCTGCCGAGTAATTGCACTATATCCCCTGGTTATTTTTCTCCTAATCCACTAGATGACTTTTCATCCTTTCCTTCAGTCCTCAAATCTTCATAGCCTTCTCCTCATCTTTATTCTTGGCTGATGAGTTTGCTTCCTATTCACTATGGAAATAGAAGGGTTTAGCAAAGACCTTTCACAAGCTCTCCCTGTGGCATCTTCTTACCTCCCTGCAGCTATGCCCCAAAACAGTATGCCTCCACTCTTTCACAATGGCCAAGATCCTGTCCTCTTTTCTAGTCCCAGTCAGTCCTGAGCAGCCTCCCCGTTGTCTCCTGGCACATCAGTTTTTCATTCCCTGCTGCGTATTTCCCATCACTATTCAAACATCTTATTAATTCTTACATCTTAAAAGTACTCTTTATTTTCCCTCTATCTCAACCCCACTTATCTCTTTCCCTTAATAGAAAAACTCTGTGAGAGAGTTGTTTATAATAGTTATCTCCACTCCAGATAAATCCCTGGATCCACTCCAAACAGACATGGCTTCCTTCCCCTATTTACTCAAACTGTTCTTTTCAAGGTCACCAATGACTTCATGCTGATCGCTGTCTTTTTTTTTTTTTTTCCTTATTTTTTTTTTTTTAATGTTTATTCATTTTGAGAGACAGAGAGAGACAAAGCCTGAGCGGGGAAGGGGCAGAGAGAGGGAGACACAGAATCTGAAGCAGGCTGTCAGCACAGCGCCCAACGCGGGACTCGAACTCACGAACTGTGAGATCATGACCTGAGCTGAAGTCGGACGCTCAACCGACTGAGCCACCCAGGCACCCCTGATTGCTGTCTTCTTATTGAAAGATTGTCTTCACTAGCCATTGAACTTACTGGATTTTCTCCTACCTTCTTACCACACATTCTCTTTTTGCTAGTTTCTCATCTCCTTGACCTCTCAGTGCTGGGGCGTCCTGGCGCTTAGCCTTAGGAAGTCTTCTTTATTTTGTCTGTTTTAATTCCTTGGTGATTTCATCCAGTATCATAATTTAAGTTCTTTCTAAACATTGGTGGTTCCTAAATTGTATTTCTGGCCTTAATCTCTTCCCTGAGTCATATAGCCATTTGAGACCCATGTAACTAATTGCTACTTAATGCCTGTGTAAATATGTAATACATAAATAAATATTTCAAATGTAGTATGTATAAAACTGAGCTCCTGATCTTTCCCCTTACGATTTCCTCTTCTCATGTTCTAGTTAGTATTATGTTCTGTTCTATTATATCCTGTCCTGTATCCTATCTTGTCTCATTTCACCCCATCCCATCCTATCTTATGCCATCCTATTCTCATAATTACAACAATCTATCCTCAACACATCAGCCAAAGTGTTCCTATCAAAACAGAAGTCAGATTATGTTCCTCCTCTGCTTAAAATCCTCCAGTTGCTTTCCATTGCATTTGGAATAAAAACAAAATCCTTATAGTGGCCTTCAAAGTCCTGTATAACCCCCCTATTACCTTTCTTCATTTCTTTTTCCTTTCCCCTCTACTTATAGCATATCAGCCATACCAGCCTCCTAGCTCTTTCTATGATGCAGACTAAGCTTGATTTCACCCCAGGGCTTTTGCATTTGCTGTTGTCTCTGTTTAAAGCATTTTTATTTAGAAAATTGCATGACTAATTTTCTTACCAATTTAGCTCTTTACTGAAATGTCACCATCCTTTCTTGGAACTTTTAAAAAAATTATTTTTAATGTTTATTTATTTTTTAGAGAGAAACAGAGTGCAAGTTATGGAGGGGCAGAGATAGAGACGCAGAATCCAAAGCAGTTTCTAGGCTCTGAGCTGTTAGCCCAGAGCCCAACATGGGGCTCGAATTCATGAACCCTGAGATCATGACCTGAGCCAAAGTAGGACGCTTAACCAACTGAGCCACCCAGGCACCCATTTCTTGGAACTTTCTATATCCAAATTGTGACTTCTCTATATCCATACTTCCTTTTCTCCTTCCCTTTATAGGAATTATCATTATTCAACCAAACATATTGTACCTTTTAATTTTTTTTTTTTTAATTTTCTCTCTTCCCCACTTGAAACTAAGCTCCATGAATGCAGAGTTTTGTCACTTGGTTTACCTATATCTCCAATATGTAGAAATATATAGACAATATATAGACAATATATGGACAATATATGGACAAATATATAGACAATATATGTAGACATATATTGTATTCTCGATAATATTTGTAGTGAGATTAGTGTGATTTGTAGTGAATGGATAAATTCTTTGTACAGCTAAATAATCCATTTGAGAAAATTGTTATGAATGTACTTGGGAGAATACTACTGGGAAATTACATGTACGATCATGTTACTCTGAAATCCAGAATCCATTATAGTAGAAAAAACAAAAAACAAAGACTTTCCTAGGGTAAAAATGTAATCATTTTTAGGTCATTTAAGGATTATGTTTTTACAGGTCATCTGTCTTGTTTTTCATCATAAATAAATGCCACACCGTTTGACAACGTTCTCTAAGTTCTTCAAGTTTATGAACATGACAACCAGTAGGTATTTTAACTGCTTGTTTTGCATCTGTAATCGGAAATCCTTAGAGCATTGTTCACACTGTTCATCCTGTGACACAAGCTCACCAGCTCAAAGCATTTTCCTTTTTCATCTGAACAGGTTACCATTTTAAGATTCTTTAATCAATACCTTTTTCCATTTGCATCATATTAGGAGGCAATTTAAAAGTTTAATCAAAGACTTCAGCAATTGTTGCTGATTATGCATGCTGAATTAAATCTGGGGGCTGCAGACTGTGAATTGATTCATGAATGAGGTCCTCTGTGGTAGGAAATGGAGAGAAGCAGCATTTCTCTTTGCTGTAAGCGCTGGCAGGAGGAGTATTGATCTATTTGCCTTTGTGCTTCAGTGCTTGCCTGGTCAATTATTTACAGATCACTGAGACAGTGAGTGTTCAGGAGCAGGTGAAAGAAGGAGGTTGAATTTCCTGTGCTTAGAGTTTGACGTTAATGAAGAAGTTGATAAAATGAAAATGTGTTGTCTTAAAGAAGCAGATATGTCACAGTGGGCAACAACCAGTGGCTTCATCAGTGTCGTTTTAAATGAAAATGATTTTGGTATGAAGGAACCTTCCATTTCTATGTGTTATTTTTGGTGGGCTTTCAGATATGGGAAGTGGACCAGTCTGAAAGAAACCACAAGCTTGGTGATTCATTTTATTTTACGGATGTAAAAATAGGTGGTCTCAAAGCTCCCTCTACCTTTAAAAATCACTGCTTCTAATATTGTACACATTTTGTAATAGATGTCTTTTAAGAACCTGTTTCACATCGTATGTAATGTTCTAGCAATGTAACAAGTGAATAAGAAAGCAATTTAAAAAAAAATTAATGTTTGTTTATTTCTGAGAGAGAGGGAGACAGAGCGAGAGTGGGGGAGGGGCAGAGAGAGAGGAAGACACAGAATCTGAAACAGGCTCCAGGCTCTGAGTTGTCAGCACAGAGCCCGATGCGGGGCTCGAACCCATGAACCATGAGATCATGACGTGAGCTGAAGTCGGATGCTTAACCGACTGAGCCACCCAGGTGCCCCAAGAAAGCAATTTTAAATTTCCGGGTTTTTTTTGCAAGGGACTACCTCTTAGGGTTGTTATGCATTTTAAGTAAGATAAACAGTAGTATATGAACTAGATTATGTTATTTAAAAAAAATAGATGAAGAAGCTAACACAGCTTTGTTTTCTCTTAAATGATTTGTGCAACATCACATCGCTAGTAAAAGGTAGAGATGAATTCAAACTTGGATGCCTTTAATTTAAAGCTGGAACATTTGGCGTGCCTGGATGGCTCAGTCTGTTAAAGGCTTGACATTGGCTCAGGTCATGATCTTGTGGTTTGTGAGTTTGAACCCCCGCAACGGGCTCTGTGCTGACAGCTCCGAGCCTGGAGCCTGCTTCGGATTCTGTCTCCCCCTTTATCTGCCCCTCCCATACTCATGCTCCATCTCTCCCTGTCTCTCAATAATAAATAAACATTAATAAAAATTAAAAAAATAAATTAAAGCTGGAACATTTATGTGCTATGCTGGGCCCTCCACCAGAGTCAGGTGTTGAAACCTTAACCCCTGATGTAATTGTGTTTGAGATAGGGCCTTCACAAAGGTAATTAAGGTTGAATAAGGTCATTAAGGGTCAGGCACTAATCTAACATGACTGGTGCCTTCGTAAGAAGAGGAAGAGTTACCAGGGATATGGCACATAGAGAAAAGGCCATGTGAGGACACGGTGACAGGACAGTCATCTGTAAGCCAAATGAAGCTATTGCAAGAGAAACCAAACCTCTAACACTTTGATCTTGGACTTCGAGCCTCCAGAACTGTGAGAGATAAATGTCTCTTGTTGAAGCCACCCAGTCTGTTATAATTTGTCACGGCAGCCCTAACAGACTCAAACACTATGCCTTTCCCAAGTGCACAAAATCCCTTTACTCTTTTCGGTAATTGGCACCAATGCCTGGTATGTAGTAGATGCTGAAGAAATCTCCACTAATAAAGGCTCATCAGACACTTCCCAATATAATCTATCAAAGAGATCCTAACCAATTCTGTGAAAACAAACCCACTGGATTGATAACAAGAGCCTATTTTCGATCCCACCACTCCCTGAGAGGCCCCAGAATCCAGACCTGTTGGATGGCAGAAAGGGCTATAGAAGTGCCCAGAAGGGGCTATAAGGACTTTCTGGAAGCAGAGCAAATGATGAGAAGCTACTGGAGATACGGTGGCTCCAAGGTGAGCAACAACTCTAAAAATGTAGTAATTGAGGGGCCTGCTGTGGAAGCCAAACCATTTAAAGAAACAGAGATCAGTAAGAGTGAGAAGAATTATTAATAAAAACTCATTGGAGCATGCTCAAGCATACTCCCCCGTTTTCAAAATAATTTCCAAATGAAACATGTTTTCAGATTAAAATGGAAGTAAATTTCTCTAGAATGAGTTGTTCGAGTTCATATGCCAAGGAAATAAGATTTTAGAGTAGATTTGTTAAAATTTGACATAGATCATTGCCCTCTTTCCATGTTTGCTTAATATTTCTTCTGACTTAGTTTTACAGCAATGAAGATGTTGACTTGTATCCTTAATCTATGTTGAGTAGCTGACTAGGTATTTATGGTATATTAAGTTCCAAGTAAATCCCTTCCGAAGGCACAGCCAATGGCAAAGTTCATGTGACAGGTGGCATTCTTGGCAGCCCCTTATTGACATCTCATTGGTGGTCTCTGTAGCTCCCCTAGAACAGTTAATCTGGCCTTGATTTCATTGCTATACAAGATCATCAAGGTTCTGTCCTTTTAGAATTAATCACTGAAGAAATAATACATATAGCAGGTGGCAGTTTCATATGTCTTGGGTCATATTACATGTGCAACAACCCAAACTGTTTTTGCTTTGGTTGGTAATGTTTTAAGATTTGTAACTGTATTTTAGAACCTGTAAGGGGGAAAAAAAGTTGTACTAGAAAGTACATATGGAATGCTTGTATCTCTATGTTTGGAGCGAACCAAGAAATGTGTTAAAATTGTGTTTACGTCATGTTTCTAAGGCCAATGAAACTCTAAACCCGGACTTGCCACTGTTAGCTGAGAATGTGCTAAATCAAGTCAAAAATATGCTTTAAAGATACCACACCTCTCAGCTCTTTGCTTGTCTTTACAGTGTATCGGCTGAACTTTCACACGAGTACCAGTGAATTTTTTTAATCTCCGAGTGATTTGATTGAAAGAAAAAAAAATGAATTTCTTAATTCAAGGTACTAGAATTCCCACTGATCTAATCTAAATATTCGCTATAATTTATACTTATGTGTACTATGCATACAACGTGTATATCATGCATACATTATATCATGCATACTTATGTATACAGCACCCTTTGGAGATGAGTCGTCTACAAGCTACACATCTGTATGCAGCAACCTTCCTCTCATTCCCTTTTTCTGCTCCCATAACCACAGTCTCTTACTCTGAGTACCCACACTTGTATTTTTTATTTATATTGCGATTTCCTAAGATTTCTTAAATCTTGCTTCATGAAGGAATTTGTCAACTGTGGCAAAACAATCATTTGGAGGGATTAACCACTTGAAGTCATTTGTTCTCTGCCAGTTATCTGAAATTACCAAACGGGGAAATAATAGCACATTTAGAATCCTAGGATTTTGGAAGTAAAAGGCACATTAGTAATGCCAAAGTTGGTAATACCATAAGTAGAATGTACTGCATTTATTTTAATTTACAATTATTGACAGTGTCTGTGTCTAATAGTCTTAATAAAGAAAACAATGCTGTTTTTTGTTTTTGATTTGCTGGTGGTAATTTTAGTCACCCTAGGTTTCAAGTAAACAGATTTCATTTTGTTGAGCCTTCTTAAGGCGATGTGTTTACTCTTCATGCTACGTGTATAATATCCATGAGAGGGCAGTAGAGTATCTGGTTCAGATGCTAAGAAATTGTACCTCTTGAAATTCTTGTTTTTAAAAAACCTTGCCACCTCAGAGTGACTATTATCATCATATTATATTAAAGAGAATGCTACCCTTGACAGATAACTGCTTCAGCATAGAAAAGTGAATTTGTTTCTTAATTTCTTCTTGTCCTGGCAATAACAGACATTCATTCTCTCTTGTAGATAATTTTTATCCATTAAAATAATCAGTGGTAATGTCAATAGTCATGTTGATCAAGTTAGAGGTTTATATCCATTAAGGTTATTTAAAAGTAAACACCTAAAATACTCAATTTGAGCCTATTTTTTTTCATTAAGAAAGTAACAGGTGTTTTTAAAACAAATCCAATGGGACAAATCAGTGTGAATTCAGATGCCTTTCCTATTTAACCTGTTAATTAATTGTTTTATACGAATTTTGGTTGGATAATATGTCTGTGCCTAATCTCTTCCTTCTGAAGCCAGAGAGATAAGTGTTTTCTTAACTTCACAACCAATATTCACATAACCATTCCCCATAGTGAAGTTGGTTCATAGCTAACATTCCCACATAGCAAGTTAATTCAGCTACAAGGAACCCATTCAGCAACCTGCTTATCTTAAGAGGGAAAATTAAAAAGTTATATTACTCAAAGGATTACTTATGAGTGGTTTACTGAGTTCCTATTTAATCTTTAGAGTGCAAGTGTCATATCAAAACCATAGGGTGCGTGGGTGGCTCAGTTGAGCATCTGACTCTTGATATCAACTCAGGTCATGTTCTCACAGTTCATGAGATCGAGTCCCATGTTGGCCTCTATGCTCACAGTGTGGAGCCTCCTTGGGATTCTCTGTCTCCGTCTCTGCCCCTACCCCACTCCAGCATGCACATGCTATCTCTCTCTCTCTCTCTTAAAATAAATAAGCATCTTTTCTTTTAAAACAGCATACTTGTGATGATTTAAGGTATTTCCAAGCTCTATATTGTTTCTAAATGCTGAGATATCATGACATTGGACTTAACTAGTGGCAACTCATAAGGCCTAGATTCTTGGAGCTTGATCTGCAGTCATCAGTTGGGAATCTAATCTATGCCACTGATGGATAATTGATTCTGAACAAGGTATGTAACTTCTCTAAGCTGCTTCCCTTAACAGTTGAGAGAGGATAATAATTTTGTCTATTACATAGAGTGGTTCTGATGGAAAATGACCTACCAATTATGGTACACAGCAACAACTCAATGTTGTTATTATGAGCTTTAGCATTTTATCTAGTTTCTGTAAAGAAGCTATTAGAAATAGGCTTATCTTATAAAACCTATTGTTCTATTTATAGAAAATACATATTTTAAGGACATTGCCACTATATTGCTAGGCCCTGTGGAAGAAACGTGCTTCTAATTGTAGTACTGTCATGCTTTAGATTATGTTAGCAATTTCTTTAGCATTATCCAATGATCATTTGAAATTCCCTCTTATGGCTCTTTTTTCGCACTTGTTGTTAGAGAGCTTATGTTCCAAATTTTACTTTATTTCTAGCAAATTTTGTGTAATTTAACTCTCCACATTTTTAAAAATCTTCTCATGTACATTTTTTTTCTCTTTTCTTCATCCACATCGATCAATTTAGTTGTGTATATTTTTCAAAAGGCCTTACATTTCTTATTGGACTAGTTATGAAATACATTTATCCACGTAGGCAAATGAACAAAGTAAACCTGAGTGGTTCCTGAGGAGCATAGTTTCTAATTTATTAAAAAGGAAGATAGTATGTGTTGACTGCTGAAGACTTCATTCTGTGAGTGCTAGTAATTATGACCTCAATCAAAAGTATCACTTGGTATTAAATGCCGAGTATAGATATACAAAAGCATATCTGTAGTAGATTTAGGAGATTACACAAAGGAAACTTTAAGATTTTAAACACTGATTCTCCCAGGTCTCTCACTCTGCATATCTGTTTATTATAAAAGTTCACCGGTTCCCTTTCATGAAGATGGCACCACAGGTGAAAAAGGAAGCCCCTTTGAAGACCAAGAAAGCAATGCTGAAGGCGTCCAGTCACAAGAAAAGGTGTGCACATCACCTACATTTGGGTGGCCCAAGACCCTGTGTCTCTGAAGGCACCCCATATATCCTTGAAAGAGCACCCCCAAGAGAAACAAGCTTGACCACTCTGTCATCAGGTTCCTCCTAACTACCGAGTCGGCCATGAAGAAAGCAGAAGACAGTAATAAAGTTGTGTTCATTGTGGATGTCAAGGCCAAAACCATCAGATCAAACAGGCTGTGAAGAGGCTGTATGACATTGACATGGCCAAGGTCAACACTCTGATCAGGCCCGAAGGAGAAAGGAAGGCATATGTTCGGCTGGCTCCTGACTATGATGTTTTGGATGTTGTCCACAAAATTGGGATCATCTAAACTGAGTCCAGCTGGCTAAATCTAAATTTAAATATTTTCACTATAAAAAGAAAGTTCACTGGTTCTTAAGAATTACAATTTGCCCTGGTGTGGCTGCAATCACACTCATGTGTAAATGCTGACAGTGCCCAATGCTTACTTTCTTCCAAACAGGACACTGTTAACCTTCCATTTTTTTAAAATTTGTTTTGTTTTGTTTCTAATGTTGTTAAATTTATTTTTGAGAGAAAGAGAGAGCGTGAGCACACGAGCAAGGGAGGGACAGAGAGAGAGGGAGACAGAATCTGAAGCAGGCTCCAGGCCCTCAGCTGTCAACACAGACCCCAACACAGGGCTCAAACTCATGAATTTCGAGATCATGACCCGAGCAGAAGTTGGACGCTCAACCAGTTGAGCCACTCACCTGCCCCTAACCTTCCAGTTTTAATCTGGAAGTGGTCATGTTGCTGCTTTCGGCTTAGGTATCATCAGGTTACTTTATATTACTATCAAGATCATATGTTGCAAAGATCATTTTGTTTTGAAAAAGCAAAAGCCTCTTGCCTTATGTGGTCGTACCCCTGCCTCTAGGGGCCTTTCCTGATGGTTACTCCAAGCACCCAAGTGTTTCTTTCAGAGGTCATATGACTAAAGGTGCACTTATTTTTCCTTAAATTAGGGAACTACTTTGCATTTTAGGCTTTGCAACAAAGCTAATGAAGCGCCCAAAAGTCTCCTTATGGTTCACTGGAAGCTTGGGATTCAGTACTGGCAAAACCTCTTTAACTTTCTTTGATGCTTTTGGCAACATGTAACTAGTTCTCTTTGTTATTGTTAATGATGGCTGCCATGTAGCATTATTGTCTCATCATTTGAAATATGTTGTGAATGCCTACTCTGTTTGTATTCATAACACAATCAAAGATGAGACGCAGCAACAATATGACACAAAATAATTTGGCTCAGGTATCTAAATTATTATTTTAGGAAATCTGAGGACACTTATACTCCCTTTCTGTTTTGTGCCTTAACTTCATTTTTTGTTCATTTTCTTGTTTTAAAATCATTGATTTCCAGGGTTTACCGAGTCTACTAGAAACTCCATGAGGGCAGAGGCCACTCTTCCTTTTTATCCCTGCAACGTTTAACATTCTCTCTGGCTGTTATGAAAGTTTTCAATGCCCTCACCAAGTCTCCTAGGTTCTCTCTTTTACCAGTGACTTCTTGCTGCTAATCACTACAGTGGTTTGCTTAATGGATTTCTTTGGCCGTGGGAGAATACACCTTAGAGAGTCTAGAAATGCCAGAGAGTTAATACCCCCCAGCCCTCAATCAACAGTTAGTGGGACCTGGTTGGAAAATACCTCAATTTTCTCACCTTCTGTCTGGGAGAACTCTCAGGTTTATTCTACACACTGCCTTCCAATGGCCGCCGGTGGAATTGAGCCCAATTTGCTCACAAGAGTGCTGAACTCATTAATGTACCTTCTGTTGGCTTCCTCTCATTTCCCATTTCTCTTACCCAGTCTCCTCGTGTTTCTTGGGATCATCTCCCAAATAAACTACTTTCACTCAAATCTTCCTCTCAGGATGTATCTCTGGGGAAACACAAATATTGTGTGAAATACTGTGTATACCAGGATCATAATATGTACTTATTGAATGATGAATGGGTAGGCAGATGGATTACTGGGTAAATGGGTAGACATGGATAAGTTATGCCTTTATTTAGATTACATAAGTGTTCCTTTTTAAAAGAAAGCTTTAGCCGGAATAGAATCCAATTAGCTAAGGCACCAATCTAAACACTTCATCTCTATTTCCTTAAAGTTATCTCTTTGCTTCATGTAATGTCAACATAAGAAAATTTAATAGCTAGGTAAAATGTTCTTTGTCACAGTAACTAAGGGGGAGAAATATGAATTGTCCTACTACACATGTAGAGAGACCAGTAGAGTTGTTTTATTTTACACAGATATTTATTGAGAACTGATTTTGCACTTTGAGTTTAATTTGGTGTGAAAGGACAATCTGTCAAGATATTGTCACTTTAAACTATAAGCATAATAAATCCATTGCAATTGCTACGGTGAGAAGAGAAATCAGATATACATGAAGGAAAAAAGGTGCCTCTGTTATTTCCATACATGCTGTGTTTTATTAAGGTAAAACTTGAATGGTATTATTTCTGAAAGTTTTTCTGCATGAAAAGGCACGTGCTCTAATTTTGTAGTTCACAGTCATAGCCTCCATGATCTCTAGATCATGGAAAACAGTACTGTGATTCAATTAATATCCTCCAACAATCCTATCACAATAGTTTTTTTTAAGTTTTTATTTAAATTTCAATTCGTTACCGTACAGTATAATATTAGTTTCTGTTACACAGTGTAGTGATTCAACAATTCCATACATCACCTGGTGCTCATCACAAGTGTGCTCCTTAATCCCCATCACCTATTTAACCCATTCCCTCCACCCACCTCCCTCCTGATATCAGTTTGTTAATCAGTTTGTTCTCAGTAGTTAAGAGTCTGTTTCTTGGTTTTCCTCTCCTCTTTCCCTTTGCTCATTTGCTTTGCTTCTTAAATTCCACATGAGTGAAATCGTATGGTTTTGTCTTTCTCTGACTCATTTCACTTAGTATAATGGCTTCTAGCTCCATCCATGTTTTTGCAAATGGAAGGTTTCATTCTTTTTTATGGCTGAGTAATATTGCAGTGTGTGTGTGTGTTTACCACATCTTCTATATGTGGACTGTTTCCATAATTAGACTATTGTAAATAATGCTGCTATAAACATTGGGGTGCGTGTACCTCTTTGAATTAGTATTTTTGTATTCTTGGGTAAATGCCTCGTAGTACAATTGCTACATTGTAGGGTAGCCAATAAGGGGTTGGTATACAAAATATAATGAACTTATAAAAATTAACACCCCATAATGAATAATCCAATAAAAAATGGGCCAAAGACATGAATAGACATTTTTAACAAAAAATACATACAAATGGCCAACAGACATGAAAAGATGCTCAACACCACTCATCATTAGGGAAACACAAATCAAAACTATAATGCGATATCACCTTACACCTCTGACAGGTTGTCAGAATGGCTAAAATCAACAACACAAGAAACAACAGGTATTGGTGAGGATGTGGAGAAAGAGGAACCCTCTTGCACTGTTGGTGGGAATGCAAACTGCTTTAGCCACTGTGCTAAACAGTATGGAGGTTCCTCAAAAAGTTAAAAAATATCATAGTATTTGTATGAAGAAGGTTCAGTGTTATATGTTCACTGTGGGTACAAATGAAAAATAAGATTTTAGTGTAAAACAAGCAATATATACCCTGATATACTTTAAAATAACTTTTAACATTCAGTTCTTGATCACCATATCTGCTGAATAGTCTTGAAGTTCAAGAACAATATAAAATCGAAGAATTTAAGTTCTATCATTCCTAGTGTTAAAACAGTAATAACTTGTATTTCTAGAAAAGCTAATTACATAACAATTTTTTAACCTCTCAAGTACTATATCATGATTACCATAGTATAGCTCTGGAACCTGATTCTAGAAAAATAGCTTTTGTGGTTTTTTAATCCTTAACAGTCTTAAATAATTATTCTAGTAGTTATTGAAGTTTGCATTTGTTTTTTTATTTTTTAATGCTTATTAATTTTTGAGAGAGAGAGAGAGAGAGAGACAGACAGAAAGAGAGAGAGAGAGAGAGAGAGAGAGAGAGAGAGAGAGAGAGGCAGTGTGGGGTGGGGGAGGGGCAGAGAGAAAGGGAGACACAGAATCTGAAGCAGGCTCCACGCTCTGAGCTGTTAGCCCAGAGCCTGATGCAGCGCTCGAACCCAAGATCTGCGAAATCCTGACCTGAGCTGAAGTTAGACTCTTAACCCACTGAACCATCCAGGTGCCCCTGAAGTTTGCATTTTTTTTAGATATTTGAGGATTTTTGTTTTGTTTTGTTTTATGCCTTCATATTTTTGCTGTTCTCTCAACTAATCATTTTTCACTTATCCTGGGTTTGATCATTAAATATAATTAAAGGGTGGAAAATATTTTTTCACTTATGCTTATCCCCAAACTTAGGACACAGAAAAGGAATATCACATGTATGAAATGAGTGTCAGCATTGTACTGCTATGCCTGTTGCAGACATCAGTAACCGATTCAAACATTCCTTTCTACTGAGAGCACATTTTTTAAAACCTTCTCAATTTATCTCTTCTGAAAGCTTTTACCAATGAATACAAATTGACAAAGTGATTAATTCAATTTGCCACTTCAAGTATAGAAGTAACTGAATGTAATTTCTTTAAACAGCATGGTTATATGCGTGTATATGTAAAATGTATATCCACCGAAATGTAGATACATAGCCTGTTTATCACATGTAACTACTCATATTTTATATATGCAAATGCATATGTGAATTACTATTTCTGTTTCTGCCAATTTAAATATTTACCATTATCTGTAATGTTTTATCAAGAGAAATACGCGACAGAAATCGTTATTTTCATTTAGCCTCCAGCAGCAATTTGAAATTTAGATAGTTTTATATTTTCATCTGATTACTATAAACATGTAATATTAAATATTCCTAAAATATGATTTATGTTTTCTTATTTCTCTTGTTATATGTTTATTAATCCATTTGTAATTCTGTTACTAATTACAACGTTTATATAATTAGATTTATCGCTATCTTCAATTTTATTATTTTAAGGGTAAATGAAAACCATTAACCATTGCCATGGCTGGGATTGGTAATTTTAGGTCTGATAAATGGATTCTGCTATTTCCATTTAATTTTTTTATCTAGATTAGGAAAGTAGAATCATGTACTTTAACCTGAGTGGTAGAAATGATATTGATACATTCATTCTTAAAAAAGATTCCATTTTTGTTTTTCCTCCTTCAGCAGAGTAGTCCCCAAGTAACACTGTAGAAAGAACGAGCTTTCTTTTGTATCTATTATAGAAGCAGTTTTCTTTTTTACCAAATGGATGCTCTTTTAGTGAATCCAGATATGAACAAATCATTGTGTGATACACTACACGCATGTGTAGTGAAAGTGAACATGACTGGAAAGTATGGAATTTGGTGATGTGGTCAGTTTCCTATCACCTATTACCCTGACTTCTGGAAACATTCCATTATTGACAATAAGGCAAGTCGATGATTTCCTGGTTTCTGGATTGCCCACTGCATACTTCAGTCTACACTACCCTTACTTACAATATTGTCACACACATAAGACCTTTTTCCTTTTTCCTTTTACATACATATTATTATACATCTCATTTTTCCAAGGTCTACTGTCATCATAGGTTAGCTGTATCGATCAATTAATTTGAACCAAGGTGTTAATGATTAGTAATAGTTTAAACTGGTAATAGCTGCCTGTATCACCTTAACCAGAAAGATGAACAAATATAGAAATTTAAACACTGTACAAGGCAGTGATGTTTTTAAGTGTTGGGTCCTTTCCTAAAGCTTGTCAAACGATTGCCTGCTTCCCCTATGTGTTCTAGCATTACCTATTATCTTGATGTTAAATTATAGAGTCACAGAGATTTAGAACTAGAAATTACCCAGGGATAAACCAATTCATGAGTAGCAAATAAGCAGCACTTGACCTGCCAAGTCCTTACCCTTTGCTCCATTCTTTCTTGCTGAGCTGTGACACAAGCTCATAATCTATTTCAACATACAGCACCAAGCAGCTTTTTCCAACCTACCATTATTGGCACTTGGTGTGAAAATGACTTGTCATACTGGACTTAATCTACTTCCTTATTGTCACACGTGAAACAAAGAGGGATTAATGCAGTCGACCAAGGCCACACAGCGAGTTGAAGAACAGGATAACATTCCATACTTGCCAGGCATGTTCACTTTCACGACACATGTATGTAGTGTGTCACACAATTATTTGTTTATGTCTGGATTCACTAAAAGAGCATCATTTTGGTAAAAAAAAAAAATGTTTCTCTAATTTTGCCCCCACAGGAAAAGTGACAACTCAGCTCCTGAGTGAAACAGAGGCTTAATCAAGAGTGGAACCTATATTTCTTTTTTTTTAATTTTTTTTAATGTTTATTTATTTCTGAGATAGAGACAGAGCATGAGTGGGGGAGGGGCATAGAGAGAGGGAGACACAGAATCAGAAGCAGGCTCCAGGCTCTGAGCTGTCAGCACAGAGCCCGATGCAGGGCTCAAACTCAGAAACCGTGAGATTATGAACTGAGCCGAAGTCGGTCGCTCAACTGACTGAGCCACCCAGGCGCCCCGGAATCTATATTTCTTAAAATTCCATTCCATAACACTTCAAAGCTTTCACCCTTGCCTGAGAATGGAACTCCTGTCTCTTGATCCTCTGTGCATAGCTGTCTCCCTATGTCACCTAGGTCTGTTGTTTCAAATTACATCTGCATATATCTAGCTCTCATTTATAAAAACAAAGCTAAATCTGAAAATATGCTAAGTCCTATTACTTATGTGTTATAATTGTGAAGTATATTAATAAATGATTTATGTAAATTGATAATGTTAATAAATACAGTTTTGTTTATCAGTGAGAAATAAGGACTAGTGTGATTAGTAAACTCATTGCCCACTATTATCTTTCTTTTTATGTCCTATAAACATTCTATGCTCTATAATATTTTTGTGCATTATTTCTTCACATTCCCGATAGCTAGAGGAAAACGATTGGCATAAAATTATTAATTACTGAAAGATTTCTTGTGGTTCTCTATTAGTTATTTTAATTGCCCAGAGTAAAAAATTCAGAAGTTACTCTATTTATGATATATTCAAAAGAGTAGAAACTTAATTTTGCAGCGAATGCTAATCAGATATAGGAGTAATGAATAATACCGTATTAAACAATAGCCGTAACCATTTCTAAATTCAGCAAACTGCCACTTTGGTTGCATTTACATGTTAATTTACAGTACATTTATTAGCTTTTAGCTGCACCGTCTTGGCTGTTCTTTATCAGTATTCAAGTCAGGTGAATTTTGTTGGAAGCCTTTGAGATTAGGGTAAATGTCTGACTAAGCTGTATTCCTGCCGTCAGCTTTTCTACTTTTTAATGACTGAGGTGCATTTGATGGAATTCTAATGTTGGAATCAAACCAACATTAGAAAGGAATGTAGCATCCCCTGTACTTTTCACTGGACAGTAGTGTGTTTTCTGTCCTATAAACCTAGTCTGTGACTCTAAAACCAACAGAACAGTAGGCTAATTCCACATTTCACTGTTCATATTTTCACAAAAATCAGAAGCAAAAGCATTTGGAAAATTGTCAGAAGAAATAAAAGAAGTAAATAAAAATGTGATCTGGTTCCTTCTACTTTTTATGGATTTAAGACTGCCATCTACCAACACAGTAAAGGTCTAACAGCAAAACCATTTGTTGAATTCATCGAGTCACTGCAAGGAAATGCCTAAGGAATCAGCAGTGGTTAAATAAAAGACCAATACGGTAAATTAAGAAAAGAACCAAATAGTGCCTAACCCAAGAGTTTTAAATCTCGATGTGGCTTCAGTGTGGCTTTTTCATAGTCCTGAATATGATGACATTTGATGATTGCCTCATCATGTGCATTCCCCAGGAGTTTGACAGTCCCTGCAACGGGGCCCTGTTTCTGCAGTGTCCAAGCCACGTGTCCTTGGGCTGATTACTGCTCTGCTTGCATCTGTTAAAGCTTACTAAATTGAAGCTCTCATACATAATTAGCAAATTTAGATGTTCCAAGTTCACAGTCAGGACAGATTTCTACCTTCTAGATACTCCTCATCTTTTCTTAAATTATTCTTAAGTAAACAGAGCTGTTTACAGACTCCTTTTCACATGCAAAATGTATAAACCAGCCTCCTGAGATTACAGAAAGCCCACATGGAGCCCCAATATGTCACTGCCTTAGTTTGAATATTCACTCATTTTATTTATTTATTTATTTTTAATTTTTTTTTTAACGTTTATTTATTTTTGAGACAGAGAGAGATAGAGCATGAACGGGGGAGGGTCAGAGAGAGGGAGACACAGAATCTGAAACAGGCTCCAGGCTCCTAGCTGTCAGCACAGAGCCCGATGCGGGGCTCGAACTCACGGACCGTGAGATCATGACCTGAGCTGAAGTCGGCCGCCCAACTGACTGAGCCACCCAGGCGCCCCAAATATTCACTCATTTTAGGTTGAATTCTTATAACAGTCTTAGTCCCACTCTCTGAATTTATATCATTTTAATGTGCCTTCAAAAATGATACCAGAGTAACCTTTCCCAAACAACCTGATGAAACTATACGCTACAGCCCAAATGTCTTCACTCTGCTTTTCAAAATCATCTAAGGAGTCCATTTCAGATTTCTTGTCCTTACATACAAGACTCTGTTACAAGCCCAGCCTTTCTTGACAACCGTATCTCTTTCTCTAATCCCGTCATCAGTACCTCAAGCCCTTTGTTATACCTTTATTTCTCTTGATGTTATTTCAGTTCTTTCACTGGAAAAACCCTATCATTTTGTCTCTAGTCCCATCCATCTGGAAAATACCTATTTGTTTCTAAAATTTGCTGCAAAAATAAGATTCTCTAAGATACTTTCTCTCTACTATCCGAGGAGAGGCTGTAACGCATTCCTCAAAAAACTCAAGCTTTACTGTATTGTAGCTATGACATATTAAGGACTTATATTACATGTCTATACGCAAGGCAGCATCTTCTATTTATTCTTATATGCCCATATTTTTGTAATGTGTGGTACACACTAGGAGTCAATAAATCAGTATTGAGTGAATGAGTGTAAGTGACTGAATGAATGAGTGAATGTGTGGGGTTGGGCCTCTGGATGAGCCATCCTTCCAAAATGGCCTGCCATCAGTAAAAGCTGCTTTGGTTATTTATAGCTTCAGGCAGCAGAAGTCAGGTAGAGTTTCCTTCTCTGATGAGTACACATCAAGGAAACAGTGGTACTAAGGATGGAGACTAATAGCTACTATGTATGCAAGACTTTACCCTGTGCAAGCATCATCAGTTAATGCTTTTCGTATTAATCTTATTTGGACTTGAGAGCAACTCTATGAAGTAATTATAAATTACAGAAAAACCTTTGTTTGCCAGCATAATTCATTCTGGAAACAGGCGTATCATCCAGACCACTTGCATGTCAAAGCAAATTTCAAGAGCCATTGGCTCAGTTGTGATCACGTGACACTTGGCAGCACACACTACTTGTATTGCAAGACATCGTTTATTTGTCAAGTTAAAATGCGTTAGGAATATTTGCTCGTCATATGGAACACTTGCAGAACAAGTTACTCGCAGTTCGAGGCTTTGCTGTGTATCCATTTCATAGATAAGAGAACTAAACTCGGGAAGGTAAACTTTGTTAAGGCCGCTCTGATAAGGAATTGCACAACTTGAATTTGAACTCCAGTTTGCTCAACTGCAGAAGCCTTAGCTCATCACAGAATGCACTAATTTGGCAATCATTTCATGGTGATTGGGAACCAACATGTATCTAGTTATTTGAATTTTCCTATCTCTGTCCCTGTCAAGCTATAGCTTCATTTCACACCCCTACTCCTTCTCTCTTAAGGAATTTTATGCCTTGACAGACCGTGTAAAAGAACCTCCATTATACTTATAGCTACTGCTGAAAATCACCTTTCTTGGGAGAAAACCACACATTTGACAGCTGTTCTCACCAAAGGTATGGATTAAGATGAAAGGGATATGACCACTGAATATAAAGCAAAATAAAAACAAAGAATCTTCTATCAAGTTTGTGTATGTATGCAAACACAAATATTATTTACTTTGTATGTATTTACATAAATCAGCATTAATATTGTACTACATATATGTGTATGTGTATATATAATAACATACATTTACCTAGTTGGCATTATATAGCACATGTAAGGAATTTTACCAACCATTTGCAATTAAGTATTTACAGTTTAATATTTTTAATGTATATATGTTATAATGTAATTGTAATAGGTATATATCGTTTTATAATTTAAATAAAGTTATGGAATTTATAGTCCTTAAACTAGTCACCTCATGTCAGGTTCCAATTTATACACAAAATCTACTATAATTAACTTTTATTTTTTTATTTTTTATTTTTTATTTTTATTTTTAAAAATTTTATTTTATTTTTAAAAATTTTAGATTTAAGGAGCACCAGGGTGGTTCAGTTAAGTGTCCGGTTCCTGATTTTGGCTCAGGTCATGATTCTACAGTTTGTGAGATTGAGCCCTGAGTCATCAGCATGGAGCCTGTTTGGGATTCGCTCTCTCTCTTAAAAGTAAATAAGTAAAAATTTTTTTTAAAGAAAAAAATTATAGGTTAAAAAAATAGGTAGTTTCTAAAATATATTTCCATGTAAAACCTCTGCTTTCCTCTTTTTTTTTTTTTTAATTTTTTTTTTCAACGTTTTTTATTTATTTTTGGGACAGAGAGAGAGCATGAACGGGGGAGGGGCAGAGAGAGAGGGAGACACAGAATCGGAGACAGGCTCCAGGCTCCGAGCCATCAGCCCAGAGCCTGACGCGGGGCTCGAACTCACGGACCGCGTGATCGTGATCTGGCTGAAGTCAGATGCTTAACCGACTGCGCCACCCAGGTGCCCCTCTGCTTTCCTCTTATATTTTTTTCTACTTATTCACTTTACAATCTCTACTCTCAGAATCTGGAAAATTTAACATAATTTTCTGTCAAAAGGGGAACTGCCTTTTAAGAATTTTAATTGCACATTTTTTGCATAATTAGTTAAGATGGCTGTATTTACAAGGCCTGCCGGGAGCTCCTCGCAGAGGGCTTTTAGAGAGTGAATAGCAACTATCCAGGGCTGGGGGGAGTGGAAGAAGAGTTAGCTGACCCCTTCTGTGAAAAATGAGGGTCCAAACCACCAATTTAAATCATTGTGACTCAGAGTCTAAATAATCTTGATCCAAACTGGCCAGGCCTCTCAGCATCAGGTGAAGGAGCAAGTTCTAGATCAAGATGGGTCATGTGAGGTAATTTGAGGGTCCTGGAAGATAGTTCCAGTTGCAAGGGTTAGGATCACCCAGTACCAGACAAGAGGTCAGGCCTTCAGGCAGCTGAGTTCAAGTTCAGGGATGGGCTTGCACGAACTTGCATTAAACCAAGTAAGCAGAGACTGGTGAGAGGCTCAAGCTGACTAACAGGGGCCTCAGAGCAGATACTCAGGAACTAAAGTGACACCAAAAGAAAGGACAGCAAACACTGAACACTCAGGGAAATTCAGTTTAGAGGGTCCTCATATGCTTCCTGTTCAGATTCTCCCTGTGTATAAGGCTGAGCCTGTAAAACACAGGTTTTTAGTTCTTGAAGCTGGACCCAGGATGACAATCACTAACAATAGGCTGAACATATCTCGATTTCTTCATCTCTCAAATGGGAGGAATAAGTACCCCACTGCATAAAAGTTTTGTGTGGAATAACTAATGTGTTAAGTGCTCAGGTTTGTTATTTGGAAAATTAGATTATTTTTGAGGACAAGTTCCTTATGACCTGATGTTGATACAAGTGGCTTTCTTTCATTCAGGTGGCTGGTGAGAACAGCCCAGAGGGCTTTTTGTAACTGCAAATACCTGGGCTCCACTCTCGTCCTGTTGAATTAGAATTTCTCAGGCTGACATCTGAAGATCTCTGGTTTTCAGACAATTCCAGGTGTGAGGGATCCTGTAAAGAATGACTAAGCAGGTGATAGTGACATTTTTTTTTACCAAAAATTATTTATGATTAAAGTAAAACAAAAATATTATTTATGTTTACTTAAGGTAACACAATTATAGCAGATGGATACTATTCAGTTAGATAAGCTCACAGTTTTAGAACTGAAATAACTACTACATTAGTCTCTGAAGAAAAAAAAGACTAGTAATCATTGAGTTTAATTATCTTAGGTATATTATAGTGCACTTTTGGGCCCTTGTATTCACATAGGGAAAACTTGATGATGATAACATGATAAAATGATACCATTTTATGATTCTGATATGCAGAAGGTGATCATTCTTTCTGCCTTTCTCCCACAGCCCTGCCACATGCAAATGAATGAATGAATGAATGAAAGAATGAATGAATGAAACATTGTCTGAGAATACCCTGTGAAAGCGAATGCTTGTTCTAGTTTTCAAATCTCTTTGTCAAAGGATTTCTTTTTATTGTTGAAACAGTTCAATTTCAAATATATCAGCACTATGATCTCTGAACCTCTTTGATCCTCTCATAATACTGGGTCAGCGTAAAGATATCGTGGCAAGGAGCAACAGATTTGAGTAAAACATCCACCATTCTTCAGCACCCCTTTCAGTTACACTGGCAGCCACTGGGTGCCCTGGAGAAAATCTCCTTTAGTTTATTCACTCAAGTTCATAGACTCTTTTTTTTTCTTTCCTTCCAGACAGTATACTTTCAGACAGTATGCCTTGTGGCACAGAATATGATTCATACCTGCTAGCTGGTGCAATTTATCTCTCATAACAATGCTTTATTTTCTACTGCTTTTGATTGCAACAATTTTTCTTCCTAGTGTGGGTGGAAAGAGACTAACAACTTTGGGGTCATTTTTATGCCACTGTCTTATGTTGTAGTTTTTATGTAGAATGCAACAGAATTTCATAATTCTAAACAATGAAGAAACAGAAACATCACCAAGAAGTACACATCCCAACAGGAACTGCCTGCCAAACCCAGGGGGCTGTAAAATATTGAATGAAACATTTACAGTCAGTGAAAAAGGAGAAATTGCTGTGTTAAAAAAAAAATGAGTCCAAGCATCCTAATGCTACCTGCAGAAGAACGTCATTATTCTTCCTCTAAAGCAGGGCAATGACAAGAATCACCAGAGTAGATTATAGTGAACAAGTTATAAAACATCATCTTTTTTCAAACAGCCTTTGATCGCAGGACGCACTCTCAGTGAATTTTAGCGCATGTGGAAGCTGGGAGTGACGGCAATCAACAGAGGATGCCGTATGTAGGAACACAGAAGGTTTCCACAGATGCATCTGCTGGAATCCATCATAGAGGTGATGGCGGTCTCATTGGCAGAAATGCATTTTCCATAAAGGCTCGACCAGTTTGTTTCTGGCTTGAAAATGTATGGACACCTTTTAAAGGAAAAACTGGAAAGGCTCTCATAGACTTCTCTCCCTCCCTGAGGTAGGCACATTATTTTTCTGATAGGATTTTTAAATATTACATACAATATATATGTATATATGTCATATATATTACATAATGTATGGTAGACATTAATTATAAATGAAGAATATGTTCTTGATGCTGCTAGTTTTATACAATAAGTCAAAATTGATTTACCTATTGAATTCAAATAAACTTTAAAGCCATACAATTCAAGTTAATCATGTTAATTTAATAGGATGGATGTTAGTGTTTTCTCAAGGTGGGATTATCCCTTTTAACATGAAATTACCCTTCATGACTGTGCTGAGGCATAGTTTGCTATCTAACATGAACCACATGAGGACTTAATTTTCTTCCCACTTGTTTCTGGTTGTACTAATCACAAGATTTTTATACCACCAGTGATGTTACTTGACCTTCACACGGTACCAGTATGACCCCAAACACCAACCCAAATGTGGGCACTGAAGTTCAGTGTTAATTTTGTGGATTGCCAAAATTCAAATAAGCCATTTAAGAATAAATCACAGAAGAGCTTTCATGACACCCTGAGATCACCTCTTTAGGCTCAGTTTGGAAAACAAAGAGGTTGACTGAGACACAAGTTTATCAAAATGTCTGTAGGGCATCCCTGAGTAGACTGGGAGTACTGGGGAGAATGCGGGGCAAGTATTTACTTTGTAACTATATGACTTCATTCCCACTTTTTTCCTCAACATCTACTGAACCTTTACTGTTCCAGGCAAAATGATAGGCACTGGTGAGACTGTGATTTTATTTTATTTTTATTTTATTTTATTTTTATTTTATTTTATTTTATTTTATTTTATTTTATTTTATTTTATTTCATTCTACTTTTATATTTTATTGTATTTTATTTATTGTTTTAAGAGAGAGAGAAAGAGAGAGACAGAGAGGAGAGAGAGACAATCCCAAGCAAGCTCTGCACTGTCAACTGTCAGAGTGGAGCCTTTGGCAGGGCTTCGAACTCATGAACTGTGAGATCACGACCTGAGCCGAAGAGACCGGTGCTTAACCTACCGAGCCACCCGGAGTCCCCAAGATCATGATAATTTAGATATGGCCCTCGTCTTCAAGAAACTCAGAGTTTATCAGGAGAGACAAATACAGATTCTGACAAATGGCTCCAGTGCAGTGTTAAGTCCTATCACAGTAGCCACAGAAGTGTGTGCAAGGTGCTGTGAGGAAACCTAGAAGCACACGATTTTTCTTTAGTCTCATAGCTAGTGAGGATTTGGAGATCAGTCAGAATACCCTCACGGTTTAAAGATGAGTTAAGGTCCTTTTCCTTTTCCTTTTCTCTCTCTCTCTCCCAGTTTTCCTGGTGTCAGCATATATTTTTCTCATCTCTGCCTGTACCTTGTTTGGCCAGTGACACCAAAGATGTTGCTCACTTTCCGAGGGAGTTCTCAGTACTTGAAAGCCACCTCCTGTGGTTTTAAATATGTTTTGAGTAAAGATATTGTACATTGATGGTTAGTAATGTGGGAGATTGGGAATTGGTTTAGTGTAACCATGAAGTACAGGGACTCCTGCAGGATACAGATTCCAACTTTTGCTATCTGATCAACATTAGGCTCATCGCTTCTCTTTTGGTTTCTTCACCTTTCAAGTAGCAATAAAAATAAAGCATACTATATCTGGTAACTAGAATAATGAAATGAAATCATGTGTTTAAAGTGCTTAGCACAGTGTCTGGCAAATATCAAGTGCTTCAATAAAGACTGGCTCATGTAAGAAGTACTACCCGACCTTAATGACACAATAGCTGAGAGGTATTCCCCTGGTAAAAAACACAGACAATTAAACTGTGTTGGTTATCAATCCTGGAGCTTTTTGAGTTCAAAAGGAGAAATTACTGTGGTTGGTTCTTTCCTTTCACTACACGTCCTCATTGATGTGCTTTAAAATTTTTATTCTCTTAGGAAACAAACCTGATGTGGTACGATGGAAAGGTAGCAGGACGCTAGATCCCTTAGAAGTTGATGTTTTTAGAAACTCAGTTTGTCTACTACCTCATTCTGTTGTTCTGAGTAAACCATTTTGCTTCTGTGAGCTTCGCTTTCTCATTTGTAAAATGAAGTCTGGAGTCACCAGATGATTTAAAATGTGTTCTTGGATTCATTTGAAGATTCCCAAAAAGTGTACTTTTTTTGATCATTGATTTCATCTTCTTTTGGGTCCACAATTTATGGTCCAAGAACACTGCTGACGTGGTATGTTTTTTTGCCAGAGAATTTTTTCTTTGGTTTGTAGCTGAACTGATAACTTTGCAAAACTTACATATCCCTATTGTTTTTGCTCCTTGTTTGTTTGCTTGTTTTTTAGAAGTCATAGTTGGCAAAATTAAATATGTCCATTTCTATTCTGGTGTGGCCAGTCTTAGTACTGTATAAATAGAACTTATAGGGAAATGGTTCACTATGGGAGCAATAATATGCTTATATTCAATGAGTTGGATTAATGTTAAACCCTATATCTATTGTTTATTATATAGGGTAATAATAAATGTATATTGTTTACTATGACGAAAGACATACTTCACCTCTTTGAGAACACCTGGCACACAGGTTGGCACCTGATACCTGCTCAAAGGGAACCGACATCCCTTTGTTTTGCATTTTTATGAGCATCTTATATACACATTCATAGGAAGTCTAGATAGATAGATCTCTTTATATATTTTATTGTTTTGAACTTTGCTATAAGGTAAGCATTTTTATTTATTAGTTTTTAAAGTTTATTTATTTGAGAGAGAGCACAAGCTGGGGAGGGGCAGACACACACACACACACACACACACACACACACACACAGAAAGAGAGAGAGAGAGAGACATAGAATCCGAAGCAGGTGCCAGGCTCCGAGCTGTCAGCACAGAGCCTGACACTGGGTTCAAAGTCACAAACTGTGAGATCATGACCTGAACTGAAGTTAGATGCTCACTGACTGAGCCATCCAGGTGCCCTTAAGTTAAGCATTTTTATTCATTACTTAATGGTGAATTATGATGCTTTTTTTTAACTCCCAAATGCATTTTGAATACTACTAGAAATGACAATAGACTATTGATTTTTGTAACAGTATTAGTCCAAATAAGACCTTATTGTTTATGAGCATTAAGATTCAACAATATCTCATTTTCTCTAATTTCTATAACTTCAAGCTAATGTACCTCAGAAACCATAGTATTAAAAGCTTTTTGGATATCTCATTTATAATAGGCCCGTGTACTACAGTGTAAACCTGAGTATTTGTATCCAAGAAAGTGTTGCCTGACTTCACATTTACTGTTTCACATTTTATTCCTAAAATATCTAGCACAACTCTCAGAGTTTTATCATTTCTGCAAATATCTTAAAAGCAGGCGTTTAATATTGGACATTTTTTGATGAGGGGCATTTACCAGAACCTCTGATCTTTGACCTAGCATTTTAAGAACTCTACAACCAGACTCTAATATGTTTATTCTTATAGTGTATATATATATATGTGTGTGTGTGTGTGTGTGTGTGTGTGTATACACACACACATATATATATATATATATTATAGTATCTAGTTCTTTTTTAAAAAATATTTTATTTTCCATTTTATTTGAGAGAGAGAGTGCAAGTGGGGTAGAGAGACAAGGGGAGGGAGGGAGGGAGGGAGGGAGAGAGAGAGAGAGAGAATGAATGAATCCCCAGTGGGCCACACGCACAATGCAGAGACTGACGACTTGGGGCTCGATCCTACGACCTTGGGCTCATGACTTGAGTTGAAATTAAGAGTGGGATGCTCAACCAACTGAACCACCCAGGCACCCCTAGTATATAGTTATTATTTCCACTCATTGTCAGTGTAAACACTGGGCTTCTGGGCTTTGTACAGACCGCAGTCAGAATACCTTTACTGGTTTGGGGTTTCCTTACACTCCATTCATCTGTTGGTACCCTTCCTATGCTTCAAGGCCCACTACAAGCCCAGTATTTCCATAAAGCCCAGGGTGACAGTTTGCCTTAGCATTTATTCTGTGTGGATATGTGAGGGATTATTTCCATTTGCACTCAATTAGGTTTATCAGTGAAATTATTTTGTCTGTCTTTTTAAGCATTGGTCATCTACTCACAATTTTCCTATAAATCCCAGTCTTGCTGGTTAATTCCATCCTCCCCATTCTCAATTCCTCTATATCAAGACTTTGATACAAGCTAAACAATATTGCTTGTTCAGGTTAATTGCTATCACTGTAACGTTCTAATCATTAATTGCAGCTCATATTTTCTAAGTACATCAAAACATTGTATTATTCATACTTATTTATTTATTTTAGTCACTCATCACTCATGTTGGTCAGTTTCCTTTCTCATCGACCATTTGTCTATTCCAGACCTTCAGTGCTGTCCTCAAGTCACTAGTCCACTTGCACAGAGGGTGTCCACATAGATGTGTTTCTATATGTACGCACACATCCCGTGATAACAATGATATAACACTGTGCTTACTATTTTGTTGTTTGCCCTTTCACTTAAAAATTATTATACACATTTTCCATGTCACCTGATACAGTAGTGTGAATATTTCTGTCTGCTTTGCATTCTATTGTTTAAGAATACCATATTTTATTTAGGCTGTTCTCTGACTTTAAACAAGCAGATATTTTTTTGTCCTTTTGTTTTCTTTCTATCATCTTCTATTACAAATAGCACTGTGCTAACTCTAATTATGCCTTTAATATAGATTATTCAAATGCAAATTGCTGGCTTAAATAATATGCATTAAAACCTTTGATAAATAATGCCAAATTTTCTTTCAGGAGTTTTCGCGCAACTGATTATTGTCCTATTTTTCCGCTCTGTCACTAACGCTGACTGTGATCCTTTATTTTTATCTTGCTTATTTGGTAGTCAAAATATATAGTCTTTATTTAGAATGTATTTTTTTGATGACTAAAAAGACTGGACAATTTTTTGTGTGCTTACCCAGTATGTGACATTTCCCCTGTTGTGAATATACTCTTCATGTCATTTGCACCCATGGCTACATGACAGGTTCAAATGAGGACTCTCTGATTAAAAAAAAACAGAAAGCCTAAAACCCTGTATTTGGTGTTGGCAAGATGACTGTTCTTGGAGGAACTTTTATTTTATTTTATTTTTATTTTATTTTATTTTATTTTACTTTATTTTACTTTATTTTACTTTACTTTACTTTACTTTATTTTATTTTATTTTATTTTATTTTATTTTATTTTATTTTATTTTATGTATATTATTTTGAGAGAGATAGAGCACACAAGTGGGAGAGGGCCAGAAGGAAAGGGAGAGAGAGAAGCTTAGCCAGGCTCCATGCCTAGCGTGGAGCCCTATGTGAGGCTGTATCTCACAACCCTGAGATCATAACCTGAGCCAAATCAAGAGCCCAACTTTAACTCATTGAGCCAGCCTGGCATCCCTCATAGGGACTTCTAGAAGGTGGTTAAACACTTAATATTTAAATCACTATCCGATGACCACCATTCATTTAGCATGGTTTCTTTCATTGAATTGGAGGAAAATCTTCCCCTGTTTCAAATTTTTTCTTCTCTTAAATCCTGTGTCGATAAAGTATTTGAAAAACCATTCTCTGTACCTCCTATGGCAATCCCTATATTTATAGTTCTTGCACTTTCCTAAAGTATTTGGCTTGGTCTCACTCCTCCCACAACAGCTTAGTTACATTAAATGGTCACTTTCTCTCATACTAATGTTTTCTGGCAACTCACATACACACCCTGGATATCACCCTAGCCTCAGGGTAGCTAGGAGTTTAGGACGTTGAAGGAAAAGTTCTCTGGTTTTCAATGGCCATCGGTCAACATTGGCATACTCTTGGTGCAAGCTCATCTGATCTTCTAAAGAAGGGCACCTCCACTTACCTTTATGTTACTGTGGACAAGAGATATTATTGTTCTTCCCATAAGTGTCATAATAACTCTAAGGCACTCTATCAAAGCTTTGACTTCTAGGGGTATCTGGATGAGACTGAGGTTCCTAGGACACAGAATTCTTTCTTGTGACGGCAGAAGAGATACTATAAATTATTTCAAGTGTACCTGCTCTCTCTTTTACTTCTCCAAACACATATTCCCTTATACTCAGGAATATCTTGGCATAATTTCCAACATGTGTACCTATAAAATCATAACACTAGCTTTTGTTTTCTGGCAGATAAGAGTGGAGACATAAGCAAACCTAGCTCTCTTATTTCACATTATATCACAGTGAAAAGAAGCCATATAGAATATCTTTCAATATTCTGGCTAGAAAACTGCTTAGCTAGATTTGAGTTCATTAGGAATATTTCCTACTTTGTACAACACTGCGGGTGATAGTTTTGTCAACCTTTCTGTCGATTTCTTCCAGCTTCCAGTAACATTTTGCTTATTTTCCTTTATGTCCTAACCAATTTTCTTTATGTCCATGCCTCCTCATGTATCTTAGGCTCCTACTAACAATCTCCTCAGGGCCCTTTTTCTTGGAGGACTCCTCTAATATATGTTTATGTTTCTATTAAGCAAGATTTAAAGACAGAAGACATTAGTACAATACCCACACTTTCTTAGCGGAAAAAAAAAGGCAATGTGAAACTTAAGAACAAAATACGTACCCCAAGTTATTATTTAAGTATAAAGGCAGATGCATACATTCTCAAATATTCAAAAACTCAAAGAGGTTTTTGTGGAAAAGAAACAATACTACTCGGCATTGAAATACAACCCAAAGATGAATGAGATAGTTATCTCAAAAGGAAAATGATCAATAGAATATTTAATGCCAGAAGACATTAGAGTAATGACTTCATGTGTAAAGGAAACATATAACAGACACATTTTAAAATGGGAAAAGATTTGGAGAATTCAAGAGCAATAAGCCTTTTATTTAAAAACAATTGAAAATAAAATCCAGTCTACTCCTTTATTAAAGATTGAAAGCATTAAACTGATACCAGTTTAGAAATTGTACTGGTTTTTCTGTGATAAGCATGACTAGTAAATGGAAGGAAATAAGTGGGTTTTAAGCTATTTGCAGTGATAGAAATGCTCTGTTTTTTGATGTGGGTATGGTTGTAGTATACCCTTTAATTTATATCTTTATGTAGATTGATGTCCAGATTGATTTGTATATTAAAAGACTGTACCTTCTGAGTTTTAGATGGTGGGTAGTTTGCTCTTTTTTTAATGTTTATTTATTTATTTATTTTTAATCTGAAATTTATTGTCAAATTGGTTTCCATACAACACCCAGTGCTCATCCCAACAGGTACCCTTCTCAATACCCATCACCCACCCTCCCCGCTCTCCCACCCCCCATCAACCCTCAGATTGTTCTCAGTTTTTAAGAGTCTTTTATGGTTTATTTTTGAGAGAGAGCGAGCACACACGTGCACTTGTTTGCGAGTGGCGGGGTGGGGGGGGGGTAGGGGGAAGGCAAGTGGGGTAGAGAGAGAGGGACAGAGAATCCAAAGCGGGCTCTGCACTGATAGCAGAGAGCCCAATGCGGGACTCACACTCATGAACCTTGAGATCATGACCTGAGCCGAAGTCGGACACTTAACTGACTGAGCTACCCGCTCCCCCCATGCGGTTTGCTCTTTTTGAAAGAAGTATATTCCGTTTTTAAAAAGAACAGTGCAGTCATTTGTCTTAACGCTAAGTAAATTATTTAGGCACAATTCAATGACATTTTTCCTGGAGAGTTTTTCTACTTCATTATTATGTGTGATGGATTATAGCACGTGGCCCCAATGATTTACTTTTCCCAGTGTCCATATACCCTGCCATGTAACTTTACATTGTTCTACTTTAGGGGTGGGGAAGGCATCACTTCTCTGTCCCTGGATGCTGGACTCAACTACATGACATGCTTTGGGCAATAAAATGCTAAAAGGTGTGACCCAGGCAGACACATGGTATGAGCTTGTGCGTTACCATTGCCAAAACTAGCAAAGTTGCCAAACCCTGTGCTAAGCCTAGACAAGTGAACAAAAAAATGCTTATGTTTTATACCACTGAAGTGTTTGTTTACCCGTTATGTAGTATTGTTGTGGCAGTAATAGCAGCTATGTTGTTATAATATGTGTTGTTCCTTTATCAATTATATAGTAACATTTAACTCTTCTCAGGTAGGGAGAAATCATTAAAATGATCCTTGATACAGCAGATTAGAGGTTGAAGTCCACAATCCTTGGCAAATGCACACTTTTTGATGCCCTGCCCTGCCTAGTTTTTGAGCTTTGTTTCTTAACATAACTCCACGGATGCTCTTGCTTGTGTTCCAAATATGGCACATACAGGACCTAAAACCTTTATTCCATTATATTATCTACTGAAATCTCACTTGTTCTTGAAGACTTAGCTCAAAAGTAACCTCATTCCTTAGTGTTGATCCTTTCTGCCTTCCCCTCCTAACAGGGTAAGGCCCTTTCTTTTTCTCTGAGTTTCCAAGCATATTAGGCATTTCATTTGGAATATTTTATTGTTTCTTTTCATTTTAATGTAAGGAATTTTCTCACTAAAAGGTAAGCACTTTGAATTCCAGGATTCTAAGATCATTTTCTCAACCCCTGACCCTTAAATAGAATGGGCCTTTGATGAATCATAATGAATGGATACATGAGTGAATGAATGGATGAGTGAATGAAATCATATAAAGGACTAATTTGGTTCAGATATATTAATACATTTTTAATTATAGAAACAAGTGAAGACAAACCTTATGATGAAGTATATAAAAATAAGTTATAAATTAGTAAAATTAAAGGTGTTTACCATTTCTTTCCTGATTTTTCTGTTTTAAGTCACTGAAAATATAACTTGTACTCAGTATCAGATATAATGATATTTGGAAGAATAAGCAAATAATGAAGTGCTTTGATTTCATTTGATTTCATTTTGACTTCATTCATTTTCTAGCCAGGCTAAAATCAAAGACCAAAGTAATATTATATACTTTAACTCATACTTTTATGTGCCTACAGGTTTTTTCTGTAAGTTTTTAAAGTCTGGCTTCTATAGAAGAATGCCTATAACAAATTTCTTTAAAAATCTGTAATCATTTTTTTTAGTCTAAAAATAAAGATGCTCATAACTAGAAGAATTTTGCAATGTTCCTTATTTCCTTACAATTCATTATGTAGCAACCACTAATAAAGAAGATGAGATGCCTCATAGAGTAATTTTTGTACTTTTAATCTTTTTTTCTCACTGAAGAATACATTTTAGTCGATGAACAGTGACAGTCTAATTGAAAGCAAAAAAATAAAAAGAAAAAAAAACCCTCAAGAACAAAGACATGGAGTATTTAAAGGCTATTTATTTAAAAAATATACATTTTCCTTATTTCTGTCTCTCATGAGCAAGCACAAACTTGGTATAAATAATTTATGTTAAAAGGACAACAATAAGCATTATAGATGCTTACGTAAAATTAAAACACATTGCTAACTGTTCTAAATGTTCATTTATATAGGAAAATAGAAAAGAAGCATGTAAAAGTCAAAATGGTTCTGAATTTAGAAGTAGAAATTATACAAAGTAATTATCAAGATATACTTTAATGAAATATTAGCCAAGCCCCACTTTAGCGTAAATGCCTGGGGAGGGTTTGAGAGTATGCCAAATTAGGCAGTTGATAAAACAACAAATGAGTCAAGATTGAAAGTGAGTTTTCAGGGGTGCCTGGTTGACTCAGTTGGTAAGAATCTGACTCTTGGTTTTGCCTCAGGTCATGATCTTGTGGTTAGTGAGAACGAACCTCTGCATCAGGCTCTGTGCTGACAGCATGGAGCCTGCTTGGAATTCTCTCTCTCTCTCTCTCTCTCTCTCTCTCTCTCTCTCTCTCTCTCTCTGTGTGTGTGTGTGTGTGTGTGTGTGTGTGTGTGTGTGTCTGTTTGTCTGTCTCTCTCCCCCTCTCCCCTTCTCCCCTTCTCTCTCTCTCCTCCTCTCCCCCCTCTCCCTCTCTCTCTCCCTCTCCCTTTCTCTCTCTCTCCCCCCAGCTCGTGTGCACACACACTTTCTCTCTCTCAAAATAAATAAATAAAGTTTAAAAAGTTATTTTTCAGAAGAAAAATAAAAAATAATTGAGAAATCCTTCCTAACTTCCTCTTCCATTATAAAAATGTTGTTTGATATGAAACTTTAAATAACTTGAACTTTTTTCAAATCAACTCATAGTATCAGAACACTAAATTTTATTAAATAGTAAACACATATGTAATAATAACTATATATGTGTGCATATGTACGTATGATATTGAATTTGATACTTCAGCCAAAACACCAAGATACAACAAAGCGTGCATTTACAAAACTGAGATTTGAGACCAAAATATGAAGTCATCAAACTATATATAGTTTTGTTACCCTTGTATTTATGTGATAATCCTAAATCAGCAAAAGACACAAGAAGTTAACAAGAATGACCAAAAAGAGAAAAAGAAGATGAATATTTTGTGATAATAACCTTTAAAAAAGTCACTGGAACAATGTGACTCTCATCTTTTTGCTAAATGGGAGGGAGGGCCCTGTGTCTCTTCACTTAAGGTATAGTGAATAAAGCTTTAGTTCTTGGAGAATTCCCAGTCAATTCCGTGTTTATAATTACCTAGTGAATTTTTTCATTTTAAGAGAAATTGGCTTGTTAGCCAAGGGAGCTACTGGATTCCAAAATTTTATCCTGTGTTAAGAGAAAAATGGGCTTCCCTTGTAGTTTAAAAGAATATTAGTAGATCAAGTTAAAGTTATCTTTCAGTTATATCCATTTGATATATTTAATTTTTCCATTAGAATTGCATATATAAAACATTTGCTATCCATTTTTACCAGACTTTTCCAAGGTTTCGTCTTCATTAAACTGGATATATTCAGTATTTTCATAAATATATAAGACAAAATTGAATGTTGTGCATTTTTCTTATACAGCCTTTTTATAATGCTGAACTTTGATATATCAGATTTTCTAATTTTTACTTAAGAAAATTTCAAAATAATTACCTCATTACATCTAATTTACTTTAATTTAAGAATAGATGAGTTACAAATGATAAAGAACTAGAATGAATGATTCCTGGGAGACTATGATTAAATCAGACCTTAGTTTAGTTCTTTCTTTTTTCCTCAACTAAAATATTGAACTTTTAAGAGTCGCCTGGGTGGTTCAGTTAGTTAAGCCTCTGACTGGTGATTTTGGCTCAGGTCATGATCTCATGGTTCATGGGATTGAGCCCCATGTCGGGCTCTACGCTGAGAGCATAGTGCCTCCTTGGGATTCTCTCTCTCTGCCCTCCCCAACTCATGCTCTCTTTTTCTCTCTCTCAAAATAAATACGCATTAAAAAATTTAAAAAAAATTAAAAATATTGAACTTTTAAGAGGTTTCTCAGTCAAGATTCAGAAGATGAACCCACACAGGAATCTGAACATCAAGCATTATTAGATATAACAGGGGACTGACTGGCCATGAATAAAGAGATCTGTAAATAATATAGTAGTAACAAATTTAGGGATAGGACCTGTACTTTTAGGGCTGAAATAGTGCTCGACGAACAGGACATGATCTGGAGAAACCCCCACCACACAGACTAAGATCCAGACTTCATCGGAGAGGGCATAGCCGTGACTGGATGGCAGAGTTTTCTGAGGTTGTCGAGCTGCTCCTGGGGATGCCAGCGGAAGCCATCCACAAGGACATGTCATGCCCGTAAGTACTGTGACCCACCTGAGAGGACTCCACGGTAAGCTCTACCTGAGTGTCTAGAGCTGGCCCTGCAGTCTACCGGTGCGGCTAGAGACGGACATTGCAGAAATTAGACGTGCTTCAGGAAGTTGCCTCAAGGAATATACCAGAACCCAGAAGAGAAACCCATTCCTTTCCCATTTTTTCTTTAGTATACTGTACTGACAAAGGTTAACATGGTGCCACCTGGCAAAAGAGAAATGTTCACAGGGTCCAGATCCATTATCATAGAGGAGGCAATGAATTATGGATTTATGACTGTTGCTGTCAGCGAGCTGTACAATTAAATATTGTGTTTAATTTTCAGCAAGATCAGCCTTATTGCTACAATAAATAAAAGATTCTTTCAACATTCTCATGGTGGCTCTGTGGTCCTCAGGTTGACAAGCTAAGAGCTTGTCATTTTTTTCTTTGTAAGTGTTTAAGTGCACTTGAAAAAATCTATCTTACACCGTAGTCCTTGTAGGCATCATTACTGTCATAACGGTCAAGTGCAGCAGCCACTTGGGCTCTCAAGACACTTGTTTAGTTGGCTCTTTATCACAATCCACCACAGGTGATAGTTTGATTACTTACAATCTCACCACGTGCCGTAGATTCCTAGAATCCCATTTTCCATCAGCAAAAACCTCAGCACTGTACTCAAGCCCAAGGGTATAACCAAACTTCTCCCTGAATCCCATCTTTGCAGTTCTATTGCTTAGGACCACTCCCAGGGTAGAACCCGCATAGTAACTTGAACAGGAGAATTTTAACACAAGGAATTATTGGTTACGCCAGGGACTGAGGTAATGGGAGACATGCTAGTAATGATTGCCCATTTGGCTGAGATACTGTAGCCAAGGAATCATCAGGAACTGAAAGATCCCCTTTGCCAGGCTGAGATCTAAACCTCATCAGAGAAGGTGCTTCCATGGTTCCCTGTATAGCAAAAAGTTCACTGGTAGCATGAGCTATCAGTGGAATGTCAAGGGCAGCTGCCACCAGGGAACTATTGTATGCTGCCAGATAGCCCGAGCTGCTAGAAGCACACCTCTAGACGCCATGCACGTTGCGGGACGCAGGTATTGCAAAAACTGCTTATACTGCAGGAGCCTGTCTCCACTCACCGGAAGCAGGAAAAACAAACAAACAAGCAAACAAAACCACTTTCTTCCTCCAGTGGCCCTTTAGCACCCTATGCTGACAAAGCTTAACATCATGCCAGCTGACAAATGAGAAATATTTTTAGAGTCCATCAACATTATCACAAAATAGGCACTGAAGGGTAGGTTTAGACCAGGAAGATAAAACGAATAGCTATCACACAACACTTTCAGATTAGGACTACAGGCATACCTTGGAGATCCTGTAGGTTCAGTTCCAGAGGCCCGCAATAAAGCAAATATCTCAATAAAGTGAGTCAAATGAATTTTTTGCTTTCACTGTACATGTAAACGTCATGCTTATACTATATTGTAGTCTATAAGGGTGAAATAGCATTAGGTACAAAAAATGTACATTCCTTATTTTAAAAAATACTTTATTGATAAAAGAGGTAACCGTCATCTGAGATTTCAGCGAGTTGTAATCTTTTTCCTGGTTGTGGGGGGGGGTCTCGCCTCGATGTTGATGGCTGCCAACTGTTCTGGCTGTTGGTTGCTAAAGGTTGGGGTGACTGGCAGTTTCTTAAAATAAGGCAACAATGCAGTGTGCCGCATCACTTGACTCTTCCTTTCATGAACAATCCATTTGTTTGTAGCACGTGATGCTGTGTCACAGTATTTTAACCACAATAGATCTTTTTCTCAAAATCGGAGTCAGTCCTCTCAAACCCTGCCGCTACTTTATCAACTAAGTTTATGTAGTATTTTAGATATTTTGTTGTCGTTTCAGTAATCTTCACAGCATCTTCACCAGGGGTAGATTCCATCTCAAGAAACCACTTTCTTTGCTCATCCATGAGAAGCAAGTCCTCATCGGTTCAGAATTTACTATGAGATTACAATCATTCAGTCCCATTTTCAGGCTTTGCTTCTAATTCTAGTTCTCTTCGTATTTCCACCACATCTGCAGTGACTTCCCGCACAGAAATCTTGGACCTTCAATTTGTAAAAAATGCAACATGTACAAAATGCAATAAAGCAGAGTACAACAAAACAAGGTATAATTGTATATCTGCAGTCCATTTTACCCAGCAAGTATGAACAAAAGTTTATTTATTTTTTTTTAATGTAGAGAATGTAGGAGAGTGAGCCATTTTTCTGATGACAAGTGGGTGAAGAAATTTATAGTCTGGCATTGAAGGCATGTACAGTCAATTAAATAGCAATAGCAATAACAATAGTAGGAACAGAAGAGGAAATATTTGAGGAAAACTGAGTCTATTCAATGCATTGGTGGATCACTCAACATAATATGTAATAGATATCTGTAAAAATAAAAGGAAATCACAAATAATCTGAACTGGGATTAAATTGATAGATTTTTCTCTGAAGTTACCTAAAGGGAGTTTCTAATTTATTTAGCCTCATTCCAATGTTTCATGTTGTTACAGCTGTTTTACTCTTTTCCACATTTCAGAAATAAGAACAGGCACACATATCAATTATTTTACTCCTTTGCAAAAATATTCTGTTCTAAAGTTCATCGTTACAATAAAAAAAAAAGTGTGTGGCATGCCTTCTCTTTGAGCGTTGTAAATATAGTGATCTAGCTGACTAACTCATACAACACTTAGATGTATGAAGAAAATATACATCATTATAGGCTCTTTTAGCTGTTCTGATCTTTCTTATGATCCCTACCTACTCACTAAGGGAAAAATTATCCAATGTAAATTTTATAATTTACAGTCTTTAATGAAATAACTGTAGAATGTTCTTTAAGGTAAACTCAGTCCTTTTAAATGTAATGCTCAGTCTCTCTGATCTCCTCCCTTCTCTTGATGGTATCTGGGTACATGGGCAAGGCAACTTAGTTACAGTAGGGAAGGGTGAATCTCATTTCTCATTGGTCACTGTTTTCTGAATTCTCATTGGATCTTGCAGGAGCGTTGTTTGTTTTTCTTTCACTGCTAGTGTTTCACCTTGTTTGTCGTTTTGTTGTTTTTTTGTGGAGCATTGTTTTCACCACTGATGCCCGTGGTCCCAGACAAAACCTCTCCCTAAGGTTTTTATATGTTCTGGTCACTGCTCTGCCTCTATTCTGTGCCACTCCACTAGAGCTCTCATCATTGGTGTCCATACTCAGGCCCAAGAGCATTTTTAAGTCTTTTAAGTTGTGTAATTTAACGTATGTAACTTTAAGTCTTCTCGCTTGTGTGACTGTTAAGTTACACAAATAATTGCAGACCATAGGAAACTAGGAATCTGGCCTTAGATTGATCCATGTACACCTTTGCTCTCACACCATTTTGGATGGTGCCATGCTGAAGCAATGAAGCCAAACCTCAAAGTTGCCCAGTGCTAAAAAAAAGGAAGGGGCTCACCAGATTCAGTGTTGCCGGGCCCCTTCACATTTAGTGAAATGTTTCAACGGTGTCACCTGTAAAGAGCTAGATGGAAAGATAATTATTCTCGCCTCTCATGTGTTATCCCATATTTTATTTTCTTCTCACAGGGTCCAGGGCTAGGAGACACAGACTCTGGGTTTTCTCTTTCTTTACAGCATATATACTTTGTGCCTGTTTACATGACTTGTGGCCTAGTGTCGCGAGAAGAAGGGTTATCTCTAATTTCTTGTGAGAAAATTTGATTTCTGCCCTCCCTTCTGCGTGTGGTTCTGATATATGAAGTTAGATTGGTAAAATCTTCTTGTTCTAGACAAAGCTCTGCTTTAATACTACTTATAAGTTCTTATTTTGCGTATCAAAAGCTGATTATTAACATTCTTTCTCTTTGTATTCCCGCTGTAACAATCCTAAATCTTTCCCAAATAGGTGCTACTGGCAGAATAGAAGGAATGTTGATAAAAGGAAATATGGGAGACAAGAGCCATTAATATAGTTCAGGATATCCCTCTTACACAGACTTTTGGATAATCTTCTCTCTACTCTGCTGTTTGGTTTTTGTTGTTTTTAAATTATTCTCACTGTTCTGTTTCCTTCTCATTATGAATAAAACACTAACTTTAAACTCCCTTATCTATTCTATCAAATAGGATTAAAATTGGCCTCAAGTGACAAGGCTCAAAATAAAAAATCGTTTTAAAAGTTGATGTTGACTTCTGTCTTATGTAAGAGTAGGCAGTCCTAGGGTGGTGCAATGGCTCAAAAAGCATCAGGGATGTAGGTTCTCTCTGTCTCTTGTTGAAGCTTATCTTCAATAACAAATTTCTACCTCCAGGTCCAAGAAAACCTCCCTCGCTTCAGCCATTTTACCTTTCAGCAAACAGGACAGAAGCAAAGGAGGAGACCACATCTTCCTTTTACTCCTGAAATGTGTGTGTGTGTGTGTGTGTTTTACTTTTTCTTTTACTTTTGTTTTTTAATGCTTATTTATTTTTGAGAGAGAGAGAAAGAGAGAGAGCACACGGGGAGGACAGAGAGAGAGGGAAACCCAGAATCTGAAGTAGGTGCCAGGTTTTGAGCTGTCAGCACAGAGCCCAGTGCACAGCTCGAACCCATGAACCACGAAATCATGACCTGACAGAAGTCAGATGGTTAACCGACTGAGCCACACAGGCGCCCCTGAAATTTGTATTCTTCATTTTGACTTACTTCCTTCGGCCAGAACTTAGTCACATATCAGCTATTTGCAAAGATGATTGGTTAATCTTTTTTTGTTTCTTCTGGCCATCTGTGTGTTTAGCCAAAAAAAAAAAAAAAAAAAAACTCCGAGGAGATGGATATAGCAGACAATTAGCAGTCATCGTGCCCATAGTAAGTAAGAAAATAGTATATTGTTTAATTTCACTGTCTTACTTGAAATACAAGATATAATTTTCAGGAATAATTTGTGATGTTGAAATAATCAGTGCTGTTCAAAGAATATCGCACAATCACCACTCTGCTGATTAACATCTTCCAACAAGAAAATTTCTAACACTGTAGTTCCAAACCATTTATTTTGGTTGTTAGATTAAAAATATGAAAGGAAACAAAAAAGCAACCATGAAACAAGTAACTACCATTGGAAAAATGGAGGGAAAGCAGACAGTAATTTTAGGAGAGTGTACTGGCCTTGTGTTAGCTATAGTAATACTATATGATATAAGGAGCAAATCAAATAATTTCAATGGATCTACAGAGTAATGATTTCTTTTTTGCTAAAGTAGGTGATAGCACCTTTGTTTGGGATGGATCAGATAATAGTTGTGTTAGGGTTTTTTGGCTGTATCTCTGTCATAACTACTCAGCTCTACCATTTTAGCTCGAAAGCAGCCATGGATAAAACATGCACGAATGAGCGTGTTTATATTCCCATAAATCTTTGGTTATGAAGAACAGGTAGCTGTAAGTATTTGGCCCTGGCTTCATGTAGGTACTTCTGCCCAAGAGGTGACGAAAATACTCAATTTTCTAGAATACTAATCTCCTAGGAGAGCCTAGGCTCACTGTGTGCTCAGGAGGAAGAGGAAACTGCTTTGGTGAATGTCTAGCTCATCCCTGCCTCGGCCATTATTGTAACAATTCCTTAACTTTTATATTATGTCAAAGTGTTAAAAACATGTTTATGAATATAAACCTATGAATTAGACAATTTAGTAGTAATACATTATTTTGTAGGAGACGGAGGCTAAGTAGCTTTCACACAGAAACAGAGCTCTTACATGTGTGAACAAGGATATAAACTCATGTCCCAAACCAGTTCTGTAGCACACTACTCCCAGTATTTAGATTAGGACCCACAGGTGGATAGAATATAGGAAGAGGTTAGGAAGAATTTTGTGCAAATAAGTTAATAAGCTACTCGAGGTTAACACTAGGCATTTAACAAAAATCCTTGACCATCCACTACATTTTATTCAGAAATGTTTTAAACGTAAAGAGATATACGATATGTTTGTTGACTTTCAGGGATGTATTTTTTTAAGTTTATTTATTTATTTTGAGAGGGCGTGGGAGAGGCTGAGAGAGAGGGAGACAGAGAATCCCAAGCACTGTCAGTGCAGAGCCCAGCTCAGGACTTGATCTCACAAACCCTGAGTTCATGACCTGAGCTGAAACCAAGATTTGGACGCTTAACCAACTGAGCCACCCAGGTGCCCCAACTTTTAGGAATTTCTAATTTAGTTTGAGATACATAATATATGTAATATTTTATATGCATATATGATCAGATATATAGATATATACATATAGAATATATACTTATTAATATGTTGTATATATAGTCTATATTATAGATACGTAGGTATATTCATAGAAATATATAAATATAACAACTGTGATCTATGTATTGAGAGGCAAATATAGCTTTGAATTATGTGATGCAATTTAGTTTTGTTTAAAGTTTATGAGTCTTTATAAAGATACAGGATGAGGGACACCTGGGTGGTTCAGTAGGTTAAGCACTGACTGTCCATTTGCGTTCAGGTCATGATGTTGTGGTTTGCGAAATCAAACTCCATGTGGGGCTCTGCACTAATGGCACAGAGCCTCTTTGGGATTCTCTCTCCTATCTCCCCCTCCCTCTCTGCCTCTCCTCTGCTTATGCTCGCTCGCTCTCTCTCAAAAATAAATAAATCAGCGTAAAAAAAGATACAGGATGAAAGCAGATTCATTATTATTTATTGGTCGTAGACATTGGCTTCTTGAAAGACAAACGTAGAATCAGTGTTCTCAACATGCAGATGTGTTAGCTGCACACGTAACTGTCAATTGTCTATGCATCAAAGTCTCCCAGGTTTGTTGACACACAATCATCACAACTTTGGAGTTTTTAGGGCCTCCTATGTCAGTAACACTCTAATTTGTGTGATAAAACAGAATGAGTTTTCAGGATGCATTAGTGTAAAGTGGTAGACAAGACACATTATATAACTTCCTAAGTAATTACATGACAAAGTATAATGGCAAAAACATCTTATGAAATGATCTCTGAACATCTTGTGTCTTCATTAACATAGCTGTGGGTAGGCTGTCTGCCAGGTAAGCATATCAGCTTTGATATTCTTCCCCTGAGCATATTTTTAAAATGATTGCTCTGATGCTTTTAGGTGCAATATGTATACATAAATTTTTAGGGACCCATTTTTAAACATATACAAAGATCAGAATTAGCCTTATGCATTTCACACACGTCTTTATAAAGCCCTCCGTTCCTATGTCTTTATTTTCTCAACAGAAGTACTCTTTGCAGTAATGTGGAAAATCAGAGGCAAAAAACATCCTGCAAAGAGATAGTAACATGAATAAAGGCATACAGTAATCTAATTTTGGATACCCTATGCTGTCAATGAAACTGGAATTATCTTCCTTAGGGCAACATCTCCTTATTATAAAAGAATGCAGGTACTTCCAAGTAATGAAAAAGCTCTTACTTGCCTTGAAGAAATGTGAGAGAACACTTGTTAGGTTGTACTTGTGTCTACTAATTGGTAATTACCCTTAATTCACTTCAGAAATCTCTCCCAATTCCACTTTACAAGATCTTACTGAACTCTCACATTCAAAAATATAGGAAAGACTTTCAAATGAATGTATCTTCCTTGAATATCATTGTTAGTCCATTAGTACTTGGCGGTTTCATATTAAAATATTTTAATCATATAATTCATTTATTAGATAATTACATGATGATTTTGCACTAGCAAATTTTTCTCTGAAGACTTGTTTATAAAATCACATCTAGAGGCTCTTCAAGTTTTTGGTTTGTTGTAAATATTTTTTCTTTTATCAGCTCATTTCATTTTAATGGTGGGGCGATTGTTGAAGCTATATGTGTTGTGTGGCTCTCAAGTTCAAGGTTGGCTAAACTAGATAACAAGTTAACTCCCCAAACCTATGACCATTCTGTTTAATTCTATTTATCCAGATATTTGCTCACATGTCTCGAATAACTTTGATTCTGTTCTAACTCCCACATCCTCTGCTCAAGTTGTGGTTATTCTAAACACAGGAGTTTTAGCTATTAAGAATTAAGGTAAGCATAAAGAATTTTAAAGTATACACTTAAAATAAAGGAATATTGGTTAATTACACACATTTTTAGGTATATGGCTCTATGTATTCAGCTTTATGGAACTCATCCTTGCCTGTCTATATTATTTTTAAGTAATACTATATATATTCTGTATAGAAAAGTTATTTCCTAAAATCATTTTTCAAATTTATGACATTTACATCCACAACCTGCCACTACTTATGATACAGGTTCCTGACAGCAATGCCTGAGGAGTCACTTGAAAAGACACTGATTGCCATGTCCTGTCACTATTAGAGATTTCTATTTTGAAGATAATGTCAACAAGATGACCAGGCATTATTGTTTCTGTTGCTGAATTCTTGCCTTGTTAAGCACCGTGCCTTCTTGGATTTTCTTTATAAAATACTGCAAAATTCTCTCATCTGTGAGCTTGAAGACAAAATACCTCAATACCATATTCTTATCCACTCATTTTTAACAAGAAATAAATACATGAATAAATAAATAAGAAGGTCACCCATGCACTTGATGGTAGTACTGTGGTTGGATATTTTCCTCAGTTTGTGAGCCTGGTCAACATCATCTTTTATGATCACCAAATGATGACCACTCATGGTCATATTGCAAAATTCTTCAATCATTCAGGCTTTTAATTTGTCAACGTTTTCTTAAAAATATAGACACTGAGTGGGGCACCTGGGTGGCTCAGTTGATTAAGCACCAGACTTCGGCTCAGGTCATGATATCACAGGGTGTGTGTTCAAGCCCCTCATCAGGCTCTGTGCTAACAGCTTGGAGCCTGGAGCCTGCTTTGGATTCTGTGTCTCCCTCTCTCTCTCCGCCCCTCCCCCAGTCACACTCTTGTCTCTCTCTCTCTCAAAATGGATGAACATTAAAATATTTAAAAAAGAAAAAGTCACCGAGCTAGTGGAAACTCTACAATATAAAAACCATAACATTTCTATCTTTTAAAAGAGGTCTATGGTATGACTTTTTTTTAAAAAGGAGTTTACTAAACATTCTAGGCATTGAATATCCATCTGAAATTTTCAGGCAATGAGCCTAGAAAATTCTCCCCTGATTGCAGCATTCATGAAAAGGTATCCAGAGAAACTAAAATGGTGTTTCTAAATTTCAGAGGTATCTAAAGTAAATAGTCTTCAATTTTTAAATTTAATAAAAATGTGTGATTATTTTAGGCCACTGCTATTTTCCCTTTTATCACAGACTTTCCAATTGTAAGCTTCTCCATGCAGATGCCCCACAGTCAGTATTCAGATATCAGAAGTAGTGTTAGTAAGCATTTTCTGTGAAAAAGTGTGTCTCACTTTGAAAAATGAATAAATGGGAACCTATCACTAATGCATCTATTAATTGAGATGATGCTTTGGAAGACAGTCATCTTCTGGAACAGTCTCTTGACAAGGACTCTTGCCTATTTCAGACTTGGTTGAACTGGACAAAATCACATTCAGCATAGATGATGTATTCAGTTGATTACCAATATTGCACGGTTTCATTTTTCTTCTCTTTTGAGTCTGGTCTGTTTTAAAATTATTCCATTTCTAATACCAAAGATGCTCTTTTGAGGGTAGTAGAAACAGGCAAGGAAAGAGCAGGATGTAAGTAAAACTCTTGATGGGAATGGAATCAGGTGAATCAATGCAGCACATAATGATGAAGCAAAGAAAAAAAACCACTCGTACAATCTTCACAAAAAACAGATACAAATACTGACCTATAGCATGGGAAGAGGGAGATGTGTGTTGAAACTTCCAAGAGAAAATAGGAAATAGATATTTGAATCTAAATCTGATAAACATCTAAGATGGATGTAAGTGTTTTACTTAGGTGACATTCAAGGGAATGAATCAAAACTTATTTGGGAATAGTATGCAAGAAAGAAAAGAGAACCCAGGACTAAGTCTTGAGCATCTCCAGGCTTTATCAGTTGGACATAGAAGGATGAGCTCACAAGAGTGATCATTCTGGAAGATAGTTAGGAAATCCAGAAAAGATTTGTTAGGGAGGAAAAGTGAGGGAGGATGATGAGAGCAGAGGAGCAGCATTTGGATTTGGCAGCATGGAGTTCATTGACAACTTAAAAAAAATTTTTTTTAATGTTTATTTTTGAGAGAGAGAAAGAAAGACACAGAATCAAGAGCTGGCTCCAGGCTCCAAGCTGTCAGCACAGAACCCGATGTGGGGCTCGGACTCATGAACTGTGAGATCATGACCTGAGCCCAAGTTGGACGCTTAACTGACTGAGCCACCCAGGTGCCCCAGCAACTTTTTTAAAGTGATCATGGTGTGCATGTATGTTGATGGGAGTAATCCAGTCGTAGAAATGAGATTGATAGTATAGAAGAAAGAAAGCCTACTAGCATCTGTGGTTTCAACTCTGGTGTCATATTAGAATCACTTGGGAAGATTTAAAAAGTATCAGTGTTTGGGCCAATCCCAGACTAGCTAATTGAAATCTCTGGGCTAGAGAGCCTGGAATTGGTATTTTAAAAAATTTCTCACATGATTCAAATACGTAGCTAGTGTTGAGGGTCACTGAACTAATTCAACGGTTTCTCAAACTTTAGAGGACGTCTGTATCACCTTCCAGAGTTTCTAATTTGATTTGTAAGTGCTGCTGACGTTGCTGGTCTGAAGGGCACATTTTGAGAACCTCTGAACTGACAGAGTGATTGTAGCCTATATAAAGAAAGGTGTGAAAGGAAAGGGGCCCAGAGTACCTGTGGAAGGATGCGTTGTGGACAGACTGAGGCTCACTTCCTTTATTATCAAGTGACAACGGGAACTGTAAGATTGATCTGTGATAGGAAGGCAAGGGTATGCCCGTTGCAATGAAATCTATTTAAGGTAATTAGATGAGAGCTAGGTGGGGAATTGGAACATAAAAGTTTGAAGACAGAGGGAGGTTATGTGGTAGGAATGCCAGACATCCCTCACTTGAGGTTTGAATCAGAAATTTAAGGGGAAGAAACTGCCTGCTTATATAATTTTCTCATAGAAGCAACTAGAAGCGATCAACATACAAGATTCTCGTTCAATTGCCATTTATTAGTAATCTTTTAGGATTCGGCAATGGGCTAGATGCTGTTTGCTTAAATCCATCCATAAAAAAACTGAGAGTTGGCTTCTTTGCCAAGAGCTAGATGATAGCAATGAATGGAATTATAGCAATTGAAACACTTCAAAAGCTGTTTATGGTAACTACGTATCTAATTATTCTTGCATTGACATAATCAATGCCTTCACTCCAGCTGATCATTGTGGGATCAGCTTGTCTTTGCCTTTTCTTTGCGGAGCAAACGAGCTGGCACAGGCATGCAAATCGAGCAGCTGTTGACACTTGTTTCTGTAAAACCCTTCGGGAACTTCATTCTCGATGTCTTCATCTTCTAGGTACACGGCAACAGAAAACTTTATCCTAGGGTCTACCAAGAATTACTTAGGGTACCAGAATACTGAGGAACAAAATTGAACACCCCATGGAAAGGGGTTGAATCAGGAACATTGAATCAGTCGCTTTAGTGCAAGCAGAAAAAATTGAAAATAGCAGATTTTTCAGTACACAAAGGTAAACAGTCCTTTTTCAAAGATGCAGATCCATTCATGAATTGGATTAACCAATCCTCTTTGTAAAAGTTGCTTTAAAAGAGAAATGTTTCTCTTGCTCTAAATACGCAAAGAACCTTGCAGAAGGGTCTAGGATTGGCAATTAACCTCTTTTTCCATTTTTTAGGACACTTAAAATAGTGTGCTTTTACCTATTCAAAGAGCTTCCAAACGTATTCTTCAATTCAGCAAATCTTAATTCCTACTGTACAAGCTCCCCGTTCTTTTATTTCCCATTACAAACTTGTAAGACAGGGAAGCTAATATTATGCTCCTTTTACAGGTGAAGAAAAATAAAGAACCTAAATTATTTGCATAGTCTTGTAATTGATCCTAGAAATGGGATTAAGACCCATGCTGTTTGATATCTCGCCTGTTTTTCTCCCCGTGTAATTTGTTGAGTGTGACTTTTTATACTTTTTTAAAATAGATCAATCATGAATTTCAGGAAGGGTTGAGTTTCTAGAAATTTAAACTACTTTTTCCCTTAGGAATAAAGCATTAACAGTGGAACAGTCACAGCATTTTGCCCTTCTCACCCCATCCTCCTTTAGTGGAAATTATGCTCATTTCCTCTTTTCTCACTGCCAACCTTGTCTTTACATAAAACTAATTTTAACGTGAAGTAATTTAGAAAATGAAAAACAGGGACCTGAAAGGAAGACATTACTGGATTTGTCTCCAAATTATGATTTTAACTAATTACTTGGGACTTAAAGACGATTGAAGGTCTGGCGTTTGACCAGAACCTAGCCTTGTTTCTAGCACAAGGGTGCTTCTAGCCTTACCACATCTGCTTGTCTCTGCCCTGAGGGAAGCTGCTTTTTTAGGACTGAAGAGCTTTCTAGTTCAAGGGTGATTTGAGGTGCTTAGAACTAGAATCTGAACTTTTGAAAAGAAAGTGCCTGGAAACCATCTGAAAGACAAGCTAGTCATGGCCTTTCTTCTCTATTACTGAGAGCTTTTAACTTCGCCCACATCTTGCAGCGAACCTCACTTTAGGATCATATAGCTCAGCCTCAGGGAAGAATATGTATTCCAGGCCACTAGGAATCAAATCTAGGCCTTTTCTTTTATTTTTGGTTTCCTTAGTTCCTAACCTCCATTCCATTCTTTCTCTCACCTTTAATATTTCTTGTTATTTTCTATGAATTTCTACTTTCTATTAATATTTCTTTTTTTGCATTTATTTATTTTTGAGAGACAGACAGAGACAGAGCATGAGCAGGGGAGGGGCAGAGAGAGAGGGAGACACAGAATCTGAAGCCGGCTCCAGGTTCTGAGCTGTCAGCACAGAGCTCAACACAGGGCTCGAACTCATGAACTGTGATATCATGACCTGAGCCAGAGTCGGAAGCTAAACCGACTGAGCCACCCAGGTACCCCTGTTAATATTTCTATTTATTGTCTGAGTTTCCTTTGACCCTCCCTCCCCCTTCTCTTCCATCTTCATCCAACGTTTCTTGTTCCCCATCCTCTCTCCCTTGCTCCCTCTCTTCCTTAAGATCTCACTTCCATTCCTTTACTTCTTTCATTCAATGTTGCTTACTTTATATAATAATATATAGTAGATTTAAAAATCATTTGCTTTAGAACAATTTTAACCCTGTAATCAAATCCATAGAGGAAAATTTAATAAGTAAAATTTAGGCACCAGCTCTTTAGCAAGTAACTGTTGTTCTTGAGTTCTAGTGATCTTTGATGGTGTTCCTGAGAGAATGATTGATTCCACCAGAAGGCACAGAAGAAACTTCCAGGGAGTATAGTCACAGTATTCTGTTGCACAAGGCTTTCGTCCATGTTTAGTTAAGGGATTTCCATGTCCAGTTAAGATGTTCTACCATTTCTCAGACTTTCTTACCACTGGGTAGCTTCAGTTACTATCTATAACACTAATTTGGAATAAGAGTCTAACTTATAATCCTAAGATTCAGTTTCCTCAGTGTTCAAATCATTATTGTCACTAAGATGAAGAAATTAAAATAATAATACTACAATTTACTTACCACGGATGTTACAGGAGTCAATTATTATCCTTCTCAAGAAAAGAATTCTACATCAGATGTTTTTTTTTGAAATTGATAGCTTCCTACAGATACCTTGATTAACAGTTTCAGCTACTAAAGGAATACATTGCAGGGCCATTGTATTAACAGTCTTTGACTTACTCTAAAGGAGTCTGTGATGAGACCATTATTGAATGCACCACCTATAAGTGGCAGAGTGCAAACAGCCCGAGCATGTGCGTTAGGCATTTAACTGCACATCCAGAAAGAGAAAGGTTTGTAGCTTTTATGGACCTTCTTTGGATTTTTGGATAAAAGGTAAATTCTGTACTGCAGCTTCCTCATCTGCCAACAGAAGAGAATGTCAACTAAGTCATAAATAATCGGATATTTTCTAACTACATTGATACATTAAGCCAATGTTTGTTTTCTGGAAAATGAGAGAAATATACAGGGATGAGTAAAGATAACTTCAGAGGTACCTCCAGAAGAGAGAAAGGAGGACCAGTGATGGCAGATTTGTAGTGGGTTTAAAAGGTATTGTTGGGATGCAAATGCCAGCAATTTCTCTTTAGTGACCCAGTGACCTCTAGTGTGAAGGTAAATAAACTCTTGTTTCTCGGGTTTGTATCTAAACAACTGTTTTATACTTTGAGAGGAATATTAGGCTGCCTGTTGTTTAGATAGGTTGCCATCTGCCATGAATATTATTGAGATCCTCACTCTGAGTATCAGTTTGATTAAGATGACCAAGAGATTGTGAAGAATGGGATTGAAACTTGGGAATAGTATTTGTCACATATCTGCATTTAGCTCTTGTGATGAGTGAGAGAAGAAGGTAATTTGCAGTGTAAACATAGGCATTTAACTTTGTGTAAAGTCGACACTGGACCATTTTATTCAGGACCCACAATTGAGCTCCTTCATGAATATCATGTTTCCTTTCTCTTTCAAAGTGTTCAGTCCGTAGACATTTTGCATTCTATTCATAGATTTGGTAAATGAACACGTAGAAAGTTTTAAATTTTGTCAGACTTTGGAAAATGCTGGATTCATTCATTTTTTAATATAAGTTAACACACTATTCATAAAACTATTAAGTGTTTCAATGTAGTAAATGCTTTCTGAAGACACATGAGAAGAGAACTTAATAAAAGTGATTGAACTTAATCTAGTTGAGATTGTTAAATTGTTGCAAATAATACAATTGGAGCTGACCTTGTTCACTGATTTTTGTACATTATGTCATTTCATAACTTACTTCTAAACCTGGAAATGCAGGAGTTTGGTTTGGCCATGACATTTATCTAGATTCCTCTGACCCTTAAACAGAATTTCAAAATTGTAAATATTCTGATTTTATTTGGAGGTTTTGTTTATTTCTCCCACATCTTTATTGAGTATTTTCTCATGCCCTTTATCCTTGAGTCACTCTAGGGCTTCCTGTGACTAGAATAGCTGTGTGTCTGTTTGAAAATAGTTTTACTCTTTTGTGTTTTCTCATAACAATGTGTCCAAGAGTGGAAAAGTTCTCATAGAAACCCATTTCATTTTTCTAGGTGTAAATTTGAAGCAAAGTACACAGGTCCCTCTTCCAAGTCCTAACAGAAACAATTAGCAATGTGTCTCCCATCCAATGGCATGTTAAATATAAAGTCTTAAAATTTAGGAACAATATATCTGGGAAGCAGTTACTTCAAAGACATCTATTTCTTTACAGTACGGTTGACCCTTGAACAATGTGGGGCACTGACTCCCGCTCCCACACAGTCGAAAATTTGCGGATAATTTATGACTCCTTCAAAACTTTATGAACAGCCTACTGTTGACCAGAAGCCTTACTGATGAACAGTTGGTTAACACACATTTTGTATGTTATATGCATTATAAACCGTATACTTACAATAAAGTAGGCTAGAGAAAAGAAACTGTTAATAGGAAAATCATAGAGAAGAGAAAATACATTTACTGTATTCTGTGTGTATATATTGAAACATCTGCATTTAAAATGATCCGCACTGTTCAAACCTGTGTGGTTCAAGGGTTAACTGTATATATTGCTTGCCTTTAAAAAAAAATTCTAGTGGTGCCATTTGTAAAGTAGTGTACCTGTCTCTTTATCCAAGACCCAAACTGCGCTTTAAATGGATGAAACCACTGATTTTTTTTCAAGGACGTGTGAACAGATAATGTTTATTTATTTATTTATTTTCATGTTTATTTATTTTTGAGACAGAGGGGGACAGAGTGAGAGTGGGGAAGGTTGCAGAGAGAGAGAGACACACACAGAATCTGAAACAGGCTCCAGGCTCCAAGCTGTCAGCACAGAGCCTGATGTGGGGCTTGAACCCACGAACCACGAGATCATGACCTGAGCCGAAGCTGGTCGCTTAACCAACTGAGCCACCCAGGCGCCCCGATAATGTTTATTAAAAAAAAAAAGCTTGCCAATTATTTTTGCTTTAAAGTTTGAAGTGAAACATTTGGGGAACATTTTTAAATGGCAAAGGAAATTAATGAATTTCCAGTTCTAAAAAAACACCATGGGCCATGTGAGGATTCAGTACAGTGCTGAATTTGTGAGTGGAAATAAAACAAGACAAAGAATGATAGAGCAGCAAAAGGCTCATTTGGCCTAGCTTGTTCTTTTCTCTAAGTGTAGCAGAGAGCTTAGCACCCCTAAATCCATCCTATACCAGATAGCAGCAGAAAGGCAGCGGGGGACTTGGAAGGACAAAGGAAGATGTCTGCCTTCAGGGGACATGGAAGGATCAAGGCTGCTGGCTTAGTCCTGGCTGTTTAATGGACAAAGGTGGGAAAGAGGGCCCTGTAAAGGAGGCCAAGTTTACTTATCACTGTGGTATGTCTACTTCCTCCGCACCTAGAAAAGGTGTCCAAAATCCTGGAGATTCTACTTTATTCCCCCTCCTCGGGGAAGATTATAGGACAAGAGAGACATCGTGAAGATATTTTATTTCTCCTTAGAGAACAAAACATTATACCAGCTACCATTCTACGCCACTGATAAGTATTGTGCCATTCTTTTGTTTCAAACTCTCCTTGTCATTTCAGTCATCTAAAGAATAAAGTCCACAATTTTTAGTGTGCCATTTTTATTGTTTATTTTCCCTTTACATCACTTACGTATGCATTCCAGCTCCTTTGGGGGTCTTCCCATATCCTGAATATATACTGTTCCTCTTTCCACAACTCCAAGGCTGTTGATCTTTTACTCAGAAAGCATTCATTCAGTTTTCCCCTCAAAAATTACTTTCCTGCTATTAGAACCTTGATTTGGTGGCTAGTGGAGATAGCCTCACTTTGCTGTGAGGAGGCCCTTCTGCCAATTCCAAGAAATTACCCTTATTAGCCTAAGCCCGCCTTTGTGATCTTCTTTTTCTTGTGATCACTCAGTGATCACTTTTTCTTGTGATCACTCAGTGCTGACCAGTGACATGTAAGGAGAGGTTGGGTGTGGGGAGGGAGGGGTGGTTAAAATACTGGATTTTCTAACACAAAGGCCATTTGTAACTAATCCTACACTTTATATCTTCTTACTGGTTGAACATAGATGTAATTTCTGGAGACATAGCAGTCATCTTGGGACAATGAAACACTGAGCATGAAAACAAAAGATTAAAGCTGAGGGTGATGAAGGGTAAAGATAGAGCCTGGGTATGTAATGACATCTTGTAACATCATATACAATTCTGAGATACCCTCTTTCATACTTATCGTTCAGTTAACTTTAAATGCCCTTGTGATCTAAGCTACTATCAGCAGACTCTCTGACTTGTAGGTAAAAGCATTTCTTCAAGGTTATGCATTTGCTAACACTTCTGTAGCATTCTTCCTTATGTATCAGTTATAGAAATTCAGTTACCCTTTGTATAAAAGTTCAACCAGTGTTCAACTAGAAGTATGTAGAATAAAGAATTCATTGTAGGAGTTAGACCTTGCACAAATGTTGGAGGCAATCGGAAAAAGAAGATCTAAAAAGGATCAAATAAAAATCACTAACCAGAGAGGGTATGTGTGAATGGTGTTGAATTTCTTGGAAGCCAGGTACGTCTTCAGAAGAACATAATCACAAGTAGTAGAGCTCAAGGTGGGTGGGGAAGAGAGAGGGAAGGAGGTATTGAAAGAGGAAAAGAGAAAAGGAAGGAGGGAAGGAAGGAAGGAGAAAAGGGAAGAAGGAAGGAAGGAAATAATTGCTTTATTACTACATGTGGATATAGACCCAAAGGTTGGAATCTTGAATTTTAACGTTCAGCAGAAGATGCGAATTGTAGTGTTGCTGGAAGTGTTGGGCTGTAACTAAAATAGTACCCAGAGTACCCTTCATATGAAAAAGAAACGTTACTAGGTATAACAAACAGCAAGTAGAATTAACACCACATTATGTGGAATTAATACAGCTATCTGAAAGAGTCTCTAAAGCAACTATGTTTAAACTAATCCAAATAGATATAACCCATAATAAAATAATACAGTGGGAGATACCGCATAATAAAACAATACAATCTTGTTAATGTCACTGAATTTTAAATTTTACTTAATTTCAATTAATTGCAATTTCACTAGCCATGAGTAGCCGGTGGTTTACTGTATTGGACAGAGATGTCTTCGATATTTTTGTATTCCTAAATTCCTAAATTCCTAAAAGTTGTAGAATGATTGCTTCTTTCACTTATGTAATTTGAAGTTATGGGAGAGAGCTGTACTTTCCCCTTAAAAAGGTATGTTTGCATAATAATATACATCAAATTTGGATAATTGAAGTGCACCATCTATGAGGGTAACTTTAGTGTTGTGAATCATTAGAAAGAGAGAAAATGGGAAACACACTTCTGTTTTGTTGTAGCTCAGAAGAAGATTATTGAGGCTTTTGTGAAGCTGTTGCCAACCCAGAAACTATATTATACAAATCTATAGTGACTTCATTATCTGTTACCTGTTATTGCCCTGTTGAACTAAAATAAACTGTTGTATTATGTGACCTATAAAATAGTATTAGGCATTTTATTACTTGCTTGCTGTCAACTTGCACATGAGACAGTTATTAAAGATTATACCGAGAAGATTCAGAGTACTACAAATGTTATTTTACAGAGCTGACAGGTTGCCCTTAATGTCTCCAGTCATAAGAGAAAAGAAACTGGATAAATCTGAAGCCAGTGATATAAACTCAACAGGCAGTGTGATGAATAAAACACAGACATGAGCAATCTTCCTTTCCATATTGCCTTTATTTTTCTAATGCCTATGCCATTACTTTAACAGCTTCTAACTGATGTAAATTGGAAAGCAAGGACATTAAAAGAGTAATTCCACTGAGGAAAAGAACATTTCTTTATAGTCCCATTAGGTGCCTGAGTGTGATCTAGACTTTCATAATCTATTGTTGAATTTATGGATGTTAGAAAGTAGGAAAACTAAATAGGAATGGGGCACTTCTGATTATAGGCATCGTTGATTTTGATGAAGCATCCAGTGGAGGTGAAACTTATTTAGCATCCTGGGTTATGTTTCCAAAGAAATACATTTTCAATTTCTTTTCCATGTGGCTTATTCTCTTTCTAGAATAGACACATCTCAGGTCCTGAACAACCAACTAGGGAACATCAAATAAATGTAAGTCGCTAAGTGCGCAATACTTACCATCTTGGCTGTCCCCCCCAACTCCCTTTTTCTCGATGGCCTACTTAGGGTTCACAAGAGCTGTTCTGGTCTTATGGTGCCCCCTGCTATACACATGGGGAACAGTCTCACCCAGCATCTTTGCGCTACCCCACCTTCCCTGCCTGCCCCCTTAGCAACAAGGAAGCTACATCATTGTTTTTCCTTTCCTTCATCTTTCATCTTTCAAAGCTATACTTAATGTTAAAAAAGCAATCCCTTTTTTTTCCTCTGCCAATAAATAACTTTAAACCAATTTATTGAATGGGCTGAATATAATGTACCATAGGAAATGACTTTATTTTTTCTCCCATGGATACATTCAACATTGCTCTGATGGCTTTCCTTTCCCTGCTTGCTGAAGACATCTCTGGAAGATACACTAGCCCTCTTGTCACTTTCAGTGATCACAACTGTCTTTTTTCTTTTGTTGTTTGTTTGTTTCTTTTTTTTTTTTATAATTCTCATTTTTGTGAATAATCAGTCCTTAGGTGATCCAATCTTAAACTTGAGCCCAGATACTATTCAAAGATTCCCCCACTCCACTTAACTTGGATTATTTTAGATGGAGCTGTGTTGTGCTTTCATTTTCTTTTCTCTTCTGATTTTTCCAGAACAAACATGGGAGAGTAGAAGAAAAAGGGCAAACCATCCTTTATGCCTGGTACAGTGTATTGGTATTGGTGACCTTCAGTAATGACAGGCATTTTTGTGCGGGTTCTTTTATGCAAGTATATTTTATGTCCTTTGGGAACACCTCTCCCCCATCCTGTCCCCCATAGATTTCTGGCTTCTGTGTATTTACCTAATTGGTGCAGTGCCTGTGCCAACTTGCCACTTACTTACATTCACACCCATTCCTTACCTCCACAAAATGATTTTTTTGCCATGCCCAAGCAAGCAGTCCTCTTGGGTTGAAGTCCCATCAAATTAGCTCACATCTGGATGCTATTGGACACTCACCTGCATGGAGGAAACATGCTTATCCCTGTCACATTGACATGGGAGTGCAGGCCATAAACTCTTGTCACCTGACTGTTCACTCTGCCATTGCAGAAGGATGCAGCTGCCTCCTACCTTCAGGATTTTCTGGAGAGGCAGGCACCAGTTTTTACAGTCAAGGAGAGAGACAATCTCTTCCAAACACTCTCTGTGCGCATCTGAGTTCTGATGTAGGTTTGACTGTTTTCACTACTTGGCAGGCATCTATCTAGCTCGGGGTGGGGGTGATTTTTATCTCATGCTTTTCAGAGTTCTCATTCTGTATCAGTGCTTCTGGCATCTCTCTTAGAATCTTTTTTTTTTTCCTTTAGAAAGAGAGAGTGCGAATGAGGGAGAAGGGCATAGAGGCATAGAGAGAGAGAGAGAGAGAGAGAGAGAGAGAGAGAGAGAATCCCAAGCAGGCTCCATGCGGGGCTCAATCCCATGTACCTAGTATCATGACCTGAGCCAAAATCAAGAGTCAGATGCTCACCCAACTGAGGCACCCACATGCCCCACATCTCTCATAGTCTTAGGAGGAGAGCAAGAGAGTAGCCAACAGTTTTCTCTTTGAGTTTAATACTTACTAACTCCAGAACCCTAAAAAAGTTCCTCTTCAGCATTTATTTAAGTTAAAATTACTTGCATTTATATTTGTATTTGTTTATCGCTTCAGCTGATAAATGACTACCTTTCTTTGTACATTACACTCACTGCTGAAATGCTTTGAGAGTTTGTTTATTCCCTTGAAGAGATTTCAGAAAACAAAGTTAGTTTGAAAAAATAGTTCTTTACAACCATCAAGTTATTAAATTAACACTTTCCCTATTACCCAAGCCGAAGACACATTAATACTGCCCTTAGAGAATAAGGGAATCAATAAAGCTTTTAAATATCCATAATTATCAGTTAATTATATCTTGATATAAAAGTTATTTAGTAAGACTGTCATTACTTTAGTTTGATATGACATTACCTTTATTTTTAATTTACAGTTTCTTTTGAAAACATATTTTATACTTTACTATAAGAACCAAAGTATTCTCCAGCTTGTAATTGAATAATGAAGCAATTAGAATTAGAGCCCAAACTCTCCTCTTTAATTACTACTCCCTGTTTTTTTTTTTAAAAAAACTCTCATGTGGGAGGCTTTTCTTATTAGATTTTCTCTTATTTTCTAATGGAGAAGTGCTAACCTAATGATAATCTACTCTGTTATGTTACACATGTATCTTTAATGTGAATAATCCAAACTTTATTTCTTCATGTTTGAAAATCAGTAGTTTCCATACATGTTAACATATTTTAAGTGAGAATTAAAATGGGTTGATTGTTTAAATCAATTTTGAAAATATGAACAAAGTTCAAAAAGAAAATTCCTCAGAATTTTCTAGAGTATTAATATATTAATATGTATTTTCTCTTTCCAAAGAGCAAATGTAATTTACAAAATTAAAACTTAATGACTAAATAATAGCTTAATTTACCCTTTAGAAAAAGACTTTTTTTACCCTATTCCTTTCAACAATATTACTCTCTGTAGTAATAGAAAACAGAATGTATACTGATAGTTGGTTGAAAGTAAATTTGAATGTAGTCACTATCATTAAGTTTTCAATAAATATTTGTTGAGCCCCTATTATTGTTTCTTTCGGCCCAGGTATATGGCAGTGAACAAAATTGACATAATTTCTGCCTTCTGGAATTATGGACTTAAGTTCTTCAAAATGGAGTCCCCATAGACACTGTAGGACCCAAAGACAGTGCAAGAAGCTAATTAACAGTTTTAAGGGAATATGTTTGCAGATTTTCAACTCTGTTCATACTTTTCCTTAAAATGAGTATAACTTAGGAAGTCCCTGGCAAATGATTCCTGCTTTCCACCCCTACCCATCCACTGACAAAGGATGGTTAAAGCTTTGCAAAAGAAAAGTAGTCCAGTCACCCATATCTTATCTTGCTTCTGTGCATTGTTTCACAGAAGAAAATCTTCCCAGAGACTAGTAAGGTTGATGTTGATGTTAAGAAAGTAATTAAACCAAATCCACCGGTTCTCGAACACATCCCTACCCCCACATTCACACAGTCTCTACCGTTCTATCTTCCTCTTTCTCTCTGTCCCTTCCTCCCCATTTTTCCCCTTTCCCCTTTCTCTTACACACACACACACACACACACACACACACACACACACACACACACACAAACACACACACCTGTTACTTAAATGAGGAGACTTGCTTTTTTATTAACGTTCAATGCTGGCCAGGAGGGAGGTCGCCACCAGTGATTCCATAGTACCATTTTGAATACATAACCCTGATAAGCTAGTTCCTGAGCCAGGTCAGCAAGTGGTTTCTCAGCTGCTGAGCTGTCCCCAAAGCAATGTGTCACATCTATGCCCTTTTCCTTCTCTTCAAACCAGAGCTAGTAGGAGGTTTCAGAGTGATTAAAGTAAACCTCCCGTGAGTTCAGTTACACTCTTGATAATAAATATCCCTAAAAATTATGTTAAGAGGAAAAGGCTTGAGTTACAGGGGGGTACCACCGTTCTTGATCTGAAGGTAGGCAGTGGTGCAACTAAACATCAGTCATTTCTTTTAAAGGCAACCCACATGGCATTAAACAAATATACAAAGGAAAGTATAAATTAGGGCTAAAATTTCAGGCTTTCAGAAGCTCATTTAACTACTGTACATTTGAAATAGTGTAGATTTATGATAGAAATTTTTTCAAATAACAGAATATTTAAAAATATAAAGAAAACATACAGTAAGGTCTTATTTTTGTGTTAGCATCACTAAATTAGTAAATATAAAACTCTCAGATTAGTGCAGGGTTCTAATATTCTTTGGCAGCACACATTTCCCTTCCCTTACCCAAAAATCTCTGCCTTCCATAGCCCCTGACCAATTAGGGGTTAGAACTAAAACCTCACTTTATGGCACCTCCATTATCGAATTCTGTGAGGTGTCCATAGGTCACACGAGAAGTAGGGAGAGTTGGAATGGACAAACCCATTTTGCCATACCTCTTTTAGACAGTAGAGTTCAGGAGAACCGCTCTCGTGGCTTGAATCCTGAAGGCCTATGTACCAGGCAGCTTTTTTTTTTTTTTTTTTTTTTGATTATTTTATTTTATTTTATTTATTTATTTATTTTTTTTAATATATGAAATTTACTGTCAAATTGGTTTCCATACAACACCCAGTGCTCATCCCAAAAGGTGCCCTCCTCAATACCCATCACCCACCCTGCCCTCCCTCCCACCCCCCATCAACCCTCAGTTTGTTCTCAGTTTTTAACAGTCTCTTATGCTTTGGCTCTCTCCCACTCTAACCTCTTTTTTTTTTTTTTTTTCCTTCCCCTCCCCCATGGGTTTCTGTTATGTTTCTCAGGATCCACATAAGAGTGAAACCATATGGTATCTGTCTTTCTCTGTATGGCTTATTTCACTTAGCATCACACTCTCCAGTTCCATCCATGTTGCTACAAAAGGCCATATTTCATTTTTTCTCATTGCCACGTAGTATTCCATTGTGTATATAAACCACAATTTCTTTATCCATTCATCAGTTGATGGACATTTAGGCTCTTTCCATAATTTGGCTATTGTTGACAGTTTTGCTGTAAACATTGGGGTACAAGTGCCCCTGTGCATCAGTACTCCTGTATCCCTTGGGTAAATTCCTAGCAGTGCTATTGCTGGGTCATAGGGTAGGTCTATTTTTAATTTTCTGAGGAACCTCCACACTGTTTTCCAGAGTGGCTGCACCAATTTACATTCCCACCAACAGTACAAGAGGGTTCCCGTTTCTCCACATCCTCTCCAGCATCTATAGTCTCCTGATTTGTTCATTTTGGCCACTCTGACTGGCGTGAGGTGATATCTGAGTGTGGTTTTGATTTGTATTTCCCTGATGAGGAGTGACGTTGAGCATCTTTTCATGTGCCTGTTGGCCATCTGGATGTCTTCTTTAGAGAAGTGTCTGTTCATGTTTTCTGCCCATTTCTTCACTGGATTATTTGTTTTACGGGTGTGGAGTTTGGTGAGCTCTTTATAGATTTTGGATACTAGCCCTTTGTCCGATATGTCATTTGCAAATATCTTTTCCCATTCCGTTGGTTGCCTTTTAGTTTTGTTGGTTGTTTCCTTTGCTGTGCAGAAGCTTTTTATCTTCATAAGGTCCCAGTAATTCACTTTTGCTTTTAATTCCCTTGCCTTTGGGGATGTGTCGAGTAAGAGATTGCTACGGCTGAGGTCAGAGAGGTCTTTTCCTGCTTTCTCCTCTAAGGTTTTGATGGTTTCCTGTCTCACATTCAGGTCCTTTATCCATTTTGAGTTTATTTTTGTGAATGGTGTGAGAAAGTGGTCTAGTTTCAACCTTCTGCATGTTGCTGTCCAGTTCTCCCAGCACCATTTGTTAAAGAGACTGTCTTTTTTCCATTGGATGTTCTTTCCTGCTTTGTCAAAGATGACTTGGCCATATGTTTGTGGGTCTAGTTCTGGGGTTTCTATTCTATTCCATTGGTCTATGTGTCTGTTTTTATGCCAATACCATGCTGTCTTGATGATGACAGCTTTGTAGTAGAGGCTAAAGTCTGGGATTGTGATGCCTCCTGCTTTGGTCTTCTTCTTCAAAATTACTTTGGCTATTCGTGGCCTTTTGTGGTTCCATATGAATTTTAGGATTGCTTGTTCTAGTTTCGAGAAGAATGCTGGTGCAATTTTGATTGGGATTGCATTGAATGTGTAGATAGCTTTGGGTAGTATTGACATTTTGACAATATTTATTCTTCCAATCCATGAGCAGGGAATGTCTTTCCATTTCTTTATATCTTCTTCAATTACCTGCATAAGCTTTCTATAGTTTTCAGCATACAGATCTTTTACATCTTTGGTTAGATTTATTCCTAGGTATTTTATGCTTCTTGGTGCAATTGTGAATGGGATCAGTTTCTTCATTTGTCTTTCTGTTGCTTCATTGTTAGTGTATAAGAATGCAACTGATTTCTGCACATTGATTTTGTATCCTGCAACTTTGCTGAATTCATGTATCAGTTCTAGCAGACTTTTGGTGGAGTCTATCGGATTTTCCATGTATAATATCATGTCATCTGCAAAAAGCGAAAGCTTGACTTCATCTTTGCCAATTTTGATGCCTTTGATTTCCTTTTGTTGTCTGATTGCTGATGCTAGAACTTCCAGCACTATGTTAAACAACAGCGGTGACAGTGGGCATCCCTGTTGTGTTCCTGATTTCAGGGAAAAAGCTCTCAGTTTTTCCCCGTTGAGGATGATGTTAGCTGTGGGCTTTTCATAAATGGCCTTTATGATCTTTAAGTATGTTCCTTCTATCCCGACTTTCTCAAGGGTTTTTATTAAGAAAGGGTGCTGGATTTTGTCAAAGGCCTTTTCTGCATCGATTGACAGGATCATATGGTTCTTCTCTTTTTTTTTGTTAATGTGATGTATCACGTTGATCGATTTGCGAATGTTGAACCAGCCCTGCATCCCAGGAATGAATCCCACTTGATCATGGTGAATAATTCTTTTTATATGCTGTTGAATTCGATTTGCTAGTATCTTATTAAGAATTTTTGCATCCATATTCATCAGGGATATTGGCCTGTAGTTCTCTTTTTTTACTGGGTCTCTGTCTGGTTTAGGAATCAAAGTAATACTGGCTTCATAGAAGGAGTCTGGAAGTTTTCCTTCCCTTTCTATTTCTTGGAATAGCTTGAGAAGGATAGGTATTATCTCTGCTTTAAATGTCTGGTAGAACTCCCCTGGGAAGCCATCTGGTCCTGGACTCTTATTTGTTGGGAGATTTTTGATAACCGATTCAATTTCTTCGCTGGTTATGGGTCTGTTCAAGCTTTCTATTTCCTCCTGTTTGAGTTTTGGAAGAGTGTGGGTGTTTAGAAATTTGTCCATTTCTTCCAGGTTGTCCAATTTGCTGGCATATAATTTTTCATAGTATTCCCTGATAATTGTTTGTATCTCTGAGGGATTGGTTGTAATCATTCCATTTTCATTCATGATTTTATCTATTTGGGTCATCTCCCTTTTCTTTTTGAGAAGCCTGGCTAGAGGTTTGTCAATTTTGTTTATTTTTTCAAAAAACCAACTCTTGGTTTCGTTGATCTGCTCTACAGTTTTTTTAGATTCTATATTGTTTATTTCTGCTCTGATCTTTATTATTTCTCTTCTTCTGCTGGGTTTAGGCTGCCTTTGCTGTTCTGCTTCTCTTTCCTTTAGGTGTGCTGTTAGATTTTGTATTTGGGATTTTTCTTGTTTCTTGAGATAGGCCTGGATTGCAATGTATTTTCCTCTCAGGACTGCCTTCGCTGCATCCCAAAGCGTTTGGATTGTTGTATTTTCATTTTCGTTTGTTTCCATATATGTTTTAATTTCTTCTCTAATTGCCTGGTTGACCCACTCATTCGTTAGTAGGGTGTTCTTTAACCTCCATGCTTTTGGAGGTTTTCCAGACTTTTTCCTGTGGTTGATTTCAAGCTTCATAGCATTGTGGTCTGAAAGTAGGCATGGTATAATTTCAATTCTTGTAAACTTATGAAGGGCTGTTTTGTGACCCAGTATATGATCTATCTTGGAGAATGTTCCATGTGCACTCGAGAAGAAAGTATATTCTGTTGCTTTGGGATGCAGAGTTCTAAATATATCTGTCAAGTCCATCTGATCCAATGTATCATTCAGGGCCCTTGTTTCTTTATTGACTGTGTGTCTAGATGATCTATCCATTTCTGTAAGTGGGGTGTTAAAGTCCCCTGCAATGACCACATTCTTATCAATAAGGTTGCTTATGTTTATGAGTAATTGTTTTATATATCTGGGGGCTCGGGTATTTGGCGCATAGACATTTATAATAGTTAGCTCTTCCTGGTGGATAGACCCTGTGATTATTATATAATGCCCTTCTTCATCTCTTGTTACAGCCTTTAATTTAAAGTCTAGTTTGTCTGATATAAGTATGGCTACTCCAGCTTTCTTTTGGCTTCCAGGAGCATGATAAATAGTTCTCCATCCCCTCACTCTCAATCTAAAGGTGTCCTCAGATCTAAAATTAGTCTCTTGTAGACAGCAAATAGATGGGTCTTGTTTTTTTATCCATTCTGATACCCTATGTCTTTTAGTTGGCGCATTTAATCCATTTACATTCAGTGTTATTATAGAAAGATATGGGTTTAGAGTCATTGTGATGTCTGTATGTTTTATGCTTGTAGTGATGTCTCTGGTACTTTGTCTCACAGGATCCCCCTTAGGATCTCTTGTAGGGCTGGTTTCGTGGTGACAAATTCCTTCAGTTTTTGTTTGTTTGGGAAGACCTTTATCTCTCCTTCTATTCTAAATGACAGACTTGCTGGATAAAGGATTCTCGGCTGCATATTTTTTCTGTTTAGCACACTGTAGATATCGTGCCAAGCCTTTCTGGCCTGCCAAGTTTCAAAGGAGAGATCAGTCACGAGTCTTATAGGTCTCCCTTTATATGTGAGGGCACGTTTATCCCTTGCTGCTTTCAGAATTTTCTCTTTATCCTTGTATTTTGCCAGTTTCACTATGATATGTCGTGCAGAAGATCGATTCAAGTTACGTCTGAAGGGAGTTCTCTGTGCCTCTTGGATTTCAATGCCTTTTTCCTTCCCCAGTTCAGGGAAGTTCTCAGCTATAATTTGTTCAAGTACCCCTTCAGCACCTTTCCCTCTCTCTTCCTCCTCTGGGATACCAATTATGCGTATATTATTTTTTTTTAGTGTATCACTTAGTTCTCTAATTTTCCCCTCATACTCCTGGATTTTTTTATCTCTCTTTCTTTCAGCTTCCTCTTTCTCCATAACTTTATCTTCTAGTTCACCTATTCTCTCCTCTGCCTCTTCAAGCCGAGCCATTGTGGTTTCCATTTTGTTTTGCATTTCGTTTAAAGCGTTTTTCAACTCCTCGTGACTGTTCCTTAGTCCCTCGATCTTTATGGCAAGAGATTCTCTGCTGTCCTGTATACTGTTTTCAAGCCCAGCGATTAATTTTATGACTATTATTCTAAATTCACTTTCTGTTATATTATTTAAATCCTTTTTGATCAGTTCATTAGCTGTTGTTATTTCCTGGAGATTCTTCTGAGGGGAATTCTTCCGTTTGGTCATTTTGGAGAGTCCCTGGCGTGGTGAGGACCTGCAGGGCACTTCCCCTGTGCTGTGGTGTATAACTGGAGTTAGTGGGCGGGGCCGCAGTCCGACCCGATGTCTGCCCCCAGCCCACTGCTGGGGCCACAGTCAGACTGGTGTGTGCCTTCTCTTCCCCTCTCCTAGGGGCGGGATTCACTGTGGGGTGGCGTGTCCCGTCTGGGCTACTTGCACACTGCCAGGCTTGTGTTGCTGGGGATCTGGCGTATTAGCTGGGGTGGGTAGGCAAGGTGCACGGGGGCTGGAGGGGCAGGCTTAGCTCGCTTCTCCTTAGGTGATCCACTTCAGGAGGAGCCCTGTGGCAGCGGGAGGGAGTCAGATCCGCTGCCGGAGGTTTGGCTCCGCAGAAGCACAGAGTTGGGTGTTTGCGCGGAGCAAGTTCCCTGGCAGGAACTGGTTCCCTTTGGGATTTTGGCTGGGGGATGGGCGGGGGAGATGGCGCTGGCGCCTTTGTTCCCCGCCAAGCTGAGCTCTGCCGTCCGGGGGCTCAGCAGCTCTCCCTCCCTTTGTCCTCCAACCTTCCCGCTTTCCGAGCAGAGCTGTTAACTTATGACCTCCCAGACGCTAAGTCGCGCTTGCTGTGGGAACACAGTCTGTCCGGCCCCTCCGCTTTTGCCAGCCAGACTCGGGGGCTCTGCTTGGCCGGCGAGCCGCCCCTCCGCCCCGGCTCCCTCCCGCCAGTCCGTGGAGCGCGCACCGCCTCGCCGCCCTTCCTACCCTCTTCCGTGGGCCTCTAGTCTGCGCTTGACTCCGGAGACTCCCTTCTGCTAATCCTCTGGCGGTTTTCTGGGTTCTTTAGGCAGGTGTAGGTGGAATCTAAGTGATCGGCAGGACGCGCTGTGAGCCCCGTGTCCTCCTACGCCGCCATCTTCCTATCTGTACCAGGCAGCTTTTGATAATGGGAGGCAGCTTGATGGAGTGAGCTCATATCAAGTTTTTTCCCCTATTTTTTTTATTCCCAATTAAACTACATTGAGTTGTGTTTCTCTCATTTAAGGGGAAAAGCATTCTGACTACTATAGTTTGTTTTGTCCCACAAGTTATTGAATTATATGGTGCCATAGAGACCTGAAATCCATTATATAAGGGATTAATAGACTTTTAGATCTTTTATATAGATGCATAATGTAATATTTAAATTATTAATAGAATTTTAGAATTAGATGAAACCTGAGAAATTAACTCATTAAAAATTACATGGAAAAATTACGAGCCTTAAATCTATTTAATGATTTAATCAAAAGTCAGAAGCCTTCACTATTTGCACAGAAAAATAAGGTGAACTGTTAATTTACAGTCCAGTTACAGTACAAATTATCCTCCAGATTCTTCAGTGTTGGTTAACTGAATATTAACATATATTTTACTAATTGTTCTTTGTTTATTCTATGTAGATATAATCTAATATGGACATGTATTTCCTCATTGACTGTTGATTTTATGAAGTATAATGTATTTTAAAGTTTTCCTAGTTTCAACTTTTCCTTTTCTGTTACTGGAAAAGCCTTAAAATTATTCCATAGCGTAATTTACTTCCCCCAATACAATTTGATTTAGGAAATTACTTGTGTATGACTCTTTTACAATATGCTCCAAATAAAAAATGATCTGAGGATTAGATGGCACTCAATTCTACCCATCACAGCTGGGATATAATTTGTCTTGAATGAATTAATGAATAGCCAGTGAGTGTCATAAGTATTAAAAGTAACTCACTGAATAAATCTTAAGGTATTTGCACCCATTGATGTGAAAATGACAGAAGAAAATGAAAGCAGAAAACATGGAAGAAGAGGTGAATGTTGCTTTCCTTCAGTTCTCTAAACATTGCAGATAGCAAACTTGGGTGAAAATGGCTAGTGGATTGTCCATTTTGGTTAAATGTCAATGAACTAACTTAAAAGGAATTTTAGTCAATTTACCATGTCTTTTTTTTTTTTATATGAACATAGGCTGTAATTGGCTGTCAAGTCATTGTCTTTTTTAGAGAACATTTCTATTGAGTATCCTGGAATAGTGGGAGAGATAGTGAGGGAAAAATAGGTTTGAAACATGGTTAATGAAATTTCAGCAAAAGTGAGCAGTTTCAGAAAGTTTATCTGGTCTGCAGAAATGTGTATTGGTGCTTTGAATTGAAACCCTAAGTGAATATTTTCCTTTGACTTTTTCCTCTTAGTGGCCATTTGTTTATTCCACTTACCAGATCCCCTGCTGCCCACTCTGCTGTCATTTTGGTTGGAACAGTTGTGCTGAGCCACTATCATCAATTTGCCTCCCAGTTGAATCTGCCAAGGCTGACAATTATTATACTAACTAGTGCTTGTTCAGTAATGTTCAGTCATTCAGATTGCTTCCCTCATTATTTTTCTTCCCTGGAGGCATTTGATACGAACAGTCCCTAGCTCTTCACCTGGGGCTTGGAGATAGAAAAATTTGTTTAGATCTCAGTTATAGTTCTATCTCTGATTAATGGCAAAGAGATTTGAGTCTCTTTCTTGGGAGCAGCTGATGTCCCAAGTAGCCACATATAGAGAACTTGGTCATGTCCCCAGTGTCTCCAAATTTTATTGGTTTGAAGGAAAGCTCTGGAAATTGAACTAGAGAGGGAAAAACTATAGAAGCAAGATATCCTGAATAATCTTCAGAAGTGATTACAGCATTTTATGTGTAAAAACTGATTTTAAATATCACCTTACCTCAGCATTAGAAATGGTAATGAAACCTGTAGAGAAGCTCCCATACTGTGGGGGTAGTGTTAGAATGAAAAGTTGTACATGAATAACTCATATCTCTGAATCTCTGAATAAGTTGGCAGCAATTAGAAATGGAGTGGAAATTGAAGTAGGGGTAGGAGTTGTAACATTCCCTTCCTAGCTTGACAGTGGAAGAATTCCAGATGCTATGCAAGACTAAGTTCTGTTTTGTGTTCTGGATTGCACCCTTCTTCCCGTTTCTCAGGAACGTTTCCCCCTTTAATTATCTTTTTACTGGGGCTTTTCGTGTGTGTGTGTGTGTGTGTGTGTGTGTGTGTGTGTGTGCGCGCTATATTAAATCACACTAAGCAAAAAGAATCGTTTACACATACACTCCCCATTCTGAACCACACTCCCAACCCCATCTGCAGTAAACCATCACAAGGAACTTTCTACATTCATCATCTCATTCTGTCATCAAGAGGACTAGTTAATTTCCTCTCTTACTGTCATTCCTCACACTCAACTGAAGTCCTTATCTTTTTATGTTTTTGATTTTTCAAGACTATTTTGTAGAGCAGTTTTTGGTTCACAGCAAAATTAAGAAGAAGTTACAGAGATTTCCCATATACTCCCTGCCCTTACATATGATTTGGATATATAGCTCAAAAAGGTTTTTGCTTTGTTTCTTTTAAATCCAGTGACAGAGGCTTCTATTCTCTGAGTGGCAAAGATGTCAAGGTGATAATTGTGTGGTGAAGTCAGCCACAGTGGACTTTTCTCAGTTTGGAACCTTGTTCAGCTCTGGAGATTTTGCAGTTGACAAGCTATAGCCTTGTTAACAAAGTCCAAGAAATTAAAGAACCACAACCAATTGTAGTTGTAAGAATTAGAATTTTAAGCTAGACCCTTGATTTGGTGACTGTGCAGCTCACACCTCTCACGTAATTTACAGTTAAAAAAAGAAGTCGATTGCCTTTTAGTTTTGCTGATTGTTTCCTTCGCTGTGCAGAAGCTTTTTATTGTGATGAGGTCCCAGTAGTTCATTTTTGCTAGTGTTTCCCTTGCCTCTGGAGACGTGTTGAGTAAGAAGTTGCTGCGGCCAAGATCAAAAAGGTTTTTGCCTGCTTTCTCCTCGAGGATTGTGATGGCTTCCTGTCTTACATCGAGGTCTTTCACCCATTTTGACTTTATTTTTGTGTATGGTGTAAGAAAGTGGTCTAGTTTCATTCTTCTGCATGTCGCTGTCCAGTTTTCCCAGCACCACTTGCTGAAGAGACTGTCTTTATTACTTCCTTTGGATATTCTTTCCTGCTTTGTCAAAGATTAGTTGGCCATACAACTGTGGGTCCATTTCCGGGTTCTCTATTCTTTCCCATTGATCTGAGTGTCTGTTCTTGTGCCAGTACCGTACTGTCTTGATGGTTACACCTTTGTAGTACATCCTGAAGTCTGGAATCGTGATGCTTCAAGCTTTGGTTTTCTTTTTTAGGATTGCTTTCACTATTTGGGGTCTTTTCTGATTCCATAAAAATTTTAGGATTATTTGTTCTAGGTCTGTGAAGAATGCTGGTGTTATTTTGATAGGGATTGCATTGAATATGTAGATTGCTTTGGGTAGTATCGACATTTTAACAATCTTTGTTCTTCCTATCCAGGAGCATGGAATCTTTTTCCATTTATGTTTTTTGTGTCTTCTTCAGTTTCATTCATAACCTTTCTATAGTTGTGAGTGTATAGATTTTTCACCTCTTTGGTCAGATTTATTCCTAGGTATTTTATGGTTTTTGGTGCAATTGTAAATGGGATCGATTCCTTGACTTCTTTTTCTGTTGCTTCATTGTTGGTGTATAAGAATGCAACTGATTTCTGTGCATTGATTTTATATCCTGCAACTTTGCTGAATTCATGAATCAGTTCTAGCAGTTTTTTGGTGGACCTTTAGGGTTCTTCATATAGAGTATCGTGTCATCTGCGAAGAGTGAAAGTTTGACCTCCTTCTGGCTGATTTGGATGCTTTTATTTCTTTGTGTTGTCTGATTGCAGAGGCTAAGACTTCCAATACTATGTTCAATAACAGCGGTGACAGTGGACATCCCTGTCTTGTTCCTGACCTTAGGGGGAAAGCTCTCAGTTTCTCCCCTTTGAGGATGATATTAGTGTTGGGTCGTTCATATATGGCTTGTATGATCTCGAGGTATGCTCCTTCTATCCCTACTTTCTTGAGGGCTTTTATCAAGAAAGCATGCTGTATTTTGTCAAATGCTTTCTCTGCATCTATTGAGAGGATCATATAGTTCTTGTTCTTTCTTTTATTGATGCGATGAATCACGTTAATTGTTTCACAGATATTGAACCAGCCCGGCATCCCAGGTATAAATCCCACTTGGTCATGGTGAATAATTTTTTTCATGTATTGTTGGATCCGGTTGGCTAATATCCTGTTACGGATTTTTGCATCCATGTTCATCAGGGAAATTGGTCTATAGTTCTCCTTTTTAGTGAGGTCTCTGTCTGGTTTTGGAATCAAGGTAATGCTGGCTTCATAGAAAGAGTATGGAAGTTTTCCTTCCATTTCTATTTTTTGGAACAGTTTCAAGAGAATAGGTGTTAACTCTTCCTTAAATGTTTGGTAGAATTCCCCTGGAAAGCCATCTGTCCCTGGACTCTTGTTTTTTGGCAGATTTTTTTATTACTAATTCAATTTCCTTACTGATTATGGGTCTGTTCAAATTTTCTATTTCTTCCTGTTTCAGTTTTGGTAGGGTATATATTTCTAGGAATTTGTCCATTTCTCCCAGATTACCCATTTTATTGGCATATAATTGCTCATAATATTCTTATTATTGTTTTTATTTCTGTTGTGTTGGTTGTGATCTCTCCTCTTTCATTCTTGATTTTATTTATTTGGGTCCTTTCCTTTTTCTTCTTGATCAAACTGGCTAGTGGTTTATCAATTTTGTCAATTCTTTCAAAGAACCAGCTTCTGGTTTCATTGATCTGTTCTACTGTTTTTTTGGTTTCGATAGCATTCATTTCTGCTCTGGTCTTTATTATTTCCTGTTTTCTGCTGATTTGGGGTTTTATTTGCTGTTCTTTTTCCAGCTCCTTAAAGCGTAAGGTTAGGTTGTGTATCTGAGATCTTTCTTCCTTCTTTAGGAAGGCCTGGATTGCTATATACTTTCCTCTTATGACCACCTTTGCTGCGTCCCAGAGGTTTTCGGTTGTGGTGTTATCATTTTCATTGACTTCCATATACTTTTAATTTCCTCTTTAACTGCTTGGTTAGCCCATTCATTCTTTAGTAGGATGTTCTTTAGTCTCCAAGTATTTGTTACCTTTCCAAATTTACTTGTGGTTGATTTCAAGTTTCATGGCATTGTGGTCTGAAAATATGCATGATATGATCTCCATCTTTTTGTACTTACTTAGGGCTGATTTGTGCCACAGTATATGGTATATTCTGGAGAACATTCCACGTGCACTGAAGAAGAATGTATATTCTGCTGCTTTAGGATGAAATGTTCTGAATGTATCTGTGAAGTCTATCTGGTCCAGTGTGTCATTCAAAGCCATTGTTTCCTTGTTGATTTTTTGATTAGATGATCTGTCCATTGCTGTGAGTGGGGTGTTGAAGTCTTCTACTATTAAGGTATTACTATCAATGATTTTGTTTATATTTGTGATTGATTTATATATTTGGGTTTTCCCACATTTGGCACATAAATGTTTGCAACTGTTAGGTCTTCTTGGTGGATAGACCCCTTGATTATGATATAATGCCCTTCTGCAGCTCTTGATACAGTCTTTATTTTAAAGTCTAGATTGTCTGCTATAAGTATGGCTACTCCGGCTTTCTTTTGTTGACCATTAGCATGATAGATGGTTCTCCATCCCCTTATTTTCAATCTGAAGGTGTCTTTAGGTGTAAAGTGGGTCTCTTGTAAACAGCATATAGATGGATCTTGTTTTCTTATCCATTCTGTTATCTTTGTCTTTTGATTGGAGCATTGAGTCCATTGATGTTTAGAGTGATTACTGAAAGATATGAATTTATTGCCATTATGATGCTTGTAGAGTTGGATTTTTGGTGATGTTCTCTGGCCCTTTCTAATCATTTGTTGCTTTTGGTATATATATATATATTATATATTAATATATATATAATATATATATTATATATATATATATATATAAATTTCTTTTTCCATCTTTCCTCCCCTCAGAAAGTCCCCCTTAAAATTTCTTGCAGGGCTGGTTTAGTGGTCACAAACTCCTTTAATTTTTGTTTGTCTGGGAAACTTTTTATCTCTCCTTCTATTTTGAATGAAGCCTTGCTCAATAAAAAATTCTCAGCTGCATATTTTTCTGATTCAGCACACTGAATATATCCTGCAGCTCCGTTCTGGCCTGCCAAGTTTCTGTGGATAGGTCAGCTGCAAACCTAATCTGTCTTCCCTTGTATGTTAGGGACTTTTTTTCCCTTGCTGCTTTCATGATTCTCTCCTTGCTGAGTATTTTGTGAATTTGACTATGATACGCCTTGTTGATGGTCGGTTTTTGTTGAATCTAATGGGGGTCCTCTGTGCTTCTTGGATTTTGATGTCTGTGTCTTTCCCCAGGTTAGGAAAGTTTTCTGCTATGATTTACTCACATAATCCTTCTACCCCTATTTCTTTCTGTTCCTCTTCTGGGACCCCTGTGATTCTGATGTTGTTTCTTTTTAACGAGTCACTGATTTCTCTAATTCTTAAATCATGCTCTTTTGCCTTAATCTCCCTCTTTTTTTCTGCTTCGTTATTCTCTGTAAGTTTGTTCTCTATATCGCTGATTCTCTGTTCTGCCTCGTCCATCCTTGCCACCGCTGCATCCATCCGTGATTGGAGCTCAGTTATAGCATTTTTAATTTCATTCTGGCTATTTTTTACTTCTTTTGTCTCTGCAGAAAGGGTTTCTAATCTATTTTCAACTCCAGCTATTCTTATTATCATGATTCTAAATTCTGGTTCAGACATCTTGCTTGTATCTGTGTTGGTTGGCAACCAACAGAATGGGAGAAGATATTTGCAAATGACATATCAGATAAAAGGTTAGTATCCAAAATCTACAAAGAACTTCTCAAACTCAACACCCAAAAAACAAATAATCTAGTGAAGAAATGGGCAAAAGACATGAATAGACACTTCTCCCAGGAAGACATCCAGATGGCCAACCGACACATGAAAAAATGCTCAACATCACTCATCATCAGGGAAATACAAATCAAAATCACAATGAGATACCATCTTATACCTGTCAGAATGGCTAACATTAACAACTCAGGCAACAACACATGTTGGCAAGGTTGCAGAGAAAGAGGATCTCTTTTGCATTGTTGGTGGCAGTGCAAGCTGGTGCAGCCACTGTGGAAAACAGTATGGAGTTTCCTCAAAAAACTAAAAATGGAACTACCCTATGACCCAGCAATTGCACTACTAGGCATTTACCAACAGGATACAGGTGTGCTGTTTCAAAGGGACACATGCACCCGCATGTTTATAGCAGCACTATCAACAATAGCTAAAGTATGGAAAGAGCCCAAGTGTTCATTGATGGATGAATGGATAAAGAAGATGTGGTATATATATACAATGGAGTATTACTCGGCAATCAAAAAGAATGAAATCTTGCCATTTGCAACTACGTGGATGGAACTGGAGGGTATTATGCTAAGTGAAATTAGAGAAAGACAAAAATCATATGACTTCACTCATGAGGACTTTAAGAGACAAAACAGATGAACATAAGGGAAGGGAAACAAAAATAATATAAAAGCAGGGAGGGGGACAAAACAGAAGAGACTCATAAATATGGAAAACAAACTGAGGGTTACTGGAGGGGTTGTGGGAGGGGGGATGGGCTAAATGGGTAAGGGGCATTAAGGAATCTACTCCTGAACTCATTATTTCACTATATGCTAATTTGGATGTAAACTTTAAAAAATAAAAAACAAAATTAAAAAAAAAAGTTGAATAGTTTGTGCTAGACACGAATCTGCAATTCCAAAGATAATCCAGCAAATCAGGTCTCAGACAAGGGGCTTATTTTTATTATGAAGCTATATGTTCTTCTATTCTCTTACATTTATTATGAAACTGTACGAAGGATCTAGATGTTCTTACTAAATTGGGTCTTCACAGTAATTCTGAGGATGTGTTTATTGACTTTCTGTTCAATGATTTTATTTTAGTGAGACGAATTAGCCTTTTGATTCTTGAAAGAAGTGACATGTTAGAAGATAAGTTATGACTCTTAAATGGCCTTGTCCTGCAGAGAAATACATTACCAGCACTTCACGGCATTGCCAAAGAATGCTGTGAAGAAGACTGTGACCAGAGCTCCACAGTCACTGAATGACAGTGAGCTCCAGAAAATAGTTTTCGCAAAAGAATCAGATGAACACCTTAGAGTCTATTTTGCTGTAGAACGATAATTTAAGACCCTTAACTAATTATATGTTTGGTAACACAGAAGAAAATCTTCTTTAAAAAAAACTATCACAGGTGACTCTATCACATAGCAGCTCAGCTCTATACCAAAGAAAGGTGTCCATGATCAACTAGATAGCAATAATGGGCTAATATTGAACACATGGCCATTTACTAACATAAATTCCCTGTAGGTATTAATAATTTAAATCAACAGCTTTAAAAGTGATAGACTCTTTTCCTCATTTTACCTATGGAGGAATGAGGTTTGTAGAGGGTAAGTGAATTTATCACAGTCCCATAAACCTTGAACAAGGGGAGATGAATTTGGGTGCTACCAGTGTGATTCCTTATAGAATGCCCAAGCTAGAAGTACCTAAGACCAATTGTAGTCCAATGTTGTAACCCATTTGATAATTCTTCTGGTAGCTCATATGAGAGGTGGTGACTTACCCTCTGCCTACCACCAACAAAGGTTAAAGGGGAAATGGGCAATTGACTTACATGTTTCTCTTACTTAAACATACTGCTTTGATGAAGCGTTGAAGTATTGCTGAAAGTTAGTATTTCCTGGTCTTAATTCTGTCTCCAAGATTTATTTTGTATTACACATGGAAGTTCTTTAATATTGGAAGACAAATATTATAACCTCACTGAAATGTTCATCCTCTCATTTGAAACATCCTTGTTTCTTCAAACATTCATCAAAGGCCATGACTTTCAGATCCATTCTTAAGTCTCAGTTCTTCAATATCTCTCATAAAATGTATTTATCACCTAAAATGATATTCCAGGTGTAATCTGATAAGTGCAGCTTAATATAATAAATATTGCTTCTACTGCTGTGAACAATATACATTGGTCAGTTGAGTCTGTGCCTATATTTTAGTTTCCACATTACCCTGTTGGTTCATATTGAGTTTCACATCATCTATAATCCCCAAGGTATATTACATCCAACTAAAATGTTTCCATATAGTGTAGGAAACTATCAGTAAAACAAAAGCCAACCTACTGAATGGGAGAAGATATTTGCAAATCATGAATCCAAAAAGGGGTTAATATCCAAAATATATAAAGAACCAACACAACTTTTACCAAACAGTCAAACAACCTGATGGAAAAATGGGCAGAGGACTTGAGTAGACATTTTTCCAAAGAAGATATAAAGATGACCAACAGGACAAATATACTTGGCATCCCTAATCATCAGGGAAATGCAAATCAAACCCAAAATGAGATAACACTTCACAGTGACTAGATTGGCTGTTATGAAAGAGACAAGAAATATGGGGCAGCTGGCTGGCTCAGTTGTTGAAGCATGTGACTCTTGATCTTGGGGTCATAAGGTCAAGCCCCATGTTAGTCACTTAAATTATAAAAAAGACAAGAAATAACAAGTGCTGGTGATGATGTGGAGAAAAGGTAAACCTTGTATGCTTTTAGTGGAAATGTAAATTGGTACAGCCACTGTGAAAAATAGTATGGAGGTTCCTCAACAAGTCTAAAATAGAACTACCGTATGATTCAACAAATATACTTCTTGGCATTTATCCAAATAACATAGTAATTTGAAGAGATACATGCATGTCTATATTCATTGCAACGTTATTTAGAATAGCCAAGCTATGGAAGCAAGCTAAGTGCCCATCAGTAGATGAATGGATAAAGATGAAATGTTGCCATTTGTGGTAATATGGATGGACCTAGACCTGACTGTGCTAAGTGAAATAAGTCAGACTGAGAAAGATACTATGGTATGATTTCTCTTATATGTGGAATTTAGAACAACAAACTATCAGACAAACAGAAACATACTCATATGTATGGGAAACAAAATGTTGGTTACTAGAGGGGGCAGTTCTTGGGAAGGATGGGTGATATAGGTGAAGAAAGTTAGAAGGTACAAATTATATTTTACAATTTATAATTTTACAATTATAAAATAAATAAATCGGGGCGCCTGGGTGGCTCAGTCGGTTAAGCATCCGACTTCAGCTCAGGTCATGATCTCGCGGTCCCTGAGTTCAAGCCCCGCGTCGGGCTCTGTGCTGATGGCTCAGAGCCTGGAACCTGTTTCGGATTCTGTGTCTCCCTCTCTCTCTGACCCTCCCCTGTTCATGCTGTCTCTCCCTGTCTCAAAAATAAATAAAAACGTTAAAAAAATTTTTAAAAAAATAAAATAAGTAAATCATGGAGATATAAGGTACAGCATAGGAAATATAGTCAATAATATTGTAATAACTTTGGTGACAGATGATAACTGTCTACAAATCTCTATGGAGATTATTTCATAATGTATAAAAATATTGAGTCATCATGATGTACACCTGAAACTAATATTATACTGTATGTCAATTATACTTCAATAAAAATCTAGCTAAAAACCCCAAAGCCTTTGTAATTTTAATTATATATATATGTATTTTAAATTTTTTTACATTTATTTTTTAGAGACATAGCCAGAGCATGAGTGGGAGAGGGGCAGAGACAGAAGGAGACACAGAATCCAAAGCAGGCTCCAGGCTCTGAGCTGTCAGCACAGGGCCTGACGTGGGGCTCAACCCCATGAATGTGCGATCATGGCCTGATCCGAAGTCGGACGCTTAACCGACTGAACCACCCAGGCACCCCTCATAATATTATAGTTACGTTTGTCTTCTTCACTCTGTATTTTTTCAGATTGTTTCTAATTTTGTCATTGGTTTTCATTGTGTTTTTGCCTTATACAACTCGCACTTTTCTTGTAAGATCTTTCTGGGGTTTTTGTATGTCACACTTTTCTGACTTGTATTTATGTGGTTGTGTGGAACCATTTCTTTTTCTGGGGTGGGCCTATGTTACTTGCCTGTGCAGTCAGACCACTGCAGTCTTCTGGCAACAGTCCAGTCACAGGTCATTGGTCTATTTCATAGCCAACTATATATAAATCAGGGTCATTTTTAGAGATACTCCAAAGAGTTTTTGTCCTCTACTGGATCTGAGCCCAAGAGGCAAAATATCAACCCACATATGAGAGAAATTTTCTCAAGAACAAACATAGAAGAAAGCGGAAAAGAAATTTACTTAAGGGGAGAATTCATCTGACATCTTTTGAGCCCTGACATTCATTTTTATTTAACGTCCATTTATAAAATCTTTAGTTAATTGAGTTGATAAATACTCTTCTCTGCCTAAGCCTATATGGGCTGGATTTCTGCCTCTAGCAAGCAAGACAGTTGACTAACACAAACATAGTACAATGCAATATTTATTGCCATTCCGTTTTATTTCATTTTCCTTCTCTAGTTTTTCCAGGTCATTAACAATTTTGAAATTCTGTTAGTCTTCTGTCCCAGCTTAGCATCATCCCCAAATTTGGTAAGTCTGTCTTATCTGTGTTTCTGTGTTTCCTTAGTTGTTGACAAAAATCTAGAAATTCCAATGGCAAATTTCCTACAGCGTAATTAAGACCTTATTTCCATAATTCTTTACTATTCTCAAAAAATGTACCATATGAGGCAATCTACACATATAGTAATCCACCCTAAAACTTTGCAGTCAGCATTATTTTTTTCATAGCAATGTGTGATCTGTAGTTTATTTTCCCCCTTTTATTAAATCAGGATAGCAAATTCTTATCAGCCATCAAAACCAGAGCCTCTGGAGCCAGATTGCTGAAATCCCAACACTAGATCAGCAATGCATTATATAATTTTGGTCAGGTTAATTAGCCTCTCTGAGCTTCAGTTACCTTATCCATAAACTGGAGATGATAATCAAACCTTCCTCAAAGGGTTGTAAGAGTTAAATGTGAAAATGCTTATAAGGAATTTATGTATCAGTTAGGATTCCAGTAGACAACAGATGACACCCTCAAATTAGGATAACTTACAAAGAGATTAATGCAGAGACCATTTACAAGGATGTGGGCAGCATGTAGGGGAATCACGAGGAAAATGCTGGAGTTGATCCCACCACAGGCCTAAGCAGTGAGAGGAGTGGGAGTTGTTGCAGGACCTCAGAAGTGGAGAGTCAGATAGACATTAAACCTTGAGAAGGGCAGTGACCACCAACAGAGGTGTGTAGCCAGCCTCAGGCAACCTTGCAAAAGAGAGTGGGAGACCAAATATCCAACTTCCTACTCCTTCCTCTCCTGGCAGGGATCCCCCAATGGCTAAATCCAATTAAAAGCCAGAATACATGGAAGCAGGTTGGTGTAGTGAATGTAGATTAGTCTCCTCATCACAGAAAAGGGTGTACAAGTTTGGAGGAGCAGATGGGCTACATCCAGCAACAGTCCAACTCCTAAGAGTACTTTCTATTAAAAGTAATTTTTAAAACCATTCAGTTACCTATTCAGGTTCCCTAATAATCCTCAGGTGTAGTCTTCCTAGATTTGCAGAAAATTTAACATGAAGCTGTGGGTTACCCTTTTTTATGTTGTCTGTTAGTATGAACCCATGAAATTGTCATTTTGTTGGTCAAAATAGCTTATTGCTTATACTTTCTTATGATTCAAAGCAATATACTGAGCATGAGCCTCTTTAGTCTGATGGGACTAGGCTTTAGAGTATGCTTTGAATTAAAGGAGAATGATAGAATATCTGGCTGGAATGGTCGACGGGGCCCAGATAGATAAAGACATTGGATGGTATGCTAAGACATTCTGAACTTAGTATGTACTCATTTGGAAGACACTGGAGATTTTGTTGGTGTTTTGTAGATATGTTTTATTTTTGTTATTTTTAAGTTGTTATGGAAATTCCAGTTAGTTAACGTACAATGTAATATTAGTTTCCGGTGTACAATGTGGTGATTTGGCACTTCCATACATCACCCTGTTCTCATCACGAGTGATGAGCTCCTTAATCCCCATCATCTATTTAACGCATTCCCCAACCACCTCCCCTCTGGAACCATCAGTTTGTTCTCCATAGTTAAGAGTCTGTTTCTTGATGTGTCTCACTCTCTCTTATTTTTTTTCCTTATTCTCATTTGTTTCTTAAGTTCTACATATGAGTGAAATCATATGGTATTTGTTTTTCTCTGACTGACTTATTTCACTTAGCATACATAATACTCTCTGGCTCCATTCCACCCCATTGCAAGTGGCAAGATTTCATTCTTTTTTATGGTTGAGTAATATTCGTGTGTGTGTGTGTGTGTGTGTGTGAGAGAGAGAGAGAGAGAGAGAGAGAGAGTGAGTCATATCTTCATTATCCATTCATCAATGGACACGTGGGCTGTTGCCATAATTTGGCTGTTATAGATGCTGCTGTTATAAATGTTTGGGGTGTATGTATCCAGTATATTGACTTTTTCTTTCTGGTTACAAAGAGAGTTAAATCTTTGGTTCCCAAAGAGTTAGAATTGAAGCCTAAAATAATGCTAGTTTCCCCAAACATTTGATTGATTAAGCTGTCAGGAAAGTAAATGAGCAATGTGTTTAGAATTCCACTTCAGTAGAATAAAATTAACTTCCATCTGTAGATGACAATAATGACAACAACAACATTAGCATTATTTCTCACTGTTAATTCTGCTTCAGGCTTCATTCTAATTGTTCCACATGTATTATCTCATTTAATTGTCTTCAACAAATCTGTGAAACAGGTTCTACTCTTATCCTTGTTTTACTGATGGAAAAACTGAGGCCAAGAACAATTAGGTAATAAGTCCAACAGCATGCCTGTGGTAAGTGGGACAGTGAGTATTCTACCTGAGGCCATTTGATCCCATATATCAGGAATTTAGCCAGTAATTTATAAAGTCTCCACAGGTGTTTTGAGGGAGCCCATCACTAAAACATTTTGTCTTTCTTGAATGTTTTGTAATTTCAGCCAAGAAAACTTCTTTCTTCACATGCATTATTCATCTTGTTATCCCCTATACATTCTAGCCTAGCACGTTGCCTTTGGTTAGTGCCCAATAAATCTAGGTAACATTCAATTTCATATACCATGTACCCTGATGTTCATATCACTACTGTTTTTTTCCTTCTTTCTTTCTAATTCAGGCCTTTCCCACTCTTCTCCCTTTGGTTTGTGAACTTCGCTGTGAGTCCGTACTCTTGTCAGTTAATACTACTCCTGCTTTTCCTATTGGATCATTTCATGTAAAGAAGATGGATGCCAATTGTTACTCTCATTGAACTGATGAACTTGATGATGTGCGTGCTATCACAGTTACCAGAATTCTTTAAAATATAGCTCTTTAGGGGCGCCTGGGTGGCTCAGTCGGTTAAGCGTCTGACTTCCGCTCAGGTCACGATCTCGCGGTCCGTGAGTTCGAGCCCCACGTTGGGCTCTGTGCTGACAGCTCAGAACCTGGAGCCTGTTTCAGATTCTGTGTCTCCCTCTCTCTCTGACCCTCCCCCGTTCATGCTCCGTCTCTCCCTGTCTCAAAAATAAAAATAAAAAAACATTAAAAAAATAAAATAAAATACAACTCTTTGGTTAGATAACTGTACTCTTTTGTGGGGGAAAAATGATTATTATCTATCTCCTCCCCTGTTGTTTTCTCCTGAGAACAATTGAATACCTTCTTCTCCATGGATCTTCTCTTTTTGACCTGTGGTCCTCAGTTGGTTTAGTTCCTGTTAATTGTCTGAATCCTTTCCTCTAACTCCTGAACATTATTGAATTTCATTCATGCTTTAAATGCTCATGATGGAGGTTAGACTCTTGCCAGAATGTCCTTGTCTTCATGGTGGGCACCCAGCAATATATCATTTTAAACCTGAGTATCAAGGCCTAGAAAAACAAATACATTTTGCTTTTATTCCTCACTTTCCATTTCTGCTTTTCTCTTTTACTTACGCCTTTATACTTGGACTGTTCACTTTCGTTGTGTCCCCAGTAATTCATCAGCAACCACCTGAAAACTACATGTATCTGCTTCCTGGAACTTGTAACAGGATCTGCACCATTTCTGAATGCCAGAATTTTCATTACTTTTCTGCAGGGTGGTCATGCTTTAGTCATCTAAATTCTCCATCTTAAAATGAACCATACGCATTGTTCCTTTCAGAAATTCCCCTTGGAAATAGCTATGCTTCATTGATTCTTTTATAGGAGTCTCCTTGGTTAGGTGGGTGTCTGGGGGGGAATGCTACCTTTAGGCAGGTCTGGCCACTTCTCTCTCCTCTGTTTCTGCCACATTTCTACTGTTGGAGAAACTTATCAAAGACAATTACTTCGGCATATACTCATGGCTAAGTCCCAGGATTTCAAACCATAGAAAAAAATTTTAAACCAATTTTAAAATGTTTTCAAGAAACCACCTTTTCTTCTGTGTTCTCTATAATGCTCTGGGTTAAATGATGAGTAAAATGTTTTCCTCTTTATTTTTTTTATTTTTTATTTTTTTTAATATATGAAATTTATTGTCAAATTGGTTTCCATACAACACCCAGTGCTCATCCCAACAGGTGCCCTCCTCAATACCCATCACCCACCCTCCCCTCCCTCCCACCCCCCATCAACCCTCAGTTTGTTCTCAGTTTTTAACAGTCTCTTATGCTTTGGCTCTCTCCCACTCTAACCTCTAAATGTTTTTCTCTTTAATTGAAAAGGTATTATATTTGGATATGGTACAGCTTTTACTTAACAGTCAAAACATCTTTAGAAAAGAAGGGGTGTTAGATGAACACTGGGAACAAGGCTGTCTAGCTCTGTGTCTCATAATTTAAGTGGCCTTGTTTGGAGCAAAGAAGATAGGGTTGGGAAGTTTTTTCTGTTCTTCTAGTATTTCTTCTTACTCCCCTAGTTGTCTTGAACCTGATTGCTTTTTCGTGGAGATCAAACCAGATGATATACGTGATTTAACACACTTCATTCAGAACATTTTATGTGCACTGTACAGTTCATTAATGCTCAGATGCGAGCTACCATTAGACTGCTCAGTGTTCAGTGATTGTCTTACACAGACAGCAGTGTATAAATCTGCAGTGTTTATTTTATGTGCACATCTTTTGGGTATCCTAAAAACAGTGTAAAATGATTAAGTACCGTTTTGTAAATTTTCCTATTGAATGCATATTTTAAAATATTTTATATCTAAATTTTGAAATACTATTATATTAAAGGTAAATTCAACACATCTCTGGGCTGATATTTGATATTCCATTATCCTGTAAATTTCTTTTGCCTAGAGTATCAAAGATAGCTTTAAAATGCACAATATTTTCTTTTCCTGAGTATTTCTTTAACCTCATTTAATGCTACTTGTTTTAAAAAAATTTACTGAATTATTCTTGAATTAAAACATTTGTGATAATGAAAACATTCTTGAAAATAACATCTCAGTAGGAAAACTGATGTAAATTAGTATCCCATAATATCACATATCATTTGATAGTTCCAACATCCATTTATTTTTGTTACATGTTTTAAACCTATGATACATATTTTAAAGTCTTTGTAGTCAAGTTGACTCCTTTCGTTCCCTTTTGACATGATTTTCTGTCAATAATTTTTACTCATGTAAATCCTCCTTTTGAGATCTAATTGATGACAATTATGATGGGACTTTGACATACTGTATTATCCTGATATGATTACCACCCATCTGATTTGCCAAGGACTGACAGGGTTTTAGGGAGAAGGATGTTCAGTTTGAAAACCCCCATTGTTCTGGTCAAAAACATCTCAGGTTGCCTGGTGCGGGGAGGGGTCACCTGGGATGCAGGATTTTCAGTGTTAACATGAGGAGAATTCTAGGTGAACTAGGATGATTGGCGACCCTACTTCCTGACCTTCTGTAGATTTTAATTTAGAGTAGTTTTAGGCATGGTGCTTAGTACCAAAGTGAGTATTAAAGATAATCTAATATAACCTAATACAGTTAGACTGTTTTTCCTGCAAAATCTTATATTTTTAATTACTTCTTGATCCCTAGTTGTTTAGGAAGTGTTGTAGACTTTTTTCTGGTATAATCACCTTGATTTCCATGATGAAAGCCCAGGGAGTGATTTTTCAGCCCTCCCTTTCCTCTCACGACACATCTTCCTGGTGGAGTTCCACTCTACCCAGCAATAGGTAATACCTTCTTCTGCTGTGTTCTCATAACTTCAGTGAAGTTTGGTGTCTTTTAAAAATTTTCCATTCCCTTTTCTCCAAGGATTTTCCTGGTTCTGTCAACTTCTGTCTTTAACCTGTCACACTGTTTATCATCTACTCTTGGACCCTTACACCATTTGGTTTGAATGATTTGGATGAAAACTCGATTTCTGAATTTCAGCTCAGTCTCTTTCTTCTTGGTCTGCAGTATGATGTGGTAACTAAAAGCAAGGACTTCAGAATTAGATGGCATAGCTCAAACTTCAGCTCTACTATTTGCCAACTCTGGGACCTTTGACAAGTTACTGCACCTCTCTGTGTCTTCGTACTCTCGGCTTCTTAATTAGGGCAGTAATAGGAGGTCTAGTGAAGATTAAAATTATTGTATCTTGGAGACTTCCAGGATGATGGCAGGGTAGGAGGACGCTGGGCTCACCTCGTCCTGCTGACCACTTAGATTCCACCCACATCTGCCTAATTAACCCAGAAAACCACCAGGAGACTAGCAGAACAGATGCTCTGGAGCCAAGCATAGACAAGAGGCCCACAGAAGAGGGTAGGAAGGGCAGAGATGCTGTGCGCGCTACACGGACTGGTGGAAGGGAGCTGGGGAGGTGGAGGGGCAGCCCACCTGACAAGGCAGAGCCCCCAAAGTCTGGCTCATCAAAGCAGAGGGGCTGGACTCTGTGAGTTCCGACAGCCAGCAGGCCTTAACATCTGGAATGTTAAGAGTCAACAGCTCTGCTCTTGGAGAGCGGGGAGGGTGAGAGGATGCCGGGAGGGAGAGTTGTTGAACCCCAGAAGACAGAGCTCAGCTTGGCAGGGGAACAAAGGCAGTGGCAAGTGCCATTTCCCTCTCCCATCCCCCAGCCGAAATTCCAAAGGGAACCAGTTCCTGTCACCATCACTGAACTTACTTGCACCACTCAAAAGCCCAACACTGTGCATCTGTAGATTCATCCCTCCGTCGGCCTGCCTCCCTCCTGGTGCTTCAGGGCCCCTCCTGCAGGGGACCACCCACAGCAAAGGGAGCTAAGCCTACCCCTCCCACCCTGTGCACCTTGTGGATCCACCCCTGCTAATACGCCCTTGGCCACATGCCATCAAAGCAGCACCACAAACCTGGCAGTGTGCAAGTAGCCCAGACAGGGGCCACACCACTCCACAGTGAGTCCTGCCCCCGGGAGAGGGGAAGATAAGGTACACACAAGTCTGACTGTGGCCCCAGCGGTGCGCTGGGGGCAGACATCAGGTCAGGCTGCGCCCCGCCCACCAACACAAGTTACTCCAGACAGCACAGGGGAAGAGCCCTGCAACTTGAAACCACCCCAGGGACTACCCAAAATGATGAAACGGAAGAATTCTACTCAAAAGAAACTCCAGGAAGTAGCGACAACTAATGAATTGATCAAAAATGATTTAAGCAACATAATGGAACAAGAATATAGAGTAATAGTCATAAAAGTAATCGCTGGGATTGAAAATAGCATAGAGGAAAGCAGAAAATCTATTGCTGCAGAGATCAAGGGACTAGGAAATAGCCATGAGGAACTAAAAAGTGCTATAAATGAGGTGCAGAATAAAATGGTGGCAGCCATAGCATGGAATGAGGAGGCAGAGGAGGGAATAGGTGAATTAGAAGACAAAATTATGCAAAAAGAAGAAGCTGAGAAAAAGAGAGATAAAAAAATCCAGGAGTGTGAGGGGAGAATTAGAGAACTAAGTGATGCAATCAAACAGAACAATATCTGTATCATAGGAATTCCAGAAGAAGAAGAAGAAGAAGAGAGAGAGAAAGGGGCTGAAGGTATACTTGAACAAATCATAGCTCAGAACTTCCCTGATCTGGGGAAGGAAAAAGGCACTGAAATCCAAGAAGCACAGGGAAATCCCTTCAGATGTAACTTGAATTGATCTTCTGCATGACATACAGTGAAACTGGCAAAATACAAGGGTAAAGAGAAATTCTGAAAGCTGCTAGGGATAAACAGGCCCTAACGTACAAACGTAGACACATAAGAGTAGCAGCATACCTATCTACTGAAAATTGGCAGGCCAGAAGGGGCAGCAGGAAATCTTCAATGTGATGAACAGAAAAAAAAAATATGCAGCCGAGAATCCTTTATCCAGCAAGTCTGCCATTCAGAATAGAAGGAGAGATAAAGGTCTTCCCAAACAAAAACCAAAGGAATTCATCACCACTAAACCAGCCCTAGAAGAGATTTTAAGGGGGATTTTGTGAGGGAAATGTCACAAGGACCACAAAGTACCAGAGACACCACTACAAGCATGAAACCTGCAGACATCACAATGACTCTAAACCCATATTTTTCAATAATAACACTGAATGTCAATGGACTAAATGCTCCAACCAGAAGACATAGGGTATCAGAATGGATAAAAAAAAAAAAAAACAAGACCCATCTATTTGCTGTCTACAAGAGACACATTTTAGACCTGAGGACACCTTCAGATTGAAAGTGAAGGGATGGAGATCTATCTGTCATGCTACTGGAAGTCAAAAGAAAGCTGGAGTAGCCATACTTATATCAGACAAACTAGACTTTAAATTAAAGGCTGTAACAAGAGATGAAGAAGGGCATTATATAATAATTACAGAGTCTATCCATAAGGAAGAGCTAATAATTATAAATGTCTAAGCGCCAAACCCGGGAGCCCCCAAATATAAAACAATTAATCACAAACATAAGCAGCATTATTGATAAGACTGTGGTAATTGCAGGGGACTTTAATACCCCACTTACAACAATGGATAGATCATCTAGACACAGGATCAATAAAGAAACAAGGGCCCTGAATGATACATTGGATCAGATGGACTTGACATATATTTAGAACTCTGCATCCCAAAGCAACAGAATATACTTTCTTCACAAGTGCACTTGGAACATTTTACAAGCTAGATTACATACTGGGTCACAAAATAGCCCTTAATAAGTATAAAAGAATTGAGATCATACCATGCACACTTTCAGACCACAATGCTATGAAACTTGAAATCAACCACAAGAAAAAGTCTGGGAAACCTCCAAAAGCATGGAGGTTAAAGAACACCCTACCAAAGAATGAATGTGTCAACCAGGCAATTAGGGAAGAAATTAAAAATATATGGAAACAAATGAAAATGAAAATACAACAATCCAAACACTTTGGGATGCAGCGAAGGCAGTCCTGAGAGGAAAATAGATTGCAGTCCAGGCCTATCTCAACAGACAAGAAAAATCCCAAATACAAAATCTAATAGCACACCTAAAAGAAATAGAAGCAGAACAGCAAAGACACCCCAAACCCAGCAGAAGAAGAGGAATCATAAATATCAGAGCAAAAATAAACAATATAGAATCTAAAAAAAACTGTAGAGCATATCAATGAAACCAAGAGTTGGTTTTTTGAAAAAATAAACAAAATTGATAAACCTCTAGCCAGGCTTCTCAAAAAGAAAAGGGAGATGACCCAAATAGGTAAAATCATGAATGAAATGGAATTACTGCCACTCTCTCAGAAATACAGACAGTTATCAGGGAATACAATGAAAAATTATATGCCAACAAACTGGACAATCTTTAGGAAATGGACAAATTCCTAAGCACCCACACACTTCCAAAACTCAAACAGGAAGAAATAGAAAATTTGAACGGACCCATAACCAGCAAAGAAATTGAATCAGTTATCAAAAATCTCCCAACAAGTAAGAGTCCAGGACCAGATGTCTTCCCTGGGTTATTGCACCAGACATTTAAAGCAGAGATAATACCTATCCTTCTCAAGCTTTTCCAAAAAATAGAAAGGGAAGGAAAACTTCCAGACTCATTCTATGAAGCCAGCATTACTTTGATTCCTAAACCAGACAGAGACCCAGTAAAAAAAGAGAACTACAGGCCAATATCCCTGATGAATATGGATGCAAAAATTCTCAATAAGATACTAGCAAATCGAATTCTGCAGCATATAAAAATAATTATTCACCATGATCAAGTGGGATTCATTCCTGGGCTGCAGGGCTGGTTCAACATTCACAAATCAATCAGTGCAATGCATCACATTAATAAAAGAAAATAACCATATGTTCCTGTCAATCAATGCAGAAAAAGTATTTGACAAAATTCAGCATCCTTTCTTAATAAAAACCCTCAAGAAAGTTGTGATAGAAGGAACATACTCAAACATCATAAAAACCATTTAAGAAAAGTCCATAGCTAATTTCATCCTCAATGGGGAAAAACTGAGAGCTATCCCCCTGAGATCAGGAACATGACAGGGATGTCCACTCTCACCACTGTTGTTTAACATAGTGTTGGAAGTGCTAGCATCAGCAATGAGACAACAAAAGGAAATCAGAGGCATCAAAATTGGCAACGATGAAGTCAAGCTTTCACTTTTTGCAGATGACATGATATTATTCATAGAAAACCCGATAGAGTCCACCAAAAGTCTGCTAGAACTGATACATGAATTCAGCAAAGTCACAGGATATAAAATGAATGTAGAGAAATCAGTTGCATTCTAATACACTAATAATGAAACAACAGAAAGACAAATAAGGGAACTGATCCCATTCACAATTACACCACGAATCATAAAATACCTAGGAATAAACCTAGTCAAAGATGTAAAAGATCTGTATGCTGAAAACTATAGAAAGCTTATGAAGGAAATTGAAGAAAATATGAAGAAATGGAAAAACATTCTGTGCTCATGGATTGGAAGAATAAATATTGTTAAAATATCAATACTACCCAAAGCTGTCTACACATTCAATGCAATCCCAATCAAAATTGCACCAGCATTCTTCTTGAACCTACAAGCAATCCTAAAATTTGTATGGAACATAAAAGACCCCGAGTAGCCAAACTAATATTGAAGAAGACCAAAGCGGGAGGCATTACAATCCCAGACTTTAGCCTCTACTACAAAGCTATAATCATCAAGACAGTATGGTACTCGCACAAGAACAGACACAAAGACCAATGGAATAGAAGAGAGACTCCAGAATTGGACCCACAAAAGTATGGCCAACTAATCTTTGACAAAGCAGGAAAGAATATCCATTGGAAAAAAAGACAGTCTCTTTAACAAATGGTGCTGGGAGAACTGGACAGCAACATGCAGAAGGATGAAACTAGACCACATTCTTATACCATTCACAAAAATAAACTCAAAGTGGATAAAGGACCTGAATGTGAGACAGGAAACCATCAAAACCCAAGAGGAGAAAGCAGGAAAAAAACCTCTCTAACCTCAGCCGCAGCAATTTCCTACTTGACACATCCCCAAAGGCAAGGGAATTAAAAGCAAAAATGAACTATTGGGACCGCATGAAGATAAAAAGCTTCTGCACTGCAAAGGAAACAATCAACAAAACTAAAAGGCAACCGACATAACGGGAAACGATATTTGCAAATGACATATCAGGCAAAGGGCTAGAATCCAAAATCTATGAAGAGCTCACCAAACTCCACACCTGAAAAACAATCCAGTGAAGAAATGGGCGGAAAACATGAATAGACACTTCTCTAAAGAAGACATCCAGATGGCCAACAGGCACATGAGAAGATGCTCAACGTCGCTCCTCATCAGGGAAATACAAATCAAACCACACTGAGATGCCACCTCATACCAGTCAGAGTGGCTAAAATGAACAAATCAGGAGAGTAAAGATGCTGGAGAGGATGTGGAGAAACAGGAACCCTCTTGCACTGTTGGTGGGAATGCCAACTGGTGCAGCCACTCTGGAAAACAGTGTGGCGTTTCCTCAAAAATTAAAAATAGACCTACCCTATGACCCAGCAATAGCACTGTTAGGAATTTACCCAAGGGATACAGGAGTGCTGATGCATAGGGACACTTGTATCCCACTGTTTATAGCAGCACTTTCAACAAGCCAAATTATGGAAAGAGCCTAAATTTCCATCAACTGATGAATGAATAAAGAAGTTGTGGTTTATATATACAATGGAATACTACTTGGCAATGAGAAAATGAAATTTGGCCTTTTATAGCAATGTGGATGCAACTGGAGAGTGTTATGCTAAGTGAAATAAGTCAGACAGAGAAAGACAGTTACCATATGTTTTCACTCTTATGTGGATCCTGAGAAACTTAACAGAAGACCATGGTGGGCGAGGCTGGGAAGGGGGAAAAAATGCTACAGAGAGGGAAGGAGGCAAACCATAAGAGACTCTTAAAAACTGAGAATAAACTGAGGGTTGATGGTGGGTGGGAATGAGGGGAAAGTGGGTGGGCACTGAGGAGGGCACCTGTTGGCTGAGCACTAGGTGTTGTATGGAAACCAACTTGACAATAAATTTCATATTAAAAAATATGTCTAAAACATTAATAAAGATGTATATATAAATGGCATCAAAGCATTACAGATGCGCAGTATGCAAAAGAAAAAATAAATAAAATTATTGTATCTAAAGCACTTAAGTTATTCTGTAGCACAAAGTAAGTATTGTTTGAACATTCATATTATTACTCTTGATCCTTTTTTTTTATCTGACCACTGTAGTTGCATTCTCACACTTTGATTTTACTTAATTTCTTAATATCTGTCAGTACATTAATTGGACAGATCTCTGTTAAATCTAAGCATCTAGAGCAATGAAAGTCACTTCTGTTATTAATTCTAAAAGTGCTCAAACCTTACATGTACTGAGTCCCTTAATGAACCCAACATCATTGGTCTCATTCTATACCACTACACCAGCTATAGAATACTCTGAAGTTCTTACTTTGGGCCTTTGTCTATAATAATCTGTACGTTTTAGCAGTGTGAGAGTCATATGACTGAACCTAACGTGTATTTGAATCCATGATTAAGTAATTTGTACTGAAATTCACTGAATCATCAATTGATCTAAAATGCATTCTTTTACTTTCAAATCATATTTAGGATGTCTTTTTGTTTGTTGTGATCAACTTCGCTTCATTTGCCCTCAGCCTGAAACAGCTTTGTAATCTATCTAAAAGTGCAAAGGAAAAGAAACATTGTTAACATGATTTCATTCTATTCTCAGTGAAGATGTGTTTTGATGTATAACTTTAATTTGATAGGAGAAATCCGATTTAGTTTCTCAGTGTGATCCTTTTTAGTGTTCTATGCCAGTGGGTTTTCAGATGTTAATAAAAAAGTTATATGTGCATGGTTATACCATAAGTATAATCCTTCAGTCCTTGTCTTTGAGTCTAAAGCAGATGGTCTCTACACAGACTGATGGGTGGCCCTAAGCACATATGAGTTGAGGTCATTCCTGATCAGGCTCATTTACTACACTGCTGCCTCCAGTACTCACTTTTAATTAATCCCTTAATGTCTTTCTGCTATTCTTTCACCATCAGGATTCCAGTTGAACCTATTTATTGAAAAATTTGTGATACCATGCTTGCATAAGGTGTGGGTAGGGAAGATAAAAATAAGAGAAGGCCTCAGAGATGGGGGAAACACTTGTAAAGAGGAGACTAAAATCCATGTTATTTCTGAGATACAGAGAAGTATGTACTTTTTTTCTATGTATTTGCCTCCTCCAGAACCCTCATTTTTATCTTCATTCCTTATCTTCCCTGATCCTCACAGTATGAGTCCTTTCTGCCCTCCTGGTTAAATGATAAATAAGCCACACTGGCCTCTTAAAAAATATTTGCTCTTCTGAGAACTATTTTACATGTTATTTCAAAGAGTAGTGCCATTTCTAAACAGTAAGTTTAAAATTTTTTTTAATGTTCACCTTGGAATTTTTTCTTTTCCAATTTTTGTTTTATATTCCTTTTTCACTCTTAAAAAATAATATACTACATGATGTAGAATTTGTGGAGTTTGCTTAGGACAAATATCACTTCGTTTCTAGAAGTATAGATTTTTGGTAAGATACAGGGTATGCTCTCAGTGTGTTCATGTTTACTTGCCAGTCTAGGGATTTTCTGATATGTCATTTCTTTTTTACTCATTTCCTTTGGGGTTTATTTCTTTTAGGTACAAAGAACTGAACTAGGATCATTGAGGGCTGTGTTATTTCTGGACGCTGTTCGTTTTCTCTCAAGTTTTAAGGAGCCAAGAATAGAAAGTTTATTGAGCAACCCCAGGTAGAGAAGAAGGTCAGAGTTCAGGGAGGGTCTTTTTTGTAAAATGAAGTTGAAGTCAGTGAGCCATTACAGAAATGGCAGTTTACAATTGGCAGTTCAACTATTTTGAAATGCTTGTGAGACCTATACTTTTAGGTGCTTTATTTATAGATAACAAAACAGAAGTATAGGAAAATTAAGTTGCCTTAAGTGCAGAGCCAGCCAGTGACTAAAAACCTATTCACACTCAGTTAGTTTTGGCTTCCAGTCTGGTACTATTAATAGACACAGGGTCTCTAGTCTATACCCTTTCCTGCCACTGCATGTCAGAGAAAACAAGCTAATTGAGATTTCATGAATTTCATCACTTCATGGTATAGGTTAAGGCAGAGTTACCAGGTAGTCTGTGCATGAGACCCAGTCGAGGATTTTTTTTTTTAATATTCCAAACCCAAATCCAGTTTCTACCCTAGACTAATTAAATCACAGTCTCAGGGGGGAAGGACATAGGCATCAGTAATTTCTGAGGCTCCCCGTGGGATTCTGATATACAGAAAAATTTAGGAAACACTGAGAGGAAATGCTTGAGAAGAGCCTAACGGTCCTCATTCCTAAGCCATTTTTAACATTATATTAGGTACCTCCAGTTGGTTGGAGATTTCCAAAAGGAATTTTGTGTTTCGACTCATATCAAGTACTTGTTAAGGACTTGGCACTGAGAAATTTACCTATGTAAGTCCTCCCATTATGTATGTAAGAAAACAGAGGCTGAGAGAATCAAACAACTTGCTTAAGGTCATAGACATAGTGGAGAACCAGAAATCAAAAGTCAGGTCGGCTTGACACAGAACCCAAGGTGAGGGACTCTGGGAATAATTTGATCATCTCTATGGGTCTACTTCTATCGGTCACTTTTCTTTGTTTCTATCCTTATAATACCTGGGGACTTATTTGTGTTGTGGGTTTTTGACATTTCTTTTCACTGACCCTGACTCCTCTTGAAGCTTTGAGGTTTGAAGCATCCATATTTAGCATAACTCTGGTTGCTTCCCATGTAGAGTCTTAATCAGGCTAACTGCTGCGTTTAGAGCCTTATCTATATTTAGGTTCCAGCTGTTCTGGCTGATGAAACTGCTGGAGCACAGAAACTATCTCCATCCTGGGTTCCCCATGTGGTTCAACTTAAAAAAAATAGAAAAAGAAAAAGAGCCTCCACCAACATCCTTGAAATCTATGCATCCAGTTTTGCTCCTGCCACCTGGGTCTCCTTTTAGCAGAGAGTGCACTGGCTATCACTCTCGTTATGTTCTTAACTGTAGTCATAGCTCTTCACCTCCACACCACTTAAATAAAGAATTTCCTATCATGTATTGTATGACCTATAATAGACTCCTTAACCAGAATTTCCTAAGCATCCCTTAATAAAAGATTCTTCTTAGGGGCGCCTGGGTGGCTCAGTCGGCTAAGCGTCCGACTTCGGCTCAGGTCATGATCTCACAGTTTGTGAGTTTGAGCCCCACATCGGGCTCTGTGCTGACAGCTCAGAGCCTGGAACCTGCTTCAAATTCTATGTCTCCCTCTCTCTCTCCTCCTCCCCTGCTCATGCTTGGTCTCTCTCTCCCTCAAAAATAAATAAAAACATTTTAAAAAAATTAAGAAAATAAAAGATTCTTCTTCGAGAATACAAATGAGCTATTTGTGTTGCATGTTTGAAATGTTATGAATTTAGATTTTAAAATTAAGAGAGTTGCTAATTTTAATTAGTAAAAGTTATCAAATATGTATGCAGTAATTTATTTACAAAATGTTATCTTCTCTTGTTCATGTTCCATCACAGTATTTGGAACATAGAACATGAATAAAAGCATACTAATGAATGAATGAACTTTACCAACTCTTAGAGGTAGTGTATATATAGAAGCAAATCCTGCTTTGGGGGTCTGTGGCTTGTGCAGTCATAAGGGGCTCCATGCTGAGCGGGACCCTATACTCAGCTTAATGCTCTGTTGTTACCACCTTGAAATTTTTTAATAATTATGGAAAAGGACCCCGTATATTTATTCTTCACAAGTTCCAGAAATTATGCATGGGATCATAGTGTTACATAGTTTGTTCTGCATAGAAGAAATATATCTAAGCATAAATTTAGAGTTTCTAGAATTGGTTAAACAGAACTTTAGGGGCTATTTAAACTCCTAGCATCAAACATCAAACATGTTCATCACAGACACCTAAAAACCCCTTAATTAATTATTGTGAAATACATACACACACACACACACACACACACACATATATATATATATATATATATATATATATATATATATATATATATAGATAGATAGATAGATAGATCACTTTAGAATTAGGCTGGATAATCACATTCTATATATACATGTTCACATTTTTCATGTATATACCTGTTACTAATAAAACACAACTTCATTTAGTGTCTTTATTGAAGAAACACTGGTCTAGAAGAAATAGAACTCTCTTCTAGAACATAAGTCTATGAGATTCCTTAACAGGAAGCAGCAAGTGCTGAAAATATAAATAAGCTTATTTTCAAATTTATGTCGATTCATCCATGACCTTCATAAAGTCCCTTGTAACAATATGAGAAACTCTTCCTTTTTTATTTCCTCTCAAAGAATGACAATCATATGTTCCTATAATGTCCACTGTCCCCTGTGCCAGTGGGAAAAGATGCCCTTTTGACAGGAATGTGGGCACATTATTCAGTTATCCAGGAATTGGAGCCTTGGAATGTTTCTCTAGAACACCGGCATAGTGGTTCAAACATCAAAAGCATAAGAGTGCATTGAGGGCAGTCATGATAGGGAGGCCAAGAGATGAAGATCCATTACCAGAGATAATGCTGAAAGAATGTACTGGGAGAACAAAAACAAGAGGAAGACCAAGAACCAGGAGCCAGATGGTTTCTGTAATAAAGAACTTGTTGCTGGAAATAAACAAGGAGTATTGATGATTGAGTTAATTCCTAGATGAATATTCACAGCTCAAATTTCTGGGCAGAGAGATGTAAGTACAGAGTTCTTAACTGGATTGATGGACAGGAAAGGAATTGTGAGTCACCAAGGTTGATAAACCAGAGGATTGGAAATGAACTCCAGTGAGCATCCAGGCTGCCTACAGAGGATAGAGACAAAGTTCCTCAGCATTATTGCCGCTGACAGCAAAAGAATATGATCATTTGAAAAGTTGTGATAAGCCTAGATATCTTCTTTCAAGTTCCCTTAGCGGTTAATGATAGGAAAGGGTTTGTATCCTTTTATGAAGCATTATGGAGCATAGGGAAATAAAAATTATAGTGCAACGAATGTGTTTGCTATCTATTAGCTATTATCAATGTTTATATGCTAATTCATGGTATAATAAATTGATAAAGTGGTTTTATGAAATGGATCCACTGGCATGTTGTTTAATGCTTGACACTAAACTTATTTGCTTTAAATTGAATCTTGTAATTCGCAAGGAAGTAATTCTTTAGTATCTTACTCTATGAATTATTTGCTTAAGTAAACAGAAAATAGACCCATCTTGTGGCCACAGCTACATTTAAATTTTTAAAAGAGTAGTGATACATGCTCATTATAAATGATTCAAACAATAAAAGTATACATAAAGAGTGAGAATTCTCTTATTCTGCCTCTAATTCACTCCTCAGACCTTTGTAAGAGCTACTTTAAACAGTTTTCAGGTTAATTTGTAGCCTTTACTTTTAGATTTAAAAAAAAAAATGTGAAGTCTGTTTCCAAAGCTTTACTTTTGTCAACCATTTATTGATTTCTGTTTTTATTGAATTATGCATTTCTATTTTGTGAATATTTACATAGAAGTTCAATTATTAAGAAATATATTAAGTTAATTACTATTCTTAGTAGTTTTATTTGTTCATTCTTAGTTTTTGTATATCATATCGTTTTCCCTTCAGTTCATTTTTCTCTCTTTTTTTAAGAATTTTTTTAAGTTTATTGTTGAGAGAGAGAGACAGAGCGTGAGCGTTAGACGGACAGAGAGAGGGGGAGACACACAATCCGAAGCAGGCTCCAGGCTCTGAGCTGTCAGCACAGAGCCTGACGTAGGGCTTGAACTCAGAAACAGCAAGATCGTGGCATGAGCCGAAGTCGGACGCTTAACTGACTGAGCCACCCAGGTGCCCCTTCAGTTCATTTTTCAATTTGCACAACATATCATCATATTGTTTAAAGTTCCACGGACAAGAAATCTTCTGAGTATTTGTATACATAGAATTCTCTGTTTTGAATATGCTGGAGAGTGGGTGTACATTTCAGATTCAGAACTTTCTTAGCAAGTTTTACATAGTGCTGCATTTTGTATTTTTGTGTGTTTTGTTTTATTAGCATTCTTATTTCCTGATATAAATGAGTTTGGTTCATATTTCTTCACAGATATCATCTTTATTCTTCCTAGCAGTTTATAGGATTGTTGTTTTTATCTTTAGAGATTTCACTGTCTAGGAGTGTTGCAAGTGTGGTGCTTGAGGATGTATTAATGCTTCTGTATTCTATGTTCTAGAAGAATCTCTTTCCTTGCTTTTATATTAATTTAATTTTTTTGCCTTTGGACAATTCTATACTTCTGTTGACTTGTCTTTTTCTTTTTTTTCCCTTTCTCCCCCTCCCCACCCACCCGAACTTTAAAATTTTCAGCACCTATGTTTTTAATTTCAAAGAACCTTGGGTTTTAGTTCTGTTTTTTAAACAAACAGGGCCTTCTAGTTTTAGTTATGCGATAGCATCGTGAAGCTCTTTGAATATACAAATCATGTATTTTTTTCCCAATGATTTCTTCTCTTTCCTGATTTAGTTCTGCTTCTTGGATTTACTCCTTACTTTCACAGACTAATGGTCAATAATTTTCCTCAGATATCTGGTGATTTGGATGATTTGTTTACATATACATACATATATATGTTTATATATATGTTTATATATATATATATATACATACATATATATATATATATATATATATATGTATGTATATATATATGCTTACATATACATTTATATGTAAAGGAGGATCTTGATTGACCAAAACTTAATAGTGGGTCTTAACTCATTACTCTTTAAAGATCTTTATGACTCATTAGATGATATTGCTGGAAACCAGAAGTCCAGTTGGCTTGTTTTCCTGGGCTGTGGAAATACACACTCTGAGTCACCACCCTGCTTTATCCCCCAGCCCTCTCACCCACTTTGTGTTTCCTAGGGAATTGCCTATATTATTCACCAAGATATACTTAAAGTCTTAGTCTGGCTGGCTGGACCTTCAAAGCTAACCAGATCCTTAATTAAGTTTTCTACATGTTGCTCCATGGACTCATTTTGCTTCCAACACTGCTACCTGAGTTATTGGCGCTTTGTCAAAGGTCTACACTTTTTTCAGTTATTTTTGGGAGGCCCTAACCCAAATGTCAAGCACATTAAGGTATTCCCATATCAACAATAAATGAAAATATTTTGCAATATAAACAATATATTAATTAAAAATAATTTTTGGCCTAAAGTAACTAACTTAATACAGTTGGCTCTGATTTCTCAGTAATCATCATCATACTTGGGAATTCTAGCGAAGTGAGAATATCTACCTTCAATAACATGTAATTAAATTTATATATGCTGTGTATAACAAGTGAGACAATAAGTAGAATTTTAAGTTCTGTGGACATTTAAGCAAATGTGTTTTTCATCTGAAGTTTGTACTTTTTGTATTTTGAAGCCAATATATTTTTTCCATATTGAAACATTTTTGTAGATCTTAAGCAGTGACCCACATTTTAACCTGTGTGGTTTGCTTATTTCTTAGCTTTTTTAGACTTTACCTTCTATAAAACAAAATGAGCTGTAAAGCTGATCTACTTTAAATCTTCTATATATTCCTCAAATTTTGTTCTGCTAATAGTCCTCTTCTGCTTTATAGTACTAATATTGATTCATTTTCAATTTTACATTTCTTCAATCATTCTAATGGGATTTGGGGAGGTGTAAAAATGAAAGACTGTGTTGAGTCAGCTATCTTTGACCAGAGCCTACAATCACTCTTGATTGAGAAACTCTCACTTTGACCATATACATTTTTAATAAATATAATCTATTGCCAGTACTTAAATTTAAACAGAAGCTAATTCCCAGTTCTTAACAAGTCTGTGTTCAGCAGCTCATGGAGAATGTTCTTAACCCTGTACTGTAACACAGTGGGGCAGAAAGCCCTGAAGGAGTCTGAATGTATCTAAAGACCAGAATAAGTCACTGTACTTTCTTGCAAATGAATGTATACCAAGCTGCTGTCACATCAGTATTTCTTTCTTATACTAATTGTTTTATTTTTTTTTATTTTAAAAAAAAAAATTTTTTTAACGTTTATTTATTTTTGAGACAGAGAGAGACACAGCATGAACGGGGGAGGGGTAGACAGAGAGGGAGACACAGAGTCGGAAGCAAGCTCCAGGCTCTGAGCCATCAGCCCAGAGCCCGACGCGGGGCTCAAACTCGCAGACCTCGAGATCGTGAGCTGAGCCGAAGTCGGACACTTAACCGACTGAGCCACCCAGGCGCCCCCATACTAATTGTTTTAAATATTTGTCTGTATATGATCAGATCTCCTACTTAGACTACAATTTAGGAATCATAATTGATTCATCTTTATAATTCCCAATTATGGGACATTTTCTGGAGCACATGTGTTTTCTGGAAGAAAGAGAGAAGAGGAGGAAATATTAGAAGCAAAGGAAGGAGGGGGAAAGAGAGGAGGAAAATTTTATGAGCAGTGTTTGACAACTGCTAATGCAAATAAAGTACTTTAGTTTTTAGTATTGATACATTTATGGAAGCTATTTAGTGTGTTATCTCTTTAGAATTGACCAAACACTTGATGAGTGTTAATGGTACCAATATTTTGGTAAAGTTCAGAAAGTGCTATGTATTTCAATCTTAGCTTATGAATATAAAGACTTCAGGACAATAATTCTTAAAATATCAAGAAGGAGGTGTGTCATGTACCCTTTCAAGTCTAGTATTGAAAAGAAGGCACTTCAACCCTGAAGAATGAAAAGCAGGTTGTGCTAATGATTAATGAAGAATGGTGAGCTCTCTGGGGTCCCTCTGTGGGGCTCCACAGTTAGGACTTGTAGAAAGTTAATATAACTCCCTGCTTGATAATGTGCTGATTATTTTATGTGTACGTTGAGTCATGATATTTGAAAGAAATGAAAGAAAAAAGGAAGGGAGAGAGGGAGGAAGAAGAAAGCTGCTGCCTATTCAGGTCCTTTAAAAAAATGTTTAATTCGTGCTGATAAATACAAGATGTATTGTAGCAGCATAACTATTATCTTTAGACTTAGAATTTCGGCTCAACAACTTTACCAAAAGTGTAGTCTTAAGTAAATTATTGTGTTACTGCCTGTTCAGTACTTCTCTTTCTAAAAATAGGTTAATAATAATTACCTACTTTCTTTAAGGGTTTGTTGTAAATATTAAATGACTATAAATTACAGATTATATGATTACGTCATTAGATTTTTACAACCATGCTTATTAATACAACTCCTTTCCTAATTTACTATTGTTTGGATTCTAAAATGTGCCTCTGATCATCCATAACTTTATTTTATACATCAAAATTTAAGTCTTTAAGGTATATCAAACTCTATTGTTATATATTTCTCTTTTTTATGTTTCCGTTAAATACCATGATGGTAAGAATTGTGCCCTTCTTGTCATTAGGTGAATCTGCTAAGCTTATTACTGTGAAAAAATGAAATCGGGTAGAGAGTAACCCAGTACTAAGTTCATTCTTGGGCAGTTTGCTTCTACTTTAGTGATAGTTGTATTTGGAACCTGATGATGATGCTCTGATGAAATATAGACATGACTTTTTTTTTTATCTAAGAATAAGTATACCATTTTTCAATATTTTTAGATGCTTTAAAATAACCATTTAACCATAGTTTGTATTTATTTCTATAGAAAGCTTTCTTACTGGGGACTTTTGCTTACATATACTTGTTTTAGAAACCATAAACAGAGTGGAATTTACTCATAATTTACTATAGTTATGTGCAAAAATACATCAAGCTCTACATAATTATTTACTATGCTTCTGGGAACAATTTATGGATGATTCATTAACAAAACTTGTAGAATTTCACATATCATGTCTTCAATGAGTTATATTAATAATGAAACATTTTCAATTATAATCTGTTGAAATATTCTTTCCAGGATTCTATTATGTATATTTAGCTCGAAATAAATGATATTTTTGCTGGGACTGGGAGTGGGCAGGAGAAAGGGGGCAGAGAAAAACAAATCAGAGATTTATTGAAATAGCTCTCCTTATATCATTTTCCCAGTTCAAAATATAAACAACCCAAACATCTATCAAAATAATTATTCAGACAGGAGCACAGAAATTGTTGTATTCTTATGAAGAGATGGTCATACACCTGGAAAGAAATCCAGCTGGTTTGTCCCTGCGGGGTGAAATTTGGCCCTGAAATGTTTTGGTAGTATTGGGTCCATGGGTGCCTTGTGTGCACGGAGAGTCGGGGAGTCTTAGATTCTGAATTTCCAGACTTGAAATGTTGTCATTGAACTACATCGTACTGGACTCCCAGTCTGCATACTGACTAGGATGCAGGTTTTAGCCTACACAGAGCAACCTCATCAAAGTGTCTTTTGTTTTCCCCTCAACAAATTCAAGGGCTGGCTTAGAGGTGAACTGGTATTGGGAGTAAATAATTGTTTTTGGAGATAATATTCTTTCTTTGCTAAGGCAGAAAGGATGCTCTTGATAAACTGTGGGTGTATAACCCTTGTGGATTTGCTCTGTCCCAAAGTTAATTTCCTAAATATTCTCAGTCTTGTGACATAGGCTAATAAAGATTTAGAAGGGTTGATGTAAATCTTTTCTTCTTTTTCCTTTATACTGTTTTATCCTCCAGCCTACTGGTTCTATTCCTATTGTTATTTCTACGTCCATCCTGTTCCCTTTTCATTTCTCTTTTATTTATTTTTTTGTTTTATAATATTTTGGTAATACGTTGTTTATAAAACTATAGATTTAATATAATAAAAATCTGTATACTCATAACCAAACTTAAGAAATAAAACATGACAATGCAGTTGATGACCCCTGAATACCACTTTAAAATTTGCTTGTGTCCTTTTTAGCCATAATTAACTACTCTCCAGATTTGGGCATTTAAAAATTCCATATTTTAGGAGTGCCTGGCTGGCGTCATCAATGGAGTGTGCAACCCTTGATCTCGTGGTTGTAAGTTCAAGCCTCTCATTAGGTATAAAGATTACTTAAAAATTAAATCCTTTAAAGATTTCACATTTTAGTATTTAATTTGCATACTTGAAACATTAAAAATTTGTATATTTGACATAACCTTCTGCAACTTAACTTCTCACTGAATCTATTTTTTAAAGTTTAGTTTATATCATATAATACTCTCTTGTATGGATATACCGCATTTATTTGTTCATCCTCTTGTCGATGGATGTGGATATTATTTGTAATTTCTCCCTATTCTAAATGTTACTTCTCCCTATTCCAAATGTTACTTGAGTCAACTTGAGTTATGTATATTTCAGAAGACTGCATACACAAGGATAGGATTACTGGGGATTGCTTGTTTTAGAGTATAATTTAAATGGATTAGATAAATTGTTCTCAAAAGTAGTTTGACCAAGTTGCCCTCCTATTATCAGTACATGAGAATTCTATTCCTCCACATCTTTCCTAATGCTAGGATTTGTGCAACTTTGTAACATTTTGATTTCTTTTTATCTGCCTCATTTTGAATTTCCTTTTTCCAACTTCTTTTGCTTCAGTATATGGTTTTATTTCTGTCTTCCTGTTAGGCATGACTCTTTTTTTTTTTTAATTTTATTTTTTGAGTAATCTCTACACCCCATGTGGGGTTTTCATTCTCAGTCCTCAGGATCAAGAGTTGCATTCTCTACTGACTGAGCCAGCCAGGCGCCCCATGTTAGGCATGACTCTTAATTCGTTTTCAGACTTTAAAATTTTCTAATATAAGAGTTTGAAGTTACAATTTTATTATACACACTGATTTAGCTAATTACTACTTGCCTTGCTTCGCAGTAGTTTTATAATTGTTTGCTTTTAAGCATTTCTTGATTTTAATTCTTGTTACTCAAAGTGGGTGTAAAAATTTCCACACTGCTTTTCCTTGTGTTTTATTTTTACTTTCCAACTTGATTGCATTGTAGGTAGATAAAGCAGCCTGCATGAAAGTGATTATATCTGTTTAGTTTTGCCTTACATTCTGGAAAGTACTTTTCCCAAAATGCAGGCCAATAAAAGTAAGCTTCCTTGTCATCTCCCTATGTTTCTAAGTGAATATGTTTCTAGCTTACCTTATTTTGAAATTATAGCAGTTTGAAGGTCTAAATTTTATGAGGAGTCTCAGTTCTAAGGCTCATCTATAAAATGTAGGTTTTGAAACATAAATGATAGGCCAACTAAATAACCATTAATAAATAAAATGGGCCCTTACTCCTCACCAAACCCCAGAATAAAGTCAAAATGCATGAATGATCTGTATGTAGAGAGATGAACTGTAGAAGGACTAGAAGAAGATTAAAGGACTATATCTGAAAGATCATAAAGTTCCTTTATAATCTGTATATGGCCTAAACCTAACCAAAACTCAAAATTCATATATAATAAAAAATTGATAAATTTGACCATAGAAAAATTATAAAAAATAAATCTTTTGTATTAATAAATAGAAATCAAATAGAAAATTCCATTAACAAAAATATAAAATACATGACAAACTAGGAGAAAATATATATATGTACGTAATATATATATATACTATATTACATATATATGTATATCATGGATAAGCAAGGAATAGCCCCAATATATAAATTCCTAAAAATCAAGAATCAAGAAAAGCTGTGAAAACCCAATACAAAAGTTGAGAAAATACATAGTTCAAATTAAATGTATATAAATGGCCCTTATGCAAATGATGGTTATTTAAATTTTACTCATAAATTTTAAAATGTGAACTAAAACTACACTGAACTATTATTTCTCACATATTGGCAAGAATTCAAAAGCTAGGAAGTACCCTGTATTGATGAAACTGTGAAGAAATACTCTCACACGTTGCTGATAGGCATACACAGCCCCTCTGGGGAAGAATTTGTGGTATTTATGGAAACTACAGATGCATTTCCCACTGAGCCTGCAGTGCATGCTATTTATAGCTATAAACACGGAGGATATACCTCAATAGACACCAAACAACTTATACACAGATGATTCGTGCTATGTTATGTGTAAGAGCAAAATTTTGGTAACAACCTAAACAAATACCGATTAAAAACGCTGCTTTGACTTGACCATGGTAGGTCTACACAAAAGACCATAATTCCGATGTTAAAAAGAATGAGGAAGGTGTCTAGGAACGTCTAGGAATGGTTTCCAGATATATTGTTGAGTGGGGGGAAAAATAGCCCACGATGCAGTCGAATATTGCTTATTTTGCATAAAGAACCATGGAAAGATGAACAGGAAACTGAGGATGGTGGTTAGTAAATAGGAGTGGGTGGAACCAACATAGAAGTGTATGGATGAGATCGAAAACTTCTCTGCACATACCTTTTCACAGAGTTTTTCTGAAACCATGGAAACAATTTTCCTTGCAAAAATATTAATAAACGAAGATTTGAAAACTACAATCAATTCTAACTCTTTGTCAGCTGACAACATGAGCGTCTTCATGCTTCACAAGGCCCGCAGCTTGGAGTCTGCAGAGCTGGGAAAACCCAGGCCTCTTTGTTCAGACCCTCTCAATACCAGCTCTGCATGAAATTCCTGCTCACCATGCTTTTTTTCCCCTTTCTTTTTCTCTTTGGTTTTGATATTATTACCTTGGAACTTCATTTTTATATTTCGAAGGATGTTTATATCTTATTCAATTTGTTGTTGTTTTTACTAAGTTTTTCACAAATCTCCTTTACTGTGTTGACAAAAATTTAGAAGAGTTATTTCCTCATGTCTCTTTTATTTCCATTTCTTTCCCTTTCTTTCCACTTTTCTCTCAATTCTAGTTATCTTTTTAATCTTAATTGCTGCCTTGTTTCTCATTTTCCACCTCTGACTCAACTTCCTTTGTCTCGTATCTATCCCTATTCTCCATTTGTTACTATGGTCAAAAAGAGATAATTATCCTGTCATTTTAATATAATCATAAAAGGTCACATAAAATGTCACCTCTGAAAACACCTGTAGTTTCATAAACATACAAATTTGAAATATTGTGTCACAAACATTTCTAACTTTACAAGTATTTCATTAAGTAAAAAACATATAGAAACACAACCCAAATTATATTTCGGTTAAAAAGAAAAAAACCCAAACCATTTGCAATTGGCTTTTTATGCAATAGATATCAACAAGGATGATATTTTGTCTTATCACAGATGCACCAGTTAGTTAAAATCCTTTCCCTCCTCTTCTCAAAAAGTTAAGCCAAGATGTAAATTTATCTAAATGTTTTCATTTTGCCGCTTCTTTTTAAAAACATGCATCTGACGATTAAGGAATGGTCCAAACCCAAACCATCATGTGGAATTAGAACCAGAAGGTATATCTCTGAGGCTGTATTAAATACATAAAAGTGCTATTCTTTCTCTTTGCATTTACAGTCAAAGCTCAAAAAGGCATATTCAAGAATGGAAAAAAGCTTTTAAAATTTTAAATACCTGTGAGTAGTCAGCCATTAGAGATAGAGATAGGGCTCAAAATAATGGCCTTTCATATATTTCTGTTTCTGCTTTGTTTTGTTCCTGTTTCTGCTTTTAACTCTAACGCTCGTTCTTGTTCCCTCAAATGAGTGTTGGAACAAAGGAATGGGCATTTTCAGTAAAATAGTGGCATTTTGAAATTTCACACTTAGTGTTCTAAAAGTTGTCGAGTGGGTCCTTCCTTCATTATGTTAAATTTCCAGAGGGGGACTTACAGAGGACCATTCCCTAAGTGGGTAGGGGTCAGGGGAGGGTTAGAGGAGGAGAATTTTTAATATTGAATTGGTGTTGCTGAAACTCATATGACAATATATCGTTTCAAAGCTTAAGCAATTAGTTTGATGAGTGGGTACTCACTGACACCTTCTTTCCCAAGGATGTTTTTAGCTTTTAGCATAGCTTTGTACACCCATCAGTTTGTTCAGAATTTATCTTAGGTAAATTTTTTAAAAAGTCACTTCTCATTCAAAGCATATCTTTTATCTTATAAGGCATAATTTTATTTGCCAAGGATAGAAAAACTCCTAAAAATTTTAAATGTCATCTTAACCTTAGTGATAAGTGTGTCTATTCTTATTGAGGCAGGCACTTGTTGGGATGAGCACTGGGTGTTTTACATGTAAGTGATGAATCATTAAATTCTACTCCTGAAACCAATATCACACTGTAAGTTAACTAACTAGAATTTAAACAAGAATTTGAAAAAAACTAAATGCAAACTTAAAAAAACAAGTGTGTATATTCTATATAAAAGTAAGGAAGATTGGCAGATTTATTCACATTTCTGTTTGGAAAAAAATAATGAATTCATTGCGTCTCTCTTTCAGTAATTAACCAAGACCTTCATTGTAGCATCACTGTGTGTGAATAGCAGTAGGGTTTGTGCCAAACTGCAAATATAAATCTTGATTTCTTGAAAGCTTAAGCCAATGTTACTTAAATTTTGTCTCTTAATAAGACCATCAGAGGAATAACTGTGATTATTGTTAATGCAAATATTTTTTCCAATGTATCTCTTCCTGCAGAAGAAATAGTATAAAAAGGAGAGTGGGTGGGGAAAGAGACAAAATGGGACTCGAGATGGCAAAAGGGAAAAATGGAAAATAATAAGGTGTTCTTGCCAACATGTCGTAAAATTTAAGACAACAAAATAATACTAAAGTCTTTGGACTTCTACTAGTCAGTCACTAAGATCAATGAAATATGACTGATCTAGGTAACTATCTGATTTTCATTCTTGTTCATTTAGTTTCCACGTGTCTAAGTATGCCTATGTGTTTGGACTTATTTCTCTTTCAGTTTTATTGAAATATAATTAACATATAGCACTGTTGATGTTTAAGCTGCAGGGCATGATGTCTTACTTGACTTACATATATCATGACATGATTGCCACAGTGAGTTAATATCCATTATCTTATATAGATACAACAAATAGAAAAAAATGTGTTATTTTTTCTTGTGGTAATGTTTGTTTGCATTTAATAGTTAATTTCTCTTTAAGCTTTTCTCTCTTTCAGGTGATCAGAATTTTAACTTTTTAGGGAAATGGCAATTGTATTTTAAAGCGGGAACATACTAATATAGAAGTCCTTAACTTGGGATCTGTGGGGAGACTCTAGTAGTTTTTTGGTTTATGCTGTTGCTCTTAGATGGGTGTGTGTGTATTACTGGAAATTTAAAAAATCACATCTTTATTTATACTGAATGATATTTCCTCTAGAGGAAATATAGTGGTTCATTCAATTATGAATGTAGATGACAAACCATAGTACTGTTAGCAACTCCTGTGAGTTTGTCACCAATAGACATAATAGAAATCTGTTGCTGTTACAGTTAACTTGACTACTTTATACTAATGACCACCTTGAACTAACAATCATTATGAGACCTCCTGAGAAATCGGTTACTTAATGTGTTAATAAGCAATACCACATATGACCATATCACACTTTAAAAATAACTTGATAATGGCATTTTCACGTGATTGGTTGGCTTTGTAATTATTTGAACTTTAATATTTTATTTTGGGTATTTAAAACCATCCTTAGAAGTGCAGAGGCTGAACCAGACTGCCAACAGGCTCCATTGCATGCACTCTCACATGCACACCCTGAAGAGTTCTTGAATTAATTTATGCAATTATATTGCAGCAGAATCTTTCTTTTGCAATGTATGCTCCTTGAAAGAGGATTTCTTTTGCAATATGTACCCCTTGACAACAAGAATGATGTGGACTTGGTTCCCTCGGTTCCCTAGGTTGAGTTTTCTAAAAGACCTTACCATACCTCTTAAGTCCTGTCTGCTCTTAACATACTCATTGTGGGTTTTATTTTAGCAACGTAGAGGTTCAGCCATACACATCAGTCAGGCTCAATGAGCTGTAGCATTTCCCTTGTGGTTTTGTTGTTTTTATCAATAAAAAACCAAGGACATAACACTGCCTTGAAATGCCACATAGCAAAGATATTTTGAGAGTTTCACTGACAAACAATTGCTGTGAAGTTAGCTTGATAACTGTTGTTGCATCCATCTGCAAAGACACCTAAGACAAGACAGAGTGACTTTTTTCTCCTTCCTTCAATGTCTGATTGTAAAATGTACACATTTTCATACAATCTAAGCATATAAAATGGGAATATTTAATATTACTAGTATGAATTCGGTATTTTGTGAGTATGTTCTTCTAAATGAAGGGAAAAAATTAGACATCACCAACATCCTTGGACCGCCTGTTTTCTATCTGTATTCTCATTAAAATTTTTAACTTTTATGTTATTGTAAAGCAGAAGCATAATCTCTGGATTCACTGTTACTAATATTCAAATATGGTTCTACTGTTACTTTCTGACCTCAAACTTGTTAACTTATATCTCCAACACAGTGTTCTTCTTTGTTAAATGAAAATTATGGCAGCTAAGTCACATAAATGTTTAATAATTAAAGGAAATTATATGTATACACACACATACACACACATCATATATGTGTATACAATCACACACACACACACACACACACACACACACACACACACACACACATATGGTGTCCTGCAAAGAGCCTGGTTTACTGTAAGTGCACATAGTAAGTGCAAGATAAACAGGAGACATTGTGATGATTTCTAAATCCTTAACTCCAACCAATCAGCAAGGCTGATTTTCACAGTTCAAGTTCTTTTAGAAGAAGGTAATTCCATTACATGTCTTTATTCAGTTTTTATACTTTCCCATAGCATGTGATCAAGTACATTATTTATTAATAATGAATAAACATTTAATGTAAGCAAACAATAAACATTTGATTGAAATTCAGAGTCAGTGTGCTTTTCTGGCCAGTGCAACTTAGGAAATTTTTACTTTCTGTTAGGTCCTAGGGATCCAATAAGTTTTGAGTTGATCTATTCCTCAGTAGTTCATGACCTAGAAGAGACGAGAGAGCAGTAAACCCTAATTTTACTATAATGGAATAAGTGATAACATAAGGCATGTGCATAGATCAGAGAAGGTAACAAGCTTTGTCTAGACAAGTTGGGAAAACTTCATAAACATTGTGACAATAAATTGGACCTGGGAGTTTTAGAAAATTCTGTGAAGGGAAATGCAAAGATTGGATGCAAGGAAAAGGCTTAGGGGATAAAGATAGATATGAATGAATGGTAAAGTATTGTCCGCATTTTGTTTGCAGTAAATGATACTTTTCTCTCCAGGCACCCCAGTGGAAATAAAAATGCAAATAAATCGATAGGAGACTTAAAAATCTGACATATTGATAAGAAACTTTTTGAAAATATACATTGCTAACATTCAGGATTGGCAAGGATTCAGTGAAGTGAGCAACCTCTAAAATTATGGAAGAGAGAGCAAATTACTATCACATTCCTGGTGGGGTAATTTGACAGTATAATAAGGGTTTTATAAATGTTGACATCCTTTAGCATACTGACTCTGCTTCTTGGAATCTATACTAAGGAACTAATCAAATATGTATATAAAAACTTACACATGAAGATTTGTATTGCAAATAATATACAAAAGGTAAGGGACTAGAAACAACCTAAATATTTGGCAGGAGAGAAAGTGATAAATAAATAATTGCACAGACATACACTAGGACGCTTTGCAGCCAAGAGAAAACATGTTGGTGAAAAGCATTTAATGACATGGAAATATGCTCATAATATCATAAGGTTTGCAGTAGAGTATAATAACTTACACTGTAGACTCAGAGACCAGGGTTCTTGTCATATCTTCATTACCATCCATATAACCTGGAAAACTTAATGAAGTTATTCAGCCTCTTCACCTGCAATATAGGTAAAATAATAGCACTTGCTCTACAAGATTGTTTTCGGGATTCAATGGGAAAACATTTAAAGAGTTTATTTGGTGCCTGGCATCTAGAAGGGGAAGCCCTGAATAAATGATAGCTGTGATGGATGATGATATATTTTAAACTTCTATTTTTTTCTGTTTCATAAAAATGGTTATTCTACTGCCTCTTGCTGCTCTCAGATGTTATTTTTATGCCTTCTATCATGTTTGACATGAGCTTGTTTGGGTAATAGCCCTAGTGTATCCTTTTATTTTACATACAGAACAAATAGTAAAGGCTTTAAGATGCCCACAGCTATGCCTTCTAGAGGCTTTTTCTGATCTTTGACTATTACTGCATATCTCCTTTCTGTAAAATTAGCTCTTATGGTATCTAGTAGGCAATATTTATAGCACTGATGAGTTGGAGTGGAAGTAAGATAATAGCAAATAATCCACATAATACCGAGTGCCAGGAATTATGCATTTATATATAGGCTGACTCATTTAATTTTCATAGCAACTACATGAGGTAGGATTGTTATAATTCTTATTCTACAGGTAAGCATACTAAACTATTTAATTAGTTAACTAAACAAATTAACCTGTCCAATGTCACACAGATAATTAGTGGGCAAGCCAGGGTTTAAGCCCATGTGATCTGACCCCAGAGTCCATAACTCACTAACATGCTAAACTGCATTCTGGAAGGACTGCATTGCGAAATCACTGCAGGCAGACACCTGCTAGACTCCTTACTACTGAAACCCCCTTTCCTACCACTGTGATTGCTACAAAGTAGCAACTCATTAAATCTTGCCCAAAGCATGACTGGCCAAAGTGAAGAAGGTAGACATTTGAAATTCCAAATGCAGGCTGTTGGATGCATTACTCCTAAAAACCATTCTGCAGCTGCCGTATACATCCAGGGCTCTCAGGTAAAGTATCTACTATTGAGCCTTAACCATACTACAGCCCTTCATCTTATTAGCTGTTATGCTAGAGCATTCCTGTTTGTGGTGGTAACATTATTTGTCAGCCATTTGGCTAATCATTTTTAAATTATGGAAACAATCAACCTAAAACAGTGAGATGACTTCCAAATTATCTTATTTTAGCTGTATAAATACTACCATTTTTTTCAGTCTCCCCCTTTTTCAAATGTTTTCTAACCAAAAAAAAGATGTGTTTTTCGTCCTACTTTATACTTAGAAAATACCCACTTTTTTGGTAGCATGTGGCTACAGATCTCAAAGCTGAGAGCATGATTTTGGCTCTTGTTTTCAGTTTGCTTGACTGAATAGTTTATTATAACTACAATTTCAAAATTCCTTAGAAACATGAAACAGCCTGTGCCAGGAGTACAACTGCTTTCCATCTAAAGTGCCAGCATTTCAGTGTGTCTTGAAACATTTTAATTAGTTTGCTTATGGAATCAAATACACTCATAAAACACTGAAGGCAAAAAGGAAAGTCTCCCTCACCATAATTACTTTTTGCAAAAGATTCCTTCCATTTTCATAATTATTCAAGTGTTTTTGTGCAGAGAAGTTTACATTTTAAATGGAAAATTATACCTCCGTACAACCCACTGCAAATTAGCAGCTTTAATATAAGCATTCTGATTCTCAGTACAGCGCACTGTTGATACTATCATAGGATCACATACTGGTTGTTTAGAAAGATAGATTTGCTGCAGCAACCTGTTAAATTTGAGTTATTGCCAGAAGGTTTGTTGTCCTTTAATGTAGCATTCTGTTTTCAAAGGAAGTCCAGGCTGTACACATTATTTGCCAATGGTTTAAGAAGCTCACAATTTCCCCATGTGGGTGCAATAGGTGTTTCAGCTCATAATCTCTTTCTGTTAGAGGATGTAGAGATAGGCTGAGCTCTATAAAAATAAAATCAGAAAAAGACTCAATAAGATTTCTTTACCTACATTTGAGTCAATTGCTAACTGTATATATGACTTCTAGTATCAGTTTTCCAGACAGAATTACTGTGTTTACACAAAGATATAATTTATAGTATATAAATTATATATTAAGTATAAATGTAAATCCTGACATAGCCTATTTATATCATAGAATAGAGTAGAAATACTCATTCACTCTTAATGTTAAGGAATATAAATGAACAGAAATGAAAATAAAGATCAATTCTAATCTTATTATCCAGTTAACATTATCATCTCTTAAAAGGAATTTAGGTAAGTTCATGCTCTGGTAATATACAAAATGGATCATGATTTCTAACTTTAAATTTGTGAAGAGTTCCTTGTTGCTTCAAATGAATCACTGGTTTTGACCGAGGCTTAACCATAAAACCAAGTTTTAACCATAAGAAGTAAGAACCGTATCTGTTCCATTGTCAATAGATCCCTAAGGTGACAGAGTAATTTCATTAGCAATTATGGAATTTTAGCTCTAAGATTATTTTTTCAAAGAAAATAAGCACCCCATGACAGTTATTCATAGATGACACATCCCTACAAACTCTTAAGAAAGATAATTGAAGAAAGCCTTTAGAATTTTGTATCTGCAATCAGGGTAAAAAATATACCAATTTTTATAACATTCCATTTAAGATTTGTCTTCAATTAAAGCTGAAAATGAAAGATAAGTGAGAAATTTTTGTGATCTTGTGTTGTAAAGGTTACACATACAGCTTTGCATTAAATCAAGCTCGCCTGTGAAACCTCTAGGGGACTAGAAGCAGAAATAAATTCTCACTCAACAGCTGAATATATTCTATCAATACATATGTGGAAATGGCAAAGGTTGTGCCCAAAAAGATAGTAAGTTATAAAAAGGCTAATTTTGTGTTACCTGGGTCAGCTGAGGCATCTTAATGGTATTAAAATGAGGAGAGCACTCAAAAGTAATTACATACTTACAGACTGTGTGTGTGTGTGTGTGTGTGTGTGTGTGTGTGTGTGTGTGTGTGTGTGTGTGTGTGTTTTAATGCAAAGAAAACATGTTGCCCTAAGGACAACCAGTGCTTCTAAGGATCAGAATAAAATGACTTTTGCTACTTGGGATTGTTTAAGATATTTGAAGCCCATTTTATCTTTTATTCAAATATTTGTTCCAAGTCAAAAGCCCAAATACCTTTTGCAGGAGAGAATGAGCATCATTTGCTTATAATTATCTTTTACATGTCTAAAGTGAGAGGTAATCCACAAATAATTGGTTTCCAACCGTTGCATCGGAACATTGCGTCAGAAAAGCTGGACTATGTTGCCATGTGATTATAATTTAGATAATGACAAACACATTGAACCAAGTGTCCTGAGAGACTGAAGTCCAGAACAAATCAGAAAGATTTGGTAGAGCTCCTGTCCAGTAGGTTGAACCATATAGAATGGTGGATGTACTATCTGCAGAAACAGTAGTTATATATGGCTCACCCCAATAATGGTATTTTATGAGTTCTGTGACGCTGCTTTTCACTTCAACATGACAACATTATTAGTTATCTGTTGCACTGTAACAAATTACTCCCAAATTTAATGGTTTAACACAATCATGATTTATTATGTCAATGTTTCTAGGAGTCAGGAATTTAAAAGGGGCTTAGTTGACTGGTTCTAGTTCAAGATCTCTTATGAGATTATAGTCAAGATACTGGCCAGGCCTTCAGTTTTCTGAATGCTTGACTATGGCTGGTGGATCCATTCTCAAGGTGACTTACATGCAAGTTAGTATCAGTTGTTGGCAGAAGGCTTAATGCCTTGCCACCATGGCCTGTGCATAAGGCTGTTTTACTGTCCTCACAAGATGGCAGCTGGTTTCACCTAGTGAGAGATCCAAGAGAAAGAAAAAGAGTCATGTACCTTTTGTGACTAGTCTTGGAAGTCAGGCACCATCATTTCTACTATATTTTATTCATCAGAAATGAATCCCTAAAGGTCTTATGAACATATTTGTGAACCACAACAGCAATAGTTAGTCTACGGTAAACATATATGATTGATGTTCATACAGTACTTTCAATACAAGTTCCTTTGTCCTAAGATTTGATATGTATTTTTCCACCCTGGTGCTCTCTTTCTCTGAGTACTTATCTCCTCTTCATCTTGAATCTTCCTGCAGATTTTACTCTTCTTTCTTCCTTTTCTCAGTTTATCTATCTGCTGAGGAGGAGTATCTAAAAATAGTAATCGTTTTAGGGGCCTAAGAAATAGTTATTATTGAACTTTCCTTGTTAGAATATAAAGGTTTTACTGGACTGGGACAAGACCTTTACTACATCCCCCTTTTTTTAAAAACCTCATAATCACACATTTTATAAAGAGCTACCCCAAAAATTTATTACAGGAAAAACTCCTTCTTGTTGGCCCGAGTAAATTCTAGTTCAACTTAGTTACTAATTAACTGTCAAATGTTGAGTAAGGAGCTCAATCTCTAGACCTCAGTGTCCCTTATCTCAATGGTAAGATTTCCTCTAAGGTTTTATTTAATAGTCAAATATTATATGATTATGATTAATAGTGATGTATGGGATTAAGTGTACATAGTATGACAACACAGAATTTTTTTCTCTTTGTTTGATGCAGTTGAATAGAAAAGTGACAAAATACTTCGTGTGCACCATTTTTGTAATGTGGGACCTAGCCCAGACACTTTTTCAAGCAAATGAATCATCAATGAGCTATCATTAGGTCAAAGTGACCACTGAAAAAGAAGATCGGCATGTACTAGAGACAGTCACAACTATTTTCTTTTTGTTTTATGTTTATTTATTTTTGAGAGAAAGGCAGAGTGAGAGCAGGTGAGGGACAGACAGAGAGGGCGACACAGAATCCAAAGCAGGCTCTGAGGGGTCAGCACAGAGCCCGACACAGGGCTCAGCTCGATCTCACGAACTGTGATATCATGACCTGAGCTGAAGTTGGATGCTTAACCTACTGAGCCACCCAGACGCCCCAAGTCACAACTATTTTCTATTCTTCTCCATCTCATTATGTCCATTGGCTGCTGGAGCTGGTGAACCTGGATTCTTGGAAGTTGTGTCCAAAACAAATAAGCTTTTAAAACCTAAAGTTCTGATTTTGATATTAACATGAAACAAATATGTATGGTTTTGTCACACATTTTCAATTCTTCTAGGGTATTTTTATAGAATTGAGGTCAGTTGTGTAGGAAACATTTGTAGTCATACTGAACTTGTTAAGGTGGTTGCACGTGCTCTGTAGCCTCACTCCCAGGAATGCTTTTTAAAGTGTTAATTTGCCATTTTCTTCCCATTACATATGTCCCATCTAGAGACATAATTAGTGGGATGCTTTGTACTCAGAAAACAGTAATCGTATAAAAAGGTATATGGAAATTTTTACTAATTTCCATCCTGGTCTGGAGACCCGTGTAAAAGCTGATCATAAACATATGTGCCAAATCACAGGCAAAACCTCTAATCTCAGAGAAAATTTAGCAAGATTTTTAAATCACAGCAGGATAAATGCATCCTACTATATGTTTGCCAATGATGGCATAGTTCCAGGGTTATTTTCTTCTTTTTCCAGGAAAAGACAATGCAAAACATGTACCATATCGAAAATACTACAATATCAGCCCTAATGTAAATCCTGGGTTTAGATTATTGTAGTAACACACACATATGTTTAGTACTTACTCTTTCATAGGTGCTTGATTAGGAAATATAGGTACATAATGAAGTAAGAAACAACCCGGGAATTCAGTGTCTAGAATCAAGAAACCCTAATTAAAAGAGTATAAAGGGATGAAAGAAACTCCAAATGAGTTTGGGCTATTTTATGTCTGGAAATGGTCAAAAGCGAATAAATAAATAATGAAACAAAAAATTCAGAGAAAAAATAATTTGTTATTTGACAAGGAGATTGGAAATACTTTTTTTTTTTTTTTTTAAATTTCATTCCAGTGTCGTTAATACACAGGGTTGTATTAGTTTCAGGTGTACAATATAGTGATTCCAAGATTCCATACATCATCCAGTTCTCATCAAGATAAGTATACTAGTCATACTTGGATTTATTATTAGAATATAAATTCTGTAGTAGTGTAATTATTAACATCTGGTATTTCTGATTCTTGCCTTTGGGTACATCAACTATCCCTAGGTCTGTTGGACTGCTAGAGGAGGACAAATTGCTGGAACAGTTTGTTTGGTCTCCAGCAGGCTCTATTCTGCTCTTTTTAAGGACATACAGAGCTACTGAGTCGTCTTTCAGATACACACACATCCTCCTCTGCACCTCCTATTAATTTTTTTTCATTTTTTTGATATCCTGTCTCCTGATTAATTCTTTGTATTCCTTGAAAGCCAAAGGCAATCAATGTCCAAATAAACTTTCTTAGCTGTGGGAGAATGAAAATGATACATCCCTCAGAAATTTAATCTTAATTTTAACTTTAATATACTTACGTTTAATTGTTTAGAATATTTTTTAACTGAAGTCTGTCATGCATGCACAAAATCACACAGATCATAAGTGCACAGTGTAGTGGGTTTTCACAAAGCAAATACACTTGTGTAACCCCTTCTTGAGTCAAGAAGGAGAATATCAACAGCATCTCTAGCAGCTCCAGTAATTAACCTCTCTCTGATAATAATAATAGATTGATTTCACCCATGTTTGCGTTCTATGTAAATGGTACCATGCACATGTACTTTTTTGTATATGGCTTCTTTGGTATATTCTGGTAGAATGTTGATGTTTTTGTGTGCAGCAATGGTTCATTTCTCAACACTAAGTAGTTTTCTATGATACGAACATCCCGACATGTAGTTACTCATTCTACTGTTGATGGAAAGTTTGGAATTATTATAAGACATACAGATATGAAACATATAATACATGTTTTAGGGCCCATCTGTTATGTAATATGTTTCATGTGCTTCCCTCTACTTCCCATCTATTTTGCCATCTATGTTACTGTGTAGAAGTTGTGTATTCATCTGTATTACAGTTCATTCATCTCTCTCCAGCTGTGTCTCATTCATCATGCTATGATGTCAGTTATAGTATGTTTCAATTTAAACATTTCCATTTGATTCTTATTTTCTGTTACAAGTTTATACGTGCTCATCTATTTGCTTAAAGGTTTTAATCATAGTTCCTTAAAAATTTCATAACTGTATTATTTGTGTCACTTTGTATTGCCTGTTTTTTCTTCTGGTCTTTTTTTCTTAATATCCCAAGAAATTTTGGTTTCAGTGTCAATCTTATGGGTGAAGAATTTTAGCGATGATTTACCCTATCCACTGGCAAAAAGAGACACATTACCTAAGTCCATTCAGGTCTGGATCTAACTTGACACTCGTTTGCAGTGTTGGCATGGTTTAGTCTACTCTGGCTTCCTCTACATGGTATACCCCTCCAGGGATCCCATTTAGAGCCTGGAGTGTTTACTAAGGCCACTCCTTCTCGGAGATCTTGAATTTTGGTCTCTTGAACACTGTAGAAATTCTGAGAACACCACAAAGCTCTTCAGTCATATTTGGTTGCTTTTCGCACGCTTACTTCTTGGCTTCTTTGCATTTCTACTGTGTAGCTTAATCAGATAATGATCCAATAGAACAACAGGTCTTGAGTGCCAGTCTCACTTCTGTGAGCCTTACTCATCAGTGGAATTTTGGTCAATCAAGTCCTAGCTGCAAACTCCAATTCTTGTTTCCCCAAACATGAGAAGTTACCACAAGCTCTTTTGTAGTTTAGGATGCTTAGCAGCTTAGTCACATCTTGGTATATGTCAAAAATCAATAAATGTCCCAAAGAGAAATCCACTGTGCAGAAAATCTGGCTTACCTCAATAAAATTTCCTTCTCTCCAGGAGCTGGCTCTTCAAAACTGGCTACTCAGGCAGCTCTCTCATGCTTTCAAACCCACTGCTTAAAATTTCTTTCTGATATTTTTTTTTATTCTTAGCAGGATTATTGGTCTGCTATAAGAAACCTCAGTGTAATTGGAAGTGGAAGTTTTAGGCTTGCATTTTTATTTATCCCACATTTTAAAATAAATACTCAAATGGGAGTAAAAGAAAGCATTTAAGACAGTAAATGTGGGAGAAGTGAATTGTCCTCACATTATGGAATTTTAAGGAATTTGGGTAAAATAGATGAGATATTACTTCCTTGCCCAAGACTGAAATAGATCAAGAGGCCAACAATGCCAAAGCCCAAAACTTAAATGACCATGACAGTACTTCTAGGTTTTGTATTTTCACAGGTGCCTGCCTTGTACAAGTCAAAGATACAAATTTCCTTCATAAAACCAATGTATAGTACTTTTCAAAAGTATTTGGTTTATTTTTCACCTACTGTAAACATTTTTATCTGTGTGTATGTGTTATTTAGATTTATATACATAGATTTCTGCTCTACAATATATATATACAAACTCAACTATTCTTTCATGTGCATGCACACTCATTCTAAACATCCAGAAGTAAATCTGCTAGTTGACACCAATAGGTTTATGTGTCACACTCTTGATTAATCAGGAAATGAATATAATGAACGCTGTTGATTGTAAAACGTGTGCTATACGTTGTGAATTTGACCCAGTCCAAGAAATGCTAGCGTTAATTAAATTGAAAGCCACAAATTCCTCTTTACCTCGTTTCTCTCACTTGTTAGGAGAGATGAAGGTGAGGTCAGTTCCTTGGCTTTGCGATGTCAGTATGCTGTTTATGCTTGCTACACACCCAGCTTGTTTTCCAAATAAAACACCAGCTTTAGAAGCTCTGCCAGGTGTTCGGGGTTGTTTTTCAACTCATTCAAGTCAGTAACATAATTCTTCCTAAAGTCCTGTACTTTACAATTATTGAACACATCAAATCCATTGAGGTAGAGCTGTACTGCTCGATATCGAGGACCCACAAAGTGTAACTCTCAATTTCTACTGCTGAATTCTAAAGAAGATTAGCACAATTCACTCTAGAAAGGCAGGTCCCAAGGCAAAGAGAAAAGGGAATGATACGTGTTGAATTACTCTCTACCTTTGCTTAATCAAAGTGCCTCTGTATTGTTCATATAATTTCAAACTGACAGAAAAGTTTCAAGGATAGTGCAGTGAACTCTACATAGACATTATCCAGACTCATTATTATTTGCATTTTTCCCTGGTGCTTAATTGTTGTCTTTCCTCTTTGTATCCTTCCTCCCTTTTTCATTCCATGTTTTTTAGTCTTTTGAGAGTTGTTGGGAACATTTTGCTCCATTACTCTTGTATATTTTAGTGTGTCTTTCCTAAAGGCAAGGGTATCTTCTTACTATAGAATAGTTAACAAAATCAGGAAACTCGACATTGATATAATATTACCAAATCCACAGTTCACATTTGGATTTGTCAATTCTTCCAGCAATGCCCTCTGGAGCCATTTCCCCTCTGTCCAGGACCTGATCTAGGATCATACACTGCACATCATCTTGCTCTTTAGGTTTCTGTGGTGAAAAAGCTCTTCAAACTTTCTTGATCTTTTCTTAGTATTTATAAAGAGTACAAGCTAATTGTTCTGAACGTTTCTCAATCTGTATTTCTGACACCAGATATTTAAATGTATTTGTTTTCTTGGTTACTTTCTGTATGTCTAGGAAATGTATGTCTAGGAAATATATTTCTCCTGTTCACTTGGGTTTCCTCATCATTAGGAGTGTGACTTGGTACATAATAGGTGTTCAATAATTGATTTTTGAATAAGTGAGTGCTTATATGTGGCATGCAGCTTATGCATAGTATTTTCTGGCTACAACTTTGAAATTGAATTACCCTTAAACCTATTTTGCATATAAGGAAACTTAGGATCCAAGTCTACTAACTACCAAAGTCACCCCGGCTATTAAGTTGCAGTGCTTTGATTAAAAGCAATGTCTCCCTTGGTCAAATATGTTTTCCCTTCAAACTCTTCTCACTCTCATAGTACAGATTTTTTTCATCTTCTGGGCATAGTACTTCCCAATTCTAGTGCCAACTTTGGAATGCATTAAGCTGGAAAACTGTTAAGGGGTAAGTGTAGCTGGATAGAATGAAATAAACCTAAGCACTAACATTATTTTTATCTGCTCAGTACATGAACACATGCGTTTTCCTCAGTTCAGTACCTTCCTAATAGATGTTTCACAGTCTCCTATTGCTAGTCTCCAAATACGGTCTATAAGAATAGAAATTACCTTTGAACATAAAACAGAATATTCTGTGCTTCAAGATCTTTGAAATTGGAGATTCTTCTTTTCTTTTTCTGGAGGACCAACTGTGGAGCAAATACTTAAGAATTCTCTGAAGCAAGTGTTTACAGAGAGCCCTAGGGATATATTGTTTTTCATTTGTGAAAATGTTTTCACTTTGTTGTACATGTCATGCCAACCACAGGTTTTAGTAGATGAAGGAGATGCTAAAAGAGATAAGAAATGATCCTTTGTATTTAAAATAATTTAAACTTAACCAATCTTGGTTTTTTTCTATCCTGGCTAATGATACTTGGTTCATTCTTTTCTCAAGGTTATAAATTGATTTATAAGTCAAATGGACTTACACGTTGTAGATTATCATTCAAAATTGAATTAGAAGAATTAAACAGGCATGGTGGTGATGACCAGCATTTATACACCGTTTATTATGTTCCTGGCATTGCATGGAACACTTAGCCTGCAATTCAACGAGTCTGGGTTATTCAGTGATTATCAACATCATTGCCAGCACCATCATTTTTATTTACTTTGTTGCTTTTTAATGTGTATTTCTGGAATCTTGGGTATGCATATATCTTTAATTACCAAGAGAAGAAATACACAAAGCTGTCATAAAGACATCTCTTACATATTCATTATATATATCTTTTTTTTAATATGAAATTTATTGTTCAATTGGTTTCCATACAACACCCAGTGCTCATCCCAACAGGTGCCCTCCTCAATGCCCATCACCCACCCTCCCCTCCCTTCCACCCCCCATCAACCCTCATTTTGTTCTCAGTTTTAAGAATCTCTTATGTTTTGGCTCCCTCCTTCTCTAATCTCTTTTTTTTTCCTTCCCCTCCCCCATGGTTTTCTGTTAAGTTTCTCAGGATCCACATAAGAGTGAAAACATATGGTATCTGTCTTTCTCTCTATGACTTATTTCACTTAACATAGCACTCTCTAGTTCCATCCACATTGCTACAAAAGGCCATATTTCATTCTTTCTCATTGCCATGTAGTATTCCATTGTGTATATAAACTACAATTTCTTTGTGTATATATCCTAAAGTCAGATGGATAGAGAAATTATCTGACCACCAGGGGCAGCAAATTATAAAACAAAATGTTTTTAGAAGTAGAGTTCAGTGTTTTGATTGCTTTAGATTTCCAGAATGTGGACTCAGGCCAGAAAGTTTTATATAAGTGATAACTGTATTCAGAATCATAGGTAATAAGGATAATAATTTGGGTAAGGATAGGAAGCAGTGAGTAGAAGAAGCAAGAAAAACCCCTTTGCCTCCCTATTCTTAACTACTTTTCCACACAACTACTTTTCTAGCCAATGATGGCTAGATCATTGATTATAATCTGAAAGACTAGATTAGTACTGCTCACCCTCCTTGTGAACACTGCCTTCACCCTACATACAAACATACCACACCATACACAGAACCAATGCCACCACAAATATGGAAATTAACCTCCTAAACATATGATAAACTTCTCCCACATGGCCACTGCAACGGAGTTATAAGTGGTACATCCCAGTTTGCTCACGATTTAACATCCTGTAAAGCATATGAACTTTTTAAAGTATTTCTAGACAAATCTTATGAAATCTCCCGGGAAAGACCATGTGGCTATTTTTTTTTTTTTTTTTTTTTAACATTTTTTATTTATTTTTGGGACAGAGAGAGACAGAGCATGAACGGGGGAGGGGCAGAGAGAGAGGGAGACACAGAATTGGAAGCAGGCTCCAGGCTCTGAGCCATCAACCCAGAGCCCGACGCGGGGCTCGAACTCACAGACCGCGAGATCGTGACCTGGCTGAAGTCGGACGCTTAACCGACTGCGCCACCCAGGCGCCCCCATGTGGCTATTTTTTTAATGCTTATTTATTTCTTTTGAGGGAGAGAGAGCAGGGGAAAGACAGAGAATCCCAAGCAGACACTATGCTGTCAGCACAGAGCCCTATGCGAGACTCAAATTCATGAACCCATGAAATCATAACCTGGGCCAAAATTAAAGGTCGACACTCAACTGACTAAGCCACTCAGGCACTCTGAATTTGTTTTTCTAAGCCAGGTTAGACTATTGAATAAAAGGTACTGCTCAGAACGAGAGACTACTATTTAACAGAGTTGCCTAAAAATAATTCATTAAGTTCTAGTTGTAAAAGATGATCTTGGAGGAATTGCCCATGTTCAGATCACTAAGAAAATGTGTCATTACTGTATCCCCCTCACACATTGGACTAATAGTGGTGACTCAAAGATGTCTGGCAAAATCAAAATCAGTTTAAATTTGCTCAATGAAACATTTTCCAGGTATATATTAATATTCCTTCATCAGGAAACACACTTTCAAAACCACAAAACTATGGGACTATATGATAGGCAAAGAACTTACAACACAAAAAGGAAAATGACCATCAGGTACAAAAAATAAAAAATAAAAACATTTTCACAGAGGGCCTGACACTTCACCAGCTAATAAAAGTGGTCAGCAGTCAGCATGAATTTTGTATCAGATTTTCCTTCTGGGAGCTGAATTTCTGGATTCAATAAATTCTAGATTCTTACAAAAGAAGTAAGGAACCCAATTTTCTCCCCCAAGTATTTAAAATCCAGACCAAACGTCTTTCTGAACAACATGTTGCTTATGTCTGAAATCCCTATTTGTTATTTACTTCTCTTTATGTCTACCACTAGGATTCTAATCAAATCCATAATCTTCTCTTTGCAGAAATAATGTCTTAAACATTTTCTGCCTATTTTTACATTGCCCATAATCTGTTCTCCACATCCAATGAGAATGATCTTTGAAAGACATTCATGTGCCCATATCTTACCCTGCTTCACATTCTTCAGCGTCTTCCTATTGCTTTTAGGATTAAGGCCCAGCTCTTTAAGCTGGCCAACAGGATCATGTATGATCTCCCAACATCTCCCTTTGGAGTACCCTCTCTTTCTTTTATTCTCTTCCTTTTAGTCACATTCTTCTTCTTAAAATTTCTCATAGGTCCTTGGGTCCTTTTCTTTTCACAGTCCTGCAAATGTCCCTCCTTCTTTCAAAATTGCTCCCCATCTCGTCTACCATGCCCTCCCACTAAATAATGGATTTGAATGTCTTCTTCAGAATAATTTCTCCAAGAATGGCTTTTCTGAGCCCCCCGTAAGGTCAGAAACTCCTGCTATAAGCAGTCATATCTGTTGGCATTTCTACGTTATGGTATTTATCACAACTTTAATCTAATTATTAATTGGTTACTTAGTTATTGAATGTTTGTCTATCTCTTTAGGATTAAAGAAAGATGGGGATACTAGTTTACATCACTAAATCTACAAGGCTTAGCACTTAGTAGCTAAATGAACAAAAGCTTGGATGTATGGATGGATACACGGATCGGGGAATGGATGGGTGGATGGGGTAGGTGGATGGATGGATGGATGGATGGATGGACAAATAGATGGTTGGATAAATGAATGAACAAATTTTTAAAAATGGACGTATATGAATAAGCCCTTGTTCTATTAATATATGAAAATTCTTGGATGCTAAAAGATAACCTAAGTTTTTATTACTTTCATTATTCAATAGTAATTCTAAAGATGGGTTTCCTTTACCTCTCTTTATTCAAGTCAGTTTACTGTAGAAATATAATCTTTCTAAAGACTTTGAAACCGTAACCTGAATCACTCCTTTTGTTCACTATTTTCATCTTTATTTGGCTTATACTCTACTGCAAGGAGAAGTTACTGTCTTTGCTACACAAGCTTTGACTTTCCACAGCACACTGAATTGGGTATAGGCTTTTTGGGGGGCAGGTATGTGTATGTTTGTTTGTTATCCATTGTTTCTAATTGTTTTTTTTTTCAATTTTTTTATGCTTATTCATTTTTGAAAGACAGAGCACAAGCAGGGGTGGGGTGGAGAGAGAGGGAGACACAGAATCTGAAGCAGGCTTTTTTAAAAAAAATTTTTTTTTATGTTTATTGTTTGTTTCTGATTGTTATCCATTGTTTGGAAGCTGCAGTTGGTTCACTTCCAAAATATTGGGAAATCAGTTATTCATCAATTGAAATATAACAATGTAAACTTATAATTTATGTTCCCTACTTTGAAATCTTATAGTTCTATACATATGAAAGAAATAAAATTAAAATGCAAAATAGTCATTTAATTCACCATTGCAGTTAGTTCCAGGGAAATTTTTCCTGTTTTGCCATAATTTGTTTCATTGAAATTGAACCATTTCTACAGTTACTCAGTAGTTATACTTAAACTGACTTCTTTTTTAAAAGGATTTTTGACAAAATATCTATTGGAAACCAAAAAGAGAAGAAAAAAGATATTGATGAAATATCGTGCAGTCCAGTATTCTTCAAGGGTGAAATGAAATTGGCCAAATTGATGGCAGGAAAAAAAAGTTATCCCTAAGTAAGTTCCTATTCATTTAATAACTAGTTATCAAGACTTTTTATATGTCAAGTATTCCTCTAGAGTGTGTAAACCCCAAATGAATAGGACTGAGAAGGCTTCTGCCCTTTGCAGAGCTTATGCCCACCCTGTGCAAGTCATTTCCTCTTTCTGGGTCAGATTATCTAATTTTTCTGGGTTGACAGAAGCAGTCAGAAGATAGACCTTTCAGGATCCCCCAGTTCCAGGAAGCCACCGCTGGCCCCAAACTCCTTTCCCTGTGCCCACCATAGGGCCAGCCCCCATCTTCCAAGGCATCTGGCTGAGTGACATAGTCCCTTGCATCATCACATTGATGGGCTTTGAGTACTTCAACTCCTGTGCCTGGGGTCAGGCTGAGAACCTCGGAGAGTTGTTGCCAGTGCTCTGAAAATATTAAGTTGGACCGAATGCCTTGATTGCCTGCATTCTCAGCTGGGCGGGAAGAAGAGACATTAAAATGTTGACTCTTTCATCAGAAACACTATGATATTTTATAACTTTGTGAATTATTTTCTCTTATTTTGTTCTGACAGATGAAAACAAAACAAAACAAAACAAAACAAAAAAAAACAAACCTTGAGAGAGCAGTGCGTTTCTTTAACTGCATTTAGCACTCTCGTTTGTTCCTGGCTGCATTTTGTCGTATCTGAAGTACGTGTTTTTTAATCTGTGGGAAGCACTAAACTTCGTTCTGATTTGTTAATCTGAATTGATTTCTGATTGATGGAAAGCACAGAAGTCTCAAATTGTTAAAACAGTATTTTTGACCTAGATATCATAGGTTATTTGAGATACTGTAAGAGCTAAGTCATTTATGTAACTGAACTATTGGTTGCAAAATCACTATACAAGCAACTTTATTAACTACATGGAATAAAACAACAAATACTAGAAACCTGTATTTTATGCTGCAATCCAAGTAGGTGTTATCTTGTGATGTTGCATCGTAAAAATCTCAGGGCTTTAAAGGGAGACATTATAGTTTGTACATTTTTCCTCTTAAAAAATTATAATACAGTCTTTTATTTATCTTTCGTGTTTTTTTCCCCTAGGAATTTTTATAATGAAGAAAAAACTGACACATAACTTTAGGAAAAGAAAAAGATAATAATATAAACATCCATGGTTTATATTTAGCAGATTTTCTGATTGCTAATCCCCAAGCCATTCTGGCTTAGCATTTATTTGGATTTCTTTTTCAATTGTGAAACTTTCTGCACTATTTTTCTCTGATTTGGAAAAATAGTTTTCCTAGTTATATAATCTGGCAACAGAATTTACTTCTACCATAGAATTGTATTATAGGTGAAAATGTTCATATTAATTGACTGAGAGAAATTTTTTTCTTTTTTATTAAGTGTTCAGCTTCCGGTTAGCCACCATAATGACAATAGCAACACAATACGAGCACTCATTTATTAATTATATAGTATGTACCCAGCAAGGTGGCACAATATAAATATTGACTCATTACTTCCCACAGCAAGCTTATGGAGAAGCATTATAATCCCCATTTAGAGATAAAAGTACTGAGGTTTTGAGATATAAAGCTTACACAAAGTCCAGAAACTGGAAAGCAGTACAGTTTGAGCTTTTGTCTGACAGCAAAGCTCATACTCTTGGCCTCTACTATCACAATCCAGTGTCCCTACCTACAAAATATAGGTCTTCTTATGATCAGCTAATAAAATGATTTTGCACAAGCCAAGATCCTTAGGTTGAGATAGAATATGATCTACAAGGCTTAGTGACATTAATTTTACAAAGCACTAAGGAGGCAAGGATTTTCAGGGAGGAGGAGATAAGCCTACACATGTCCATTCCAATGAATTGTAGCAGTTTTATTGAGAGAGGATATCTCCATGGCTACCATGCTCCCACAACCTCCTTCTCCTTATATGTGTGTACATGCACCTGTATTTGTGCAAGTGTGTGGAGTAGCACTCAGGGGGAGTAGCACTTGGGCACACCAGGGGTGTTCTAGAGAATCAGGGTGCTTATTTAAACATAACAGTTTTGTCAAATACTGTATGCTACCTGTGTCCCCAAATTAGCAGTCAATTAGTACATTGAATGGAAATATTGTGTCTACTAATGGGACATTTTATTTCCAGTTGAGTAGGGACATTTTATTTTTCAGTAGAGGTGGTCCTGTGGGCTACAGAATGGAGAATTGACGGGGAAAAAGCCAAAGCAAAATGTTGGTCAGGCAGAATAAAATTCATTGTCGGCTCTTAAACTGTGAGAGAAAATCAAGGTAGAGGGAAATGGCATGAAAATGAATGGTGGCCAAATGGTTATATTCAGAGGCAAAGACCTGGGGACAAAGCCTGCCATAGCTTCCCAGGTCAAGCTGTGCACCACAATAGCAATATCTTACTTACATCCTTTGGGACCTGGGCAGAGTTGCACCATGTGAGTACATGGAGATAGAAAAGAGCGTAATTTTACTTTACAGACCATTGAGTAGGATTGCAGCAAGAAACTTTTCCTCCTAGAAGAATGCCCTTCTTTTGCAGACACGGATGAGAATTATTATAATCCTCAAGGACACTATTGCTCTCAAGGTAGGAAGATTCATGAAGTTTAGTAATGGAACAGGAACTGGGTCTTTGGAACCAGAAAGCAATGAACTTGTCATGGAGTTGCTACAAGAACAAAGTTGCAACACAGAAATAGTAGTTTAAAGGAAGAATATAGTTGGTAACTACAATTATTGAGTTAGGTTACCTGCCAGGTAAAGGAAATCTTAATGTAAGAAGTAATTAGAGTACCAAGGCTAAGGATACAGAATATTGGGAGATAATACACCTCAAGTAAAGGTTCCGTTGGATCACCTGTTGAGGAAAGACTATAAACCGCAGGATAAAATATTACCGATTTCTTTCTTCTTGGGGTTTGCTTTCAGTGAAGGTCTGGAATTGGCCCCTGCAGCTGTGCATCCCTCTTTCTGAAAGCGGGCTCATTTCATGATTATTCTGAGAGACCATGCTTATCATAACACATCCTCAAATTACCAGAATCATAAATCAGTGTTTATCATAATTGCACAGGCATATCAGAAAGCAGAAGGTTTCATCACTATGAACAGGTATCTCTGACATACCGATTGCTTTAAATGTGTTGCATTGTTGACCACAAACTCCCTCTCATTTATTGAAAAGCTAAATATAATGGAAAATATTTAGTTTTCCCAGGGTAACTTCTCAGTTGTCTCCTTCTTAAATGTTTACAGTTAGATCTCTGGGTAGTCATTTTTTCTCTCCTCTTCCACCCAAACTTTGTCAGTTATAAAGTTGCCTAAATCTTTTTTTTTTTTTGTAACTATAACACAATTTAAAAGCGAGCAAGAATATCACATTTATAAATCAAACCCCAAATGATAGGGTTGGGCAGAACAAATACCACTTTATAAAAAATTATAAAGGCAGTCCCCCCACCTCAATTAATTACTAGGAAATTAAATACATTGAATCAGCTTTTATCTTGTATCTATAGCTATTTATATGTACTCTGCAAGCAAAGGTTTTTGCAAAATCTTGTTTAATGGTAATGTTTCATAATTTTATGAGATATTTAAGGTAATGGATACAATGTCAAATCCATTTGCTTTCAAATCAGGGAAGAACAATTAGCCTTTAGTAAGCAAGTCTAGCTCAATCATCACAGTGTTATCTCAGTGTTTTAATAAACTTCTTTAGAAATATAGTCCTTGGTTTATATCCTTACCTCTCACCTGTAGTTTGAAAGAAAGTTGAAGAAAATGTTTATTGACAATAGCTGAAGTGAACGATGTCTGAAGCCAGAAGGTACTTTGAAACAGTGAGGGAGAAATAGAAATTGGAGAAAGAATGGTCAAAGAAAGATATTCCACAGGGGTCCTAATTGTTTTTGTGTGTGTGCAGCAATGATTATTAGAAGACCCAAAGTTTTCAGACCCATTGATCTTCTAAGAGCTGCTATCATATTTTTCTTGAGCCCTGGGTATGTGCTAACTATTTAACTATGTCTATAAACTGTTCCCACCCTTCACTTTAATTTATCTATGATAAATAGGCACTAATAAAGGACTCTGTCATTTAAATAAATGACATACTTCATCACTTCCTTTTAATGGTTTCTGCCACCCTTCATATTATCAGCGCGGCTGACAAGTAGCAAAATTAAATGAGTTGAGTCACATCTCTGCCTTGTAGTCTGCCCACCATCTGGTAGGTTATCAAAGCCCTGGCATCTATGTTTTGGCCTGTTGGTTATTTGCTTTAATTTCAACAGATTAAAGAAAGTTATTAAACTTAAACTGTCTAATGCTCCTTGTTACTACAAACATCAGTGCTAATTGTGTTTTTATTCTTTTTAATGAGTCCATTTGAATAAGTATCAGAGGTTCAAGTTTGACTTTTTGGTTATGACTAGTCAGTGCTAGGCTGTAAATTCAAATATTTGTGGTTAGGAAAATAAGCAATAATAAATACACAGAGAAGTATTGAGGAATGCTACTTGCCTTGAATTGCTATTGTTACTATTATTATTTTAATGCAAGCAAGAAAGCACTATTAATAGAGTCTGTTTCCTGTCATATTGTACTTTTTAATGTCATAGAATGTACTTTTGAGAAATAGTAACATGTTTTAGACAGGCATGCTGACAAAAAATTGTGTATTTATATGACAGTAAATGAAAGGTATATATTAAATGCATCAACATGTATTGTGTAATATTTACATTGTAAAATGTTTCTAGCAATATATTTAATAGTACAATAACCTAACAATTTCCATTAAAGTCAGGAATAGTCTAAATTTGTTCCTATCAGTCATATCATTAAAAATTATTCTGAAAATTCTAGTCACTTCAGTTAGAAAAGAGAGAAAATAAGAGGTATAAATATTATATAATAAGGAACACAAGTTTGACAATAATATGATATCCAAAGCACTAGTCAAGAATATTACAAATTCAATAAAATGGTTATAAAAATAAATATTGAAAAAATCGATGATATTCTCTAAAACTACTCCAAACAGGTTCAATTATATTTTAGAATGGCAGGGTACTGTGTTATCTCTGGAGAACACCTGTCTTATGGCATGACTGGTAGGTTCCATCAGGCTTTCTGAGTTCTCCAAGGCCTGGCCCTATTGCCATAGTTTGGATCCTTATATTTGGTGCTATAATGGAGCTGGGAATAAGGATCTGGCTTATGGCTAAGAATCTGGATGAATAAACTCAGGTTCTTATCACTTTTTAGAAACCCTCGAAGATGTTCTCTACTCTGAATTATGGAATACTAATTATCTGTATAACTCTTGTGTTGCTATAGACCTGCCTTGCAATAGATATCTAATACAGTCTATAGTTAAATTTCCTGGGACGATAACTCAGAGTGGATCCAAAATATTAAATTATCTAAAATGCAAGTTAACAAAGTAAGCCAGAATGAGTCTATGCACTGGCTGACTAGGAATTGGGAATAAAATACAAAATTTAGACAAATCCTAGTTCTTGCTTGGTTTGGCACCATCTAGTGGTGTTTGCGTGACCTTGCTTAAGTACTGATGAGAAGTTTCTGGAACTGTTGGCTACCTGTGGGCTTCCTGGATTGCATCATATCCTTAAGGAATCACCTATTTAGGTGTGTTTGTTGGCCAGATTTTGGAATACAAGCATGGGAGAATATTGGAGATGAGAAGACCCATCATCCCTCTCCCCATTTCTTAGAGTGGAGTCCCCTGGATCTTTCATCCAGCCTTGTTCTCCCTTTCATACCCTATCCCACACCTCACAAGAGAATAGGAACTTTAGCTGCTACCTCTCACATCCCACCCATGTCCCCCTAGCCATTTTGAGAAGATGACCAGGCAAAAGAATAAGCCAGTCACCAGTAGCATTGCATATAAATTTGTGTTATTATGCTTACAATATTGTTTTATGGGGAGAAGGAAGGATTTCATCTAGCTGTTTTTCTTTGTTTGAGGAAATAACTTGTCATAGCTTTCCATGACACTCCATTTGTAATACAACACAAAAGCCTCTGTTGAATAAAATACCTTGAATTTTTATGATAAGAAACAATTATTTCAGGTCATGGTTCCCAAATTGTGTACAAAGATGGTCCAAAACTCTTCGGTAAAATTCCAGTAAATCACCACATATTTAAAATTTTTCAAAGGCAACACAGACTGTCAGACACAGAACAAACCACTTGAATGAGGCTCTTTATTTACAGTTTCAGCCTTAAATCATATATATTACTTTTTGCGACATCATATTTTTGCAAAGCTTAGTTTTTGGTGGTTGCTGTGATAAAAAGCAAGTACAACAAAAATCAGTGAGGAACATAAAATGATGGTGAATGTGTTCCATCTTATTCTAAATGTTGATTAATTATGCCAGGTTTAGCAGGTATGAACATCTCATTATTAAGAAACTGTGGTAATTAAAGAATGAAATAAAAATAAGGTTTATTTTCATTAATATATATTAGTCATTTGGCCACTAATTTTTTTAGGACATAAATATTTGCTGTTTGGACATATCTGCTTAATAAACAATACTCACATATTTCTTTTAGCCCAAGAATATGAGTGCCACAAAATAAGAAAGTTTGGAAACTCCAGGTTGAGGAGTTATTCTAATTGCACTTTAGATCCTTAGGGATCTATGAAATACTGAGAAGAAAAGTTCCTATGATAAAGTACCATAAACTATAATTTTGAGCACTTCTGTGGTTACTTGAAGCAGTACACACACACACACACACACACACACACACACACACACACACACACACACGTGGAGAGAGAGAGAGACAGAGAAGGAGAGAAATGGACTACTTTACTGAGATAAATTCCAGGTGCTATAGGTCAAAAGTCACACAGTAAAAACATGTTTCCTTGTGTCTTTCTGTCCTTGTTTTGTGTTTTCAGTCAGCTCATGTCTGTTGATATTATAAATATTGCTCAACACAACAGATTGGAAAGGGTCTCATTTTAAAAGAAGACTCTGGCAGTGTTTTGTTGTAGACTGCATGTACATTTATTGTGTGTGTGTGTGTGTGTGTGTGTGTGTGTACTACTCTAATTAGAAACGCCTTTTCTAATTTACTGTAATATCCAAATAGTGCAGTGATATCTTTGTGCAAGCCTAAATTGCCCTCTCATCCCCCATATTCATTTTAGTTACACGAACATTAAAAAAATGAATGGCTAGGCATATTATTTACTGAAATCAAATGCAAGTACAAAAAATGCTCTGTATTCTTTGAATGTTTAGAAAATACAGGTTTATGTCAAACCAAAAATATTAGTTAATGTCATTTTCCTGGAAGCTATATTATTTGAAAACATTCTGTAATCACCAAAGCCATTTCATATATTGTATTTTAACCATTTGGTGAAACTTCTGAAAAAAAGTTTTACTTAGAAGCAACTACTTATTCTTACTGACGTTACATTTATTCAGGAGATTTCAAGTATATCACAATGGAGATAGTCATGAAAGATGAGTCAGAGGATAATGACAGGAAAAACCACAGTGTAATTCAAAGAGCCATTTAATTCCACTTTTTCCAGATGTTTTATTGCCACTTGAAGATTAAATAGTTACCCATTGAGCTTGATGTGACTTTGGAGAGGAAAAAACAGTATATTCTGAGTCTCTAGTTTGTAAGCGCTACTGTTTGAAATGTTCATTTCCCACACGACCTTTACAATGTTTTATTACATTTTATTAGGAAGAGACAGGGGTATAAGGAGACACTTGAGGAAAATCCAGACAGCAAAGGAGATAATGTTGTAGAGTATTCAGATTTGATAATTGTGGTAGTTTGTAACCCAACAAAGAACCTATAAAGTTAGAAAATAAAAAAGTCGGCCACCTGTAGTCTTGATTTTGTGCTTGCTGGATGTGTTCACTGAGGGCAGAGAAAGCAAATGTGTTTATTTTTTTAATTTTTTATATGAAATTTATTGTCAAATTGATTTCCATACAACACCCAGTGCTCAGCCCAACAGGTGCCAACCTCAATGCCCATCACCCACTTTCCCCTCTCCCCCACCCCTCATCCACCCTCAGTTTGTTCTCAGTATTTAAGAGTCTCTTATGGTTTGCCTCCCTCCCTCTCTGTAACTTTTTTTCCCCCTTCCCCCCCACCCCCGGTCTTCTGTTAAGTTTCTCAGGATCCACATAAGAGTGAAAACATATGGTATCTGTGTTTCTCTGTATGACTTATTTCACTTAGCATAACACTCTCCAGTTCCATCCATGTTGCTACAAAAGGCCATATTTCATTCTTTCTCATTGCCAAGTAGTATTCCATTGTATATATAAACCACATCTTCTTTATCCATTCGTGAGTTGATGGGCATTTAGATTCTTTCCATAATTAGGCTCTGGTTGAAAGTGCGAAAGCAAATCTTTAAAGCACTGTGAGAAGCATTTTGGGAAGTCTTAAATAGGAGTTTATAGATTATCAGCATTTTTCATGTACCTAGCCATTCTACCTTAGGTATATAAACTCCCTTTCTTTGAGGTTAGTTTATCTGTGGGAATTCAAAGTAAGTGGATGTTCCTGCTTTTAGAACTTTTTGAAATCATCATACAAGTTAATATGAATCATGTACCTTTTATTATAGTATTGTATAAAAAATCTTTCATACCAGTCTTCAATAATTACTTTATACTTAGAGTAACCAACATTTTCGAGTAATTGTTTTCTGTCAAACTCTGAGTTAGAGGCATATTTAATTTGGTTATTTTAATCATCACAATCACTCTCTGAGTTAGGTTCTGTTATTAACCATTATTATTATCATATCTAATTATCGATTACTATATATTATCGTCCATTATAAGGATAAGGAAACTGAAATCCAAGGAAATTCCAAGATCATTGGACAGTAAGTCAGGGACGATTTGCACCTAACCCATTTGATATAGAGCCTAAGTTCATTATCCCCCAATTTCAAAATTCTGAAATCAGATTTTGGCTTGAAATTAGTATAACTAATTTTATATCATCCTTATTTTTATTAATATCTTCCTTTAATAAAGACTTTTATTAAATCCATGGTGTGTCTTAAAAATGTATGGTATTTGAGAATCAAGAAAATGGGATATTAGAGAATAAGGCAGAGACCACCAGGTCTGGGGATTGAGGAAGCTGCCAGGCAAGGGAACACAGATAAGTGAAAAAAGAGTACTTTATTGAGAAGTCAAGTCAGGGTTTTGTTTTTTGTTTTAAGTTTTTATTTAACTTCCAGTTAGTTACCCTACAGTGTAATATTAGTTTCAGGTGTACAATATAGCGATTCCACACTTCCATACATCACCCTATGTTCATCACACCAAGTACACTCCTTAATCCCCATCACCTATTTTACCCATCCCCCCACCTACCCTGTCTCTGTTAATTATCTATTTGTTCTCTATAGGTAAGAGTTTATTTTTGGTTTGCCTCTCTTCTTTATGGCTGAGGAATATTCCATTGTATATGTATACCACATCTTCCTTATCCATTCATCAGTCACTGGACGCTTAGGCTCTTGTTCATAATTTGGCTATTGTAGATAATGCAGCTATAGACATCAGGGTGCATGTATCCCTTTGAATTAGAGGGTTTTTTTGTTTTTGTTTTTGCGGGTGGGCGGTAAATATACAGTAGTGTGATTACTGCATCATGGGTAGTTTCTATTTTTAACTTTTTGAGGAAACTCCATACTCTTCCACAGTGGCTGCAACCAGTTTGCATTCCCACCAACAGTGCAAGAGTGTTCCCCTTTCTCCACATCCTTGCCAACACCTGTTGTTTCTTGTGTTGTTGATTTTTGACATGCTGACATGTGTGAGGTGATATCTCATTATAGTTTTGATTTTCATGATGATGAGTGGTGGTGAGCATCTTTCCATGTGTCTGTTGGCTATCTGTATGTTTTCCTTTAACAAACTTTTTTTAACATTTTATTTTTATTTTTTGAGAGACAGAGACAAAGTGTGAGAAGGGGAGGGACAGAGAAAGAGGTAGACACAGAATCCAAAGCAGCTCAGAGCCTGATGTGGGACTTGAACACACAAACTGTGAGCTCATGACCTGAGCCAAAGTTGGGCACTCAACCAACTAAGCCATGTAGGTGCTCTCTATGTTTCCTTTGGTGAAATGTCCATTCATGTCTTCTGCCCATTTTTTTACTGGATTTTTTGTTTTTGGGGTGTTGAGTTTTAGAAGTTCTTTATATGTTTTGGATACTAATACTTTATCAGATATTTCATTTGCAAATCAATTCTCTCATTCCATGGTTTTCCTTTTAGTTTTGTTGATTGTTTCCTTTGCTGTGCTGAAGATTTTTATTTTGATGAAGTTCCAATAGTTTATTTTTGCTTTTGTTTCTCTTCCCTTAGGAGACATATCTGGAAAGAAGTTGATATGACCAATGTCAAAGAGGTTACTGTCTATGTTCTCCTCCAAGATGTTTATGGTTTCAGGTCTCACATTTAGGTCTTATTCAGTTTAGAGTGTATTATTATGTATTATGTAAGAAGTGGTCCAGTTTTACTCTTGCATGTTGCTGTCCAGTTTTCCCAACACCGTGTGTTGAAGATACTGTCTTTTTTACCATTTTCCTGCTTTGTTGAAGATTAATTGACCATATAGTAGTGGGTTCATTTCTGGGTATTCTATTCTGTTCTATTGAGGTCTGTGTCTATTTTTGTGTCAGTAACATACTGTTTTGATTATGACAGATTTGTAATATAACTTGAAGTCTGAAAAAATCGTGATGCCTCCAGTTTTGCTTTTCTTTTTCAAAATTGCTTTGGCTATTCGGGGACTTCTGTGGGTCCATACAGACTTTAGGAGTATTTGTTCCAAGTCTGTGAAAAATGCTGTTGGTGTTTTCATAGGGATTGCATTAAATGTTTGGATTGCTTTGAGTAGTATAGATATATTACTAATATTTCTTCTTCCAAACCATGAACATGGAATATCTTTCCATTTCTTTGTGTCATCTTCAGTTCCTTTCATCATAAAACTGTTAGTTTCAGGAGCATGAGACATACCCGGCTTTTCTAAAACAGAGAAGACAGAGACTCAGACTTACACAAAAATGCCAAAAGTTTTCATGTACTTAACCATTCTACCTTAGGTATCTAAACTTGGATATTTAAGGTATCTAGGCAAAATTTGGGAATTTATCCCAAATGAAATGTACATCCAGAGATCTAAGCAAAACAGATAGAAGTAATATGCCTGATGGAGAATTTAAAGCAACGATTATAAGGATACTCACTGGACTTGAGAAAACAACACAAGACATCAGTGAGACTCTTACCACAGAGATAAAAGAGTTAAAAAGAATCAGTCGGAGATGAATAATGAAATAAACAAGATTGGAAACAGGCTTGATGCAATGAACAGTGGGCCAGAAGAGTCAGAGGAATGAATTAGTGACATAGAAGACAAAATAATGGAAAATAATGAAGTTGAACAAAAGAGAGAAAGAAGAATTATGCAACAGGAGAATCGACTTAGGGAACTCAGGGACTCCATCAAATGTACTAACATTCGTATTACAGGAGTCCAGGGAGAAGAAGAGAGAGAAAAGGAGGAAGAAAATTTATTTGAGGAAATAATGGCTAAACACTTTCCTAATCTAGAAGAAAATAGATATACTGATCCAGTAGGCACAGAAAATTCCCATCAAAATCAATAAAAGTAGGCCAACACCAAGACATATTATAATTAAATTTGCAAAATATGGTGATAAAGAGAAAAATCTTAAAAGCAGCCAGAGAAAATAATGCCTTAACTTACACGAGCTGACACACAAGGCTAGCTTCAGATTTCTCAACAGAAACTTGGCAAGCCAGAAAGGAGTGGCATGATATATTCAAAGTGCTAAAGGGTAAAAATCTGCAACCAAGAATTTTCTATCCAGCCAGGCTATCATTCAGAATAGAAGGAGAGATAAAGAGCATCCCCCACAAACAAAAATAAAGGAGTCCTTGACCACTAAACCAGCCCTGCAAGAAATATTAAAGAGGACTCTTTGAGGGGAAAGGAGAGACAGATCAAAAGTGACAAAGACAAGAACGTATCAGAGAAAATCTCCAGAATCAACAACAAAACAATCAACAAAGTGGCAATAAATACATATCCATCAATAATTACTTTGAATGTAAATGGAATAAATGCTCCAATCAAGAGACATAGGGTGTCAGAATTGATAAAAAAATAATAATAAAACCCATCTATATGCCACCTATAAGAGACTCATTTCAGACCCAAAGACACCTGCCAATTGAAAGTGAGGAGTAGAGAAACATTTATCATGCAAATGGGGGTCAAAAGAAAGCTGGAGTAGGAATATTTATATTGTTCAGACTAGACTTTAAAACAAAGAGTGTAGCAAGAGATAAAAAAAAGGCCCTATATCATAATAAAGGGGACAATCCAATAAGATATAACAATTGTAAATATTTATGTACCCACCATGAAAGCCCTCAAGTATATAAAACAATTGATAGAAAACCTAAAGGAATTAATTGATAATAACACAGGTAGGGAACTTTAACACCCTATCTACTTCAATGAATAGATCGTCTAAACAGAAAACAAGAAAAACAAGGAAATAGTGGTTTTGAATGACACACTAGACCTATTGGACTTAACACATATATTCAGAACATTCCATCCTAAAACAACAGAATACACATTTTTTGACTGCACATGTTATATTCTCCAGAATAAATCACATACTACACCATAAATCAGGCCTCAAAAAATTCAAAAAGATTGAAATCATACCATCTACCTTTTCTGACCACAACACTATGAAACTAGAAGTCAACCACAAGAAAAAATTTAGAAAGATCCCAAATACATGGAGATTAAACATAATGCTGCTAAACAGTGAATGGGTCAACCATGAAATCAAAGAAGAAATAAAAAATTACATGCAAGCAAATGAAAATGAAAACACACCCATACAAAACCTTTGGGATGCAGCTAAAGCTGTCAGTCATAAGAGGAAAGTATATAACACTACAGGCCTACCTTGAGAAGCAAGAAAAATCTCAAATAAACAACCTAACCTTATACATAAAGGAGGTAGAAAAAGAGCAACAAATTAAGCATAAAGCCAGGAGAAGGAAAGAAATAATAAAGATCAGAGCATAAATAAATGATATAGAAACTAAAAAAAAAGCAATTGAACAGATTGAAGACACCAGGAGCTACTTCTCAGAAAAATTAATAAAATAGATAACCTCTACCCAGACTTTTCAAAAAGAAAAGAGAAAGGGCCCTAATAAATATAATCACAAATTAGAGAGGAGAAAAACAACACCACAGAAATACTAACAGTTATGAGAATATTACGAAAAACTAAATGCCAACAAATTGGACAACCTGGAAAAGATGGAAAAATCAAGGAATTGATCTCATTTATAATTGCACCTAAACAATAAGATACCTAGGAATAAACCTTACCAAAGAGGTGAAAGACCTGTACTCTTAAAACTATAAAACATTGGGGAAAGTCAGCATATTTAAGCCCTAAAGGGGAGGGGGTTTCATCATGCTTACCCTATCAAAAGAAAGAAGACAACGTTCTGGAAGGAAAATTCTAAGAAGGTATGAGATCATTGACTGATTGAAACGAGTCCCATTTTTCCTTCCTAAGCAAGTCTCCAGTCCACTGATGATCTGACATACTGAGGTCCCTGAAAATTCATGGTTCTTTAACAATCTCAACTGGTTTTAACATTTTGGGGAAACATAACATTCAGTTTGATATGTTCTAGGCACATGGTCCAGAAGTAGAAAGTTTTCCATTCTTTTATTTTTACGAGACCTAAAAAAGAAATGATTATGAATCTGAGAGGGGGGAGAATGTCTAGAATTTGTAAAAGACCTTATATATTGAGAAAACAAAAATGTAGAAGGTTTATTTTAATAAAGAATGAAAATAGGACCAGAAAAAAGACTGTCAGTGTACCCACAGCTCCACATTTTAAAAAAAGCATTTTCATGGAAAGTAGATAGTAGAAATAATGACAAGAGCCTACTGACATACTTAAAAGTATACAGAAATCTAGTATTTCAGGATTAAAATGGAATACACAAATATACTATGTATCAGAAATGAGATAAAGGATAGTAATATCAATATGTGGTATTTAAAAACTTCAGTGAAATTGAATATTTCATTATAAAATGAAAACTTTTAAGGGATTTAGGGAATTTCAAAGATATGAAATTAATATCTTTGGGAGAAATGAAAATAATTGTCAAAAAAGGAGCAAGAAGTGCGGGTGCGGAAAGTTTTACCAGAAACTTGGTTTCCCCCCCATATTCTGTGTCATAGGCTAAATATTGAAAAGCCTTAATTTCTATTAAATTGATATCCCAGTAGGTTTTTTAGATTAGGGACAGTTATAATTTATTGATTTAATTAATAAATGAGAAAGTAAACCCAGTTTTGAAAAAGAAGAGTAATGAGGTTGGATTAAACTATCAGATGCTATAAAGCATTAGTAATTATAACAGTGTGATACTGACAAAATAAGGTAGATCATTAATTAGTGAAATATAGAAAGTTCAGAATCAGACACAAATTTTTATGAAAATTATAATTATAGTATCTTAAAACTAAAACAGATAAAAAGCACACTTTTCAAATTATATAAAAAATGAAAAATAATTGGATATCTACCTCATATTATATGAAAAAATTAAACCAAGGGGAAATATTGGTTCAAAAGTAACAAAATGTGATTTTAAAGTTAAATATTAATAAGTACATAAATCTGACTTGTGGAGGGACTTTCTCGATATAACACTAATGACTGAAGCAGTAAAAGAAAAGATTGATAAATTTTATGCATCAACAGAAATACAGGAGATAGATAGCCAGGAAAGTTAAATCATGAAACACATAAAGTTCATGGAATGGCAATTTAAAAATAATTTGAAAAATACATAAAATAGCTTTTATAATAAAAATTACACAAATTCATTAGAGTGGTGAATATAATGGAAATTGGTCAACATTCACAAACAATTTAAAAATAAATTATAAATTGAATATTGTAACTATCAATTTGACATGTGTAGTCATAGGTAAAATGTTTAGACATTCTTATGCACAAGTGGTATGTAAGTTATAGCAAAGTCTCATAAGCTAAAATATCCACATCATCTTTGTCCCCAAAATTCCATTTACAAAAAGTCACATTAAGGAAAGAATCATAGAGATTTATAAAGATATTTCTCGAGAATTCTCAAACCAATATTTTGTCAGGAAGGTGAAATTGACATTAATCTATATGTCCACACAGAGGGTAGTTTAAAGAATTATGGTAGGGTACCCATTGAAATACTTTATGGATTCTTAAAATTGCTTTCAAACAAGACTACATGAAGTTAGAACATCTTTCTTAATATACTGTAACTTAAAACGATTAGTTTATAGAAAATTCTATTTAAAAATATATGTAAGAGAATTAAAAAAAGCCTTCAAAGTAGCTATTCAGTGATTCTTTATCTTTAGAATATAATAAATTCAGTCTCAATTCCAGGATATCTGTAAAGTAATAGGTGACTGGGTAGACTGTTCTATGTGTTGATATTGTTTGTATATAATGCAAAGCACTGAATAGATAAATGCAAAAATGTTTCGTATATATAAGTAATGAAAAAAAAACTAATAAGGGGCGCCTGGGTGGCGCAGTCGGTTAAGCGTCCGACTTCAGCCAGGTCACGATCTCGCGGTCCGTGAGTTCGAGCCCCGCTTCAGGCTCTGGGCTGATGGCTTGGAGCCTGGAGCCTGTTTCCGATTCTGTGTCTCCCTCTCTCTCTCTGCCCCTCCCCCGTTCATGCTCTGTCTCTCTCTGTCCCAAAAATAAATAAAAAACGTTGAAAAAAAAAACTAATAAAAAATATTGTAGTGGTGTTGTGTGGTGACAGAGAGTAGCTACACTTGCTGTGAGTGCAACATAACATATAAACGTGTCAAATGACTATGTTGTACACCTAAAGTCAATTAAATGTTGCATGTCAACATAAATTATAAATAAATAAATAATACATTATTCAGTTTCTCTACTTTATTTTTGTTGAAATATAATTGACATATCCTATTCATTTCAGGTGTACATTTTAATGAGTTCGTATTTATACATTATGAAATGATCCCAATGATGTCTAGTTACCACCTGTCACCATACAAAGCTATCATTATAATGCTGTTGACTCTATTCCCTGTGGCGTACATTGTATCACGACTTATTTATGTATTTATTTCTATTTTGTCCAAGTTTTTATTTAAATTCCACTTAGTTAAAAAACAGTGTAATGTTAGTTTCAGATGCAAAATTTAGTAATTCATCACTTACAGATAGCACCTAGTGCTCATCACAAGTGCCCTCCTTAATACCCATCACCCACCCATTTAACCCGTTCTACCCACCACCTCCCTCCATAGACTCTGCTCTATTTAGTTAAGAGTCTGTTTTCTGGTTTGCCCTTTTTTTCCCTTCCGGCGTTCATTTGTTTTGTTTCTTGACTTACTTATTTTTTAATTAGAAGTTTGTACCTCATAACCCCCCTCATCCGTTTCATCCCCTCCAAGCTCTCCCTGCTCTGGTAATCAACAGTTGGTTTCCTGTATATATGACTGTATTTCTGTTTTTGTTTGCCTTGTTGTTAGATTCCACATGTAAGTTAAATCATATAGTATTTGTCTTTCTCTGTCTGACTTATCTCAGTGTAATGTGCTCTATGTCCACTTACGTTGTCACAAATGGCAAGGTTTCATTTTTTTATGAATAATATCCCATTGTGTGTATATATACCACTTCTTATTTATCCATTCACCTATCAATGGCACTTAGGTTGCTTCCATATCTTGCCTTTTATAAATAATGTTGCATTGAACATTAGGGTGCAAATATCTCTTTGAATTTTTTTCATTTTCTTTGGAAATATTCAGTAATGGAATTATAGGATCATATGGCAGTTCCATTTTTAAGTTTTTGCAGAAGGTCAGTAATTTTTTCCATACCGGTTGCATCAATTGACATTTCCACCAACAGTGCATGAGTGTTCTCTCATCTTCACTTGCTCGCCTACACTTGTTATTTTTTGTCTTTTTGATACTAGCCATTTTAACAGGGGTGAAGTTTTATCTCATTGTGGTTTTGATTTGCATTTTCCTGATGATTAGTGATTTTGAGCATCTTTTCCTATGCCTGTTGGCTATTTGTATATCTTCTTTGTAAATATGTCTGTTGAAGTCCTCTGCCCATTTTTTAATTGGGTTGTGTTTTTGAATAAAAGTCATGTCAGTTCTTTATATATTTTGGATATTAACCTCATATCAGATGTGTAAGTTGCAAATATCTTCTCCCATTCAGTAGGGTGCCTCTTTGTTTTATTGCTGGTTTCCTTCACTGTGCAAAATCTTTTCAGTCTGATGTAATCTCATTTCTTTATTTTAGGTTTGTTGCCCTTGCTTAAGGATATTAGTCCAAAAAATATTGCTAAAACCAATGTCAAAGTGTTTACTACGTATGTTTTCTTCTAAGAGTTTTATGGTTTCACGTCTTACATTCTAATCTTTAATCCATTTTGAATTTATTTTTGTATATGATATAAGAGAGTGATCTAGCTTCATTCTTTTGCATGTAGCTGTCCAGTTTTCCCAACACGATTTATTGAAGAGACTAATCCCCTATTGTCTATTCTTGCCTCCTTTGTCATAGATTAATTCACCATATATGCATGGATTTTTATGTAGACTATTGTATTCCATTGATCTATTGGTCTGTTTTCAGGTTAGTACCATAATGTTTTGATAACTATAGATTTGAAGTTTAGTTTGAAATCAGGGAGTGTAATACCTCCAGTTTTGTTCTTCTTCTCAATTTGGTTTTAGCTATCTGAGATCTTTTGTAGTTTCATACAAATTTTAGGATTCTTTGTTCTAGTTCAGTTAAAAATGCTATTGGTATTTTCATAGAAATTGCATTGAATCTGTAGATTGTTTTGAGTGGTATGAGCATTTTTGTAATATTAATTCTTCTGATCCATGAGCCTGGTATATTTTTTCATTTATTTGTGTCATCTTCAGTTTCCTCAATCAACATCGTATCGTTTTCAGTGTACAAGTCTTTTATCTCCCTAGTTAAATTTATTACTAGGTATTTCATTCTTTTTGATATAATTATAAAAGGGATTATATTTTTTAATTTCTCCATCTGATTGTTAGTAGTGTATAGAAATGCAACATATTTCTGTATTTAATTTTGTTTCCAGAAACCTTACTGAATTCATTTATTAGTTCTAATAGTTTTTTTTTGGTCAAGTTTTAGGGTTTCTCTGTACAGTATGATGTCATCAGCAGATAGGGACAGTTTTACTTCTTCCTTTCAAATTTGGATAACTTTTACTTCTTTTTCTTAATGCAGCTAGAACTTCTAGTACTATGTTGAATAAAAGTAGTGAGAATGGAAATCCCTGTCTTGTTTCTGATCTTAAAGGAAAAGTTTTCATCTTTTCACCATTGATTATTATGTTAGCTATTGGTTTGTTTTATATATATATATATATATATACATACACACATATATATATGTATACATATATATATACATATAAATACATATATATGTATATATATATGTGTGTGTGTGTGTGTATATATATAAATTTGTTATGTTATGTTGCGGTAGTTTTTCTCTATACTCATTTTGTTAAGAGTTTTCATAAGTAAATGTTGACTTTGTCAAATGCTTCTTTTGCATCGATGGAGATGACGATATCATTTTTATCCCTCATTTTGTTACGTGGTGCATCACACTGATTGATTTGAAGATGTTTAGCTATACTTGCATCCCTGAAATAAATTCCACTTGATTGTGGTGTATGATCCTTTTAATGTGTTGCTGAATCTAGCTTGCTAATATTTTGTTGAGGATTTTGCATCTATGAAGTTTGCCTGTAGTTTTCTGTTTTTTTTCTGGTGTCTTCGTCTAGTTTTTGGATCAAGGTAATGCTGGCCTCATGAAATGAGTTTGGAAAATTTGGAATAATATGAGAAGGATAGGTACTAACATTTCTTTATGTATTTGATAGAATTCACCTGTGAAGCCATCTCATCCTGGATTTTTGTTGTTTGGAGTTTAACTACTGATTAAAATTCATTACTTATAATTAGTCTACTCAGATTTTCTATGTCTTTATGATTACATCTTGGGTGGTTGCATATTTGTAGGAATCTATCAGTTTGCCTAGGGCTTTCAGTCTATGGCATATAATTGTTTGTAGTAGTTTCTTAAAACCCTTTGTATTTCTGTGGTATCAGTTATAATTTCATTTCTGATTTTGTTTATTGGGCACTCTCTTTTCTTGATGAGTCTGGCTGTAGATTTTTCAGTTTTGTTTATCTTTTTAAAGAACCAGCATTTGGTTTCATTGATTTTTTTTATAGTCTCTAATTTATTTGTGCTCTTATCTTTATTATTTCCTTCCTTCTACTAACTTTGAGCTTTGTTCTGCATTTTTTACTTCCTTTAGGTGTATATATTGTTTATTTGGATTCTTCTTATATCTTGAGGTAGGCTTGTATTGCTATGATTTTCCCTCTAAAAAACTACTTTTGCTGTTTCCTCATTTTTTAAAGTTTTGTTTATATTTCAATTTGTATCAAAGTATCTATTGATTTCATTTTGGATTTCTTTGTTAACCCCATTGGTTGTTCAGTAACATGTTTATTCTCCAATGTTTCTGGGTTTTTTTCTAGTTTTTTTTCTTGTAATTGATTTCCAATTTCATGCCTTTGTGGCCACACAAGATGTTTTATGTGATTTCAGTCATCTTGAATTTATTGAGATTTTGTTTTCTGGCCTAACATGTGATTAAAGTATCCTGGAGAATATTCTATGTGCACTTGAACGCATGTTCTGCAGTTTGAGGATGAGGTGTTCTGTGTATATCTGTTAAGTCTATCTGGTCTAATGTGTCATTTAAGGCCAATGTTTCCTTACTTTCTGTGTAGGTGACCTATTCATTGATGTAAGTGAGTAGTAAAGTCCCCTACTGTTCTTATTTATTACTGTCAGTTTATCCCTTTATGTCTATTAATATTTGCTTCATATATTTAGGTATTGCTATATTGGGTGTATAAATATTTATGAATGGTATTTTTTTGTTAGATTGACCTTTATTAATCTATAGTGCCCTTCCTAGTCTTTTCTTATAGTCTTTGTTTTAAAACCTATTTTGTGTAATGTAAGTATTGCTAGTCCAGCTTTTATTATGCTTTTATTTTCATTGAATATATTTCTCCATCCCTTACCTTTAGCCTTGTTTTTCTTTAGATTTCAAGTCTCTCATAGACAACATGTAGATGGATCATGTTTATTATCCATTCACCTACCCTATGTCTTTTCATTTGGGTATTTAGTACATTGATATTTAAAGTAATTATTGATAAATATGTTCTTATTCCCATTTTGTTAATTTTTTTTTCTGGTTATTTTTGGATTTCTTCTCTGTTCCTTTCTTCCTCTCTTGGTCTCATCTCTCATGGCTTGATATTTTCTTTAGTGTTATGTTTGGGTTCCTTTTTATTTATTTTTTTAATCTATTATGGTTTTATGACTTACAGTTACTATGAGGTGTATGTATATATATATATATATATATATATATATATATATATATAGTCACATAAGTTGAAAGGTATTCTAAAAGCACACACTTGTGGTCTCTTTTCTCAATATTTTATGTTTTTGCATGATATTTAATATCTTTTTATTTTGTGTATCCCTAAACTACATATTCTAGTTATAATTGATTTTTTCTATTTTTGTCTTTTAACCTTTATGCTTGGTTTTTAAGTGGCTGATGTAATGCCTTTAATATATTTGCCTTTACCATTGAGATTTTTTTTATATTTTTAAACTTATTTATTTCTTTTGAGAGAGAGACAGTGAGAGCTAGCAGGGGAGGGTCAGAGAGAGAAGGAGAGAGAGAATTCCAAGCAGGCTCCACACTGTCACATGGAGATGATGAGGGGCTCAAACTCAATGAACCATGAGATCATGACCTGAGCTGAGATCAAATGTTGGATGCTTAACCAACTAAGTCACCCAGGCACCCCACTGGGGGGATTTTTTAAAATATATTTACTTATATCTAGAATGGCCTTTGCGCTTTGCTTTTAAAATACGCCTTAATATTTCTTACAAGGCCCATTTACTCATGATTAATTCCTTTATTTTTTACTTGTCTGAAAAACTGTTCATTCCCTCTCAATTCCAAATGGTAACCTTGCCATCTAGGGTATTCTTGGTTGTTAAGTTTTCCCTTTCAGCTTTTCAAATATATCCTGCTTCTCCTTTCTGGCCTCCAAATTTTCTGCTAAAAAATCAGCTAATATTCTAATGTGGTTTCCTTTGTATGTGACTATTTGCTTTTCTCTTGCTTTCAAGAGATTTAAGATTTAATATTCTTTAAGATTCTGTCTTTAACTTTTTCCATTTTAATTATAATGTGTCTTGGTGTGGATCTCTTTGGATGCATCTTATTTGGGATCCTCTTTGCTTCATGGACTGGATATGTGTTTCCTCCTCCAGATTAGGGAAGTTTTCAGCTATTATTTCTTCAAATAAGTTTCTGCCCCTTTCTCTCTTTATTCTCCACATGGAGTTCTATAATGCGAATATTAATATGCTTGATGCTGTCCCAGAAGTCCCTTAAGCTATCCTATTTGTTTGTTTGTTTGTTTGTACTGTTCTGATTGGGTGGTTTTTCCACTACCCTGTCTTCTAGGTTGCTGGTCTCTTTTTCTGTATCATTTATTCTGCTTCTGACTCCTTTTGTTGTATTTTTCATTTTGTTTATTTTATAATTCAGCTCTGATTAGTTCCTTCCTATATTTTCTAATTATTTGTTGTAGTTCTTACTAGGCTCTTTTTTTCTTCTCCAGAGTTCACTGAACATCTTTATGACCATTACTTTGAACTCTTTATCAGGTAAATTACTTATCTCTATTTTATTAGTTTTATTTCTGGGGTCATATTTTACTCTTATGCTTGGAACATATTCCTCTGTCTTATAATCTTGTTTGACTTCTTGTATTTGTTTGTATGAATTAAATGGAAATGGAACAGCTATCTCTATCAGTCTTGAAGGAGTGGACCTCTCTAGGAGCATCCCCTATGTAGAATGTATGTTCCTGGCTTTGGCAGGTGGGCTGAAGCTGAAGTGGGTTTGGGTTGTGGAATCCCTGGGAGTGTGGTTCAGCGACTTCTCTGATGGGATGGCTGAAACTATATGGCTCAGGGTAGGGATTCTTAGGCATAATGCACCAGGGCTGCCTTGGTGGAACAGCTGGATTTGGCATAAACCAGGAAAGCCTGGGGTGTGTTGTGCCAGGGTCTCCTTGGTGGGAGAGCTGGGGCTGGAGTAGGCACAGGCCAGGGTGTGCCATACCAGGGTTATTTTGGTAGAATGGCTAGCCAGTTGGAGTTGGAACAGACTTGGGCTGGGAGTGTTCCAGGGTCCACCATCCCAGGGCTGCCCCGGTAGGATGGTTGGGTCAGGTGCAGGCCAGTGGGGTCCTGGAGTGTGCCATACTGTGGGATGGCTGGAACTAGGGTAAGCACAGGTGAGGTCAGAGGGCATGCCACGCCAAGGCCACCTTAGATGGATAGCTGGAGCTGACATAGGGTAGGACCCAAGGCATACTGAGGTGGCCATAACAGGGTGGATAGAGCACATGGACTCTGCTCCTGCCCACACTGTCAAGGTCGAGGGGGGATATAAAAATGGCAATTACCAAGGCCTGTGATCCTCAAGTAAGCTGCAGTGGTTACCTACATGTTTGCTATTTGCTCTAGGATTAGCAAACGGATTTCCTTAATTTATAATCTAGTTGACCCTTGAACTGCTGTTTTGTTTTTTTGGATTTTTGGGGGGATTTTTCTGTGCTCCAGGGCAGGTGAGTCTATGTGCAGACCCTAAGTGATATCCTTCTCTACTGTAGATTGTTGTCTATGGGGTTGGGTTCCCATCATTACCAGGTCTCCATCTCTCCAACTTTTCTCTGTGTGGACCATCTATCATTTGTTGTGCAGAAGCTGTTCAGTCAGCTTTCAGTTATCGGCAAGGGTTGCTCTATAAGTAGGTATAGATTTGGTATGTCCATGGGAGGAGGTGACTTCAAGGTTTTTCCACACTGTCATCTTATACCTCTAATCCCTCTAATTATTTTGTTTTTAAAGAAAGGAAAGAAATAGTTAAGTTAAAAGAGAAGAGTCAGAAAATAAAGGAACCAGTGCATCCACAAAAGAAGAGATCCTAATTTTGTGGTTCACTGGTGTATGACTTTGGAGAAATACATAAATACGTTTGGTGAACTGATCCATGAACTGAGCAGGGGTCAGCTAAATCAGCTAATTTGCCATATGAATATACACACCCCATTAAGTAAAATTAAGAGATGATTACTGGATTGAGCTTAAATTCATATTACTGTGAGCTGATTTTTTAATTTTTTAGAGAGCTCTTAAAATTGAACAGCATAATGCAAAATGTGGTATTTATTATTATTAATGTGAATTTCTTAAAGAGGAAATGAAGCATAGTTACTTATGTTTCTGGAATAAACACACAGTACCAGGTCATAAACTTGATATCTCAGTGCACATATTTTAATATCTTTTCTTTTAAGGTATTTTCACAAAGGTTAGCAATTTGGTGATACAGTTTTAATATGAGCAGTCTAGTTAAGGTTACAATTAAGATGGCACATAAATTAGGCATGAGATCATTGAGCAAATACACATTTTAATGTAAGCACAAAATGTATTTTTAGATAGATTTTTGCTATCACCTAAAATTCTGAGTCCAGGAAAATCAACATTTGTTCAACCTTCTTTATGTCATATTCCTTGCCATGAACAAAATAATTTAATATTGACAGTCTTCTAAGTAGTTATTATTTTTTCTGTTTTATAGAAGTTGAAATTCAACTAGAGTTGGCAAAGTTCACAAACGAGTAAATAGGAGAACCAGACTTAAAAATTGTGGCTCTTCCTTGCAGAAAACATACAACTAACATGAATCTCACCATAAATATGCTTTGTACATGTATAGGTTATATACCAGTATAGGTTATAAAAAATTTTTGAAGTCCAGACAATATTAGAGAATAGTAATATATTTATAAACTCTGTTAAGTCAGATACCATTTTCTCAGGCTGGCCAGTGCCTTCATGGCATAGAAACAATGCCTTGTCTTTCTCTCCCTCTCCTTCTTTCTATATGATATGCACATTCATATAGGGTCATTGAATTTATGCATTGAGTATTTGAGAATTTTTTTAAGTTTATTTATTTATTTTTGAGAGAGAGAGAGAGAGAGAGAGAGAGAGCGTGCTCACATGCACAAGTAGGAAAGGGGCAGGGAAAGAGGGAGAGAGAGAATCTTGAGCAGGCTCTGCACTCTCAGTGTGGAGCCCGACACAGGGCTCGAACTCAGGAATCATGAGATCATGACCTGAGCCAAACTCAAGAGTCAGACACTTCAACAGCTGAACCACCCAGGTGTCATAGCATTTGAGAATTCTTAACATTATAATGTATATTTTTTAAGATTCTGCCTATGTGTAAATTGAAGATGAACAGGAATTTCAAATTATTCATATTGATAGTACATTTTTAATATTTTCTACATAAACAAGATTTCTGTAACTTACATGAAATACTCATGTATAGTCATCTGTGAAATAAAGGTGAAAGTATTGACCTCACAAGGACCTTACATTTATACATTTATATTTATATTTTAATAATTTGAATTTGACTTTCAAATAATTTCCAAGAGAGAACTTGGAAGCCTTCCCTCCCACCTCACCCTATAAAATGCAATGAACATTTTCTTGTTAAAGATGAGAGTTAAAAAAATTCACATTTCTTAATGATTCTGTAAACCCAGTTTTTCTCCCACCCTGCAGCTGAACGGCTTTGAAAATACAATGTGCAAAGCTGTAGATTAACAATACTTAGATGTCTGGGGTTGATGTAATTTCAGGCTGCTTGAATTAACTCTCTTTGACAAACCCTCTCTTGCAAACCACCAGCAGCAAAGTGCCTCTTTGTCTACAGTTATAAGCCAGGCTTCAGTCTCTGGGAGTTTTCACATTGTTTCTAATATATTGGTGCTTGGACAAAGTCGAATCATCCCCTATGAAAGCCTGACTGCCCAAAGGGTATAAACCCAATTGCTAGTGGTTGATTCAGCTTTGACAGTTCTCAGTGTGATCCTAACAGCCTTTGGTAAAACAAAAAGGCAAGGGAAAAGCTCCAGAAACTTCCTTCTATTCATTTCTGTAATAGTTTTCTTGCCACAGGAGACTTAAGAAGATTTGTATAGCCTGCTCTCTTTTCATTAGCAGCAAGTGCAATGCTATTGGGTAAGTTAATGTGAAAGACTATAAAAAAGCAGAGTGCTATATATATATGAATTTTTATAGCATTTAAAAAAACTGTCCTTTTACTTAAGAACAATGCAGTTGAAAACATAAAGAAATAGTAAATATACTTTGTGTTTTCTAAATCATAGACTTAGTGTTTGGCTTCATTCTGTTTGTTGAATGCAATACCATGGTTCACTGGATTTTTGGGATGAACATGTTAAAATTATCATTATTGGACTGACAAGGAAGCCTGATTGAATTTTCAGCACAATCATAGTTCTTGTCATAGAATGTAACAATATTTAATGATTTCTTTGTATTTCCATATACAACAAAATCTTGTCAACCAGAGTTAGAGATTTTTCTAACCAGTTATCCTTTTTTCTGGCAAAGAAGAAAAGAGGAATGCTACATGAACAGTAACTCAGTTCTGGAGGTTTAATGGAATGGTCAAAGTAAGCCTGAAAATACTGAAGCATTTTTGTTGTATTTTCAGGCATTTTTGTTGTATTTTCAGGCTTACTTTGGCCATTCCATTAAACCTCCAGAACTGAGTTACTGTTCATGTAGCATTCCTCTTTTCTTCTTTGCCAGAAAAAAGGATAACTGGTTAGAAAAATCTGTAACTCTGGTTGACAAGATATACAAATTTATATTTGGTACACCACATTAGACTATCCTATGAATGCATTTATGTACTATATACATGTAAAAGCAAGATACTTTCCCTGTAAAGTGATTTTAACTGCTGTATAGTTTGTTGGTTGTGTGTTGTTAATAATTTTTATTTTATAATTTACTCTGTATTTTATTATGTGGACTAATTCCTGAATTCAAGGATTGATGAAATGTACTGAATATATTATAGTCAGTAAATATATTGTTTGCTTAGAAGTTATTACTGCACAAGTCATTAATACTTTAAAGTTCAATATTTGATAAATTGGAGCATAGAGAAACTAGAAAAACAAAATGAGTCAAATAAGGAACAGTTATTTCTTTAGCGTATTTTTTTTTTACCTGATAGGATATATAGAATCAAAATGTGAAATAGGTGTGTTAAATTAATTCCTCCCTTATTTTTAGGTCTTCAGGAATAAAATGGCTAAATTCGGCTGAATGTTAAGACTTTTTCTGGTTTCTCTGATATAATTTTTTTTATTATTGGAACCATAAGTGCTTATGTGAAGTGATATTATAATTATACATTCTCATGTATTGTCAAGAAGGACCTAGCAGGGTTAAATTGTAATATCCCATGAGCCAAAATAAATGATGGCTTTAAAGTAAGACTGATGAACTTGACATTCAGCTTTTGGTGAAATCCTCATTTTTCAAAAAAGTAGCAGAGCTGCATGTATTATGTACCTGTGATTAGGGACATCTCAAACAATGACTTGATTAAAGAACCACAGATAGAAGTGTTCCTTTTTCTCCCTACATCTTTACATTTCTTTCCCTGACAGTTTGTGATGGTGCGTTGACATTTTGAAATATCAAAGCAGAGAATAACCATTGATACAGCTGTCTGACTTACCATGCTTCCTTATTATAGCAATCACGTTACCACGGGCCATACTTCTGTCAACAGCACTTCATCATGGATGCCCCAATTGCCCATATATGCATGGAAGCTTGGAGCTTTGCCTGCCAAAGTTGTAATAAATCAAGGAACAAATTATGTGGTTGCTTCTGCAGTGCTTAGATTTTCTCGTCTCCTCATGGCCATGTGTCTTATCCAAAGTTAGTATATCTCTAAACAATGCATTAGCGAGAGGATGAGTCCCTGTCTTCTGTTTGTAACATATTTTATAGGACAGCAAGATGACTCACTACAAATTCGAACACAGAGCATAATCTTAGAGAGGCCTTTACTAGTACTCAGTTTTAGAAAAGTAGCTTGAAACATTTATCACTCCTTTATTCTTCTCTGACTGCTCACAAGTGTGCCGTTTTATTTCAAATATAAACCAGTTGAGTACCAACTAGATATTTCTCTTGCAATGAGAACCCATGAGTATATCGGATATTTTAAATGGTACAAAATTGTTGATAGCTTATTGATTGCTTGAAATAATATTAACACATTGACTTAAGGTGTTATTGTTTTGTCATGTTCTTAGCTATAAGGTATACATTCATCCACATATGTGTATGTTGCATATACTTTTTTATTAAAAAAAGACAAAGTTTGGTAAAGGAGAATTATCCAAAATCAAACAGGATTATTATATGTAACCTATATCTCGTTATGTCACTTTCTAAATGAAGCTAAGTCTGTAAAAGAGAAAGAAAAAACACAGTATTTTTTAAATTTTATTTTTCTTTCCTGTAGATCTTAAAGTTTAAGTTGCCATAAATTAATTGTAAACAAGGTGAACCATATAAAAAGAAATTAAAGAGCATAGAATTAGTATTAGAAAATACACAGGAAAAAATCCAGCCTAATTACTGCATTTTATAGACCATTATTTTCTTTGCATTTTTTAGTTAAGCAGATAATTGAATTATAGCTGACATGTGGTTCATCTTAGTGTGTGTGTGTGTGTGTGTGTGTGTGTGTATATGTATATATATATATATATATATATATATATATATATATATGTATATATATATATATTACTACTTTAGTTCCAAAGAGTTACATAATTCACCAGAGGGTGTATTGGACTTTTCAGAAAATTAAATTTCCACAAAATTGGCATCATCAAAAAAGTAACACATAAGTTATATAAGCTACACCACACAGCTAAGAAAAATCAGAGCTTGGGAACCAGATACTTTGTTTCCTGAACCTTCTCTTTTAACTACCCCATAAAAAGGGTAGCACTCAATTCATTTTATTTAACAGTTCTTGAAAAAACACAAAGTAGATACTTGAAAGGTATCAAAATTTTTCAATGGCTGAAATTACCCTTTCAAAGACAATTTGTTTTTGTTTCTCATTAATCTGTATTAGTGATGATTTTTGAACACTGTAGGTTCGAGTACAAAAATTCTTTATCTTTTAGCCATTGAAAAAATACTTATTTTCCAAAAATGCTTGTATGGGTCCTCTGTGATGTATCTTTTTGAAATAAATTCTTATAAGGTTGATAATATTTTACAGTATTCCAAACTATTTCCAAATCATAACTTTGTTGACATATATTTTATATAACATATTTTTACATATGATATCTTCTTCATTAAGAACAAATTCATATATTGGGACTTAGCCGGCCATCTTATCTGAACTGTCCACACCCCTAACCTATCTTATATCCTCTTAGCCTGTATTATTTTTCTTCTCAGCGTTTGCAGATAATATTCATTACATGTTTATTATCTGATTGCTTTTTATCTCCCTAACTAGCTTGTAAGTTTCTTGATGGCACCTATCCTGTTGTGTTTTGTGTTTTCCTTATTCCTATTCTACAATAAGAAGGAGAGTCTGACATAAAATATCAACTTTGGACATGAATGTTGAAGAATTGATAATACCCAGAGCTAATTTTATGTTTACTATGTTGTAAACTGGTGCTTTTCGTATGTAATTTCTAATTTTCACATCAATCTTGTCAAGTAGTTACCATTTTCCCCATTGACACATTGTGTAAATGACTTGCCATTAAATGGCTGGGCTGGAGTCAAATATAGCTCTGTCTGCTTCAAAACCTGTGAATACATTTTTCTACATCATGTTGTCTGATGATATTGTCCTTGCAAAAAGTTTTTATTTCACATGTTGAAAAAGGTTTTTTTGAAGGAAGTTTTTTTTATAAGTAAGGAGGTGGAGGATAGAGAAATGGGTAAATATGATGATAAACAGTGTCATAGTTCATGATTGGCTAGAAACTTATAAAAGAACATAAACAAAACACGTTTCCAAAGACCTCTACAAGAAAGGGCCCAGGGAAGAAAAGTAAAGGAAAGAATTGGAAAGAAGTGAAACATGCACAGAGAAAATTTTTTTAGTTCCAAATTTTCCTACTACACTAGTCTAGAAGGGTTTTAATTTCTTTTTCCTTGGGACAGTTTTCTAGCTTGCCACCCATCATGTCCTATGTGGTCTCCCTCCTTTCATCAAGTGTGTTTTTAGAAAGTCGTCTGAACTGAAAGAACTGGACTTAGGCAGAACTCCCACCTCCAACTCTGAGGCCTTCCCTTCTTATGATAGAAATGCTTTCCATTCATTTTCCAAGGTCTTTCTCCATCCACCTAGTTACTTAACTCTTCAACCTGCAATGAAAATTACCCCATATAAATATTTAAAATTCAGCACCCCCAAAATGAATAATCCAATAAAAATGAGCAAAAGTCATAAATAGATATTTTTCCTACTATTTTCCAACAGACATGAAAATATGCTCAACATCACCCATCATCAGGGAAATGCAAATCAAAACTCCAATGAGATATCAACCTCACACCTACCAGAATGGCTAAAATCAAGAAAGCAAGAGACAACAGGTGATGGTGAAGATGTAGAGAAAGGGGAACCCTCTTGCAGAGTGGTAGGAATGCAAACTGGTAAAGCCACTGTAGCAAACAGTATGGAGGTTCCTCAAAAAATTAAAAATAGAACTACCCTACAATGCAGTAGTTACACTTCTACCTATTTTCCCAAAGAGTACAAAAATACAAATTCAAAAGTATATGTGCACCCCAATGTTTATAGCAGCATTTATACAATAGCGAAATTATGGAAACAGCCAAAGTGTCCATCGACTGATGAATGGATAAGGAAGATGTTGTATAGATATATATAATGAAATATTACTAAGCTGTAAAAAAGAATGAAATCGTCTCATTTGCAACGATGTGGTTTGGAGCTAGAGAATATCATGCTAAGTGAAATAAGTCAATCTGAGAAAGACAAATACCCCATGATTTTGCTCATATGTGGAATTTAAGAAACAAAACATGAGCAAAGGGGAAAAAAAAGAGAGAGGGAGAGAAACTAGGAAACAGACTGTTAACCATAGAGAGCAAACTGATGGTTACCAGAGGAGCCGTGGATGTGGGGACAGATTAAATAGGTGATGGGGAATAAGGAGTGCACTTGCTGTGGTAAGCACGATGTTGTATATGGAAATATTGCATCACTATATTATACACCTGAAACTAATATTACATTGTATGTTAACTAATTGGAATTGAAGTAAAAACTTTAAAAAACCAGAAAATTACCCCTAAAAACACTCACGGCATCAGATCTTAGACACATCACATATTGCTTTAACGCATTTTTTATTTTATTATATTTTGATTTCTTGCAAGTAATCTAAATTTTATTTCTTAATTGTAAGAATTATCTATTTTAATTCCTTGTATGCTTTACAATATCTAGCTACTAAACAAGACTTGACTGAATAATAATTGTTTTCTAATAGCATAGAATAGTGTGGAACTTATAGGTAATGTTGGTGGGTGATTAGTGTTTTAATGAATAGATACATAGTTCTTAGAAGTTTGAGGGCCTAAACTCTTCCTAGAATACTGTGGCAAAAAAATTTTCAAGTCAGACCAAAATAGTTTTTTATTCAAGTTCTACTTCTTTTACCTGTGGAATGGTCTTTAATAAGTCCCTTACTCTTTCTAAGACTTCTTTTCCTGATCTGTAAAATGGAGTTAAGAATACCTGCTTAACAGGAAAAAACCTCTCTGACCTCAGCTGCAGCAATTTCTTACTTGACACATCCCCAAAGGCAAGGGAATTAAAAGCAAAAATGAACTATTGGGGCCTCATGAAGATAAAAAGCTTCTGCACAGCAAAGGAAACAATCAACAAAACTAAATGGCAACCAACGAAATGGGAAAAGATATTTGCAAATGACATATCGGACAAAGGGCTAGTATCCAAAATCTATAAAGAGCTCACCAAACTCCACACCCAAAAAACAAATAATTCAGTGAAGAAATGGGCAGAAAACATGAATAGACACTTCTCTAAAGAAGACATCCAGATGGCCAACAGGCACATGAAAAGATGTTCAACGTCGCTCCTCATCAGGGAAGTACAAATCAAAACCACACTGAGATACCACCTCACACCGGTCAGAGTGGCTAAAATGAACAAATCAGGAGACTATAGATGCTGGTGAGGATGTGGAGAAACGGGAACCCTCTTGCACTGTTGGTGGGAATGCCAACTGGTGCAGCCGCTCTGGAAAACAGTGTGAAGGTTCCTCAAAAATTAAAAATGTATCTACCCTATGACCCAGCAATAGCACTGCTAGGAATTTACCCAAGGGATACAGGAGTGCTGATGCAGAGGGGCACTTGTACCCCAATGTTTATAGCAGCAGTCTCAACATTAGCCAAATTATGGAAAGAGTGTAAATGTCCATCAACTGATGAATGGATAAAGTAATTGTGGTTTATATACACAATGGAATACTACTTGGCAATGAGAAAGAATGAAATATGGCCTTTTGCAGCAACGTGGATGGAACTGGAGAGTGTTAAGTGAAATAAGTAGTAGAGAGAATGACAGTTACCATATGTTTTCACTCTTATGTGGATCCTGAGAATCTTAACAGAAGACCATGGGGGAGGGGAAGAAAAGAAAAAAAAAAGGTTAGAGAGGGAGGGAGCCAAAACATAAGAGACTCTTAAAAACTGAGAACAAACTGAGGGTTGATGGGGGGTGGGAGGGAGGTGGGGTGGGTGATGGGTATTGGGGAGGGCACCTGTTGGAATGAGCACTGGGTGTTGTATGGAAACCAATTTGACAATAAACTTCATATTGAAAAAAAAGAATACGTCAGGGGCGCCTGGGTGGCTTAGTCGGTTAAGCTGCCGACTTCGGCTCAGGTCATGATCTCGCGGTCCGTGGGTTCGTGCCCCGCTTTGGGCTCTGTGCTGACAGCTCAGAGCCTGGAGTCCGTTTCAGATTCTGTGTCTCCCTCTCCCTGACCCTCCCCCGTTCATGCTTTGTCTCTCTCTGTCTCAAAAATAAATAACCGTTAAAAAAATAAAAAAAAAAAAAAAGAATGCCTGCTTAATAGTTGTTATTCTGACTAAATGAAATGGTGTATCTATTAAACCCCTGGTTTAGAGCCTAGCACGAAGTAGGAGCCTAGCAAATGCTAGTCGTCGTTGTAATTGTGGTTGTTTCACTGTAATTTCATAGATATTTCAGTAGGCAAACATAGGGATTTCACTACTCTTCTTACCCTGGCAATGACAGTACAACGTTACTGTTAACATGTCCCTGTCTTTACTGGGTGGCTTTCTACTTTCTGTTCAGCTGCCAGCATGAAAAAGCAGTTCAGTGATAAACCTGTTCTTTCAATATGACATCCAGCACTGCTAGTAACCAAATTGCAGGTACCAGGAAGCACAAAAAATGGGCCATGACCTGGAAGATCTCACAGTTCAGTTAGGTAATGATCCAGTTGGCTTGAAACAATTAAAAAACAGTTATGTGCTAAATTTCAAAGTAATGACTAAAATTAGAGTAAGCATAATTGGTATGGACTGAACTTGGATAAACAGTAGTAGAAGTGAACTTGCTCTTGGCTTTGAGGGATGGTGAACTCTGTACCAAGTAAAGGTAAAAATGATGGCCATTTCACATCAGGGTGTTGGGATGGAAATGAGTTTTAGGGCAAAGGGCACTTAAAACATGGAGGAGAATAGATGACTTTAGTGTGTAGTGGGTGATGAGCAATACGTGTGACTGACATGGCGGTGTCTCATACAGTTGGAGAGGACATGGACAAACCCTAGAGATAAAACGTAAAGAATAGTTTACTGTGCAGTAGTAGAGAGTGGATAGAAACATCTCACGTGTTTCATCTGGGGCAGTATATGATGAATGGTTGCCTGACAAAGGGTGATTCATGTATAGAAAGGGGGCAAGTGATAATTGACGAGAAACATTTAGCCTAGTGTCATTCTAGAGTCTAGAGTCCATGATACTCTATGCACTGATTTTTTGTGTTGAGTATTATTTGAAGCAAATAAAAAAAAACTTGAACTTTTTACATAGAGATTTGGCACTGTGTTAATACTTCTGGAAATTGCATGTGTGGCATATGGAAGAGTTTGGACATTTGTTGCAAAGGGGAGACATTTTTTAGAAGAATATTATTTTCTGCTTTTGGTCTTTTGGCTTGAGATCTTAATGACAGACAAATATATTTATTTTATAGAGACTATGCTGCATACATAGTTTACACTGAATATGTATTCAGAGAATTTGGGGATGATAAAACCTTGGAGACTGTATACAACAATTAAAATTACTGATACATATTTCATTCACCATCGGAAGGAAAACAGTAACTGTTTTCTCATTAATATCTGTAGGAGTACTTCCATCTGGACTTTTTCCTTTAATTTCAAGACAGACGAGCATAATAAAGTATGATGTCCTTTGTGTTTTTATTTCTAAACATCGATGTAAAGATAAATAATGTTTATAATTCAAGCAATAGTGAAAAATTCAACATGGTTGAGGTTGCTGCATCATCAATAACACAAAACATCTTTTAAGTGTCTTGATTAGATTTTACAAACCCTTGTTAGAGTGACTAAAATACCTCTAGCATAAACAATTATTAATACAATGTCGAATAGGTCCTTAGGTGAACTCAATTACAGTGGCACAATGGGGCAAATAACTGTAAAAGCCATTGGCATTATTGTTCTCCGAAGGTCAAAGGCACTGGAGTGGAGAATGGTGAAATTAGATGACAGAGCAGAATAAGAGGCTGTGATTGAAGATGTTCTGGATCACAGACCTTTATTGTACTTGGATTTTTTTAAAGCTTACTTTATTTGGGTCTTTCATCTGTGAAAAAAATTAGTGTATGCTGCACTCTACTTTGATTGAAGTATTTGAACTTTTATGAGCACACATTTTTTCTTCCATTTCAAGAAGTACTTTTTCTTTCTGGGAGCGCTCCAGCTGTGAGGCTAACTTGTGTTAGTTTTAACATACATATCCCTGATCTAGACTAGTATTTTTCCTCTGATTATTACAATATTATGTTATAATCTGTTGTATTCTTCAATATTTTACATCCAAGAACCTGAAAAGTTTGAAATGTTAATAGACTTTAACCACTTGGAAGAGGAATGTTTAAATTTGGCAAATTCACTGCTTACTTAGTTGCTACTATCCCTTATCTTTGATTGCTAATAAAAGCCCATAACAGAATAAAATGCATAGCAACTGCCAGATATTACCTCAGGTTTTTAATCCTTAAGATTAAAAAGATTTCCGGTTTTAGTGAGGAGAAGGAACCTGTTGCATTTATTCATCTTGTGCCATAAACTCTGCTAATAAATGGATATACCTTGCTATAAAAAGAGATGGAGTGCACGGCTTCAGGAAGAATTGTCTAGTGGAGGAAACACACACTTAACCAGTAAACACGTAAATGAATATTATTACAAACTGTGTTAAATGCTGAAAAGGAAAACATAGACACCATAAGAAAATATCAGGATGTACCAATTTAGATTGATTGCCTCACAGAGTTGGTCTAGTTATAGTGCAGGAATTATAGTACTGGTAAAAAGTTTTTCTAAACAGACCAATGCTGACATAAGCAAAGCAAAAAATTGTACATCCCAACCAAGTTCTACTTTTCTTTTTTTTTTTTTTCCAACGTTTTTTTATTTATTTTTGGGACAGAGAGAGACAGAGCATGAACGGGGGAGGGGCAGAGAGAGAGGGAGACACAGAATCGGAAACAGGCTCCAGGCTCCGAGCCATCAGCCCAGAGCCTGACGCGGGGCTCGAACTCACGGACCGCGAGATCGTGACCTGGCTGAAGTCGGACGCTTAACCGACTGTGCCACCCAGGCGCCCCATGTTCTACTTTTCCAAAGCATGAGCACTTTTATCCTTATTACACTCAATGATGATCAAAATAAGCCTTTTTTTTTGCAATCTCTATCAAAATACCAACAGCATTTTTCACAGAACTAAAACAAAGAATCCTAAGATTTGTATGGAACCACAAAAGACCTTGAAGAGCCAAAACAATCTTCGGGAAGAAAAACGAAGCTGGAGGTATGATAATCCTAGATTTCAAGATATGCTATGGAGGTACAGTAATCAAAACGGTATGGTACTGGAGCAAAACAAAAATAAAAAATAGAGACATAGATCAATGGAATAAGATAGCCCAGAAAATAAGCCCACACTTATAGAGCTAATTAATCTATGGCAAAGGAAGCTAGAATATACAATTGTGAAAAGACAGTCTCTTCAGTAAATGGTGCTGAGAAAACTGGACAGCTACATTGAAAAGAATGAGACTGGAACACTTTCTTATATCATACACAAACATAAATTCAAAATGGATTAAAGACCTAAATGTGAGCTCTAAAACCACAAAACTCCTAGAAGAAAACAACAAGACTAATTTCTTTGACATTGGCAAGAAACTTTTTTTTTTTAGATATGTTTCCACAGGCAAGGGTAAGATGTGTAAAAATAAACTATTGAGAAGACATCCAGATGGCCAACAGACACATGAAAAGATGCTCAACATCACTCCTGATCAGGGAAATACAAATCAAAACCACACTGAGATACCACCTCACACCGGTCAGAGTGGCTAAAATGAATAAATCAGGAGACTATAGATGCTGGTGAGGATGTGGAGAAACGGGAACCCTCTTGCTCTGTTGGTGGGAATGCAAACTGGTGCAGCTGCTCTGGAAAACGGTGTGGAGGTTCCTCAAAAAATTAAAAATAGATCTACCCTATGACCCAGCAATAACACTGCTATGAATTTACCCAAGGGATACAGGAGTGCTGATGCATAGGGGCACTTGTACCCCAATGTTTATAGCAGTGCTTTCAACAATAGCCAAATTATGGAAAGAGCGTAAATTTACATCAACTGATGAATGATAATGTGGTTTATATATAAATGTGGTTTATATATATAATGGAATACTACATGGCAATGAGAAAGAATGAAATCTGGCCATTTGCAGCAACGTGGATGGAACTGAAAGGTATTATGCTAAATGAAATAAGGTAAGGAAAGACATATCACGTTTTCACTCATATGTGAAACTTGAGAAACTTAACAGAAGACCATGGGGGAGGGGAAGGGGAAAAAAAAGTTACAGAGAGGGAGGGAGGCAAACCATAAGAGACTCGTAAATACTGAGAACAAACTGAGGGTTGATGGGGGGTGGGGGGGAGGAGAAAGTGGGTGATGGGCATTGAGGAGGGTACCTGTTGGGATGAGCACTGAGTGTTGTATGGAAACCAATTTGACAATAAATTATATTTAATATTAAAAAATAAATAAACTATTGAGATTACATCAAAGTTGAAAGTTTGTTCACAGTGAAAGGAGCTATCAACAAAACAACAAGGCAGCCTACTGAATAGTAGAAGATATTTACAAATGACATACCCAAAGACAGGTTAATATCAATACATATAAAGAACTTACACAATTCAACATGAAAAACAAATAATCCAATTAAGTAATGGATAGAGGACCTGAATGGACATTTTTTCAAAGAAGACATACAGATGGCCAGGAGGCATATGAAAATATGCTCAGCATCACTTATCAAGAGGAAAATGCAGATCAGAACCACAATGAGATATCACCTTTCACCTGTCAGAATGGTTAGAATCACACAGACAAGAAATAACAAGTGTTGGCAAGGATGTAGAGAAAAAGGAACCCTAATGCACTGTTGGTGGGAATGCAAACTGGTGCAGCTACTATGTAAAACAGGTACCTCAAAACTTCAAAAATAGAATTACTATGTTATTCAGTAATTCCACTACTGGGTACTTACCCAACTGCAAAACACTAATCAAAAAGATATATATACACCTGTGTTTATTGCAGCATTGTTCATAATAGCCAAGATATGGAAGCAACCCAGGGGTCTACCAATAGATGAATGGATAAAGAAGTGGTGGAAAAAAAAAGTGGGGTGTGTGTGTGTGTGAGTCAGAGAAATACAAATACCATACGATTTCATTTATATGTGGAATTTAAGAAACGAATAAAGGAAAAAGGAAAGGAAGGGCCAAAACAAAACAAAACAAAAGCAAAAACAAACAAAAAAACAACCAGACTCTCAAACACAGAGACCAAAGTAATGATAACCAGACGATAAGTGGAAAAGGGGGTGGCTGAAATACATGAAGGGGATTAAGAATACACTTAGTGTGATAAGCACTGTGTAATGTATAGAATCGTTGAATCTTAAATCATTGTATTGTAAACCTGAAATTAATATAACACTCTACGTTAATTATACGTCAAATTTAAATAGTACATAAGCCTTTTGGTAAGTTGTTCAAAAGTCACTTTCATCTTCTCTCTTCTAACTCTTTGCCAACTTCATTGTCTCTCTTCTCTCAGCAATGATTTTTTTTTTTTTCATCTGGTGATGTGAATGCAACAATATTCTTCTAGTTTCCCATGCTTGAAGCTCTGGAATTACCTTAGACCTTTTTTTTTTTTTTTTTTTGCCTTGTTCCCCTTTTTCATATCCTCATTCCATTTATTTATAAAATTTGTCTCTACCTCAGGGAATTACTTCACTTTATGTCCATCTCCTGCTTTCCTCATCGTACAGGGATAACACCTAATCCTTTGGTTATTTTGGGGAGTAAACGGGTTAATAAAGCCCTTAGAACAATGTATGTTGCTTAGTAAGTGCTATGTAAGTGTTATATATAATAAGTGATCACTGTTTTATTGACATGTTCTTATGAAGACTTTTAAGGCATGCTTAGGACTAAAATTTGTTAATTACTAATACCAACAATGTGTTCTTTTCATGCTCAGTGGACACATACTCCTTCACTGTCTTCTCCTGTACAATTTATTACTAGGGGCGCCTGGGTGGCGCAGTCGGTTAAGCGGCCGACTTCAGCCAGGTCACGATCTCGCGGTCCGTGGGTTCGAGCCCCGCGTCAGGCTCTGGGCTGATGGCTCGGAGCCTGGAGCCTGTTTCCGATTCTGTGTCTCCCTCTCTCTCTGCCCCTCCCCCGTTCATGCTCTGTCTCTCTCTGTCCCAAAAAATAAATAAAAAACGTTGAAAAAAAAAAATTAAAAAAAAAAAAAATTTATTACTAGATAATGGCACTTTTAACTAGATACATCACCTATAAAGGGGACTTAGTAGATAACTCAGATAAATTAACTGTAGTGTTTTAAGGAGCATCCTTAATAGTAACAATACAACTAAGAGAAAACAGTGTGCTCAACACAGGACAGAGAGGTAAAACAATTTTTGGTCTACTGTCATTCATGTCATTTAAATAAAAATATTTAAAAAGTAACCATAGCTAATATATGTGACATCAATCTATTTTGTTCAGATAGGGGTCAGAATTATTTGGTATATAAGAAAGTGGAGGATCAATGTGTAAAACACCAAATCAACTGTATTTAACAGATTTGTTTACTCATTTGCTTGCAAAACAAGTTCATCTGTTAGTACAGTGAAGCTGCCAGCCAAAGCAGCCTTCCTTGAGGCTAAAATTGTTTAATTATCCCTTAACTGTAGCAGTTGGATCCCCAAATCTGAGCTCTTTTATTACATCACTGGGATTCCCTCATGCTGTGTTGTCAGTCTGTCACCAATTTTTGTCATTAATATATTTTAATATCTTGATGATGTAGTCAATAAACAGTTTGTCTTGGAGGTCAAAGCTACATCTACTTTTTCTATATTTAACTCTAAGAAAGGGTCTTCTGGTAAAAAGCCAAGATCTTTGCATGCTGCTGGATGTTTTAAAATATAGGTTATTACAAATCTCAGAATAAATAATTGATGATGAATGCTAGTAACTTAAAAAGTGGCAACATAAATTTCCTTGGAACTCAATCTGTTGACAGCGATTTCACTTTTTATATGGACAAGTGCATACAGAGTATTTCAATAGAAAATAGCCCCTGGTATTCCAGGTTTTATAGACTTTCCTCTGAATATATTCCCATCCAAACGGAGAAATATAATCAACAATAGTTGTTTTCAGATGATTTCCAAAATAAGATTCAACAAATCAGTTAATGCTTGCATCTTAGAGCTAAGGGGAGAAAACATAGGATATATTGAATGTCGGTTCTTTTTGCTTGTCTGGAAAAACATACTTAGGTACCTTTTGTACTGAAACCCAACTTTCAAAATTTTCATTTTCTGCCCAAATGAGTTTTATTAGCATTGAATTACTGTGGAAATAATAACAACTAATTAACTGAAAGCCAACTGTGCACTAGTCAACTTTGCTAAATACCTGATATATATTATCTTATTCAAAAGTCTTGGCAGTCTTATGATCTAAGTGGAATTAAAATTTACTTCATTTATTTATTTTTTAATTTTTTTAACGTGTATTCATTTTTTGAGAGACAGGGACCGAGCATGGCCAGAGGAGGGGCAGAGAGAGAGGGAGACACAGAATCCAAAGCAGGCTCCAGGCTCCGAGCTGTCAGCACAGAGCCCGACACAGGGGTCAGACTTACAAACCGTGAGATCGTGACCTGAACTGAAGTCAGACACTTAACTGACTGAGCCACCCGTAAAATTTAATTCATTTAGACTTGGGAAAATGGAAGCCAAGGGTTTTAATGCTATATGTAAGAGACCAGAAGATATGAAAGCTGTTCAGATTTTGTTGTTTGTAGGAGCCTTTAAATTGAATTGGAGATATTTTGACTTTTTCAAGTATATGAAGATTCACTGGTAGAGTCATATTAATATAGGACCCATTCATCAGTATTTTCCATGGTATACAAAAATTAATAAAGCTTCTCCTCCTTATCCCAAATAGCACTGTCTCAGTGCTAAAAACCAGTAGATTAGGCCAAGTAGATGTCAACCAGATATAGCGGTTTTGATCCTAAGATACAAAGAAAATTATACCCGTGAAGCCTTGAATTTTTTGCAAATGAGTACAAATTCTGTATATTAACAATATCTTTTTTAAATCTCTATCATTAGCCTCATTATAAGGTTATAAATCAGCTCACAGTTATATGATTTCAAATGCACTATGAATCAAAGCACGCATGTTAAGTAGAAAAATCTAGAGAATGCCACATAAATTCCTTTTGATGATAGAGAAACAAAAGAAGCTGTGATGAACCTTACTGATGCTTTACTTTAGGTAACAGATCTAGAGGATATTAATGTGTGGAGGGTAGGAGGGAAATCAACATATTTTTTGGAAATGAGGGATTAATGTAATCATATTTTATTGGTCTTTAAATATATTAGTCCCCAAGTCAAGGCAGATATCAATATTGCAATGTATAGAGTGTCAGTAGCACATGGGGAAATGGTACACAGGAATGGGTTCACAGTTGCCAAAGTTGGCAAGTTTCCTTTTCTCCTGGGTTTAGAATGTTAACAGCTCCTTAAGGAAAGCCTGCCCAGCCTGGTTTGGGGAAAGTCACGTGACCTTCTATCTCTACAGACAGTTTCAGGAAATACTTCAAGATAGATCCAGGTAACAGTCCATAAGTAATTACTGCTGTCAAAGTTATTTAAAAATAAAATCTTCACCATGGCAATGAAAAGGAACAGGCATGATTGTAAAATTATTTTATAGGCTCCTTTGTGGCATTTTCTGGTGCAGATATGACTTTGCTGTGGCTGACTTTTTAAGTTGTTCACCTGTTTGAGAAGCCAAAAAGTCAAGAAATAAGGTAGAGAGGTTTCTGTTCCAGTATGTGTATTTTCAAGCTACTTAACTTTCTCAAGAAGAGTGTAATCCTGACTCCAGCTCAATTGACTGTTAAAGCTTATGGCTCCCCACCTAATCAGCCACACAGAATAACTGCTCTCTAGATACTTGTCAAGGATTATAACGTCAAACTCACTGCTATTCAATATTTAATCAAGAGCTGGGTAGAGAGATATAATACCTATCGCAGATAGCCTAAAGGAGATGCTGCCCGTCACTTAAATGTAAAAAATCTATCCCGGTTTCAAGCCATAGAGTGCTGCATCATGTACCAAAAACTTGCTTTCACTAATTTCGTTTTCACATTTTTTTCCATAGGCAAAGATTTAGAAAGATTAACAAAGGCAGCTAAATATGGTATTTACTGGAAGGATGGTGTTCAAACTATTCGTCTATCGCAAATGCCCTTTTAAATTTTTATTTGCCTTGATCAACTCAACATGTTTTAGCAGCTTTGTTGAAGTATAATTTACATACCATAAAATTCACCCATTGAAGTATACAATCCAGTCATGTTAGGCATATTTATAGAATTGTGCAAATGTCCCCACAATATAGTTTGAACATTTCCATCATCCTAAAAGTACTTCCCATGTCTGTTGCTGTCAGACCCCGTTCTAACTCTCAGCCCAGGGTAACCCCTAATCTGTGTTCTGTCTGTATAGATTTTCACAGCAATGCAGTCATATAATGTGTGTGCCTGTGCAGCTGGTATCTTACAATAGCATGCAATTTCAGTTTTGGGTGTTTGTCCATGTTGTATCATGATCCTATTTATTGCTGAACCGTGTTCTGCTGTACGGATAAAATTTAAAAATATTTTATTTATCCCTTCACCAGTTGATGGAGATGTTGAGTTGTTTCAACTTATAGCTATTATAAATAATACCATAATGTATATTTGCCTACACATCTTTGTGTGGACATATGTTTTTCATTTCTATTAGCTAGGTACCTAGGAATGGAACTTCTGGGTCATGTGATAAGTTTATCTTTAACTTTTTAAGCTGCCAAATTATCTTCTAAAGTGACTATATCATTTTACATTCCCACTAGCTGCTCATGAGGGTTCTAGTGTCTCTACAATCTCCCCAACACTTGTTCCTGTCTATCATTTTGATTATAGCTGTTCTATTGAGTGAAAAATCCTATCTCATTGTAGTTTTAATTTGCATTTCCCTAATTCCTAATGTTGTTGAGAATTCTTCATGTCCTTATTAATTAGCAGTTTGTATATCTCTTGATATTCAGATTCTTTGCCCACTTAAAAAAAACTGTTCTGTCTTTTATAATTGAGTTGTAAAAGTTCCTTATATATTCTGGATACAAGTTCTTCAACAATAATGATTTGTGTATTGTTTCTCCCCTTCTGTGGCTTGGCTTTTCTTTGTCTTAATGTTGTCTTCTAAAGCACAAATTTTGAAACTTTTGACAAAATTAAAATTATAATTTTTAATGCTCTGCTCCTGGTGTCTTAGCTGAGAAATATTTTCCTAATCAAAAGCTCTAAAGATTTTCTCTTACGTTTTTCCCAAGAATTTTGTAGTGTACCTCTTATAATTAGGCCTCGGATAAAATTTGAATTTTTTTGGTGTGTGTGTAATGGTGTGAAGCATGGGTTGGAATTTATGTTTTGAACATGGGTACCTGATTTTCCTAGCAAATTTGTTGAAAAGGTTTTCCTTTGCCAGCCTGAATTGCCTTGGCATCACCATCAAAAATCATTTGACTCCAAATACAAGAATTAATTTCTGGTCTTAATTTTGTCCCTTGTCTCTCCTTGTGCCAGCATCAGAGAGTTTGCATCAACACAGCTAATCTCAAGTATTCCTGCAGCATTTATTAGACTGTAATATTTATGTGCATTGTGCATTCTCCAAGAGGGAAGATGGGAATGGAAAGAAATATTTCCCAAACTTCTTTAACCAAGCTGCCCGCCCTCTAACGTACCACTTTATTTTAATCTTGAGAACTTTGTAAATTTGTTTGAGATGTAATTTACATGTGATCAATTAAATGGGTCTAAAATGTACAGTTCAGTAAGCATTGGCAAATGCCTACATTCCTGTAGCCCACAGCGGTGGCAAGATACAGAATATTCATTCTAGGAAAGCAAACAGATTCTTAGGGTTGCTTTATTGGCCATGTGATAAGCTCAGTGCCACTAGAATCAGATAATATTCTGGTCCAAATCTGGCTCTGCAGAGGGTCTCATAGTCTCCAAGAGAATAATAATTCTGCTCAACAATAGTTGTAAGATCAATCATAGCTATATGAGGTAAGGGGAAGGTAGGTTTTCCTTGTTTTTTAGGGAACTAGTATTTCACTGGAAGTAGGAACCACTGGAGTTGCAGATTTTGAGCTGATCCCATGACATTTGGATTAAGAAAGGAGGGTTCATTATAGCATCTTCATTGAATCCCACTTCTGTGTTTTTGTATATTTTTTTAATGTTTATTTATTTATTTTTAGAGAGAGAGACAGAGACAGAGAAATCCACCCAGGGTCCACAGGGTCAGCACAGAACCTGATGCAGGGCTCAAACTCATGAACCGTGAGACCATGCATGACCTGAGCTGAAATCAAGAGTCAGGACATGCTTAACCAACTGAGCCACCCAGGCGCCTGGAGTTGAGAGCTTCAAGTGCTCTTTACTAATAGAATACCATGCCATCAAACATTTAAGGCATCTGGAATCACAGAGTACCCATAATTTTAGAATAGTAAACAATGCAATCAGACTGACTTAGATAACAGTGCATTCTTTTCTGATGGGCCAAAATGCAGTTTAAGGACTGTCAGAGCCTAATTTCGTTTACTTTTTTATCATGGAAAATATATATAGGAACATAGATTTTATATTTGTGTATTGTGCTATATAGGAGACTAAAAATGTTTTCCTAGATGAATTATTAGTTTTGTTGTTGTTGTTGTTGTTGTTGTTGTTGTCGTTGTTGTTTTAGCCCTCATCAACATAAGTGTATTTCTGGGCTCTCCATTCTGTTCCACAACTATTAATCTATTTTATATTAATACCAATACACATTGTCTAAATTCCTGTAACTTTATAAATAGCACTTGTTACCTGATAGGGCAAGTTTTTTTCATTTTGTTTATCTTCAGTATTGTCGTGTTACTCATTGTCCTTTTCTACACAATTTTGCCATCATCTTCTCAAATGCCATAAAATACATTTTGAGATTTAGATCAAAATTGCATTAAGTGTATATTTTAATTTTCAGGAAATTATTAGTGAGGACATAGGTTGTCCTTCGTTTTTTTAGGTCTTAGTTGATGCCTTTCAATACTGTTTTCTGTGAAAAGATCCTGGGCTGCTTTTGCTACAGCTTTATTTATAGGTACTTGATAACTTAAGTGGCCATTGTGATGCTATCTTACTTTTCTAATTTTATTTTCCAGTCTTTACTGTTGTTATATAGTAATAGAATTTATTTTTAGATTGATCATGAATCTAGCTACAATATTTCTATTATTTTTAATAATTTACAGATTCGCACAGTTTTCTAGAGTGCACTAGCAGGCCATGATACTTGTATTTTTTCTTTTGCAAACCTTTAGGCTTTTGAAGTTATAATTGTCATTGTTGTTATTGCACCAGCTGGGGTGTTCATGTACAAGTTGTGGTAGTGGGAATACTGGTCTCATTTTTTATTTAAAGGGGGTGTTTCCCCATTAAATCTGATGACGTCATCTCAATATTATCTTCAGTGATTAAATTAATGTCTAGCTCTTAGTTGAAATTTAATAAATATTTGTGAATGAATGTGACTGAAGTTGGTCATGTTTCTCAGTAAGGATCATATTTAATCTTTAATGATTCTTTTTCCGAGGAAGTTCTTTTTCTGTCTTGGGAATTTTACAGTAGGATAACCAAAATGATTTCCTCTCAGATTTTCTGCTTACCTACAAGCCTGTTTCTGCTGCCTCGTATCTTCTCTGTTCTCACACTTATCAGTGTGCCTACCATCTCTCATGAGCAAATGGCAATAACATCTTTCTTTCTCAAAATAACTGTGGATATACACAAAGTGAAACTAGAAAGGAAAGGAAATCCTAAAAATTAACACAGATTTCACAAATTATAAGCTTCCAAATTCACCTTTAACCAGCCAGTTTTTTACATTATGCCAATTAAAATTGTAAAGGCAATTGTAAGAGAAGTAAAATTGTGCGGGTTATAGATTGTATTTTGATTTTGAATATTTGAATTTTATTTTGAATGAACATAGACTAAAATCACCTTGGACCACTTATTAATTAATGACTTTGAGTACATATTAATGCATAAAAGCTGTATTTTCTAATTTTCCAACTCATTCTCAGCCTAAAAAATTTGGGAAGGACAAAAAGTAAAATCACTTTAATGTCATATAATCTATAAAATTGGTAATATGCTATTGTTGACTTTTTGGTGCATTTTCTCTCACACGTTTATCTATATTTACAATTATTAAGCAGGGACACTTTGGTATACTATTACTTATTCTTCCAAATAAATACAATATTTTTAATTGCTATATAATATTATACAGAATAGAGATTGAGAAACTATGGTCTGCAGCCCAAATCTGATGTTTTGTTTTTGTTTTGCACAGCCCACAAGCACCAAAAAAAATGGGTTTTGTACTTTTAAATAGTTGAAAATATCAAAATAACAGTAATATAATATTTTATTACCTGAAAATTATTTGAAATTTAAATTTGATTTCCTGTCAATAAAGTTTTATTAGAACATAGCCACATTCATTTGTTTATGTATAGTCTATGGCTCCTTTCCCACTACCATGGCAGAGTTGAAAAGTTCTGCCAGAAACTGACTCTCAAGGACTAAAATATTTATTTTATCACTACTTACAGAGAAACTTGCCAACCCCTGCCATAGGTTCACAGTAATTTATATAACCATCCCCTTTATGTTAAGTAGCAGCTCGGTGCCTATTTTTAATTGTTCGCAGATGATCACGTCATGAACTTTTATCCTTGTGTGCTTTTATTTCAGCTGTACCCTCTCTTTTAAAGCTTTTTTCTCCTTATCTACCTTCAGATCAGCTTCTACCTGTCCCTAAAGTCATAGGACAGTTATTCCCTTCCCTGCAAAGCCTTTGGTGTATCAAGACAGTATAAGACCAGTACAAGGTCCAGTATTTCACAAGGCCGTAGATTTCATTCTCTCATAAATGGTGGCAGTGTTAGTAATGAATATAATTTATACTTGTTAAGTGATTACTATGTGCCAGAATTTATGCTAAACTCTTTACATGTGTAGGCCGTTTAACACTCTGATCAAATCCATAGGTTATATACAGTGATAATTTCAATTTTACATATTTGACCACTGACTTAGGTGAATCAATTTGTCCCACGTTACATGGCTAGGAAATAGAAGAGAAGCTGCTAGAAGGTCACTTCCAGGTTTGCACCTTTCAAGGTGCATTATAGTTATAATTGTCTGTGTATGCAGACTCTTGGATGCCAGGCAACATGTATATTACGTCTTTGAACTCTTTGTGCCAAAATTGGTTCCTGATAAATGGTTGACCGTAATAATATTGCATAATGAAAGAATGGAGACTGAAGGCTGGCATTGTTCTCTAACATTCTCTAAATCCCTCGGCGATTTTATAATAAAACTATCAAAGACAAGATATGAGGGACAACTATTCAAACAAATGTTATTAGAGAAGACCATGTTCCTGATACTATTTAATGCATTATGAAACCATCTGATAGCAAGTGAAGAGATTTTAAATTAAGGCTGTCTTTATTTAATAGGAGGAGGAAGGATTTGAATATTTCCTCTTAGATTTAGGATCTGGGGCAAGCATTTGAAATAACCTTGGAGCTAATAAATAACAAAGGCTGAGCCTGAAGATAAAGACATTGATTAATATCACAAGATCTCCCTGTCAAAAAGTCATTTCAAGCTGGCAGTTTAGCTTTAAAAATTATAAAACGATATTGGAATGAAGAAGAAGAGAGGAAACATGTCAAACGAAATGAATAGTTGTTTTTAAACAATAGAGCGTGTAATCCTCTGTGTTATTATTTCACATTTCATATCAGATATGCTGATCACTATAACTATTGGCATTAGTGTCAAAAGGACAATTATGAATGTGAATGTGTCACATACATTCTCTCATTTGAGCCATAACAATACTTGTATCATTCAGGCAAACTACCCACAATTGTCTGAAATATCAAGGAAGACAATTTTAGAATGACAAAATCCCCTGAAAAAGTCACCAATTGTGCTTGCTGCATTCTTTCATAGATGAACCAGAATAGTAACAACAATAATAATGGCTTCTTCCAGCACCTAAATATCAAACAATAAGAGACTGGGTAAATAAATTGTGCTAGACCTTGACAGTAATTAGTATGAATGAATTGAAGCTGCTTTTGTAGAGAAAGTTAAACTATATTTGAAAAGACTAATTTTAATTCACATTAAAAATAAAGTTACAAAGCAGTATCAATGCTATACTGGAAAGAGTCTATGCCAAAGATATATGGCTGATTATATGCAAGCATAGTATCAGCGGTTAAAGCAGTTACTGTGCATAGAGAAACCTCTGTCATTTTGTTCTTTATGCTTATGTATTCTTTAAATTCTATAATTTTTGTGTAAAGATCATATTTCAAATATAAATGCATAATTTAAAAAATATGCATCAGAAGGAGCCAAGTACAGTATCAACACATCATAAATGAAATAAATAATGTGAAAGATCTGCTTGAGGAACTTAACAAAAAAGTAAAAAATAAGATTTGAATACAAAAAATATGTACACAACAATATGTGTTACTTAGATGGATAATATCTATCCAAGAAATCTTTATTACTTTCCAAATATTCTGATTTTCTATATTATTTTGTTGTAAATGTCAAGTTCTGTTACCTTCAGGTAGCAGAACATAACCTTTAGAGTTTTCACCTTTTGATAGATATTAACCCTTTGATGTGGTCTAACATATACCTTCAATATTCATGGACAATTAGAATAATTTCTTTTTTTAAATGTTTATTCATTTTTGAGACAGAAGGAGAGAGAGCACAAGTGGGGGAAAGAGAAGGGGACAGAGGATCTGAAGCAGGCTTTGCACTTACAGCAGAGAGCCCTATGGGGGGCTTAACTCATGAACTGCAAGGTCATGACCTGAGCTGAAGTCAAACACTTAACCAACTGAACCACCCAGGTGTCCCAAGAAAGAATAATTTCTGGTATTAAAATAAGAACCTTAAAATCTATTAAAACAAAATGTAGTATATACCTGGTTGTTATTGGTTATCTTTTTTGGGTTTAAGCTAGAATTTAATGGTACCAGTTCAATGTTTAAGTTGCCATTGGTCAATGTAATTAAGAGCCATAGCCATGATAGTCTCAGCATGGAAACCTCATTTCTGAGTAACCTCTTTTTTTTTTTTTTTAACGTTTATTTATTTTTGAGACAGAGAGAGACAGAGCATGAACAGGGGAGGGGCAGAGAGAGAGGGAGACACAAAATCTGAAACAGGCCCCAGGCTCTGAGCTGTCAGCACAGAGCCCGATGTGGGGGTCGAACTCACGGACAGTGAGTTCATGACCTGAGCTGAGGTCGGACGCTTAACCGACCAAGCCACCCAGGCGCCCCTCTGAGTAACCTCTTAATATGTATGTTGAAACTCATACACCAGGGACAAAAATTTTCCAACTAGCCCTCTGTTTTCTCAGAGTCCCATAGAAGGTATCAGTTGTGAACAGTATCTTTGCTTTCTTTTGACATTCTGAACAAGTCCTTGACTTCCCATTTATGGCCTTCTTAAAGCTGTATTCAACTGACCGACTTGTTGTTTGTTTATAGGGATATATGCCACTTTTTGTTTTTCTTGTTGTCATGTTTCCTTTTATTGTAGGGGGTGGGAGAGTAGTTTCAGGTTTCTTGAATAAACCAATTGCTTTACTCTAACCACTAATATAAATCATCAGTACAGACATTATTTAGAGAAACTCTTACTCATTTTACCTGATGACAGAAAAATACTAGTTAAAACAAGAACATTAAGAGGTGAAATGAAAGAGATACACCTACATTAAAAAGAAGCATGATAGCAGTTCCAAAGTTACACAGTGCTGTTAGATGTTTTGTGCTTACAACTCTATTTGCATTGTCTTGAACTAGCAAATACCTGCAATAATAATACCGATCTTTAAAAAAGAAAAATAACCTCCACCCAAGGTGCCTTTTGGGAAATGAAAGGCAGTGTCAGCAGTTCCATAGTGTGTTGAATTTTAATGAACTATAAACCCTTTCTGAGATTCTGAAAGTATTTATCTTATTCCCAGATAACCACAGCACTGTCAAGGCATAGCACACACGGTCCCTGGGTAATAGGAAAAATATGCCATGTAAATGGAATGACAGAGAAGTATACAGGGTGTTAAGTAACGTGCAACTCTTTCTTGTTGTGTTTTTACGAATTCTTAAGGTTATTTTCACACTCTGGCTTTTTACTGAATATGGTTGTGGTGACCCACACTAACCAAGTCTCTTAACTTCTCCCCATATTTGTGGTCTGTGCACATATACTACTTTTTATTGAAGGCTTTTTTTTTTTTTGCGATTAGATATATATGTTTTTTAATATCCCAAGCTGTCTGTGCTAAACACCGTGGTAATTTTTCACAATATTGTTAGATTTGATCTGAACTCCTCATAAGAGTAAGACTTCATCTTTCAGATAATGAACCTCTTCTTCAATACAAATGAACCAAAGGGCATTCAAGATCTTTTAAATAAAACCTTTTTTGTTTTAGAGATGCTATACATTTATGATTTTATTTTCTACTTTTTTAGAAGCAATACACAGTATTTATTTTTATTGTAACTTCCAACACAATGAAATGATGCAGCATAAATGAATGCCTTTCATCATTATCTTCTATTTCTAGAAATATTCATAATTTAAATAATTATGTATCTTGACTTCATGCCAATTAAGTTTGTTCATCTAGGGACTGAATTTTAATGAGGTATTTGAATGAGTTTCCACTGATATGATCTTTTGACGGGACACAATCAAATGAGAAAGGTTTAATCTCCTATATTTTCATTTCTTCAACATTTGAAAAAGACAGATAAGACTCCCACCCCCCAACTATCACCAAAAAAAGTCAAATAGAAGCACTGAACAGAAGATGGGTTGGAGGCTGAATAGTTTAAGTACATCCAAAGATCATTTACTTACTGACACTTGAGGTCAATATGATTTATCTCAAAAATATAATAGGAAACGTTAACCTGCCCTCTTAAAGAAAATTAAAATGAAAAACACAGTGGACAAGTTTTGTCATGGTTGAATTAGTTGGCTAGCTTTAGAGAAAGTATCCACTAAAATTGCTGAGCTCAATAAAAAAAGAAAAGAAAAAAGTGGGTGGGGGGAAGGGCTAAATGGGGGATGAGCATTAAGGAGGGCCCTTGTTGGGATGAGCCCTCAGTGTTAAATGCAAGTGATGAATCACTGGGTTCTACTGAAACCAATACTACACTATACGTTGACTAACTTGAATTTAAATAAATAAATTTTTACAAAGAACTGATGGATATTGATAATATATTATCTATCTTCTAAGCAATGAAGGAAGATTATCTTCATGATAGCTGTATGCATTACCAGCGATCAATTCATCTACATGCAAGTGACATATTTAACCACTGTCATTATAAGAATACCATATAGTTTTATGAAAACAATTGACTATATTTGCATCTGGATTAAAGAAAATATAGGGGCGCCTGGGTGGCTCAGTTGGTTGAGCGTCCGATTTTGGCTCAGGTCATGATCTCCCGGTCTGTGAGTTCAAGCCCCGCTGAGCCCCGTGTCCGGCTTTGTGCTGACAGCTCAGAGCCTGGAGCCTGCCTCTGCTTCTGTGTCTCCCTCTCTCTCCGACCCTCCCCCGTTCATGCTGTGTCTCTGTCTCAAAAATAAATAAACATTAAAAAAAATATATTAATTTATACTTTTAATGGGAAATAGGCATTTTTGGAACTACGATGACAACCACAAGTTTTCAGTGTTTATTGCTTTGATCTGAACATATTTCCCTCAATTGAATAAAAAATGTTTAGAAGGACAAAAACAAAGAAGAAGAAGGGAGGAAGGGAGAGAAGAAGGGAGGAAGGAAGGGAGGGAGAGAAGAAGGGTGATTTAATATGCTTCCAGGGTTAACTGTAGGCGACATGTGTCTCCTTGTGAATGGACAAAAAACAGTTCCCAGTTCCCGGGAGGAAGAGGATTTTATTAACTAAATGCCTAACAGCTGCCTCACAAGCATGAGCCTAGATAAACCAAACAAGCTGCAAATCTGTGCACCCTGCATGAAAGGCCACATAATACGAGCTGATTACTTTAGGGCTTGCATTAATGTGGCTGTGAATAAAAATAACCAACCAACAAATCCTTGCCTAATTTTAACAACTCCTGATGAGGGAATCTAAACAGATGGATCATTATGAGGTATGGGTTTATGATGAGTTCGCATTGTGATCAAAGCCTGGGAGAATGGCCTTTGGAGTGGAGTCGGTGGTAAGGGAGGTAGAATTACTGATCCTCACCAAATCAGAGCTCTAATCTCTCTTTAAAAAGCCAGGGATTTGATACTTTTATCCTAAACTGACAGAAACACAATAACCTTTGTAGGAACAAAAGGAAGGGCACAAGACCTTTGATTTACTAAAGTGTAGTTTAATAGAGACAAGGTTTTTGATGTAGAAACTCCCCAAAGGTAAACAAAATAGACAAATTGATATGAGCACCTGTTTGTAGAAATCCACCTTTTGTACAGGAATATTAAAAACCATCTCTTTAAGGAGAGTAATAATCCTTGGAATGTAATAGGCATTCCTCAACTACTCTTCGATGACTTAACAGTACAAAACTCAGGGATTTGTGTAGGTGGTCCTCGAACATCAAGTTTGGGAGTTGGAATGTGCCACATTTTTCCCTTAATCATAATTTTGCACCAAAGCTGATACATAACCTGAGGAAATAGTTTTTTGGAGGAAGATAGATTATGAAACTTTTATTCTGTAGGTTAAGGTGTGACAGCTATAGTCAGGAACATGTCGCAGCACTGCATGCACATTCTCCTCTCCCCGATAGTCCTGTCCCCATGCACTGACCCCCAGTGTGATCAGAAGTCATTCTCCTGGTGAGAAGGTAGCACATTACTCACATTTGGAGGAACATTGCCTCCCCAGGCAGAAGATTCAATTTGGTTCAATCACTCTTTCCGAGTCCTTTCCCAGAATCCTAGTCCAGAGTGATTATCCGCTGGTTCACAGAAGTGAGAACCCTATCCAGAAAGTGAACAATTTACGCTTTCCTTATCATCATCGCAATTCTATTTCCAATCTTCTCAAACCACAGTAAGATTGTCAGTACTATTTCAATTTCTTAGATGTGGAAGCCAAGATAGTTTAAGATTTTTCTTTGTATTCTTGGTAGGGAGCCAAATGCTATTTCAGAGATGTGTTCAAGAGTAAAATGGCAAATAACAGAATAGGAATGCTGATCTATCTTATTAACAGCTTTTCTGTAGAGGTCCAAGCTTAGCAAATTTATTATCTGTATATTGTAGAATGTAATATAATTGGTTGGGTTTTCTCCTTGTGTAAGTTCCAGAAGGATGGTGAAAGTTTTAATGATATCCATTTCCTACTGATACACAATTAGATATATGTCTCTAACTTGCATTTAATAGAGAACATTCCCCTGGATTGCTTTGAGTGGCTCACATGTCCTAGATAAAAGCATGACAGTTTTTTCAGTTTCCTGAACACATGTTCAGTTTTATCTGTACACGGGTGAGAAGAACATTATGTTTTACCATCAAGGTCAAAGATAATCATATCTTATATCTCTGGATAATATAAGAGATGTCTTAAAAATTGCTTTTCGGGCTCCTGGGTGACTCAGTCAGTTAAGCATCTGACTCTTGATTTTGGCTCAGGTCATGATCTTGCGGTTCGTGAGTTCGAGACCACATCAGTCTCTGTGCTGACAGTGCAGAGCCTGCTTGGGATTCTGTCTCTCTCTCTCTCTCTCTCTGCCCCCCTCCCCTGTTTGCTCTCTATCTCTCTCTCAAAAAAAAAAATAGAAATTTAAAAATAAAAAAAAATTACTGTCAGTAAATAGTTTAAATGTCCAGTAGAAAAAAAAATGTGTTTATGAAGTAAAGCCAAGCTTAGTAAACCTACAGCAGCAAGGGAGTATATCACTTAAAGTTAATAATGTCTCAGAATAGGAAATTAGGCAGGACTTTCACCAGTGTTAGGGACTAACACTGGTAGAAAAGGTAGAAAAATGGTTGAGACCGAGCAGAGTTACTGACATAATTGTTTTGAATTGGTGTGAAAAGCAAGTGATCTTGAAGTAAGTCTTAATAAGCAAACTGTTAGTCTTGATAAATAAGCTTTTTAGTTGGTTTACAGTCTTAGATTCCAGGAGCAAATATTTCCTGGAGCAAGAAACTGGGTTAACTTTGTTTAGTCTGAGTATTGTTTAACACAAACAGGACCTTATTTTACTTTCGGTTCTCATGAATTTCATTTTCAATGTCCTAAATCATTCTCCGGTTTATTTTTAGTTTGACATATTGATAAATGTCCATTTTACTATCATTTATGACCACTGAGAAACTTAACTAAAGTCACCATGATACAAATTTTTTTTAAAAAAATCCATCTTATAAATATAATTCTCTCTAAACCTTGGAATGACTTCCAGGTATGATAAATACCTACTTATAAACACATGGTAAATCCTTCATAGCTCTCCAATTGTAATAAAATAACTTGTTGGTAAATAGTTAAATAGAGAAATTATTTAATGGCCTTTAATGGTAATACAAGTTGTACAATACTAAGAAAATAGATCTTAAATGTTCTTATCACACATACGAAGTAATTATGTGAGGTGATGGATATGTTAACTAACTCTTTTGTTGTTACCATTTCACAGTATAAGTTTGATGAAATCATCACTTTATAAACCTTACTTAAACGTACACAATGTCATGTGTCAATTATATCTCAATAAAGCTGAAAAAAATAAAACTCAGTTAAAATGTTAAAAAAATTGTACAACGTCTGCATTGTGGCTCTTAATTTTCAATAAGAATGTTAAAATATGTTCAGTGTTTCCAACGTGTCATGTTGAATCAGTTCGAGTATCATCTTAGATCTTGTGATTGTCAAATAACTTTATGAAGTGAATGTTACTGAGATGGCCATCTTACAAATGCAGAACCTTAAGAACTTATGTAAGTTGCTCAGATCACGTATCTCAAGGATGGCAAAGGAAGAACACGAACTCAGGTCTCCAGCCTCCTGCCAGCATGACCTTAGCACAGTGGGCATATTGTCCCCGTGAAACCAGCAGTCTACAAAGCTCATATATGTATATATGTATATATGTATATATGTATATATGTATATATGTATATATGTATATGTATATATATATGTGTATATATGTATATATACACATATATATATACACACACACACATTATATGTATATATATATATATATACGTATATATACACTTTTTTTAGTATCTTAACAATAAGCTTTACTAATCTTTCTTACAACATGAATTAAATATAAAAATGAGAGTTAATGAGGTATCATAAAATCCATTTATTTAAAAATACCAATTAATTCTCCATTTTATAACTACCACAAGTATTTGCAGTTTTAGAAGTCATTAGCTTTTACCAATTCATTTTGAATTTTAGAAGCTCCAACATTCTTATAAGAGATTGTTAAACTATATCATTTTGAAAACACAGATACCCCTTTCTCATCAGCATCCTCCCCTAACACACAGCACATGTGCAAACACATAAACATTTCATTCTTAGGAATTTTAGAAAATATCGTGTTGTTTTTAAAATATGAGTTAAAGAGCATTATGTTTCTTTTATACTTCATATGAATGTATGTGAATACGTCATCATCAAATATTACAAAAGTGTACAACTAAATTTAATTTTAAAGCCTATCAACTCTGTATTTTGAAAATATGAGTCATTTATTTCATTCCTCAAATGCCATCATTTTATTTTCAGAGAATTTAGGTAGTGTTCTTTACATTCTCTCTTGCTTCCTCCAATAAAAACTTTGTCTAATCCCCCTCCCTGGCCCACATCATATCCCACATTTCCACATTCATATTGTGACCTATCAATCATACCTGTTCATTCACACGTGAATATCATTATACGTGAGATGCAATGATTACTTGTGTTTCTGGATGTCTGGTTAGACTTTCAAAGACTTTTAACTCATTGCAGTGGAGCAGTTATATCATTTTTCTGTGAGAATTTTAATAATTTCCTGACAACAGTAAATTCCATTTTTCACTATTTGTATTTTTAGAAGCAAGCAAAAGAGACAATATTTAAAAGAGTTTACAGTAAGTGCCAAAGCTCTCTTGCATTTTGACATTTTAAAAGTTTGTTTGTTGAGCTGAGAAATTTCAAGATTATCACTAGAGCAGCTTTTAATAAGCAACTGCCTCTTCCCTATTTCAGGGATCTGGAAACTACACAGAACATATGGAACCTGCATACTAAACATGTGGAACAGATATAATGCCTGGCAAGTGTTATCATTTCCAAAAACAATGAACTAAATGGCTGAATGAAGCCCTAAAGCACATAGCTATTGGATGGCAGAGTAATCCTATCAGTGGCCTGAAGTAGTTACAGTAATAGTTTAGGAAAAAGAAAGACAAGTGGTAATGTGTGTGTGTGTGTGTGTTTGAATGTTTGGCCATGTGTGTTAAATATGTTTAACCAGAGCTAGTTAAGTCTATACATTTTGAAATGCAGCAGTTAGCTAAATGGTTTCTGAAAAGCAGTGTATACTTTTTCTCCAGCCCTTTAGTTGCCTGTTCATTGTCACAGTTGCACAAGCGATTTGTTATAAATTCTTATCCTATATAATAATAATGATACATTGTTCATAGAGATAGGCTTGCAAGACATTATAAGAGTTGCCTCATATACATTCCCACTTCTCTTTTGCCTGATATAATCCCCATTAGTAGTCCCATTTTTCATTCAAGAGAACTGAAACCTATTAAATGTAAGTAATTTTTGGAAAGCGTTCTCAGAATTTGATGTCTGGAATTTGTCTTCCTACACCATGTCCAGTGTTCTTTCTCCCCGAAAATAACTACCACACCTCGGCCATTCCTGCCCACTTATCCATGGGAAATGGGATAATGACTTTGGAGCATTTAATTCAGACCTCGAATTGGGATTCTCGACCTGGACCTGGAGATTCTAAGGATGAAGTAGAATTTGTAATGCCCATCTATGAACCTTCTCTCTTTCCAAACTTGACTGTGGAGCTCAATGTTTAGCTAGCTATATTTAGAGATAAAATGATTGTTACACAGATTTTGTTACCAATAATGATTCCCATCTGCACATAAGCCAAGAGGACAAGCCTTTCTAATGTTACTATCAGTAATGTTTGGTCCTTTTTCGTTTCCACCTGACATAATGGAAAATGCAATGTCGCCAAATTCTCAGAATATCAGAGTTATTTTGTGTTGTTAAACTGAATACATGCTGCATAAATAAAAAAAATGAGGGGGAGGGGTGGTTGTATTTTATGCAGTGACAGAGTTTTGTCAAGTGGTTCCAAAATAGAATGTGATTGCTTCCATATGCAGTACTTATTATATTCCGACAAACTTACATCTCACAGGACAGGGCCATTCTGTAGAAAGAGAAGTTATTTAAAGAAATGGAACATCTGTGTTTTCAACACTTGAGCTATCAATGAGCGATTAACTCTTTGTTTAGACACTGAGACCTTTAGAGAAAGAGCAATTTAAATATCTATCGGAAACTGTATTCCGGTTTGTTTTACCATATTTTTTTAAATTACTAATTTGAGTTTTCTGTAACCTTTTCGTAAGCTAAAAAAAACTTGTGATTTTTTACTATGCTAAATAGAGCTAGGCCATGGCTATAAATAACTCTCCCATTCTGTAGTCACACAACCTTTTTTAACAGCTGCAATTGTCATAACATTGACACAAGGGTGTGCATGCTCATAATTTGCATGTTTCTCAGGCAAAGGTTTTTTAAGGAGCTAAACCAATCCGTCATACTGTTTATAACCAGTATGCTAAGGGTGATTGAGTCTAGATGAACACGGTTTTCAGAACTTTGCCCATGCTCTTTCCTTTCCCTGGAATTCGCTTGTCCCTCTGTAGTCTGGCCAAATCTGCTAAATTCTGCAAGCCCTGATTTACAGATTATATCCTGTGTGAAGACCTTCCTCACTTTATGGGTAGTTAACCCTTCCTTCATTCTACTCCTACAGCACTGTGCCAAGCCTCAGTTTGCAAATTCAGTGTATACAATATTTTCAGTTGGTCTCCCCACTTGGCTGGTGAATTCTTTACCAACTGGGGTCCTTGGCATTTATCCTCAAATGTTGATATGCACAGTACGTGCCTAGAATTGTTCAGTAAAATAAACAAATGATACAGAGCATAACACCATTCTCAGAAAAAGTATCTTTCTCAGGTAGTATCATTCTGACTCTTTCCTGTGTCAAATGCAGTTTTGCAACCTGGTGTTACATTTTTCTTTTCCTTACGGTTTTTCTTAATTCACCCATCTAATTTTCAAAAGGTTTCAAAACCTTCAAAAGAAGGTTTCATCCTTCTTTTCCCATGTCCATGAGTCCTAGTTTTTGTAAAATATATTAGGAAAGTAAACAAATAACCTTCACCCTCTTTCTACCAGTTTTATTTTTTTAAATTTTTTTAACGTTTATTTATTTTTGACAGAGAGAGAGAAAGAAAGAGAGAGCATGAGGGGGGGAGGGGCAAAGAGAGGGAGACACAGAATCCGAAGCAGGCTCCAGGCTCTGAGCTGTCAGCACAGAGCCCGATGCGGGGCTTGAACTCACGGACCGGGAGATCATGACCCGAGTCGAAGTCGGACACTCAACTGACTGAGCCACCCAGGTGCCCCACTACCAGTTTTAAACATATTTTTTCCTCCTCATCTTCAGTATAAATGGTCTCTGTTCCTTAAGTGTTTCACCCTTTCACAGACCCCTCGTGGTTTTTATTTCCATAGTTTGCTTATCCTTCCATCAGAAAAGGTCACTCTGGGGGTTGGGGGTGCCTGGGTGGCTCAGTTAGCTAAGTGTCTGACTTCAGTTCAGGTCATGATCTCGCGGTCTGTGGGTTTGAGCCCTGTGTTGGGTTCTGTGCTGACTGCTCGGAGCCTGGAGCCTGCCTCAGAGTCTGTGTCTCCCTCTCTCTCTCTGCCCCTCCCCTGCTTGCACTCTCTCTTTCTCTTTCTCTCTCTCTTCTCACAAATAAATGAGCATTAAAAAATTTTCTTTTGTTAAAAAAAAAAAAAAGAAAAGACAAGGTCTCTCTGGGCCTGTTGCTTCTAGCAGGCAAGTTCATTGACACACCCCGTTGGCCTCCCTCATCCTCTGCTTAGGTACTATTGGCATTCCGATCCCAGAGCCTAAGCTCCAGGCCGCAGTAATGTGTATAGCCTGCAGCAGCATTTTCTGTTACTGAGGATAATAGTCTTTTCTTATATCTTATTGTCAAACATTATAAAAGATTGATAGTACTGCATGTTGGTGAGAGAATGAGGGCGTGCTTCTGGAAGAATAATTGGAACAACTTTGTGCGGGGTCATGTGTATCAAAGAAACTCAGACTGTGTGTTCCCCTGAACTGATTCCATGGGTAGGAATTTTCCTAGCCTGACCAATGCACGTTCATGACCAAAATGTCCACTGCAGTGCTGTTTAGAATAGTGGAAAAAAATGGAAACCACCTAAATTCCAACCATAAGGAATCATTCATATAAACACTGATCATCTATACAATGAAATATAGTTTAGCTACTTAAAGGTATACATATTGACATTAAAATGGATTTTCTTGTAGAAACAGAGATTTCAAGGGGTAATAAAATGTCACTTTCATAATAAAAGTATATATGTATGTAGTATACAGGTAAAAGCATTAAGCTACACACAATAATGTTAACATTATTTGTCTCTAAGTGGCAGAATACAACTATGCTATTTTTTATCTTAACTGCAAATATATATTTACATATATATTTAATATATAATATGTAAATATATATATATTTGTTATATATTTTATATATTTATAAATGTACTTATATATTTTAACATATACTTTATATATATATATATATATACACATTATATATATGTGTGTGTGTATGTATATATATGGTGCTTGGGTGGCTCAGTCGGTTACGTGTCTCTCGATTTCCGTTCAGGTCATGATCGTAGTGTCATGGGATCGAGCCCATGTCAGGCTCTTCCCTGAGCATGGAGCCTATTTAGGATTTTCTCTCTGTTTCCCTTTGTCTCTCTTCCCCTCTCTCTCTCTCTCTCTTGCAAAAATAAAAAAAATAAAAGTAAATTATTTTTTAAAATATATATTTATATGATATATAAATTTAAATTTAAACATTTACATATTTAACATTTAAATAGTATATTTAATGTGTATTCAAAATCCACTAAACTGAACTTTATTATATAGCTAATGAAAACAACTAAGATTAAGAGACCATTGGGTTGCCTATGGAGAAGGTATGAGTTTTAATAGACCTTCTTGAAGAGCGGGTAGAAAATGTATTTTCAAATGGTCTGGTACAAGGGGGCCGTGGTCACAGCCCTGGGAATTGGTGTCAACATGGATCCCAGGTAGCAATACGTATGGCTGCATTCTAAAGAGTGTGAACATGTTGTTAGCTCTCAAGCAGTGGGGAATGGGGCAGGGAAGAGCCCTAGAATTAATACAGAACGGAGGGTCACCTGTCATTGGGCTTTGAAGGGCGCAGAGGCTGAAGACTGAAGACAGTGAATGCAGGAACTTGGGGTGTGTCCTCCGTGATCACTCGAGTTCTCTCAGCTGTTCATACCAGTGGCAGCTGGGGGACAAAGTAGTGTGGCAGACAGACAAGGACCCAGGATGCAAGAACAATAATAGCATCTAGAAGCCAAACACCTGGGGATGACTTTTAAACAGCCTGAGTCTCTGGCCAAACCTGTGGTTTAGAAGTCACAGCGAGGCATGAGAATAGAGTGGCTAGCCCGTGGCTGTGGGCACAGAGCCCAGTGACACCACAGAGAGCATGTTGGGTGAAGGCAAGGTCAGATACGAAATCATAAGTAAGGGAAGGAAAGAGAGGCAAGAACCGGATCCACAGTGAAAAGTCTACAAACTGTGTTCTTCAGGTCACAGGTGGGTGGCAAAGCCCAGGACGGTCCCCGAGGTGATCATTTATTTGGGACGTGAAGTGGACGTGAAGTCTGTAATGACATTTAAACGGAGCAATTATAATGCAGGAGCTGCTTTAAAAAAGAATAAGTCAAATGATTGGAAGGAAATAACTGTTCTTGGGGAAAACTGACAACCTGGCAAAAGAAATAATTTGGCAGAATAATTTGACAAGGTTCTTTCCAAGTAGAGGGAACTGCACATAGAGTGCTGTGTCCTGTTTACAGGGCTTGGACCACTTTTAAGATATTTCCTTGTAGGTTTTTCTCCCTAGTATCCATGATTCACAACACTTCTAGTTACATGGCTCAGCCCTTTTATTTTAACCTTTTCTTTAAAAAAAAAAAAAGAAAACAGCAATTAACAGTTTTCATTTAGCATCTTGATCTCTTGTTAAAACAGAATTTGCAAAAAGCAAAATCAAGACTGGCAGGCAAATATAAAGTGAACATGTAGGATCTCTTATTTCATTTCACTTGTCAATCAGACAAAAGAAAGTTGTTATGACCAATCCAGGAAGCATTTGGAAAATTAAGTATGCGTGGACCATATAACAAATAAATACTAGGTTAAGATGGCTGAGTTTGGTCAAAAAAAAATGGTAAGTGTTCAAAAGGCCCTAAGTTTGGATTTGTTTATTTCAGGAAAAAAAAAAATTACCTCTGTCAGAAAAAATAATTAAATTAACAAGTAAAGAAGTGACTTAACTAAGTTTGAGACCTGTACTCAATAGTCAACAATAGTTCAGCCCTGAACCGTAGATAATCCTTAAGTGGCCATTGTTGCCAAATGACATTTGAGTGATGGGCCACCGCCTTTGTGCTGTATGACCAAGTTTTAGATAATTTTTCTGATGCTCTATACCTCTATCATTTGTTTTCCTTGCTTTATTTTTTATTCTCCAAACTGAGGGGTTTAGATTTCCCTGGGAAAAGCTGTTATACTATTCGTGCTTCTTGGGTTGAAAAATGTGCCCGGGTTTGAAATGGAGAAAGGTTGCCTGCTGCTAACAAGTTAAAGTTGATGAATAAATGTAACCTCCGATAAAATTTAGCCTTTATGTGATAAGAGAAAGCCCCTGCTACTATCTCTGAATATTTATCTCTAAAATATTAATCACAGCTTGCCTTAAACATGCAAAGTGACAGCTGTGCAAACTTGTTTTTGTGCCTTTTCCTTTACAAGTAAAATAACTGAGACAGGTGTAGTTGTTGTTGTTGTTGTTGTTTTTAATGTTAAAATACTCACTACCGTCAGACTCTGAGTGGGGAAACTGGTAATGGTGACCCATTTATGTTCCCTTATAAACCCAAAACTCTATAATGTCATAATTTTTAAAGTATATGGTTGTTTCCACAAAGATGAATTCAACTACTACCAATGTAAAATATTTTAATCTATTATAGATCTTTTCTTAAATATCAGTGGATGAAACATAGCTTCATTTCTTTTTTATTTTTCCCTTGTCAATAATATTCTTTTTCTTTCTAATGTTTGCCTGTCAACTTCTAGGACATTCCTCATATCAAGTCCAATCTGCTGAAAAGAAATTAGTATACTTAGAGTATCTCAATGAGATAACTAAAAAAAATGTCCTCATTCTCTCATCAGCACCATCCCCTTTCTCCACATCTAGCATATCAAAAGTATTAGGTGATAACAAAAAGAGAGAATCTCTGGTTAGTAAAAATAGAGCTTGTAATCCATGAGATAAGTATGATTTATGCTGTTCTATGGCATAGAGCTTTGGTCTAGCACTTTCATTTTACAGAAGCCAAAAAAAAAAAAAAATAGGCATAGATTCAGAAAGATACGATTTTGCCAAGGTCACATAATCAAAGGTTGGTTATAGAACTGTGTGTGGCCTCTCGGTATGGACACTATTACATATTTAGGAAATTAGTCTTCATAATTATATTTCTTAGATATGTTTTCAAGAATCCCAGGGAAGGATGCTGCAGTATATTTTCTTGCAACAAGAATAAGATAACACTGTTCATAGTTAATGTGCACACTGACCTTGAGCCTTACCAGTTTTAATGAGTTTATGTGCCTATCCAAGGGTACAAACCTTTAGAAATCCACTGAGCATTCTGACACGCTCCATGATTAGTCTGATAAAGGAAAGAACAAATTCGAGGGTCTCATACTGGTCTTTAATTATCGTCTCCAGTTTCTCACAAGGAAGCCCTTCTGCTCCTGCCTGCACAGTCTGAAATGCTATATTTAATCTTTATTGGTTTGCACCCAGAACTAACCTCATGGTGTCTATTGCTGTTGCCAGAGGGGCATGTGTTCACGGTCAACACGGACAGCTGTCATTTTTTTAAATCAACTTTATTGAGGTATAATTTCCATACAATGAAAAGCACCCATTTTAAACGTATGGGTCAGTGAATTTTGACAAATGTTTACACCAAGGTAACAACCGTCACAATCAAAATACGGAACAATTCCATCAACCTATAAAGTTCTGTGACAGCCATCAATTTTGGTTCTCATAGAATGCTTGCTTAGACACTTGGCCTTTTGCCTGTCTCAGATGGTGCTGTTAAGCCAGGCTTGCAGACTCTGAGAATCTTTTTAAAATAGAGCACAGGTGTGAATGTGACACAATAGAGCCTGGGTCCTATTTTAAATGACTGAATCATTACATCACATATTGTATTTTGCCCTTGGCAGTGGTTCTTATTTGAAGTGAGCCTCCTCACATACACATCTAATTCTGTGATGCCATGTTTGAAATAGGAGGAAATGCCTCCCCAAATCCTTCTAATGATCAGTTTCTGCCCTCAGGCTAAAAAGCTTATGCATATTACTAGCTATTAAAATGGGTCATCCCTTTTTAGAAAGATGACTGGGTGGTTTGGTTTATCTTATGGTCTCAAGACCGCATGTCGTGGGTGACAGGTGCAATCATTTTATAGGTGTGGGGTTGCAGGCCTCGCACCGCAAATGCTTTTTACTTAAAGTCACCATGACAGAAACTGAGTTATCTTTCCTTTGGGCCAATGGTGACATCTGAGTGGTGATCGCAAAGACTGAAGAAACAGGCTTGTGTTGCTGAGGCTAAAGGACAAAGACCAATATCATTATATAAAAATAAAGTAGGTAGATATTCCTATGGAACAACTGTATCACAAATATTTCAAAACTTCCATTTTCTTTCAGACACCTTTGCCTTGCTTCCTAGAAAATAAAAGCAAAATGTTAAAGATAGATACAAATAATCAAGGAAAAATAACTTCACTGATATCATTCTGTTCATTGGTTATTGGAAAAGCTTCATTAAGTGCTACTCCCAAACTCCATTTTCTGTTTCTTTTTGCCCTTTTTAAATTTTTTCATTGAAGACAACCTTATTCTATAAAAGGAGGGGAGGAATAGAACATAAAGTCAGAGAACTTGATCTGTTCCCACCAAATATTAAGCTGTTTCGTGTTGACTGATCCATAGTTTGAGGCCTCTATGAGTCATTGAAGCCTCTACAAAAACGCGTATCTTTGAATGTTTTCGCTAACTTGGAATGAATAGAATAACGTTTTAAATGCAAATAGATCATATATCTTCTGCAAATATTTTGACCAGGCATTGGTACCTTGCCTCCACCATTAGTACAAAATTACATAACGAATATGTTTTTACCTCTTTAGTGTACTGTTGGAGAGATACAGTTTCTAAATCCATTTTAATTCCTGCTTTCCACACTCTTTCAAACTTTAGGGACTAAAATCATTAGTAAATTTGATGATGAATATTCCATTTTAAACCAGAATTTAGAGTTGGGAGGTGAGGGTAGAAATTCAGAGCTAAATGAAGACAGGTAGGGCCTTCCCATCTTCCTTAATCCCTAATAAAGTAACCAATGCCTCTTTGAAACTAATTAGGTGACCATCCTAAATTTGTGTCTCCCTTTGGACTCCCCTCTCCTTGTTTTCCTTTTATTAAAAAAATTTCAAATAAAAAAAAACTTTAACGAAGAAAATATGAGAAAAATGTTTACATGTAAGCTTTGGAATCATGCAGACCTGGCTTTAAGAATTCTATGACCTTGAACATAGCCTCTTAATTTTATCATCTATAAATGGGAATAGATAACAGGATTATCTTGAGAATTAAATGGGATAACACAGGCAATTTGCTTAGCACAGCACTTGCTACTCAATAAGTGTTAGTCATTAATGCTATGAGGTTTATCATCACCATCCAAGGGCAACACCAGAATTACAGCAGAAAGAGTAGTAGAAAGAGACCTTGATAACAGGCAGCACTAGTCTGGTCACTTCATCTCCCTGAACTTTTGTGTCTTCATCTGTAAAATGGAGATAACATTCATTTCCTTAAAGGGCTGTTATGTGCCCTAAATTAGACGATGACGATATCCATAAAAAGCACCAGGAATAGATGGTTTAGTAATCACCAGCCTTTATCCAAATCCAAGGGCAAAGTTAGTCAGACTTTTTGCCAGGCTTACCTACTGAATGAATGAACTATTTTTCTCTTTACATGTGTGTCTGTGTGTACACATGTATGTACATGCGTCCATATGTATGTATGTGTGGGCATATGTACATATGTGTATATATGTGTATGTGCATATGTGTATGTGCACACGTATATATGTATGTATATGTGTACATATGTGTGTATGTGTGTGTACATGTGTGTATCAGCCACCATGATGCCACCCTAATACCACTCACTACTTTTATTTTTTCAATTTACCTTCTTGGCTTAGTTCCACATTATAGTTTATCTTATGTGACTCACCACTTCTTACTATTTTCTGATCAATTGTTTTGTTATTTTTCCTTCATACCCACATGAGCATTTATAAAGTATATATATTACCCACTTCCCTATTATACTAAATTGAATATTTTTCTAATGTCGCTTCCTTTTTAGTGTGTTAATAAATAAAAGTATATCATCATCATCGTCATCATCATCAACAGCATCATGATGAAATAGCTGTAATGTTGTTCTCTTGTTTTGAAGCTGGTTATTACTCTTACATAGATATAGTAAAATTACACTTTGTTACCTGTTTGATTTTTTCCATAATTTGATATCTCTTTCTTATTTGATTCTGTCATCCTTCTAGAGCAAAATTTGCCCAAGAGTGCCCAGTGTGGCTCTAGCCCCCCCCACCCTTCACCAGCGTTCATTGATTTCTTTGTTTTCTTTTATCTTTTTCAATACATAGGTTATGCTAATTGGCATGTCTTTGTTAGTTAGATTGAACATTTTATCATTAGCAATTTTTTTTTAAGTTTATTTTTGAGACAGAGAGAGAGCATGAACGGGGGAGGGTCAGAGAGAGAGGGAGACACAGAATTGGAAGCAGGCTCCAGGCTCTGAGCCATCAGCCCAGAGCCCCACGCGGGGCTCGAACTCACCGACCGCGAGATCGTGACCTGAGCTGAAGTCCGACGCTCAACCGACTGAGCCACCCAGGCGCCCCTATCATTAGCAATTTTTATTTCTTGCTTTGTAAATAGCCTGTTCAGGATCTTACTGTTTTTCAAGCCCTGTTTCTCACAAAAGTGTTGAGATCCTGTGCCTTACCAGCTGTCCGACCATTCAACTTAAACTACATCACCTGCCATAGAGGTTAGCTGATTTGGTCTTCTGCTTAGAAGAAACTCAACTGATCTGTTTGTTCTTTAATATGGTTCAAATTTTACTATATCTTAAACAACTTTTCTGATTTTCTGTTAGGCAGTATTAATACCATAGGGGTGTCATTTTGATGAGAAATTTGGTCACAGAGGGGTCAAGGTTCACCAAATATAAAATGGTGTAACTCTAGTATATTGCTTATTTTCCCAGTGAGAAAGTAGAAGCCGACAGCGGGTAGTTGTCCAATGTCACAATCTATCCACAAACCCCTGGGGCATGATTGAATACATTGGATCCCAAACATGTACTGTGTGAGCCAACAGCACAAGCATCTCCTTAAAACTTGTTAGAAATGCAAATTTTTGAGCCTCCACCCCAGAGATACTGAATCATAACACCTGAGAATGGGGTCCAGCAATCTTTGTTAATTAGCCTTCTGCATAAGCCCTCTGATGGTTTCCTTTTCTCCCCCTCTCCGATATTTTCTGTGGTTTGAGAACCGCTGATCTTATAGTCTTTTCCCCTTTGGGTTTTTGCTAACAGAATCTTGATTTTGTTCATTTATCAAAAGACATTCTATCCAGAGAGGGTGAACAAAGTCCTAGGACAGGCTTTCTCAACCTTGGCACTATTGATATTTTGGGCCAGATAGTATTTGCGGGGGAGGGAGCTATTCCTTTGTTCCATCTTTTATTTTAGGATGCATAATCACATTGTTGCCCTGTCCTTACTAGATTCTAGTAACAACCCCCTTCAAGTTGTGATAACTAGCAGTGTCTCCAGGCAGTGCCTAATGTTTCCTGGGGAACAACCCCTCCCCCTTCTCCTAATGAGAATCACTGCCCTGGGGGATGATTCATAATCTGAGCATCATAACCCCATTTCTAATTGCCTGTGATGGAATTCTAGGTATATGACCTAGTTCTAGTCAGTGAGACCAGAGGGGAAGTCTTTTGAGAAGTTCTCAGAAACATTTTTATGTCCGGTAAAATTGAAGATGTCCAAGAGGAAACCTTCTTCTTTCTTCCTTCTCTTTGAGCATTATCTTCTGTGTATGTGATGCTTGTAGCTACGGCAGCCCTTGCTGTCATATAGGAAATGCCTACAAGATCAGAGAAAACTGGTCATAATTGAGCTACTACATCAATTAGTCCAGGAAACAGCCACCATCAGTCCTCCTGTTATTTGAGAAAATAATCTATTGTTTTTGTAATCTTTAGTTGATTTATGTTACTTGGAGCTAAAACATCTTGATATATGCACTATGACTGGAAATATTGCATTTATAAATTCTGGTAAATGGGAAGTTAGTATATATCGTATACCTTCTCAAATAACCAAACTGCAGCAAGCTACAAATATAAATAATATGAAACAATACTAAACTATACAGAAAGATAATCTGAAAGTAGTTTCTGCATGAACAACATTTTCTTATGTGTTTATGTACGACGTTTGTCTTCCAATAGCAATGAAAATGAAATGCTCCAGAAATCACATTCAGATGTCTATATTAGGAAAATTCCATTAGAATGAGCTATTTTAGAGTAGAGTACTGCCATTATGCTGGATCTCGGCAGGAGGGGGGTGGGGGTTGTTAGTGAATATATGCCCAGGTGTCTTTGCTGTTCAATGATAATGAAATTTTTTGTGATATTGAACATCACTGAAATGTAATTTTCTCTCTTTAGTGCACATTGTTCCTTTTTGTTGTTGTTGTTTTAAAATAATTGGCCTCAAAAATAATACTTAAGTGCATAGAAGAATGGAAAGTTGTACACTTTGATTTGCATACTTCATAGTCTAACATTTGAATGAATAAAAATACAACCCCAGTGCTTATAATTTAGTCATCTGTGTTTATAAAAAGAACCTTTTAGGAGGTAAAAAATGAGGAATAAGTTTTGGTTACTATAAAGATAAAAGCTAGATAGTATAGTTTATTTAAAACTAGCAATAACAACAACAACAACAAATAAACTCATGTTGGATATGGATTAGGATTTAGCTTGCTCCTGTCCTATACACATAATGATAAGATTCAACTCTCAGACCGAATTAAATTAACATGATGGTCACATGAATTCATCTTGATGAACTTGTGCACACATAATTCTCAATGGGGAATCTCTGCTTGATGTTCCCCTCTCTTGCTCAGTCCACAATCCCATCTTCATATTCTGAAATCTAGGAAATAAGTTATCAAGTTAGCCACAGACAGCACACCCTACATAAAATAGTAAGAGGAGGGGAGGCAGAAGGAGAATTAACTAACATATGTCAATAAATATGACACGATAAGGAGGCAAGAAAATAAAAATAGCTGCTCCAGTCTTGATTTCTGCAACTAATCATAAGGCTATCAGTGCACATCTCCTGAGTTCCATATAAATTATTTTCCTAAATGTTCCTAAATGTTATAAAGTACTCTGTTTTCACTTCATAGTCAAGATCAATCACCCAGGCAATATATTAATTAATCACCTTTTGTCTATTTTTAATAGTATGAGCAGTCTGAAATAGCCAGGTGGCAGGCAGTCTCAAGAGAGCCACTACTGTAGTCACTGATCTAAGGATTCTTATTTAGGTATTTAAAAACCTCTGAAGTAGCAAAGCCCAAAATGGCAAGCCTATTGAAGCCTCTGCCCAATCAGCCAAAGTCCGGCCTTCAATAGCCTCTGCATTTCATGTGTCATTGGTTGATAACTGCAGTAACTGTTTTATGACATTTCATGGATTTACCAGTGTTCTGTCCTCACTGCCTGTAAACATAGCCGTCAGAAAACTAATCCCAATGTCTTTTTTCCTTAAGGAGCTGCTGCCTTCAATGACTTCTACTAGCATTTTGTGCACTGGCCAGGATTCTTAATTGCAGACAACAGTCTCACCTCTGTCTAGTTTAGGCAGAAATTTTTTAAGAACACATTGGAGAAAAAGAGAAACAGACTCTGGCAGGCCAAGAGCATTTTCCTATATCCTGTTGCTAAATTGCCAGCTCTCATCACCCCCCAGACAGGAGCTGCTGCCTCTATCATAATCATGTATCACTGTATCACAAAACTACTTCCCAACTGCTGGCTCTAAAACCACACACTGTCTACCATAATCAGGGGGCTCCTCAACAGGAAGTTGCTTTCATAGTTGTTTGCTCCTGGAACATGATGCCTGTTCATAAAGTACATCATGTAAAAAGGGGGGGGTACCCCAAACCCTTCCTCATTCCCTCCAGATGACTCACCTCAAAATCATTCCCTTGAGTATACTTGATTGTGGAACCCAATTCACTTGTATGTGTCTTAGTATCAGGGAAGGCTGGGAAAAGTAGACTTTTTTAATTCTACTTTGGGAACTGGTGTCTATACTGTTGGGAACTCTCAAATTATGGAGCTTGGGGACAGCTATGAATGACATATCTCCAAAGCATCAGCGCTTCCCAAAGGTCATCTATTGCCCACTCAAACTTAACATGTTAAACTGTTCAGGTGCTGGAATTTCAGGTTCCCTGAGCTTTTCTTTACCCAGTTTCCATTAACCATCTTTCCAATAGACAATAGTGTCACAAATTTTTTTATTGACATAGGAGCAAAGGTATCTCAGTAACATCACTGATTCCCAATGTTGAGCAAGGAATCTCTTAACCATGCCCTAAATTTACTTTTAATCTTGTTTGTATAACTATTGTCCTCATTAAATTTAATTGTGATTGATGACATTAAACAAATTTCCAATGACTTTATTTTAAATTAAAAAAAAATTACAAATTACTGGAGCCTGGGTAGCTCAGTTGGTTAAGCATCCAACCTCAACTCAGGTCATGATCTCACGGTTTGTGGGTTTGAGCCCCACCTCGACTTTGGGCTGACAGCTCTGAGCCTGGAGCCTGCTTCAGATTCTGTGTCTCCCTCTCTCTCTGCCCCTCCCCTACTCACTCTCTGTCTCTCTCTCTCTGTCTCTGTCTCTCTCTCTCTCTTCTCTCTCTCTCAAAAATAAACAAACAATAAAAAAAAAAAGTTAAAAAATCACAAATTAGACACTAGTTTGAATTTAATGTAAACCTGACTTCTAGGACCATCATAGACACATTTTCTTTTCTCTGCCCTACATCTAAGATCTTAATATCTCTTGACTCTATTTACTTATTTCCATTTTGCAGTCTCTGGCATTCATTTCCTGCTTTTCATTTATTTTTTCCCTAAAAATTACTCAGCAGAATCCTCTGAACTTGGTTTCAATCCTTGCTTGTCTGCCCTATATGCCACCACACTTTACCCACATGCAAATCTATCCATGTCACTTCCTTTTAAAAAATATTTTAGTGGCTCATCCGTACCAAGATGGTATCTTCCAGATAGGAAGGTAGGGATCTTGTGCCCTCCATATTTTGATTCCTATCTTCCTGAACACCCTTCGCTCTTACTAGTTACCCAGGTGACCTCTAATCGGTGAAATAGAAATATTTAATTTTCCATATATGCTCAACTATTTTATGAATCTAGGCCTTTGAACATGCTCTCTCTTTGAACATATTCTCTTTGCTTGGAATGTCCCTTCTTTCAAACCACATATTCTTATTTTATGATCCCTTGAGAAGTCTTCCCTGGTCTACCTGCCTAGGATTATTCAGTTGCTCTCTGGGGTCTCTCCACTCATGCATGCCGCCATTACTGTGCTCACCTCACTGTGTTTTTGGTGGGTGGTGCTTGTCATTATTTATAAACATCTGTGTCCTCCCTTCAAATTGAGCTCCTAGAAAGAAGTTGCCTCATATCCTGAACCTCCAGAGGTTGGCATGGTGCCTGCCACATATTTTAAGCTCTACCATTTCTTGTTAAATGAAAAAATAGATGACCAGTTTATGGCTATATGCTCACCTGATACTTATTTTTCCTTGTAAGATTTAAACTTAGAGATTTTAAAACCATGGCTGATATTGCTTAAATAAGCTTAATAGTACAGAATAACCATTTTAAGAGATTTGTGGATGCTAAATTAGCCACTGGAGGGAGCCCATATACCATGAATTTAGAGAATCATTACCACTTACAAACTATGTTAATTAAAGATAATTATAAAGTAGATCTTTAAATTTAAAATAAGGTGAGTTTTGCAGATCTAAAGTAATAACTAAACCTCTCTGTGAGCTGGAAGGAAATCAGATAAAAGTCCAAGTTTGTTTTGATCTGAAGGACAAGTTATAGAAGATAAGGAAGATAGCAAATGGGAAAAAAATAGGAAATCCCAAAATCAGAGGTGTGTTTATTTTTATTTATTTTTTAAGGAGATTTTTTTAATGTTTATTTATTTTGAGAGAGAGAGAGCTTGAGCAGAGGAGGGGCAGAGAGAGAGGGATACAGAGGAGCCCAATGCAGGGCTTGAGCCCACTAACCACGAGATCATGACCTGAGCCACAACCAATAATCAGATGCTTAACTGACTGAGCCAGGTGCCCCCCGCCCCAAATCAGGGATGTTTTTAGTGCAAAACATCAGTTGAGCATTTTTCTTTGTATTTATGACAATAGTTCTTAAACTTATTTTTTAAGAAACATGTTTTTCAACTGGTGATATTAGATGAATAGACCAATTATAAATACTAGTCTTAAGACAGTATTAGTGATATTTGGAGTGGTTTGTTATTAACTCGTGGCCTAAATTTTTTCATTTTATTTAATTTTGTAGAGATAAAGACATTGGGTTTCTTGTTATATTTTTGAAAGTGAACTAAGTCAGATTTTGGCAATTTTAAAATACCATGTTTGATATACATGATTATGTAAGTTCAAAAATTTGAGAGGTTTTAGGAAGTGTGAAACACATATGTAATTGCCTAGAGACACACATACAAAGATTCTATCATTGGATCTTTCAGAACTTGCTAAGTCTGGGTGAAAGTTTTGAATGTATTAAAAAGTTGCTTTTGTGAATCATCTAAGGCAGTGATTATCTGTAGATTGCTCTAAAGCCCATACAATTAAAATAATTTTCTTTTTGGATGATAAAATGAAAAGACCAAATTCAATCTCAAGTGATGCTGTTAGGGAAAGTCTGAATAGAGTAGAAACTGATGATTGCCTAACGCAGGTACTGGAATGTGTAACAGTGGCTTTGATAGTGTGGAATGCCTCTCTAGTGATTCTCTAAGCTCTCAGGCAGCTAGACGAGGGAATTCTAACAAGGGAATTGTAATTGGCTCTCAGTTTCAAAGTTCTCTATGAAGCAACTTTCAACCTTCGGACTGATGCTCTCTCTTAGCAAACTTAAAATTTCTGATGGACTTCGCAAGGTAACCTAACTTAGGTGAGTTCAGTGGAAAAACATTCGATGAGGTAAATTATTTGAGGGCACGTTAAAACATTTAAAGAGCTTTATAATTTCTATAAATGCTAAGTTATTTATGGTTGAGCCTTTCTAAATATTATTCGTGAGAATCATGATTCATTTTTTGCATATCGCTTGTGCTAGCTCCCAGACCACATGCAGCACAGTAAAATGGGTTGATGACTTGGGCATTGATAAGAAGCAGTTGGCTGGTCTCAATGTGCAAGACACCTTTTTCATTTGTTGGTATTTTTACTAGTATTTTAAATGTTGTGCCAGATCTTCCTCACTTCTGTAAATGGGTAACTCACATTTGGAATCTGGTATATCTGTGACAGAAGCAGGTGAGATATGATGTCAATCCAGTTTGTTCTATCTTATGTTCAAGGTGGTTCTAATCTCCTGGTATTCTGGATTTATCATCACCATTTTAGATGAGAAATATGAAGTTCTGAGAGGTACTTACTCAGTGTCACACAGGGACTATTAGAGCTAGCATTCGGACTAGGCTTGTCTACCTTTAAAGTCTGTTCCTTTCTCTACTCCTGTGTTTTCCAAACTTCTCTGATTGAAATCTATTCTAAACATTCTCCATGTGATCAAATGCAGATACATGTAATGAAAACATTTTCCAAAAACACTTATCTTTTACAATATATCATTTATATGATATTTTGCATTCTATTCTCTGCTATTTCATTTTTTAAGACAAAACAGTAAACCGATCTTACAATTCACCAATTGGTCACAGCTCATGGTTCGGAAAACAATGATCTTCACTTCCCTTGTGGACTTTGTCTTGCTCTGTGAATAAATAGTTTCTGGAAAATAACTTCAGAGGGTCTTAGACCGGTTGAAGTAAAAGGAGTAGGAAAGTTGATGGAGCCAGTGTCTTTAAAATTAAATTAAAAATCCATTAAAGAGCAGGGTTTAGCTACTTTGAATATAAATAAGACTTGTTGTGGAAGGAAACCAATAAATCTTAATCTTGATATTTTTTCAATGTATTTCAACAAAGTCATACTTACATTAACGAGAGTTTAACCAAATTAAATCCTTAAGGGTAATAACTATTTTAAATCTAATGTGAGCAAAAACACAAACAAGTCTGTTTGGAGAAGCACTGTTGAGTTGAGGACAAGAGTGCATTTTGAGAAGGATTTTTCTGGATGGTGATATCCTTAGAGATTTCTTGAGGAATTTGTTTGAGCAAACCTAAGGCAGTCATTTACTCTTGTTTTTCCCTAGAGGTTTCTGTGCTGAACCAGCATATCCCTGACATTGTAGGTTTTCAAGGCCGTAAACTACAGGATCTGAAAAATTCAGACATCTCTCACTCTTTAAAAATTTACGTTCATTCACCCATTTTAATTATTAAAATGAAGTTTTATTTGAGGTATTTTATTTTTTAGTGCTTTTAGTAGTATTTTCATTCAGAATGCCTCCTATGAAGCAGGTATTGGAACTTAATTTTTAAGTAAAATTCAGTTGCCCTTGAAATGAATAGATATCATATAAGCTTCAGTTGAACTAAAATGTTTATTTCGCATGCACACACAGAGACCAATATCTTTGTTGCTGTTGATAATATCCTTTTGATTTAATATTTTGTGATCAGCTTGGATTTCTATTTCAAAAGACTATTAAGGAAACAGAGTGGAACTTTTCTAAATTACATCAATGACAGATAATCCTTCTATGGATTACTGAATTTGGTGAATTAGTATAGATTTTAAAATAATAGAAAATTACTGTGTCTTCAGAATTTTAGCTATATAACATAGTAATAATGATAATAGAATACGAACTCTTTATGTCTCACATAATTAAGACATTTCAAGACTTCTCAACCTGATTTCAGACTGATTCAACCACTTGGGTAGAATGTTAGCTGGATATTTGCTGCTGCTCTGAAGTCATAGCATTCATTTCTTAAGTGAATACTTACTGTTTCCTGTGTGCTAGACTCTCTTTGAAAACTAGAAACGCACATGTGAAAATGACAAAACATATGCTTACACTATTTATCTTCTAGTTAGAAAGACAGATAATAAACAACCACATATTATAGTGTCTGATCATTGTGATAAAGACTTTCAGGAAAAACTAACAGAGTATGGTGTTGGAAAATGGAAAGTGAAGAGTTATTTTAGTTGGGATGATTGAGGAGACCCCTCTGAGGAAGAGAGGTTTGAACATGTCCTACCTTTTCTTAGAAGCTACACTTCAAGGTATCAAAATAAATTTCTTTTCCTTCCCCACCTATGTCTCCAGTTCACTGCCCCTTGTGCATTCTCTGCATGAAAGTTAGAGTACCCTGCATTTTAATACTGGTAAATGGCTTGCCTTTAGACATTCCTAATCACAGAAATTTCTATTTAATATTCATTGTTGCCTCTGAACGATGTTGAAGAACTTTCTGTAGAAACTGCCTAATATGGTATGATTAAATAAGAGAAAACTTATGTTTAGTTGATTTTTTATTTCATCTGCATATTTGCCAAATTGATACCTAATTATTATTCTTTTAAGATAATTATTTTTTTGTTAGGGAAAGAACTTTTTTTTTAATTTTTAAAAATTTATTTATTTTGAAAGACAAAGAGAGCAAGTGGAGGAGGGGCAAAGAGACAGGAAGAAAAGAATACCAAGCAGACTCCACATTGCCAGCATGGAGCCCAACCCAATGCAGGGCTCCATCTCCTGAACCATGAGATCATGACCTGAGCTGAAACCAAGAGACTGGATGCTTAACCAACTGAACCACCCAGGCGTCCCTGGGAAAGAACGTTTTTATTTGACTTATAAGCATAGCTTGATGGACTGTTTTATGTTTGATTATTTTTGGTTTTGTATTTAATAGAATAAATATCATTTATATCATGTGTTTTTTCTAAGCATCTTAATGAATAGACCCACCTTAAGTGGTCAAAGTAAGTGAAGATATTTATTAGTAACTATAGGAGAATGAGAGAATCCACATATTAAGTCAATCAATTTTGTGAATTGGTTACTAACTGAGGACATCCTGATGCAGACCCTAAGTAGGGTAGACAGACCCTAAGGTAACACCTAACTCTTGCTGCCTCCTGGTGTTCTCATCTTTGCATCAGCCCTCCATTGGAGTGTGAGTAGGACCTGTGACTTGCTCCTCACCATAGCATGTGACTAAGGGAATGAGATGGCACTCCTGTGAATATGTTATGCTATAAAAGACTCTATCTCAGCAAAATGGAACTAGACATTCTCCTTATAGACTTGATGAAGTAACTGGCCATGTAGGAAAAGCCCATGTGCCAAGGAACTCAGAGTGGTGTCTAAAAACTCAGTGATCTCTAGGAACTGTGAGTGGTCTCCAGGAGCTCAGGATGGTCTCTAGGAACTCTGGATCATCTAGAAAATTGGGTGATCTCTAGGAACTGTCAGATGCCAGCAGGATCTGAGTTAGCCTATAACTGATAGTAATAAGCCAGGGCTGCAAGTCATAGAGCTGCAAGAAAATGAATTCTGCCAGCAACCTGATTGAGCTTGGAGGTGCATTCTTCCCCAGTTGAGCCTCCAATGAGAATGTAGCCTTGTCAATATCTTGATTGTAGCCTTGTGGGAACCCAACTAAGCATGACTACTCCTAAACCATGGAAACACTGAGATAATAAACATGTGTTGTTTTAAGCAACTAAGATTTGGTAATTCGTTACGCAGCACAAAAACAACTAACAGAAACATACGAAACTCCTCAACATCCTTTCCCCATCTAACCACCAAACCTCCAAACTTGAAAAATTATGATGATGATAATAAGACGATGATGAGGGTCTTACTACTGAGAACAGAACAATAATAAAAATCTACTGAGTACCTACTATTTACCAAGCAATGTATCATATATTTTCCTCTATTGTTTTATTTATTTTTCATAAAAACCATACAAAGAAAGTATTATTTTAACCATTTTATAAACAATGGAAACATAACTTTCTAGAACATGTATACTATTTAATTTAATTTTGTTGACTGTTTACTTCATTGTGCAGAAGCTTTTTGTTTTTACATAGTCCTGATAGTTTACTTTTGCTTTTATTTCCCTTGCTGAAGGAGATATATCTAGAAAAATGTCGCCACAGCCATTGTCAGAGACTGTCTGTGCTCTCTTCTAGGATTTTTATAGTTTTAGGTCTCATGTTTAAGTCTTTGATCCATTTTGAATTTTTGAGTTTATTTTTGTGTATGATCAAAGAAAGTGGTCTAGTTTCATTCTTTTGCCTGTTGCTGTCTATTTTCCCAACACCATTTGTTGAATAGATTTTCTTCCCATTACATATTCATCCCTTCTTTGTTGAAGATTAATTGACCATATAATTGTGGGTTTATTTCTGGGTTTTCTGTTCTCTTTCATTGATTTGTGTGTCTATATTTGTGCTAGTGCCATACTATTTTGATTATTACTACTTTATAGTACAGCTTGGACTCTGGAACTGTGATGCCTCCAGTCTTGTTTTTCTCTTTAAGGATTGCATTGGCTATTCAGGGTATTTAGTGGTTCCATACAAATTTTTGGATTGTTTCTTCTAGTTCTGTGAAAAATGCTCTTGGTATTTTGATAGGAATTGTATTAAATCTGTAGATTGCTTTGGGTAGTAGAGACATGTTAACAATATTTGTTCTTTTAACCCATGAGCATGGAATGTGTTGTCTTTAATTTCTTTCATCAGTGTTTTATAGTTTTCAGAGTACAGGTCTTCCACATCTTTGATTAGATTTATTTCTAATTTTTTATTATTTTTGGTGCTATTATAAATATAATTGTTTTCTTAATTTCTTCTGCTGCTGCTTCATTCTTAGTATGTAGAAATCCAACAGATTCCTGTACATTGATTTTATATCCTGTGACTTTACTGAATTTATTTATCCATTCTAGTAGTTTTTTGATGGAGTTTTTTTTGGTTTTTCTATATATAGCATAATGTCATCTGCAAATAGTGAAAGTTTTACTTCTTCCTTACCAATTTGGACACTTTTTCTTTTTGTTGTCTAATTGCTGTGGCTAGGACTTCCAGTACTACGTTGAATTAAAATTGTGAGAGTGGAAAAAAATAAAATAAAATGGTGAGACTGGACATCCTCGTCTTATTCCTGACCTTAGTTTTTTCCACATTGAGTATCATGTTAGCTGTGGGTTTTTCATGTATGGTCTTTATTATGTTGAGATATGTTCCTTCTAAACCTAATTTGTTGAAGGATTTTATCATGAATGAATGTTGTATTTTGTCAAGCACTTTCTTGCATCTGTTGAAATCATCATATGATTTTTATCTTTTCTCTTATTGATGTGATGTATAGTGTTGATTGATTTGTGAATATTGAACCACACTTGCAATTCAGGAATAAATCCACTTGATCATGTTGAGTGATTTTTTAATGTATTTTTGAATTCCATTTGCTTATATTTTGTTGAGGATTTTGTCATCTATGCTCATCAGAAGTATTGGCCTGTAGTTTTCTTTATTAGTGGTGTCTTTATCTGGTTTTGATATCGGGGTGATATTGTCATAAAATGAATTTGGAAGTTTTCCTACTTCTTCTACACTTTGGAATTGTTTGACAAGAATAGGTGTCATTCCTTCTTTATGTTTGGTTGATTCATCCTGCATATCCTGCTTTTTGAACAGGTACTTGGCCGGAGGTCGGTGGTCAGATATGGCCCTCTGCTATCTCCTCGGTACCCCCAACTTAGGTGAACTGGCATCTCACTTGTGGAAAACTCATCATCTATTATTTCCCTATCACTTTGAAGTCTTAGATAAAATGAAAACCAGGTACAGTTTTAATATCCTGTAATCATTTTATTCCTCCTTTACCCATCCACCTGCCCCTGCACTTTATTTCTCTTTCCTTTTCAGCCAACCTTTCTGAAAAATAGCTGGGCCTGTTTCCATTTTCTTCCACTTACTCCTCAATCCACAGTTTTATCTGCCACTTCCACAGCAACACTGAAAACTGTCCTGGAAGAAATTCATTAATAAACTCTTGATTACTTCAACAATGTGCAATTCTCAGTTCTGGCCACTCTAGAATTTTTAAGTCTCGATGAACCACTCTGAACCTCTCCTTCCTTCTTACAACTCTTTCTTGCATGTGCTCCGATACACTTCTCTCTCCTATTTTCTCTCTCACCTTCCAAAAGGTCCTTTTCCTCTTACCTTCATTAAATGCTAGTGATCTCCAGGTTTCTTTTTTTGGCACCCTTTTTTCTTTCTCTCTTTGCACGTTCACCCAGTATAATTTTTTTTTCTCTAATCACCTCCAAATCTAAAGGTCCACACGAATTCACTTTCCTAAATTCCAGATCCTTATTTAACTACCCAATGAACATTTCAAAGCTATACAATTTTGAACTATTAGACTTGATACAAGATTTTGCAGTCAAACAATGGAGGAAGAATTACCTGGAATTAGAAACTTTCAGTAGATTATCTCCCAAAAAAGAGGGGGAACAATGATTGAATTTGAATAAAAGTGAAAAATGAAAGGGAAATAAATTCTTAATCATTTAATCACTCTACAAGTAATTTTATTCATTGTGATGTAATTTTTCTTCACTAAATGCTCAAGTTATTTTACAATACATTACTATGCTTTCAGTTGAAATATGTCATCCATTTGGAAACATTCTGTTACAATTTTTAAAAGCAACATTTAAAATCATTTTACCAATTTATTAGTCATACTTTTTCCCCCCTCTCTTCAGTCCCTTAAATTCTTCCTAGTGACACAGAAAATGGTGGTAGGCATCTTAGAAATCCCTTTTCTATACATTCTTTATTTAGGAATCATCAGAGCCTGGGCCTAGTCTTAGCCACTTTGTTAGATGATTTCAAACATAATTTCACTGTTCCCTTTGCTGAATGACTGCTATTCATATTACTTACTTTATTTTTGCTTTTATCACACCGCTTTGTCCCTAAGTGGCTTGCAGAGGAGCAAATTCCATCTATGTTGCTAAGTTTTGCCTCCTGAACATGCAGCTGTTGATGTATTTATAATTGTTATAAATATGTTTCCTAAAACTTAAACCAAACTTCTTTTTTGGTGTGCTTATTTCCACAGCATTTGCTAGACTTATAAAGATTAAAATTTTTCGTGTTGTGTTACTGTTGTTTGCTCTTTTAAGGTCTCCATCCACAAGTATTCTCTCTTCTTTGCATAAATTCATATTTTTTATAAACCATGACATTAAGCCACACGCCTGTGTTTCCTTGAATGATTTGATGGCCAGAATGTTAAAATCAACTATGGGTAGTAGATAGCTAAGGGTCACACTCAGAAACAAACCGTTATTTAAGATTAAATCCACAAATAGCAAACATCTTTCATGACATTTCAATACATGAAATAAATTGTCACCAACAATTGAAAATGTAAACACTGTCGGGGCACCTGGGTGGCTCAGTGGTTTGAGCATCCAACTTAGGCTCAGGTCATGATCTCACAGTTCATGAGTTTGAGCTTCATGTCAGGCTCTGTGCTGACAGCTCAGAGCCTGGAGCCTGCTTCAGATTCTGTGTCTTCCTCCCCTACTTGCATTCTGTCTCTCTCAAAAATAAATAAACATTAAAAAAATTTTAAAATAAACACTGCAAAAAATCCAAGTTCAAATTTTTTGTCCTCCTAAAGGTTTCCCAAAGATGAATTTTAATGTAAACACCCCCATAGGGCAGGGACATTTCTTTCCTCTAGTAGAAGCATAATGGAGAAACATAAAAATTCCTAAGAAAGAACCAATAAATGCTTCTTCCAGAGGGATATCCTCGAAGAAGAGAATAAAGGAAGGAGCACTTGCTAAGCTGCTTGAAACAGTCTGGCATCTAATGGGGTGCCAGATATTCTAAGCAGGTGGCCCACATATATAATGAAAGAATATGCTGGAAGGGGACCCACAGAGACACTGGGGACCTAATCATGACCACAGATGAAGATGAAGCTAATGCTGGTAGGTAGGAACAATTATTAAAAAAAACACACAGCACACTGTTAGATTTGTTTTGCAAGGCCGATGCTAATCACGCATTTGAACTCAGATCTCATCAATTTATGCTGGTCTTTGCTAAATGTAAACCAGAGAACATTCCATTAATAACTACAGGCTGCCCATGCCTCTATTTCTTCGTATAGACACATTCCAGTTCAGTATGGACAAGGAAGTGTTCTAAGATTTAATGAGACCGGGCTTACATAGACTCATAATTGTAAAAATTGGTATGGTTTTTTTGAGCCATCTATCCCATATCCACCTGGGGCCCTTTTTCTTCAGATAGGATGAAGGCCAGAGCTAGTCACAAGGACATCAGTGACAGAGGGTTGCTCAGAGAGAAGAGTGAATGGATGCCAAATGCAGACAAAGCTCACTTCAAAAGGTTGCTCAGTTCTGAACCAAGGTTCTTCCTCCTCCTCCTCTCCACTCCATGCATCAGTCGCACCCAGATCCAGCTACTCTGTCCACAGTCGTTGTGCAGTAAGTTGAGTGTGATCTCATCTAGGCCATGACTCATAGGAGGGATGGGTTCAGCATCCTCCAGCTGTAACTTTGAAGTACAAAGCTGCATGAAATAGGAAGGCCACTAAAGGATATTCAGAGTTGGGGGTGGACCAGGGTCAGTGTGTGCTGGTCAGTGTTTATATGGCACTTCGTGAAAAAAGAAAAAAGCATGTGTAAATGTATGTAATAGTTAATTTTTTATTGAAGCATAGTTGGCATATAATGTTACATTGGCTTTAGGTATATAACACCGAGATTCCACAAGTTGATACGTTATACCATCTATCACCATACAACTATTACAGTATCATTGACTGTATTCCCTATGCTGTACCTTCTCTTCCCATGATTTATTCATTCTATAACTGGAAGCCTGTATCTCCTACTACCCTTCACTCATTTTGCTCATCCCCCTAGCCCCTCTACTATAGTAACTATCAGTTTGTTCTCTGTATTTATGGTTCTGTTTCTGTTTTGTGTTTGTTTATTCATTGTTTTCTTGTGTTTTGCCTGTTTATTTTTTATTTTTTAGATTACACATACAAGTGAAATCACATAGTATCTGCCTTTCTCTGTTTTATTTAGTTTAGCATAGTACCCTCTAGGCCCATCCATGTTTTCACAAATGGAAAGATCTCTTTTTTATGGCTGAGTAGTATTCTACTGTGTGTGTGTGTGTGTGTGTGTGTGTGTGTGTGTGTACCACTTCTTTTCTAACCATTTGTCTATCAGTGGACACTTGGGTTGCTTCTATATTTTGGCTATTGTAAATAATGATGTGATGTGATATGATGATCATAGACGTGTGTGTGTGTGTGTGTGTGTGTGTGTGTGTGTGTGCATGTATATATCTTTTTGAATTAATGTTTTTATTTTATTTGGGTAAATATCCAGTAGTAGAATTACTGGATCATATGGTATTTCTATTTTAAATTTTCTTGAGGGCCCCTCGTATTTGGTGTGGCTGCACCAATTTACATTCCCACCAACAGTGCAGCAGGGTTCCTTTTTCTCCACATCCTCGCTAGTTTTGGTATTTACTGTCTTTTTGATTCTAGTCATTCAGATAGATACAAGGTGATATTTTGGTTTTGATTTGCATTTCTCTGACAGTTAGTGATGTTGAGCATCTTTTCATGTGTTTGTTTGCCTGTGATGGTTAATCGTATCTGTCAAGTTATCTGGCACTCAGATATTTGGTCATTATTCTGGATGTTTCTGTAAAGGTAATTTTTGGATGAGAATAACATTGAAATCAGTGGATCCTGAGTAAAATAGATTACCTCCATAATGTGGATAGGTGGGCCTAATCCAGTTTTTCCGAAGCCTTAATAGAACAAAGACTGACCTCCCTTCAGCAAGGAGGAATTCTGCCAGATGACTTTCTTTGGACCCTTCCCTGGGTCTTCAGGTTGCTGGCCTACTCTCTAGATTTTGGGTTTAACGAGCCTCCACCATCTGTGAGCCAATTCCTTAAAATAAATCTCTCTATTTCTGTCTCCTATCTATATCTATATGTCTATTTATCCGTATCTATATCTATAATCGATCTATCAATCATCTATCCTTTTTGGTTTTTATTTCCTTAGAGAACCCTGACTAATACAATATACAGAAGTTTGTTATAAATGTTACTGCTATAAAAATGGTGTAGCACACAGTTTAAAAAATAATAAAATATGCAAAACTCTATTGTAAATTTTTTATAGTAAATTGATTCTCACATGCTTTCTTGGTTTTGACAAACTATTATATTACTAGCTAGCATGTGGTTGTCATTTAACCATGGTTTGACAAATGGAGTTATTTCCCAATCTGTTCACTCTCATCTCAATAAAGATATTTTATAAAATCTGGTATGTGAGCTTGTGAAGTCCACTATCAGTTTTGTAAGATTCTGTCACTAACACTTATGTCCCAAAATCAGACTACAAATAAATGTTTAATTATTATTCAACTCAACAAAGAAATCACTCACATCATTGTGACCATAATAGGTTGACACAAAATGTTAGTTGCTATTTTAGTTTTTATTAACAAGTAAGACAAAAGTAGAGGAACAGAGATGTATTTTGGAACTTCATTTGACTTCTTTCCTGCATTGGATAATAGTCTTACAATACTGGAAAAACTGTCCTCAATTTCTGTGCTATTCTCAACATAACAGGGACAAACCTGACATACTTTTAACTTTAATTTAGTTAACGTTTTTCCCTTTTTCTTAAATCCAGAGCAAGAGTTAGTAAAGTTTTTGCTTAAATGGCCAGATAGTTACTGTTTTAGCCTTTGTGGGCCATATAGTTTGAGTCTCAGGTATTCAACTCTGCCGTTGTAGTGTGAAGCAGGATGACAAGATGTTAAAGAAAATGACTGTATTTCATTAAACTGTATTAACAAAAATGGGTAGCAGGTTCAAAGGTCATACTTTCCTGTCCCCTAGGCTAGAAAGCAGCAATCAAAGTAATCAAGCCTTGATTTGTTATGCTTGCTGATGTCCTTGGTGTATATACTTCCATCATGGTTGATTTCAGGCTCCCAACGTGATGTCACTGAATCTACAGTTGGACAGAGATGTGCAATATCACACCGTTGTATAGAATTTCCACTCTGCAGATACAATACACATAAATAACCTCCAGAGAATAGAAGAGAGTAGAGTGTAGTAGAATAACTAAGAACCAGTGAGTTCTATTTATTGCTTTTATTTTTATATAGTTTAATTGTAAATATAAATAATCTAATATTTAATATTGACTCTGTCGAATAACTGGCTTGCAAAATTCCTGAAAATTTAGGAATTAGCTCTTGTGAACCAGTACAAGTAGGCTCCAACAGACCACTAGCCATGGTCAAGAATCAGCTTAAAATCTGGGTCAAGGCCATGAAACTATTCCACGGGGTAACTATTGGGTAGAAACATAGCTACAAGATAAAGACATTAGGAGGAACACTCAGATAGCAATGACAATGCAAGAATGTTTTACTTAGGCAAAACTATTGTTAGCATTGTCTACTGATTTTCAAGGCACCCTCTGTACCTCTGATTTGACTAAAGAATATACTTACTATTTCAGATACTATTTCTATGAGAAAATGAATCTCAGGTTCCAAACAACCAACTTGTAAGGACCTTTTTAGAACACAGTGTTCATAACTGGTAGACTGTGCATAATACAAGTCAAAGGGCCATTTTTGCATGGGCAAATTATATTTTGCCAAAATAATATTGAATAGAATTCATAGCAGTTGTTTTCACCACGTGTTGCATTTAGCAATCCTAATTTTTTGTTGTCAAATGGGAACAAGCAATCATGCAACAATCCCTGTGTCTTCCTTACCCTCTGCAGACCACCTGCATCATTACTCTGTCTTGTGTTATACATCAACACTAAGTCTTTGTGTTTCATTCTTAACATGCAGTAAAGATGCCATAAAATAGAGGACGAATTGAATCCCTTTGAAAGACCAGAAGTTTGACTTAGTAGCTATGATGTCCTGCTGAGGACAGAGAAATAGATGAGAAGGTATTGCAGGTTTCAATCTGAGACCAATTGTGCTTACCTGTGGTTCAGCCTCCTTAGCCAATGAAAGAACCTCAAAGGCAGTGATAGAAATGCATTGCTTTAATAAACAGTCGTGTTTTCCACACATATAAATTCTACCCTTATATGTGCAAGAATTGGATGAAATACGATAAAAACGAAATGACCATTGTTTTCAGTCAGCATGCTTTATTTTTCTCTAAAGAAATCCTTGTGCATCACCTAAACCCATTTCTCATTATTTCTAGTTAATTAATTTAAACTTATGCCATTCCAAGCTTTCGGAATCTTGGCAAAGTCTGCCTAACTGTACATGTTTATTCATATCATGAAATAGCATGGCTGAGAATAAATGGTAGATTCGTGTCATCAAACATTTTCATATATGAATATGTATCATAAAATTTCATGATCAGGTAAAACCTCTTCATTTTATAGATGGAAAAACAAAAACCTAGAATAAATAACTGACATGGTAAATGTAGCTCGACACTTGTCTGGTTAGAAAAACATTTTTATTTATTTTTCTTTTTATGAGAGGAAAAGGAATTTGCTAGTTTATTCTTAAAGGTAAAGAAATTATTTTAAATGATACATGTTTCGAACTTCCGAATTAATTTGACTTTTCCCCCATGAACTAATTCTTATAGAACAAATGATTATAAAATAAAAAATAGGGTTCTTGATGAGAAGACAAACTACTAAGACATTGTCATAAATCTAGACAAAATGGTGAGATAATAATCTTATCTACATACAAACTAACTCATGATTGATGTATGATGTTTTCTTATGACACATCTTTAATGTGGTGGGAGACAGGGCATAAATCTGCCACCTCCAAATAACCATAAATAATATTGATTTTCAGAATAATATTTTAATAAGTGTTTGATTAAGTAGTAGAAGTATTAAGGTGTATTCCATCCTCCAGAGTAAAGATTCTAAATGTAAACCCTATAAGCATGATGTTCCTAATCACTTTTTACCTTTATGTAAAGGCTCTTGAGCACTTTTTTGAGGACAAAGTGGAAAATCTGGGGAAGCTTCCAAGTAACTGTTCTCTTTATTAAAAAGTCCATAGAGGGGCGCCTGGGTGGCTCAGTCGGTTAAGCGGCCGACTTCAGCTCAGGTCATGATCTCGCGGTCCGTGGGTTCGAGCCCCGCATCAGGCTCTGTGCTGACAGCTCAGAGCCTGGAGCCTGTTTCAGATTCTGTGTCTCCCTCTCTCTGACCCTCCCCCATTCGTGCTCTGTCTCTCTCTGCCTCAAAAATAAATAAACATTAAAAAAAAAAAAGTCCATAGAATTAGCTGGGCAAATCACTGTGTTACAACTGCTCCTATACTTGGTTTAATGAAAATTAAAAAAAATATATTACTGTTATATAGGGCAATGTCTCTCAAACTTTGAGAATAAGGAGATCTTGCTAAAGTGCAAATTCTGATTTACAAGTTCTGGAATGGGACAAGAGTGTCTGTGGTTCTGAGAAGCTCACATGAAAGGCTGATGCTGCCGATCCAGACCATATTTTAAGTAGCAAAATCACTCTGGTATGGTTATTTTTGTACTTCTGGAGCCTTTAGAGCAGGCTGGGTGAGAAGCCATAATGCCATTTCAGTCACTTTCAATGGCTTGAGTTGCATGCTATTTGCATATCCATAGTATCTTTACATTTAAAAAGATTAGTTAATTTATTAGCTATATTACTGCCATGCAGCTCCAAATCATGGCCAAGAACTAATTTTGTGGACTGACTTAACAGCTCAAGGGAACATGGGAGAAGGGTTTGTTCTTGCATTTTATTTTCCTTGTAAGGTGAAAACACTAAGAAAGGAAGAAAGAATGTCAACTCTCCGTTGTAAGACCAAAGGGATACTGTCGAGAACCATCAGAAACATCGTTAACTGAAGTCTTTTAGGTTTATGCATCCTCTGATACTGAAGTTTGTAAGCAACTTTCCAAATGAGAACCCTCTGGTGCCTTTTAAAAGGTAGCACTCAGTGGCTCCTAGATGGCTCTTTCTATTATATTAGTTATTCCCAAACCATGTGAATATTTTTTTTTAGTTGAAGTGCTCTTGTGTGTTTCAGCAGCTATGAGAAAAATGTTGTATTTAGACCGTGTGATGGGCTCGATACTTCAGTTAATAAATTTATCTTTAATGCAAACGGCTTTTGGAGAAAGGTTGGTTTACAGCAGATGAGCTAAGACACAAAAGCCTACACCATTTCAAGATTACAGTCCTGCTTATTCATATTCGATGTTATGATGACAGAACTAGTGTTAATGCAAAACAACTATATTGAGAACACAGACAAGAAGCATCTGTGCAGGTAGCTGAGAACCTGCATTCTTATCCCAGAGATGGTAATAAGCAATTCCACCTATACTCTCCTTAGCAGACATTCTGTCATTTAGACATTGCCGCAGTTAGGAAGAAATGATTTATGGAAACAAACACTTTGGGGTCAGGAGGACTAAACCCATTTTGCTCATGAAGGTATATGACAAACACAGGATTTTTTTGATTCGATACAAGGTAAATAAATTATCGTATCATTTGATTCCACATTAGCATCATTTGTGACAGTCAAAATGTCACAGTCTTGACATGTTTTACAAATTTGAGAGGCATTTGAATGATGCAAAATAACAAGGACAACTTTGTTTTTTGTTTTGTTCCGGAAGCATATCACAGGAGAACTGCTTTTAGAAGCAAGTCTTGACCTATTGCTGTGCTCTTCAAATGTACGAAGTTCTTTATACAAGATAATTTTAGAGTGTGCATGAGCCTAAATAAAAATGGTATTATAAGGATTCTCTGCATGATGCAGAAAATCACTTCGAATTAGTTTGAGAAGTAACTGCTCTAATATATAGTTATAAATAACTCACTGATCTTAGAAACGAAGTGGCTATGTAACAGGCTTGGTGTATCATAGGTAAAATATTTAAATCTTCTAAAAGGCAAATAGAAGCATATCCATGAGCCGAAAATTCCAATTCCTGATATCTACCAAGAAAATACTTTGTTTAAATGAGAACATTTACATGTTTTATTACAGGCCTGTTTATAATAATGTAAACATGAAAATCACTTTCATGTAATAGAAATTCCATTCATGTAATAGAATATTAGGTAGCAGTTGAAAAGAAAGTTAAACAGTAAAAAGGGCTTCATCAAGAATTATTGAGTGATGAAAACAAAATATAAAGATTTACATAGCATGATACCTTCTTCTGTAAACACACACAGCATACTATATATTTTCTATTGTATACATATTAATGCCTTCTTCATATCGATGGGCCAAAATGAAGTTGATAATGGTGGTTCCTTTTGAGAAGGTCTTATTCAGGTGGCACTTGTGTCATATATAAATGGATCCTTGGGACAACATCTCACAGTAGTTAAGAATTTGAATCTGGGGGTGCCTGGGTGGCTCAGTCAATTACGCACCTGACTTCAGCTCAGATCATGTTTTCACAGTTCATGAGTTCAAGTCCTCCATTGGGCTCTGTGCTGACAGCACGGAGCCTGGAGCTCACTTCAAGTTCTTTGTGTCTCTCTCTCCTGCCCTCCCCCCACCTCAAAAATAAATAAACATTAAAAACATTTTTTTAAAAAGCATTTGAATACGGAACCAGATTGCTTACATTTAAATCACCAGTCCATTATTTACTAGATATGTCAGCTTGGATAAGTTACTAAAGATCTCTCTGTGTTTCTGTTTCCTCTTCTGTAAGATGGGAATAAAAGCAGTACATCCTTTAGAAAGTTGCTTAGATTATCTTAGTTGCCAGATTTTACTGAACCTAAGGTGCCATGGATTCACTATTAGGATACATCATCAACTTGAAAGATGTCAAAATGGATATAAAATGAGCATCATAACATGGAAAAAATATATAAAGCATTTATAAGGAGCACTTTGTCTATGTTGCTTATCATTATATTCAGAAATCTTAATTTATTGCTGTTATAATTAATAAAATATCAGTGCATAAAAAATAAAGGCAGATAGACTTTACTGAGTCCTCTGTGACTTCAAAAGTATATTTATTTGGGGAAACCATGAAATAGGCTCTCACTACCTTCATTAGATATCTCCATATGCAAGCACAGCAATGCCTCAGCTCTAAAAATCAGCCAGTATTGGCAGAGTTAATTTTCTTGGGTTCATCCATTGCAAATCCCAATTCCAACAGCATCTGACACGGCAGCTCACGTATTCCACTACGGGGCCCTTAAGAAAATCAGCTTTATTAACTAAGTACTAAAAATAGTTTATAATCCAGAGCAAACAAGAACTGTTACACAGCACAGCTGTGTTTTCCTTGAACCATTTCAGAGGTTCTCCAGAATCAATTATCACTAGAAGTCTATTGTACCTTACAGTTTTAGGGAAAGGTCAGGTTAAATTAATTAAACTTTAAATAACTACCTAAGTCTGTGTGACACCACTGTCATCCTTCTAATCTAACACGTTTCTGGGAATTTGCAGGCTACCTAGAATCACAGGCTCTGAGAATGGGTCATATATTGAGGGCATCTGCTCTTGAATTCATTTCCTCAGTGGATCAAAATTCTGGGCCACTGTGCTTTTGAGACTCCGCTTCAAGCCGCAGTAGATATTTGGGCACAGCGTATGCTAGTTTGATTCTCAGCTTTACACAGAGTGGGAAAACAGGGTAGTCATTAGAATGCTTATTCCTATGCAAGCAGAGCATCCAAAATGACCTTGTTGATCGAATCTGTTTCTGTGTTCCACGTGATAAGCCTTTCCTTCTTGCTGTACAGGTCACTTAGGGCAGAAGAAGGAACTCGATCCCATGGCACTTAAAACTCTCTAGGAATCCACAGTCATGGTGTTTTACTGCAAATGCAAATGGATCATAGAAATTAAACTGAGCTTTAATTATTGTGTTAACAGTTGCTCTTAATCCTTCCTTGGAGTGGGGATAGGGTGGAAAGAAATGCTTCTCTGGTTAATGGGCAAAAAGCATAATGTAAACAGTGATTCTTTGGAAGATTAGTGATCCTAAAGAAAGCAATTAGAGAAAGAAAGAACATTTAGACAGAAGCTAATGCTTGGTAGCTTGCAGCAGGGTGAAGCTGTGCGGAATTTTATTTCCATATGAGATGGAACTCTTTTAAAGCTTTCGTGTTACAAAACAGGAAATTGAGTTTCCAGTTTGATTCCAAATGATACAACAAATTGCATAAATTTAAGAAAACCTATCCAAACTCCCATATTAGTTTCTACTTATGACTCATTGTAGAGAATCTATGTCATTCTACATGTATACCTAATCCTGGGAGCACAATGCCTGGGATATAGTAGATGTTCACTAAATGTAGTAAATGTTAGCTGATTGAAAAGATGAATAAACAATTAAGAGTAAGTCAGCCCTTAGAACAATTCTCAGTGCAAAGAATATATTTTTTACTCTTTTGTTTTCTTGATGACAAATGTTTAATTAATTTGTATTGACAGATACAGCTTATTTGGGCAGCTAGTGGCTCTTCTGTGATCCCAAACAAATTATTTTGTCTATCCCATTTTGGCCAAGAAGAAAGGAATTTCCTCTTAGTATGTGTGTAAGTAGAAGGACAAAGAGGAGGATAACCAGATTTGGAATACAAAGTTTTACCACTAACAAGATATGTGTTTTGGCAAATCACTTTTCCTAGCCCTGTTGGTTTTTTCTTTTTTTTTGCTTTTTTTTCATTTATAATATGAAAACAGTCTCTTTTCTTGATATCTCATGTAAATTGAATGCTATATTCTTTGCGAAAATGTTTTTGAAGGACTATAAAACAACATTTCTCCAGCCAACTATGATGAAGGGCCTGCTTTTTTTTTCCCCCTTGGTTTTTAATTTCCAATTTATCCGGAACTGATACTTTTCGGTCTCCACACTTCAATGTTACAACAATGTTAAATTGCTAACAAGGTTTCTATATGCTTTCTTTCTGTTTCGGTCCACATCTTGTGTGGAGTGGTAGAAACTAGTTGGCTAAATGGCAGGGCTTCCCAAGCTTTACTCTTTGAGTAGCAATGCTCTTAATGTCTGCAAAAATAGAACAGGGATGATGATGAGATGATGATGATGGTGGTGGTGATGACAACAGTAATGACCGTAATGATGACATACCTGTTCTACTCAGTGTGGGTGGTTATCAAAGCCTGGACTGGATTTGAGCTGGCTGGGATTCATTTCAACTTTAAGAGATTACTAAACTTAAAAAAAAAAACTGTAAATTACTTTAAAAACATACCTTATGGGCTCACTGGGACCTTGAGTGCTATTATACATGTAGCATGCATAGCATATGTGACACATTTAATAGCACACTGTGTGTCTTGCATGAACACACACACACACACACACACACACACACACACACACATCTGTGTGTCTATATATCTAAACTGTAGCATTATCTTTCTATCATCTAGATGTCTACTATAACATATCCTTTTACATCCCAAAATATATTTAAAAGTGTCAAAGACTATTGGATGCAAAATGCAGAAAAAAAGAGAAGGGATTAGATTGTGTGACACAGTAACCTTGATTTGACATGGGTATGTGCTCTCCTTTTATACAAATCTACCCGTAGAAAATGGAGGTAACACTTGTGTAATTCTATCTTGGACACACACACACCGTAGCCGTTCAACTGTAAATAAAAGTTAACACTGTGTTGTGGGCACCCTCTGTTATGAAGACTGACGTTATCAGCTGTAGACTCTCAATACTCCAAATTATATGGATCCAATTACATCTTTAGAGAAAATATGTTATTGAGGCAGTATGGTATTGGCTTTGAAATTTGCTGAAGATAGACAGTTACGTCTGTGACGGTTCTTTCCCTTCATAGCTTGATTTGTGGGCTCAGCAGTTCTATTTCTTTCAGGCCATCTTGCCACCCGGTGAAAAGTGACCACTTCTTCATGGTCTCAGAATCTGAATATTAAGGTTTCACTGAGGCACGGCAACCATTTCAAGTAAAAGGGTGGTCTGTAAAGCCATGTAATTTGAAGACTTCTAGATTAAGTACCATGGTTTTTAAACTCCTGCCCTAAGGATGTGTTTTTATTGTATAATACCAGGATATTTTTATTTTATTATCTAGAGTGCCTTCAGTATTTTCAATTCAATAGAGTTTCATAATTTCAAAAAACATATATGTCAAGTTTCAGTTGTGTGTGATGTTAGGAATATACATATAATGAAAAATGATTCTTGTGCTTCTCAAAGAATTTACAACCTCGTGTAGCATTTCCTATGGGAAAAGGTAACTTCCGACACACTAAAAAAAAAATAAATAAACCTTGTTAAGGCTGTATTGGGAAAGGCAGTTATCTTCAAACATTTAATCAGGCATCAATCATGTCAGTAAATCTCTATGTTGTTTTTATTATGTGTATATTGATGCATTTATAATTTATAAATGAATTTCTCTAATAGTAATATGCCTAAACATCTTCAAATGTAGGCATTAAATAGGATGATGTAAAAAATGCATCTTTTAACATGTGGAAATTAATCTTATACAAAATGTATTTTATAAAAAATTACCATTAGTCAAAATGCTGGAGTAATTTCTAAGTCTATTTCTAAATTCCGTTGAGAATACATATTTGTTTGAAGTTGCTATTTTAACCAAATTATATCTCTCACAACGATACACAAATCCAATGGAAGATATAACCATTTACTAGATTGCTAATTTTGATGCCTCTTCTTTCTTCACACACTGATTATTAGTTCAACAAGTATTTACTGAGTACCCAGTACATGCCAGGTACTGTTTAAAACTATAAGGGTAGAGCTATGAATACAGCAAAGTTATTGCCCTCCAGAGTGAGAAAGAAAGAGCAGACATAATAGCTACTCTGAGCTAGTGTGTCGTCAACTAATTTCCAGCTCACAGTGGGAAAAATGATGTATTCGTTGTATATAGGTATGTTTATGGCATATATGTATATATTTGTGTATTTATGTAAAATAAACTAAAAGGATTTTTTCATTAAGTTTATCAAGGCATGTTAAGTTTTACGTTGATGTACATAATAGAAATTTTAAAAATTAATAGTCTTTAGTTTTGAGAAGTGTTAGATTTATAGAGCAGTTGAGCAGAAAGACACATATCCTTCCTTCTAAATGTATATGTAAACATAGTTTCCCCTATTATTAACATATCATATCAGTATAATACTTTGTTATACTTAATGAGCCAAAATTTATACCTTGCTGTTAACTGAAGTCCATAGTTTACATTAAGATTCACTCCATGATCTACAGTTTTGAGAGTGTTGACAAACACACATCATATATCCACCATTACAGTATCTTACAAAATACTTTCATCACAGTAAAATTCTCATGCTTACTTTTTTCCCCGTATTTATGTATTTATTTATTTTTTAAGTTTTTATTTAAATTCCAGTTAGTTAACATGCAGTGTAATGTTAGTTACAGGTGTACAATGTAGTGATTCAACACTGCCATACAACAACTGGTGTTCATCCCAAGTGCACCCTTTAAGCCCCAGCACCCGTTTTACCCATCCCCCCAGCCACCTCCCCTCTGGTAAACATCAGTTTGTTCACTACAGTTAAGAGTCTGTTTCTTGGTTTGCCTCTCTCTCTCTTTTTCCCTTTGTTCATTTGTTTTGTTTCTTCAATGCCACATATGAATGAAATCTTATGGTATTTGTCTTTCACTGACCGACTTATTTCACTTAGCATAATACTCCCTAGCTCCATCCATGTCATTGCAAATGGCAAAATTGCATTCATTTTATGGCTGAGTAGTATTCCATTGAGCCTGCGTGGCTCAATTGGTTAAGCGGCCAACTTTGGCTCAGGTCATGATCTCGCCGTCTGTGGGTTTGAGCCCCACATGGGGTTCTGTGCTGACAGCTCAGAGCCTGGAGCCTGCTTCTGATTCTGTGTCTCCCTCTCCCTCTGCTCCTTCCCACTCATGCTCTCTCTGTCTCCCAAAAATGAATAAACATTAATTTTTTTTTAATTTAAAAAAATTTTAATTTAATTTAATTTAATTTTAAAAATTCCAATTGCACAGCTAGTACATAGGAAAGCAAATGACTTTCGCATGTGAACCTTGTATTCTATAACCTTGTTATGATTGCAGTTTAATTCTAATTTTGTTGTTGTTGATTGGTTTGGTGTGGTTTGGTCAATGCCTTGGGAGTTTGTACATATACAACAATCATGTCATCGGCAAATAAACACAGTTTTGTTTCTTTCCTCCCAGTTTGTATACCTTTCACTTCCTGGTCTTGTCTCATTGCTTTAGCTAGGCCTTCCAGTATTCAGCAAATGGATAGTAATGGTGAAAGGGGACATACTTCCCATGTTCCTAATCTTACTGGAAAAGCTCCCCATTAAGCACACCATCCTTTCTCACCACCAGTCTGATGCTAACTGTAGAATTTTTTTGTAGATGTTCTTTGTCAAGTTACAGAAGTTCATCTCTACTTTTAATTTGCCAAGAGTTGCTATGAATAGGTGTTGGATTTTTTCAAATGCTTTTCTGTGTCTTGATCATGTGATTAATTTTTTCTATACTCTATTGATGCAATAGATCACATTCATTGATTTTGAATGTTAAACCAGCTTTGCATACACAGAATAAATCTTGTTTGCTCATGGTGTATAAATCTTTATTCACTGTTGGATCCAATTTGCCAATATTTTGAGAATTTTTACATCCAAGTTTTTAGTAGATATTAATTTATAGTTTTCCTTTCTTGTGATGTTTTTATCTCGTTTGATATTAGGGTAACACAGATCTCATAGAATGAGTTAGGCTGTGTTTTCTCTGTTTCTGTTTTCCAGAAGAGATCATAGAGAATTGGTACCATATCTTCCTTAAATGTTTAGTAACTCTTACCAGTGTGAGAGTTTTGGAAGGTTAATTGTTTATTCAATTTCTTTAATTGATATAAGGCTGTTTAACTGATCTATATCTCTTTGTGGGAGTTTTGGTGATTTGTGGTTTTCAATAAATTGGTCCATTTCATCTAAGTTATCAAATTTGTGGTCACAGAGTTTTTCATTATATTCTTTTATTATCATTTTAAATGGCTAGGGGATCAGTCGTTACAAGCCTCTTTTATTTCTGACAATAGTAATTTGTGTCTTCTCTTTTTTTTTCTTAGTCTGGTTAAAGGTTAATCAATTTTATTGATGTTTTTAAAGAACCAAATTTTGTATTATTGATTTTCTCTATTAATTTCATGTTTTCAGTTTCACTGAATCCTCTTCTAATTGTTATTATTTCTTTTTTCCTGCCTGTTTTAGGGCACTACAATTGCTTTTTCTTCCTGATGTTTCAAGGTAGAAACTTAGATTATTAAATTTAGATTTTTTCGTTTTAATATATTTATCTAAAGCTATAAATTTTCCTCTAAACACTACTTTTGCTATATCTCACAAATTGTGATAGATATTTTTTAATGTTTATTTATTTTTGAGAGAGAGAGGCAGTGCACAGGCATGTGAGCAGGAGAGGGACAGAGTGAGGGAGGGGCAGAGAGAGAGAGGGGGACAAAGGATCTAAAATAGTCTCTGTGCTATCAGCACAGAGCCCAGGGTGAGGCTGGGCTCAAACTCAAGAACCCTGAGATTATGACCTGATCCAAAACGACTGAGCCTCCCAAGTGCCCCATGATCAATTTATTTTTTATTTATTTATTTTTTCTCTTAGGACCTCTTGATCTTTGACCCATGTGTTATTTAGAAGCACATGAGTTGATCTTCATATATTTTGGTATTTGTCAGTTGTTTTTCTGTTATTGATTTCTAGAGTAATTCCATTGTGGCCTAGGAACAGACATTGTATCATCTCTACTCCTTTAAGTTTGATAAGTTGTATTTTATGGCCCCAAATATGGTCCCCAAATCTGGGAATATTCTTGGTGAAAATTCCATGTAAGCTTCAGAATAATGTGTATCTGCTATTTCAGGGTGGAGGATCATCTAAATATCAGTCAAACCCAGTAGACTGATGGTGCTGTTCTATATACTTACTGATTTTCTGCCTAGTGAATCTGTCAGTTATTGATAGAGGAGTGTTGAAACCTGCAACAATGATAGTGGATTTTTCTAATTCTCCTTGAAGTTCTATCAGTTTTTGCATATGTATTTTGGTGCTCTATTGTTAGTCACATAAACATTAAGGATTGCTGTTTCTTTTTGAAGGACTGACCTTTTGATCTTTATGTAGTGCCCTTCTTTGTCCCTGATAATTTCCCTTGCTCTGAAGACTGCTTTGTCTGAAATTAATATAGTGACTTGAGCTTTCATTTGACTAGTGTTAGTATGATATATCTTTCTTGATCCCTTTACTTGTAATCTGTATGTGTTTTTATATTTAAAATGTTTTTAATGTAAACAATAAATAGTTGGGTCTTTCTTTTTTAATCCACTGAGAGCCTTTATCTTTTATTTTTTGCACTTAGACCATTCACATTCAAAATGACTATTGATATAGTTTATTTACGTACTTGGATTAATATATACCATATTTGTAAGTGTTCTTTATTCATTGTCTTCCTTTTTAAATTTTATGTCTTCCCCTATTTTTCTGCCTTCTCTGGTTTTAACTGAGTAGTCTCTATGATCTTATATAATATCCTTTCTTTGCACATCAATTCTACTTCTTTTTAAAAATTTCTTAGTGCAATATACATATGCATTTACAGCTATCCTAAGTTCACTTTCAGGTAACATTATACCATTTCACGGGAGTGTAAGTACCTTGTAACAGAACATTCCCACATTCTTCCTCCCATGTCTTAAAAACACTTCTATCATTCATTTCAGTTATCCTTAAGCCAAAATGACCAAATATATTGTTACTATTACTACTTTGAACAAATTTTTAACTGATAGAAATAAGAAATACAAATAAGAAAAAACAAAATATTTTATTTTACTTTTATTTTCTCTAAGACTCTTCTTTATGTGGATCTGAGTTTCTGACCTATATCGTTGTTCTGACCTATATCGTTCTCTCTGAAGAATTCATAACATTTCTAGCATGGAATATCAACTGGCAAAATTTCCCTTAGTTTTATTTGTTTCTCTATACTTTTTGAAGGAAAATTTTCCTGTTGAAGAATCCTGTGTTGGTGGGTTATTTCAACAATTTAAAAATTTTACTCCACCCTCTTCTTTATTGTGTACTTTATGATGAGAAGTCCAATGTAATTCTTATCCCTTCCTCTACAGGCTAGGTGTTTTTCTTTCAAATGTTTTTTTCAGTATTTTCTCTTTGTCTTTGCCTGCTCTTTGAACATGGTATGCCTAATTGTAAACTTTTTCTTTTTATCCAACTATCCTGCTTTCTGGTTTATGAGCTTCCTCGATCTATATTTTTGTGTCTTTTATTTATTTTGGAAAATGTTTAGCTATTAATTCTAATTGTTTTCTTCTTCTTTCTCTCTTCTCCTTCTATTCAAATTATATAAATATATAATTACTTATTACATATAAATATATCTAATGATATTACATCGTTTATAATTCTTTCATAGTTGTTGGATATTCTTTCTTTTCCCATTTTTTTTTCATTTTTGTATTTGAAGCTAGATAGTTTCTACTGACACATCGTTTGTATACAGTCTACTGACAATCCCAATAAAAGTGTTTCATTGTTTGTTGATATTTTTTATTTTTAGCGTATTTTTTATTGGGTCTTAGAGTTTTCATTTCTCTGCTTCCATTACCCATCCCTTCTTGCTTGCTATTTACTTTTTCTGTGATAACTTAACATATGAATCATAATTACTTAAATTCCCTGTCTGATAATTCCAAAATATGTGTCATATATGAATCTTGTTTTGATACTGTGTCATCTCAACTGTTTTTCCTCCTGTCTTGTAATATGCTTTGTGATTTTATTGTTGTTGTTGTTGTTGTTGTTGTTGTTGTTGTTGTTGAAAGCTGGACATAGTGTTTCTGATTATGGGAACTAAGGTAATTAGGCTTTTAATATCATGTTTTATATTCATTTGGCTGGAAGCTGGACTGTGTAATATTTATCATAGCTGTAGACTTCAGACTTGAGTTCCTGTGGTTTCTTCTTTTTCCTTCCCTGTATACCTTTGGGTTTCCCTAAGAAGTCCTTCTTGAATAGAATGTGCATCTCTCTCTCAGTTGTAGTCTTGCTATCGTGAGGCTCTATTGATGTAGTGATACAATGTGGGGAAGGAGAAATATTGTTTAATCTTATGATTAAATGTATTTTTTAAATGGTCTGAGCTCCTAGGATGTGACCTTCAAAATAATTTATTAGCCTTTTCCTTTCCTTTCCATTAGATGGAACCAGAAAGCTGGAGTGGCCTGGAGTTGTTTCATCTAATTTTTCCTTTAAATAAGTTTTTTATTTTAATTCCAGTATAGTTAACATACAGTGTTATATTTGTTTCAGGTATACAATATAACAATTCAACAATTCTGTGCATTACTCAGTGCTCATCATGATAAGTGTAGTCTTTAATCCTTATCACCTATTTAACCCATCCCTCTATCCAACTGTAATCCGGTAACCATCAGTTTGTTCTCTATATTTAAGAGTCTTTTTCTTGGTCTGCCTCTTTTTTTTCCTTTGATCATTTGTTCGTGTCTTAAATTCCACATATGAGTGAAATCATGTGGTATTTGTTTTCTCTGATTGACTTATTTCACTTAGCATAATATTTTCTAGCTCCATCCATGTCATTGCAAACGGCAAGATTTGATCCCTTTTTATGGCTGAATAATATCCTATTGTATATATATACCACTTCTTTATCCATTTATCCATAAACACTTTGGTTGCTTCCATTATTTGGCTATTGTAAATAATGCTGCAATAAACATAGTGTACATGTATCCCCTTGAATTAGTGTTTTTGTATTTGGGGGTAAATACCCAGTAGTGCAATTACTGAATCATCAGGTAGTTCTATTTTTAACTTTTTGAGGAATCTCCATACTGTTTTCCATAGTGGCCTTACCATTTTGCATTCCCACCAACAGTGCAAGTGGGTTCCTTTTTCTCCACATCCTCGCCATCACTTGTGGTTTCTTGTGTTTCGATTTCAGCCATTCTGACAAGTGTGAGATGATATCTCATTGCAGTTTTGATTTGCATATTCCTGATGATGAGGAATGTTGGAGAATGTTTTCATGTGTATTCTTTGGAGAAATGTCTGTTCATGTCTTCCATCCATTTTTTAAATGGATTATTCATTTTTTGGTTGTTGAGTTATATACATTCATTATATATTTTGGCCTGGAATTGTTTTATTAGGGGATTTTCTTTCAAGCCACATAGGCTGTGATATAGTAATTTGAATGACAGAACTTTTTTATGGAGAACGCCTTAGGGATAAATAAAAATTATTACTTTTCACCTCCATCTCCCCAACACAGGAGTAATTTCTCCAATCTTCATTCTTGGGAACCTGATGGGATTCTTGAAGGTAAAACCCAAGAGTGTGGGGACTCCTTCCAAAAATCAGCCCCTAGGACTCTAATTCTCTAACTGGTCCACATTCAGCCTCTGGCAATTCATCAAATTTCCAGTTAAATGTTCCTATCAGTTACTGGCCTCACAACTTCTTCCCATAAGCTGACCTCTGGTATTCTCTGCCTCTCTAGATTTGGCAGTGGTGATTTGTCCTGTTCTGAAGTGGATCTAAGAGAAGTCACTGAATTTCAGTTTGCTCAGGTTTTTTTCTTGTTATGAGGTTGGGAGTGATGACTTCCGTGCTTTTTACATGTTGGAGCTGACACAAGAAGTCAGTCTTTTAAATTCTATTTTTCTGCATATAGCTGGATTATAATTCTTGATGTACGGCTTTTGGGTGTAATTACCTATCCACTAATAATGGGTAACAACCATATTCCTTTTAAAATGTTATCAATATTATATATTGGCCAAGTCATGACACACATTATGTAAAGGTTTTTTAGTTTATTAATGTTGTCTACTGTTTTGTTTCCTATGACAATAATAAGAGTTTGATCAAATATGGAAAGTTCATTTGAAATAACCTGAAATTAAACACAGGCTCTATTATGTATATTAAATTTATTGAGGGGGGGCCCTGGGAGTCTTCAAAGAGAAGATACTCTATATCTTTTTTTTTTTTAATTTTTTTTTAACGTTTATTTATTTGTGAGACAGAGAGAGACAGAGCATGAATGGGGGAGGGTCAGAGAGAGGGAGACACAGAATCCGAAGCAGGCTCCAGGCTCCGAGCTGTCAGCACAGAGCCTGATGCGGGGCTCGAACTCACGGACCGCAAGATCGTGACCTGAGCCGAAGTCGGCCGCTCAACCGACTGAGCCACCCAGGTGCCCCAAGATACTCTATATCTTTAAGACATAGTCAACCTGTAGTTCTTCTGTTCAGAGTAGAACAGTAGCAGCGGCACCTGTGAAGTTGTTAGAAATGCAGACTAAGGGTCCTACATCACACACATTGAACCAGAATCCCTAGGGGTGTGTGGCCCAAGGATCTATTTTTTGCAGGGTATCAAGTGGTTCTGAGGTCCACTGAAGTCTGAGACCAGTAACAGTACATTTGAATAAGCGGTTCATGTGGCAGATGGCACCCTTCAAAATGAGACACCACAGAGAAAGGTGTTTTTGATTGTAGATGTGAACCTCAAATTGCAAGTTACAAAGTCAGAAATCAGATTTATAGTAGTGCTACCTTTTACACGGATCACATATATGTACAGGTTACAGATTTATTTACTCATGCTAGCAGTAAGACTTTATTTATTTAACAGCAAATGTATTTGTGTACGGGATATAAAGGCATCCATATCTTGAATCCAGTCTTACTGTTACCATGATGAAACCAGAGCTGGGGCTTGCCCTTTACTTCAGGCTAACATCTACATAAAAAGACATGTCAGGGAGGAATTGCTCAATTTCTGCATATCCTCTGTATATGTGCCTATCATGCATGGGCATTTTAATGTATGGCTGATAAAAAGGAGCCAAAATGCCCAGCCGTGTTTGCTGAAAATTGTGATTTGGGTCAGGAAGAATACTTACTTCCTGGGGACAAATAATTTCTGAAATATTTAGCTATCTATACCACTGAAATGTTCTTTAAGTTTGCAGTTGCAATTTATTTAGTGAATATTTTTGGATTGACTGTTCAAATTTAAAACGAGGTATGTGTGTTCTGTACATTTGGGAGATGTTTTTTAAATTCCACAACAGTATATAAAAGCACAGCATCTGTTTTGTTTTGTCATCTTTACCTTACAAACCTTTTACCACTTTTGAGCATACTGGTTTTCATCTAAATTAAAGAAGAATTCTCCGTAACACTAAGTTGCAGTTTTTTTAAGAGACTTGTAACTACTTTATTGAGCTGGTTTTAATACTGCTTTGGCAAGAAATTTATTTAAATAATATCTTAGATTGACTCCAGGCTTAATTTTCTATTTTATGATAGAAGAATCCAATATGTACTCAAAATAGGTGACATTAACAAATTACTATAATCCATAACATGTTTATTTTTCTTCTTATATAGCATCAAAAGCTAAGAATAATATATATTTTTTCACTATGAGTGTGTCTAAACTATATCATTTAAAACACTTAATATTTTGTAAGCCTGTATGCTGCTTGTCAATTATTCATTATTGATCCCTCACAATATAGATTAATGGTGCTTATTCAATTGATTTAGTTCAATTTGGTGAATTTTCCCAACCTTTAAACCTGGCACTATCAGGGTTGCTCTCTGAATACAGTACATATCCCTCCTTTAGAAAAGATGGCTTGGGGTGCCTGGGTGGCTCAGTCAGTTCAGCATCTGACTTGGGCTCAGGTCATGATTTCATCCTTGGTGAGTTCAAGCCCCGCGTAGGGCTCTGTGCTGACAGCTCAGAGCCTGAAGTCTGCTTTGGATTCTGTGTCTCCCTCTCTCTCTGCCCCTACCCAGTTCATATTCTCCCTCTTTCTCACTTTCCCTCTCCCTCTCCCTCTCTTTCTCTCAAAAATAAATAAACTTAAAAAAAAAAAAAAGAAAAGAAAAGATGGCTTTATGGGAGGTGGGGGCATCACATTCGAAGACATTTTTTATTGCAAGGTTTGTCTTAGTTTCTATGGACATTATTGTTAGTAACAATAACAACAACAACAACAACAACAACAACAACAACAACAACAATAAGCATGTCTTTAATGACTGTGTGTTAGGGAAGCTAGTAACATAATGTGTGCATCCTGCCTCTGAAGAGGGCTTCAAGTCTTATTTGAATATCATTCTATTTGACATTGCACCTCTGCCCTGTGAAAATATACCAATCCATTAGCACTAGAATGATAGTCTTTAAATGAAACGATAAAGTAATCTCTTTCTGTTGGCTTAATCTGTGTGCTAATGAGTTTGTATAATGTTTTTTCTGCCTCCCTCCAAGCATTGTTATGCAGCGCACAACTTTGATAGGAGGGAAAACAGGCTTTTTAAATTAAAAAAAAATAAGTAAACTCCAACTGAAATAGAGATAAAATGAATCTTTTTTCTCATAATTCTTGCCACCTGATGTTGTGGCATTTTAATGTTTCGAGTTTTAGGCAATCTATAGAATATGACAGAGTCTAAAATTTCACCTCTGAAAATAGGGTCTTATTCAGGAAGGCACAGTTTGCCTTAGGCATCCATGTAACAGATGGATAACATGTTTACAATGAAATAAGAATGCAGTTAAAGAAAGTATTACTATAATTGAGAATACTATACTCTATTCAGGTAAAAACATACTACCTTTTACTGACCTATTTAGATGCTGGGAAAATAGTTTTTACTTTCCATTTGAATTACGTGTGTGAAATACTGTGCTTTTTCTCACCATGATGCTTTTAAATATGCATTTGGATTAATGGTAGTATATCTAGAATTAACTTAAATGGCAAAAAATGTCTGATAGAGTGGTCCACCATCCCCTCAAAATGACCACATGGTGCATTTAATTTTTTTTTTTTTTAACGTTTATTTATTTTTGAGACAGAGAGAGACAGAGCATGAACGGGGGAGGGTCACAGAGAGAGGGAGACACAGAATCTGAAACAGGCTCCAGGCTCTGAGCTGTCAGCACAGAGCCCGATGCGGGGCTCGAACCCACCGACCGCGAGATCGTGACCTGAGCCGAAGTCGGACGCTTAACCAACCAAGCCACCCAGGCGCCCCCACATGGTGCATTTAAAAGGAATGGTAAGAAGAAGAAAAAGGAAGAGGAGAAGGAGAGGCAAGGGTGTTGTTAATATGCTGAAATAATAAACATATATTGAAGATCATTTTTTAAAAATGCACATGAAAAATTATTGTGTGTATCAAGGGATTCTAATTTTTGTTATTGTGCCATTCCTGTTAATAGTTTGTTTCTGCTCTGTTGGATCCTTTGAGCTTTAGAGCATACATATACCAAATTGGCTTTTGTCCCAGTGATAATCACTTTCTGAAGACTTAACCATCCTTCATCTGTTCACAGCTACCACAGAAGTCTTCACTCCATGCATCACTCAGCTCAACCATAGGAGTTCTAAGATTGATACGTTGGCTGTACACATTTTGACAATAGTTTGTGTTAGATGGTACAGTGTTAAAACTTGAAGGTCTTTGACCCTATTGATTGCTGGGCGATAGTTATACCACTTTGTTCTAATTTTTTTTTTTTTTTTTTGTCAACTGGAATACTACATGATAATACACTTTGATGTTACTTGTTGTGTAAACACAAACTTTTTAGCCCTGTGCATTGGGCCGTCCATAGGATGTGAGTCTTCAGAATGTAATTACATTTTGCAGTGGTCTTCTTTACTCTTAATTTCCTTGAGGAGCTGTGTTATAGGGTTTATAGAATATTTTTGAAACCAGCCCCTTGGGATTTCCTTCAGTTGTTTGACGAGTGTATTTTCATGCTTTTTCTAATGATATCTTAAATTCAAGAAACAGGAAATCTAATATTTTTCTTTTTTTCATATTCTGCCAGTAGCCTACAAAATTCCAGGCAAAGAAGACATTTAGTAGATGAACATTAATTGAATTGATTTGAATTCTAGTGAAAAGTGGTCTCTAGGTTCTCTGGACTGCTAAATATTTAGTCTCTACCTCTCTTGAGTCAATTTGTGTTACAGTGATTTGAATTTCCCTACTTGGGCTCTAAGCACCCTGGAAAGAAGCAGGCTGTATGCTCTTGTCTTCCGTAATAATACCCAGCATTGTCCCTTGAATATGATAGGCATTTAATTGCCATTAGGTGAAATAATAAACATATATGGCAGATCAACTTCTTATAGCTGTATTTAATAATAATACACATAAACTCACAAAAATGTTCAACTGTGATGCTATAATTCTGCTTTCTGGCCAGTAGTAGTTGGAACCAAGAATTGCACCGTCAAGTCTCAGCATAGAAGTACATTACAATAGTGGACCTAGTAATAGTGAAAGGACATTCATCTTTGTTTCTTGTTTTGTTTTGTTTGTTTGTTTGTTTTTTTAGGCTGTCAACTTAAAAAAATTTTTAAATATAATTTATTGTCAAATTGACTTACTAGAACACCCAGCGCTCAACCCAACAAGTGCCCTCCTCAATGCCTATCACCTATTTTCCCCTCTCCCCCACCCCACTCCCCATCCATTCTCAGTGTGTTTGGTGTATTTTTTTTTTTTTGATGTTTGTTTATTTTTGAGACAGAAGGAGAGAGGGCATGAGTGGGGGAGGGGCAGAAAGAGAAAGAGAGGGGACATAGAATCCAAAGCAGGTTCCAGGTTCTGAGCTGTCAGCACAGAGCCTGAGGCGGGGCTCAAACTCATGGGCCATGACATCATGACCTGAGCTGAAGTCAAATGCTTATCCAACTGAGCCACCAAGGTGCCCCTGTTCTCTGTATTTAAGAGTCTCTAGTGGTTTGCCTCCCTCCCTGTTTGTAACTACTTTTTCTCCCTTCCCTTCCCCCATGGTCTTCTGTTAGGTTTCTCAGGATCCACATATGAATGAAAACATATGATACCTGTCCTTCCCTGACTGACTTATTTCACTCAGCATAACTTCCGGTTCCATCCACATTGGTGCAAATGGCAGGATTTCATTCTTTCTCATTGCCAAGTCGCATTCCATTGTATATACGAACCACATCTTCTTTATCCATTCATTAGTTGGTGGACATTTAGGCTCTTTCCATAATTTGGCTATTGTTGAATTTGGCTATTGCTATAAACATTGGGATACACGTACCCCTATGCGTCAGCAGTCCTATATCCCTTGGGTAAATTCTTAGTAGTGCTATTGTTGGGTCATAGGGTAGTTCTATTTTTAATTTTTTTGAGGAACCTCCACACTTTTCCAGAGCAGCTGCATCATTTTGCATTCCCACCAACAGTGCAAGAGGGTGCCCATTTCTCCACATCCTCGCCAATATCTATTGTTTCCTGAGTTGTTAATTTTAGCCACTCTGACCGGTGTGAGGTGATATCTCATTGTGGCTTTGATTTGTATTTCCCTGATGATGAGTGACATTGAGCATCTTTTCATACACTGTATGGTCTGTTGGCCATCTGGATGTCTTCTTTGGAAAAGTGTCTATTCATGTCTTCTGCCCATTTCTTCACTGGATTATTTGTTTTTGGGGTGTTGAGTTTGGTAAATTCTCTTTTGATTTTGGATACTAACCCTTTATCCAATCTGTCATTTGCAAATATCTTTTCCCATTCCGTTGGTTGCCTTTTAGTTTTGTTGATTGTTTCCTTTGCAGTGCAAAAGCTTTTTATCTTGATTATGTCCCAATAGTTCGCTTTTGCTTTTAAATTCCTTTGCCTTTAGAGATGTGTTGAGTATGAAATTGCTGCGGCTGAGGTCAAAGAGGTTGTTGCCTGCTTTCTCCTCTAGTGTTTTGATGGTTTCCTTTCTTACATTTAGGTCTTTCATCCATTTTGAGTTTATTTTTGTGTATGGTGTAAGAAAGTGGTCTAGTTTCATCTTCTACATGTTGAGGACATTTGTCTTTGAATAGATGACCAGGAACGAAAGTAGAGAAGGAATAGCTTATTGTGAGTAATTCATTTCAAGAAGCTGTCTCTTATGGTTCCAATAAAATGATACTCAGAAGTAGGGAAGTGAATGATGAAATAATTGTTTGTAGTAGAAATAAGTCACTGGCCTAGATTGGCTATGCACTCACCTTTTGCTATTATTTCCTCATCTATAAATTTATAGGATTATCTTGAAATAGATCTACAAATTATGCCCCATAGGCCAAATCTTTCCTGCTGCTTATGTTATAAAGTTTTTTTGGTACACAGTCACCCTCATTTATATATGAATTGTTTATGTATGCCATTACTACAGCAGCAGGGTTGAGAAGGTGCATTAGAGATCACACGGCTTAAAAGATTAAAGTTCTCTGTCACTTCAGAAAACTTTAATCAACTGCTTGTCAAAAGAATCATATGTAATAATGTGCACCATTCCTTAGCATAGAGCCTAGAACTAAGTAAAGGTTTAAGGTCACCTCATATAAAACGTATATATAAGGGTTATTAGCAGTTTATAAAGTAACTACTACTTGTTGCAGGCCAGTTTTGTGCTAGATAAAATTTATTGTTTAGTGATGTATTGTCCAATAGGGTGGCCACTAGCCACCTGTGGCTATGTAAATTTAAATTAATTAGGGGCGCCTGGGTGGCTCAGTTGGTTAAGCATCCAACTCTTGATTTCAGCTCAGGTCATGATCTCACAGTTCGTGGGATCGAGCCCCATGTCGGGCCCTGTGCTGACAGCACATAGTCTGCTTGGGATTCTGTCTTCTTCTCCTTCTCTCTGCCTCTCCCCCACTCTCCCTCTCTCAAAGTAAATAAATAAAAATTGAAAATAATAAAATAAATTTAAATTAATTAAAGTTAAACAAAATTTAAAGTTCAGTTTCTTAAGGTGCACCAAGCTACATTTTTATGTATTCAAAAGTCACATAATGTAGCTAGTGGCTACTATATTAAACAGAACAGTTACAGAATCTTTCCATCAACTCAGCAAGTTCTGTTGGACAGCTCTAGTTGAAGGTCTCAAAACTGACTAAAAAGTCTGTTGGGTTGTTACCTATTAAAATACATTTCTGCTTGGCATTAAGTAAGAGAATGAAAGGCATTAAAATAAGCTAATAAAATAATACATCTTACGTAAAAATAAACACTGAAATGGGGGGGAGGGGAAAATGGGTGATGGGCATTGAAGAGGGCATGTGTTGGGATGAGCACTGGGTGTTGTATGTAAGCGATGAATCATGGAAATCTACCCTCGAAACCAAGAGCACACTGAATACACTGTATGTTAGCCAACTTGACAATAAATTATATTAAAAGAACAAACACTGAAATATGTTTCCAATAAAACATTTATAAATACCTAAAAACTAGAGACTTAAATGTAATGAATGAATACAAATATGTGATCAAGATGCAGTCTTGACAGAGAGAGAGTGGAAAAGAAAGAGAGAGAGATTGATTTTCGTGATTATTGTAATATCATAGAAAAGAGCAAAAGAGTACTCTAGCATAGACTTCTAATACAGCAAGCATACATATTGGTCTCAACTTTGGAAGCACTGGAATCACCTGGACATCTAGTGAAGCCTGAGGCCTACCCCACACTTTCTGATTTAATTTGCTATGGGGTACAGCCCAGTTCCCAGGATTTTTAAAAGCTCCCTAGTGGATTATAGTAGGCCACGGTTTGAGAACCACTGGTGTAGAATCCCTGGCTTCACCTCAAGTCTAAAGATGTAAGATCCAGGTACGGTAGAACTTTGGTTTGTAAGCATAATTCATTCTAGAAACATGCTTGTAATCCAAAGCATGTGTATATCAAAGCGAATTTCCCCATAAGAAATAATGGAAACTCAGATAATTTGTTCCATAACCCAAAAATATTCATATAAAAATGATTACAATACTGTAATATCACATGAAATAATAAATAAAACACAAAACATAAAGAAAAATAAAGAAATTAACCTGCACTTACCTTTGAAGACCTTCATGGCTGGTATGAGGGAGACAAGAGACAGGAGGTTATTGTGTAGGACAACCTTCACTATCACTCATGGAATCACTGCTGTCTTGTGGCTCAATAGAATCTTTTTCTGCATGGGGACCATTGTATATGCTTGCACAGATGATGACTACAGTACAGTATTAATAAACTCTTGTCATATACTGTATTTAATGTAACTGGCAATAAGACAGCAGAGGAAAGGGTCTATATCTGACCTAGAATGAAGCAAAGCATTCCTAAGCTTACTCTTGTATGGTAAAGCAAAAGACTGTCCGTAGGTGCTTTGAAGTGACAAAAAATACACAGTCGTGGGCATCTTTCAACGTTCTGAAAAGTCACTGATTTCTCCCAAATACCGCGGCCTGAGACCAAACATCCGAGCATAGGAGACTATCACCCACAGTCCCGCAGAGAGCAAGAGAGAGAGAGAGACAGAGCCATTGGCTCCGTTGTGATCGTGTGATATTCAGCATCCTGTACTGCTCGTATTGCAAGACATCGCTCGTTTATCAAGTTAAAATTTATTGGTAATGTTTGCTTGTCTTGCAGAACACTCACAGAACAAGTCACTTGCAAATCCAAGGTTTTACTGTATTTATATATTTTTAAACACTCACTGATTGTAATGATTGATTTAAAGAATCTGATGATGAAAACATGGTAACAAATTCTTGCTCATGGTAAATTTTTGCTCTAATGGACAAAAGTCAATGTCAAAATGGAACATCTTGGTACTGTGTATGCCTAATGAAAATGAGATATTCTAGAGCAGTGACTTTCTAATATGGTTGCCAGAACTAGCAGTATCAACATCAGCTAGGGTACTTATTAGAAGTGCCAGTTCTTGGTTTCCACCCAGAGTTACTGAAATCAGAGAGTCTTTTAACAAGCACTCCCTCTTCTTGAGTCTGATGCAAACTCAGGTTTGAGAACAGCTGCCTTGGATGCATAGTGGTGTATTCATGAAACCCGGGCAGACATTTTTTGTTTGTTTGTTTGTTTGTTTGATTATAGATTTATAAAATCAAGAGAAAACTATTTTTTACATTTCACTACTATTTTTTAAAATTATCATTATGTAGATATATGCATATACATGTATATGTATATGTATATATATTAATGTTATAAACAGAAACAGATTGAGGATATAACCAGTATATTACTTACAATTCTATACGAAGATAGTATCTAGTACTGTTTTCTAAGCTAGTATTTAGTCATGTGACACCCAATGATGTAAATCTTATGAGTGTCCTTTGCACTGTCACAGCATGTGGTTACCCAAACAGGATAAATTATAGCACTAAGCTGAAAATGAAATATCTGTATTTGCACTTAAAAATCTCTTAGTTGTATTGAAGTGGTAAAGTGTACACATTTGAATAAAGGGACTAGTTCAATAATGCAGTACTTGAATTTCACATACCTTGGTATTAAGCAAGGCAGTTTTAATGGGTAAGAAACTCAGTCCATGTAAGTGAAAAGCTCAGGTTCTTCTGCAAAGTAAGTACTCAAGTTACACCACCTAAGTTAAGAGTTACCCAGAACTGTTCAGCTGTACACCCTACCTTAGCAAGTTCTCAATGAAGACATTCTGTGTGATTTCTAAACATTTATTTAGTGACATTCAAGAGTGTACATCAACAATATTGTCAAAGAAGATCTGATGAGTCTGCTTTAATGAACTGAAAGCAATGTTGGCGTGTATCACACTGTATCCCCTTGGTCCCATTTTAAATGCCTTAATGATAATATATTCTTTAAAAAAGGTAAATGACCTTGTTATTTTGCTAAACAAAGATTTTTTTTTCCTTCTACAAATAATGCAAAAGCAAATTCAGTCAGACCTATATCTGATAAATTACAAATTCGAAACTAGTATGGAATGAGTGTTCGAGGTTTCACTGTGTATTGATTCCATCTATTTATAAGTTTGTAGAACAGATTCATGGTGTTTCTTAAGGGCTCTGGAAGCACATAGTGTGTACCAAATGCTATAATTACTTGCAGTGTTCTATCACAGGCTAACCTAATAAATAAAAACGTGACGAAACGTAACTTTATTTTGCCAAATGAAAATAGATATGGCAAGTGGTGGGATCTTCTGAAAGTAAAAACTACCGTCCCCCAACTCCCAAAGTATTTGCTGCAAAAGAGAAGAAAAGCATTGTGCTGAAGGCACGATGGCTCCTCTAGGCTGTTATAATCACACTAACAATGTTTGACTGTTTGGTCAGTAACACTATTAACTCTGAAGGCTTCATTTCACACACCACTTATATTTACTTGACCTACATTTCTGAGTTATTGGCATAATAAAGAATGATATTTTACAAGGACATTTTTAGGCTTGAGTACTAAGCTTCTTAGTAAGAAGTAAGAATTAAACAAGGTGACGGTAGGGAATAAATAATGGAATGGAAAGCTTTATAGTTATCCTCAGGCACACCCACGGCCAAAAGACTAATTTTAGAGGCATAACAATAATAGTAAACCAGAATAGTCCTTTAGAAAATGGTTAATAGTATTGGATTATTTACTAATTTTTTTTAGCACTGTCATTTAGTGAACATTCGTGACATACCAAAGACTGTACTAAGCACTGTAAATATATTCAACTTTTTGATCTTCACAAGTTCTGTTTTATCCATAATTTAAAAATAGCGAAACTGAGGTTCATAAGAGTTAATCAACTTTTCCGATTACTCAGTTAGGATTAGAGGAGCAAGCACTTAGAGAAGAAAGGTAAGCAGCCCAAATTAGAGGTGATGTAACTGATGCGCAGAGAATTTGTAAGTTTCCTAAGACTCTTCATCCAATGCATTTCCTTTTTATCATAAATGGGGTTGACATAAAAAGGAGGCTTACCTGGCCAACCAATCACACCTTCTGATAAGGATCAAAGATCATGTATACTTTCTTTACATGACCTTGGTTGTTGAGCTCAGGTTTTCAAAATAGCAATAAAAGGACTAGCTGAAAACTAAACTACGGAACAAACTCTGTGCACTCATATGGGTGTATATGTGCATAAGCAAATTATATCCGTAACATATATATTGGTGAGGCACAGTTGTTATCTGGATCTTTTTTATTCTTTCTGAAGATCCTGGTTTTTTACTAAGAAATGCATGGTCCCTGAACCACCAGCATGAGCATCATCTGGAAGCTAGTTGGAGATGTAGAATCTCTCCCAGACACGGTGAATCAGAATTTCCATTTTGAGCAAGATCCCCAGGTTATTCATATGCACATTAATGTTTGAGAAACACTGAACTCGAACTCACTGTGTTCATGTTTTATAGATGTCTGGGTCTGACTGGCACTTTCTTGTGTCTGCACAGATACACTAATAGCTCCTTATTTCTTTCTCTGTTGGCAACACGAGTCCAGTCCTTAAAATTCTGACCTTTCTGCATCAGTCATACTGACATATTGACTGTTTGTCTTTGCAAGTCCTTGTTGTTTTCTGAGTTAAATTCTTGCCGAATAACTCTTCCAGCATTCAGTAGACCCTCCACAGCTTCTTATCTTGTCTCCACTACTAAATTTCCCCAACTCTTGAGTTAAATGCCGTTTGTTTAAATACTGGTTTGCCCTCAGAAACATAGGTTTAAAGTCTATGATTTGATGACCATTTTTTGTGTGTTAAATGTGAATACTATTTTCATTTCTCCTAACCAAAAAGGTTTCACAAAGTATGAAGACAAACATTTAATATGAGCATTTGACATTTGTTAATTTATTCATCCATCCATTCACTCAACAAATAATGAGTGCCTACAATGGCCTAGAAAAGATACATTAAAAATATAATCAAATGCTGGCATTTATCTTAGAAAGAATGTCAACACTTTTGAACACTTAGTTTGACAAAATTGAAATAAATGGGGCAGATGATGAAATACAGAATGAAAAGAAATTAGCTATCAGCATATAATTTTACGTTTTAAATGATACATCTAATTCAATGTCAGTAAGTTATTTTGCTTAGAGATCAGCTCTAATATGGTTTCCCAACATATTTTTATGCAACTGGCCTCTAGGATTTTGAGGACAGTGGATTCTATGCATATTTATGTGTGTATTTTCGACTATGTATACCTCTTTGCAAGCAGATTATTTGAATCTGTTTTCACATTTCTGTCCACAAGGTGAGGGAAAATGCATTTTTTCAAATAAAACTAAGTGAAGTGGGATGTAGGACAGCCTTAGTTTACCTCCATTTGGCTCCAGAAATCCTGGAAACAACCAAGAACAGTTATAATTGAGCTAATAGTCCAGTTTGACTTGAATTGGGTGTGTCTTAGGGCATTAGGGCTGTTGGCACAGGGCTCACTGATCTGTAGTGGCAGGTATAACCGGACCCACACAAACAGAAAAAGGACCTTTATAAGGAGGCAGGAGCTGCCTGCCTTGACGGCTTCATCTGGGCTTTAGGATGATGGTCTCCAAGGTCTTTTGGCTCCTTCTAATTTAATTACCTCTCTTTAGTATAAGTCCTCATGCTGGAATCACATACACACAGCACAATGAGGACACGAAGAGAAGAGAACTCATTCAAATGTGCCGCATGATGTGGTGATGGAAGTTACCTGTGGCCTCTTTATCAAAGTCTTGGCATATCTTTAGTCAGGGATGATAAAGGGAAACATTTTGTTCTGTTTCTGTTGTTCATTTTTTATTCATCTAGTCCTAGTGGGATATAAGGATCTCAAATTGGTTCACAGTCCATGATGATTCGTATAACTTTGGTCATGTTCAATAGCAAACCTGTTGTATTTACACTGCACTTATCTTGGGCTTTTAACCTGAAATTGCTAAAAAGTAGAGATATCTTGTCTTTTGTACACAGAATTAATTTACCAATAATGCTTCCATGGTAGTTCTATATCTCTTTCCAATTAGTTAACTACAGAAATGTGAATTAAGACATTCTACAATGTTTTAAACAGTTTCTCTTAAAAAAAAGGTATTTGATATCAATATAGAAAAGTGTTGATATTTCCTAACATAAATGAGATACTTGGGTATCTGTCTCAGTATTGAATTTCCTGTACACATGAAATACTTAATAATTTAAAAATATACATTATATTTATTAAAGGGTTATCTAGATCATATATGATGGTCTAGCTTTAGGATTGGTTTGATTTACCCATTTAATGATGTCTTCAAGGCCTGGCGTGGCTTTCCTGGTACATGAGCAACCTCTTCTTCACAAAGCTGCTAAGGCTTTTCTTCCTGTCTCACTGGCCCAGATTATATGTGCAAAGTATGAAAGGAATGCTATATGCTAATTGGCATAAAATAGGTTATCTCAACCAACTGCTGTGGCAGAGGGATGGGATCACCTTGATTGGGTTACCACGAACAGATATTACCCACCAATTTACACATTTTATTAAATAAGAGAAGAAAAGTCTCTTAGGGAGATAACCACAGCATTTTGCTACATTCTCCTGTTCTGCTAAAGCCACAGCCACCTATGGCTAGTGGAAAGATTCTTTCACTGTATGCCATTTGGCTTTCCCAGCTAGAGTTTGCAGAATAATGCTGCCTGGTCAGTGATTTTAGTGGTAAGCTATTTCAAGTCAATTATATATTGGTGAAATTCTCCCTATATTCATTTTAATTAATTGCATTTATCTACATTTCCACTCAACACACAAGAGGGTTTACCTGTTCCCAAGGTCGTATTAGAAATGTCATCAGAGTACAGGACATTAAGTGATATGAGTGAAGGCAATTAGATAAATGCGTTTCCATGAACAGCAACTGATGCCCCTAAATGAAAATTTTCACTTCTGAACATAGAAAAATTGTAATTATTCCGAATTTTCCAGTTTATGATGACAGACTGTATTGATACTGTTGAAACACCTGTACTGTGGCATGACAAAATAAATAAATAAAATAGAGCTTGTTTTGAAAGCATTCTGTTTCCTTGGGTTTCCCAGAGGCACTGAACATGAAGTAGGAGGCTGTCTGTGAATAGACTAGTGAGTTGACCACCCTCATTGGCTTGGCTGGATGGACTAAAATATTGTACCTTGACCTTGAACTGGCAGAGGTTAAACTCTGCCCTTTGCCCTGGGCCGTATATTGTTAGCATTGCAAAATATGGAAGTACCTTAATCCAACCTTTACCATAGAGCAGCCGTAAAAATAAGCCCCGGCAGATATGCCCAGAGACTAAAAGAAATCAGAACAACTAAATGAGAGTTAGGCAGTGAATCTAAATGGATGTTATTACATCCGGTCCCTTTTCATTTCATTTGACAGGGATCTCCAAATGGAACTCCAAGTGGAGTTGCTACAGACAGATGTTCAAATTCCCTTAGCCTAGTCTTCCCTGGAGCAGCAGAAAGTCATTGCGGTAGAACTGCCTTGGGTACCAATGGCTAAAATTAATACATGATTTTGAAGCACAAGTTAGAGAAAGTGTTTATGAGCCCGGCTTTGAGAACTATTAAGATTTTATTAAACCTGATGATGGAAATGTTAAACCTAATACAGACAGGATGCTTGATCTGTTCCCAGGAGCACTCTGATATTGGCAATGTAAATGTCTCCCTTCTTAACTGATGTTGATGTGGGGAAATCTGTACTTGTCCAGCTGATGAAAGAGGCCCGGGCATTTACAAGAGGAATAATCAACTTACAAAAGTAGGCAATAATGCTCTTAAATATTTAACTCACCTCATAAAAATACTGCTCTGTAGAAGTATATTCTACATCTGGGGTTGTCAAACTACAACCTGCAGGTGAAATCGGTTTGACCTCCTGTCCTTGTAAATACGAGTTAATTGGAACACAGTTCAACCCACTTGTTTACATATGGACGTTTGTTCACTGCAAGGACTGGGTTGGGTATTTACAACGGGAATCATGTCACCTCAAAGCCTAAAATAATTAGTATCTGGCCCTTTACAGAAAAAGTGCACTGCAACTTGGCAGGAGCAATCTCTTTCAGAACTTTTTTTTTTTTTTTTTTTTTTTTTTTTTGCACAAAAGAGTGTTCTTCTGTAGTTGTTAATGTACTATTTCAACATTAATCTTAATTTCATATATATTAATTTACCCAAAAAAGACCTCTATGTTAGTAAAGTTTCTGAATCCAACAAAGTGGTTTCCATGTTTTTTTCTCTTTTCTAAGTTTTGATACTTTTTCAAGTCAAACTCTGTCTGAAATTATTTCCCCATTTCAGCAGGATGCGGAGCGTGACATCCTCCATATCCCAGGGAAGTACAGCATACATAATGCATGAATCTTAGGGAAGATCTGAGCCTTTGAATACACAATTACACTTTGGGCTTAAAATGGAAAGTGCCACGTTTGGAAGCAACTTGAAGTTTCTCAAAATATTTGTTTGCAGTTCTAATTTCAATAATTAACATATGGATTAAAACATTTTTCTTATCTTCCAATTCCAGCAGTGAGGTCAGCACCTCATAGCTACAGGGGGAAAAATGTCTTTAGAGTTTCCTGAGTCAAAGCCAGCAATAATGTTGTTTCAGTGGCAGGCTCTTTGCAGGAAGGAGAGCTCTGGAGGCTGCTGAATTGATGGGCCTGCACCTTGACATGCTATTTTGTCTTTTTTTTTTCTGAATGCCATATTTCGTGGGCATTTGATGAGAGCACAGAGAGGAACCGTAGAATGTTCTCATCTACATGACCATAAAAATGGGCAACTGTATTTCTCCCTGTATTGTTTTCCAACTTTTTCTATTTCTTTTTTTCCAAACCCAACTACTTAAGAGGTAAGATAAATCCACACATGCATAACCCTGACTCTCCAACTTCTGGGCTCTCCACATGGTGGTTTTGTTCCTGGCTTTGTTCCTAAAGCAGAAGTAAATCTGCAGGCACAGTATAAAGTGTAGTTTTGCCAAGGGAACTTCTTTGAGTTTCTGGGATCTCGGAGCAGAAAAGCTCAGTAGCTGCTTTGAGGTTTTCATCTCTTACCTGTGTTTCCTTACTATTTACAGAAATAATAAATTCTGGTTCCAGGTGGCATTGCTCCTTAAAAGAAACCCTGCCTCAAACCTCAGATATGAAAGTTGAGTTTTACTTTTTCTCCTCCTTATATGCGCGGGCTGGTGGCTAGGATGTCTGCTATTCTGGCTTCCTGATATCAGATCTGTTCCTAGATCTCTTGTCATAAAGCAGAGGTCACCAGAAATGGGGTATACAGTCAGGAAAAACAGGAAACGCATGGCATTTACAGATTGGCCCTGGTATCTGATGGTTTGTCATGGGGAAGCCCTTATGCCTTGCCAGCATGCTAGGGGAGCAGCATAGAGCTGCATCATGGCAGGCAGTTGAATTAATGATACAATCCATGAAAGCCACCCAGTTAAATGGAGGAGTTACAGGTAGAACTTACACAGAACTGTGAAATTTTGCCCATGTATATCTACCCATCCATGTGAACATTTAATTTAACCAAAAGGGTCCATTGTGTAAATAACCTTTCCTCTATGGCTCCTGTTAGAGCCTCCTTACGTTAACCCCTCTCAGAATTACCTCTTCTGAGTTTCATTACTATTTTATGCCCTTAGTATTCTTTTTTTTTCAATATATGAAATTTATTGTCAAATTGGTTTCCATACAACATACAGTGCTCATCCCAAAAGGTGCCCTCCTCAATACCCATCACCCACCCTCCCCTCCCTCCCACCCCCCATCAACCCTCAGTTTGTTCTCAGTTTTTAAGAGTCTCTTATGCTTTGGCTCTCTCCCACTCTAACCTCTTTTTTTTTTTTTCCTTCTCCTCCTCCATGGGTTTCTGTTAAGTTTCTCAGGATCCACATAAGAGTGAAAACATATGGTATCTGTCTTTCTCTGTATGGCTTATTTCACTTAGCATCACACTCTCCAGTTCCATCCACGTTGCTACAAAGGGCCATATTTCGTTCTTTCTCATTGCCACGTAGTACTCCATTGTGTATATAAACCACAATTTCTTTATCCATTCATCAGTTGATGGACATTTAGGCTCTTTCCACAATTTGGCTATTGTTGGGAGTGCTGCTATAAACATTGGGGTACAAGTGCCCCTATGTATCAGTACTCCTGTATCCCTTATGCCCTTAGTATTCTTAAAAGTTTCTGAGATACACAGTCATTTGGATTCAATTTCTAAGTTTCCTTTGAAACCACATTTTGAGGATACTGCCTTGCATTTGTTCTGTGGCTATTTATTAAGTGCATACTGGTTGTTCTCTGATTGTTCTTCAGATCCACCTTCGTCTTTCTCTGATTGGCTCTGTGCCCTGAGAGGCTGGCCCCTGGCCTGAATTGCTGGGTTCCATTGATCTCAGCCTTCCGTTGTGTTTGACCAATGGGCAGTGTCAGCAGAAAATTCGAAGGCAGGAGACAACAGAGGTCAGGACATGTATTCTCTGCTCCTTGATATTTCAGGCTGAGTACTGGGTCCATTCCCTTTCCATCCAGGACTACAAATCCTGGCAGGCACCCACCCCCCCCCCCCCCACCAACATGGCTTCAGCTCTCCCTGAGCTCTAGTATTTCTGTAACCTCCCTACTTCTTCTTAGAGCATCAGGATTATCACCTGAACAATACAACCTGCTATATGTGAAGCATTGTTGTAGACCTGGGGATACAATGTGAACAAAATATAAAAAAAACAAAAACAAAAACAAAAAACTTCTCCTCATGTCGTTATAGTCTAATAGGCGTAAACAATACAAAATATAAAAATGAATGACTAAATCTATGTTATATGAAGTGACACAAAAGAACATCAAGAGGAGAGGAAAAGCTATTGAGGGCTGAGATCAAGTTATTACAGTTTTAAAAAATAGAGGTGAGGGAAGGTCTTGATAAGCAGGGGCATGGAAATTGTATTCCTGCTGTGAATAATATACTTAAGTGGAGTCATGGTAGAACAGGTGAAGGCTTTTTACCTTAGCTCCCCTTAGAATTGTCTCCCTTGAGTTTTATTTTTATCTTAGGTCTGTGACTCTTTTTTTTTTTTTTTTTTTTTTTTTACATTTCTGACATAGTTACTTGAAATCAAGTTCTAAGTTTCCTTTGAAAGCATATTTTAAGCGCATTGCATTGCATTTGTTCAGATGCTTTTTATTGAGCACCTATGAGCTGGTTGTTAGAGTTAAAGGGGCAAGAAGAAAACTGGGCTAGTTAGTCAGGAATGCACTGCAATAATCCAGGCAAAAGAGGATGGTGGCTTGGACTAAGAGGCAATGAAGGAAGGGATGACTAGTGGTCAGATTCTAAACTTACTTAAAATGTAGAGCCAACAGATCTCCTGATAGATTCTCTGTGGCGTATGAAAAAGAGAGATTAGAAAAACCAAACAGAACTCCAAGATTTCTGAACTGAGCAGCTGAAAGGGTGAGAGAGACTAGAATTAGAGCCGATTTCAAAGGGAAGATCAGGGGGTTCATACTTTACATACTTTAAATGTGAATTCTGAAGTGTTTGTTGATAATCAAATGGAGATGCCCATTAGTCACTGAATTTGAAGTTCACAGAAGGGCTTCAGAAAGAAGATAAAAATTGGGGAATGTTACATAAAGCCAAAGAATTAGATGAGAGTACAGGAGGAATGAATGCATGTAGAGAAGTAGGTGGGTCCATGGAAACAATCCTGGATACACGAATGTCTTAACTCCAGTTATTGAAACACACCCACAAAGAAAGAACTACGAAGAGATGATCAATGAATGAAAATGAAAGTTCGATGTCAACTGGTGCTTTAAAATACCTCAAGTGCTAAGGGTGCCTGAGTGGCTCAGTCGGTTGAGCGTCCGACTTCAGCTCAGGTCATGATCTCATGGTTTGTGAGTTTGATCCTCACGTCACGCTCCGTGCTGACAGCTTGGAGCCTGGAGCCTGCTTCAGATTCTGTGTCTCCTTTTCTCTCTTCCCCTCCCCTGCTCATGCTCTGTCTCTCTCTCCTACAAAAATAAATAAACATTCAAAAAAAATTTTTTAAATACCTCATGTGAATAATTTCTCTTGGAAATTATAGCAAGTGTATGTGTACGAACACAAACATATACTATACCCACATAGTTTATTCTATGTATGTGTGTGTGAATATAGATATATGATAGATAACTTTTATTCCATCTTGTGTTTGATGGTATAGTTTTATCAGGTACCCTCTCTCAACACCTTCAGCAAGATGTAAATAAACTGAATTAACATCACAGTATATTAGAATTATTGGCACAAATCATTATTATAAAAATTCAAATGTGATTTAGATCAGCTCATAACCCTTAAAGCAATACTTACATTCAATAGAAGTTTTATGGGGCTCCTGGGTGGCTCAGTCAACTGGGTGTCTGGCTTTGGTTTAGGTCATAATCTCTTGTCCCGTATTGGGCCCTGTGCTGACAGCTTGGAGCCTGGAGCCTGCTTTGGATTCTTTGTCTCCCTATCTCTCTGCCCCTCCCCCATTCTCTCTCTCCCTCTCTCTCTCTCTCTCAAAAATAAATACATATTTAAAAAATAGAAGTTTTATAAGTATTGCTTTAAGTATGGTTTAGAAACAAGTTTTCATTCTGTATCTTTCAGTGCAAATGGTTAAAAAAAGTCTTTGAGACAAACTAAATATCAATTCTGCGAGTAGAAGGGCTCCAGGTCTATATTAGCTTACATCTCATTTGGACAACTTTGATATATGTGAGAAGGAATAAAACTAAAAACTGTTTTCAGTGGACTGCGATTAATGCAGTGATTAGAAAATCCTGTGAAAATAGGAAAGAAATGAAACTCCGACTCACAGGATTAAAACACTAGAAATGACAAGGAAGGCCTTAGTTCCACGGAGGGCAAATGATATGGAGCCTACGGTACCTTATCTTCATAAAGAAATGCAACTTCCCAGCAGTCCGTGCGGCGTATGCATCTTGTGACGCTGTGATTAATTCCCCGGGTGGTGCAGACACAATCTCTGCTCGAGCAGGGCAGTTTGGGAGGCCACAAAGTACAATTTTTCATCGGCTAAAAAATTCTTAAGGGAAGGGAGACAAATTACTTTGAGACAATATGTTAGGACTAGATTGCAAGCAAAATCTTAGAGAAAGCAACAATATGCTAAGCTACTTTCTGGGATGGGTATGGGAATGGGTTTGGGGAGTGGTAATGTAGCTGTTGCTAACAACATTGCCCGTTTATTAAAAGACCTAGAAGCCCCTGAGAAAAACTCAGTGAGAGCTCTGGTAGATTTTGAACATAGTAAAAACCATGGTGTCTCCAACAGTTGCCTTTTAGAGGGTGTGCTTCCAAAACAAAACGGATAGGGCAGTGTATCCAACATGACTGCCCTAGCCATTTTCTTTTGTCATCCATTTCTCACTTCATTGACAAGAAACAAATTGCCAAGTGAGTTGCCAAGGAATGATTTTAAAAGGATATAAGATGAGTTAGAGTTTAAAAGAAAATTAGAAAGTAGGCTTGAAAACAATATGGCAGCATGCCTAACACTCACTGATTCTGTGCAACTTGATTTTCAGTTCCTGCCATGGTCTTTAGGGACTGATACACTGCACAGAGGCAGTGGTTTTTGTTGCTTGGCCCAGGTATACGGGAAGGAGGAGAGCCAAATTAGCCTGTCACAGAAGGGAAATGATGGATGCGACTGCCAGTCAATCAAGTCTTCTGGCGCACTATAGATACTTAATTTAATGTTTGTTGAATGAATTTACAGATCTGATTAATGAGCAAATACAGCTTTCGGTTTACTACTCAACTCCTTTATCATTTCTTAATTTGCCAAATCAATCTCTTACTCAATAATATTAATTAATGTACTCTGTTATTAATTAATTCACCCAGTTAATGGGTCAGTTAGTTATTCTATCAATCAATAAATATTCATGCACTGCTTATTAAATACTAAGAGTTATTCTAGATTCTGGGAATAGAAATGAAATAGCCACAGTCATGATTAAAGTTAAGGAGTCAGAGAAGTAAATAATAAATCCCAACAAGAAAGATGCGGGTACAGGTACTGCAAAGTGTCAGAAGAGCAGGACCTAGTTGGTACATAATTTCAGGACCCAGAGCAACGTGAAAATGCACATTCCCTTGTTAAAACATTAAGAATTTCAAGATGACTATAGCATAGCCTTAACTAAGTGTAAAGCCTTTCTAACCATGGGACGCCATACTATTGCTGCGGTTGTGTGCCCATGAGGACAGCCCTGTAAAGGAGAATTATGTGAATAACTGGGTAGAATGTTTCTTGGAAGGTTTTTGAAATCAGTGGAATATGGGCTCTGTTTTGAGAGAAGACGTGGAGTTTGCTTGGCAAAGATGGAATATGATGTAAACAAGCAAAGAGATGGGCCTTTTACAATTTCTTTTTTTAAGGATAAAAAGGCAAATGTTGTGGCCAGGAAATAATAATTGGCTCAAAATTAGATTGAAGGAGAATGGAGTGGTCACACTTGATAATAAAAAAGTAGATAAGGACTGGGCCGTGACTACTGCTGTGGCAATGCTAAGGAACATGGATAAGTATCACAGTAATTTCCTTTTATTTATTTTATTGAGGTGTAATTTACTACAAAATGCATAAATCTTAAATACACATCTTTATGACTTAAAAAAATTGTTTTAAACGTGTATTTATTATTGAGAGACTGAAAGAGACAGAGCATGAGCATGGGAGAGGCGGAGAGAGGGGGAGACATAGAATATGAAGCAGGCTCCAGGCTCCAAGCTGTCACCACAGAGTCCGACGCGGGGCTCAAACTCACCGCGAGATCATGACCTGAGCTAAAGTTGGACGCTTAACCGACTTAGCCACCCAGGCGCCCCAACCTTTATGACTTTTCATATTGTGTGTAATCTTTTAACCATCAACATACAACTATAGAATATTTTATCCCCCTGGAATGCTCCCTGGAGTTACTTTCCAATCAGTATCCCAATGTTCCATAATCATTGTTGTGATTTCTGTCACTATATGTTTTGCCTTTCTTGAACTTCATATAAACGGAATTATATATTTATGTTTCCTTTTCTCTTGGGCTTGATATTTTAATGATTGACTTTACAACCATATTTTCAATCATTATATTAATACTTTGAGGACATTTTTTTGGTCCCCCTTTTTACAGGTGAGAAACAGCATATCGCATCACATGGTTAACAAGTAATAAAATCAAGCTCAAAATCTGTTCTTCCAATGCTAAGTTTCCCCTCCATTTTTGTTTCACAACTTCCTACGTGGGCATTCATTACCTGATAAAGTGACATTTCAGAATTCAAAAAAGAACAGGAATGCAAATTTTGAAAAATTAAATTCTAAACCGGAAAACCTTAGCATTTTCATTAGTAATTATAATAAATTTGATCATCATCATGCTCTAAATATGCAAGTGGGGTGATTTACCATATTAATTTTGAGCTAACAAAGACAACTACCTTTTCTCTTCAAAACATTTTTTTAAAACCACCAAACAAAAAATTGATTTTTTTAAGAAAGATATATTTTTCTAGATCGTTTATACTCCTTTTACTAAAAATAACTTGGGATTTCTTACCAAAAATAGGAAAAAAAATTGATTCCCTTATGTAGGTAAGGGAATATATAACTTCAGTCACAACTAATTTTAACATATATTTGCTGAGGTTTTTTCCTTAAAAAAAATTACTCTGTATCTTTTCTTTATTTGTTTAGTTTTATCACAAGCCATTTTCAATTTCCTTGGAAGCCTGATTTTTGAAATGTATGCCGAACTTTAATTGGCTTTTACCACTGGGACAGGAAATTTTCACAATAGGTATGAGTGGATTCTGCTTTAGTGTGTGGAGGGAACAAGTGGAAGAAATTAAAACTGAATTTCGGTCTCCCACAATATTTCTGAACATGGATATATAACTTATTTTCCTTGTGGGATTATTCTGTTGTATTTCATGATGACTTTATCGGGAGTTTGAAGGGGAACATTTTCTTTGTATACATTTTTCCTCAGATCTCTTTATCTATCAATATCCTAACTCCTGCTCTATTCCCTTTTCCATTAAGGTTCAATTATTTCGTACTGACCTCTATCCATTAAAATATTTTCTCAATTTACAGCTTCTCATCTTGTCTACTCTTTTATTCTTAGTCAATTCTTATTAATTGCAACATCATCTTGCCCTAAATACTAGTGTAGAAATAATAGAACCTACTGCTCAGCTCGGGTTAATAATTATTGCCCAATCTTACCCTATTCAGAATCACAGCAATTCTTTGGAGAAAATAATTCCCTGTACAATCAACCACTTAGCATGATTTTCATTTTGTTTTTGACTTTGACACCTCAAAAGTAAGAGCAATGTAGAAATCAATAAAGCCACAGGTCTAGAGGAGACAGTTCTCAAAAGACTGCTGTCTATTACAGTCACTTAAGGAAGTTCTTTTATGAATAAGACCTCGGAACAGTGTTAGAAATGTCCTCAGGGAAACTACTATGCAGTTAATTGAACTTGTTCAAATTTCTTCCTTCTCTAAATTGTCTTGCAGTCAAAGATTCCTTAGAGATGTACAGCCAAATGAGAGACATATCACGTGCATCCTTTAGCTTTTGGACATGATAAGTTTACGCTGGAAAACAGAAAAAAATTTTTGTTGTTGCTCTACAATATGAAAATGTCTTTAAAAAAAATAATCCTTATAGGGGCGCCTGGGTGGCTCAGTCGGTTGGGCGTCTGACTTCAGCTCAGGTCATGATCTCGTGGTCTGTGAGTTCCAGCCCCTTGTTGGGCTCTGTGCTGACAGCTCAGAGCCTGGAGCCTGCTTTGGATTCTGTGTCTCCCTCTCTCTCTGCCCCTCCCCTGCTCATGCTCTGTCTCTCTCTCTCTCTCTCTCTCTCTCTGTCAAAAAATAAATAAATATTAAAAAAAATTTTAAATAATCTTTATAAAAACTACTTGGCATTCATTCCCCTGTTGGTAAAATGTTTCGAGGACCTACCTGGCACAGTTCTATGTAATTGAGGAAAAGAAAAAAAAAGACAAAGTTTTGATTTTGCTGTCGTGAAGGATTTTAGAAGAGGGAGAAGAGCAATAGTGACAGTGATAAATGTTGGGAAGGTGAAACAGAGCAATAAAACAAGGAATGTCTACAGCGACTGCTCTAGGTTGAGTAACCAGGGGATAAAGGCTGAGGTAGGTGTGAACTTGATATGTCTGAAAAACAGAAGCATGCGTATATCCAGAACACAGATATGGAGAAGGAGAGAAATGTGAAATGAGAGAGAAGAATCCAGCCTCAGTGGAGGAATGTGTATTTTTTTCTATTTGTGGTGGACACAAGTCAGATCGGTTTGAATGAACAGCAGTAAAAGAATGTTTTTCAATCCAATTTTTATTGCTAAAAGTATCAGTCGCTTAGTTTGCTATTGTGAAGAGCGTGGACTGCAGGACTGCAGGAGGCAAGAGGCAAGAACGGTCTTCAGACCTAGGGATGCCACCCCAGTAGTAGTCATTTTAAAGGGTACTCTGTGCAATGAATTGCTCTAAGGGAATCAATTTACAACTCCTCAACTTCCATACGTATTCTTTTCTATAATTGGTCTTCCCGAACTTGGCATGTTCTATTGCCTCACCTCCCCTTTCATAATTTACAAAACCAAGGTTCACCTCTTATCCATTTAGAATCTACTATGGTCTATTGCCGTAGTATGGTATATATCGTATATGGTATATTGCCCTGATAAAATGCTCTAGGATACCAAACAAAGGGACAATGAGAACTACCGTTTGGTACTGAAAAAGTGAATGACTAGTTACAAAATAAAAAATTCTCTAACAAGTCAGGTAGTTCCCCGTTAGTCACTTTATTAAAATTGTTGAAAATATTTTTTGGTAGATCACAATGTGATTGTTGGCATAGAGAGAGGGCCAGTAATTCAATAATATTACCATAACAAAACTTCCATTGTCCATCTACTTATACAAATACAGCTCCCAGCGCTTATATCTATAAACACACAAAAAAGGAAAGATAATTGACGCTGAAGTCTGTGTCACCATTAGTATTTTGCAAAATATATTTTATGTTCTTTTAATCAGCTTTTATTAAAGCTAATCACAAAAGGTTTACAAGACGGAGTCTTATCACAAGAGATTTTCGTTGTTGCTCTTAAGCTGTTTCATATTCCTTTAAGAGTCTATGCCATACTTTGTTTAGTCATTAGCTGTTGAGGGACCCTTGAAAGATTTCTAGTTTTTAGCATTTTAAGTATAGGTTCTATGAACATTTACATGAAATATGTTTTCATTTCTCTTGTATAAACACTTAGGAGGGGAATTGCTGAATCATATGTTAAACATATATTTAACTTTACAAGAAGCTGTCATACTGAAGTGACTGTACATTTTACACTCTCAAAAGCAGAGTGTTACCCTTCTGGTTGTTCCACATCCTCACTAATCTTAGATATTTTCAGAAGTTTTAATGTTAGCCAGTCTAGCAGAGCTGTGCTGGTGTCTTGCTGCCATTTTAATTCACATTTCCATGATGACTAATGACATTGGAGAATTTCTTCATGTGGTCACTTATGTACCTTCTTTTGTGAAGAATATGTTAAAATCTTTTGCTATTTTTTTAAATGGGTCATTTTTCTTTTTGTTATTGGGCTGGAAGGATTTTTTAAATACATTTAGATAGATGTCCTTTTAGGTTTGTGTATTAGAAATATTTTCTTCCACTCTTCCTTGCTTTTCATTTTCTGGAGGAGAAATTTTTAAACCAACAAAAATTTTTTTTTAATTTAAATAAATTGCAATTTGTCCTTCTTTCTTCTTTTATGATTAATGTATTTTTTGTGACGTAAGAAATCTTTGCTTATCCCAAGGACATAAGGATATCTCCCATGTTTTCTTCCAGAAATTTTGTAATTTTTCTTTGATACATTTGAGTTCAATTTTGTGTATAGTGCAAGGTAGGCATCACAACTCATTTTTTTTTTCATACCTTTTTCCATTGCGTAACATTGGCATACTGAAACTTAATTGATCATTTATGTATAGGTCTGATTCTGGGCTCTCTAGCTGTCATCCAAGTACTATATTTTCTTTATTAATACAGATTTAAAGTGTTTTTTGACTTTGTTCTGATTTTTCAAAATTATTCTTGCTAATCTATCTTATTTGAATTTCTACATAATTTTTAGAATTAGGTTGTCAATATCTACAAGAAAGCATGTATGGATTTTGAATCTGGTGGTATTGAGCATACAGTTTACTCTGAGGAGAATTTCCATTTTAATAATATTGAGTAGTCTAATCCAAGAACATGTTATATCTCCCTATTTATTTTATGGTTTCTTTGGTTTTTCTGAGGAATATTTTGTTCTTTTCAACATATAGGTCTTGCATAACTTTGTTAAAGTTATCCCTGTGTTTTTAAGTTTTTTTAATGCCTCATAATGATATTCTTAAATATAATATTTACTGAACATATTTAGAAATATAATTACTTTTTTGATCTTGCACCTTGTATTAGGCTAAACTGCCTATTTCTAGAAGTTTTCTGTAAATTCATTCAGTTTTTTTGTAACATGATCATGTCATCTACAAAAAATTTAGTTATACTTCTTCCTTTTCAATTATATCCTTTTGTATTTATGTATTTATTTTTGATTAGTTTAATTTATGTTTATTTTTATTCTACTGCTTTTGACTTTTACACTGTGTGGAACTTTCAGTATAATGTTGAACTAAAGTATTGTTTTAACTATTGATTTAAAATTTTCAACCTTGTCTTATGACCCAGAATATTGTAAATCTTGGTGAATGTTTCCTAAGTATTTGAAATGAGGATGTATTCTACATATGCTGATAGAGTTCTACAAATTTCATTAAGTACTTTTGTTCTAGTCTTAACGATAATGTTTATCATCATGAATATCCATCTTTATCTCTGGTAATAGTCCTTGTCAGAAATAATTTGTCTGGGGGCGCCTAGGTGACTCAGACAGTTAAATGTCTGACTCTTGACTTTGGCTCAGGTTATGATCTCACCGTTCATGAGATCAAACCTTGAATCAGGCTCTTTGCTGACAGTACAGAAACTACTTGGGATTCTCTCTCTCTCCCTCTCTCTCTCTCTGTCTCTCTCTCTCTCTCTCTCTCTCTCTCTGCCCCATCCCTGCTCAAGCTCCCTCGCTTGCTCTCTCTCAAAATAAATAAACTTTTTAAAAAAATTAAAAAAACTTAAAAAGTTTTAAAAAATTAAAAAAGAAATAATTTGATCATATAGTCATTCCAGTGTTCTTAGATTTGCATGATACATTTTTTCCCCATCATATACCTTTAATTTTATTCAGTCTTCACATTTAAAGTGCATTTCTTGAAGACATAAAGTTGCTTTTTGGTTTTAAAAGTCTATTCTTACAGTATCTGCATTTTATTTGGTATATTTAGACAGTTTACCTTTAATGCAAAGATAGTCGTACCTGGGTTTCCATATAGCATCTTGCTATTGATATTATTTTTGTCCCATCCATTCATTGTTTCTTATTTCCCATTTTTATTTTTTATTGGGTATGTGTTCATTTTTCACATTAGCTTTTTATTGGTTTATATACTATACTTTGTTTAATCTCATGGATTTCACTCTAGTGTTGACAATTTTCATTTTTAACTTGTCACAGTCTACCTTCAAATAATTTTATACCATTTTGCATGTAAGAAAGAACTTGATAATAATACATTTTTATTTTTGTCCTTATTATCCTTTTTTTTCAGACTTTTTATTTCTATGTTTGATATAAACCTGATAATTGTCTTCAAAGAAATTTAGTAATGAGAAAAACTTATATTTTCTTACATGAATACTATTCATTATGTTCTTCATTTCTTTAGATTGATTTTCATTTGGTATAAGTATCATCTAGCCAAGGAGCATCCTTTAACATTTCTCATACTGCAGCTCTGCTGGGGACAAAATCTCTGTTTTTATTTTTCTGATTTTTTTCTTTTATTTTTGAACTTTATTTTTTCTAGTAGTAGAATTTTAGGTTCACAGGTTTTGTTTTGTTTTGTTTTGTTTTTGTTTTTGTTTTTGTTTTTTTGTCGTTCAATTACTTTAACTGTCATCTGATTTGGATTTGATCTGATGAGAATCCAGTGGTATTATTATCCTTGTTTCTATAAAATATATCTTTTCTACAGTTGTTTTACATTTTTAAAAATGAGTTGTTTTCAACAATTTTCTTATGATGTATCTTGGTGGTTTATTTGACTTCTTTTTTGCAAGTTCTTTGAGCTTCTAGGATATCTGGGTGTTTTCATAAAATTTGAACATTTTTTGGCCACTGTTTCCTTAAGTTATTTTTTCCCTTATTTCTGAGACTTTGATTACATGTATGTTGGGCCATTAATATTGTCCCTCAAATTCCTAAGTATTTTGTCATTATCCCATCTTTTTTTCTCCTCCCTTTTCTTCTGTTCAAATAGTTCATAAGGCCCTTTCATCGAGTCCACAAATCTTTTCTTCTGTGGTTCCTAACCAGCTTAGGCTCTTCCAGTGAAAATTTCATTTTACATGTTGTATTATTCAGCATACAGTATTTATTTGATTCCATTTTATAGTTTCCATTGATCTTTTTATTGTGTGCATGTTTTCCTTTATTATCTTTAACCATAATAATAACAATAGCTATTTTATTGTTTTCAGTTTATTTATTTATTTTGAGAGATGGGGGTTGGGGGTGGGCAGAAAGAGACAGAGAGGGAGGATCCCAAGCAGGCTCCATGCTGTCAGTCTGAAGCCTGATGTGGGGCTAGATCTCAAGAACCATGGGATCGTGACCTGAACCAAAGTCAAGAGTCGGTTGCTTAACCAACTGAGGCACCCAGGTGCCTCAACAATAGGTATTTTAAAGGTTATTTATTTATTTTGAGAGAGAGAGACAGGGAGAGAGAATGAGCATGAATACGTGAGCATGGCGGGGGCAGAGAGAGAGGGAGAGAGAATCCCAAGCAGGTTCTGTGCTGTCAGGGCAAAGCCTGATGCTGGACTTGATCCCAGGAACAGCGAGATCATGGATGCTTAACTGACTAAGCCACCCAGCTGCCCCAACAATAGCTGTTTTGAACCCTTGTCCTCTACTTAACTTTTTTATTCCTAGGTTTGTTTCTATTGACTAATTACAAGTTACCTGTTTCTTCTTCTTTACATATTCATTATTTTTATTGGATCCCGGATATTTCAATGATGCATTTTTGTTTATCTAGATTTTGTTGTTCCCTTTTAAAAATGTTGAGTTTTGTTCTGGCAAGCAATTAATTTACTTGTCAGTCAGTTTTATAATATTTTGGCTGATTTTAAAGTTTTTAGAACAGATACAGAGTAGTTTTTACTATAGGGCCAGTTTATCCTTCCTTTTAAGGCATAGCCTTTCTAAAATCTCAACTAAATATCTCATATGTTCACAAGGTATCATTTCTTTGGCTGGTCAGAACTTTAACATTTTTCAACCATGTATGAACTCTGTTAGTTTTCTAACTTTTAGCTCCCTGATACTTGGTCTATCTCCATTAGTAGGTGTTTGCCCTGTTTTGTGAAGTCTTACCCTAATCCTACGTTTCTTTTTATGCATTGTTGGAAAATAATTTTAGAAAAATATTATCCAATTTTCTAGCTCTTGATAGCAGGAAAGCTAGTCTGAAATAAGTTATTCTATACGTGCAGATGCTTGATACAGGAAGTATCAGACTTTTATTATATTTATCATTCACTGAACCTTTCAAGGAGACAGGACTGCTTGTTTTTACATGTCAATGTTGATGAGAAGTCACAAATTACCATCCTTTGCAACTATGTAAACTCATAACATATAATTTTAGAGTTCCATTTAATATTATGTAAAGAGAACAAATGTAGGTTCCTTGAATCTTTGAAGAAGTATATGAACAAGAAATTTCAAAGACCTCTATAATAAGATAAAGTGGTTCAGACAAAAAATGATGGTGTCTAGGGTGATGCTTGGGGTGAAAATTGAAAAAGGAGTAGATTTGACATCCAATTTGGAAAATAACTGAATTTTAGTTGGGGCATAAATGGAAGAAAATATTAGGAAAATTATTTTTTAATTATTTCAGTGCCCCATTTTAGGATCTGTGCTGTATATTTTATCCTGTTGGGAAAAAAAAAAAAAGCCAGTTTTGAAGGAAGGGCATGTTGAATATTCAGATTGTTTTATTCTCTTGTGTTAAAAAGAGAAATAGAAAAACATGCTATATATAAGTATTTAAACAATTCATGAAAATATAAGATAATGCTTAAGTATCAGCTCACACAGTGGCATTACTTTAGACTTTACTTTCTTACCATATAAGATGTAGCACTATTATACTGAATATGTAAGATGCATAAGGTAGATTTAGTTATTCTGGAAAGAAATTACTTTGACGTTTCTGTTTCAACATCATGGTGTGTAAAAATAGTAAAATACCTTGAATAAAAAATATGGATGTAACAGGTATGTGCGTACATATAATTCTCAAGTACAAATAACATGGGCAACCAATGGTATCATGCAGAGTTTAAATATGTTATAAAATGCAGACATGATGAGAATGATCATAGAGAAATATTTTTATACTGTTAATAAGCCTTAAGACAGGGGTATAAAATGAGTTTAAGTAATGAAAGTTTTCATAAGAGATAATGCAATGTGACTATATTCAAAAATAGAATAATGATCTCTAATTATCTATTCCCAAGAATAAGTAATTTCTATTGGTACATTTGGAGTCTGTTTTGGCCCAAAAAATGATCAGAAGTTTCATAAATGTAATATTATTAATTATGTACTGTTTTTTGATGGAAAAGGGGAAGCTAACAATGATAAAGAGATCTTTCAAACTTCTAAGCTAATCAACTAGTCCATTTTCAAAGTTTCAGTCATTTATGACTCATTTTATGATTGAGTGTATGTGAATCTGGAACATTTTTTATTCCAGCTACTCTGCTACTTGATTAAAATACAATACTTTGGGTACCCAGTGTGGGAACAGATCCTTAAAATAAGATAGCCAAATCCTGTTGGTACTTTAAATGCTGATCTTTATTGGTAAATCTAAAAGAAATCTACTTTACATTGGGTTCAGTGCTTGAAAGTGTTTTTCCTCTCTTTAAATTCCACAATGTCTAGAACTCATAAAAGAAAACATTTTAAATGATACTTGAAAAACTGGTTGAAAGGGATTTTCATCTTTAAGTATTAATTATTTTCAAATTTATGATTATATGAGGTCAGATCATGGAGAAAAGTAGCCAAAACGAAAACAGAGCTATTGTCAATTTATTTTTTTCTGTTGTCTGAAAGTATTATTCTGGATCAGAAACATTCATGACTGTAAATAATCTGTCCAAATCCCTGATGTTTACATTGGAGACTGAGATCACAGAAGCCCTCGGAAGGCTTAATCAAACTAGCTTCTAGCTGAAGATTCCTATTTCACATGTGGCAGGGACATTCCCCCTGGAATCCAAGCACAATGCCTGAGAAATTTGTCTTTGATTTTACTGTAGGATTTGAATAGCTGTGCACAAGTTTATGGGGAAAAGTAGAAGGGAGAGAAGAGGTGAAAATTGTTCATCCCATAGGACTAGAAGGTGAATCAAACTGTCTAGCAATTCTAAAAATAAAAGTCAGCCTTAGGTAGGATTTCACCAAATTTCTCCAGCCAGAGTAAGTTCACTTCATTTCCTTTGCTATTTATATATACCAATGTTTTCAAAATGTTATGTTACTTTTTTATTTTTTAACAGCTCCTTTTGATGAGAAAAACTTTTAACTTTGATGAAATCCAATGTATTAAGTTTTTCTATAGTTTGCACTCTCCATATACTTTTTAAAAAGTCTTTGCCTGACCTAAGTTCACTAATATTTTCATATATATATATACACACATATGTATATATATATTCCAGAATTTTTATAATTTTATCTCTTGTGTTTAAGTAAAAAATGCATTGTGAGTTAGTATCTGTGTATGGTATAATGTAACGTTGAGTTTCATTCTTCTAATTTTTTATTCTTTTGTATATTGATATCCAGTTATTCCAGAACCATTAGTTTAAAAAAAGGTTAGAGAGGGAGGAAGCCAAAACATAAGAGACTCCTAAAAACTGAGAACAAACTGAGGGTTTATGGGGGGTGGGAGGGAGGAGTGGGTGGGTGATGGGTATTGAGGAGGACACCTGTTGGGATGAGCACTGGGAGTTGTATGGAAACCAGTTTGACAATAAATTTCATAATAAAAAAAAAAAAAGAAATGATTATTCTTTGCCTGTTGAATTGCCTTGGCACCTGTAGAAACATCAGCTTGCTATATATATGTGTGTGCATTTTTGGATTTTCTATAATATTCCATTCTAACATATGTCTGTTTTTACCCAGTACCACGGCCTCTTCATTACTATAGCTTTATAATAATCCTTAAAATTGGCATCTTATCATATATGAGTATTAGATCCAGGACAAGTATATACCTTTATTAACTTTATTAACTTTTTAACTTTATTAGCTTCTGGAGTATAGGTCTTGTATATTTTTGTTAATTTCATAATAAATTATTTATTTTATTTTTACACCTTAGTAAATGATAGCTTGTATGTATTGCTATCAATTTGTGTGTTCGTATTCATATATATAGAAATACATTTAATTTTGGTTTATTGACAAAACCCTATAATTCTGCTAAATTTGCTTATTATTTCTTATTTCTTATTTTAATTTTATTTTTTAATTTAGTAATTAAAATTATTTCTTATTTTCTGCATAGGTGAAACCAGCTTAGATAGGACATCTGGGTGGCTCAGTCAGTTGAGTGTCTGACTCTTGATTTTGGCTCAGGTCATGACCTTGCAGTTTATGGAATCAAGCCCCGTATCTGTCTCTGTGCTGACAACATGGAGCCTGCTTGGGACGCTCTCTCTCTCCCTCTCTCTCTCTCTGCCCCTTCTCTGCTCGTGCTCTCTCTCTCAATAGAAATAAATAAACATTTGGGGAAAAAAAAGAATAAAAAAACAGTTTTGCTTTTTTCCTTTCAATCTGAATGGCATTAAGGATATCTTTTACAAGTCTATAATAAAAAGGCAAACAACCCACTTAAAAAGAGCAAACTATTTGAGCAGACACTTCACTAGTTATATGGATGGCAAAGAACTACATACAGAATGTTCAATATTATTAATCACTAGATATTCACAAATTAAAACCAAAGACACAAAACATTACCCACCCTCAAGAATAATTAAAATTAGGGGCACCTGGGTGGCTCAGTCAGTTAAGTGTGTGACTCTTGATTTCTGCTCAGGTCATGATCTCGAGGTTAGTGAGATGAAGCCCCACATCAGGCTCTGCACTGACAGTGTGGAGCCTGCTTGGGATTCTCTCTCTCCCTCTCTCTCTGCACCTCCCCTGTGTGCTCATTCTCTCTCTCTCTCTCTCTCTCTCTCTCTCTCTCTCTCTCTCAGAATAAATGAATAAACTTTAAAAAATTTAAAAAAGAAAAAAGAAAAATTAAAATTAATAAAACTGATACAGAGTATTGGCAAATATGTGGAACAATCAAAACTCATATACATTGCTTCTGGAATTTTAAAATGGTACAATCATTCATTTTTTTTTTTTAGTTTCTTATGTATTTAAACATACACTCACAATACAGCATATGAATTTACACAAAAACTCACATGTGAGTATTCATACAGGCTTTGTTCATCATAATCTCGAATTGGAAACAACCCAAATATCTATTAACTGATGAGTGGATAAACAAATTTGTTATATGCTTACATTACTACTCAGTTATAAAAAGATATAAACAATGGACACCTGCAATAGAATGAGTGAATATCAAAAGCATTATGCTAAATGAAAAAAGCCAGACGTAAAGAAGTTCTTGCATTATTCCATGTATAATGAAATTCTGGAAGAGACAAATGACAAGAGTGTTAGAAAATAAATCACTTGTTTATTTTTTTTTTATTTTGTTGGTTGTGCTATTTGTTATAATCATGAAATGTTTGTGAACACCAGGGTCGTGAAGGTTTTCCACCATGTGATCTTCTAGGAGTTTTACAGTTTCACATCTTCTGTTTCAATCTTTAATCTATTTTGAGTTGATTTTTGTTTATGGTTGTTAAAAGAAAGTTCCAATTTAATTCTTTTGCACGTGGATATCAGGTTTTCCCAGCAACACTTGTTGAATGATATTCTTTCCCCATTGTATATTCTTGGCATCGTTGTCTAAGATCAGTTGACTACGTATGCATGAATTTATTTCTGTGCTCTCTATTGTACTGTATTGGTCTATATGTATGTCTTTATGCCAGTACCATAATGGTTAGATTACTGTAGCTTTGTAATATGTTTTGAAGTCAGAAAATATGAGGCCTTCAGCTTTGTTCTTCTCAAGATGATTTTCACTATTCAGGATCTTTTGTGATTCCATGATAATTTTAGGATTTTTTTTTATCCCTGTACAAAATACAACTGAGGTTTTGGTAGAGATTCCAATGAATCTTTAGATAGCTTTGGGTAAGTGTGGACATTTCAACAATATTAAGTATATTTATTAAGTCTTCTAATCCATGAGCATAACATGTCCTTCCATTTGTTTGTGTCGTCTATAATTTCTTTCATTAATATTTTGTAGTATTCAATGTATAATACTTTCACTTCTTTAAGTTTATTTCTAAGTATTTTATTCTTTTTATGCCATTGTTAATATGACTGTTTTCCTAATTGCCTTTTCTGGTAGTTGTTGTTAGTGTATGAAACACAAATGGTTTCTGTATGCTGATTTTATATCCTGCAGCTTTACTGAATTCATTTACCATTTATCAACAGGTGTGTGTGTGTCTGTGTGTGTGTGTGTGCGTGTGTGTGTGTGTGTGTGTGTGTAGTTCTTTGGGTATTCTATATATAAAAATATGTCATTTGTAAATGAGAACAATTTCATTTATTCCTTTCTGATTTGGATGCCTTTTATTTCTTTCTCTTGCCTAATGCTGTAGCTAGGGCATCCAATATTATGTTGAATAGAGGTGGCATCAGTGGGCATCCTTGCATTATTCCTGATCTTAGAGGAAAAGCTTTCAGTTTTTCACCACTGAGTATGATATTAGCTGTAGGCTTTTCACATATGTCCGTTATTATATTGAAGTAATTTCTATTCATAGTTTGTTGACAGTTTTTTTATCATAAAAGGATGTTCAGTTTTATCAAATGCTTTTTTTTGCATCTATTGAGATGATCATGTGATTTTTTTGTTCTCTATTTCATTTATTTCTACTGTTTTTTATTTTCTGTTGTCTTCTCCATAAACTTCATTTCTGTGTATTTATCCAGAAGAATGGAAATCAGGATGACAGAGAGATGTTACCAATCCCATGTTCATTGCAGTACTGCTCACTATAGCAAAGATATGGAAACAATCTAAATACTCATCGAGAGATGAATGGATAATGAAAATGTGGTACATACATACAACAGTATTATTTGCCTTGTAAAAGAAGGGAATCCAGAAATATGTGACAGCATGGGTGAGCCTTGAAGACATTATGCTAAGTGAAATATGGAAGCAGAGAATGCAATAGTCATTGGCAGTGGGTAGGGGAAAGGGCAATCAGGAGCCGCTAATCAATAGGTACAAAGTTCCAGATATTCATGGATATATGATATGCAAAGATAAGAGATCTGCAGTACAACATCGTGCTTATAGTTTACCATACTGTATTGTACACTGAAAAATCTGTGAGAAGGATCTGTCCCACGTTAAGCATTCTTGTCAAATTAAAATTAAAGTAAAGAAAAGAAAAATAACCTGTTGCTGCCAAAAACCATCAGTAGAGGAGAAGGCTGATTACAAAAGAAGAAAGAGGAAATTTTCTGCGGGTGATAGAAATGTTCTATATCATGACGGTAGCAGCACCTGCAGGCCTTAACACACTTATCAAAACTCATAACATGACGCACTTAAAAGTAGTGATTTTTATTGTACAAAATCATATCTCAATAAAATTAAAACACACATACCCAAATGAGGGAGGAAACTGCAAAAGCATTATTTTATTCAATAAACTATACTCGCTATGTAATTATTTAATTCTTCTTTTTTCTAGTAATCTAAAATATGTTAAGAGCTTAAGATTCTAATCAGCATGAAACAATTGAATTATTAAAATGTTTTGCTCCTGGTTCTGTCAAAACCATAGAAATGCAATCTTTTACTTAATTGATGCGGTCTTATCAATGTATACATTTATTGTTTTATTTTGTTCTTTGAAATTTTGACAGTAAGCCATAGACTCCTTCTTATTCTCAATTCCCTTGCTTCGTTTCCCAGCAGCAACTGTTTTGAATATAGATAATAGGAGCCTTCCAAACAACTAACAAAGCTCTTTGCATATACAGCTTTTTTTTTTTTATTCATACAGGGTCTCTGGGAAATGAGTCATGAAAATATAAATTGTTCCATGTTTCTACTGGTGAAAATATCATTAGCAGCTGGATTTCCCGAGGTGAAATTTTGGCAGCTGATGTGGAATTAAAATTTTCAATTGGCTTCTCTCGAAAAAGTTGAGCTTGGAGTCCTGTAACAGAAAGGAATCTAAATGGGGCTGGAGGAGATCTGTGTTCTTCTTTTGCTTTTTACCTTTGACTAGTCACGTGATCTTTGTTAGGTCATAAATCCCTGGGGTTGTCAAAATCAAGTACAGCGATAACAGGCCACCACTACTTTCCTTTGTTTTTCCAGGACAGCCACTAGCTCAAGCCCACAAGGTTCCGTTGGGTCCCACCTATCTGTAGCCTTGGCATGGATTTGTGTCTGGGTGCAAATTTCTTCAGCCACTCCTTTCAGCACTTCCCATACACTCTCCAAAGTCGAGGTATATCTTGGCGATGGGTAATGCCTTGGAGTCAGACCCAAGGTCCCAGAGAAATCTCAGTTACTCCCCATTCTCTTAGATCTCCCCTACATCACAAGTGTACTCAGGCGTTCTGCTCTTCCAGCAATATGTCATATTTTTCTGAAAATATTCCTGTTTTTTCATATTCCTGGAGGAAAAGGCTGCTTCACCTTTCAGCCATGGAAAAATCCCTAAAGCAATACATTGTACACTCTTGCTACCTGCTAGAATTCAAAGACAAGAGAAAAAAAAAAAAACAAAGGAGCACAGACAAGTTAATAAGTCAGTAATTTTCCCACCATGCGAGTTTAGGATAAAGTGCTTTTTAAATCTGTAGATTTAAATCTCTAACATTAAGAGACTTTTGAATAACTTGGGTATTACCTGTTCCAGGGCTGGGCAGAGGTGATGCAAAGGTGAATTGCTATAGGATCTATTAATAGGTTTGAGCATCTAGAGCACTCCAGAACTGAGAATCGCTTCTCGAATACTTTTTCCAAATATTCTTGGCCTGTTTCGCCAGCTGTACAATTGTAACTAGGTAGCCTGTCCCCAACAAAGGCTAATGTGCAGTTCTTGCCCTGACTTCCATGGCCCAAGCTGCTAGGGCCTCCGTGTTCATTCTCACTTAGGAGCAGAAGTTTTCCCTGTGTGTCACTAGCAGGTTCACCAGAAATCACAACTGCAGTGTGGTTTTCAGTGTCAGCGTGCTTTGGGGCCGTTCTGTGTTGTGCAAAGCTACTTCATGGTCTTTATCAGTAAGATTAACTTATTTTTGCTCTACTGGCCTCTTTCTGTGTGAATCTCCAAATATTTTTCTATACCCAGGCGGATTTTCTTACCCTGACATTGATACAGAAGTTGCAGGCAAGCTCTTTCCCTTAAAAGTCAAAGACATTGATTCATAGGAGCGCTCATGAACCACAAAAATTCCATCTCTAATAATCAAGTCTTTTAAGCCCTTTCACTGAACATCCTGATGTTATAATATGGCAAATGTGGCTGAGGTTATTAAGGTTTTTCTCCCCAGGGGTATCTTTATACATCAGAGGGCACTTACAGGACTATAAGAAACAAAAACAAAAACAAAAAACCCATATCCTTCCTGGAAGAGATTGTAATGCTGAAGGTGATCTGGATTAATGGAAACTGGCAGGGTTTGTTCAGTTCATCTTTCTAAAATGTAATGCTGAAAAAAATAATTTTTACTTAGATCTCCATATCAGTTCCGAGAGTAGATTTCATAACTGAAAAGAGATGTACAGAAAGAGAAGATGGAGAAAAAGATAGCCCCAGTTGCAGGAGCTACTGTGTCCTTGGTTGCTTTCAGGCATGAATTTGTGGCACAACCAAAATTATCGTGTCTCTTAGATTCCATTACACAAGAAGTCATTTTGTGCCGAAAACTATGGCCAAGAGGCAAAGTTAAATCTCCAGCCTCCTTTTCTCCTTTATTTTTTTAACTTTATTCGCCTACTTATTTTGAGAGAGAGTAGATGAGCAGGGGAGGGGTAGAGGGAGAGGGAGAAAGAAACCCAGGCAGGCTCTGTGCTGTTAGCACGGAGCCTGGTGTAGAGCTTGATCTCACGACTGTGAGATCATGACCTGAGCCAAAATCAAGAGTCAGATGCTTAACCAATGAGCCACCCAGGTGCCCCTTGCCTTTGTTTTTAATCAGCTGTGTTGTATAACAGCAAATTTGCAGTACAGATATGCAACCTGTAATCTGGCATTTTCAATGAACTGGACCAAAAAGTAAATGACTAATGATAGTTCCAACATTTTAACTCTAAGTGATTCTCTGGAAGAAAAAAGTTGCAAAGTCACACTAAGACCTGTGTGTCAGAGATTAGCAAATTCTGGATCTTTCTGCCGTTGTTGTTTGTCTCTGTTCATGGTTTAGTAGTATATCAACACATATTTTAAAATGTCAGAAGTACAATAGTACTATAAGTGAAACCAACATCTATAAAACCAATTCGAAAGTCTATCTGGATCTCTTAAATTATCTAAGCGTAGTCACAGTGGAACTATACCCTGATGTTTGTCTGTTTGTGAAGTTGAATAAGTCAGCTCCATGAAATTACAGTAAAATTGATCTTTTTTGCCTTTCAAGCTAAATGAAAATACTAGTTCCCAGTAGAATGTGGACAATTTGATGATAGTGCAATTTTGTTGATTATGACAAGTTCCTCATAGGCCTAAATATTTCAGATATTAAAAATCTTTCAATGGGATAAAAATCTTTTTAAGTTTATTCTTGAGAGAGAGAGAGAAAGCATGAGTGGTGGGGGGGGGGGAGGGCATAGAGAGAGAGAGAGAGAGAGAGAGAGAGAGAGAGAAAATCCCAACTAGGCTCCACACTGTCAGTGCAGGGCCCAGTGCAGGGCTTGATCCCATGAACCATGAGAACGTGACCTGAGCTGAAGTTGGATGCTTAACCAACTGAGCCACCCAGGTACCCCTCACTGGGGTAAATTTTTAAAATGACGTCCTGGCACTGAGTTTGGACTGAATGTTTACCATGCAAAAGTTAACACCTCAACTTTGTGTATCATTTTTAAAAGGGTTTCCTGTTTGATTTTTCAAGTAGGCTTTATTACCTCCCACTTGACATGGGAAAACTGAGCATCAGATGACTTCAACATATAGGTTGTCAGTCATAAATGCCAAAAGCACCATCCGTTATGTCCAATCCGCTGATGGGCTGGAATAAAGCAACTGATTCTCTGGTCCCACATCAGGGTGAATTCCCTTTAGCAAGAACAAATTTATGAAACTACTGTTGAGGAGTGAAACACAACTACAACAAAAAATAATAACAAAAGCCCTCTTCTTTAACTGAGTTTCCCCATCTGTGAAACAGGGATAATAATAAATCTTAGCCTGTTTTGTCTACCTCTCATGGTTCTTTTAAGATTAGAATTAGATACCATAGTGAAATTCTATAAGATGTATGTATTTTCAAATCCCCTGGCTCTGGCTTCTTTTCATGCCGAGTATCTCTCTAAATTCCAACCCAATTCCCAGAACGAGCATCTATATATGCTTCTAGTGTAATGCATTACTTTCTATCTTGTATCATCTTTATTTGTGAATGTATCTTATCTCCCTACTGGAGTGCCTTCCTGCATGATTCATGTCTGTTGCAACTTTGTTCCCATAGCAGGAAGCATGATGCTTTGAATGGACTTGATGCTAGCTAGAAAGTTAGAATGAATTTCCCCCCCCCTGGCCTTGGAGGTGCCAGTCCTCCCATTTCCACCCAGGACTCTTGGAATTATTCCTACCTGTCAAAGTCCATACTGCACAACTCTTTCTGTAAGAATATACCATCTTCTGGGGTTTCTTTCCTTTTCACAATTGGTAATTCCTTAATTATTCCTGTTTGCTATATCCTGACTTTAATGTATGTCCACTATTTGATAACTTCTTGGTTTTATTCTTTTTTTGTATTTCCTGAAGTGCCTAGTAGATTGTCTTGTATATTTTAAAGGCACAATAAACTTTAGTCAAATTAACAAATTAATGTTTTCAGTTGTTATCACCCTTCAATCAGAGTCTACCTTTCACTTGCCTGGATTATAGAATATGAGAAATATAAGTGACTTTGTGTCCCTGGAGCCCACTTTTCTAAAACAGACATCAGGCTTGCATTTTTCCTGGCTGAAACTTAGCCCAAAGGGCCATGATAACTCTTGGGCTACTTATGCCACACTGGTGATCTTTCTGGCTGGTGCATTTTAAGACCCCAGCAAAACTCAAAGTGATAGAAGAATTAATATCGATTCCCTGAGTGTTTCCACCTGGTTCTGAAACCCTCTTCCCCATACCAAAGAGTTTGTTCTGATACTATCTTCTAACTGGTCAGAGCTCCCCCACGCAGGATGGTCCTGTTCGGCTTGTTCTGATCACCCTCTAGCATTTGTCCAGAAAACTACTCTCTAGGATAAACCAGTTTCCAATAAAAGCCAACCCAGCTTCTACAGAAACTGTTCTTGGAAACTTTTACTCTAAACAATTTCAAATAAGGACTAAACATTCTTCAGAAAGTATAATGCAGTGCAATTTAAAAGAGAATAGATTTTCAGAAGTGCCCCAACAATGTCTGGCAGAATACTATTCATTTGACCTTAATGGGGGAGACTATAATGTTCTTGTTTTGAATTCTGTCTTTAGAAATGGCCTTATCAAAATAATACTTGTGCAGCAGCTTAACTGCTGTTTGACAGCAGATCAAATGTAGAAATAACCAAAGCTGAAAAGTACTGTATTTCGATGCCATTTTGGCATTCAAGAGGTGATGGATTGACTATGAGGCTGAATTAAGCAAGAAAAGACTTTTGTTTCACATTCAAAAGTTTTAAAATTATAAAACAACCCTTTGGGTTTCAATTCATGTTCTTAGGCCAATAAGTGAGCAACCATTCTAAATATCTAATAACAAAATCAACATAAAGAAGCATCACAGTGAACATCCACTAAGGCTGCAAAGAACCTTCTGGTGAGCCAAGTTGAGCTTTAAGTGATCCTTCATGCTTATCAATGGCTGCCCAGCTTTTCAAAAAAAGGGGTGGGGGGGTCAAATTCAATTCATAACTGCTGGAAATAATGTGGAGGAAAATCCACATAAGCAATAGAAATCAGATCTGACAGGAATCAGATTCCAGGATAAAATTCATTCACCTTCCTACATTACCTTCCTCTCCCAACTCCTTATTCACACATCCATCCAAAATAAGAAGTATTCTGAATGATATTCTAACTGGCTAGTCTGTCAGATCCCAGCTGACCTGCACAGGTGAGAAAATATTATATATTTAATTATTACTTATTTAAAAACCAGTAATCTATCACTTTTTCCTAAAAGATAAAGCAATGCTAAAATGATAGATAGTTTTAAGGTGAACAAAAAATTTAATGTTATAAATGGTAAAAGGTGATAGAATAAATTTGAGGTATGGGAGGATTTCTAGAGGAAGCTCAGAAACTAAAAAATTTATGAAAGCAAAGAATGCATATGCATTTATGAAATTAAAAATAGTATTAACTAAATACATCATAGATGGCTTCACCAAAGTCAAAGTCATCATTAAAAAGTCAAAAGACAAAAAATAGAAAAAGTGTGTATAATTTGAAAGAAAAATAGTTAATATCTTAAGTATTCAAAAGAAGCCCTAAAATGACCAAAAAAACAGGGATATGCCCAATGATATAAACAGGCTCATCACAGAAAAGAAAATATTTTCAACCTCATCAGTGGTTCAGATAGTACAAATTGCAATGGTGATCTATTATTATTATGCTCATAAAATCAGCAAAATTTAATAATATCTGTCCCTACACTGCTAGATGAGAAGATAAATTGATGTACCAGTTTGACTTTTTTTTTGATAAAATATGCTTTGACTTAATAATGTCAAATTGCAGATATGATCTTAGGAGAAATCAAAGCAGGTAAGCATACAATTACACATAAGTGAATGTTCATGACAACACTGTTTGTAATAGCAAAATTCTGAAAATACTCTGGATGTCCAAGAGTACAGGCATAGTTGGATAATCTGCATCATGTCTTGGGATTACTATGTAGCTATTAGAAAAAGTGAATTAGTTCTTATCACTGATCTGTAGGGATGCTCATGATACATAGTTTAGTGAAAAATGTAAGCTTCAGAGTAGTGTGAATCGTTGGTGTCATTTTTGCTCTTGAAGGTCCTTGCCTCCTTCCCTTTGGCTTGCGTTCCTTCTCTTGCACCATTCATCTTGATTCCTTTTTACATACTTTTTTTTTTCATTTTTACGTATTCTTAAACGTCTCATTCTTCCATATCTCTAAATGCAGCAAGGGCCTCAGCTTATCAGGAAAGCTAAATTGGCCAACCTAGGTGGGATGTGTCTTCATTACATGTGTTGCCAAATTATCCTGACCTCAGTTATGGCCATTTGTTCAACTCTTGGTTTCCTGTAGACCACAAATATATATATATATATATATATATATATATATATATATATATATATATAATAAATAAATATAATAATAAGTATATATATATATATATATATAAATTCTTAGGCCTGCTAAATCTTGAGCACTACTAGGTTATACAAAAGGAGGAAATGAAATGTCTACATAGGGATGTGTGGACCAGAGACCGCTCTGCCTTTTACCTAATGGTCAGATTCCTTACTCTGCCCTCTGAGTGGTGGGAAAGTGAATATGATCCCACTTGCCCACAGCTTTTCTGTTTTAATTTCAGATCTTTGAAGTCTTAATTTGTTTTAACTTGTTTGTTTTTGTGAGGGTTCATTGAACAGTACCTTGCCCCATGTCTGTGACCAATTTGCGGGAAAAGCCATATGGATTAGTGATTAAGAGTTCAAGTTTTGGAGTTAGACCAAGGATAGAACTTAGCTTTGCATTTACTAGCTATGTGACCTTGAACAGGTGGCTTAATCTCTTTAGATTCAGTTGCCTTGTTCATATAATAGGAATTACAATAATAGAAAGTCCTTTGTAGAGTGTAATGAGCATTGATGAAAAATATGAAAAATGCTTAGCATGTTCCCTTGCTTATTGCTTAGTCTATGCTATTTTCATTATTACTAGTCAATTCCATTACCTCTAAAAAGCATGTTTTGTCATAATTTATCTTTGAAAGCAGAAAGGATGCATCTTAGCAATTAGTGGCAGCTTATAATTATAGTTATATGTACTTTAGTTAGTATATACTTATTTACATTCTATAAAAATATAAGAATATAAAAATTATATAATATATAATAATTTATATAGTATGTAAATAAGGATGCAACTTAAAGTAGATAGCATCTTAGATTTGAAGACACAAGTTACTGCTAAGGCCTTTCTAGGTGGAGTTGACTTAAGCAGTAAGCATTAAGACCCTGTAGTAGATAGGGTCAGGTTGCCATCCTGCAGCAGTATCATAACCCGGCTAAGTCTCTCCTTCCCGCCACTTTATTGCCACTCAGAGCCCCGGTTGTTTCCTAGCAACATTTGAAAATGTTCCTTGCAGGAGGTGCCTGGGTGGCTCAGTCGGTTAAGCATCTGACTGTTGATTTCAGCGCAGGTCATGATCTCATGGTCCTGAGATTGAGCCTGGTATTGGGCTCTGTGCTGGGCGTGGACCCTGCTTAAGATTCTCTCCCCCCTTCTCCCTCTTCCCCTCTCCCCCACTTGCATTCTCTCTCTCTCTCTCTCTCTCAAAAAAGAAAAAAAGGAAAAGGGAAGGAAATGTATCTTGCAGACTGTAAAGATGTTGTTCTAGACAAAGAAGGTCTTAAAGCTGAACTAAAAACACTCTAACATGGGAGTCTGGCCACTTTATTGTGGACTTGTTGACTTATGCCTAAGTTCCGTATGACAACTTCTGGGAGCTCTTCCTGCTCCACAGTTCTGTGACCATGACCAAAGCATTCTCACACCTTTGCCTCTACAATCTATACCACCATGCGTGGTGTCCTTTCTCCCAAATCCTCCAAGTGCCTGTCCTGAGCCTGTCCCTGACATATCTGAGAATCTCCCTACCATTTTCATCTTTTGCACTGTGTTCATCCTCTGCACTGTCTCCACAGTGCGGTCTCCTTGGATTTTCCGTTTTATCAAAATGACAAGGGCCAACACAAACCCATTTCGTAATAACACTAGTCTTATAAATTGCGTTCATTTGTGTTGTTCTGAAATCTCTTCACTAAGCATTGTAACTATATTTTTAAGGTTTTTTCTCTTAATATACAGTTATGAAAATCCAAATGCTTCTAAATAAAAGGGATAATTTGGCTTCATAGATTCCACAAGTCCTGAGACAAATGTGCTATGGTAGGTTGTTTGTTGTCCATAAATTCTCTATTGAATCTAGGCTAGAATTCTGACTTGCTTTGAACAATACAATGTGGAGAAAATGATGCCAGGCAAATTCTGGGTCCTGGGCTTCAAGAGGTTTTTCAGCTTTAACCTATGCTCATTTAGAATACTTCCCTCAGCCCACATACTATGGAGAGGGCTGGGATGTGGAGAGAGAAGCCTACCTATGCCAGCTGTCCCAGATGAGTCCAGAACCCTATCTACATATCAGCTAAACACAATCACATGAATAAGCCCAGGCAAGACCAGAACTCCATAGCCAAGCCACCATATTGCTAGACATAAAAAATTATTGTGGTTTGAAGACGTTAGATTTGGAGTGTGTATTTCACACCAATAGGTAACTGAAAGAAGCCAAACATAGGCTGTCAATAGCCAGAAGGTGTTTCTCTGCATTAGAGGCTGAAAGAAAGCCTGTAGGAAGATACCTGAAAACAAACCTTAAAAAGTAGTTTCACGTAACTGTTTTTATTAACTTTTGGTTCTGTCGTTCCAATGTTTGTGACATGTGAAAGGCTCTATACTTTATGGGACTATAAAGATAGTTGGGCATTTTTTACAAGTCTTTCATGAAACCATCACAAATTGCTCTTCTAACAAGTTTCATGTCCTTACATAATGATTTCTCATTCTGCAACATGATTAGCTCACGGAATGGGGAGAAGAAGCCTGGAATAAGCTGGATGATACCTCCTGGTTTTCCCCTTTCTTTTTTTTTTATTTTTTTATTTTTATTTTTTTTAACGTTTAATTTATTTTTGAGACGGGGAGAGACAGAGCATGAACAGGGGAGGGTCAGAGAGAGGGAGACACAGAATCTGAAACAGGCTCCAGGCTCTGTGCTGTCAGCACAGAGCCCGACGCGGGGCTCGAACCCATGGACCGCGAGATCATGACCTGAGCCGAACTCGGCCGCTTAACCGACTGAGCCACCCAGGCGCCCCTGGTTTTCCCCTTTCTAAGAAAGCGAAGATGGAGTGGTTCTAGAGTAAGGAGGTCCGCCACCTCTCGCCCAGGAGCCAAATCTGCCACCACGTTTTCATATGCCTGTGGGCTAAGAATGCTTTTTTACATTTCTTAAGTAGTTGAGAGAGAAAAATCAACAGAATTCTAATATTTCAGGATATATGAAAATTATATGTAATTCAAATATCAGCGTCCATAAATAAAGTTTTATGGGAACACAGAAATGCCCCTTCATTTACATATTTTCATTTACATTGTAGTCCATGGTTACATTTTCACTTCAATGGCAGAGTTGAATGGTTGTGACAGAGGCTGCGTGCAATATCTAAAAGGTTGACCACCTGGGTCTTTGTAGCAAAAGCTTGTCAACTCATGGTCTAGAATACAGATTTGAGTATTTTCTTTCTAGACTGCTATCTTATATTCTATGCCGTGGCGATGTTTGTCAACCCATAAATGAACACGCCCAACTGACTTCCTCCAGCTCCATTCACAGTCGTCACAGTTCAATGGAGATGTGTAAAGGTACCTACGTCCTAGATCTGGCTCAGGGAAGAATGAGGGGAGGAGAGAAAGCGAGAGAGTAGTAGCTCACGGATTAAGCATTGGATGATAACAACTGACAACATGACTCTAAAAACTCCATATTCATGTTTCTCCTTTGGTACTTCCTTGCAATAACTTGTTTTGTTTAGAGATCAAAGCTGTTTTTGAGGAGCTGGAATAGCAAGTGACTAATAGCATTCGTCCTAAAAGATCATGTTTTTCCTTTCTATGTGCTTCCATCATTGGCACATTTCTCCAAAAGGTCTTATTTTGACCCGGTCGTTGAGAAGAGATAAATAAATATATAAGTAAGAAGGCTAGGTGCATTTTTCCTTACCTGCCTGACCTTTGCAGGCTCCCAGGATCCATAGACTTGGCTCCCTTGCCACCCTCCCTCAAAAAGGTGTTCCTAAAGTACCCTATAAATTTCTTTCCTAAATCATATTCAGAATCCATTAATATACCTTGCTTCTACAGCTGTTGTAGGATTATGTAATAAAATATCAGGAAACCAAATTTAAGGAGGCATTTGGTTAGAGAAACAATAATTGTTAGGTCTAGAAGAATTTTCTTATATTTTCTGGAAATGATGCATCATTACTTACGAATGGAAGAAAGGAAAAACAAGTCTTCCTTCCTGTAACAATATAGTTTCAAGTATAATTTCTGCTTTACCAAGCAAGAACCTTTCCAAATAACATATAAAACCTTTCTTGCTATAGACTGCATGACTATTTCCCCATGTTTTTTAGCTTTTCCTATTAGACCATATGCTAATATTTATTACTTTTACCTTTTGCCTTAGTGAACTTATGTATTTGGTGTAGGTATTTTTAAAAATAATCTGACTTTGATTCAACCTCCAAATCACTTCATGTTTACCACATTTCTGGGAGGGCTAAGAGTAGTTCGGCAGGAAACATTATCCAGCTGGAGAATTTTGGAGGCAACATATGCTATTTTAACAACTTTCTAGAGGGAAAGCCTATTCTAAGCAAATTTTACAATGGAAGGATCATAAGCCATTTGCTATATAGTCTCACAGAATCTATTTAGTACTAAGAACTACATCTTTTTTTGCTTCTTTATCTCACACCTAAAAAAATGCAAACTATAATTATCTTCACTACTTTTTATCTTTCCTTCTTAGCTATTGAGCATCTCTTGTTTTCTGGTTAATTCTCACATACGTTACTACCTTTATTAAATTTGAATTTAAATAATAACTTAATTATAGATAATAAGTGTTCATATAAGACCAGTGAACAGACACAGCCATTTGCTAGGATATGTGCAAGCATATGTGCAAGTAACGGAAAGTATAATTCAAAGTTGCCTTTTGAAAAATGGGACTTTTAATTAGCTTGCTTAACTGGGAAGTCTAAAGTAGGATGAACCTCAATGTTGGCTGATTCAAATAATCAGGACTCAAAGTGCCCCCCTTCCTCCTAAAATGTCATAGGATGGCAACAGTTGCATTCTTTCTTATTCACACTGGGTAGAATAAAGAGAACTTTCCTCAACCCTCTTCCAGATAAGCAAAAAATAACTTTTTCAGCAGTCCTCAATAAGTGAGTCCTTTGTGTCTCATCTGTCAACTTGTGGCATATGTTCATTCCAGAGTCAATCCTTTGTAAAGAGGGTAGAGCCCAAGATGAGAAGGTGGCGTCAGCTGTGAGTTTCATGGGCTGTGTGGCCATTTGAACACAACTAGCATAGTTCAGAAAAGAAAAAAAAAAATGGCTGTCTAGTAACCAAACATCAATATCTACTTCAGGCACTGATACATGTATGAAATGCAATGGAACTTTAATGTTATAAAGCAACCTATACACCTTTCCTTTATTGTCTTTTTCAAATAATTTGTTGTTATGACTATCAAAAATCACAAATACATAAAAGATTTTCTTTAATTTATTTATTTATCTTGAGAGAGAGAGACAGGGAGAGAGAGAGAGAAGAGCCAATGGGGAGGGGTAGTGAGAGAGTAAGCAAGAAGTAGGGGTGGGGAGAGAGAGAGAGAGAATCCCAAGCAGACTCTTTACTATCAGTGTGGAACCCAATGTGGGGCTTCAACTCACGCACCATGAGATCATAACCTGAGCTGAAACCAAGAGTCAACTGACTGAGCCAGCCAGGTGCCCCCATACATAAAAGATTTTGTATGTCTTTCATTATCACCACAAAAGTAAATCTAAAGTGACTTGCTCATATTTTCAATTGAAGAACTCCTTTAAAATAACTTTATCTTTTATGTAATTTATTAAATGACTATTGGTTAGCATATTCAAAAACATTCCTTGGCTTGTAGCCACATCCCTGTCTGCTCAGTCTTCACATCGTCTTCTCCACTATGTGTAGTGTTGAACCTCCCCCCCTCCCTCTGCTTCTCTATTATAAGGATAGATGGGATTGTTATATAGCCCACCTGGATAATACAAGATAAACTCCTCCTCTCAAGACCCTTAATTTAGTCACATCTTTTGTCACATAACATAATAATCACAGGTTCCAAAGACTAAGATATGGACATATCACTGGGGTCACCTTTTATCCCACTAAACATACCAGGCTAAAAATCTGATTAAAAGAAAAATCAGTGACAAGTGAATTCCTGTCTATCCTGATCTCTGCTATGTTCCTGGTAACCAACACAACCCAAAGTCTGGTATAGTATGTACCCAATAAACATTTGTTGAATGGACGAGTTAGGATATGAGGGTAGAAAGTGTCCTGGTTCTGATAGAGTGTGTCTTACCACTGAAAAGAGGCTGTGACTGAAGAGCGTAGCTGAAGAAGTGAGGTTGGTTTTATATAAAATATTCAGATTCCTCATGAGAAAGTTTTCGACCACAGGGACGTCCTTAAGTGAAGTCAGTAACATAACGGAATATCTTTTGCATTAATCTTTTCCCTGTTGTGGGTGGGAAACAGAGGATACAAAAGGGAGCAAAGGAATTCATAGAATCAGATCATCTCCAGGTTGGGAAGGACCTGAAATGTTATCTAGTCCAATTCCACACCAGGTGGCAAATAATCACACCTGTAAAACACTGACAGTTTCCATTCAAATGCCCCAATGCTGGGCGTTACACCACCTGACTGTTCGGCCCATTTTATCACTGGGCCCATCCACAAGGGTGAAGATGAATAAACAAAGCTTCAAAAGTATGTGACCCATTACACGGAATGTTGTCTGGGGCAGCTATAATTTCTAAGTTTTGGGAGAATCTCTTAGGAAAGGGAGAGCACCTTCCTATATTGTAAATTTCTCAGCTCATGAGAGGTCACTGGCTTTTCTAATCCCTGTGAATGCAAACATTCTATGAAATGTGAGGTTATTTCTCCTCAGAGGTAGGGACTGAGCACCAGTGGTTTTCAAATTATTTCTTGAAAGCAATGTTTATTATTTATCATAAAGCCCTGACAGAATGTGAATGAGTCTAACATACAAAATGCTAAAATGCAGACATTATAGAGAGGAGTTGATTTGCTGTAAGATTTGTTACATTAAAGAAAAATGCTGTAATTATTTTTCATGTGTATATTGGGCCAGTTTTAAATTAATGGAAATGTGAAGAAAAAGAATCAAATAAGATGTGATTTATTAACATATTCAATATTATAAAATTTAATCAAAAGAAAAAATTAAATACACGGGCTTGAAAGAGAAGAAAAGACAAACAAGCAAAAGATAAATTATTTAACAACACTGTCTAGAAAACCGATTGGGTTGATTTTCAATGTTTTTATAACTAAATCTGGAAAAATGATATCCATGCTAGTTAAAGGGAGAGTTCACTTTAATGTCAAAATGTTTATATTTTAAAAGCACATTTCCACCCCTATTTCCCACAAGATGTTCAAGTATGAACATGTGCATGTAAGCTTCCTTTAGTATTTTTAAACTGTAGGTTATTTTGGTATGAGTGCAGGGTTATGCAATGTTAAATATATCACTAAGATAACATAGTTGAAATTGTATGTGTTGAAACCCACCATAAAAATCCAGAATTGATCAGATTCCGTTTCAGTTCCTTGTTGGAACCGTGGCCTGGGAAGCAGTTCTGTGCAAGTTTGCATTACAAAGAGGGGAAAGGGGTGCACCTCTCCAATGGTTAGAAGGTAGTGGGGCTTCCAACTGCCTTTGTTCCCAAAGGTTGTGTCCGTGGGTACAATGGAGTTGATTTGAACCAGAGTGAAGCTCAGTAAATATTTATTGAACAAATGAGTAGCGAATTGGAATAGGTGACCTCTGAACTGAGCACAGAAAGGTCTGGGTTTAAATTCAAATACTACTACTAGCTTGGAACACCACTGAAGTTTTCTTATTCCTAGTCCAGGGCTCATTCATCAAGAGCAGTTTGCCAGTGAATTGATTAACTATAAAAGGGCTGAAGGAATGTAGAAATAAAATAAAATACATAAAAGTTCTGAGTACCAGCTATGTCTGCCCCACGACTTTGCATATATACTCTTTATCCTAGCATCCTGTGAGATAGGTATGATTCTGTTCCTCCCCACCACAAGTGAGTTAAATTTTTAAGGAAATTATAGAACATAAGAGAAAGGGCATTCCAGGTAGCAAAGGAGAAGAAATTTTTAAGCAAAATGTTTTTACACAGTTATTGAATTGTGCTTTTAAAAGCAACCCCGAGTGTTGATTTGTTTTGAAAAGAAATGTCAAGAAAACATTTCCTTTCGTGCTTAGATTCCATCTCCAGTCTCACTACGGTACATAAATTCTGAAGTCCTGGAATCTGACATGTTTAGTTTTATAAAACTTTACTCTTGAAACCAAAATACTCGTTTTTTAACAGAATATTATATGTCAGTTTTTAAAGCCAATTTATGACATGACATCCACCAAATGCACTCTGATGATAAATTAGATCAGTAACATGAATATTTTCCTCCAAATAATCCCAGGATTTCTGTATATCCCAAGGCAATGACAAATATGGGCCTGCTGATGTTGTTTTCTTTCCAAGAAGACAAGGTTTCTTTGTACACTGCGAGCAAAATTTCCAGACACAAATATTTGCTAAGGAAAAGAAATCGCAAACATAAAACACCTACTTAAAATTTGACGGGCACATCCCGCAAGTCTGCTAATAAAGACATTGTGAGCAAGATGCTGGCCAGAGTTCACCTCATCCTAGACAGACAGGGCAGAGAAATGAAGAAGGAAAGCAAACAAACACTGAGTAAGAATGGCTAAGCAAATATAGTTTGGGCTACAGAGTTGAATTGACATCAATCAGCCATCAGTACAGATTATATATAGAGGCATTGTATCCAAGAGGGTATCAGCTAAGGTTATTGCTAGTAGTTTTATACAAAAGAACTTAGAGCCTAGGATACCCAAGAAACGGTGACAGCTGCATCAACACTGTTAACATAACAGATCAATCCAATCAATTCAGCCAAACAGCTGATCAACTCAGTTAATCACGTATCAGTTCGATCAACTGCTGGACACAATGAACTAGAAAACAATCCCCAAATACTCATGCCTGTTATGTATGTGTGGAGGAGACACTGTCAGTTTGGTGGATATAAAGATTGCATTTTTGCTAGAGTAAACAGAGGTTTAAATGCAAACATTTTTGGAGCTCTTCTATATATATTCTAAAATATATTCCAATAACTTCCTAGCATCTCACCCATGGAAACTCTAATCCAAAGCACCGTTGCAACCTACTGGGCTATTGCAACCTGTCCTCCCGACCCGTCCCACTGCCACCAGCTTGACCCTCTGTGGTCCACATTTTTAAGCAACAAAGTTATCTCCTCAAAAGATAAACCACGTCATGCCTTCCCTTTGATTAAAACTCTCCTTTGTTTTGCCTTCTATTTTGAATGAAATTCAAGCTTTTTCCTACAACCTACAGAGACCTACTTGGTCAAGGCACAGCCTTCCTCTCTGACTGAGTGTCCTGCCATTGTCCTTCTAAGCCACTACAATCGCCTTTTTCTGGCCCTAATGCCTTAGATTGTGACTAATGCTGGGTCTCTGCACTTGGTGTTCCTTCCACCTAGAAAGTTCTTTCCTTCTCTCATCACTTAGATCTGAAGCTTCATACCTCAGAGGCTTGTTGTTCATTTAATTTTTTTTATCATACAGATTCACTCCTGAAATAACACATTTTGTTGATTTGGATACATATTTGTTGTCTTTCCTCTAGAAGATAAACTTCATAAGAGGAGATACCTGGTATGGAATAACATCCAACCCACACAGATGTCAACATCCTAATCCTCAGAAACTGTAAATATGTTTCCTTACATGGCAAGGGGGCTTTAACCATGTGATTAAATTAAGGATCTTGAGATGGAACGTTTTTCTGGATTATCCAAGCGGATCCAGTGTAATCACAAGGGCCTTTTTAAGAGGGAGGTAAGAAGGTCGAAGTCAGTAAGAGGAGATGTCAGGAGAGAACCGAAGGTTGGAATGATGTGCTCTGAAGATGGAGAAAAGGGCAATGAAGTAAAGAATGCAGGTGGCCTCTAGATTCTGGAAAAGGCAAGGAAATTATATTCTTCTTGTGTCTCCAAAAAGCACCCACCTTGACAGCACCTTGCATTTAGTCCAGTAAAACTAATTTCAGACTGATGTCTTGCATAACTGTAAGATGATAAATTTGTATTGCTGAAAGCCACTGAGCTTGTGGTAATTTATCAGGGCAGCAACAGGATACTGATTCACATGTTGCTTTGTTCCCTACTGAATCCATCCTGTCCACACCTGCCTGACACGTAGTGAAGAGTCAGTACATCTTTGTAAAACAAACAATGGTAAACCACATGCCAAAATTGCCTTATGAGAAGACACGAATGAAGTGATTTAGACTATATATTGGCAAGACTATAATTATAAGCCCTATTTGCTGTTAAAAACAATAAAATTTCCCCCCCTCTCTCATGCCTATTTCTCTACAACAAAACACAGTCATACATATGTTGATTATATCATTCCGAAGGTGTTTTAATATGACCCTTGCCAACTTGATGGTTTACTGAAAGCTATCCGTGAGCACACCTATCAGACTGTCCCCCTTGGAAGTGACCTTTGGAGACAGCATGTGTGGGATGAATATATGTGACAATATGGCCACAAACTTTTTCAACACAGATGAACATTAGCTTAAAGGAATATTTTGTGTAGGAAATATAGCTCTGGTTTTTAGAAATTATAATCAACTCGGGTACGCATAGATTCATTTCTTTGTAAAACGCATAGTGTTCATTTATGGTTTATATTTCTGATTAGTTTATCGACATGGTATTTCCATAGGCTCAGTTGTTAGTAAAAGGTAGGAAAGAGAAAAAGGGTAATGAGAAGAAAATGAATAAACGGTTAAGTCCAGTTTTTCTTAATATCCAATACAGCTGACTCATAATGGCATTTATCCAGGTAAATAAGTTGAAGATTAATTGCCTTCAATACGTTGAGCCCTTTACCAATGCTCTTTGAATAGAGAGAGAAACATATGCTACAGATTTCATGTGTTTCTTCCTGCACTATATATGTAACTAATGGAAGGCAAACTTCAAAAGAATCAGAAATTGCATTTGAATGAAGAGCCAAATGTCATGCACATTTCGAAGACTTCTTTTCTGGAGTTGTAGCTCCTGGGAGAATTACTCTTTTTATAATTTGTCATCCTTCAGCATTCCAAGAGTACTTGTAATTCTTCAAACTAGAGACACTCCAGTATATTAACATAATAAGGTGGCTGTTGGTATGATTACTGATCTCCTTCCTATATAAAATCTGGATGAAATATAAATTACTTAGTGTGTGAATTTAGTTCAACAAGTGACTTCTATGATCTAGTGTAGCATGCGTCATCTTGAGACACAAGTAAACGTAAACCAGGCTAAGGGGTACTGTTTGCCCACAAGTGCTTGTTAATCTCTTAAAAATATTTGACGTAGTCAGGAGGTCCTTGTAAGTCAGGACTCTGAAACCTACGAAAGGCTTAGAATGATCCGTTTGTACAAGCAGATATGCATATGTATATGTGTGCGTGCATGAGTTTATGCATAGTTTGCACAACAGCCGATTTAAAGATTCGGGAATATACAATAAACAATATTCAGGGAGGTTGTGGGCTTGCTTTCAAATCTCTTCCTGTAAGACTATCGATCTCTGAGTCAAGTGTGGCTTAAAAGTACCACTGGTGGTGACAGAACCTAACAAGAATTGAATATTTACAGTGTGTCAGTGTTCAAAGCATGTCACATGTGTTACCTAATTTTGTTATCACAATAACTATATGAGGGGAGTATTATTACAGTCCTCACTTTGAGATGTGGAAACAGAAGCACAGCGAAGTTGAGTTGATACAAGCTGTATAGTTGAGCAGACAGCTGGGCCAAGTTCTGTGCTCAGGCACTTTGACCTTGAAGCCATCACTGTTTCATTCAGGTATGTCCAGGAGTTGACCTCAGCTGAGACCGCCTATACCCTTGTCCTGCAGAAGGGCTTTCTGTCAATTTCCTGATTCTTGGTCAATCCTCTCCTTTCTTCTCTGTGTACTAATTGCAGAGAATTCTCTGGCTTTATTCCTAAAGTTGTTTAATCATCAACAGAGTCTTCATTACTGTGTGAATCTGTTTGTAAAATTCTGGAACGTAGGGAGTACATCCCCCACCCCCATTACAGTTCATGTTCTGCCAAGTGGCTGTTGTGTATGACCCCAGCCGTGCTTATTTCTCTGCCGGTCTGAACAGTGACAGCAGTTACCTACATCCCATATACTTTCTGAAGAAAGGGAATATCTTCCAAGTGAACCTGCTACCTGAATCTCTCCTTAACCCTCAACTCTGTTTAGACGCCGATAACTCTATGGCTGCCTGTGTGCCCTATCAAATATTTCTTCTGACTAGTGCCATATAGGGGAATTTTAAGGGGAGTGTTGAGCTACCAGCACTGAACAGACTACTTTGCTGAAAACATAAGTTGTATGCTACCAGTCGTACACAAAAGCCAGGTTGGGGGATTGCAGTAGCCACTGTGGTTTCCCACCCACCAGGCATTCTCTTCTCCCATCTTCTTATTGGTAGAATGAGTCTTACATGACAGCGACGACAAAGGCCAGATATTGATTGCCCCAACTTCATTTGCTTCTCTAAATGATCATGTGACCTACTTCTGATCAAATAAACAAAAGGAAACTCTGCTGCAGAGTTTATGGGAAAAATTAACCTGCATGATTTAAGAGAGAGAGAGAGAGAGAGAGAGAGAGAGAGAGAGATGGGCAAGGTTATCTCATTCTACTGTTCCCACTCTCCTTTCCCCTGACTTGTTCTTAAATGTCGCACTGCAAAAACTTGGTGTTTGAATTGCTGCAAAATTGCTGCAGCCATTTTGTGGCCATGAGGCAAGATAATGGTAATGGAATTGAGAAATGCAGAGCAAAAATAAAGAGCCTAGGTCTTTCAAGAGGTTTATAAGCCACTGAAACAACCCCGGAACAACCTAACTGTTCACTGTTTGCTGTTTGCAAACAATATAAAAGGTTTCACCAATTTTAGTTTCAAATTTTGTTTCTTGAAATTAAAAGTAATTTGACTCATGAAGAGAGACAAACCACAAACACTGGAAGTAATTTGAGGAGAATACAAAATAGTGTTCATTCAAGTGGTGAAATATTTCTGACAATAAGGGCTGTAGATGAGAAAGGAAATGATATGTGAGTTTGATGCACACTTCATGGAGCTTGTGGGAGTTTCACGTGGACCCCAGCTTCCTTTTGACATTCCAGTTCAGAGTGCTTGTCATTTTAGAACATTATTTAGGGGGGAAATGTGTCTCATTCTTGTTTGCATTAGTGTGTGCACTTATTAAATACTGACAGGGGAAAATGTAAATATTAGAAGAAAGTGTTTCTTTATAAATGACCTATGTGAAACTGATGCTTATGAACCTTGAAGAATCTCAAATAAGACAATTGGGTCACTGTTTAAATGATATGGGGATCTCTACACTATCTTAAAACCTGAATATATTAATTTCCTAAAAAGGCATTTATAGATAACATTTTAAATGGAAATAATTTTGTTTGAAATGCCACATTATCATAATATAGTTACAATCATCATTATGGTGCAAAGGAGTAAGTCAGCATTTTCTTCACCATTTCCTTATAGTGTAAAAACAACCATTGAGTCTTCTCAGCTGGAAATTTTAGATCAATTTCTGGGTTTTGCCTTAAATTCTCTAAATTATTTATTAAGATACTAAACTTGTCCATTTTCACCCATAGCTAATATTTTCCACATACTGGAACCTCATGTTGATGACACTACCAAGTGGAATCATTTGTCTCATTTCATTTTCTACTTAGTTTTAACCCCAATCTGTATCAAGTTCTTAAGAGAAAAATTAGGCTATACATATGACTACACAACTATACATATATAGTTATACAGATGCAATAAATAACTATATATTGGGGTGTGTGTGTGTGTGTGTGTGTGTGTGTGTGTGTGTGTGTGTTTATGGTGGTCAGGATACGTAAGAATATAGGATCTCGCAGGGCACCTGCATGGCTCAGTTGGTTAAGCATCTGACTGTTGATCTCAGCCAAGGTCTTGATCTCAGGGTTGTGAGTTCAAGCCCCGCGCTGGGCCCTGTATTGGGAGTAGAGCCTACTTAAAAAAAATAAAATAAAACAAAAGAATATAGTATCCAGTGAAGTGTAGATACAAACATACATGCATGTGAAGGTATGTGTACATGTTTATGTACACATACAGGCATGCATGTGCCTTTAGGCTTAAAGAAGAAAATATTGTTATTTATTGATTTTTTTATATCAACAACTTTCATAAGTATACATATTATTACATTAATATACTCCTGTATATTGACAAATGTTTTATTTGAATAAATGGACTTTTTTGCTTGCCCCAGCAGTTGTTTTTATAAAAACACCATTGCTATATAGTTTTTAAATAAAAATTGTCAAAGCCTTGGATATTTTGTCTTGAATATAATGTTAATTTCAACGTGAGGGGCAAGTCTTTGCTGTTTTGCTCTGAAGTCTTACGGCCTCTGGTGGCACATTGCACTGCGATATAATGAATTTTGAAAGAAGTCGTGTTTTCATTAGTCACCTTTTGTCATCAACTTTCAGTTTTAGGTTTGCACAGATGGCCATCCTATGTTCGGGGAACTGACAGAAATGCACTGTTTTGCATTACTACAAAGCACAGTCTTTACCCAAAATGCTTTTCTTCACAATTGCATTTTGCTTTCATGCATCATTAAATAGTGTAATAATTTAATGATTTCTCAATAAAGTGACAACTTCACCCCGGGTTTGATGTACGGCCCTGTGCAATACATTAACATAAATTGACTTTCAGTAAACTTAAGCAACGGAGACCCTTGGGAGTTACAGAGGCAGCATTTTTTTTTCTCTTGCCACCTTACCTGACAAAGTGGCATAATCAGCTTGGATCATATGTAGGTATTACGTGCTCCATTTGCATTTACTGGTGTGTTCTTTGGAAAACATACCCTCTGTGGTTAAGGAGTTTTCTGCTCTGATATTGCTATTGAATTTTATTTCACTGGTTGAGTTTTCTGGCTCACTTCTGGGATATTGCTATTGACTGTGTGCAAAATTATCTCCTTGGGCCAGAAAATTCATCTGAACATAGCAACGCTTGACTTCATCCCCAGAGAGAGCCTGTAATGTCTGATGAAAAGAGAAGTGAATTAAAACAAAATGTGTTTATATACTACATACACATAGTGTGTGTTTGGGGGCATAGAAGAGGGCACATAGGTATGGGACATGTAATGAGTTCAAGTCCAGTAAGCCAACCTTTAGGATCCAAATAGGAACTGCCAATATTCAGGAAGTTATTATAATGAAGATTTGGGTACAATGATTCAAATCTTTAAGTTGTCTGAAATGGTATGTTACTAATTCGTATAATAACATATTTGGTCAGAATAAGCAACCATATCAACTATGGTGTTGAAATTCCTACCTACTCTCTATTTATACAGTCTTTGAAGGTTTTTATGCAGCATATCATTAATGCCAAACAAGGTATATAATGCACATATACAGTATAAATATGACAATAAAGACACCTGTATATCCCCTCTGAGGCTTGAAAAGTAGAAAATTACAATATCTTTGAAGTCTCTTGTGTCACCCTTTTTGATTACAAACGCCTTCTCTTCTTGCTATCTTCCCAGGTAACTACTCTTCTGAATTTTGAGTGATCCATTTCTTTTGTTTACAGCTTTGTAACACACGCACCTATCTCTAGACAATATTTTATGCAGTGTTGGCGGTTTGTTTTTGATCTTTCTGTAAGTGTAAGATTCCACCTATAGTCTTTTGTCACTTACTTTTTTCACTCGATGCTATATTTTTGAGATTCCGCCATGTTGGTGCATGCCACCTTGGTTCTTTCCCAGTCCTGTTCTTCTCCAATCTGTTGGTACACCTCACTTCACTAAGAGACTTTACCGAAGCTTCTTTCCAGAGTTTGCTCTCTTAATAATGCCAGTCAGCTTTCTTGTTCAGGTCATCTGTTATACCTTTGCATGAGTTTCTCTAGATTATATGCCTAGGAATAGAATCACTGGGTTATACGATTATGCATTTTTAATTTTTCTCGTTAAAATGACAAATTGTTTTTGCAAAACGGCTGTACAAATAAACATGCCTACCGGCAAAGTATGAAGCTCCCTCTTGATTCACCAACACTTAAGTTTAGCTAATGTCTTACTTTTTCACAGCCTGGTGAGTGTGCAGTGGCATTGTCTTGTGATTTTAACTCTTCCTGATCACCAACGAAATTGGACATCTTTTCTCAAGCATGGTGATAATTTTTCTCATCTTCCTTGAAGTGCTCATTCAAATCTTCAGCCAAATTTCCCATTGCATTTTCCTCATTCTTCTGATTAATTTTTCTTTCCTTTTTTTTTTTTTTTTTTCCCATTTCCCCATTCACCTCCCCTCTGGCAACCACTCCTCTCTTTTCTGTATTTAAGATCTTATTTCCAATTTTAAAGGGAATGGATTTCACATTTTATTTTTAAATATTATATCAGATGCATACATGATACATATATATTTGTTCATATATATATATATATATATATATATATATATTAAGTGACTTCTATTGGTAAAAATAATCCTCTCAACGTTTAGTAGGTTGGGTGTTATTTTGGTTTCTTTTTGTTTCCATGATCAAATATTTTTAAATTATAAAATGCTTAATAATTTTCCAATATATTATAATCATATTTAACTTTTACTTGAACTAACCTTACATTTTTGGGACAAAATCAACTTGTTTGTAATAGTTCACATATTTTAAAGTACCCTACTGAATTTTCTTATTCATCCCTTGTTGAAGATTTTTTCCACAAAGCTTATGAATGAAATTGTCATGTCGCATAATTGCCTTCTACTATCCTTGTCTCATAAAATCACTTAGGAAGATTTTCCTATTTTATGTAAGAGTAGAATTTTTTTAAGATTGGAATTCTCTATTCATTAAAATTTGGTAAAACATATTTGAGAAATCATTCATACCTCTTGAGATATTTTTAAATATTGATTCAATTTACTTGATTATTGTGAGTTTATTGAAGTTTTTAATTTTTTTCCTGAATCATTCCCGATATTGCTCATTTGCACTGTGCTTGAAAAGCATGTAAATTCTACAATTTGGAAGTTAAGTATTATAGACATATCCATTAGATAAAGCGTATTCACTGTGTTATTTATATGTATTTTCCTATTGATTTTTATATGCTTAATCTAATACTACTAAAAGCTACATTTATAAAACAGAGCCAAATATTATAGTAATTTCTCTTGTAGTTGTTTCAGAATTTCCTTCCTAATTTTGAAGTAATGTTACATTATATAGTTTGTTCCTACCTGGGGAATTAGTTCTAGTATCATCATGTAGAACATTTTAATCTATTGTTTTTTTTTCTTATATTAATATGACAGCCCCCAAAATTCCTTTTTAGATGTTTTGTTTTTTATTTATTATTGAAGTATAGTTGATATGCAGTGTTATATTAGTTTTGTGTATACAGCATAGATTTGACAATTTTATACATTGCTCAGTGCTCGACACCATAAGTGTAGTGACTGACATATGTCACTATACGTTATTATAATAATGGTGACTACATTCCCTATGCTGTACCATGACTTATTTACATTACCATTATATTCATATATAACATTGTATGTGCACAGTAGTCTATATTAAGTTGATGGTTGCTCAAGTTTGAACACATTCTAAAAGCACTAAATTTTTACAACCCCCTCTACCTTTTATGTATAGGACATTCTCTTTTACATCTTTTTATTTTGTGTATCTTTTCACTAGGTTGTGTAGGTATAATTGATTTTACTGGTTTTGTGTTTTAACCTCCATACTGACTTTATAAGTGATTAATCTACTATATGTTTACATTTACCTGTGAATTTTTTTCCTTTTATCATTTTCTTGCTACCAGTTCTGGCCTTTTCTGTCGACTTAAAGAATCCCTTCTGACGTTTCTTGTTAGGCTGGTGTAGTGGTAAAATCCTTTAACTTTTGTTTGTCTGGGAAACTCATTACCACTCCTTCAATGCTGAATGATAATCTTGCCATGTATGTAGTATTCCTGGTTGTAGGCTTTTTTTTTTCTTTTAGCACTTTGAATATATCATGTCATGCCACTCCCTTCTGGCCTGTAAAGTATCTGATGAAAAACTAGCCATGTGAGATTCCCTTTTTATATAACTGTTTTCTCTTGTTGTTTTTAAGACTCTTTATCATTAATTTTTTGCCATTTTAATTATTATGTGTCATGACGTGTACCTCTTTGTTTTCATCTTATTTGGGGCTCCCTGTGATTCTTGGTCCTAGATATCTGTTTCCTTTCCCAGATTAGGAAACTTTTAGCTATTATTTCTTCGAATAAGTTTTCTGCCTTTTCTCTCTCTCTTCTCCTTCTGGGATCCCTATTTTGTGACTGTCATTACATTTGATGACGTTGCAGAGGTCTCTTGACCTGTTTTCATTTTTATTATTCTTTTTGTCTTTTTAATATTCAACTTGGTTGCTTTCCATTACCCTGTTTTCTTGATCACTGATCCATTCTTCTGCATCCTTTAATCTGCTACTGATTCCCTCTAGTGGGAATCTAGACCTGTTTTTCATTTCAGTGATGGAATTCTTCAGCTCTGACTTGTACTTTTTATATTTTCTATCTCTTTGTTTAAGCTCTCCTGGATTTTTCGACTCTTTTCTTAAGTCTGTTGAGTATCTTCGTGACCATTACTTTAAACTCTTTATTAGGTGTATTGTCCATTTCATTTAGCTCTTTTTCTGTGATTTTGTCTTGTTTTTCATTTAGAACATATTCCTCTGTCTCCTCATTTTGTCTACATCTCTGTGCTTGTTTCTGTGTCTTAGGTAGGTCAGATATCTCTCCTGGTCTTGAAAGTAGTAACCCTGTGTAGCAGATGTTCTGTGGCGCCATATAGCACGATCATCCCTGGACTATCAGAACCAAGGGCTCCAGGGGTACCTTCCATGTGCGTTGCATGCAACCTCCTAGTGTGGCTGAGCCACACTTGCTGTAGACATGGTGGTGGTTGGGGCTGGCTTTTTAGCCCAGCTGGCTGCAGTGACCCAGTTCACCTGCTGTGGGCACACTGGGTAGGGTTTACACACCATGCTTTTGAGAGGTCCAACTGCAGCAGCCATGGATTTGCTGGCACTCAGCCTCGCTGTCTACAATTACCTTCTGCCACAGCTGCAGACACATGGAATGGGAGGACTTCTTCCCTGCACAACTAGCTGAGAGGTTTGGCTACAGGAAATGTGGGCATGCTGGTGTGTGTGGTTATTTCCTCCTAGCCCCAGGGCAGGAGTCACTTTGGTGTGGTGCTGGTCCTGGCCAGAGCTTCCTGGCAGGTGTAGTGGGGCAGAGCCGCTTTGGAAGGATGCCTTCTGAGGCAGGAAGGTTGGGTTGGGGAGGTCTGTAGAGGAACACAGGAGAGGAACACATGGTCTTAGCAAGGTAGATAGAGAGTGCTAAAACTGGTTGTGTAAAGCTCCTGGCTATCCAGGATAGGAACACCAAGAAAAATGGCACTACCAGCACTTTTGTTTTCAGATAAATGTACCACAGATCCCTCCCTTCTGGTACATGTTCCAAGATTAGTCAATAAATCCCCTTTACCTATACACCGCGCACTTTGCAAATTTCTGTCTGTGCTGTTGTCTCAAACCAAGTTATTCAGCTTGCCGGCTCTATAAAGACACGGACTCAATTTCATATCACCCTCCTGGAGTTTAGTCCCCCCCATTTTTAAAGTTCCTGGAGTTAAGCCCTGCTGATTTTCAAAGCCACATGTTATCGGGCCCCATCTTCCCAGTGCAAATCCCCGGTGCCAGGATTGCCCAGTGTGGGGTTTGATCCTTTTGCTTCACCATGCTTGTGATATGACTCCCATTTGTGATTAGTCTCACCAGGGGTTTGGTTCCCATCTGTGTCTCTGTCCCTCCTACCTTTTTAAGGTGGCCTTCTCTCCATAGCTAGGTGTGGAAGTTCTGTTCTGCCAGTCTTCAAGTCATTTTTAGAATGAATTGGTATAAGAGGTAGCTGTTGCCTCAGTGTGTCTGTGGGACAAGGTGAGTTCAGGATCCTGCTATTGTGCCATCTTCCCCCTCTCTGCCCATGTTCTATTTATATTTAATATTTTGCTGGTGTATATTATCCCATTGTTTCACTGTCAAATTTTTGTTATCTTGTCTTAGGTTTGAGTCTCTGTTAAAGAATATATAACTTTTTTGTTTTCCAGTTTTGTTTGACAATCTTTGTCTTTTAATTCTAGAATTTAGCCTATTTACATTAATTGTGATCATTAGTATATTTGAATCCATTTCTAACATCTTATTATATGCTTTTTATTTATTATGCTTTTTTAATATTTCCTTTTTCCATCTCTTTTTGCCTATTTTCTTGTTCTTTTTTCTCTATTTTATTTGTAGTTTTTGTGGCTACTCAAAAACATTTAACAGTATATTTATTACAGCCAACTATAAATTTGAATTAATATCTTTTTCCATTCCAAAAAAATATAAGCTCTTTAGGAATTGTTAATGTCAATCACCTCTCAATAGCTTGTGTGCAGTTCTCTGTCATAACTTTCTGTTTTGATTTCTTTTCAAGATGAAAAGTAAAATAGATAATATGATAATGTTGGCTTAGAGTCATCCCTATGTTCTTAATTTTTTGTCCATCACTCCATCTTTAATCTCTTTCCTTGCTTCTGGCATTTACTTCAAGCTGAAATTGCTTTTCCTATTAATACAGAGAAAATTTTAATATATACAGAATAAAAGAGAATTTCATCACCCAGCTCCCACAATTATTACAGGCCTGATAGAGGTCATTTATCTTATTTCAGTATTACCCTTCTTCCATTTCCTCACGTCTCATTCCCTAATGTATTATTTCAAGCGAATCCTAGTTATATTTTAATCTAGAAAAATTGCAAAATATATCTCTAAGAGGTAATGACTTTAAAAAAAATTAACACATTATCATGATCACACCTAAATATGAGAAATAATTCCTTACTACCATCTCATATCTAGTTAACATTCATATTTCACCCAATTGTCTTATTATATTTTTATAATACTATTTAAATCAAATTTCAAACAAGGTAAAAACATGGTTTTTGATTGATAGGTCTCTTAAGTATCCTTTAAAGGATCTTTTAATCTATAAGAGCTTCCCCTCTCTATTTGTTTTTATTAAAGAAACCAGATTATTTTTTTATAAAAGATTTTATTTTCCAAATTTGATTGATTATATCCTTTTGGTTGCATTTCACTTGTTTCTCTGTTCCCTGTGTTTTCTATAAACTAGTTGTTATACCTACAGACTTGATCTTTTTCTTTTTCAGGAATATCTTGTAGGTGATTCTGTGTACTTTCTCTTGCATTCTCTTAAAATGTACAAAATATTTTATTGTCTTTTTTTAAAATTCAGCTTGTGGGTCAAGTTTACCTTTACCCATTCATTATACAGTTCATCATCAATTAGCCTTTTACTAAATAATTGAGGAATGATTGGTGATCATGGCCTAGGTACATAATTTTAGTAGAGTTTGTAAAACAATGATATTGTAATTCTATCTTTTGCATTAATTAACTGGAATTATTTTATAAAGAAACACCACTCTTCATCAATTGTTTGGTTTACAATTTACACAGGAAAGGCAGAATAAATACTTTCCTTGTTTTCTGAGTTTTTAGATTAATTAATTGGTGCCATATATTAGCAACCTCCCAATATGTCTGAGTTCTATTTTATTTTGTTTTTTTTTAACTGAGTTTTCACATCGTAATATGTTTTTGTTGTTAAAATTGCCCCCTCCTGAAGAAGTACTTCTACTGATTCTTAGACTTTTAAAATTACCATGATAGTCTTTGGTAAGATTTCTTGCTTTCTAATATGAAAATATATTCTGGTCTCATCTTGAATATTTTGTCTCCCAGTCCTGAGAATCAGCTGTTGTCCCAAGAAGTTCTTGTTCTTCTAAGTAGGAAATGTTATTTAAAGACAACAATCTCAGTGATTAGAGTGTTCATAGCTACTGCATTTGTCATTGTTTCCAGAATTTTTCAGTATATGAGCTAAGAAATAGGATTTATTAAAAAAATAATAAGTTTGCTAGTATTTTCAATTCAAATTTAAGATTTCAGGTTATCTTTTTAATGTCTCTGCTTTTTGCATTTGTATCCCTTTTCTATATCCTTTCTCCTACATGGAAAATGTGATCACTAAAGACCTTGACATACTTACTTATTTCACACTATTATATATAATAATATGATTACCATTGAAGTTATTTTTGTAATTTATTTTATCCTTTGGATATATTCACCAAGAATGTACATTCCAAGTTCTTTGTTTAAATTCCTCAAAATAACTCTTATCTGTGTGGTTAAGTCCCCAACTTATATTTTTAATTTAGTAATGTGACTGGTGAATGCTTTTTCCACATCAATTGATAAAACCCTGTGGTTTCTAGCTATAGCTTGATGGATTATTTCGATTGATTTAAATTTTTTTTTAACATTTGTTCATTTTTGAGAGATGGAGACAGAGTGGGGGAGGGGCAGAGAGACAGAGGGAGACACAGAATCTGAAGCAGGCTCCAGGCTCTGAACTGTCAGCACAGAGCCTGATTTGGGGCTCAAGTCCACGGACCGAGAGATCATGACCTGAGCTGAAGTCAGATGCTTAACCAACTCAGCCACCCAGGCGCCCTTAGATTGATTTTAAAATATTGTATCTGCCTTGCATTCCTGGAATAAACCCCACTTGATCATGGTATATATTTTTGCATACATTGCTAAATGTGATTTGCTAATATTTTGTTTACTTTTCTGTCAGTGTTCACAGGGGATACTGGTCTGTGATATTTTTTATATTATTTTTGTCCAGTTTTGGTATCGGTAATGCTGATCTCATAAATACATTGAGAAATGTTCCCTTCTCTTATATTTTCTGAAAGAGATTGTGTGAAACAGCTATGATTTCTTCCTGACATGTTTTGAAGATCCATTGAAACAACTGTGCCTAGATATTTTTTTTCAGAAAGTTTTTTTTTTTTTTGGTATGAATTTAATTTCCTTTTTAGGTATAGCTCTATTCAGGTTATCTATTGGTTTTCTGTTCATTCCTCTGTGGTTTTGCTCTTCTCTCCTTTACTGCCTACTTGTTTATTTCTTGGTATTCGATTTTAATTTATCTTTAGTGTTTTTGAAAATATATCTCTGCATAGTGATTTTAGTGGTTGCTCTAGGGTTTTCATAGATTCCTAAGATATCACAATTTATGATCTTGTTTCAATATTTTATGACTTCAAAGGGAATGTAACCTTAACACTTTTTAGGTCCCTCTTCCTCCCTCACCTTCGTAATATAATTATCTCACATGTCACCTGTATATTCATTGAAAATCACATCAGAAAGTATTATAATTTTTGCTTTTAATTATCAAACATTATTTTGCAAACACAAAAGGGTAAGAATGCCATATTATGCTTACCTGGATATTTACCATCTCTGTTGTTGTTATTTATTTGCTTCTGAAAACTTTTAAAGTTTCTATTTTTTTTCTTTGCTGAGACTTTCATTTTCCTTCCTTCCCACCCTGTCTCCAAGAGTGTTTATAATTGCTTGCTGGAGCATTTCAGGATAGCTGCTTTAAAGTCTTCATCAGATAATTCCAACATACGTGTCATCTTGGCATTTGGTAATTTGATTATCTTTTCTCATTCCAGTTGACGTTTTCCTAATTCTAGATGTGATGGGCAATTTTGCATTATATCCTAAATATCTGATATTATTAGACTCTGGTTCCTATTTAATTCTTCTGTTACAGTATGTAGGCAACCCTTGAAGTTTAGAATGCATGTCCTGGCTGTCCTTCATGGGCTGTGGCTCAAATGTCAATTTAGTTTTGAAAGTCTTTGCAGTACTATTTATTCTCATCTGTCCCACTTGTGTCCTACCCTGAGGCCAGTTGAAACCGGCAGCGTTCCACACCATTGTTCAGTTCTAAGGGCTTTTGCAATGTTGATTATGTTTGGCTTCCTGGGCTGCTCCAGGATGTGCCCTGGGATTACACATACTGATCTAAAGCATTGCTTTACCTAGCTCACTTCTTTCCTTAGTCCTTCCCTCACTTGCTAGTTAGAAGAGTGAGGTGATTTGCTCTCTTGCTGTCCTTACTTAGGGCAGGAGAGGAATAGTCAATAATGTTCTACCCAACAGTCTCAATGGCCATAGCACTGACAAAGGGAAAGGGAGGTATGGGGCTTGTATTAGTGCAGGGAGGTCCTAGTCGACAGGGTTCTCCGCACACTCTGTACAACTGCCATGCCTAGAGGGGAATGTGATGCATGCCATTTCTGCTTGCATTCACTTATCACAGAGGGGGATGGTCAATGGGCAACTTCCCACAGTCTTTGAGGCCACAGCACCCAGTACCAGGTGGGGAGTCTCAGGGTCTGGTGTTTGGTTAGAGGAGGGCAGCATATTCAGAAGGGATTTTTGTCTCAGGTCCATTTGTAAAGAGAGTGTGTTTTTGTGGGGTGACTTATTTAAGAAGTTTCCTTGTACTATTTGTTTAATTCAGTCCTACAAGCATGCTCAGATTAACTTTTTCTATGTATCTCAATAATTCTGATACTTGTTTGTTTATATTCTGTCACTTTTATTTTACGTAAAAGCATAGTAATTAGATGACCATTTTGTCTTTTTAAGTTTAAGAACTAAGCTCCTTAATAAACTCTCTATGAGTTCTGGTCTTATCCTTATCATTTAAACTATCTAAGAAATACTTACTCTCATAGTTTTCATGTTTTCTGGCATTTTCTTATGCTATACATATTTTTTAAAAGATTAGTGCTAATGATTACATATGGATATATGACATTATGTAGTTCATATGTATATTAATGTAGTCATGTTAAAATAAAGATATAAAATATACATTTACTACCTTACTTTTGACCATTGGCACATTCAAGTTTTCATAAATTATATAATTTTTGCACGTGTCATACAACGTCTTATATAACATATGTGGTAATATACATTTGTAAATTAGTTTTCACGTTTTCTTAAAGTGTTAATTTTATTTTCCTTCATTATTTGCTTTATATTTCTAAACCTCTTCGTTTTCTACAACTATTTTTCCTCACCCATAAAAATTATCTATAGCATGAATTGTTTGTTTTGGGAAGAAACCTAGTAGGTTGTAGCAAAGCCTATTTCAGAAAATGCATATTAAAATTGAGGACCTGTGACATCTCTCATCTTCTCTGTGGAATCAATATCTGATAAAACTTTTGCATGTGAAGCAGATGGAGAATCTTATGTTTTCTTATAATTCAAGGGAAGACAGGACTATGTGCTTGGCATGCCAGTAGTCGTCACAATTGACTTTCTAGGCAATGAGAATATCAGGATGAGTTACGGAATAGACAATTTGGAAAGAACAGATTTAAAAATCAATTTAAAGAGTTTATATATTATATGTAAGAAATTACTTTCTATTTCTTATCAGCACAATGCAGCTCCTGTCTGTGGACACCATAAGAAGTTTCTGACAGCGTTTGGAGATATTTTGAGCCAAAGTGAACTGCTTTCTGGTTTTCTAAACTCAGTACCTTAGCAAAGTCAAGATGACCCTATTAATATCTTTAATCCCCATGGGCAAATCTTTCAAAACTTTCTTCCTAATCATTGATTTCTACCCGTAATTTCATCATGTCACCTGTTAATAAGACATATGCCAATGCCCATAGGTAAAATTATATCAATGACAAAAGATTCAGGAAATCAGGGGACCTTCTTAGTATTTTTACTATTTGAAGCAGTTGTCGTGCAGAGGGGAGAGTATTGTTAGCACTGAGCTACCTCTTCCTTTTTAAAAATGATAATATTGCTAATATATTCAGAAGAGTTCATTTTTTTTTTTTTTTCCAAGAGCTTGGTTATATTTTCAGAAGTTACTGAGAGGATTAATTTCAACTTTAGGTGAAAGAAGGCTGATAGGAAACAGTAATCCGTGATGCCAGTCCACAAGACTATTGACTTTTCAACTCGCTATCTTTAGGCAAGCCGCCATCTTTATGCCGTTTGATCTGAAGATGAAAGGGCTAATCTATCTCCAGAGGTCAACAATACAGTCCAGGCAACAAAGGAATTGCGAAGGCTAGGAATAGCAAGGACAAACTAACTCGGTCTTTCCTATTGCAAAGGGTTTACCTAAATGCCCCAACCGGAAACTTCGGCTTACGTATGATTGATTGTCACTGTGTCACGGGGACGACCCCACTTCAAGGAAGGCTGAGAAATAGTGATACCCCAACTTAATTGGGGCTCTATTTGTAAACGGAACTGGAAGACTAGAGAGTGGAAAGTTATCTAAAATACGTGCCACCGTGCTCAATATATTTAAGTTTCTTTCGTATTAGGACCTCGGGAGATTTATAGCCATTTTTTCTTATTGCAAAATGTATGTTTATGTGTGTGTATTTGTATGTATAAGAGAGAGTAGGAAGCACATGTATACAACACATATATGCAATGACAACTATGAAGAAAAATGTTAACCATTATTCATCAAGCATAGAAACTTTTGATTGACAAATTATTTTTTTTTCATTACTTCTTAATACTGGTTTTGGCTTCCTATATCTTGTTCAATTTATTGCAGTGTCAGGGAAAAATAATAAAAATAGAATCTATACTAAGCTATTCTGTTTTCAAACACATTTGGCCAAACATGAAGTTAGACCTAAATCAAAATTAAGATTTAAATTATTGGCACAAGACAAATATCCAGGAAATAATGTTCTTCTGTAAATTTAGTTTAGATCCTAAAGATAGTGTAGATTTTGAATTTAGCAGAAGAAAGTCGGTAACTGTGATCTTATCATATTTATTATGACTTTATCTACCTCAGGGAGCACATTATCAAAGAAATATTATCAAAGAAATGGATTGACTTTGGGGTCTCTGTACTGATGATGTTTCACTTAGTCTGTATTCTTAATTTATTTTAACAAAGTAACTACAGTAAAATTTATTTTTATGGGTTACATATAAGGATTGAGTAAACAGCTCAGTCTCAGAGCCTCTCAGAGACTTTCTTCAAACTGTCCTTAGAAGTGAGACCATTTCAAACACCAATGTATTTAGAGATGCCATTAAAAAACAGAGGTTGCTATTCTAAAAAAGCTTAAGAAATAATATAAATGGAGCTTTTGTTTTGTTAAAAATACAAAAGAAGAAGAAGCTCAAAGACCCTAACAAATATTTTTTTCCATGATTCCATTCCACTAATACCAAAGTTAGTTATTTAAATATATCCTTAAGTATACTATGTATTTGGCATGGTAAGGATTGATACATAATACTTACTAATGAGAATTAGAATATCTTCTCTACTGTATTTTTTACCTCAATACTATTTTTGACAATGAAAATGAAATAGTATCTACAAGAAACTTGAAAGCTAAGCCATATTATATGTGTAACCTGTATTCCTGGTTTTCTCTTTACTTTTTATCTCGATAGTCAAGTTAAATCATCATTAAGATACCTAAAAATTGTTTCAGGTTTTTACAAGATAAATGATTAGGATAAATTAGAGTTACTCTTTACCATTATTGTATCATAAACCAATATATTCTAAACCTGCACCAGATACGGTCACTACTGACCACTTACCAAGTGGCAAGGCCAAATACAGGTGCACGTCAAGTATAAAGCAAATTTCTAAGGCTTTGTTCTAAAAAGGAATGCAGACTACCTCATTTTTTAATATTTGTATATTACTTTTTTATATTATTTACATGTTTTTTATATTATTTACATGTTGAGATAATAATGCTTTGAATATATTAAGTTATATAAAATTTGCTATCAAAAATTAACTTCAGCTCTTTTTTTACTTTTTAAAACGTGGCTTCTAGAAAATTCACCTAACACATGTAATTTGCATTATATTTTTATTGAATGGTGCTAGTCTAAATCCTTCACTTCCTCTTTCTTTCTTTCTTTCTTTCCTTCTTTCTTTCTTCTGATTTTCCACAATAGTGTGGACTATGAAATGGACTAGACTGACGTCAGAAAAATAGGAGGGATTGGCATTGATTTCAGAAAAAGTGTGCATAAGCAATGCAATTTCCATCTGGAGGCATATTAATGGCTTCCAAGTTTGGCTTTTATTGTAAAAATTACTGCTGATGTTTTCTGACCATGCATGTTATAAGGTTTCTCTCCTTAAGGTTCTTATTCCAGGTCAAGGGGAAGTTTCCAGGGTTTGTGTTTTAACAAGAGCCTCAAGTAACTTTTCTGACCAGGAAAATTGGGAACCCATGAGTGGAAGGAAATACAAGCACAAAGTTTTATGGGTTGATTTGAAAGTTAAATGTCATTACTATATAACATATGTTTCCTTGCACTGACAACATCTATAAACAATTAAGCATGTGTGGTTTGGAAGAAGAAATTCTAGAATGACATTGTGCCCTTTTCCCCTATAAAAAATATCACTGGTTTTATGTACACTTTTATTATGATCTCACTTAACCATAAAACAAACTCTCTCTAGACCATGTAGTTTCCTTTGGTTCTGATTAACTAGAATAAAATAGTAGTATCATATCTAACAGAGGAAGTAGATTTTAAAACTAAAATGGGTGGTACAGAGCACTTGGAAAATAGAATTCTTGGAGGGGATTGCTGGTGATCCTGATAATATTTTAGAAAGGGAGTGAGCAAGAGTCGTGATAAAATGGTGTTGGAGTCTATATCAGCATGAGAATTATTGTATACCTATGTCATAACATTCTCATTTCTGATAATGCAAAATTTAATATAATAAAATTAAAAATGGAAGTAAGGAAGAGAATGGGAGGAAGGAAGGAAGAGCATGGAAGGAAGGATGGAGGGAAGGAAGGAAGGGAGGGAGAGAGGAGAGGAGGAAAGAAGGGAGGAAGGGAGGGAGGGAGGAAGGAGGAAGGGAGGGAGGAAGGAAGGAGACAAAAAAGGAAGGAAGGAAGGAAGGAGAGAAGAAAGGAAAGAAGGCAGGGAAGCCCCACTTAAGTAATAGGCAAATAAGCATATCAATTGTGTAGGGCAAATGAGAATAAGGGTATATGCAACACTGTTTATTAAAATACTGTTTATTTATAGACATTGTATTTTTACTGTTCCCAAACCATATTGAAAGTGACCTCTTCCAGATTCCCATCATCTGGTCAATGGAGGTAAGTAGAAAGAATATGTAGCAGGCATTTCACCCAGATGCTAATTATCCAGGGGGAAGCGTTTCATTTTCTGTGAGATCTCATGCTCCAAGCAGTTTTCCATGATTTCCTCATGCCTTTTTTTTTTTAAGTTTATCTGTTTATTTTTGACAGAGAGAGAGCACTCCCGAGCACCTGTAAGTTGGGGAGGGACAGAGGAAGAGGGAGAGAGAGGATCCCAAGGAGGCTCCTCTGTGCCCTCAGATGTAGGGCTCAGTCTTATGAATCAGGAGATCATGACCTGAGCCAAAATCAAGAGTGGGAGGTTTAACCACCTGAGCCATGTAGACAACCCTCCATGTCTGCGTTAGAGCCATTTCACTGGTTCATTTCTCTACTTGACAGATGGGAGAGGAGAAAGTTAGATACAGTCTTTTCAGGAATACTATACTCTTGGCAACTCTGAGGTTAGTTGAGATGGGGGAGAAATCCTAATGTCAGGGGTGGGATGGCCCAAGATTGTTGAGCTCATTCATTTTATAAATAACAAACTTGGTCTCGAGGGGAGCCACAGGTCCAAGTCATATGATCAGAGACCAACCTCTGAATCATAGAGGGGTCTTTTGTTATTTTCCACGTGACTTCTTGTCTGTAAGACTCTAAGATGCATCTTTCCCGGAGTTGGAGTTTCAGCACTCCTCCATTCTTCTCAGTAATGACAGAAAATGTGTTTCCAAACTTCTGGGCTTATTTCTTATTTTACAATATGATTTGTGTTACCACATACCTTCCAAAATACTTAAAGATGAATACTACTATATATGGTTGTAAAAGGAAGCTAAAATACCATGCCTGAGAGTAAAACAAACAAAAAACAAAAAACAAAAACACAAAAACACCCCCCCCCCAAAGAAAAACCAGTTAAAACATTAGTGACTATAAACTACAATATTGCAAGTCCTGGATGGAGTCTCTAGCCAGCATTATCCTAAAGAAATTTCTGTAGTGATGAAAATGTTCCTTATTTGTGCTTTCCAGTATGGTAGCCAGGAGCCATATGTAGCTATCAAGCACATGCAATATGATTGTTTTAACTGAGGAGTTTGTAATTTTTTTAATTTAAATTAATTGAAAAAGCCACATATGACGAGTGGCTATCGTATTGGATAGCATGGCTGTATTCTAGACTCTTCTAGAAAGTTTTGCTGTGGTTTAAACTTTAATTTCTCAAAGAAAAAATAATGATAATTATAAAATTTTTATCCTTAAGACTGATTTTACACAAAGCATTCTTTCTAATAATAAAGCAATGGAAGAAAATAGGGTAAGATAGTGGATACAATGTAAATATAGTAGTATTGAACTAAGATAGACCCATCTACATTGTTTATGATCCTGGACAAATTGCTTAATCTCTGTGATACTCAGCTTTCTCATCCATAAAATTAAGTAAATAATGCAAATAAAAATTTAAACCACTTTACATTAAGCAAATTATGAAGAATCTGAAGACAAGAGAGGCTAAAATGAATTGCCTAGGGATGAACAGCTTTGAAGTGGATGGAGGAATTCAAATTCTTGTCTTCTGATTGTACCCATGTAGTTTTCATACACTGCGGGGCTCCACTTTTTGCAAGGCTTCGCAAATGCAAGAAATACCACTTCCTCTATTTTTGAATCATTTTTTATTCATACTCATTCCGTTTTCCCTGAGGAAATTGAAGCACTTCCTTGGTGATAGATTTACTTAATTTTTCATCTGATTGATTTCTTAAAAACTTTACTCTTCACTGGTAACTGCCGTCATCACATGTGTGTTCGTTTCAAATATAGTTCACAAATAGAGACCAATGTAGCCTTTTCCATTTGAGACAGCATTGCATTTTATCATGTAAGAAAGAAAATTAAAAATTCATAAAGGACAAGAATTGTGAACAATAGGCACGGGGAATAAAAAATACTATTCTGTTTACTAAAACAACCACGTCAAACATATTTTAATTTGGTCATAATTGTCTGCAAATAGTTTCACTATGGGTAAAAAATGTGCAGTGGTTTTAATTTGCCCTGGGACTGTGCTAATTTCTCAGCTGAAATAATTCACACGTTTTTAAAAAAAAATCCCTTAACTTTGGTTTTTGATGTTACCTCTAGCAAAGATTACTTCATTGTCTAAACGTGAAATGAAACTCTACAGAACTTGACAATATGCCTATTGAATTTGAAAAATACTGAATTTCTCATTCCAAATGACAATGCCACAGATGCTGCATGCAGTTTCAAAACGAGCAATGATTAATTATCCCATGGGGACATGTTAAAGCATTTTCCCCTTCCACCACTTTGATTTCCAAGACTCCTGGGATAAATGATTCCACGCAAACTTTATCTCATATGGAGATATTAAAAAACTACTTGAATTTGTCCCATTTCAGAAAGCCTCAAAGATGGTGAAGCCTGAGAAAAATGCTTTTTGTTTCTTAACGTTCTGTGAAAGTTACATGATTATTTGAAATACGACAGGGATGTTATATGCATCTTTTATGTGCTAGAACAAACATGGACATTGCCTTGAACTGTTTTCACACCTATTCTATATATTTGTAAAGAAAAATATTTTTCTTTATTGTAAAATTAACCTGAAAACTGAAACATTTTACAAGGCTATTTTAGGGGCGCCTGGGTGGCTCAGTCGGTTGGGCGTCTGACTTCGGCTCAGGTCATGATCTTGCGGTCCGTGAGTTCAAGCCCCGCGTCGGGCTCTGTACTGACAGCTTGGAGCCTGGAGCCTGTTTCAGATTCTGTGTCTCCCTCTCTCTCTGACCTTCCCCCATTCATGCTCTGTCTCTCTCTGTCTCAAAAATGAATAAACGTTAAAAAAAATTTTTTTAAATAAAAGGCTATTTTATTATGGAATATTTAGCCTTAATGCTGAGTTCTGGGACCATAATTCATGTGCACAGTTATTGAAGCATCTTGATTTAAAATAGCAATGACTATATCTACTCTTATGCAGGAAAAAAAGCCTTGTCTAGACACTTTTTAGAAAACTGTTAACAAATGAAAATATGGCAAGAAAATGAGAAGTGAAAGAAAATGGTTACAGTGGACCCTCCTGACCCACCTTGATCCTGGCAGATCACGTTTACCATTTGAGGGCCATTCTTCCACCCTCACATTTGGTGTTTGCTTCTCAGGTGTCCCCCGTACCCGTGACCCTCTTTGGAGAACTGCCTTTACGTTCCTGGAGCTGCTTTGTTCATATACACGGAGAACTAGAGTGGCTAAGGGATTTTTATCCCATAAGGGAGACCTTACAAGTGACTCGCAGCCACCTTGCCTTGACTTGAGACAAACTGGAGTAATTAAAACTCCAAAGCTCCCTGCTGCAAGATCAAAATTGCCTAAATTCCCACCCTTGCCTCTTTCTTCCCTTCCTTGCACTCCTTCTTGACTCCCTTATTTCTCCTGGGAGCACTTTCCAATCAATCTTTTGCACATGCATCTTTGAAAACTTAACCTTTGCTTAGGTCTAGTGGCTTTCAAAGCATTTCATAAACATTATGTAATTAACCTGCCCAGATGGGCAGGTAAGCATTTGTATCCTTATGTGACAGATGAGGAAGCAAAGGCTCAGAGATTACATGACTTGCTCGGGTTCACACAGATGGTGAGATGGACTGCCAGCACAGTGGTCTATTGAGGATGTTCCTACCTCCAGAGCAGGAAAACATCACGTGAGTCACTTGGCCTATGTGAACCTCCTTGCCTGTCACCCATGCACATACAGTTTAGGTTGCACCTGCTACACTTTATAAACCAAAACGGATCCCCTCTGAAAAGAAAATTCCTTTTCTGCGTGATACAGTGCTGGTTCACGTGTTTTATTTATTTGAAGATATCTATTACATAAATATCGTTTTGACTCTGTGCTTTTGAAGGGGCTCAGAACCTTCAGCATCGGCTTTCTTAAACAAAATAAAACAAATTGTTTTGGAAAAGATACTGGAAAATCCTTTCCAAAGAAGTGAGTCTATTTTCCTATGGGAATAGTAATTGAATTTATCAAAGAAAGGTTTTCATATTCATATTTGAAGTTCAAAGCCTTTCTTATTCTCTACTCATGGGAAACAATATTTAACATATGCTAACTCCTTTATAATTATAAACTCCTGGACAATATTGGAATTATAATCTATAGTAGCTAATGTGTATCATTTTCATGAGCCATTAATTAGATTTTTATGCACAATTTCCTTGTCTTTCAGGAAACATATTGACTATACAATTCTGTAGCCTCTGATTGCCAGTGTGTGACTTGGGCAGTAGCTTTTAAGAAAGCCATCCAATCTCTTACAAAAGTTAAAAGCCATATACTTTCCTCTTTGTGGAGAGAGGTAGTATTTCTTGATTGTTTATGTTTTCCTTTTAGTGTTCACAAGCAGTCATTAGTTCCTTATAGATGTCATAGCTTCTAAATCACCCAAGTTTCAGTACCTCTAAGATAATAAGAGCATTTCTCCATAGCTCCCAATTTTAAGATGGCAAGTGACACGGTCTCTGTCTCCAAGCCACAGAAGCTGCATGAACAGTCCACTGCCATCTCATACCAGTGTGGCCTTCCTGTCTGACGGCTTTGCCATAGTCAATTCATAATGCAAGGGCTTTGGCCAGAGAGGCAATGGAAACAGAGCCTCAGTTAAGTTCCAGCTCCATTAGCTGGAAGTTTGTACTAAAAATAGATACAAAGGTAAAGAGAATGAATTGGTAATAACAATTAAAAAACAAAATCTCAACAAAGAAAAGCCCAGAACCATGTGGTTTCACTGGTGAATTTTATCAAACATTTAAAAATGCAGGAACACCAGAGGGGGAACACTTCTTAACCCATTCTATGAGGCCAGCATTACCCTGATCCCAAAACCAGATAAAGACACCAGAAGAAAACTGTAGACAGATAACCATTTTTAATATCAATGCAAAAATCCTCAAGCAAATCCTAGCAAACTGAATCCAGCAGCCTATTAAGAGTATTATACATCAGGATCAAGTGGAATTTATCCCAAGAATTAAGAGTAATTCAATGTCTGAAATCAATCAATGTAATATTCCACATTAATAGAATGAAAGGAAAAAATAAAATGCATGGTTATCTCAATTGATGCATAAAAATCACTTGACAAAATCCAATACTGTTTCATGATTAAAAACAAAACAAAACAAAACAAAACACTCAAACCAGTAATAGGCGCCAACTTTTTGAATGTGGTAAAGGGCATTTATGAAAAACTCACAGCTAATAGTTTACACAAAGGCGAAAGGTCAAGTATACGACAAATATGCTAATGCTGGAGGTTCTAGACAACACTTAGACAAGGACCAGGAATAAACGACTTATGAATTCAAACTAAAGAAGCAAAACTATCTCTATTTGCAGATGACATGGTCTTACTATAGAAAATTCTGGAGAATCCTAAAGAATCTCCCAAAAAGGCTATTAGAACTAATAAACAAAAGTAGCAAAGTTGTAGGATACACGATCAATATACAAAATCAACCGTATTTCTGTGTGCTAGTAACGGATGAACAGTTTGAAAACTAAAGTTAAGAAACAATTGCATTTACAATGGCATATAATAATACTTAGTAAATTTAACCAAGGAAGTGCATGACTTATAGTGAAAACTAAAAAACGTTGTTGATGAAAGTTAAAGAAGACCTAAGTAAATGGAGAGAAAGTTCATATTCATGTGTTGGAAGACTTAATATTGTTAAGATGGCATTGGTTACCCAAAGCGCTCTACAGATTTAATGCAATCCCTATTAAAATCTCAATGGACATTTTTACATCAACTGACAAGCTGATACTAAAATTCACGTGGGGGCGCCTGGGTGGCTCACTTGGTTAAGCGTCTGACTTCAGCTCAGGTCATGATCTCCTGGTTCCTGAGCTTGAGCCCCATGGCGGGTTCTGCCCTGACAACTCAGAGCCTGGAGCCTGCTTTGGATTTTGTGTCTCCCTCTCTCTGCCCCTCCCCTGCTCGCTCTCGCTCTCATTCTCTATCAAAAATAAATAAACATTAATTTTTTTTTTTTAATTCACATGGGATTGCAGGGCATCTCAAATAGTCAAAGCCATCTTGAAAAGGTAAAACAAAGTTAGGCTACTCACACTTCCCAATTTCAAACCTTCTGATAAGCCAAAACAATCAGAACAGTATGATACTGGCAAGAGGACAGACATAGACAACTGGAGTAGAACTGAGAGTCTTGAAACAAACCCATAAGTCTGGGATCAATTGCTTTTCAACAAAGGTACTACTGTACCATTCTATAGGAAAAGAATAGTCTTTCAACAAAATTTCTGGGATAACTGCTTATCCACATGCAAAAGAATTCATTGGACCCTGTGTCACTCCCTATATAAAAACTAACTCAGAAGGAATCAGGGGTGTCTGGGTGGTTCAGTCAGTCAAGCCTCTGACTTCGGGTCAGGTCATGATCTCACTGTTCATGGGTTTGAGTCCCATGTCAGGCTCTTTGCTGACAGCTCAGAGCCTGGAGCCTACCTCAGATTCTGTGTCTCCCTCTCTCTGCCCCTCCCCGACTCATGCTCGCTCTCTCTCTCTGTCTCTCTCTCTCTCTCTCTCAAAAATAAACATTAAAAACAATTTTTTTAATAAAAAAAAGGAGTCAAAGACCTAAATGTAAGTACTAAAGTCTTAGTAGAAAACATAGGTGTAAATCTTCATGGAATTTGACAATGCATTCTTAGATAAGATTCCAAAAGAACCAGGAATAAAAGAAAAAAGATAAATTTTATGAAATTATCTTTCAAAATTAAAAAATATATATATTCATCAAAGGATACGACCAAGAAGGTCAAAAGACTACCTACTGAATGGGAGAAAATATCTGCAATCATGTATCTGATAAGGATCTAGTAACTTGCATATAAGGAACTCTTACAAGTCAATAACTAAAAGGTAAACAACCCAACTGAAAAATGGCCAATGAACTTGTTCTTCACACACTTCTCTAAAAAGGTTATAAAAATGGCCGAAAGCACATGAAAATATGTCAACGTTGTTAGTCATTAGGGAAAGGCAAATCACAACCACAATGAGATTTCACTTTGCACCCACTGGAGTGGCTGTAATTAAAACACCACCACCACCACCTGAAATAAGGAGCGTTGCTGAGTGTGTACAGACATTGGAACACTCACATATTGCTTGGAGAAATGTACGTTGATACAGCCACTGTGGAAAATAATTTGCTAATCACTGTATGATCCAGAAATTCCACTCCAAGTTATATACTCAAAAGAGCTGATAATTGATGTTTAAAAAACTTGTATAGGAATGTTCACTGTAGCACTATTCCCAACCGCCAAAAGGGGGACAGAACCCAATGTCCATCAACTGTGAGAAACCAGGCACAAAGGGTCACATACTGCATGATTCCACTCGTGTAAAATATCCAGAATAACTAAATCCCTGGAGACTCAAAAGAGTAGGGTTTACAGAGGCCAAACAGAGTGGGTAATGGGGAGAAACTGCTCAGTGGGTATGAGGTTTCCCTCTGGCATGGTGACAATATTTTGGAACTAGATATGGGTAATCATTACACAACATTGTGAGTGTACTAAATTCCACTGAACTGTGCACTCTAAAATGGTTGATTTTGTGTTATGTAAATATTACCTCAATTAAAAAAACAGTGTATCACAGAATCCAAAATAGCTCCCAAGATCCGCACCTCCTCTTGTGCATACTATGTGTGATCTCCTCCCCTTCGGTGGTAGCAGAACCTGTGAATGTGATGAAATGTCACACCCATGATTAGTTGACATGGCTGAGGAATTCTACACACGTAATTAAAGTCTCCAATTAGTTGATTTTGAGTTAATCATATAGGAGATTATACTGGGTGGGTCAGACCTAATTGGATGAGCCATTCAAAAAGACAAGTTGCTGAAGGAGGTGTTCCCCTATGAGTCTTGAAGGAGTGTGCTACCAGGTTTTAAGAGGAGAGCGCCATGGCTGAGGACAGGAGGATGGACTTTAGGAGCTGAGAGTGGACCCTCACCTAAAGCTAGCAAGAAAATGCAGACCTCAGTTTTATAGATCTCGGGAAATGAATTCTGCCAAGCACCTGCGGGCTGGGAAGAGAGTCCTGAGCCTCAGAGTAGGTAGCTGGTTTAGCCAATGTCTTGATTTCAGCCCAGTGAGGCCATGAGCCAGAGGCACCAGCTAAGCTATGCTTGGAGTCCTACCCATGTAACTGTGAGATAATGAATTTGTGTCGTTTTAAGCTGCTTACTTTGTAGTAATTTGTCACACAGCAATAGAAAACTAAGATGGATAGAGAGATTTCATTGCAGTAAAGTTCTCTAATACATTCTGACCCTGTATAAAATCTCCAAAAGACTAGGGAAATCTACCAGAACTTGATTAAAACACACGCGTGCACACACACACACACACACACACACACACACACACACACACATACACACGCCCCTAATCACAGTATTTACATCCAGATGCCAAGTGGGAAAGGAAACTGAGTACCACCTGGGCTCTGCTACTGCTGTGACTGCTCTAAATCTATTTACATGTGGCTGAATGGGGATAGACCGCGAGATCTTTCAAATGTATGTCTTTTTTTTTTTTTTTAATTTTTTTTTTTTTCAACGTTTATTTATTTTTGGGACAGAGAGAGACAGAGCATGAACGGGGGAGGGACAGAGAGAGAGGGAGACACAGAATCGGAAACAGGCTCCAGGCTCTGAGCCATCAGCCCAGAGCCTGACGCGGGGCTCAAACTCACGGACCGCGAGATCGTGACCCGGCTGAAGTCGGACGCTTAACCGACTGCGCCACCCAGGCGCCCCTCAAATGTATGTCTTAAATACTTATGCTTATCTTCATAGCTATCTACCTTTTGTAGTCCAGGTCTTAAATATTAATATTTATATTCCTTTTAAAAAAGAATATTTTCTGCTTGCCGTAGAAGATGGAGAATATCTTTCTCTTGCGTACTGTTTGATAGTCGTCCCTTCACTTTATTTGAGTGCATATAATTTGAGGCAGTGGTAGAGGGGCAAAGGTTTTGGGGCTGTTGTTGTTTTAAATTTGCCGAGTAGCCGGAGTCAGAATTTCTCCCCACACATTCACTGAATGTCAGGCACCTGTAGACATCTTGTTCCCAGCTTTATTCCCGCCCCCCCCCCCCCCCACCGCCGAACCAGGAGATGTCCTGATACTCCTCTTCCATGGAAATAACACAATTATTGCAGCTTATCTTTCCTGTTTAAGGAGCCCAGGGAAATTGTTTTTTTCTTAATTTCTTGCAGCTTATTTTTTCCCTGGGTGACATCAAGAGGGCATTATCTCACTCACTGTCAATTATTTTCAGCCCTAGCTTTCCTTGTGCACACAGCTACTACTCCACCAAAGTGGAACAGACGCTAATGGCCATGTGCTCCACCCTCAGCCAAGTATCTGGCCGTGGCCACTAATAAAACCATCTGTTACCAGGGTGAGTCCGTAGCCTGTCACTGCAGTAATTTGGGGAGGCGCAGACTTTCCAGACTTCTCTGTTATTAGAGGGCCAATGGGGCCCCTGAGGCCTAGAGCAACTGTGTACATAATTACATGAAAGACTGTGATGGCTTTTCCATTCACACTGGGTGATCTTAGAGCAGGCTAATACTGTCGTTAGATCACTAAACCTGAAGGGTGAGCTGAGGACAACCAGGGCTGGAACGCTTAAACTGAAGCATCAGATTCTTGGTTTTTTGCACTTTTTGTTTTAAGTTAGAATCGTAAACAAACTGTTGGATACAATACTCAACACACGATGGATACAGACTCAGAGAGTATGGACTAACAAACCGAGCCTTAATAAAAACCTGAAAAGGAAGGAATGCGTGTGTTGGGGGCACTCACAATTTGTCCCTGTTTCATAGTCATTATTTCACTTAGTTATCATGACATTATGTGATACGAGACAATAATTCCTGGTCTTCAGAGGAAGCTCAGACAAACCGGGGTAGGTAAGATCACACAGTAATGGCAAGTGGCGGAACTGGGTGCAAATACAGGCTTCTGGGATGCCGAACTCTTTGCCCTTTTCTTTGACATTCCGGAGTGAGCAGCAGTAACAGCTTCACAGGTGATCACTTTTTTAAAATGTGATCATTAAACATGGATTATTCTCCCTTCCATTCTATTCTACCATGCTCAGAGTCCTGAGAGATAAAAAAAAAAAAAAAATAAGGAAATGCGTTAGCCTGGTTTCTAAGTATACAACTTGGGTATGGCTTCCGTTCGGAATCCCTTTGCTCCCTCGGTGTGGCGGTCTGAGCGGGACAACCTAGAGGTCATTCCCTCCTTTAAGCCTCACCTGCAACCTCTCCGTCTCCATCCACTCTGTTTTCTATCCTCTGAGTGGCAGTCCGGCCCCTCTAGCTCTCCAGAAAAGAGATGCCTCAGGGGTATCCAGTGGCCTTATTAGAGCAGAACTTCCCAGTAGTCTAAACTGCACTCATTTCTCCTCCCAGTTTTAGCTCTGGTTTCAAATTGCCCATTTTGTCTCACTTACCTCTCATCCCCACACTCCTGCTTCCCTAATGTGGCCAGTTGCACCTCAAGGTAGAGAATGGGAAAGGGGAGATGGGGGGCTTCCTCTGTCAGCCGAAGAAACAGTCTTCCCCATATGTACTCTTTGCATTGTTTTTCTTGGTTATATAATCAGCATTTTCTGTTGTTTTGTATGTGTGTGCTTTTGAAAATATCCCCAGTTATTCTTTGTTCCTCTCTCTACGCCTTCTTCCATGTCATGTCATCGGTCTTGTTATTTTCTAAGACTAACTGCTCAGTGCTTGGGACAGTGACCAAAAAAGCCTATAGAATTTTCATGACTGATTTTACTCCATCCCAATGAGATATTACAGGGGAGTAGACATGCTACTTCCCATGTGACAGAATTTGAAGATTAAAAGATCTAGAAATCAGTGACTTGTTCTGCCAGTGGTTCCATGACCTTATAATAATAGATGGAAACTCTTTTTGGATTTCAGCAACCTGGTCAAGCTGTTTTTAAGCTTCCCACAGCCTGCTGTGTTTCTTTAATGATGTGTCTATCTTTTGCTAGGCGGTGAGCACTGTGGACACAAAATTATTTTGAAAACATTTCTCAAATTGCATATCCGTTATGCTCCCATCACTTTGCAACTTGACTTAGGCAAAACCTTAGCATGTGTTGTGATTTCTGTAGCCCTCAGTTTCTTTATCTGAAGGAGATCAGCCTTATGCAGTGATTGATACGCTGTAGAGAGATTTTTCCATGGCAATGTTCCACAGGCTTTAAGAGGCACACAAATCACCCGGAAATCTTGTGTAAGTGTAGATTCTGATTTATTCAGAGAAGTCCATAGGGAGGCCTGGGCACCTGCACTTCTAACGAGCTTCCAAGTGGTATCTTTGCTGCTGGCCTGAGGATCACACTTTGAATCCAAAGTGTCTAAGGTTCTTTGTTAACCTCTATGAAATGGGTTGTCAAAATCCCTCACCACTCAAATGGGAAGAGCTGTGTGGTTTATAAAATCTCTTACACATTACCTCATTTCATTCTTATCACAGCCTGTGGAGTAGACAGGGCATTTATTAATTTCACTATTTACTAAATGAGGATCCAAAAGCACGGAGAGCTTCAGTGACCTGTCATGTGTCTAGTTAGTAGAGAAGACAGTGCATAAACTTGTTCTTTTGGCTCCTCATCTGGTATTCTTTCTGCTATGTCACATTGGTATTCAATCCTATATAGAAATCTTGACCTTTATGGTGAGAATATTGTACAAATTATCTCATTTAGAAACTATGGTTGCTATCTGTTGTAAAATCTTAGCCTAATGTGAACCGCACCCCGCCCCCCACCACCGCCCCAGAAAAGAAAATTGAATGTAAAATGTTGTTTGAGTTAGGCAAACACATTTCCCTGGGGAGGGTCCATAGTTCAGTCATATTCTCAAAAAGGTCAGCGTCTAACCCAAAAGTCAGAGATTAATTAAAATGTACAAAACAAGGAAAATTTAGAGCATTTTTTAATGCATTTGGTGCCGAAGAGCTACATGTTCCTGATGAGAAAGCGTGTCATTTAATCTAAGGGATTTGAATATCGGGTTTTGCACAACTGGAGGGAGAGGGGGGTCCAGTCTTGAGTAGTGGCTGAGGTAGGTGTGGAGCCTGCCCTTCGGCTGTGTGTGTCCTCCTGTATTTCTCACGTGGACACGGGCACCTCTCTCAGGTCCCCCACCTCACAGAATGTCCTCAGCAACTCAGCAATTTTCCAGACCAGGTATCAGCAGACTTTTTCCATGAAGGGCCAGTTAGTGAATATTTGAGGCTTTGCCTGCCGGATGGTGTTTGGGCAAGTACTCACTGTACTGACTGTGGCTGGGGAGCAGCCACAGGTACTAAGCAAACCAATAGGTGTGGCTGTGTTCCCATAAAGTGTTATCTACAAAAACAGTGGCTGGCCAGATTTGACTGGAGGGCTGAAATATGTCAACCGCTTCTCTTGGCGAACATTTCTTTACCTAGAGGCAGGGCGTGGTTGCCTTGACTTCTTGAATCTCCCTATCTTTTAGTGGAGGGTGCAAAGTGCTCTACAGACAGAGAAAAGCAGCACATCTTAGTCATTGAATGTTAAAGTCAAGAGACACATCATTTTACATTCCTTATATGAAAATATAAGGCCCCAGGGAAGCTAATTGCTTAAAACTTTTGATTTATCAAACATCTTTTGCAGAAAAGGCCAAAGAGAAGAGGAAAATGATTAAAGTTGTTTAAATTTAAAAATGCATTAATTCATAAGCTTTCTCATCTTTGCTTTAGTTTCCATTCCGATGCGTAATGTTAGAAATCATTAAATAATGAAAACCATTAGAGTTGCTAATGTTTTGTAAAATATCCCTTGGGGTGGGTGGGTGGGGGGGTCGGGGACTGTAAGTCCTGGCTGAGTTCCAGATTTTTGTCCCCAAAGCAGGATAGGAAGTTGAAGGAGCCAGATTTCTTCTTTGGGAAAGGGAGTTTCTCTTAAAGCTTTCAACTGAAAACCTTACATGTAAGAGGCCAATTATCCGTAGCGAAGACATTTCTGCAATAGCTCCCACATTTGTCAGTTTCTCATGGATAAATGTTTGTCACTCTCCTGTCTCTCATATACCACTGCACACTTCACGTCTGGTTTTTAGCTTGAGCCACTGAAGAAATGTTTCCTTATTGTTGAAAATGGACCTACATGAGACCAACACAACTTGCTGAGCTGGAAGCAAAGCATTTGCTGCACCTAACCTGTTGAAGAAAAGACAATAATGAAAAAAAAAGGCGCACACCTTCTATTGTGTTCCTTTGACATGCTTAAGAAAAAGACAGAAAACATGCAATAAAGCTGATAAATGATGTGTTGACCTTTATAAAGGCATTTACTTTCCGTGAAAAGTACTTGTGATTTTTAGAACCGTAACCTCTGGTAAATTGAGAATGAAGGTCCTTGTTATTCTGAAACAGTGCTATGCGTTCTTGGCTCACGTGCCACTGGTTCTGTGAATGTCTTCATATTAGCTTTATGGTGTTCCGTTTTGTTTTGTTTTCCTTAGCCCTTGTTTTAACATATCTGGCAACTTAGGAAACAGAAAGGAAAAAATAAATAAGCCTAAAGGACAAGTTAAAAAATTATCCCTACACCCTCACCCATCCAGGCTATCCCAGTTTTACATTCCGTGATTTATAGTCTCTATAGAGGAAAAAAAATTAATTTTGATAATGGGGGACTCCTTAAGAAAATCTGAACAGATGCCTAATTCACATATTGGAGAGAGAAAAGTCAAGCATAAAAAAGACCTAGTCTGCCAAGGTTTAAATAGCAACTCGTGCCTCTACAGCAACAATTTTCCTTGAGAAAATCTACCATATGCTTTGTATGAAGTCCATCTGCAAATGTAATACACAGATGCTCACGCTTCCCTCCCAGAAAAGCTACGTTCTGGCTGCACATCTTCTCTGCTCTAGAGAATTGATAAAGGACTAGCATGTTCTCCCCTTTCTTCTTTTTCTTTTTAATATTTTTTCATTTTTAAAGTAATGAAGAAAACTGTAGAAAATTTGTAAACTTCAAAAAAATGACAAAAAAGAAAGAGCAATCACTCCAAAGGTCATAACCAAAAGATAACTCTCTGTATTGGTTTTACACATGTATGATCATAATTCCTTTTCCTCTTTGTAACTTGATCGATCTTTCCGTTTTTCTTCAAAATTATTTAACAGTAGCATGGTGAGAATTGATATTTTATTTATCTTTCGTAACCATTTTCTTATTGAAATGAACTATATATGAATAAGGTTTAAAAAATCAGAGTATTAAAGATTTCTGAATGAAATATGAATCTTCCCCTGTGATTTCTTCCTGAGAGGCCAGTGCTGTTAGCAGTATAATCAGAGGCCTCCTTAAATCAGTCTGTGTATCCACAGGCATAAATACTCAAGTGTGTGTGTTTGTGTGTGTGTATGTGCACACAAAAGGAACCAGAATGCATGCTGTTTTCTACATCTTGATCATTTCCTTAATACTTACTGGAGATCTTTTCATATAGATCTATCCCAGCCTGGTAACAACTTTCAAAATGTTTCATTTTAAGATCTGACTGTATTTAATCAATCTCCTATTGAAGAACTTTGAGTCCCTTTAACCTATCCTCTTGCCACAATCTGACAACATTGACAAATTAAGAGATGCCAAGAAGTCATCTACATGAAGGTTATAAAATATTCATTAATTATGTCCAAAACTTTGTTACAGTATGTGTGATAAATGCAATAAAAATACAATAATCCTGCTAAATATTTTAAGCATTTTGGGTCTTTTGTTTAGCAATTAATTTAATTTTGTTTTGCCTTATTCCTTTCTTTTAACATAAGCATGCAAATCCAGAATTTTCGAAAGATAGGCAAATAAGTCTGCTTTCTCACCATATAAATCAGTGATGTCTACCTTTATTCTTCAGGGAGCTTTATTTGTAGCATTGCAGTTAAGAGGCATGTTTTTTTTTTTTTTAATTTATATATTTAATAAATGAACACATGCCCCTGGTTTGAAAGTCAGGCAGTGCTTTAAGATTTTGAGGAACAACAATACCAACATTCTGCCCTTTTTCTCCCCAGTCCCACGTCCTGGTCACCAGAATCTACCACTTTCAGTTCTCCTACATCATTCTTCTGGATTTTACTTTTTATTTATACTGATACCAGGAGTTTATTGCTTTTGGTTGATTTGTTATTTTAGTATGTCTTGAATTCCTAAATTGGAATGTGTGTGGCACACACACCCTCCCCCCATACTCCAAAGATAATTGTATTATGAATTTAATTAAATCATTATTTGTGTTTCCTTTATTATGCCTGTGTACGTACTGTTCATGGTGAAGCCAAGTAATGGACTATAATTACTTTTACTTTATTGTACAATTTCTTTTTGTTTTTCTAGGAGTTAAACATTGTTCTAATTTTGCACTTGCTCGGGGCATTAGGGATACTTTTCCCCATGCCTTTCAATAACACATGGGATAGTGTGTCAGATACTCTATTTGATCCATTCTTTTTAAATTTCTCTTTCTTGATACCCTGGGGACTCCCTGTCCTAATTTAAATCAGTAGCACCCTGGACCCCCTATGTGGCTGTTTAGTCAAAATATCCCATTGGCCATCACCTTGGAAAGCCCCAAACTTTTAGTGTGTGATGCATCACTGATTCCTGTTTCCTTGATTCTGTGTTTTCTCTAGTGTGATCACTGACTCCTTAGAATGAAATGCCTCCTGCAGTGGAGAGAAAAAGTAGGGAAGGGTTATTCGTTGGAAAACTTTGTGTCTCAAAAAATAATTTTATTCTAGCCTCGTGCTTATGTGATAGGCTTTAGTGAGGATCTTGTTTCTTCTTTTTCATTTATTTTACTTGGTCCCTATGTATCTGGACACATGTCCTTCTATGTAGGTGTTTTTATTTTTTGTTTTTTGTTTTGTTTTGTTTTTTTGTTTTTTTGCTAATTTGCTGTCCTCAGTTTTATTTGTGGATCTCCCATTAGGCAGATATAACCTTATGTAGATCAGTTCTCTAATTTTGTTATCATTTCTCTCTCACTTTCCAGCTAATTGTCTTTTTATTTCTACTCTTTGGAAGATATCCTTAACTTTACCTTCTAATGCTTCTGTTGAATATTTGATTATTCCTATCATGATTTTAATTTCCTAGAGCTCTTCTTATCTGATTGCTCCTTTTCATGGACTCCTCCTTTTTTTTTTATGGGTATGATACTAACTCCTACTTCTCTGAGGTTATTAACTATTGTTCTTTTAAAAAAGAGATACCTCTTCTGCCCTTGGCATTGTCTCTCTTTCTTTGAATTTTATCTTTAGTTATCTTGGTCTCTGCTTTTCGAGATGGATGGAGGCTTTCTCCAAATATGCGGTGATCTTTTCTGTTCATTCATATTTAAAAATAAGGTGTTAAAAAGTTGATGGCAGAGTCTGTGGGCTGGTAACCTTCCCTAGGGTGATGGGCTGGCTTTTTCTTGGCAGCTTCCAAAATGTCAGCATCTGAATGTCATTTTTCTGGGATCTTTCTGTTTCTCCCATGAAGGAGCTTCTAACGTCCTGCAGGGCAGAATATGTGTGGTCGGTGTTGTGGTGGAGATTAGTGTCTGGATAATGAGCAGGGGCTGAGGGGGAGGTGGGGAAGTAATACCTACTCCCAATTAGTTTTCATTTGCACTGAATACTTCTGTTTTTATTTTAGCTTCTCACCACCTCCCTTCTCTGTGCCTCCTGTCCCCATTTAGTGAGTCTTTGAAGTCTCCTTTCTTCTGCCAAAGGTCAAAGAGGAGTGCCCGTCTGGTTGCACCCACATCTTTGGAGGTACCTCACTCCTCCGGTTCCCGAGCCTTTTGAGGATTCTGAAAGTTCAACAAGCTGTTCTCTCATCACTATCTTCTCTGGACACTTAGTTTCACTTTCTCCTACTTTGCTACGTCACGTATTTTTCCCCTCCATTCCCTATCTTCCAAAATGAGCTGTCATCACTTGTATATCGTCATTCCCCGTCTTATTTCTTTGCCTTCATGGATTAATACTTTTCTTATTCTTTGCTGTCATTGAAGTGTGTACGGTTTCAGGCAAGAAGGAAGGTAAACACGTGTTCAGTCCACTATGTTTTATTATTAGGTTTAAATAAATGCAAAATTTTCTCTTTCATTTATTCTTCTTTTCTTTTGGGTAGCACAATTCCTAAAATAACATAATGAACCACTTCATAGGGGCTTAGGAAAATATATTTGGAGATTTAGCTTAGGAATTTGTTTCTGGTTTAAAAGATAAGGTTCATTTATACAAAAAATAATAATAATTTCATTTCATTCATTAGCATATGTCCACAGACAGGGCAAAGCTTAATGCTGAAAAAATTACTTAGATGCAACTTGGTTTTATGAGTTACCAAATAGAAAAGTATAAATGGCCTTATTATTCTGTCAGTACTGTTGCTATACTGTTTCAGATCCTAGTTTTTGCACAATGGGAGGTATTGCAAAGTTGTTTTTCTCACTGATGGCCCTGCATAGATTGATTCAGAGATAATGCACTGGTGAAGATGGGCTATGTGGTTTCAGGGCAGTGGGAATGAGAGCAAAATTTCTGATTAAAGCCTTTTGAATAATTCTTGCTGGAGGCGCTATATCCCATTTGCTGTGAATTGTATATGTTTAAATTCCGAAATATGCCAAAGCAAACAATGAAGATTAAACACACACATACACACACACACACACACACACACACACACACAAAATCCTGACTTCCCTAGAGAAGTACTGTTCTCTCAAGCTGTTCTTGTCTTTCTTGAACTAAGATTGTCAAAAACATTTCTAGTCAGGTCATTAAGTGGCACACCGTGCTTGGGACACAGTGCCCTGTCCTTCCTAGCATAGTCAGTGGGGCCACACGTAGCACTTGGGACAGCTTATAGAAAGTTCTCCGTCAAAAATTATAGAAAAGGAAAGCCAGAAAGAGTGGAGTTCAAATCCCCTTTCTGTCATGTATGTTTGCAATGTTGAGTAGATTATGAATCTTGGCCAAATTCTTTGTTAGAATAATAAAGACATGAATATCCACGAAGATTTTATGAAGATGAAATAAAGTCGCATGTAAAAAAAATATCCTAAAGTACCGACACTTGAGATAGATGATATGCTCCAAGCTCTGTGCTTTGCTCCATCCCTTCCCCACATCGGGGTTAATCCCCTATGCAAATGAAGTACTTTTAGGTTCCTTTTAGGTGAGTGGAGGCTAGGCAGGGGAAGAGGCAATTGTCACACATAATAGTCCAGTAGATTTGTGTGTGCTTCATCAGGCCCTGACTACACTGAAGCAAGACATGTGTCCTGTTTGTCTTTAAATGGTTGGCAAAGTGCCATAATGTATGGGTAGGTGCTTACTAGGTGTTTGTTGAATTGAATTTGTTGTTATGTTGTGATAACCCTAATAAAAGGGAGAAACAGTGTAGCAGAGTGGTTAAATGTAGGGCTCAGGTGGGACCCAGACCAGGCGTCACATGCTAGCTGCCCTCTTAAATAGTTCGGTGATTTGGGCAAGTTACTAAATTGCTCTGACCCTCATTTTCCACAACTCGACTCTCTCGGGTCAGCGGTGGTACCACACACAGCTAACTCCTGTAGCATCCAGCCTGCCTGTGCAGCTCCTTCAGGGCAGACGAGGGTGAGGTGAGTGAGGCCTCGGTCAGAGAATTTAAGGGATTGCCAAAAACTCGGTAATCGAGATATGTAAGATTGTAGTGTAATATCTTTCAAAATTAAAATGCAAAAGAACCCACGATGAACAAAATGTGAAAGTTTTAAATAACGATTACAATCAGTGACAGTGCCACGTGGAGCCATATTGGGGCCTAAGGCAGGTGGCAAAATGAGGAAGCCTGTTTATGTCTTTATTTAAAATTTTTGTATTTTCTTCATTATGGCTTTTTTTTTTTTTGCATTGACTTTGATTTTAAAAAAATACCTTGTATCTTGATTCCTGAGGTGTTTGGGGCCCTGTTAAATTTCATGCGTGAAGTAGGAACTCACTCTCCACCACCCTGGTCCCTTCTCTGGTTCTTTATCTCTATACACGCAGTGTACACATTTACACAAAACATAAAAGTAGACTGTTTGAAACTTATTTATAACTTCCATTTGTCTGAAATCTGTATGTTAAATAACCATATTTAAGCGATACAGAATAGAGGTGACATCACCTTAGAAACTCCAGGTGACAACAAAATGGTTAATATGATTATGCTGGTGTTAAGAAATGTGACACCAATAGGTAGATCTTTAGGTAAGTAAGTAAGTAGCCCATGCTGAGAGTTGGCTAGGAAAGCACAATTACATTTTTAAGAATATCCATCGTATGGTTGATTATAATTTCCTTTTAAATGTATGGATTTTGAAGCCATAATAACATTCTTCTTCTCTATAGGTTGATTTTTAAAGTTCTATTTTTGGCAGAGTTTACTCCCAGTAACTCAGTTCTAATACCCATAGTTCACTAAATGACAAAGTTCTTACAGGAGACTGATAAGCGCGTGTATGGGAGAACCTGACTGCCTGCTGAATTAGTCTGGCCATGCTGATAACACCGTACTGTGGTCTATGAAGTCTGATAGAAAAAGAGGAATGGAGGGGGAAAAAAAATCAATGCTACAACTTTCTTTCTGGAAGGCTTGCTTACATGCTATATTTTTAGTCTGGTCATAGGAAGTGGGTGTTGATCAAGAAATTTTAGGAAAAGCTTAACTTTCTGCAGCCATATTGTAAGCTTCTGAATATTGTCTTATTTAAATAAATAGTAAGGGAGGAGATCAGCTAGCTTTTTCCAGTGCTGCTATTTTATTTTATTTTATTTATTTTATTTCACTTGTTTTACTGAATAGCATATTTTAGCGGGTGCCTTTGTGTTTCTGTAACGGTGCCCCTTTTGGATTCAGAAAAGCCAGATGAGAAGCCTGATGCTGTGGGAGCAAGGTGGGAGGAACTGCAGGTTCAGAGTAAAATGATACAGCTGGATTTTCCCAAAGCTCAGGACTTATACATCAAACTGTGCTGTTAGAGCATCTGAGATATTTGAGGATGAGTTTTTCAATTTATGCTCAAGATGGATAGTCTACGCACAGCACTCTCTGAAAAGCATTTTGCCAAATGCTGGTGTGTAGCAATATCTAAGCGTCTTCTTTGGAAAAGATGCTCTTTGCTTTCTCCTACTTGGATAATTTTGGGGAAAGGTCTCTTTTCAGGTTCTTCTCTCTCCACTGTTCCCATGGAATGTTTGACACTCTCCAGAAGAGCTCAATTTTGAGTATCATTTAATAGAAGCCTTGATTAAATGAAAGTTACCCATTCAACTTTGCGTTAATGGTTTGTTCGCTACCTATCCAGGTCCTTCATTTGTCAGGTTGTTTCAGAAACCCACTTGTTACAACCAGAGTATCACAATACACGAGTGTCCCTAAATGTAACTTACGAATGGAATATGGCATTCCCCTCCTATGCTTGTCTTGAAATATTGGGCCGAAGATCAGAAAGAATAATGATCAGTTACTAAGCATGTAAATCAAGCAAAACAGCAGCGTGAGGATCAGGGCTGAGTCGGACATGCAGTTGAGGCATAGATATTTTAACTAAGTCGTGTTTCTGTAAGTCTGAATGCAATTATAACTGCATAATGTATTTTCAGGTAGGACAATGTATTATCCCAGGATATGAAGTGAACAGGTTAAATCAAATTCCTGTTCTACCTTCCCTCTCATCCTCTGCTCAAATATACCATAACCTGCATTTTATCACCCTCATCCAAAGAGTGATGGTAGGATAGTAACTTTTATCAAATAGTTGCTATGTAAGTAATAGACCATGTTTTCTAACAGTGTTGTCTACTTCAATTCTCCAATCCTAAGAAGAATACAGTTATATTAATGATGTATTTTATGGTACATGTTTTAACTCATAAGGAAATAATTTCAGAGATGTTAAGTATCCTGCTCATAGCCCCACAGTTAGTAAATCTGGAGAGACTTAAATAGAGGCTGGAAAAGGAAATACAAAATGAATTTGATGATTGACCCATATGTATGAAAATGAAAATTGTCAGAGTCTAGACGAAAAGGTCCTGAATTAGAGGCTCATTTGTCTTGAGTCACCTAGTGGCCTTGAACAAACCTCAATCTTTCCAAGCCTCAGTTTCCTGATTTATTTATTTTTTTATTTACTTTATTTTTTTTTTTAATTTTTTTAATGTTTTTATTTATTTTTGACAGAGAGAGAGAGAGACAGAGCACGAGTCGGGGAGGGGCAGAGAGAGAGGGAGACAGAATCTGAAGCAGGCTCCAGGCTCTAAGCCGTCAGCACAGAGCCCAATGCAGGGCTAGAACTCATGAACCACGAGATCATGAGTCCCCATTTAGTGAGTCCCCATTTAGTCCCTGAGCTGAAGTCTGACTCTTTACGGACTGACCCACCCAGGTGCCCCGATTGATTTATTTTTAATATGATTTATTGTTAGCTTAGCTAACATATAGTGCATACAGTCTGCTCTTGGTTTTGGGGGTAGATTCCCGTGATTCATCACTTACATACAACACCCAGTGCTCGCTCATCCCAACCAGTGCCCTCCTCAATGCCCAGCTCCCATTTTCCCCTCTCTTTCCTCATTTAAAAAAGACATATTTAAATTATCTGATCCCTAAGTTCCCTCTAGGTGACAGACCATTTCTCTCCTTTCCAAGCTTGGAGATTTTATGTTGATGCCTCATCAAGACAGGTGCCCACATTGTGCCCTCCGCGTGGTAGGTACCACTAAACATTGCCCAGGATACTGAAAACTGACAGGCACGTATGCACAGCCCTTACAGTAGTAGCTATTTATCTCCATGAGAAGCAGGGCAGTGTCTTCTCTGAATGAATTATGCTAACAGTGCAGTAGATGATGAAAGACCTTCAGTTTTTGCTCCATGCCATGAAATGTCCCTCATCATCAAAGAGAAGGAGCAAAAAGTGTGGGGTAAATGATACAGGTGAATCTTCCCCCTGGATGGAGACAGAAAAAGCCGTGAAAGTGAAGTGCCTATTTTATTGATAGAGGCAATTTTCATCAGTTTGAGGAGTGATGAAAGTTGATGGAAAGTTGTTCCATCCCCATTTAGTCCTTTCAGCTTTCACTTTATAGCTCTAGCTTTTTTTTTCTGGGTCAAATGCCATTGCTGGGACATCAGTTATTTGATTCATCTTGACCTGCGGGCTAGAGGTCTGCTTGTAAAATCTTTTCTCTGCCTGGCAAAGGGATGAGCCTCTAAAAGCCATGCTGTGTAGATATTTATAACCTTTGATATTATGAGTTTAGGAGTCATAATAATAATAAGACTTACGGGTTTGCTCAAGGTGTCTGGCTTATGTCGTCAAGAACAGCAAAGAATCTTTAGTCATTCTCTGGCCTGAACTTATATGAGGTATTATTAGAGACGAGATTCATGGAACACTTACCCCAAATGACTCGTAAATGAAGTGTTATTCAAAGCATTTTCTATTAAAAAAACACAAAACGTATTTGTTTTATCAAAATATTACATATTGTATGGGCACTCAAGAATTGGACACTCTTTGGAAGAAACTTCAATATATTTAATATTTCCTGTATATGATTTGCTTCCAGATACTCTAGAGGGAGTTGAAATCATTCAGTAATTTTTGGAGTTTATTTTGTGCAGTGTCTCTATTTTAGATGTGGAGAGACTGCCCATTCTACATGGGCAAGGGACCTTCAGATTTCTACCTCCCATTCTTTCTGACAATATTTTCCCTGGAAAGGTTCAGTTATTTATTTTCTCTCTTCCAGAAGTCCACTATTTTCCTTCTTCCTTCTCTGTCTTTCAACGAAAGTGATACTTACCCTATTCCTAGACTTCATATTTATCTTGTACCCTTTCCTTTCATTTTTGGAAGGTTTGGTATAGCCAACCTTACCTGTCTCTTCTGGGTTACCTCTCTGTTATAATCTCTTAGCTTCTCCATCCCAACTTGGGGAAACCCATTAAAGCCATTGCCTCAAAATCTCCCAAGTATGGTTGATCTAAAATCTATTGCTTCAGATTCTTATGTCTAAAGTATTTTCCATGACAGCTTTGGAAATAAACAGCCACCAGTCATGCTAGATGGACCTCACAGGAAGTCTTTGGTTTTGCTATTGTTGTGTTGTTACTACCTGAGTATTGTTATTGACCACCTGATGGAGAAGTTTCCAGAAAATGTTCCCTCCAGTGAAAGTTGAAGAAAAAAGGGTTTATTTGAGGACAATGCAGTAGCCTCCCTAGAGATCCTGTGGTTACTCCAACCAGAATGTTGTTAGGGCCCCTACTGCTGCACCTGTGGACTTAGTTCAATCGAAAGATCCTGTGTGCCTTAGCAGGACTTTTATGTGTTAACTAGTATTGGTTCCTAACGTATCTTAACTAGAAAGAAAAAGTAAATACTCAACAAATTCAGATCGATAACAGTCTCATGTTTTAAAATTAAAGAAATTAAAATTAAGAAAGAACATATTCGTGTTTTTCAGAAAATAAATAATATCAGTAAATAACACAAATGTATATTATATCCATATTTGGAAGAGATTGACACAGAAGAATACACAGGCTGTGCAATAGAAGCTAAAGTAGGTGAGGAAGGGAGGAAAATGTCAGAAAGACTCTATAAACTGTGACATGAGTCCCCTGGTGGAAGTTGCAAAGAGAGTATTGGCCTACATCTAGCATTCACTTTGGCCGTGAGCGCTCTATTAAGCAGCTCGTTTCCTTTGAAACGTGTGAAACTTGTCTCATAGGATTGTTAGGAAGATTAAAATAGTTAATAGAAGCAAAGTATTTATAACAGTGCCTGGCACATGGTTAAGTGTTATACGTTTGTTGTTATTACTAGTGTTGATTCTCCAGAAGTGTTCACTTCCTCTATAGATGGTTGTGTCTATGTCTATGTGCATGTGTGCTCTTCACTAATATATTAGTCTAATCCTGAAAGTCACTTTCACATAACATAATAGATAACTCCATCTTTCTCTGTTCTTTGTGAAAAGGCAGCCTCTTAAGACAATGGCTGGAAATTACATTTAGAGCCTTCTGAGTCTCTTTTTTTTTAGATGTAAATTTCATTTTTGGACTAAGTGTAAAGAAATATATAGTGAGGACAAACAAAAGAATAAAAACGTTATTTTGAACAATTGAGTCAGTAGATCCTTTTCAACAGAATATAAAATCCTGCGAAATCTAAGGCCATGCTCAGAAACTAATACAAACACATCTAGATACCTGAAACCTTGCAGTTCTAAATGGGTATGTGCTTCGCATTCTACTGATTCTTTGGTCGCAGATTTTTTACTTTGATGTATTAAATCAACCTACATATGTAAAGTGGCTGTCTTTCAGAAGGCAGGCAATGCTAATTCCCCATCCCTTTCCTTTTCTCTGAGGTAGAAATGGAAAGTCAGAAAATTTTTTTTTAATGTTCAGAGAAATAGCTCTTGTATAAATTCGCTAATTACAATAGGCACCCAAATTGCCTTTTTTATTATATCCATAGTATAATAAACTATATATTATGCTTCGGGCCATACAATGTATAAAAAGGCAATAATCAACCCTTTTTAGTGTTTTTTTCCACACACTTTTAAAAAAGCAGAGAAAAGTAAATACATTTCTCCACATGGGCTATTTAGATATGTTTCCAAATACAAACCTTTGAGGCTTATGATCACTGAGATAGAAATTGATTTGACTTGCATAATCTCAGTTTTGTTGCACAGAATATAGAGCATTTGGAATGTTTCTGTCCTTAAACACCCAGCCGTGCTTAATGACACTGATGCTCTTAGCCATGTCATTGCTGAGAAGGTAATGTGTGCAGGTGGCTAATTCCTAGGCAGTTCCAGCCTCAGCTTGTCCCAGCTATGACTGGCTGATTCGTTTTTCTGCTCCAGGCTAAAAGTGGTCTGCCTCTGTCCACGTCAGCCACCAGATCAGCACTTACTGAGGGTTGCTAAAAGAATACCTTCTTTCCCAACCTGGTTCTCCATGGGGAAGATGTAGTTCTGCCTAACAAAACAGCCTAGGTTTGTTGCCCTTAGAAAAGCAGGGATATTAATAGGATCTGGTCCACATATAGTAATGTTCCAGACTATGTGCCAGACAGTGATTTTGTCTTATTAAAATAGTCTTTTCATCATGATATTTTCCCTTGAGTTTGCTGACCGTTTATAAAGCACTTAGCCACAAGTGGCTTATTGATTTTGGTAAAACTGAGTCACAACATGACCATGGCAGGATTTAGATTTGGCTTTTTAAATTTATTTTTAATTAAATTATAAAATCAATCAATGTGATCCTCTTTTCTCTGGTGAGAAATAGAAATGATACAAACGTAAGAGGTGTGATTTCTCAGCCTCATTTGACACAGGTGTATGTATACTTTTTTTTCTGTGATTGTAGATTTTGTTTCTCATGAGCCATGCCCTGAATCAGAATTGTTTCCCTGCATCTTTCAAGAGCTGGCAGTGAGAGCTTGCCTGATTGACTACAGAGTGCTTCAATGTTTAGATTATGCCTGTGAGATGAATAGGAAATGGGAAGGCTTGCTTTATTTCTGAACTCAACCGTCACCGCCTTTCACTCAGGCTCTTTGCATCTCTGTGTGTAGGAAAGGAGTGAAGTCATTGGGCACAGCTTTGAAGAGCAATGACTAGGTGTGTTGCGGGGGTGGGGGAAGGGGTATTTGTAGTGAGAAATGCTTCCTTGAAAGCCAACAAACAGAAGTGCTTCTAGTGGGAGCCACACATCAGGGGCTGTAAACAAGAATCTGAGGACGTTGGACATCACCATTCCTAAATGAAGGGTGCTGATTGGCTCTCTGCCCATCTGAGGAGTTTTTAAACTTTAATTTTTGCTTCCAGTGTGTAAGTTTTAAGTTGGTAAAGCTTCTAAGGGTATTTTATTAGTTTGTTATTGCTGTTTAACACACCGTCCCAGGACTCATTGACTCAAAACAGCAATTGCTTATTATCTTTATTCTTTGACACATGCTGCATATCGGCTGGGGTTTAGCTAATCTAGACTTGGCTCAGCTGGATAGGTTTGCTTCAGGCTGGGATTGCTTAGCAGCTCTGTTTCTCACTGCAGGTTTTAAGCAAGGTGGGTTGTCTCTGTTCCACATGTCTCTCATTCTCCTTCAACCAGCAGGCGTGCCAGAATAGGTTCTTCTCATGGTGGTATCAAAGGCATGAGGGAGCTAGGTTCAAATACGGCATACTCATTCCAGTAATTGAAACTGGCCACAAACCCAAGCCCAATATAAGGCAGGGGTTGAAATATATTATGGCCTCTAGAGGCAGAAACTCCACTGTTATATGGCAAAGGGCTTGGGTATGGGGGCAGAAGAAAAATTGGAGCCAATGAGTACATCTACAGTGGGGGATCCGTATGAACAGTTTCACAGACATCATATGTGGAGCCCGTGTATGAAGTCCCTGTAGTGTTTCAAATGATCCCTCTTTCCCTTTTTGATTACTTTGAAAGTCTTTCTTCCCCATGCAGTAAGATTACTCTGTTCAGAGTGGATCAATATTTGTGAACTTCTGTCATCCTGGGATAACTCATAAACATGATGCTTTTTTGTCTGTCTCCTCTCACTATCCTGCCTCAACTAGGGTAAAGGGAGAGGCATTTGGGGAGGAAAGTGGACCAGAAGAAAAGGACTTATGCAACATTTTGCGAATATTTATTAAAGAAAAAAAAAGTCAATTCAGGCCGATGCGATGAAAATGAGTTCTTGACAAAGATCAAAAAAGGGTTTGGAGTCAGAGTGGATTTATCAAAATGCAAATATTTTAAACAAAACAGGACGTTGCAATTGCATACAGAAGCTATTCCCTCAAAGCCTACTGGGGACATTTTCTAGTTTACATAATGTAATTAAATTCAAGCCTGATGAATTCAAATTCATCCCAAAGACATTATTGGCAACATGATCCCATGTGGGGAAAAGACTGAGGAAGTACCATGTTTGGGGGCCAAGGAGGAATTAGAAAATCATATCTGAAGCTCACAGCAATTGTTTGCAAGGATTCTGCTGCACCTCTGTTCAGCAGTGATGGAAAGGGACCTGGGAACCCTTCTGAATCTTGTCTTCAGTCTAAAATCCAACTGCATCCATACACAGAAGAAAACGCCTTCAGTATATGCCCAAGGTGATAGCAAATGCACCTTGCTCATGGGGTTTCAATAGCTGTAAGCGATAATGTTTCTTTTTGCTTTGTGTAATTATGATTTGTAAACATCATTTTCATAGTTTAGCTTTATTTTCCCTTTTATGGTAACTGCTGAGGCTCCATTTAGAAATTATATTTCCAGGAGCTCAAATAAAGTTTATTATTTCAGTTACCTCTAAATTGCATCAAATTCCTTGGGTAAGGTAAAATGCTAAACATCAATAGAAAAATGAGCAAGGGATCAGAAGAGAAATTCTCACACACACACACCCACACACACACACGCACACGTTTCTTCTATAAAAAAAACTTTAACCTACTTAATAAAAGAAAAATAAATGCAACTAATAATGAAATACTAGTTATTGCTTATAAAATGGGATATACACACAGACACAGGCACAAACGTACACACACATGTGTCTTTTTTAAAGATACATATCTTTTTTAAAGATAATATTCAATGCTGGCAATGGTGGAGTGAAAATAGATACTACATACAGTGCTGATGTGGTTGTAAATTGGTATAATCATTTGAGAGCACAATTGAACACTATGTACCAAAATTCCTTGCAGCAATTTTACCCTTTAACCCAGTAATTGCATTTCTAGGACTTTATCCAAGGAAGCAGTGAGTAATAAGCACAAAAAATAATGGAAGAGGATGTCCGTTGCCATTCCATTTATAATAGGGAAAACTTGGAAACCATTAAAGTGTCCAAAATGAAAATAGTGTTTAAATACATGTGATACACTCATAACAGAGGATATTGTTCAACAATTAGGATTACATTTTGCAGGATGTTAATGACATTGGGAAGACGTTGCTACTAAACATAATTTCAAAATGCAAAGAAATATGATCAAATATTTAATATATAAGCAAAACATGCCATCACGAATATAAACTGTATGCCAGTTGACTATCTGAAAGGAAATACTATTAATATTCTTGTATGATTTATGGATCCTTCTTTTCTTTTTTCTGAATTTTCCAAATTCTTTAACAAAATCATATCTTAATTTTACAATTAGTGAGAAATGCCATTTAAAAAAATGAACTTTAGAAAAGAATGTATCATTTTTAGCTTAGGTAATCCAGAAATGTACTCTGGAATCATCATATCCTTCTATCAGTGAAAAATTATTAATTATTCCCTAGTCGTTGAAAACCCCAAATATTTTAGGATCAATATTTCTGGGACAGAAACATATGTGAAAGAGGAAACGATGCACAGATACCAAAAACGTCATGATAAAATCATGGATTTAAATTTGGAAATTAGATAACATACAGCATCCTATTTGCTGAAGGAGATGGCCAGAAGGAAGAAAACATCGGACAGGTAGAAATAGGCTCATTGAGAATTTAGAGTACTTGGAGGATAACAGAGCTATAAAAGCAGTTTCCTTTGCCCACCCCCGTTTGTAGTAAGGAGAAGGTATCCTTCATTTACTCTCACCTTCCAATGACCTCGTGACATAGCAGGTGTTGCAGATGCCAACAATGAAGGCTCCAAGATGATTTAAGGAACAGATGTCAAGTCTTCCTGCAACCACTAAGCAACCCTGCATGAAAGAGTAAATAAAAAAAGAAACACAAGTGAATCAGAAGCAAAAGAGTTGCGGAAAACATCCCTCCTCCAGAGAAATTTACTCCACTTCCCATGGATACTTAATGCCTTTGGTTACTTCTTGCTTCTTGAATCACCCTGTATGTGATACAGCTGGCTAGCACCCCTGGCAAGAGCCAGCTAGCTATGCACATCTCTTCTGAAGCTAGGCTGGTTCAGGGTGCCTGGGTGGCTCAGCTGGTTAAGTGTCCAGTTTTGGCTCAGGTCATGATCTCACGGTTCGAGGTTCCAGCCCTGCATTAGGCTCTGGGCTGACAGCTCAGACCCTGGAGCCTGCTTCAGATTCTGCCTCTTTCTCTGTCCCTCCTCCAATCGTGGTCTCTGCTCGTGCTCTCTGTCTCTCCCTCTCAAAATAAATAAATAAACCTTGCAGCTATGCTGGTTGTATTATACCATGAAATCGGTGTCTTGGTAGGAGCATCCACACCATGGATATTGGCAAAGGCTATAAATCAGGACTTTGTTTCCCGAAAGAGTCAGTTGTTGAAGACGCCGAAATCCATCTTTTCAGTTTCAGACCTATTCTTCAACTGCCTGAAGTCATTTCCATTTCCTTGTTTCCAAAGTGACACCAAGATCTTATCCAAATCTGTTAACTTTGCTCCCTAAACTGGGCTTCTTCAAAGTTCCCCAAGTCCCTATATCAAGGACAGTCACTGATCTGAAAAAATCAAAACCCTAAATGATTCTTAATCATACCCACTCCTTCATCACCCCACATCACACATCATCACCTGTCTACGCAGGCAACAAGATCTTTTCAGTAGTTCTCAAGTCAGTCCACTCCTCCTCATCTCTGTACCTACTACAATATCCTTCTTGGGAATTACTATCTCCTTTTAACTTGCCTCTGGGCTTTGTAAAAGCATGGGATTGAGACTTCACTTCCTCTGTCCCCTTCTTTGCTTCCATCACAGTGTCCCATTGGCCTCTCTTTTTAATGTTTATTTCTTTGAGAGAGAGATACCAAGAGAGAGACAGAGAGACAGAGTGAGAGCAGGGGAGGGTCACAGAGAGAGGGAGTCACAGAATCCGAAGCAAGGTCTAGGCTCCAAGCTGTCAGCACAGAGTCCCACGAGGGGCTCGAACTCACAAACTGTGAGATCATGACCTGAGCAGAAGTGGGATGCTTAACCGACTGAGCCACTCTGGTGCCCTCCATCGGGCTCTCTTTTTAAAGGTATTACTTCTTTTTGACCCCTGCTTTTAACAGAAAAACCCACTATAGGGAAGAGAAGCCTAAAGAAGTCTGAAATTGTCAGAGATAAAAGCACAAAATGGTGTATTTCTTTTTAATATTATTATATTTTAAATTTACAGAAATTAATATTAAGTCATCAAGATGATGGATGATAATGATGATAGCAGCTATTTATTAAACACCAATATAAGCCAAGTATTCAAAACCACAAAGCGAAATAGGGATTATTATCCCATTTGCAGATGATGAAATGGAATCTCAAAAGGTTAAGTGACTTTCGTGGGGTCACATAGCTGCTGAGTGGCAATGCTTGGATTCAGTCCTAGGTCAATGTTACTCCAAACCCATGCTCTTTCTATAGCATTCTGCCTCACCAGCAAGCCCAAGGGGCCCATTGTTCCTGGTGTTGTAACAGTCTTGGTCCAAGCCTGTTAGATATTTAAGGTTCATTCTGTTTTTTTTAATTTTTCTGACCATATTTCATTGCTAACTCCAACTTTCAAACCTTTGTTTACTCTATCCAACTCTTTCCTGCATGCATATGCATTTACCATTTATTTTTCCATTTCTCTTTTTTTAATATGATTTACATTTAATAAAAACACACTTCTTAAGTTTAAAGTTTGATTAGTTTGACAAATATACCCATTTAACCAGCACCTTAATTAAGATGTGTAGAATTTCTACAATTGAACACTGTAAAACCAGGTTTGGGAATAAAGCAGTTTCACTGGAATTTTGAGGTTAAGTAATAATAAATGAGTGCCTCAATCTTGGCAATATCTGTCCAACACTCTCCCAATGAGTTGGACGGTAAATTTTAATGACATAAACATTAAGGATGTAAGATAGGAGTTTTGCTAAGGCTCTCCCCATGGCCTGGATAAACCTGTAAGTCTTTCCATCTCCCTTTGTTCTGATGTTATGTTCTATAAGGACAACTGATAATCTAACTAATACTTCTGTTCTTCAGATAAATGATATTAGGAAAGGGCGAGAGTCTTAGAAAGGGAACAATGGCATATCAGTCATTGGATTCTGCAGAATAATTGTACAGATGTAAGAAACGTATGTAGTTTCAGTCTTGTTTAAAGGCAGCTGTCCAATACCATTCTCGTATTCTGAGAACTGTCATTTCTGTAAGGCTTTCAACTGATAATATTTTCTACCAAATTCTGTTTCAATTTAGGCTTGGACAGAAGTACCTAGGTTGTGTGTGGACAGGGAGGGGGGTGTTTGTACATACACTCTTTCCATGAGTAAAAAGAAAAGATTAGATTTGAAAAGATCTTGTATTTGATAGCTACGGTGTATATGATCATTGAGTCCATAACTTGAACCAAGTATTGGATTAGGTAAGATTTATATTAATAGAAGCCCATCTGGATGACCTCCTTACCCGTAACCACAAATCCTTTCAAGTACACTAGTTCAACTACAAATTATATTTCTAGTGAATATAATTTTAGCTCTGTGTTTTTGACTTCAAGGATCTCACTGCTTTACCCTGCCTTCTAACTCACTGAATCCTTTGACTCTACCTTTACTCTATGTGATACATCATCTTTTAAATCTCCTCTATTCTAACTTACTCTTCTTGTCCTTACTACTTAATTCTCTCCTATCTTCCATCCCATAACTGATGTCCCATAGTGGTTTAATAACCTTTTCTCTGTTCTCCTGCAAGATCTACCCTGAGATTTGCATCTTATAGCAGATTTATTGTGAACTGCCAGAAATTTAAAAAAGAGAATCAATGAATCCATGTTTCTTGTGGCCAATGATATGCTACACTCCGACTATTCATTAAAACACAACTTCATCTCTAGAAAGTGTGCTGAGCATACCTCAATACATGGGCCAAAGTCATGATTTGGGGTCCTGATATTTCAATAGGCATGTCTCTCATCCATAACAGGTAGGAAATTATCTGGTTGACAAAAACGAATTCTCTTCATCACTCTGGTAATAGAAGAGGTTGTGATTACTAGGAAAACAATATATGAAAATGTAAGGAATATAAGGGTGTCTGGATGGCTTAGTCAGTTATGTGTCTGACTCTTGGCTTCGACTCAGGTCGTGATCTCACAGTTTATGGGATTGAGCCTGGTGTTGGGCTTTTGCACTGACAGCGTGGAGTCTGTTTGGAACTCTCTCTCTCTCTCTCTCTCTCTCTCTCTCTCTCTCTGTCTCTCACACACACACACACACACACACACACACACACACACACACACACAAATAAATAAATAAATAAACAAACTTAAAAAAAGTTTTACAAAATATAAGGAATACAGGCTAAGTGTCAAAAACTTTTAGTCTTACTGTTTACATGTACATCTTCACAAAATATGACTGGAAAATGAAGGTTGGAAGAGAATACATCTTTGACCTAAAGAGGTACAGCAATTATTTTTTTCCTTTTAGAAACCATTATTATTAATCCCGTAACTACTCTCAGTTCACTCCCTGAATGCTCTGAATTTCCCCCAGCATGACTGACTCTTTCTGTTTAACCTGGACTGCCATCTTTCCCTTCTTCACAATGCTGCCACCTTAGATTCTCTTTTTGAGAAGGGGTAGTCTGAAGGCTAGTATACGATACTTCAACATGACGCCTCCTACGTCAGCTCTACTGAATCTCTTCCAGTTCATTAAAAGTGTAATAAAAGACATTACTACTGGAGGAACAGAGACTTATTAACGTTGCCTGTAGGGGGCTGGGGTGGGATGGTGAGATTACTGGAAAGGTGTATAGGAAAAGAAACCATTGGATAATCAAAGTCTGCCTCCTTTAAGGATGTGCCTCTCTCTCTTTCCACCCAGCATCCAACACATGTACTCTTCTCTGTGTCTGCCTCTTTTTCTCTTTTACCTTTTTGTGCTTATTCATCTTGCACATGAATCTGTATGACCTGAATCTATATGACCTTCTAGTTCCAGGACCCATCACCAATTTATAAGTTCCTTCTCTATTTCTTAGTTTATGTTTTTGAGAACAAACATGATTGTCTCAGTTCATCTTTTCAAGCTAGGTCATACAAGTCATAGGTCTCAGAAAATCCCATTCAGAGGCCACTCAAATCAAATCAGTCTTGTCCAAGGGTGAGTAAGTCCTGCATATTTCATATGAAAAAAATAATTTCCCCAAAGAGGAGGATGCCTTGACAGATACCCGGAAATATGTCAAAGTATCCTATATTTCCCATCAAGATTGATTCCTGACTTACATTTCTAGGAAAGTAAGACAGTAAAATCTCACATACTCACATTACATATATACAGTATATAGGTGCCATATATATGTATCTATATATATGTATATCCATATATGTGGATATACATATATATAGATAGATAGAGATAGATATCTATCTATATATATATATAACCTTTTGGAAATGGACGCTTATATTTTTCTGAAATAAATGCAATAAGTAGCTTATTCTGTGAAAATACTACTGTGATTATAAAGACACTCATTTTTTGAAACTTTAGAGAAGAAACAAGACACTTCTGGCCACTGCAAATGTCTCTGTTTATTTCTTTGAGGCAACTCTAGGTAATGGTAATCTAATAATACTCTTCAGTTCTCAAGGATCTTCAAAAAACAGGACCACTTATAATATGACAGAAGTTATTTAGGAAATTTGTAGGCAGGAGAGAATTAAATACTTGAAAAACATTGGGTTTGGGAGCCAGAAATGTAATATTATACCACACCTTCCTTGCATATAAACATAAAAACTTATGGCATATGCCTTGAAGTGTCATTCTCCCCATTTTTCTCCATGAATCACATATGTGTGTGCACATATATATATGTGTATATATAATATATAATATATAAAATATGTGTGTGTGTCTGTATATATATATATATATATATATATATATATATATATATATATATATGTATATAATTTCAGTGCCAGTATTTGTGTGGCACAGCCTCCATCATTTGAAGGTTAATCTGGGTCAATTGTCAAACAATCAGCCATTAAGTTTTGATTCTTTAATTCAATGCTCGGCTCCCATGACAGCTAAAAATCTGATTTACCCTGAAACTGGTTGAATTGGTGATTCCCAACTAGATGAGCCCAGCCATGCAAGACATCTTTTTCTTTTTCTTTTCTTTTTTTTTTTTTTTTGTTCTTTCTCGCTGTGTTTCATTGGGTGAAACGTAGATAGAAAACCCAAACAAGGAGTATTCTTGCCTGTACCAGAGATTTACAGAATTACTGCATATACTTTTCACAGTCACATGATTATATGGGAGCCTTATTGCCATAGAATAGTTAATGTTTAACTATTCTATAACTGAATCTATAACCATATGGTTCATCACTTTCTTGATTAAAGCCTTTGTAGTTTTCCAAATCTTTATTGCAAGTTCATGATTGCCTCCAAGCTACCAGCCCTATTTCATTTTATACCAGTTTTCCCTGCTTCTCCTTATTGAATATGTTTCACCTCTTGTCCCCATGCTCCTTTTTCTTCTGGGCCTCTGCACATGCTGTTAACCATACTTATTTTCATCTGATTCATTCCAAATTTTCCTGCGCTCGTCAACTTATGTGTCTCGTTCTCAAAAGTCCTTCTCTAACCTCCCTGACTTCCCACCTTTTCCTCCCTTTCTGCCTATCTGCCTACCTCAACAGATTATGGCAGCCATTGATCTACATCCCTTTATAATTTTCCATCCTCTGGAACACTGGAAGTTCTATGAAGCCAAGGACAATATCTGTCATGATCACTCCTATATCCCTGGTCCCAAGAATAGTACTTGACAAATGGGTGTTCAATTAATATTTGTCAAATTAGTGAATAAATGAAAACACTTAAATACTTCTAGACTAAGTATTGGACTTGAAAATAGGTGGTAAACCACTCAGTTCATGTCCATGTTCTGTTGTTGGTGATATGTAGTCAGAGGTTAAGAAGGCCTTACTGTTGATAGTTTCTTCAGGGTAGACTCTCCACACATATCTCTGCATCACAGATTTTTTCCAAGGCAATTTTTTTCCCTTTTCTCCAGAAAAAATTGTCTGGTTATTTAACTAAAACAATGTAATTTTAAAAGATATGTCTTATGCATTGTAGGCTCTAAAGAACATGATAAATTACTCAGTTTGAAAGGATTTCTCAAGAAATTTTATACTTTAAAATTATGAAATTCCTGCAAGCTAATGTATTTTTTCATGTTTAAATTAATTAGGGCCTTTTTCTCCTTTAGTTTTTTTTTTTTTTTTTGTCTTAAAAATGAAGAGAAAAATTTCCACTACATAGAAACCCTTGTGATACTTTTATTGTCTTTTCAAAGTAATGACACCTTCTAGAAAAGATAAAATGCTGAGTGATTACCTTTGTTGAAAAGAAAGAGGAGAGCATCATGATTGAATATCTCCTGGCCGACCTGACAGCTCTGAGCCATCACCATTACTCAGACAGAGTACACGGACCAGGGCATTCATTTAAATTCTGGGCTTTCTTTTCCTCACATTAATTCCAAAATCAATGAGTTACTGGGTAAAAGGTGGGCTTTCGTTCACAATTATCCAACAATTTCAAAGGCTTCTTGGGGAATCACTGTACTCTCTTTTTTGGGAAATTAGTCTTGTTTGTCTGTGGGGACTTAGGACTTAATTTATAACACTGAGCATTTACTGAGTATCTGCTCAATGGCGGTGTCACTGGATGGGTTCTCTGAGAAACGGACTCAGGTGAAGGTTAGAATGAAAGATGTTTATTAGAGAATGCTCTAGGTCAGCATTGTGGAAGGGAGAAGAGGAACAGGAGTGGCGAGAGGGAGAAGTTGAGCTGTGATATAGAAGCAAAGACATAGTTGGATGCTTCAGAGCTTAAGTGGCCCAAGTTGACCAAGTTGTCCCAAGTTTGTCTAAGATGGCCAGGCCTTTTTACTCCCACATTGATCCTTGGATATGGTTTGCCACAAAGAGGTGAAACCTTAGAAGTGCAGTTCCCACCAGATGATACAATAAAGATGTTGCAGTTGAAAGCCATCTGTCTACAGCACTCCTAGGAGTGAACAACAAGTCTTTCATTTCAGGGAGATCTGGACAGTGTGTTGCAGACAGACGTTGTAAAAATGCTCAGTGACAATCAAATTGATGAGACATTAATTTTGCCAAATGAGATTTCACACTATGAACAGGGAGACATATACCTAGCGGGACTCAAGAGATAAAGCAGCATTACTCTTGAGGTATAAGAAAAGTAGTCACTAACTGTGACTGACAATCAGGCAAAGCCTCCTAGGGGAGGAGTGCCATGTGAATGGACCATCAAGGATGAGTAGTATTTAAGCAGGCTAAGAAAGTTAAGAGGAGAGCATTATGCCAAGCAGGGAGGAATATGTGTTGGCAGATGGACAGTAGAAGTTTGTGATATAGAGAAGGATAGAGATAACGGTGAAAAGGAAGAAGGACAAAACAGATGAATTTAACAACAGAGATCTTTGAATAAAATCCTGAAGATACTTGAAAATGCAAGAGAGAGAGAGAGAGAGAGAGAGAGAGAGAGAAAGAGAAGAAAATACTGTTTCAATCATAGTTTTAACCAATGGCTTCAGGTTGAAGTTGCATGAAATTTTTATCAAATGTGTAATGTTTTAGTCATAGAAAGTAAGAACTGGAAAAAATTGAAGAATCTGGCAACATTTCCTCATGGCATACAGTCAATTGAAGTGAAGTAACAGACCCTCCCTTGTTAGTTGATACTCTGCAATCCTCCAAAGTCTCCAACACTCTCTATAAACATATATCTAGCTCACTCTGTACAGCTGTGTGACTTCCATCACTTCTCCGTGTGGGATTTTACATTGGTGACCCTCACTCATTCCCACACCATTATTTCTTGGATTAAGAAACCAAGACCCAAAGGAATACATAACCTCCTCAAGGCCTGTGTCTACCTCTATCTCAACTGAAATCTGCATCACATTGCCATAATTTTAAGCTATAAGCTAAGGCTATGATGCATGAGTTATCTATTGATGCATAGAAAAAAATTACCTCAAATTCAGAACCTTAAAACAATAATAACTGTTTCTTATCTCATGCAGTTGCTATGGGTGAGTAATCTGGGAGTTGCTCTATTGGGTGGTTCTGACTTGGAGACGTTCATGAGTTGCATTCATGGGGGCACCTGGGTGGCTCAGTTGGTTAAGCATTTAACTGTTGATTTTGGCTCAGGTCATGATCTCATGGTCATGAGTTTGAGCCCTGCTTTGGGCTCTGTGCTGACAGCATGGAGCCTGCTTGGGATTCTGTCCCTACTTTTCCCTCTGCCCCTCCCTCACTTGCACTCTCCTTCTCTGTCTCTCATAAATAAATAAATAAATAAATAAATAAATAAATAAATAAATAAATAAATAAAATGTTGATCATGGTTGCAGGCACCTGAAGACTTGACCTAAGTTGAAGAATCTACTTCCAAGGTAACTTACTCAGATATTTGCCAATTTGATGCTCGATATTGGCTGGAAATCTCAGTTCCTTGCCACGTGTACTTCTTCATAGTGTTTCTCGACTGTCCTCAAAGTATGGCAGCTCACTTCCCCTACAGTGTGTGATTTAAGAGAGAGAAACAGAACTCATTTTGCCTTTATGACCTAATTTTGAATGTCACACTTGTTCATTTCAGCAAAATCCTATTGGTTACACAGTACAGTTCTATTCAGAGTGGGAATGGACTATACAAGAGTGTGAATGCTAGGAAACAAGAATTACTGGGGATTATTTTTGGAGGCTTCTAAACAAGAGGAAAGGGAACACATTACGTTTTTGTTTTCTTCACCAGAGCCTGCCATGTATGTTGGCTCTTGGTGAGTTCCTTTTCTAGGTCCCCATGGCTATAGGTATGAATTGACTTTCATGTAGTCAAAATGTGATAACATTTTATAAAGTCATTCCAATTTTTTTTTTTTACTAAATTAAACTATGGTCAGCATTGAAAACAATAATGCCAAAAATAATGCATATAAATAAAATTACATTTCAAATACACGTGTATTAAACCAATCTTTCAAAAATATGACAGAGAGGGCTGATACTACCATTGGTTTAATGGTTCTTTTATTCCATCATTAAATCCAACTTTCACCTAATCTAATTACCAGGGGTCCGTGAAAAAGTCTAGATTTCTTATGAATTACATTCATGTTTAGAACAGTTCCAGATAATGCACTAAACATCAGTGTTCGTGAAAACAATTTAAACAAAATTGTGATCTTGTATTTAGATTATATAATCTGTGTATAGGTTTTAAAGCAGTTTTCCTGTTCAGGACAGAAGAGGTATTTATGTTTCCTGTGATTTTGTAACTTAAATATAAAGTGTGAGGATTACCTCCATATTAGAATAGCAGTAATAATGTCCATCTGCATAAAAGCTCCTGACGACAAAGGTGAGTCTTTGTTTACCTCTTGAAAGTGCTCTCCCAAGAAGCTATGGCTAGCCATTTCCAATACAGAGAAGACCAGTTGATCAGATAGCAGCAAAACTAATGAAAACCATCATGGAAGTGACAGCAAGATTAATTAAGTTCCTCCAAGCCCTATTCACGTGTGGCTGTGCAGAGTTCCTTTGGGTACTGCTGCAGTTAAATGGTACTCATGGTGACAAATACTGTAGATTTCCAGAACTGACACTTTTGAGTCAAGGGTAAAAATCACATTCAGTCATTTTATCCACCAGAAGGATCGAGATGAGCCCTTAGGATTATTAGTATGTTTGAGCAAAGCCAGGATTGAAATTGAGACATAATTAAAAGAATGTTGGAACTGTAATATTTTGTTTTCCATTTACACATTTCCTTTATGTGTTTTAGACATTTTGACAGAGGAAGCCAAACAAATTTCCATCTACTGTATTTGACTGGAGGCACAGAATTATGCACACTTGGAAACACTTTCAATTACTTGGTGAATTCTTGCAACAGTGGGGCAGAGTTGCACATCTCTCTGCTCACTCTATATAGTTATTATCACAGTATATATAAAAATGGAATGTCCATGGCCTAACGCATCCAAATTTACTAGAGCTGTACTCAATTTATCTTGAAGGATCTTTTTTTTTTTTAAAGCAAAAGAAGAAATTCAATATGATGTTGTTTTCTTCTTCCATTTTGTTTGCAAGCACATTTGTTGTGGGGCTGGATGGGGAGAGGGCTGATTCTCAAATTGCTGCCCAGGAACCATAAATGAATTTTATTTTAAGAAAAATTGGAAACCTCTGGAGTGTATAAGATCTTTCAACCTGCTATACAAGATATATTAACTCATGTTATTGTGTCGCCAAATGTCTTTGGAGGAGGCATATTATTATATTTCTGTCCTTGGAAACATTTTGAGGCTCATTCATGTATTCATTCAGCAAATACTTCCTGCATTATCTGTCAAATAAAATTAAAACCCTTTAACCTGGAATGTGAGATCACATCCAACAGGGCTTCTGTGTTTTCCTCTCCAAATTTATTTTGCATGAAAATCTCTTAGGAAACTTGCTCCTTAAATTCAAATTTGTTCTTGCTCTCCCAGACATATCACTCACAATCCCATCCTGGTTTTAGTCATTTGCAAAATTTTCCTGCATTTTATCAATCTGAACTGATATTGAAGACCAAGTTCAGGTTCCACCCCTTCTCTGTAGCTTTCCAGGTTTGCCTGGAGCCATCTCATAATTTTACCTTTTACCAAACCCTTACATGCATGTCCTAGATTGTTCATTTGTTGTTTACTTTATAGTACCTTTGTTTTTACTTGTATTTTTGGATATGTGTTTCATCTCCTTCAGTAAGCTACTGAATGCTTTTTGGAGTAGGGTGGTCGCTTAAGCATTACACTTCAATGCTTTGTTATTTAGGATCACTACTTTTAATGTTTTTTTTTTTGCCAGTGATAATGATAATAGTTATAATAATCTCACTTCCTTTTAATGAGGCACCAAACTACGTAGTGTGGTGCTACTAAACTTGTGATGTGGTTTCCATCATTTTTGGAGACAGTATCTACACAGACATAAAGCAATCTAATAAAAAAAATAAATAAACAACTTCTTGAGGGGTTTTGGGGGGAAAGATATAGAAATGGCATGTCAGGCAAATAGTCTGAGAGCCTACAGAAAGGAAGCTGGTGATACTTCCTATTATAAGGGAATCAGAACTATCTATCAATCAGGGCAAATGTACTCATAAAAACCACCTATATGAGCAGCTAGGGGGTTGTCTAGTTTCCCCTGAACTACTCTCTGCTTTAACTCTCTTCTGTTCTTGACTCTGGTACTTGCTTCCCATATTGGCCTCCTGATTTGCTCTACCCATGAATTTCTTTAAAAAAATTTTTTTTGAACATTTATTTATTTTTGAGAAACAGAGAGAGACAGAGCATGAGAGGGGGAGGGGCAGAGAGAGAGGGAGACACAGAATCAGAAGCAGGCTCAAGGCTCTGAGCTGTCAGCACAGACCCTGATGCAAGGCTCAAACCCACCAACCGTGAGATCATGACCTGAGCCGAAGTCGGACACTTAACTGACTGAGTCACCCAGGCGCCCCTACCCCCAAAATTCCTGATCTGTCTCTTGCCCGATACCTGATCAGTCCTCTGGTTCTTAGCTATCCTCTCCTCAGAGCTTTGGGATTTCTCTCTCTAAGATTACTTTTGACATCTCTTCCTTTTCTGTGTAATTCTGATCCTTGTCTCCAACCACAGCAAAGTTTGCTGCTTCCTAAATCATGGGCAATGTTTGATGTTAGTGCTATACTCTCGTCACTAACGCGATAGGCCATGTCCTTGTCATACATTTCTGCGATGTTTCTAGAGTATGTAAAGCATTCGAGGAATTAACATATATTTCACTTTTTCTGTGACATCAAAGAAGCCTACATTGTACCTGGGGGATATTGATAATTGTAAAGGTCACTGAAAGCCAATCTGATACTTTAAATGGAGTTTTGTAAAGAATGTGTGAGTGCTCATTAGGGAAACACATGAGTCAGACATAAACCCAGGGAAGACTTCTTTTTTTTTAAAGTTTATGTGTTTGTTTGTTTGTTTATTTAGAGCGTGTGGGGGAGGGAGGGGCAGACCGAGGGGGAAGAGAGAATCCCAAGTAGGCTCTGTGCTGAGAGTACCTGATGTGGGGACTCGATCCCATGAACTAGGAGATCATGACCTGACCCGAAACCAAGAGTTGTATGCTTAAACCGACTATGCTCCCCCAGATGCCCCCCAGGGAATACTTCTTAGAAAACCAAATATCTGAGCAGTTTTGGATGGTGAATATAAATATCTAGGCAAAGGGGAAGACAAAAGGGCATTCCTGGTAGAATATAACTATATTCTCAGGAAGATCAGAATGGAACATCATCTAGAAGTAGAAGATTTTTGAGATATTTACTCACTCAACAAATATTTATTGCAAGCCTGCTGTTGTTTAGACACTAGATGCAGCATGACCATGGTAGACATGCCCCTTCCCTTATGTCCATTGTACTGAAAGAAGTGTAGTCCATGAAGAGCATAAAGGATGGGTCCTTTTCTCTGCATGGAGAAAGGTAGAAGATGTTCTAAATTCTACAAGATAAGCTGATAAGCAGAATCCCAGAGAATGTAAGCTTCTTGTAGACAGAGATTTCTGCAATTTCATCAGTGTGCCTTGAGCACCTAGAACAGTACTTGGGACATGAATACCCAATGACTATATGTTGAATAAATAAACATGCCTGGGCCACAGTCAGTTCCAGGGTAAGAATTCAAACAGGGCTCCCAATGCTAGTTACTAATTATTGTAAAAGAATTGCTATTAACTGACTATCAGAATAGACAGGACTACATATAGAAGGGATTTATTGGACATCTCCAAAGTCAGAGAAATTCAGATAGACAGAATTTTGGAATATTATAGTATTAATAGTTTCTTTATTCTCAGCTCAGTATTAGCACTTCTTTTCTTGTAGGCAATTTACTTTCCAGACTAAGGTCCCTGGGCATTAATTTCAATGGAAGCATCAAGTGACAATCTAGGAATAAAAATGATTTATGAGTTTCAGCAGTGTCTATACAATCTAAAAAATTCATCAAAACACTGCATGGATCAATTGAACTAGGCATTCATTCTCTTACTGACCAATCATGTCTCTCTCCCCTTTTCAAACTGTTTTAACAGTGGTTGGCGATGTATCAGACAAAGGCAAACTCAAGCTTAAAATCAAGAGCCTTCCATTCATATGTCAACAAATATTCATTCAACAAATTGTTATGCTTCAACAAATATTCAGTCACCAAGTACCCATATATTTGGCCTCTTGCTTTTACAATGTCCCAGAGCTCAGTGTGGACCCTCTTCTCTTCTGAAGTTGAATACTCCTTTGAAGATATCATATGGTCTCATGGATTTAATTACCATCTATAAAGCAGTGACTTTCACATTTAAATATCAAGCCCAAACTTCTCCCATGAACTCCAGACCCATACAGCCAAACTTCTATAGAATGTTTCCACTTGAATATACAATAGAATCTTAAACTAGGATGCCCCACATTGACCACCTCCAAATCCCCCCACCCAAAGCATGTTCTTCCACAGCCTTCTCCATATCAGTTAGTAGAAATCCCATCCTTCCAATTGCTCAGTCCCCAAATATTTGGGACCCGATATTATTATTATTTTTTAATTTCTCTTCTATTACCTATCCAACTCACAGGAAAACCTATTGGCCTATTTTGACACACATACAGACTCTGACCACGTTTTGCCACCTCTACTGCTCCTACCATTACCAAACCACCATCTCTTCTAGATTATCACAAAGTCTTCCTAAATCATCACCGTGCATCTTCCCTTGCTCCCTTTTATCCATGCTCCATGCATCAGTCATAGTAAACCCATTAAAATATGTCGATCAGGGGTTCCAGGGTGGCTCAGTCGGTTAAGCACTGGACTTCAGCTCAAGTCATGATCCCACCATTCCTGAGTTTGAGCCCCACATCGGGCTCTGTGCTGACAGCTCAGAGCCTAGAGCCTGCTTTGGATTCTGTGTCTTCCTCTCTCTCTCTGCCCCTCCCCCACTTGCACCCTGTCTCTCTATCTCTCTCTAAAATAAATAAATATTAAAAAAATTTTTTTAATGTCAAATCAAGTTATTCCAAAGGCATTCTATATAAGTCAGAAAAAAGTCAAAATCCTTATAATATGGCCTACAAACTCCTACTGAATTAGGCTCCATGTGACCTATTTGACTTCATTTTTTTTTTAATTTTACGTGTAGTTGACAATGTTTTTTTTTATTAAAAGATAATCATGATCTAATATGGAGAATGGATTGGATTTGGGCAAGCCTGGAATTAGGAACCCTGGATAAAATTTTATTGCTGCAATATAGTAAGGAACGAAAGTGGACTCAACTAAGGCTCAGGGGAAGGCGACCGAAGACGCAACTTTGCCGTGCTAACTCAATGCTAAATTACTGCTGCATTCGGCTAGGGGAACTCGAAAGGACAAGCAAGCTCACTAACTGTGGCCCTGCAGTACCAGCTGGCATCTGTATTGTGTGGAATTTAAGAACAGCTGCTGCTAAACGTGGACAAGTTCAATTTGTGTAAACATTTTGCATCAAACACTATCAACTTCAAAGAATTGACTATAAGCACATAGAAAAGTATGATGTTTTACACCTAATATGGTTGCATTCAGCATGTTCACTCATTTATTCACAAATATTTATTGAGTAGGAACAAGTGCTGGGTACCCTCGCAGGGATGGTGGATACAGCAGGGAACAACAAACAAAAATCCCTGCCCTCATGGAGATTCTATTCCAGTGGGAAGACACGTAGGTAAACAGAGGTCTGCAGTAGTGTGTCAGGCAGTGACAATCCTTATGGAGGGAAACTACTCTGATAAACTTTGTAAAAAAATTTTTTTAAGTTTATTTATTTATTTTGAGAGAGGCAGAGACTGTGCAAGTAGGGGAGGGGCAGAGAGAGAGAGGGAGAAAGAGCATCCCAAGCAGGTTCTGCACTGTTGGCACAGAGCTCCAAGCAGGGCTCGAACTCATGAACCTTGAGATCATGACCTGAGCTGAAACCAAGAGTCAGGCATTTAGCTGACTGAACCACCAGGGCGCCCCACTCTGACAAACTTTTGATCAAGACTCAGCGATGAGGTATCCAGGCTGGCAGCTACGCGGATATTCAAGCAGAGAGAAAATTCTCCTCTTGCCATAATGTTTTCACTCAAAATATGTGACTGGTTTTAGGGCGTCTTTTGTTTTAATCCTGATAGGTATATTACTATCTGGCAAGCAGTGACCCGATTCCCCTCAGGATCCCCCAGCTTCTCAGACCTGCTTACAGAGAGAGAAAGGTCAGGAGTGTGAACCAGGTCTGTCCCTGCAAGCTGCTGGGTCCTCTCCTGGACATGACATATAGAAGCATCTCTCAGGCACAGCCAGCATGTCCATAATCCATGTCTAGCCAACATCAGCTATGCCTTTATTTGGATGCTATTCTGTTTTAAAATAAAAATACTTGCAGTTTTTTCCTTTATAAATATAAGGCATGCAAATAGTTTTAGGGGAAACAATACAAAGTATAAAATTAAAATAAAAATCACTTGTTTTCCATCCAGAAATAGGCACTGTTTCTATCCGAGCCCTTGATATTCCCGCTAACCCTTAACTGGAGAAGGGTGGGGCATACACCTTTAAATAAAGCAGATGCCTTCCTTTTTTTGGCCGAACAGAATTCCATTGCATGGATGGAACACTCAGTTGCCTCTTGGATGCCACACTTCTCCAGAGGCTACATGCTGCTCTTTCAGGAATAATCCTCTATAGACCAGGCAGAGGGTGGAATGTTCTATTATCAAATACTCTCCGCTTGCGTATTTGTGCCCATGTAGACAGGTATTTTTTTTCTGGAACGCTCAGTAACGTAGTTTGATTGGGGAAGACCTTTACCTGAGCCACTATAAATGGGTAATTTATAATTTATTTCTTTGAATAAAGAAATCTCCTGGGAATGCCTACATAAATTCCACATACAAATAATAAGACGATTACACTTTACTGACCGCACCATTGAGAAAACTGCTTAAAGTCTCTGAGCCTCAGGTTCGTTTGTCTTCAGCGTCAGCGTCCTGTTCATCGGGACATTGATAATATCCACCTTTTTTACATGTCAATTTGTTAGAAAGAAAGATGACGTAAGTGAAAGTACCTTGTAACTGCAAAATGCCATGAAAATGTAAGGTGTTATTAATTATTAAGACAGTCCTTTAGTGTCTTAAGCCTCCTGTTTTAAACTCAACTCTCAATGCTTGCATCTTCTAACTACAGGAACAGAAAAGGACCAAAAACTGTAGCATTAAACTACAGTGCCCCCTAGCCCATGTAGGAGGTCAGGACAGTTCATGAGCTTCATGAATAAGCTCTACCACAGATGGTTCTTTTGCCTGAGGGAAGGACCATTAATTGTACTTTTGGATGACTTCCATCTGTCCAAAAGGAAAAACACTTATGTGTTTCCCTCAGTAGTTTCCTGTAACGTTCTTTTTATTTCTAATTTTTAAAAAGGAGCAAAAAAGTATTCTTTACTATTTGCATTTTCTTGCTCCAAACTGCTTTCAATGAAGAGTGTTTCTAAAAAAAAAGAATCACTGGATTTAGCCTAAGACTGGTGGTAACGTTTCTGATTTAGAGATGATTACCATTCGCATTTACAAAATTCTTTATAATCCATCGCAAGAGGGGATATGGGTCATAGTGCTTTTTTCACAGAGAGGAAACAGGGGGTTTAGCTTCTTTGCGAGATTGCACAGCAAACTGCCATTATGAGCTCCAGCCCACCAGTTCCGATATGCATTAAACCCACAAACAGAGACAGGATTGTGCAAAGAAAGACCACGGATTATTTTAATATCACACCGTAGAAATATTTGCTACCATGGCTTATGAAAACCTGTACTGAAAATAGATCAATTGCGTCCTTCTGTAAGCTATAGTTCATTTGTTATCTCCAGCTCTTAATTTTATAGATTTTTGCAGAAAATTTTAAGTTTCAAAAAAAAAAAAAAAGAAAATTTTAAGTTTCGATAGTTCTGTAGGTAAATTTGGATGCCAAAGCGATGAGTCCTTAGGAAACTGAACGTATTTTATGGGTTATTTTCCATGCTGAGCATTTAAGTATTAATCAGCACTGCTTTCAGGGATTTCTTTCTAACATCCTTTTCTATGTAAGATAAGGACTGCAATTCATTAGACCATTGGAGGAGCCAGAGGCTTTGCTAAGCTTTGCCTTTCTTGACGGCTCCTCTCAAATCTAACGCGAGTTTGTGTGCGCTTGTGTGTGGGTGTGTCTATATTATGCTGGTGACCAGACTTGAATGATGACACAATCTTGGTTGTCTTTCAGGCTAAATTGCCTCCCCTCTTTGGGGGTCAAAGATCATTTCAGCTTCAGTATCCTTTCTACTACCTACTATGGGAAGCAGCAAATGTGATCTTGTGAAACTGAGGGGTGACTTTTATCACGTTATTTTTCTTTACATTTCTCTATCAACCTCGCTCAGAATATACTCAAGAAATAAAAATAACTCTTCCCCAACTACTAGGTTTCTTTGATCTGGTCATTTCTAAGGGAGAACCTCTATTACCCTAGCAATGGACCCTTGAATGTTTTTGTTTTTGTTTTTGTTTTTGTTTTCTCTTAGGCAGAAACATCACAAGCAACAAACCCTCAAGCCCACAGCAAAGAGAATGCAGACACAGGACACCATTCCTTTCCCCGCTGCTTTTTTAACTTAGGGTGGCAGGCTAAATTTTGGCGAGAATGATGGCATTCATGGGAGGGGCGGGATAAAAGTGTGTTGTCTAATTACACGTTAATGGCAGAACTCGCCTTAACCTCTTCCCCTCCCGCGCCGTGGTGAATTTCCCCCGAGTGCTCCCTCGTGGATCCGGAGACCCTGCTCTCTTTAAGAGAGCCTCCCGCGCCCCTCACTCCGCCCCCTCCCAGGTCTCTGGGCTCGTCAAAGCTTCCCGAGAGCCATGGTTGGTCCAGGCAGGCAATCGGAGCACCTCATGGAGCCGCTGCTAACCGGGGGTGGGGTGCGGTGGGGTGGGGGGGTCTGTTTGTAGTACTCTCAGTCCTGATGTCACAGGCGCGGCAAGGACATCGCAAGGAGGAGTCGGATTACAGTAAGGATGGGCAGTGCAGCAGGCAGCCGGAGCGCACGCTCCAGCCGCCGGGGATCGTAGCCCGGGAGAGGCAGCCTGCAAGGCGCTCATCCCGCGGAAGAGGCACGCTGGGCGCTCGCCGCTCTCCACGCCGGGGACGTTTCCACCGAATGTAGCATGAAACGGCTCTGCTCTGCGTGTCAGCCTTGGGGACGAGCTGATGCTGAAGACGCCGCGGTGGGGTTCCAGCTGTCTGATTAATGAGAAACATAATGTATTTTGGTGAGTGTTACCTCTGATGATGTAATTCTGGGGGTGGCCGGCTCTTCACCAGGGCAGACCAGCCTTTAAAAAAAAAAAAAAAAAAAATCTTTAAGCCGCGAGAATATATTACGTTAAATCTACCTCCAGTTGGCAAGTGGAGGACCAAGCTGGTGCAGCCTTCAAAGCTTCCTTTGTGCTACAATTGGGGCTGTTTATTAGTCGTGTGTGAGTTTAAGTTGGAAAAGAAACGAAACAGGGTGGGGGTGGATAAACTTTGGCTTGATTTGTCTGCATGAAGTTGGCTTTTTAGCTAGGTGAAGGAGAAATGGTGCGGCGTGGGAAGTCATGAGCTAACTCAATGGAATGTAAAACTAAGTTCCTGTACTATGGATGCTGTGAAATCTTAGTCAATACCAGCGTTTCATTAAGCATTTTGGTTTTTCCCGAATTCTGAGCCAAAAAGGAAAAACATTCTTTGGTGTGCAGGGGTTGAGCAGCTGAGGACGCTCCTCTATACCATCCCATTTTCCTTTTGGCTAGAACAGTAATAGCACAAAATGCATAGTATTTCAAACCTTTAGAGGTCTCGAAGCTGTTAAATATTTCTGCAGTTTCTGTGCCACGGTGGAACCCTCCCTTAAGATTTTCAGCCCAGCTGCCCTGCATTTCCAGAAAACATGTTGAGGCTTAGATCTGGGCTACCAGGGGAGCACTGTAAGCGGGCTTGGAGCTGTGTGTTAGCACTGTAAGGCTGCAACTTACTGCTGGGAGAGAAGGCACAACCCCTTCACTGAATAAGAAGCGGCCAAGGATTGGGACTGAATATCCTTTCCTCCTCCCCGAAGTTATGCTTTCCTTCTGTAAGTTCCATCCCGCGTCATCATCTGAGGGCATCTATCTGATATTAAAAGGTTTGTGAGAACAGCTGGAGAGGGGCCAGGGAAGGATTCCAAGATGCAAATGCTCTGGGTGATTTCTTGGTTGGCTTTAAATCTGAGACCTAGAGTCTTTTTTCAGATTAAGGAGGTGTTTAAATAAACTTGTGTTGGGGGAGTGTTAGTTTCTTGGGCATTTATTTCTGTGTGTACTATTTGCTTTGTTTTGTTTTCTTCAGACTTTGAAACATTTGTGAAAGTACGGGAGGAACACGAGTTGTAAAAGCTGAATGCCTTTAGTTGTCTTGACAGCCGTTTTGATTTCCCTATAATTTGTGTCATATTAGGAAAGAAGTCTTAAAAATAACTAAAATTGATTTGGAAGAAACAATCCTCATTTCAGAGCCAAATTTAAGACAAATCCAGAGTTAAACAACACCTCTCTCCAGGGGTACTGTTGGAGGTGGTCAAGCTTGTTTATTGGCAATTGATAAAACAGCAAGTGTTTATCATGAATATATTTTTGATAAATGGAAAATCTTGGAGACGTAATCTGTCCTCCGGACAAAATAAAATTTCAGCATCTGTAATGCTATTGAGGGATAGGAAGTAGGTTATAATTTTAAGTGTTTAGCCTCTTGCAACAATTCTTTATGTGATGATGGCGAGCACGGAGGTTAGCCACAGTAGTTGCATAGTCTAAAAGTACTGGTCAGTGGCCATCCATGCTGTACGAGATTATCATGTAGCTGCTGGAGAAATGTTCACTGGGCTAGCTCATGTTAACTGTAGGCTAGTCCAGCTGTCTCATAAAGCTGGGTGATTCACAGGGCAATTAGTTTCACCGTATAATGCAAGTTTTTAATGGTACAAATTGAAATGTGATGTCCTACTTCGGATGAAACTATACTCTTTGGAAGGCAAAGCTAAAGTTGCCCTCTGTGTCATGAATGTGGTTCCGTCTTACCAGGATTCCGGCATGAGATACGTTTTTCTATTCCTGGAGGAAACCGTGTGGATTCAGGAATGCCGTTGATTTCAGGTTAGGCTATGCAGCCCCTCTCACAGGCAGTTCAGAACTCCGAGAGCCCACCTGTCCCTAATAAAATGCCTGGTAAAAGACGTAGGGCAAGAGGAATTGAGCAGAACAATCCAGGCAGTTTCAAGATTCAGTAACATGCTGATGTTTGCAAATGCCTCAGACTGTGTATATTTGTGTATTTGTGTGTGTGCGTGTGTATTTGTGTGTTTGTATGTATCTATGTATTTCCAACATTTTAGCTATTTCGGGTAATTTTTCAAAACAATACTTTCACTTTGTAGTTTGGTTGCCCTTTACTTTCTTCTTCAATTTTGAACTGAGTCAGGGAGGACATAGGCAAAGAAAAAGTGGGGCTGCCTTCGTGGGCTTTTCTGGGGATTTGTGGGAATGGAGTGGAGGCGTCAGAAGACTTGTGTTTGCATCTCTGGCAGGGAGTGATGAAGAGCATGGTGATGCTGTAACACCAGGGAAACTGATATGCAAGCAGGGTATTTATTTCCCTTATAAATAATCTAATTTGTCAGTGTTGCTCGACACCCCCCTTCAAATATAACTGAAGAATCACTGCCTACCTGCTTTCTTTCGCCTTAAGTACTAGACAGTTGCAGCCTCCCCTTGCTCAGTTGGCGTCTGTCCTGTGTGTGCAAGTTGGTGGGATATGTAATAGTTCCAGTTCTCAAGAATAGCTCATGTTTTGAGTGTGCCGTCTCAGACTTGCAAGACTAATGGACCCTTTTAATGGCTTAAGCCTCACTCTTATCTCCTATTGAAATTTTAGTGCAGCGTTTTCAATAATTGTTCCTTTGCACTTACTGTGCAGTGATTTAAGAGTTTGCTGTTCAGTCACCGTGGATACTTTTGTTACTTATGCTATCGATCTTGCATTCATTACTTGGAGTTAAAAATAAGGCTCACATAGGAGAAAGAAGCAAGGAAAATCCCAGTCAGCAACCCGATTGGGATTACAGTAAAAGCCGGGGAAAATAATAAATAGTTCTGAAATTCCCTCCCCACCCCCATAAATATTTTACATAGTTAAAAATTACATGTGCCAAGGATGAATAGCCATTAATAATTTATCCAGAAATAAAAGCAAAGCAGCTGGGAGGCTTCTCCTCAGATTAAGGAAGAGAGGCTGTGGGTGGTTGTCAGTACAACAGACCTGAGCTGCTGGGTTACAGTTTGGTTAAGAGGAGTGTGCTGGTATGAAGGGCATGTTCCTTGCTTGAGTGCATCCTGGCTATTTGTCAGAGCCTGGCAGAAGGTTGTAACCATGTACTCTCTCCAGCTCTAAGCACCGTATGTCTGAATCATCTCCCCTTTCCATCTGGCCCACCACATTTCTCCACTGCTGGAGTGGTGAGTCGTTGCCAGTGGTCATGTCAACCTCACAAATTGTCCATGGTTGGCCAGAGAGGTGCTATGTCTGAACCCTTTGCCATCAGGGGAGAAAATGGGAGGCTGAATGCACTCAGGAAATTCTATGTGGCTGAAACGAAAGATGTTTTTAGGCCTGAGTCAACCAGATGGAGACTCTGGGGGAGCTTACAGCCAATGAGGGCTGGCTCCATGAGAATGCTCTGGAAAAAGGAAATAATACACCTGAAACAAATGAGCAGAACTGAGAGACAAATATTAGAGCCCCCTCAACGGTGTATTGAGGAAACCTGGGGAAAAGGGCGAACACAATCCACAAAGTGTGAAAGGGCTGTTCAAGTTCAGCCTGGCGTTCGTTGTGGATCAGCTGTCTTCCTTAAAATGCCTGAGAAAAATAGGAAAAATTACTTAGTGGTATGCTGATCATTACAAGAAATACTTGATTGAGAAAGCTTGTAATACAACAGCTAGGGGTAAAAAAAAAAAACTAGTAGGAAAATTCTAGACCAGAAGCCTATTTCCCCGGCCTAGAATAGACACATTTGTATATTGTCATAAGAAGGACTTTTGTTTTTCCCCTGGGAGGTTGAGAACATTCTCACGTCAGCATTTACACTTTTGGTTGTGGCTGGACCATCAAGTTTCACCTCTAAAGCAGTATGTTAGGAAAACAGTTAAGCAGCAAGGTTATGGGGAAGGAAATGAGCAGAAAACAGCAGGCAGCAGAGAAAAACATTCCTCTATTTTTCATGTTTTCAGTAGAAACATTTAACTCGTCCTAATTAGTTTGTACTGAGTGATCTGTTATGGGGAATTAGGTCCACTAGAGTCTTTCTAAACACTCTGGAGGTGTTTCTATCTTCCTGAGGCTGACAGGAGGAGAGAATAACTCAGGAAGGCACTTGTTACTGTAGACTCCCCTTTTTAAAGCGTGAAGTCATTGCCATTATGTTTTATTACAAATGAATCTAAATGACATGCAGTAAATTACTACATAACGGGGATGGAGAACATGACAGGTGAATACTGTCAGAAGGGATCATATGCAGGAACCACAAACCGAACAGAACTTGGAAACCCATTAAGATTTCTTCCTCAAGACAGGGTCTCTTTTAAATTCATACGAAGCCCTTATTTTAAGGAAACGGATTCCAAATTTGATCAATATGCCAGTAACATGGAATCCTTATTACACTCTTAAATTTTAAGCAAAAAAAAAATATTTTTAAGGACTTTATTAGTTGCTGTAATTATATGGAAATGAGATGGGTTTATTTAAGGGATAAGTTCCAAAATTCATGAGATAATGACGGCTTGCAAAGTTACCATTTTGTGGGTGGCATAATTGTTCCAAAAAACAAATGAAAAATTTAAATTAGTGGTTTCTGACTTCCATTTCAGAAGATTTGGTCACAGCTGTTTTTGACTAAAACCTCCCCTGATAAGACAAGATGCATTGGCGTGTGTGTGTGTGTGTGTGTGTGTGTGTGTGTGTGTGTGTGTGTGTGTATGGGTGTATTTCACACTGGAGCATCAAAAGGTGCCTTTTTACAGTAAACATCCAAATTTCTTTCCGCATTCACATCTTGTATGTTTTCCCAAATCTTTTCACATCATTTAAAAGGTAAAACATTAAGTATTGGTTTAACAAGATGGATATTAAACTCTTTTTTTTAGCACAGCTGGCTTCAAGTTTAACAACCATTATATATATTAGAGGTTTTAAAAATCAAGTCATGAGGATAATTTTTAAGCCTTTTTCTGCTTAAGAGAGAGTGATGCTTGTATAAGCAGAAACCTGTCTCTACTTTGACCTTGAGAAAGAGACGTTTCCATTTGTATTACACTATGAAAAACATGTCAAAAAACAACAAAGGTCATAGCAGCTGCCCTCTCTTTCTCTCTGACTCTCTTTAAAAAAAGCCATTACATATCATTTCCCACAAAGATTAGTTTTGCAACAGAATTTCACACATGATTGGTGGCATTAAGAGAAAATACAGCATGAGAGGTGGCTAGAAATATCAAAGCTTAAAGTGGTTGAGATCATGCTTGAACCAAATTGCTAGGGTTGAAAATAGGAAGACGCTTTGCTCTGTCACAGCGTTAAAATCGTTATGAGGCAGCTGGAAGTCGGGCTTCATGGCATGTGAGCTTCAGGTTCACACAGCTTTTAAAATCTAGGGTATTTCCGTGAAACCCTCTTGACTCCGAAACCTGAAATGCACATGAACCTCCATCGGAGCCCTGGAGGGGATGTGCTGAGCCCCGAACCCCTTCTCCTTGTCCGCCTTTCAGTTTTCTCTTTTTTCTAGCCTGGCAGTATCCCATTTCTGTAAGAAAGGAGAACAGAGAAGAGTAACCTGGGCAAGGTCAGGAGGGAGACCCAGTGTCAGGCCTGGAGCTCTGAGCAAATGCTGCCCGCCCCAAAGCACCACTGTACCTGGTGGGAGGGGAGGGCTGTGGGGCGAGAGTGGGTTTGGTTGGCTCCAAGTTCTTTTACAGGATGAATCACGTTCGATGTGTATCCTCAGCAGCCTGTTTAGCTCAGTGCCAGGCACATAGGTGTTGATCGTGCATGACTGAGTGAGTTGGAGAATTAGGGAGGAGCGAATTCTTCTTCCTCAGCAGATCCTTTAAGGCTGAGGTTCCCTATGAAAACTGGTCCATGTGTGTTGACAAACACTCTTCTTGGCTCCTGAAACATTTTAGCTGCCTTTTTCTTGTCTTTTTTTTTTAATCTTTAAAGGTAAGAACTAGTCCTTAGAAATCCGATCTGAAAATAAATATAAGGAGTTCTACAATCTTTTTTCACTTCTTTCTTCATAGAACTCTGCAGTGTAAAGAGTAACATATCTATAGAATATTAAGACCAGTGTACAAAAAAGTCTGAAGAATACCTAAAACCATCATAGGAGATGGTAGAATTGCACTTTGTTTTCCGTTCGCTTGATCACAACTTCGGTTCTCAGCTTTACTTGGCTTCAGGGAGTTTGCCCCAGATGTTGACGTCCTCTTGCCACAGGCTAGATAGGCAGGACTGCCCGCTATGTGCAATTAACCAAAACGTCCAGAAGGCCACCAGTTTTGAAGATCATTTGTGAAAGCTGAAGAAAATGGAGATCATTTGGACTACTATTTGCAAGGCTTTTGCAAAAATGTGCTTCACACTTACCTTTTTCATATTCATGTGTTTTGCTGGTGAGAGAAAGTGCTTGTGGCAGATTGCCCTGGGGATAAAAGTGCCACATGCGTGCAAACGTACTTTGATAAACATCATCCCTTACACTTACACCGCGATTTGTATTTCTCAAAATGCATCAATACTATGCTTTTTTTTTCAATCCTTAAAATGACCCATTGCAGGAGGTAGGTAAAATATAATTCTATTTTGAGATGAGGAATTTGAGCCTCCAGTGACTGAAAGAACATTCTCAAGGTCACACAGCTAGTAAACGTTAAGGCCAAGACTCCAATTTGGTCCTTCAGAGTCTTACTTCGGTGCTCTTTACTCTTTACAGAGGAGTAGAGGGGAATATTTCTTATGAATGGAGGATTACTTGTAATAGTAATGCTAGGAAAAAATATTCCAGCTGATAGGCTAAAGAAATGAATACAAAAGATTGGGAAATAAGATATATTTGTGTGTTGACTTTGAAAAATCAAAAGTAGTAACAGAGGCCTGACATAATTCATACTTTTTTTTTTATTCTGCCTTGTTTCTTGTGTCAAATAATTACTAATAAACACAAGTAGAATATTAGATTAGAATACTAATCGGCCTCAGGCAGGACCCGGCTTTCTCCACTGCCTCTGTTTTTCCAAGGCAGCATCAGATACTAAGGCTTGTATTAATTGTACAGCTGTATATTCCTGCTGTGTCACTATTTAACTCAATGCTTACAAAAAGAAAAATTCCAAGTCATTTGTGCTCCAGACTCTTTGATGTTTACAGTGACACCATCTCCAGTGTTTGGGTGTTCAAGATGGAACCCCAGCCTGGTCTTTTTTCTGTGACTGATAAAGAGAAACAAACAGCCTGTGAGAATTTAGCTGCTCCCCTCACTGCCTCTGTATTCTTGGGCAAGTCACCTCACATTTTTGATATCCAGGTTTTTGTAAAAGAAGAATAATGATAATGTGTTTCCCACAGTTCTATTTTGAGGACTAAAATATACAAGGCATATAAAAGTGCCAAGCCCCAGGAAGTACATGGTGAGCCGCCAGTAAAATGTGATTCTTTCCTACTTTTTTCCCCTCTGTATCCAACCCAATATACAAATGTATAAAATTGAAAAAAAGGGTTTATATCTCTTGGGGTCAAATCAGAAGACAGGAACCATGCTAACTAATTCACAAAGAAGGACTTTAATGCAGGTGGTTTGTTCTATGGATGATAGAATTGCTGGGAAGCCACATGGGGGCTGGTGAGGCAACCCAGAGATTAGCAATAGCAAGAAACTGGTAGTTGTAAGATGGAGGGACAAGAGACGTGGTCCTGAAGGCCAGGGCCCGGGGTCTCCTGGTGGGAGCTGGAGTCGTGGCAGACCTAAGACATCGGAGGTGGAAGGACTCGACCTTAGGCATGGAGAGAGACAGAGAAGTGCCCTGGCTTCTCCCTTTTGCCCACCCTCCAGTACGCTGCCTTTGCCCCTCATTGGTGGAATCGAACCAGAGGCCAGGCAGCGTGGGCACTGCACCCTGCAGGTGTCAGCTCCTGGGCAGTCCAGGGAAAGTTCAGGAAATAGACCTCAGGGTAAACTGGCCAAGGACCTGGAAAGAGATCTTACACCTGATAGGAGTGGCAGTTTCAATGTGACAGTGTCTCTGGAAGAACATCTCAATTTTCAGCCAGAGGTTTGGTTAGGGGGACATACAAGTAAGAGGGAAAGGAATAGAGCTGAAGAGCTTTCAGCAGTCCCCACTAATCCTCCAGGTTTCTGTACCTACTTTGTCACTTTCTGGTTCTGTGACGGTGGACAAATTAGTAAATCTGTCTCTGCGTCAACTTTTTCATTTATACAGTGGGTTATAGAGTCTGTCTGACAGCGAGGTTCAATGAGTTGTTGAATGCAAGCTTCACAATATGCAAAGCACCATGTGAATGGGCCTTGTTATGAGGATGTGAAAAACCATGTGGATTAGAAAGAGTGGAGCTTGGAAAAATAGCAGCTTGGAAATACATGTTCAGCTATGCAGTTTAGCGTTCCAGCAGAGATCTCTGAGTGCACTGAGAAAGGGAACATTTGGATACATCCTCACATAGCCCCTTGCATGGTGGGGTCAGATGTACCTGTGAGGCCATATATAATCGGTTCTTTGTTATTATTCTATAACAAAGGGAAATTGCAGGAGCAAAGGCAGGGAAGAGAAAGCGAGCTGGGCAGGAAACCCTCCGTAAAGATTCTCTAGCCCCATATTCCTTCCTGTCCAAGACTCTAAGGGGAATAGACACGTTGAAAGCTGAGGGAGTTTATTAATAGTTGCTTGGGAAGGGAAGAGGGATTTGATATCGATTTTTACCTGTTCTTCTATGTGTTGCTGGACTTTTAAAGACTGATTTCTTTGGCTGACTGGCCCTGCTATTAAAAACAAAACAAAACAAAACAAAAAAACCTAAGGCAAAACATTCTGCCCTTCCGGTATGGCATTATTAGCATTTCTCTCAAAGCCTTCTTTTAAAGCCTGCGACAGTTCATAACTTACGGTGCCCTTGTTTAGAGGCATCTCCACAGTGACTGCTGGAGAGCATTGTCCTTGCAGGGCACGATGCACGACACAGAAGGCAGGTGGTTACCACCAGGCATTTCACTTAGCTGCCCTCAGTGATGGGAGACATACCTTAGACGGCTTTGGCGATTCTTAGGAGCGTGTCCTAAGGTTATCAGTTAGAAGGTGTTTTAGAAGGCAGCTTGTTTAAAATATATATGTATTTTTTTTCTTTTTTTAAAAAAGTTCAAGATCCTATACACTAACCTTCTGGTAAACTTCTCCTCCTCCTCCTCCTCCTCCTCCTCCTCCTCCTCCTCCTCCTTCTCCTTCTCCTTCTCCTTCTCCATCTCCATCTCCTTCTCCTTCTCCTTCTCCATGGTGTCTTGGGTTTTCCTCACTTTAAAATGCTTAATAAGTAAGAGAGTTATAGTGAGAAGCCCAAGGCATGGAATTGACGGACCTCTTGGTTTCCTGAGAGTGTTTCCCAACTCCTGTTAATGGAGAGCAGTCCTGGTGCTGACAGGTGATGGGGTAGTACTGACAGAGAAGGGGGCTTAACAGCCTGAGTGCCTGCTTTGTGCCAGGCGCTGGCGTGACTTAATTCATTGCACCTCACCACCATCCTTAAGAGATGATCAGTGGATCTAAGTCCTGGCTGCACAGGGGCGCCTGGGTGGCTCAGTTGGTCAAGCGTCCGACTTCGGCTCAGGTCATGATCTCGTGGTTCATGAGTTGGAGCCCTGTGTCAGGCTCTGTGCTGACAGCTCAGAGCCTGGAGCCTGCTTTGGATTCTGTGTCTTCCTCTCTCTCTCTTGGCCCTTCCCCTGTTCAAGTTCTGTCACTCTGTCTCTCTCTCTCTCTCTCTGTCTCTCTCTCTCTCTCTCAAAAATAAATAAACATTAAATCCTGGCTGCACAATGGAATCCCCTGGGGAAATTCTGAATAGATGCTATTGTCAAGGCCCTACCACAATCCGTAAATCTACTTCTATGGGGATGGAGCCCGGGCATCTGAATTTTCTTTTAAAATGTCCAGGTTGATTCTGAAGGACAGCCAGAATTGAAAATCACTGAGATGTGTAATTTTAACCACTTTGCAGAGCAAGTCCTGTATGCTAGGAGTTCCCAGCTTGCCCCAACTCACCCTGGCAGCCAGGTCAGGAATTCATCCCAAGTCCACCTGACTCCAAAGCCTGTGTTCTTTCTCCCTTCACACGCTGACTCACTCCCCTTAGGGAGATCATCCCGTGGCCTCAAGTCCGGGCCTGATTGCAGCCATCTTGGGCTGCCCCCTTGCTTCCAGGGTGGAAGTCCCTAGAAATGGGCCCCCTCCTTTCTACCTGGGGTTCTTTATGGCGCTGGCACCCAAAACAGGTTCAGTGCAATAGGAGTCGATTCAGAATCACAGTTGGTATGGTTCTGGAAAGAATTTTAGAATTCTGCTTCTCAAAATTGAACGTTCATGCACATCACCTGAGGATCAGAGTAAAATGCAGCTCTTGATTCAGTAGGTGTGGTTTTGGCCTGTGATTCTACCTTTCTAACAACTGTCAGTGCTGCTGGTCCACCAACCACACTCTAAGTACTATGGCTTTAGAGAGCATATATCTGAGCTACAGGTTTCTGCAGATAGGGGGACTCAGGTCTAAGTGTCTCACCTCAATCTCCCTATTTCTTTTTTTTTTTAAATGTTCATTTATTTTTGATAGAGTGCATGCAGGGGAGGGGTAGAAAGAGGGGGGCAGAGGATCCAAGTGGGCTTCGGGTTGGCAGCAACGAGCCCGATGTGGGGCTCAAACTCACAAACCACGAGATCATGACCGGAGCTGAAGTTGGATGCTCTACGGACCAAGCCCCCAGGTGCCACTATACCTCCTTATTTTTTTCCTACAGGATACTGTATGGCCCATGGTGTGAGTTCCAAGTCAGGTGACCAACCATCCTACTTTGCCTGCCGCTGAGGGGGTTCCCAAGATGTGGGCTTTGAGTGCTGACACTGAGAAAGTCTCATGCAGACTGTGATGAATTGATCACCCTAGTTTCAGTAGATCAACATGCAAGACCAAGTTCCCCAGGGAGAACTTGGGCAAGTAACTTGATCTCTATGAGCCTCAGTTTCCCTCTCTGTGAAGCGGAAATAATAATTGATACTGCCTAGAATAATTGTAGGTATTAAACTAGGTGGTGCATATAAAGCACTCGACACACTTGTCTCTTTGAGCCTCAGTTTACCTCTCTGTGAAGTGGAAACGATAAATAATACTCCCCAGAATAATTGTAGAAATTAGGTGCTGCGTGTAAGGCACTTGACATGCTGTCACAATGTTCATTCTCACTAAATGCTGGCTGTGCCTATTACCTGGAATACAGAGACCTGTGTCAGCACTCCCCTTCATTACTGAAAAGAAGAAATACCCCAAAGGTCAAGCGTGAGTGCTCACGGATCATCTCTATTGTACCATCTGTGTGCAGAGAGGGCAGCTTGTAAATCACGTCCTGCCCTGAGGTCTGACGGGCAAGCGGGGGTGAAGCATTTTCCGTTCAGGATGTGGTTTGCCAACCCTGAATATCAGCGCCAGTGATTTTTATTTGCTGTTTAGGGAAAGAAAGGCCTGGCTAAGGCCCGTCCACCTTGGGACATTCTGAACTGGCCCCTGGTGTTCCTGTCGACCTTGTTCATCCATTAGTGTTTCCCTGAGCCCTGTAACAACTTATGAGGGCAGCTGCCGCTAATGACTGTGCCTTCCATCTCCTGACCTGTCATTGTGTTAACAATCGATATCCTTCAAAAAACACACACCAGGGGCGCCTTGGTGGCGCAGTCGGTTAAGCGTCCGACTTCAGCCAGGTCACGATCTCGCGGTCCGTGAGTTCGAGCCCCGCGTCAGGCTCTGGGCTGATGGCTCGGAGCCTGGAGCCTGTTTCCGATTCTGTGTCTCCCTCTCTCTCTGCCCCTCCCCCGTTCATGCTCTGTCTCTCTCTGTCCAAAAATAAAAATAAACGTTAAAAAAAAAAAAAAAAAAAAAAACACACACACCAACAGATAAGGCAGCACCCACACTACACCTTCTACTTAAATGGCCCACGGAGAGGGAAAAATAAAGACCTCTAACTCGCACGCTTCCTAGCACAGAGCCTGGCACACGGACACTGGATTCGTTAAGTGTTTATTGCGTGCAGTGCCAGGCTGGGGGCATCCCTCTTTCGTGCCGGTCAATTTCTCGTAGAGACGGGAGGGGCCGCTTCCTCGTGTGCAGTGGGCTGGTGTTGAGTGCACGAGGCTGGCTTTGCCAGTCCTTACCTAGGAAAAGCCATTTCACTCACCTCCTGTCAAATGCCATCAGCTTATCAGAACACTTGGTGTGCCAAATATGTGACTATTATGTGTGAGGCAAGGTGCACTTTTGTTTTCCTGTTGTGGCTCGTAAGTGGGACTGCTACAAGCAGCAAATTATTGCACGGTAGGGGTTACCAGGCCTGAAGTGCAGCCGACTAGCATTTTAGACAAGAAGACAGACGAACAGCAGAGCAGAAGCTATTCTTGCTTTCCTTCAGTGTGACGTCCAGTTGCAGAAAGGGCCCTCCACTTTCACGTGTATCCGTTTTAGAGGAACAATTGGCAGATTTTGTGTCTGGTCTCATCTCTGCTTACTTGTAGTCAGACCCTCATGCCATTCTAAAAGGGCATTAAACCTAGGGAATCAAAGTGCCCATTTCATAGACAGGAAAGTAGAGGCCAAGTGATTAGTAAATGCGCGTATCTGGCCAGGACCAACGCCCAGACTAAAAATTAAAACCCGGGTCTTGATCCAGTGGTGCGAATTTGGATGAATTGTCCGGGACCTCAGCTTCCAAAGCTTCCAAGTCAGTAGATTGGATAAAGACCAGTCACCCTACCCCACAAGGCAGCGCTGTTAACTACTAAAAATAGTCCAGGTTTTTTAAATGCTTAGTGCCTGCCATCACTGCTCTAAGTATACCCCCTTAACTCATCCTCATAGCATCCCTGTGATGGAAGATGATCACAATGCCTATTTTACAGATGAGGAAACGGAGCTACAGAGAGGTCAGGTAATGAGAGTAGGGTAAGTGGCTGAGCTGAGGCATACCTAACGTGTCTGGCTCCCCAGCCCCGGCCCCACCATCCTGTGCTGTGTGACCTTGAGTAAATCTCAGCCTCTGAAAACCAAAGCCCAGGAGCATAGTCTCACTGTTCAGACCGAGCAGCAGGTTTCTGAAGCAGGCAAAAAAACAAAACAAAACAAAACAAAAAACCTAACAGGCAAACCAGCCAACTAGCAAAACTCCTCTGGGTTTGCATGTCAAGCAGCCACCTGGTGGTGGGGCTGAGGCCAAGATCAAGGAAAAATTCCCGGTCCCTTCCAGAAAGTCTGCCTAAGGGCAGGACATAGGAAATCTTGTTCATAGAACATGTAACACCAGTCCTACTCGTGCTGCAAAATCAAGGCTTATAAATAATGCCATCACAATGACAACTGGCTTCTATGTGCTGGGAGAAAGGCTATGCCCTTTCCCTGTGTGTTTGTGCCTGATAGAGGGACCACACTCTTGCAAATGGAACAGTCTATTTCCTTTCTCACAGACTTCTTCCTGGGTACATCATGCAATGTGCCATACATGGGGTGATCTTTTTTTTTTTTAAATCAGTTAATATCTGAACTTATTTTAGGTCCATGGAGCACCAGGAAACTGAAAGAGACAGTGAATTCTTTTTATACCCATAAGAGAATATTTGCTATTTTTTTTTGAAAAAGTAATACATGCACAATTTTTAAAATTTTTTTTAACATTTATTTATTTTTGAGACAGAGAGAGACAGAGCATGAACGGGGGAGGGGCATAGAGAGAGGGAGACACAGAATCGGAAGCAGGCTCCAGGCTCTGAGCCATCAGCCCAGAGCCCGACGCGGGGCTCGAACTCACGGACCGCGAGAGCGTGACCTGAGCTGAAGTCGGACGCCCAACCGACTGAGCCACCCAGGTGCCCCCATGCACAATTTTTTAAGTAGAATATTATAAAAGGGTAAATAGTGAAAACTTAATCTTCCTTCATTCTTGTGCACTTTCTTACATTTGAGAGGCTAAATTCAATGGAAGGTGGGGAGAGGGGATGGGGGAAATATTGAAGGTGGTCAGGAGGTAAAAACTTCCAGTTATAAGATAATTAAGTCCCGGGGATGTAATGTAAAGTATGATGACTATAGTTAATACTGTATTGTATATTTGAGGGTTGCTAAGGGAGGAGATCTTAAAAGTTCTCATCATAAGAAAAGAAATTGAAACTATGTGAGGTGATGGATGTTAACTAAATTTATTGAGGTCATTTCTCAATAAGTACATATATTAGGTCATTATGTTGTACGCCTTAAACTTATATAATATGTCAATTACATCTCAATAAAACTGAAAAAAAAATAAATTCTATGGACGGGTATATGTGTATACCCACCCTCTTATTTTTATATGGAATGGAAACATACCATGAACCTTGTTTTGCATATTGCTTTCTTTAGTATATTTGATGTTTCTCATTCCCTTTATTTTATAGCTGCATAGTATTCTAATGCAGGAACATATTGTGATTTATTTTACTGGCCCTTTTAAAAGAGAAATAACGTCTTTCCACTCTTTTACTGATAAAAGCAATGAATATCATTGTGCATACATAATTTTTTGTGTGCATGAACACACATATATATAGGGTAAATTCTCAAAAGTAGAATTTATGGGGCAAGGCATATTAAATTCTCATGGGTGTTGCCAAAGTGCCCCATGGAAAGTTTTTACTGATTGATTTCTACATATATTTCTAAAATTAAAGAGTAGAATAACTCCTTTCTAAGTGGTAAACTATGTATGTGAACACCGCCTTGCAGACTTCTCAAATGTGGGTTCTCAGACTGAAACAAAATGAAATGGCTTTCTCCTGTTTTGTCCTTGCTTCCCCTTCTCCAGTCGGTTTCTCCATTTCACTTCCATTGTGCAAATTCCATATGGATATTAGTTTCAACTTCCAAAAAAGTAGTGGTGTCACAAAAGGGAAGATGCTGCATGCTTTAAGAATGGGGGGTCCATGGGGCACCTGGGTGGCTCAGTTGGTTAAGCATCTGACTCTTGGTTTCGGCTCAGGTCATGCTCTCACAGTTTAGTGAGTTCAAGCCCCATGCTGGGCTCTGCGTTGGCAGCACTGAGCCTGCTTGGAATTCTCTCTCTTTCTTTCTCTCTTCCCCTCCCCTACTTGTACTGTTTCTGTCTCTCAAAATAAATAAATAAACTTTTAAAAATTAAAAAAAAAAAAAGAATGGGGATGCATACAACAGGAAGTTTTCACCTTTTAAATAAAATTGTACCCTTCCCCTCAAAACCAGAAGGCTAGCCCTTGAAAGATCTCTATCAATTAGACCTTAAGCCAAATATGGTTAGAAGTTTCATTTTCTTCGAGCCAGTGGGCCTTAAAAGGTAAAGACACATTTGCATAATTTCATATTTCAGTATTTTTTTCTTCTGTCCCTAACCCCGTGTTTTTCTTTGACTTTTTCAGCATCTCTATTTACAACATATTAAGCTTAGAAATAATCTGGAATGTCTGTAGCATGTTTCTATGGTAAAAATGCCACAGTTATTTAAAAAACAAAATCCAAACAGTGATTATGGTTACCATTTATTGAGCTCTTTAGTTCTTTACAAACCTCAGCTCATTCCCTAAAGTAATGATACCGTTTTAATGAACTAGATGTCATTCTGTCTACTTTACAAAAGAAGAAAGATGTGTTTAAAGGTTTAGTTTCTTGTCTCCAAAACAGATTGAAAATGGCAGGCAAAGGATTCAAGCCCAAGACCATCCAGCTGGACATCTGGTGTGTCAAAGTGTTGACACCACCCTTTGGTATTTTCTGTCCAATGTACTACTGTGAGCCACTTCTGTAGAATCTTGATAGGAGGGGACATTTATATAAAGCAGAGGTTCTCATTTTCCCTGTCCTTGCTATTGAAGAGTCCTACGGATGATCACAGCAATTCCTGCTAAAATGTAGACAATGCTAGGAGCCTTATCCTGCGGTAGGGGACCTGTGGAGAGAAGGGCAGCCAATCCTCTTTTCTCTCTTCTGTTGAAGAGATGGTCTCCTTTGTTACCTGCTGTCTCTTTGGGCCATCCAAACAGTCCCCAGTGTTGTCAAAGCCAATGAAAATTAAATGAAGGAAGTCAGTAAAATACTGCATTTAATGATGTGTTATTCAGGAGTGCTGTGCAGAACTTACTGTCTAGTGTCCTAATTTATGTCCCCTCTGTTCACCGAGCTGTTTGGAGTTCTCTTCAATCCTGGTGACCATACAAACTTGTGCAATATGCAGAAGAAGCATCTCACGAATCTAGATGGCAGCTTGAGATCTGACATCCTACATTTATAAGTGAGAAGAAGGAAGAGAACAGGTGTAACTACTTACTTACCCCAAATAGTCGGTAGTGAGTGGTGGAGCTGGGCTACCTAGAATTGCGATCTACTGGTTTCCTTCCAGTACTTTGTTCTTCTTGGGATGGAAGGGAGATGCTCATTGTCTCATTTTTTTTCTTCAAAACAAATCTGGGAGATGGGCATTTTATAGATGAGGAAATGGAGATTAACTTACTTCCCCAATGTTATATAGAAGGTGCGAGAGTCCAGGGTTGAATCCAGGCTCACATGCTTTCTATTCCTTCTCTTTGCCTCCTGGACGCAAGGCTCCGGTCTGCCATTGTGTGCATTAGGTTTAAACGTGAATTTCTCAGGGTCTAAATGAGTTCAGAGATTCCTCCCAGCCTTAAAATTCTTGGATCCTACAATAGCTTTGGGGATGAAAGGGTCGTACTCATTGGAGCAATAAATCACTGCAGCCCACACAAGTCCCAAACGCATGAGCAAGTGTCCCTCATTCTATCCCTCACTGTCTGCAGAGCACATCATTTATCTTTGTGGGAACTGCTATAATCATCCCTAATGGGTTTCCTGACTTGATTCTTTTATGCTTCCAATTCAGGCAACATTTTGTTATCCCCAGGCATAGCCACAGCCATGATACCCCGCAACACACACATACTTAAATGCCCCTAGTGATTCCTGTGTCCTCATACAGAGCTTCCAAACTGCTTATCCCAGGTGGTCAGTACTGTCCAGGTTTTGGCCCCAGTTTACCATGCAGGTTCATTTTTACACAACTACCCCTATCTCATCCTAAGCTCTATAGAATCCCTCCCTGCTTCTTAACCCTTTTGAGACTTGGCCTCACTTTGTCCTTCCACCTGATACATGGTTTATTTTTGCCTCTGTGTCTCCAAAACTCTAACCCATCCATTATCTTTTTCACTCTTACTCTTTTCTGTCCTTTAAACAGTGTAAAAGCATAATCTTAGGAATTCTTCAAGGAGGTCCACTGCAAATGCACCTCCTTAAGGAAGACCATTGAATTCTTTACAAAAGCAGTAAACACCCTCTCTGAATTTCCATGTCTGGTGTTGCCAAAACCTACCTGAACAACAGCTTGGAGTGCTCGAAAATTCTGTTTCCTGTTCCCCTCTCTAGATTTACTGGATCAGAATCTTTAGGGATAGAGCCCAAGAATCAGTATTTTCAAAAACTACCTCCAAATTTAGTATCACAAGATGGTTGGCTCTCCATAAATAAAGCTATAAATCCAATGCAATCACTTTTAAAATAACAGGATTTAATTGTGAACTAGGGGAAAAAATGGTACTACAATTTACCTGAAAGAAAAACCTAAGGAAACACTCCAGGAAATTATGAAGAGTGGTCTAACGGGAGAGCCTTACCTAAATTACATCATAAAACCATAATAATTAAATTGTTTGGCCCTAAATAGTAGGTAATAAAAAACAGATTAGAATATCTAGAAGTAAACCTCAATGCTTATGTATATAGAGACTCAGGCTGTGATAAAAATGACATTTCAATTCATCACTGCAAACAGTAACTATTGACTAAAATGGTATGGGTACACCTGGATGAATATTTACACAAATAAATAAAGTGGATTCCTATTCCACCTCTTACACCAAAATAAATTACGGATTGAGCAAAGATTCAAACATAAAAACTGACGCCATAAATTTATAGAAGGAAGCCTGAGTGAATAAATTTACACTCTGGCAATGGAAAAGGTTTTTGTAATCAGGACACAAACCCAAAACTATAAAATGGGGAAGTGATAAATCTAATTGCATAAAATTAATAACTTGTGTTTGGGAAAAACTAAGTTAAAAATGACGAAATTGGAAAATTATTTAAACACCAATGTCAGACAAATGGCTACTTTTTTTAATTAACAAAGCTTATAAGAATCACTAAGAAAAGACAAACCATATTACAAGAAATATATATTGCCTGTGAAAATAAAGAACTGCATTCAATTTCACTCATAATTAACAAAATATACATGAAAATAATGGGATATATATACATATGTTATATACATATATGTGTGCATGTATATATATATAGTCCTTCACTTACCAGATTGTTGAATATTTACAAGTTGACAAATTTTAAAAAATTGGGTGTGGGAGAAGCCACTGTTATACACAGTGGTAAGGGAATAAATTTTTGCAAACTCTACACAAGATGAAGTGATAATATTTATATATGCATATCTTTATAGCATGTACTCTCTGCCCTAGCAGGTTTTTTTTTTACTAGAAATATGCTTATATTCCCAAAAAGGTCACGCACATAAATGATTAAGGATGTTGAATGCAATGTTGGTTTTTAAAGCACAAACTAGAAACAACAAAAATGAACATCAGTAGGGGAGACATTAAATAAAATTATGGTACATTGAAAATGTTGGAATGTTGCAGCCATGAAGAAAAATGGGTGTATCTTTATGTTGTGATATGGAAAACACCTAGAATTTAACACCAGTAAAAGAGGGCTCAGATATGTAAAGAGAAATCCCCAAAGAAATCCCTTTGGGAGTAACAATTTAAGAAGGTTCTTGAATAGCTATACTGATTTATCCACATGCATTTCCGAAAGGAGTCATAAGAAATCATTAGCAGTTGTTACATTGGGACAGGGCTTATGCTTTTTAAGTCATTTTGTGTGAATAGAATGCTCCACTGTGCTAAGGGTTCATGTCTGTTGTACTGACGTCTTTATACCCAGCATGAGGACAATGCCTGGCCATCGGAGGTGCTCGGTCACTATCTGCGGAAGAACTGCTTTATTTATTTATTTTTTTTCTTTCATCAAGGGTAACCTGTCATTGGAATATGAGCCACTTTGGTTGTTGTTGTTCTCTTGTTTACATTTCTCTGCAGTAACAAGGATGATACGTGTATTAGCCAAGGATAATAAATATATTGGTATAAATATAGGTAAAAGCTTCCTTTGTGGTTCAGATGCTCAGGCAGCCTTCGAGAGCAGCACTAGTGTTTCGTCGTCCCCCCTTTGGGGGAAATGTCTCTCAGATAGCAAGACAAATGTTTGTGGTTGGGAATCGTCCCTGTTTTCAGGCTTCAGGCCTTGGCCAATAGAGTCCCCTCTTGCACAGTGCTGAGAAGTGATTTAAGTCCCGTGTTCTCTCGTCAGGTCGCCTGGTTTTAAGTCCCATCTCTTGTGCCTGTAAGCTTAGTGAACCAGGCCAGTTTCTTCATAGGGCTGTTTTTAAGTTAGAGAATGTGTGTAATGTGCATAATACAATCTTGTTGAGTAGCAGTTTGTCATCTAACATGGAGGCACATAGCTGGTGAATGATTACTGAATGAATGGAGAACAGAGAAACAGAAGAAGCAGCTCCTGCTTTCTGAAGGGAGACCTGAGGCAGGCTACGCCCGCATCTTAGCTCAGGAGGGAGTACCATGAAAAATCTTCTGGTGATTTACTCAAACTGAATGTACAGTTAATCCCTTCTAGCTACAAGATCTTCCTGTCCATTTCTTGTTCCTCAGCCCAGTCACTGACGGGTGCGGTGCCTCAGCGGTATCACGAATGGCGTCATCGCTTGGGTTATTTAGGCACTTCCTCTATATTGCCGTGGCTTTCTGGGCCGTTGCTGTCCTTTTAAGCCTCCCTTGTTTTCCTTTTGTGCCAGGATTTCCCACCCAGTCAACTCAGGACTAGATTCTGAGAGAATACAGAAACCCAGATGGTAAGGCACTGGGAGAGCCCAAGATCTTATTTTTAAAGTACTTTGGGGGAGAGAGAAGCTTCCATCCCACTGGAGTTCCTCAGACTTGACAAGATTGCCAAAGTCCTTGAGTCACACTGTCTTCCACTACTTGTGGAAATGACAGTTTTATCTTCAAATACAGTGAAGTGGGAAGATAATCCATTTTCACTGTGGTTTATAAGATAAGTGTTGCCTCTTCTTAATTTTAAAATAGCTTGAGTGAAGGCCTTTTAGCCAACAAGGAACAAACTTATATTTAAATAAATATACCTTAATGAGCATTTAACGTTTAGGGTTTTCTTGCTTTAAAATTCTTACCGTTGATGCGTCTTTATACCTCAAGAGGTAAGGCATACCTGGATACCTACAACTTTGATTTTTACCATCAGTGAGACCAGAATGGTAGAAGATCTCTTGCTCACCCCTCCTGAATCATTACCAGAGAGAGTGACTTGGCATGGAATGAAATAGAATTTCTATTTCCGCACTCAGAACAGAGGCAGTATAGAGCAGTAATTAAGAACATAGGCAATGAAGACATTCCGCCATTTTATTAGTAGAGCCCTCACATACACCCAGTTCAGCCGTGTCCCAGGCACCGTTCTAGACACTAAGGGTGAATCCGTGAACAAAACAAAGACCTTTCCCCTTGAAGAATTAACATTTTCATGGGAAGAGACAGATATTAAGCAACAAAAAAAAAAAAACATAATAAATTAAGTATACTATATGTTAGAATAAATTAGGCTCTATGGGTGGCAAATGTAATTTAAGAGAGATCCAGCATGGCACTGGAAGGGTGGGCTGGCTTGCGGGAGTGGACCTTGTTATGAAAGTCATATCTGAACCCAAATTTGAATGCACTGAATCCCTCCTCTGCCACTGACTAGCTGAGTAGGTCAGGGGCCCCTGACCACACAGGCTGAGTTCTCTCACTTGTAAAGTTGGCAAAAATGTGTCTTACTGTGTGGTGGGAACTAAATGTTCAAACCCCAGTAAAGCAACGGATTTATAGCAGAATCTCAGCAAGCTGTAGGGTTTTTATTATTTGTTTTATTCCTATTCTTTCAGGTAGTCTAAACTTTTGTCTTACAAAGAAAGTAAAATAGTTTTTAATTGAATTTTTTTTTTTTTTTTTTTTTTTTTTTTTTTACTGGCTATGTGCCTTGTGGTGATGTTGTATCTGCATTGAGCCTCTGTGACTTGGTAAAACTTTGGATTTTTTTTTCCTCCTGTACATGGAGCCTGAGAAAGATGCTGGTTGGGTGGGCATCTGATCTTTTCTTCCTTTCATCTTATATAATATCGGGGAAACCACCTAGGCCCTAACCTGAGCAGGCTAGATATGAGGTGTCAAAGGAGAAGATAACACACAGCTGGGTAGACGGCAGGGTGAGCCAGGATTGCATGGGCCTGGGAAGCTAGCCAGGGGCAGCAGGTCAGAGACCCACACTGTCCAAAAGATGTGGCAAGCTCACAAGACTTTCTTGAGTGGTGGAGAGGACGACAAGAAAATCTGGTGAATGGGGCTGACTACACTATAGGTTTGGAGATAGTTCGGGTTACTTGAAGCTTTTAGAACATTTGTTCGGTGCCAGCAGGCTTCAAAGCTGGTTTGAAAGCTGATGAAAAGGATCTGATGTTCTTGGTATGGAGGTTGGCAAGAGAATCTAGGTCATATCAGGGGACAGGAGATGGAGGAGGTTTGAAGCGTGAGGCACAGAATCCTGATGGGCCCCAGGAGGGGTGGGGTGAGGAAATCAAAGCTGCATCTGAGAGGCCACAGTGGCCTCCAAGCCTTCCCCTGCTTACCTGGGAGCAAGACAGAATTCTAAGCTGCTCAAGGAAGAGGGGCCCAGGTGCCTGATAGGTAACCCTGGGCCTGCTTTATGGTGCCATTGTATTTTCTGCCTCAGAGAGGCATAGAAGGAAAGGCAGAGCAAACAGATAGGGTCTAAGCATGGGATGGTTGGAAGCATTGTTTTTCAAGGGTAAAGGGAGAGGGAGGGAGAGAGAGGAAGAGGGCTGTGTATGCCTATTAACCAAAAACATCTATCGTGCACATACTGTGGTGTCTAAGGAGAAGCCTTTATCCAGAGTTGCTTGCAGATTGGCACAGCCACAGGGGAGTGAACCGCTATTGTACAGGATGTCTGTTAGAAACAGGGAGTTTGCTGGGGGCGGCCATTGACTTAGATTACTTGTCCCCTTTGGGGACCAGGCGCCACCCCTGCTGCCCTGCTATTTGTTTGCAAATATCTCCTGAAGATGGGACACTATTACAGTTCAGACATAAAATGCCAGGCTGGGCTCCAGATTCCATGCTGATCTTTATAAAATCCAGTTGAGAGGCTTTGTGTATTTATAAACTCCTCTTTTCCATAAAGTGTAACATTTCACTTGCATAACTTAAAATAGTCTGAATTAATATTACTATCATTGCTAAGGGATTTAAGGATCAAAAGTATTTTGAAATAAATTAGGTACTCTCCAAAATAGGATTTTCTTGTCCTCATTTTTATTATAAAAACCTCAAAGAAAGTCAAGGCACAAGAAAATTATTTCTTTTTATTTAAAGATGGGCATTTTCCTGTTATTGTGAAGTCTTTTTTAGGATATGCCAACTTTTGGTACTGTCTTCTCTGGATTTTTTCTTTTTATAAGAAATATAAAACTTCCTTCCCATGGAAGTTTCAGACCACCAAGAGACAGAGCCCGTCCAAAGGATTTGAGTTGCTCTTTCTTCCTGCACAATAAAATGTCCAAACATGCTCAGATCTTACCCACTCTGCTTCAACTCTCTGCTTCAAGGTGGAAATCTTGAATTCTCCACTGGTTCTAGGTACTCGAGCAAGCAGAGTGCCAACGCCGGCTGAGGTCTTGTAGGGGACCTTAAGTAACCATTTAGCAATAGAGAAGAGTTGTGTACGCCCCTTTCCAGGAATATAGACGACAGGTTATATTTATATTTAAGCTCTGCTCATCAGAAAAAATTCGATCGCAACTTTCTCACGATAATGAAAGATATGTTAAAAAGAAAAAAAAAAAAGGAATTCTAAGCAAAGCCTGTCATTCATCAGATGGGCATATGCTAAGTATGCCCCCTCAATCGTGAAGTTCATCTTAGAGGAAAAAGAGACAAATAATTTCATGGTTCTGTCAGGGATTTTTTTTTTTTTTTTTTTTTGGTCACCATTTGGAAATCTTCTTGAGAATTTCCTCTTCCTTCCTTATCCTAAAATAGAAAGTCTGCAAATTAAATATCACGGGACTCATGAGGTAAACATACTCTTAACACATCCAGTCAGAAATACGTGCTAAAGTTATAGCTCTACGGTAGGAAAGGACCTTGATGATTTCTCCAGGTCAGTGCTCTCAAAGTGGACCACACAGCAGAATCACCCAGAGGACTTATTCAACACAGATTTCTGGGCCTCACCTCCAGAGCTTCTGATTCAGTAGGTATGAGGTAGGGCCTGAGAATTTGAGTTTATGAGTCTCTAGGTGATGCTGGTGCTCCGGGTCTAAGGAACACACTTTAAGGATCACTCTTCTAAGCCAGGGGTTCTCAATCGTGGCTGCACATTTGAATCCCTGGGGGAGTTTTAAACACTCCAATACCCAGGCCACACCTCTAACCAGTTTAAATTAGATTCTCTGAAGGTGAGAACTAGGCATCAGTATTTTTTTTCAAGATCCCAGATGATCCCAATGTGCAGTTAACCACTGCGTGTGAAATACCACTATTCTAGCTAGGTCCGTCCTTCTTTCTTTTAAATGAAACAGTGCAGCCCCAGGGAAGTAAAATCAGTCAGGGTCATGCAGCTGGTTATGAGAAAAAGTTCTCCTGAACAGCTAGTTATGAGAAAAAGTACCCAGGGTACTTTTACTACATGGCGCTTCTTTACCAGTATGCCTGGATTCAAAATTAAGCGACAGGTGCATAATGTGACCTCTGTATGAGAGGCACCTGAGATCCTGGTAAGATGGAGTCTGACTCAGCAGGTCTAGGGTGCAGTCCCAGAGTCTGCGTTTCTAACAAGCCCCCAGGTTTGGTATGTATAGCTGGTTCACAGACAGCACTTTGAGTACTGAGGTTGAAAGGGGCTGTATTAGCATTTTGAAATGGAAAAGCGATAAAAACCATGACCCCAAAGACAAGATAATAGCGACGGCAAGGAACATTGGCACATCTTAAGCAACTGCATTAGACCAACTTGTAGCCTTTTAAAATAATTTTCCTTCATTAATTTTTTAAGTTAAAATTTTAATAATTTAAAAAATTTTAACCCTCTGCTGAAAATATAGTTTACAGGTAAGAAAAAAGGAAGAATTGGAGTCAACTAACTTCCACAATGCTACTTGATTTTAAAATTGGTCCACTTGTGGGCGCCTGGGTGGCTCAGTCGGTTCAGCATCCGACTTCAGCTCAGGTCATGATCTCACAGTTCATGGGTTCGAGCCCATGGTGCGTGGGTTAGCGTCAGGCTCTGTGCTGACAGCTCAGAGCCTGGAACCTGCTTGGGATTCTGTGTCTTCCTCTCTGTCTCTGCCCCTCCCCCGCTCACACTCTGTCTCTCAAAAATAAACAAATATTTACAAAAATTGAAAATAAAGTCAGTCTAATTGTTTTTCAGTTCTGGTTGAACATTCCCAAGTCATGTTGGGAAGTAATACTTTAATTGTGGTAGTTTTTCCTCTTTCCTGATTTCATAGTTAGGACAAGGTAGTATAGCATCCGTTTACGATTTTGGCTTCCGGAATTAGAATATCTGGGCTCAAGTCCAAGGCTTTGCTACTGACAAGCTATTTCATTATCAGCATGATACTTAATCTTGATGAAGTTCAGTTTTCTCATCTACAAAATAGAGATAATAATGGTACCTGCCTTGTAGGGTTTTTGAGAGGACTTAATAAGGTGATACATGGAAAGTTCTTAGCAACTCTCCAGGCATGTTGTAAGCATGTAGATAAACATTGACTCTCATTGTTATCCTACCTCGTTGGCTGGTGGCTACAGCTGGCTGACTGATGTAGACACCAGTGGTTCCCAGGACTCAGTCTTCTGACTTGGCTGTCAGGAACGTCCCTGGAAGGCTTTCTCAGGAGACCAAGGCAGAGCCATCCTTCATATCAGCCCCAGGGAATCAAATTGCAGAGTGCAGTTATCTGAGTAGGAGCCCTGGAAGGATTGTCCAGGAGAAAACTTGGATGAGCATTCCAGGAAAGCTCCCAGCAGGTTGGCCTGGAGGGCCCCAGACTGCCTGTTTCCTGGAGTGTATCATGTGGGTTCATCTGGAGGAGGGGTTGGGAGGAAAGCAGATGTGTTCATTTTTTAGCCCAGGGGTTCACAAAGTGTGGTCCCAGCCCAAGTAGCAACTGAATCTCCTGTGAACTTCACGTGCACATTTTCTGTCCCCACCTCAGACTGACTGAACTTGAAACTCTCGGGTGGGACCCAAGAGTCTGTGTCTTAAGGAGTCCTCTAGACGATTCAGATGCAGGTGAAAATTTGTGAAGCACTGCTATAGGCATAGGCAGTCCTAAAGGATTTTAACCAGAAAAGTGATATGATGGGGTTTTATATGTTGGAAAGATTATCTTGGCAGAAAAATGGAGTGTTGGTTTCAATCTCTAGATCATGACTGCAGAGAGATCCAGGAAGTTATCATGAGGGATTTGAAAATCTCACATGGCTCCAAATATTATCTACAAGTTTGAAAATTCCAGAGGGGCTCAGAGCATTCTCTAGTGCATATCCATTCTATCTTTCCTTGAATGTACTAAGTGACTGTATGATCAAAAAAGGCAAATCCTTCTGAGGGCATAATTATATTTATAAAAACTTTTTGCCATGTATTTTCTCAGTCAGCTGATAGCTAGACATACAGCATTTATTCATTTAATATTTAGTATGGATTTGCCAGAAATTTTTCTAGGCAGTGCAGGCAGAACAACAAACTGAAAGAAAACCCCCTACCCTAATTTAACTTGTGTTCTAGAAGGGATATGGAAATATAACAAGGTAAATAAGTGAAATATTTCCTATGCTATATAGGCATACATTTTAAGTAATAAAATGAAGGAAGGATGAAGAAAAATGTTGGGGAAGCAGGGAAGTTTTCAATGAGAAGATGAGCTTCGAGTAATATATTTAGGAAGTTAAGAAATTAAACCAGACAGATAGATAGATGGGCAAGAATCATCCCAAGCACAAGGGACAGCAAATGTCAAAGGAATAACATGGAGGCCAGTGTGACATGGGGAGGGTGTGGCCTGAGAGAGGTGCAGAGTTGTAGGAGGTGAACTTGGAGTGGTGGAGGGTGGTAGTGGTAGGAGGCATAGAGATACTAGAGTGATTATGTAGGGACCTTGGGACAGTATAAGAACTTTGATTTTATTCTAAGATGGAAAGAGACTGACTGTTTCTGAGAAGAGGACAAAAATAATCCAACATATGTATAAACAGTATCATTCTGGCTGCTGTGCTGGGAATAGCTTGGACATGAGCAAGGATGGAAGCAATGGAACCTGTTAGGAAGCTATTAGAATATTTCGGCTGAGGTATGATAGATAGTACACTGGACAGGGGATGGTAACAGCAGAGGTGTTGGGAAATGTCAATTTTAATTAAAAAAATTCTTTTTAGGGGCGCCTGGGTGGCGCAGTCGGTTAAGCGTCCGACTTCAGCCAGGTCACGATCTCGCGGTCCGTGAGTTCGAGCCCCGCGTCGGGCTCTGGGCTGATGGCTCGGAGCCTGGAGCCTGTTTCCGATTCTGTGTCTCCCTCTCTCTCTGCCCCTCCCCCGTTCATGCTCTGTCTCTCTCTGTCCCAAAAATAAATTAAAAAAAAAAAAAATTCTTTTTAGATCTTTATTTATTTTTGAGAAAGAGAGAGACAGAGTGTGAGCAGGGGAGGGGCAGAGAGAGAGAGGGGGAGATAGAGAATCTGAAATAGGCTCCAGGCTCTGAGCTGTCTCACAGAGCCTGACACAGGGCTCGAACTCATGGACCACAAGATCATGTCCTGAACTGAAGTCAGACACTTAACCGACTGAGCCACCCAGGCACCCTTTGTTAATTTTTTTTTAACATTTATTCATTTTTGAGAGACAGAGATCGTGAGTGGGGGAGGGGCAGAGGGAGACCCAGAATCCAAAGCAGGCTCCAGGCTCTGAGCTGTCAGCACAGAGCCCGACACCGGGCTCTAACCCACGGACCGTGAGATCATGACCTGAGCTGAAGTTGGACGCATGATCGACTGAGCCACCCAGGTACCCTGGGAAATGTCTATTTTAAAGGTAGAGTTGACAGGATTTGCTGAGGGGTTGGATATAGAACAACGTAGATGATTCAGAGTTTTGGGGCTTGAGTAACTAGAAGGAGGGAGCTTCTGTTTCCTGAGATGGAGACAGTGATGAGAGGAGCAGATTTGAAGGGTGAAAAGCAGGAATTTGCCTTTGGACATGAAAGACTTGAAATACCTGTTAGATATTCATGTGGAAAAAATTGACTAGGCAGTTGAATGTAGTGAGTCTGAAGTCTAGGGGGAAAGGTCTGGGTTAGACATGTAGCCAGGAGAGTCATTAGCATATAGATGGTATTTAAAACATGGACTGGAAAGGATTGCCAAAGAAATTAGTGTACATAAGTTAGAAATTGAGCCAGTTATAAGGACCAGACCCTGAGGTGTTTCAACATTTAGCGGCCATGGGGGATGCAGTAGAACCAACAAAGGAGAATAAGAAGGAGCAGCCAGAGTGGTAGCAGAAAAACCTATATCCTGCAATCCAAAGAGAAGGGTGCAATTGGTTAAGTAATACAAGGGCTGGAAATTGTCTTAAGTGATCTCAGTTTCCATGGCATAGTGTGAGCAAAGGCTTGGTTGGATTAGGATTAAGAGAGATAGCAACAGGGACTTTGGAGACAGGAATTATGGACAACCCTGCCAAAGAACTTTGCTGTAAAGGAAAGAAGAAAGTTAAGTGTTAGCTGGAAAAGAGTGTGGGATCAGGACAGTTTTTTTGCTTTATTTGTTGTCTTTGTTTTGGAAGTTGGGAGAAATAATAAATAACATGTTTGGAAATGATTAGGAGTGATACAGTATGAAGGGAAATTTGATGATGAAAAAGAGAAAGGGAAGAGTGAAGAAGTGAGGTTTGTGTTCCGATTTCAGGGCAGAGATCAAGAGGAGAAATTGGCCTTGGTTTGGAATGCAGTTCCTTCATAGACATGGGGAGTGGGGAGGATATAGGCACAGATGAGATTCTATGATATTTATTTTTATGGTATTAATGTTTTGTTGCTTCCACTTTCTCAGTGAGATGTGAGGCAAGGCCACTGGTGCAGAAGTGAGTTGGGGAAGTTATTGGAGAAAGAACAAATAAAAGAGTTGTCTAGGAAAGAAGGAGAGTGAGTGAAGAGATTCAAAGAAGGTATTTGTTTAGTGGGCAGCGTGAAGGGCCCACTTGATGTTAACTGTCATAATTTTAAATTGAGAGCAGTCATTATGGAACATTCAATTTTCTCCTCTTGCCCAGTTCAGCTGCATGAGTGCAGGTATGAGTAGGCAAAGATTAAATCTTAAGCGTGATTTCATTTAGTCAAGGGGATAAAGAAGCAAGAAGGGGCCAGGGAGTTGAGGATGTATGCAAGAGTATTAGAATGATTAACCAAAGATTTAAGCTGAGTAAAGATAGAAAACCATGGATAAGTGGAAGAACTGAAACGATGGTAGGATCATCAGATTATGAGACGCTAGGTGAGTTGGTGTGATAGGAGTGACTTGTAAATAAAGAAGGCGGTGTTTGAAGGGTGGGATGTCTGAAACTGGGTTTGTGGTGAGCTTGCAGTTATTGTGAATGAGAAGGTCTAGGCTATGACTATGGGAAAGAGTGGCTGAGGTAGAGTGGAAGATAAGATTGTTGGAGGAGAGGAGGCCAAAGAGCAGAAACTCCAGTGAACTAGAAGTGTTGGCTATGGGATATTGAAATCACCACAAGATATGTCAAAAATCGTGCAGAGGATGGTGGTAGAGAAGTGCTGAAATACCAAGAAAAGAAGAGGAACACCCTGGGATCGGTAGAGATAGCAGTAATGATTGTGGCAGTGGCACTCTGAATGTATAAAATTTGAAGCTGGGGGTGAGAGGGAAAATGCCCAGGGGATGGCGGAGGGGCAAGGAGAACATATCCCCCACCTCCATGCCCAAGGTACAAGGAAGGTGGAGAAGAAAACAGCCACCACATGAGAGAATTCCAGGGGAAGTGCCAAGACTGTGGAAAGAGGTGTCACAGAAGAAGTTTGTAGGTACACACAGTTTGGGGGCTTCCACTTGACAAGTGGAGGTCTAGAGAATGGGTCATCTTTTCTCTAGTATGGGACTTCCCTTATACCTTGCTTTTGGTGTCTCTAGGGCCTTTGGGAAGGGATTATTAGTGCATATATGTAGATTCACTTCTGGCTTCTGCTGGTGGAATTAGAGTAGTCTTAAGTACATGGGTACTCTGTTGACTCACTCTGTTGGAGGCCATGGGGTTGGTCAAGTTGGCATAGCAGAGAAGTGGAAGAAAATTATTTTTACGTTGAAAAGTGGTACTCCTATTTTTAAAAACCTGGTACCACTGATAAGAGAGAGAGAGCGAGTGTGTGTGTGTGTGTGTGTGTACATGTATGTAGTGTGTTGAGACTGAAAACATCAAAGCCATTTAGGAGTCCATTGCATTATTTCAAGAGATAAACAGAGAATGAATTAATTCACTGCCAGCAGAGGCTGAAAGGGTATGATGGATTCCAGAAATAAATTACTCTTGATTGAGTAGAGAAAACTATATTTGCTCAGAGTAGATAAAGGTCTTATGTATTTAGATGTCAGTGAAATCCATGTTTTCAAGAGCTTATGTATTTGCAAACCTGAATAATCTCCGTATGAACTGTTCTTATTTCTTTGTGCATGAAATTTTCACATTGGATACCAATGTGTATAGAGTAAAATTTCTTAATATATTTAATAGAATTTCACAAGGATGTACACATTATTGAGAAATCTTTTTCTTACATCTGTACTTATTTATATTTAAAATAAATATTTAAAATAATTATTATTATAACAATTTTATTATTTAAATGTATCTCATGATGGCTTAAGCTAGGCAAATATGAAGATATAACAGGTTGCAGGAACATTATAAATTAAAATATGGGAATGAGAGTGATATTCCACATAAATAAAAAGAGACCATGAGCTCGACTGGCCAGGGGGCTGTGCTACAGCAGGCAGGTGAGGCGCTCAGTGGAGAATGAGGACTGAATGACGCTTGGCCTTGAGGGGCTGAGATCCTGCTCTATAACATGGGCATCACATTCCTGTAATGATGCCTTAGAAGTAGACATGTCCAAGCAAGAGAGGGGAGGATTGTGGGCATCCATAGTGGTTTTCAAGAGAAAAGAATATTTTAGGGCAAAGTAACCATAGTGAACAGAGAGGCACAAAGATGTGAAAGAACACAGCAAGTTTGAGGAGTCATTACTTGTCCATTGCCATAGAGAGTAAGGGCCGTGGTGGCACAAGAGTCCAGGAATGGTAGTGGGGCCTTTAAAAAAGACCTCAGAAAAGGTTTGGCTATTACCACAATAGGTTACAGGGAATTGTGGAAGGGTTTTCGTTAGCGAAATGATATTCATGTGACTGTGTGTGTGGTTTTTTTTTTTAATTTTTTTTAACGTTTATTTATTTTTGAGACAGAGAGAGACAGAGCATGAATGGGGGAGGGGCAGAGAGAGAGGGAGACACAGAATCCGAAGCAGGCTCCGGGCTCTGAGCCATCAGCCCAGAGCCCGACGCGGGGCTCGAACTCACGGACCGCGAGATCGTGACCTGAGCTGAAGTCGGACGTTTAACCGACTGAGCCACCCAGGCGCCCCAACTGTGTGTTTTTAAGACAGTAGTTATTCGGTCTATAATTCTGTGTGTTCATTATCATGAACAGTGATATGGGGAAGGTAGAAATGGGTCTTTCCAGCCCTGAGACTCGGAATTTTCTCTGTCGGCTCTTAGAGGAGATGGGGATTGGCCTTGGATGTTGCTGTTTATTTTCTATTTAATGCCCTTGGAAATGTGTGTATCAATAAAGCTAAATGTAAACATCCAAATTGGGTGTGTTTTAAATTTTGAAAAGGGAGAATGAATGAGTGGGTTTTTTTTAGAAATATTTCTGTTCATCTTCTCCATATGATAGCTCCAGATTGCATGTCAATGATGTATGGGCTCTGGAGCTCTCAGAGCTAGATTACTTATTACAGAATTGTCCTATAATTACTCTTGTTTAAAATGTTTTTTGAAATGTGTTAGAGGTGAGCTTTCCCCCCAAATCCTAACCATTTCTTCCATGTTTGCCAGCTTTTTAATAGAATATAAGAAATTCTGAAATCATTATAGGGGAAGAGGATTATATATTTTATTTATAGAAAACCCTTGGGGGGGGGGGTGAGTAAAGACTTGAGTTTAAGTTGTCCAAGGACAAAGATCACATGGCTGTTATAGAGGAAGGAATAAGAGAATTTCAGAGAGGTTTCAGATTAGTAAATAATTTGGGTATTTTAGTTCATGAGGTATGGCTGAGTTTTACAAAGAATTCTTAACATCAGGTCTGTGGGAGAATTAATCAGCCAGCTCATGCAGTGATGAGGAACCTGTATTCAAGGAGAGGCTGAGTAACTCCTTGGAGGAAATATAGAGAAGATATTCAAGCACCCATGGTTCAAAGAGCTGAAATGTCGATTCCAATATTGGGAATCGGCAGAATTAGCACAGATCCCTACGTTACTGTATCTAGCTGTAATTTAATAAATCCTGTCACAAACATGCCTGAGTGAAGGTAGAAATGACTGAAGATCAAAACTGGGAACATGTGAAGACTGTGAAACACTAATTTAAAAAACGCAGTGGAGATTAGGCCCTGCCTGCCAGTGCGCCTTGTGGAGTTGAACCATCCAGTCATCAGCTCACTGTGGATTAAGATACAGATTCAGGAGATAAAAAGAGGCCAGGGGCACCTGGGTAGCTCAGCTGGTTAAGCACCTGACTTTGGCTCAGGTCATGATCTCACAGTTTGTGAGTTGAAGCCCTGCGTGGGGCTCTCTCTTGTCCGCACCTGCTTGCTGTAGTCTGCATATAGTCATGTAACTACCACCCCAGTCAAAATACAGAACCGTTCCTTTTTCTCTCCAAATTCCCCCATGCCTCCTAGTAGTAAATGCCTACTTCCAGCCTCTAAAAGACTTCAGGGATTTCGGTCCCCATAGTTTTGGCTTTGCCAGAATACCATGTAAATGAAACCATAAAGTATGTATGTAGTCTTTGAAGAGGTTCCTTTCACTCAACTTAAAGCATTTGAGCCTCAACTATATTGCTTTAGGTATCAATACTTTGTTCTGACTTATTTATTTATTTATTACGTGGAATATTTGATGTATGGATGTGATACAGTTTGTCAAACCAGTCCCTTGTTGAAGGGCAACTTCTTTATTTCTGGTTTTTGATGATCACAAATAATTCCACTGTACACATTCAGAAAAAGAGGAAACTACCTAGGAGTGACCGAGCTGGGTCACATGTATACTTAACTGTGTAAGAAACTGTGGAAAATGTTCACTTTTAAAACACACATTGAAAAAAAAATATTTACAGTCCTTCCCATCCATGAGTTTCCTTTTGTGAAGTCTACAATGTGAAAGCAGTCTCTTAGAATCAATAAAACCTTCAGGTTTTTAGTTCCAACGTCGTGTGAGAGTCACTTCTATCGAAAAGCATTAGAAACTGATATTTTGGAAATAGAAGAAAAGGCTAAAGAGAGGCGAAGTTGTTTTTCACACAAGCCTAGGAAGCGTAAGTTTGTCTGAGAGAGCTCCCACTCCTGACAAGAGGATGGTAAGTGAGCTGAGGGCCGGAGGGGATCTCTAGAACCTCAGGGGCCTTTCTGGAAACCGAGGTGTCAGTGACAAGTGGTGCAGACAACTCTGGGTTCTAAAGTCAGAAAGGCATTGAACTTTAGAGGGAGTATGTGGTACAGAAAACAGCAAGGCGCCTGCCCCTTGGTGTATCAGCTTATTCCACCAAACAAAACCAATGGATGTGCATTACTAAAGCTATGTGAGATGCTGAAGGAGATAGGAACCGGAAATAAACACTTGGTGTTCATTACCACTAATGTGAAATGTGTAATGTGTCACTGACAGGCACTGTATTTGCGATGTGCCCATTTTAGTTGAAGAACTATGAAAGGAAGGCACAATAGGCCTACAAGAGTTAATCATAACTTCAATGCTGCTCGATCTGTGTGGTCTCTTGTCTCTGCAGATTCTTCTACCACGAAAGCTTTGGAAACAAACCTTGCCTTCAAGGAAAACTTGCTTTATGATCAAGGACATTATGGTCCATGTATTGCCGTGTGTGTGTGTGTGTGTGTGTGTGTGTGTGTGTGTGTGTGTTTACGTGTGTTAACACACTCCAGATGTTTTCATCATTGGCTCAGTTAAACAGGTTGAGTGTAAAAAGAGAACCAGTGAAAGCTATTGACACAAAAGAGTTGACATTCTTAGACAATTAAATATATTATTTTATAATAGCTGTTAATGAAATATGATATTAGGATGGAAGGAACTCAAACCATACTCTATTAAAATTATCTTTAACAGGGGCGCCTGGGTGGCTCAGTCGGTTAAGCATCCGACTTCAGCTCAGGTCACGATCTCCCGGTCCGTGAGTTCGAGCCCCGCATCGGGCTCTGGGCTGATGGCTCAGAGCCTGGAGCCTGCTTCTGATTCTGTGTCTCCCTCTCTCTCTGCCCCTCCCCCATTCATGCTCTGTCTCTCTCTGTCTCAAAAATAAATAAAAACGTTAAAAAAAATTATCTTTAACATTTAATGCAAAAAAATCAATGAAGAAACATAAAAAATGAAATGAAAAGGTAGGAGTAAAAGTCTCTTTTAAATTCTAAGTAATGTAAAACAACAATATCAGTTTTATTTTCATACTCTGGGACTTGGGGTGGGCAATTTCTTAAAACAAATTGGTAAAAATATGAAGGTATCTTAAATGTCCGTAGATGGGAGGAAGCTATGAGATTGGTTAGAACAGTCAGGATTCCCAAGTTATGTGAGGAGGTGACAGGGGTCCAGAGCACTGGCACGAAGTCAGAAGGTGAGCTGTGCCATTTTGGGTAAGTTCTTTCACCGCAACCTGGAGGAAATAAGAGCTTCCTCACAGGTTGTTGTGAGCATTACATGAGCTTCACAGATCTCAGCTCAGTACCTAGAACATAGTATGTGTTCTGTAGTTACTGATGCCACCCATGAGAGTAATCGTAAACAAAACTAATCCAAAGTGACTTTTTTTTTTGTTATTTTTTGCTTATAATTACCAGCAGTTTTAAGCTGATATTCGGGAGTTTTTTCCAAATACTAGAACTCAACTTATCATAGAGTTGGGGGGCCAAGAGGGAGTCCAGATATGTTTTCTGGCTGCCCCTTTGATAGGTGAGGAAACTGAGTCACAGGGCAGTTTTTATCTTCCAAGGTCCCACATGAGTGGAAGCACCAGAGCCAGCACTAAAACCCCGCTGTCTGTTCCCAGCATAGAGTTCCTCCACATCACTGCCAAATGAATGGGTTCACGTCATGAAGCACGCACGCATACAATTTGTATTTTTTTCCGGTCTCTGGAGCTGATTAGAGACTAGATATTACTGATCTGGAAACATCAACTAAAACACAATTAAAGAGACCATAGATCCTCAACTGATCTCATCTTCAGAAGCAGTTTATAGCTGTGCTGAGATGGTGCATGCCCGTTCCAAACACTACCATCCCAGGGGAACCTATCTCAGGTTTTGCCCATATTAGCATACACTTCCCTAATCTGCAGTCTTTTTTCTCCCCAGAGTGTGTAGGGTTTTAAATATTTTCTATATAGAGAGAGTTTTCTCCTTTTCAAGGTTCTAACAAAGAAGCATTTGCCATGTCTTTAAGGAGATACCCTGATGGTCGCTGAGTCTTAAAGTTGATCTGCATTGACAATTGCTTCGTATTTAAAGATTCCTTATAATGATCCTAACATTTCAGAGTTAAATGGTATTTACTGCACCATGAAACATAAATGAAAGCTTGACTTCCTACTGTACCAAAGGACTGTAAACAGTCCCACACCTGTGCACAATTTATAGTAAATCAGGCATTCGGAATTTCATTTCATGTTGAATATTTTAAGTGCCTTTAATAAAGATGATGTGATTTGTAAGTCACATAATGAAGCCAATCTAAATAGGAGTTATTAAAAAAGAATAATAACTATTTAACTAAATATCTCTCTCCCCCGGCAGTGTGATTCAGATCATCAGCTCGCTTGATTTTTCCTTACATAATAAATACAAATACTCTTAGCAAGTAAGGCCTACTCAAGTTTGAATCACATCTGGGTTTTATTAAAGGTAAGCAACTGAAAGCCTCTGAACTTAAACTTCATTATGCTTCTCAAAATTGTTTCTTTGGATATGTCTACATGAATAGAGAAATTCAGGCAGAGGTGGCCACTTGGAGGAGGAGGAAGAAAAATAAACTGTCAGCTTTCTAAACCTGATTTTGTCTCTGGGACTAGAATATGTGTTGTCTATCATTTACCCATCTATCTATCATAATACAAATGAATCTATCTACCTATTTAAATACTCCCACTCAGAAGTGGAGTATTGGAGGGTGTGGACCTCTGTTACCTTAACAGCTGCCTTCTTGGTGCATGGTTGCATGCAAAGCCATAGGTTTTGGAGTATTGGTCTTAATTATAATTGACTCTTTGATATCTAAAAAGAATAGAGGGGCACCTGGATGGCTCAGTCAATTGAGCATCCAAGTCCTGATTTTGGTTCAGGTCATGATCTCATGGTTCATGAGATCGAGCCCCATGTCAGGCTCTGTGCTGACAGTGTAGAGCCTTCTTGGGATTCTTTCTGCCTCTCTCTCTCTCTCTCTTTCTCTGTCTTTCTCTCTCTCTCTCTCTCTCAAAATCAGTAAGTAAATACTAAAAAATAATAAACGTTAAAAAAATAATAAAATGATTAGAAACTAGAATAAACCCTACTGGTTCATGATTACATATAACAACAAGATTATAAAGCTAATATAGACATGAATTTGAAAATATGTCCCTGGAGCCTCAATTTCTGCCTTTAGTCGAGGGGCCAACTATAGCTTACCAAAAAAATCATAAAATCTTCGCTTTTGTGTCTTCACATCATAAATATGCTATGTCTCATGCAAAATTAATCCCCAGGCTTTCTGTAGTTTCTACTGAAACTGAAACACCTTTTTTTGAGATATGTGACCTTTCATTGATCCCACTGTAAAATGTTTCAGGTAAGCTATCAGAAGCTCATTGTTTTTAAAAGGATGAATTGTACGGTATATGAGTGATATCTCAGACTGCTAGAAAAAAAGAAGCTGATAGCATGACAAGGACAAATTATAAAGACGAGAGCTTTGGGTAAGTCCATGTCTAATCATGTAAGGTTGTATGGCCTTGTTGAAGTCTCTTCTGGTTTTGTTCTGTAAGGGAAGTAGAGTGATTTTGAGTCATTGCTAGTCCTGTCATAAATGAGTAACTATTTTAAGGAGCATCATCATGTGGAAGTGAGTTAGACCCTTGGAGGAGGCGAAGTGGTACATCAGATGTTCCGCAGTGGACAGGGATGGTAAATTTCCACTTCCCACCCCCACCTCTGCCATCACTGGTCAAGTTATGTTTTCTCCCTGGTGACTGAGCTCATCTGGGCACATGTCCCAGGCTGAGGCTTTGGCAGGCAGGGCTTGGTGTGGGAGTGGCAGGAATTGGACCATTGAGTACTGCTGGGTCAGGAAGCAGAGAATAGTCCAGAGAGTCTAATCCAGACATGAGCAGAACAGCAAAGTCCACCTCTAATGCAAAGGGTCTAAACCACAGGGGAGGCATGATGGAGCAGGTGGGTTTCAGGGCGGTAGATAGATGCTGTGGAACAGAGTGGGTTCTTTTTCTATCTCCGCCGTCACATGATGGCAGGCAAGTCTCTTATTCTAGTACCCTTCATTTCCTCAGCTATAATGGAAGAAATTGATTGGCAAGATGACTTTTGAGGAATTCTTCTTATCCTTGTATTCTGTACCCTCCCATGTCCGCTTAGAAAGAAGAATCACATTACAAACAAATTGAAGGTCATAGGATCCTTGAGATCATTGAGTTTTAGCACAGTAGAATTCAGTTTAATTTTCAAATTAAGTGCTAATTAGTAGTTTTATCTCATAGTCTTTGTGACTTCTACAAGAGAACATTTTTAAAAATAAATATATAAGCTTTTGCTCTTCCTTCTTAATCTATATTAAGAAATTACTTTTGATATTTTTAAAGCAATGCACTAGTCCAGAATGCTGATATTTAACAGCTTTTTTTTTATGGATACATTTTACAGGGCAAAGATGTGGGGTAGAGTTCTCAGACTGATAGGCTACCGGATGTACTACACTTGAACACATTTTATTTGAGTCACATAATTATAATCTTTTAAATTAATTACCACTTTTAACAATGAAGAAACTTCAACATAGAAAAATCAAGAATTTTGACTTTTCTTGCAACATGGGAAAATCTGGCAGCACGAAGCCTACATTCTCAAATGATAATAAATGTCTGGCATTGAGTCCAATCTGCTCCTTCTAGATGGCTCAGATTCGTTACCTCCATGCCATAGGAGACCTCTTCTAGGAATACATGAAATAACCTGCTACTGGAGTGCACTACGAGAGGGAAGCCACTCAGCATTCAAACAGGCATTAATTAAGTGCCTGCTCAATATTAGGTGAGAAACATGAGATTATTTGTTCATTCATTCATGTAATAGATAGTTATTGAGGGCCCGTTATGTGTCAAGGTACTGTTCCAGATACTGGGGATACTGTGATGAACAAAACATCATTTCGTGGAACTTACACTTCAGTGAAAGAAAAGGATAATGAATAAAGGAGCAAATAAATATCATCAGGTATTGATAAAGATCATAAAATAAATAAAGTAAGGAAAGATGATAGAGAATGAAGAGTGGCACTTAAGGGGAAGGCAGGGGACCCAGCAGTGACAGTAAGGTATGCTTGGGACTCTGATGGAGGTACTTACGCTGTGTTCCATATACACATGAAGTAGGGCTCTTAATCCAGAGTCTAGGATTTAGTGGTAGCTTTTAACAAGAAATTATACCAGGGTAGAATCTTGAGGTACAGAGAGGAGCATTGATGGGTGACTAAATAGGCAAAGCAACCACAAAGTTAAAACTAACATGCAGTGGTACCTCAAGAATAAGAAAGGTTTGGGCTCAGAAAACTTATGGGGGATCACGAGCCCTGGGAAACTGTTCTAATTTCCAGATGCGTGCATTTTGAGTTTTATGGTTGGGAACTGTTTTTATTTTGTAGTTATTTTTTTAAGTTTATTTTTTTATTTTGAAAGAGAGAGAGTGTGAGCATGGGAGGTGCATAGAGAAAGGGAGAGAGAGAATCCCAGGCAGGCTCTGTGCTGTCAGCATGGAGCTCATGTGGGGCTCCATCTCACAGCCACAAAATCATGACATCAGCCCAAATCCAGAGTCACCTGGGTACCGCTTTTATTTTGATACAGAATGTGTTTTCAGTGTTTTTTAATTGATAAAGGACCTTAGCAGGTCCTTAGCAGGTATAGCCACCAAGAGAGCAGATATGCGCACTACTGACAGATGGCATAGTGTAAAAGGCCGAGAGTGTGAAGGGAGTTTGGCATGCTCACTGACCTAAAAGGTGTGCCTTCCCAGCACTAGAGTGTATGGGTTACAGAAGGAAGTGATGGGGGCTGGCCATGAAGGAATAGTGACTAATTGCTATGTAAGTGGCTGGGCTCGGTATAAGCCCAAAGAAGGAGCCACAAATAACAAATTTGCCTCACTCACCAGTCTAATGGTCAGCTTCGTGGATCAACATGAAAAACAACCATCTACAGTGGTCTTTACGCAGGGGATGTATGTCCTAGGCTTGGGGTTCTTAGTTTGTTCGTTTGTTTTTTAAGAGAATATACATGAGGGGCGCCTGGGTGACTTAGTCGGTTAAGCGTCCGACTTCGGCTCTGGTCATGATCTCACGGTTCGTGAGTTCGAGCCCCGCGTCGGGTTCTGTGCTGACAGCTCAGAGCCTGGAGCCTGCTTCAGATTCTGTGTCTCCCTCTCTGTCTGCCTCTCTCCTACTTATGCTCTGTCTCTGTCTCTCCCTCTCAAAAATAAATTAAATGTAAAAAAAAGAAAGAATATACATGATAAGCTACTTTTATAAGCTTGCAGTAACTTCTTTCTCATGTAAGTAGTTTATTTTACACATACCTATCAATGACAGAGCCCCAGCAAGGAACAGATATCACACTAAAACTGTGTAATTCTGAAGGATTAATAAAGCAACTATGTACAAAGGTTGAGTAGGATTTAAGGAAACAACGAAGATTGTGCAGTACCTTGGAGAAGGAGAAGGGTAGTCATCTTTGAATAGTATGGAGAGCGCTGCCTCAAAGGAGTTTGGTAGAGGGACACCAACCAATGGAGACCCATCAAGGAATAAAATCCTCAAACTTACACTTGTTCTGCCTTCAGATAGCTTATTGTCTCCAATGACCAAAACCACCAGAAGCTGGAAGGCTAAGGGGCCCATTGCCTTAGGACAGGAGAAAGCTAGAGTGTACACAGGGGGACAAAGAAAATATCCAGAACACTTACTGAAGATCAATCCATCTATCTATCTATCTATCCATCCATCTACCTACAGAGAGAGAAAGGGAGATATTAATCTGAAGGAAATCCTTTCAACATAATAATTATTGAACTGGAACTGTTTTGGACTCTCCCCTGTGCCTTTCTATTATGAAATTAACAGGTGCATATCACTTGAGTACTCCAGTGTGAGTTTTCTTGCATTATGTAATTTAAAGAACTTTCTAAGGCTTCACCAATTCTCTACAGAAGGCAGAGCAGATATTCTTACTTATCTTTACCCTCCAATATTATAGCAATTAATGAGGCTCAGAAAGGCCTAAGTGAGTTACTGAATCTTACAAGGTCACATCCATAGTGCACTCAGGTCTTCTGTCCAGCTGCTTTTCTTTAATCCCTGATGACAGTTAATCCTGGCTCTTCCTCCTCGGGAAAAGAAAACTCAAAACTAATTTTTAAAAATTAATCATACAGTATAAATACATATCTGTAAATATCAGCCCATGTTTTTGAGCCTTGAATAATCATCAGAGCTAAAATTTACCCCTTTACTAGGTGTCAGGTCTCTTTTTACTTGTGTAGGGTAAATTATTTCATTTATTCCTGACTGTTCCCTCACAAGGAATGCTACTTGTGGCCCACATGACTATGAGTATAAACCTTTTAAGGGCAGAAAAAATTAGTCTGCTTTATTCATTGTTGTGATTATAATGTGTGGACTACTATCTCACCCAAAGCAAGCACTCAAATCTTTGTGGGATGAAGAGTAATCCTGTGAAGTAGGTTCAGCTCTGACTACCCTCATTTGCCAGGGCAGGAGCAGAGGCAGCAGAAGAGCCTCTCCCCAGGCCACACAGCCGCCAAATCGGTTTCCACCCGGGGAAGTCTGTTCTTCAAGAGCACGTACCTGTTGAACTTAGAAAAACTAAGCAAACGCATTGATGAGAATGATAAGCTGTCGCTTTTTCATGTTTTTCTTATAGTTTTCCTTTTTGTGAATACCATTAAAACAAATATTAACAAGACACAAAATGATTTGTAAGATAGTAACTTCAGTTCCTTCCTGGCTAACTGGAGATGGGTTCAGTGGTAAGGCCCTTGCTCGCTTCAGGACTTGGTAATTGCGTGCACTGCTGATTTATGAAGAGGTTGACTTAGAGTAGATTTTTCCCCACAATGAAACATTGTTTGGTAGGAGCTAAGTTCTCATTATTTTGCTGGACAGTCCTCTGGAAATGCATCATATGGGCTTGATAGACAATGATCAATTGTTTCAAGAGCTGCGGTCTGATGGATGTACGTACCATATATGGACATGGTTGTTCTGATTAGATCAGAAAGCCTGTTATTGATTGATTAAGTGGTTTAAGAGAGAAATATTTAAATGCTCTGGATTGTGGCTGAATTTACTGTCCTGCTTTCACTCACATGGGCCAGCTTCGATTTGACTGTATATAATGATTATGTGCTGTCACAACACAGTGAATATCATAGTAACAACGAATATTCGTTGTGTGTTTTCTCTGTGCCAGGTATATAAGGGGCCTGGGATTATCTCAGCCATGCTTAGGCAGGAGAGTTTACTGTCTCCACTCTGTAGATAAAGTAACCAAGGGGGAGAGATTAAGTAAATCCCCCAAGGTCAAATACCTGCAAAGTATCAGTGCTCTGATTTGAATGATCTGAGTCCAAACTCTATGTCCAACCTTCCCACCTGCCCCCCTTGCATTATGAGCATCCTAACTCACCAGCTCACTGCCTCTTTCTACCCTGTGAAGGAACTTCAAAGGAAGCATACTCTGGATGGCTTTGGAGCTAGACATAGCTGGGTCCTCATCCAACTCTGACACTAACTGTAGGAAATTGGACAAAACGATTTACCCACTGTGAGCCTCACTTCCTTTATGTGTAAAATGGGGCTATAAAACCAATAGCACTATGATGATGTGAAATCATATATCTAAGCTGCTTAGCACAGGGTCTGGCGTAGAGAAGATACATAATGGCAATTATCTCTATAATTACAGAGTACTTCAGGAGAATAAAATGCTGTTCTTATATACACTACATTTTTTGGCTCTAACAAGAGGTAGCAGCAATTAGAATTAAAGGGAGAGCATTTTAAAGGAATCAAATGAAATACCTTCATGGACTTTGTATGTGCATAACATACCTCTGATACATCTGCAGTTTGACTACAAGGATAAAATTATTAGGACAGCTGTTAGATCTCATGCTTCTGGGTATAGCTTGATGACTGGCTGAGGTCAAGAATAAATTCTCTCTGTGGTGTTAGAGAGCGTGGTGAGGGATATCTGATGCATTTTGTACTTTCCCTTGAAGCATCTGGCATTATCTGAGGAAGAAGCCTGTTGTTAGTTGGATGGGCTACTGGTCAGTCCTACTTAAGCTATAATACATACTGTGTCCTGCAGCGATCCTTGCTTAAAATCACATGTGGCTGCAACCTTTGAACTAAAAAGTGCTGCACCGGGTGGCATCTTGCTGATGACACACATTTTGCAAACCAGACTGTATCCCTTAGGTATTATGCTCCACTACGGAACGGCTTCACTTTCGCTCAGCTCTTGAAAATCACCTGTCTCCAGAGGCATTTGAAGATTAATTTAAAAGGGAAAAGAAAAGTAATTTCTGAAAGCTACTTTAGAAGAGAAAAATAACTCCATTACACTGCTCTTCTTCTGTCCTCTTGGATGCCTGAGTTTCTGCTTCTTGCATTTCACGTTTGCGTTCTGGAGGTGATATGACACTAATATTTATAATGACGGCGATGAGGACAGTGACACATATGATGTCCATTTATGCATAAATCCTATGTTTTGGGCACTTCACATATCCATATCTGATCTTCAAGAGAATGCTCTCACTTTACAGAAAAGTTAAATGATTTATTAAATACAAAAGCAATTCTGTGGTAGAGCTAGGATCCAAGCCCAGGATGGCCTCACCTCAAAAACCAAGCTTATCCTTCTACCCTTCTTCCTCTCTTTCTTCCCTTCTTCCCTTTCTCCCTCTTTTCTTTCCCTTACTTCCCCTTCCCTTTCCTTTATTTTATTCAAAAAAATTATTTTTTGTTTTGAGAGAGAGAGAGCAGGGGAAGGGGCAGAGGGAGGGAGAGGCAGAGAATCTCAAGCAGACTCTGTGCTGCCAGCACAGAGCCCAATGCAGGGCTTGAACCCACAAACTGTGAGATCATGACCTGAGGTGAAATCAAGAATCGGTCGCTTAACCAACTGAGCCACCAGGTGCCCCCCTTCTCTTTCCTTTAAAATTCTCTTTTTTGTTTAATTAGATTTAGTGAAATTGACACTTGGCTTGGCCCTACACAGTTAATAAGAGGTAGATCTCAGATGGAACATAAAGGTTGCTTAATCGAAATCCATCACGAAAAGCCCAAGTTATCCTTATTCACTGTCATATGTTCAAAGACCCAAGATACCATCTTTTGTCTATATGTACACAAATGAGCATTCAAGTTGCCCTTCCAGAGAATTAGTTCACTGTGGTTTTCCTTTCTCTCTCTCTCTTTCTTTTTTTCCCCAAATTGTCTTCCTCTGTCAAGTGTGGGATGTTCCAAGATCTAAGAATTCTTCTGCAATGCCCACATCTGGCTGTAAGAGCAGTCAGTATTCTGAAGGGCTTAGAGAGAGCAGATTTAGGCCGCGCTCTCCTCATCCGAGCTGCTTACGCTGTGTTAGGAGTACATATCCAGGCTGCAGTTTTTTCCCCAGGAGCCCTTGTTATGTTAGAAGGTGCTCCTTAGAAGACTCTCCTCAATGGTTTTCTAAAGTTTTACAGCATCAGCAATTTTAACTGTAGTTCCTACTCCTGTCTGACTAGTTGATACCTCATTTTTCCTTCTTAAATTTATAACCTGCTTGTTGGCTTTGGTTGGTTTGCATAAATCTGTGGGGAATGTTTCAAAATTTTTTGAAATATCAACATGGAGACAATTACTTCTAATATTTCTCATAACACCTGATATACATTAGAAAGGAAATACACGTTTTCAGCCTATGAGTATAATTCCTCATAATATATTCTCTTTATGGATGAGGAAAATTGAATCACAGGGAGGTCAAGTGATTTGCCCAAGGTTACACAGCTTTTAACACTTGAACTCATGAACTGTAAGATCATGACCTGAGCTGAAATCAAGAGTCTATTGCTGAAGTGACTCAACCGCCCCGGTGCCCCCCAAGATTTAATATTCTGATTGTAAGTTTGAGATTCCCCCAGAAAGCAGAGCCTGAGACAAGGGTCTGCATTGCAAGTAGTTTATTTTGAGAAGGGTCTCAGGGAACCAGAATGGAGGATTGGGAAGAATGATCAAGCTGATCAGTGCCCTGGACAACTAGGCTCAATCATGCTGCAGCCCTCTGAGTTGCTGTATACAGTAGCCTCAGAAATTTCCACTTCCTTCTGCAGAAGGAGGCAGTCCACCAGTTCTTGTTTCCCTTTGGGTATGGGTGGCAATGTGGGATAACTCCCCCACAAATTTAAATCTGTGCATATGTATGAACTCAGCCTCCCATAGGCATCCTTCACTGAGGTATCAGATAAGCTCTGGGCAAGAAAGCAACAGATACCCATTATCGCTGAAGTCAGTACTTGAATGGTTACAACTGTGTGAAGCTAGTTGCCAGAACTACAGCTGGATAAAAAATGGCTGAGGCTATGAGGAGGTCATAAGTAATACCCAAATATATAAATTTTCTACTCTATTTAAAAGTAGTAATTGTCTTCACGATGTTCACAGTATCTTGGAGAATGACACATATGCAGATAATGATAATAATATGGTGGGCAGTAGCATCAATAATGGCAGGTCAGAGAAGGACGTGGTTACTCTGCCTGAAACAGGCGGGAGTTGGGATGGCCTGTGAGACTCCACAAAGGTAACTTATGACCTGTGCCCGGACCAGACTTTGTTAGGTGGAGTGAGAAGAAAAGGACATTATAGGAGAATGTGGGGAGAAGAATGGAGACCTGAGCTCTTCAGGAGGGAGGGATGTCCTGTGTAGAGTGCACTGAGGGAGTCATTGGCAGATGAGGCTTAAAAAAGTACATTAGTGATGGATTGGAAAGGCACAAAATCACCAGCGCTGAGTAGGAGAGGAGAGAGAAGAGACACTTGAGACAGCATTGGTGTGACCTTTGATGGCCAAATTTGGGAGACCTTGGGAAGTAAATTGAACATGGGAAGTCAAACAATTTTCAGCATTGAATGGATTTGAGTATGGTTTTAGAAAGGAGTGGGTAGTGAGGGTGGAAGCCTACTTGACTGAAGGTAGAAAAAAGATATAGTACAATCTCCAGAGAAGTGAAAATATAGGAGATACAGCCTGGGGGATATAGTGGAATAAAGTTGGAGGTTTTAGATCTGATTATTCCACCTGCTTAACAGCTGTGTGAATATGAAGACTTTAGCTAATCTCTCTAAACTTCAAGATCTTCATCAAAATATGAGGTCAAAAATAGACACCATACGAAAGTTTTGTGAGCAGAAACAATCCAAATATCCACTGATGGATGAATGGATAAACAAAACGAAGTACACACATAAAATGGATTATTATTCAAACTTAAGAAGCAGTGAAATTCTGATACTTGCTACAGCATGGATGGACCTTGAAAAAGCTTTATGTTTAGTAAATAAATGATGTAAAAGGACAAATATGATATGATTCTACTTATATGAGATACCTAGAATAGTCAATTCATAGAGACAGAGAGGAGAACAGTGGTTATTGGGGACCGAATAAGAGGGGAAGGGGGAGTTATTCTTTAATGAGTACAGAGCTTCAGTCTGGGATCATAAATAAAGTCCTGGATATGGATAGTGGTGACGGTTGCACAGCATTGTGAATGTACTCAATGCCACTGAACTGTATGTTTAAAGATAATGTAGGGGGCACCTGTGTGGCCCGGTCAGTTAAGCATCGGACTTAGGCTCAGGTCGTGATCTTGTGGTTTGTGAATTCGAGCCCTACATTGGGCTCTTAACTGAGAGTGTAGAGCCTGCTTGGGATTCTCTCTCTCCCCATCTCTCTCTGCCCCTCCCCCACTTGTGCTCGCTCGCTCTCTCTTAAAATAAATAAACTTTAAAGATAACTTAAAATGGTGAATATTTATAGAATGTATATTTTGTCATGATAAAAAAATGTTAAGCGTGTGAGAATTAAGGTGGGTAGTGCATACACATAACACAGTTTCATAGCAGTGATGATGTTCATTAGGTTCAATACGTTCAATAGGTGTCAAGATCTTGGTGAATAAGGAGAAAAGGGACATGGGTGAAGGTCTAGGAAAGGAGGTCAAGACACCTCAGAGGAAACAAAGAAGGAAAGGACAGGAGTAAATATTTGAGTCCATTTTTAGGTAGAGGGGAAAAAAAGTGTAAACAGCTCCTGCCTTTGACTCTTCTCTTGGTAAAAGAGTGTGAAGGTTGAAGGTGAGGTCGGGGACTTGGGGAAAGTTACAAAGCTGTGAAACAGCTGCTGTGGGTGGGAAAGGAAGCAAACTGGGGAAGAATAAAATAATTGCCAAGGAGCAGAGAGGAACCAGCTGAGGTTGAATATAATAAATTTGTAATGAAGCCAAGTGAGCATGGCTATGTCATTTTCTCTAGCAGCACTTGGCAGCATGGAAACAACCCAGAGACATAGTCAGTTGGATTGATTTAGGGAATGGCAATGGCAAGACAGTGTGGTCAAAAGTCAAAGAGTTGAGGGAATTGAGGGTACTCAGAAGAATACAATTTAATTGGTTGACCATGTGGTCCAGGCTGGAGAAGGAAGGAAAAAAAAAAAAGAGCAGGAGGGGTTGAGAGACTGAGAGGGAACCTGGAAGCAAAGGACCAGAGGTTTTGAGAAAGGGAACTTAGAGTAAACATGGATTGCGATCAGAAGTTAGAATGCCTGCATTCAAGATTTTGGAGGAATAGTTCCAGACATTGATCAGGTAAATGCTTAGACTGAAGACAGGTGGGTGGGAATGAAGTAGAGAAGTGGTTCTCAAACTTTAGGTGCATCAGAATTACCCGAGGCTCTTTAAAATGTGTTTTGTGGGGTCTAACACCCAGAGTTTCTGATTCAATAGGTCTGGGGTGGGGCCGGTGAATCTACATTTCTAACAGGTTCTCATTTGATGCTGATGTTGCTGACCTGAAGACCACACTTTGAGAACCACTGGAGTAGAGCACAGAGAAAAGTCTACCTAATGTTAGGGGGTAGGTTGGATCAGTGTAGGTATTGTACAAGGAAGAAGGTGCAGATACTCCGTTCCGTTTGCTGAAGTTTTCAAGGAACATGAGGAAATGACCTGGAAAGTGTAAAGGGGATCATTAGAAGAATGGAGAGTAAGGAACATAAACACGGTAAGGGGTAAGCATGAGATCTCTGCTAGGTTGACCGGTTTACTGTCCAATGAGGGCTTTAGTGTGGCAGTCAGTTCACAGGCTCAGGAACCTTAAGGACCCCTAGATAAGACTACACTGACTTATATATGCATGCTAGGTAGTTTAATGATTTAGTGCCTTTCAGATCAATATTCTTTGGATTTATGTTATATGGATACATATGTTTATCCAGATATATTTATTTTGCATTAAGATGTATTTAGTGAGAAAAAAATTTTAATGGATCTTTCTACTAAAGACATTAAAATTTTATGTGTCTAAAAATTGTATCCATATCTTGTGTCTAGCATAAAGGATTTTTTACATGTACTTTACATTTTGGTATATTCAATATGCAGTCTTTCCATCACTCAGAAAGTTTAATGGATCACAGTCATTAAGACAGTTGTAAAGTCTTATTGAAAATATGTTTAGGGGCACTGGTGGCTCAGTCGGTTAAGCAACAGACTTCAGCTCAGGTCATGATCTCACAGTTCATGAGTTTGAGCCCCACGTCGGACTCACTGCTGTCAGCATGGAGCCTGTTTTGGGGGATCCTCTGCCCCACTCTCTATGCCCTTCCTTCACTTGCATTCTCTCTCTCTTTCTCTTTCAAAAATAAACACAATAAAAAATATTTATTATGGGCGCCTGGGTGTCTTAGTTGGTTGAGCGTCTGATTCTTGATTTCAGCTCAGGTCATGATCCCAGGGTCGTAGGATCAAGCCCTGCATCAGGCTCTGTGCTGACATCACAGAGCCTGCTTGGGATTTTCTCTCTCCCTCTTTCTCTGTCCCTCCCCTGCTCACTCCATTTCTCTGTCTCTCAAATAAATAAACCACAACAAAAAAAGAAAATATGTTTAAAAGTCCTCATTCTTTCTTATTGACAAATGTTTTCCACTTAGAATAACAACAGCACTTTTTTTGTGCGTGTGCAATTTTGACCCAGACAACTTTTTGGAAGACATATTAAAGACTTTCACATTTAGATTTTTAAAATAATGAAGATAATCCTCCTTTCCCCAGTCAGCAGCACCAAGACCTGCATTATTCAGGCATAGAATTTTAGCTGATGCTGTTTAGCATTTTCAGGCAACCATAGGCTCGTTGATCTCAGAATTTGTAGAAAGATCTGTCATTTCAGAGTTGGATGGGGTGAATGCTGTTCCCATTCAGCGGAGATAAGTTGGTGAAAATGAGGTAACACTTTCAATTTCTGCTGGTATTAGACAGGTTTTATGAGCTTCCCTGGAAATCCTCAGTACCTCCATTCCCCAGACCTTCAGCTTCTCATGGTGAAGTTCCTGTGGGGTACACTTAGGGCAATGGAGAAAAGGAGAAGGAAGGCAGCCAAATTCCCTCTCCTTCCCCTCTCTCTCATTGGCTGCTCCACGGTAGTTTCTCTGAACAGCCTGTCGGAGACGTCAGATGCGGTCCACCAGGGTTGGCTGTGTCTCTTCCTAGCTTCTAGGGAAGGCCATGCATCACCTTGCATCTCTTGCCTATGTTCCCTGCCTTGCCTCCCGTTTCCTCACTCTCACTGTCCCGGCCACACACCTCCTAAATACAGCATTTAACACTCAGTTTTTGCCTTGGGCTCTGTTTCCTAAGGAGCCAGGTCTGAGACATTGCTCAAGGGCACTATCTACTTTGGTAGGAGCAAAAGGACTTACATTTCACCAGGTCTATAAAGAGTCGTATTTAGAAGCCAGTATAAACTGCCATCACATTCCCAGTGTAACTCAAGGGTATTCAGGGCAGTGACTCCCAGTATAAGGTCCTCAAGTCTGTATAGAGTCAGTATAGTCAGCATGACCTGGGAAGTTCATAGAAATGCAAATTACCAGGTGGTGTTGCCCAGAAGTGTGTGTGTGTGTGTGTGTGTGTGTGTGTGTGTGTGTGTTAAGCCTTCCAGGTGATTCTGATAAACCTTGAGACTCCCTGCTTCAGAGGTTCTTTTAAGATTGATGCCTCAGGCAGCTACCTGACTGGCCTCCCCATAACCTGAGAACTGCTCTAAGAAGCAAGCCCGTTCTCAAAGACCGATGTCTATGAACGAAAGGCACGTGAAATCTAGACTTAAGTGTCTAATTACTAACGCACAGTTGAATCTATGCTGAATTTCCAGTGACTATATATTTATAGCTTCTTTTCAAGTCCACCCATTCTAGACTGCTGAACAGGCCCAATCTGTACGTTGCTTGGTGAGCCTGGGAGTAAAGGGAAGTTGATCATTTTGAGTGACAGTTCACTGAGACGTTGCAAGTTCATGGGGCTTATGCTACCTTACAACAGAACACACGTCTCCAAGTGATTAAATACTAGTGGTTCCTTAACTTTGGTGGTGTTCTCCTCTGGACAGCGCTGGGTGAACAGCGAGATTGTCTCTCTGTCCTCTGCTTTTATAGGGTTGTATTAGAACACATTCAGCTTGGCATGACTGCTCTGAGATTCAGTTGTTCAGTCTTCAATTGTGATAGTATATATGTTTCAAGAAAAGGAAGTAGGGAAGGCTAGATGAGTCTAAATATTTGGACATCGGAAAAATCTCTGGATGTGGACATTGCACCATCTCAGCCACGGGAGTATGTAAGATTTGTGTATCCAACTTCCTTTCATTGTCGCAGGTATTTTTCTTAGCTTAGTTAACTAGATAATAGTCTTCTTGGCGAAGGACACATCTCACGATATGTATTGAAGTATGTTGTTGGGAACACAAACACATTCTAATCATTTCATAGTATACACATGCTGTTTTCAGATACCCTGGTGTGCTCTTAATTGATCTTTCAAACATATGGTACAGTAAAAAGCTGTTGAGTGGGAACTGAGAAATTTCTCTTTGTCATTTTACAAATTATATGGCTTAGCGTTTAGTTTTCATCTTTTATTTATGGAGTTATTAATTGAATATTGGAATATTCATTGAATATTAGAATTTTATCAGATGGCAATAGTTACAGCATAATCAGTGCATTTTTAAAGGTTTATTATTTAAAAAATAGTTTAAACAGCTTATCCATTCACCATGGAAATAGAGACAGGGGTAAAAACACTTAAAGCTCGAAAGGAATGGAGTTAATATCTAGCTGTCGTAAAGACTTGGGTTTTTTTAGTTTTATAATATAACTAATGGATAATGATATAACGATGTGTTTGATGATATTGCTTCTTCTCCCCACCCGTTTATTGATTGCCTTTTTATTCTGTTTCATTTGAAACAACTTATTTATGATGGTAAAATTATTCTATGTCAGCTTTATTTATAATAGGAAAACTTGGACATGTCATAAATGACCAATGATGGGGCATTGGGTAAATCAGTTATGATATGTCCCTAAAATAAAGTACGTTTCAAAATTTAAAATGATGTTTTAGAAGTATATTTACTAAAATATCCAATTGTTCTCAAAAGAACAAAGGTAGTTTCAAATGATTCTGGTTTTGTAAACTAATGTGTTTGCCCTCCTCTCAAGTGTATATTTTAAAAAGGAGCAAAATAGCAGAGTTGTCAAAAATAACAGAGGTGACTTCTGGTAGTGAGATTATAGTGATATAAATTTTTTGTGTCTTTTTTTTGTTTGTTTGTTTTTAATGTTAATTTTTGAGAGAGAGAGAGAACATGAGCAGGGGAGGGGCAGAGAGAGAAGGAGACAGAGGCTCAGAAGGAGGCTCTGTGCCGACAGCAGAGAGCCTGGTGTGGGGCTCAAACTTAGAAACCATGAGATCACACCCTGGGCTGAAGTTGGACGCTTAACCGACTGAACCACCCAGTCATCCCTAAAATTTTTTTTCTCTTCTTTGCTTATTTATATTTTCTAACTTTTCTATAATGAATATAATGCTTCATTAAGCCATTCAGCTGTTTCTTAAATGGAACAAATCAAAATCGTACATGATCATCATTGATGAACCATTGTTTTTCCTCTTTGTGTTTATTTCCTGTAAATTTAGAAATGCCTTTGGATTTACTCAGAAAACGTGATGGGTTTTGGGTTAATAGTTTTGTAACCCATTGCTTAACATTAACCCCCAAATTAACTGCCTTACAACAACAGTACGTTATTCCTCATGATATGTTGTGTTTGGGTACCTCTGCTTGTTTGGTCTGGCTTACTCATATAGCAGCATTTATCTGAGGAACCTCTGGGGCTTTAAGGTCCAAGATGACCTCACTCACCTTTCTGGAGGTTGATGCTGGGTGTTGACTATGAACCTTGATTCTCCTTTTTATGGCCTCTCATCCTCCATTAGGCTAGACCAGCTTCCTTTCCTACGGTCACCAGGCAGCCTTACTGGACAGCAAGGGCGGGAGTGGGATGCCTTATGGGACTCAGACTCTGGAATGCACATGGCATCACCTCTACCATATTACAATGGAAGATCAGGTCATGAGGCCAGTGATAACTCACGCGGTGAGAAGATAGGCTTTTTTTGTGTGAAGAAAGGATCAGCAAAGTACTAGTATGTATATTTAATTTGCCATGGAAATGACCACACCATTAAAGGCAGACTCTCACAGTTATGTGTGGTTCTCACATCTTGAGACTATCAGTAATTCCAAGGTCCTATTAAAATATTATATTAAAACTAAAATGTGTTCACTGTTTAGTAAGTATGGATTATCTCATTTAATCAACAGAATAACTCTTAAGGGGAGGAGGTACTATCATTTTTCTTTTTCCATTTTACAGAGAAGGGAAATTAGGTTAAGAAATATTAGCCCTGTTGCTTAGGTCACAGCCGGTTAGTGGTGGAGACCAGTTTTAAATTCAGATTCTGACCCCCAAATCTGATTTCTCAACGTCTCTGCCTATGCTGCCAAATATAATAGTCACTAGCCACATGTGGCTGTCACAGACTTTTAAAATTGGCTGGTCTGGGGGCGCCTGGGTGGCTCAGTCGGTTAAGCGGCCGACTTCGTTAAAAAAAACATTAAAAAAAATTTTAAATTGGCTGGTCTGGATTGAGGCACACTGTAAGTATAAAATATGTACTTTTTATGAAGACTTAATACATAAAGAAGAGTATATAAAATAGGTCATTTTTTTAGATTACTTGTATGTTGAAATGCTTTTTTATGCAAATTGAATTAAATAAATTATTATTAAATTAATTTTACCTGTTTTGTTTTACTTTTTCATGTGGCTAGTATGAAATTTATTTATTTTTTATTTTTTTTAACCTTTATTCATTTTTGAGAGACAGAGAGAGAGCATGAGCGGGGAAGGGGCAGAGAGAGAGGGAGACACAGAATCGGAAGCAGGCCCCAGGCTCCGAGCTGTTAGCACAGAGCCCGATGCGGGTTCCAACTCACGAACTGCGAGATCATGACCTGAGCCGAAGTCGGACTCTCAACCGACTGAGCCACCCAGGCACCCCTACTAGCAAATTTAAAATGACATAAGTGACTCACATCTGTGGCTCACATTACATTGTGATTGGCCAGTGTTGTTACTCTGTACGCTGATGCTTTTCAGTTTCTCATAGTTTTTTTTTTTTTTTAATTACATGGCTGGAGACCATATGTAATTTCAAAGCATAATATTCAAATCATTTTATACCAGTGTATAATCTGCACTTGCCAACAATAATTGTAGCAGCCTTAAAATCCAAACACAATAATAATTCAGTGTCATGTTACTGAAGAGAACTACTACAAATTGAGTACACATTTCTGCACCTTATTATAATATTCACAAGTACCAAATTGCTTGGTTTAAAAAAAAATTTTAATGTTTATTTTTGAGAGCGAGTGAGAGGGAGAGAGAGACAGAACATGAGTGGGGGAGGGGTAGAGAGAGAGATGAAGGCACAGAACCTGAAGCAGTTTCCAGACTCAGAGCTGTCAGCATAGAGCCTGAAGCGGGGCTTCAACTCACGAACCAGGAGATCGTGACCTGAACCGAAGTCGGACACTCAACCCACTGAGCCACCCAGATGGCCCTGTTTGATGTTTTTAAAAAAGTTAATTTAAAAATTTTCATCGTGTTTCTATTTCCGTTTTCTGTATTATTCATCTTTAATTATTCTAATGCGGGTCATATGAAAGGCTAGAACCTTTCAATTTGCCTTTATCCCTTATTTGTGTGGAAACCCAAGCCAGACATCTGTGATAGCCAAAGACGCCTGCCTTCTGGTTTTCACCATCGTTCTTTTTCTTTCCCTGGTTGACCCATTCTCCCTGCCCTGATTGTCTCAGTTGAGGAATTATTGCCTCGAGAGTTCACCTGTCTTGCTGTCACACTTGGCTTATTGCTTTACTGGTCCCTCGGCCAAAACCTCAGGGTGGCCGATCATTTGGACTCCTAGCACTTCATTTTCCAAATTAAGATAGGCAGATGTGTTGTTCCATACGAGAAAGGTTTTCTAGAAATCTCATGTCATTAGTAATTTGGCAATGCCAATTACTAACTTCATCAATTTCTAATGGGTTTGTACTTGGTCTTTTTATGAGCTGTGCTATTTGGAGCCCTTGAAATCTAGCCGGGTGTTTGGTTTAAACACCCACCAGGTGAAGCGGCTCTTTGGAGTGGTACTGCCTCTTGTTTGAGCACAATTGCATGTGCCAGCTTGTCTGTTTGGTTTATAAAGTTCATCACACACAAGGTTAGAGAAACTCCTGTGGAAAGACTGAAGAGTTTTACCGAAATTTGAAAATCAAATGCTTAAAAATCTGCTGTCTTTTATGAACTGTTAGACTGTGCCATATTGTGTGTTTGTTTCTTTTGTTAAACTCAAATATATTCAAAGTGTGCTTATATTTCAAGGGTAGCTAAGGTTGAATTCTTGTCACAAAGGCAAATGATGTTTCCAAATTGCTAGTAGCCAAAATATCTTCAGGGATACTCTTCTTCTTGACATTTCTTGAATATTAAAACAAAAGAATTCTGTTCTTTTCTTATATTCAACAAGAAGGAATCCAATATCTCTCTTGCTAAGAGAAAATGAGATGGTAATTGTTTGAGAAAATAAAGTTTAACACCTGTATGGACCAGGATTTTGCAGTATTTCTTACCATTAATAGGGTATGTTCCTTCCTTCACATACAAATTAGAAAAGGCTAGTGCCGATACCCACTGGATTCTTTATGAAGCTCTTAGACCTTATCAGTTTCTTTGCAAACCAGCAGTGTACCTCCTCTAAAGCATTGGCTTAAAAATTAGAATTTTCCAAATTGCCATACAAGTTTGCTGAGCTAGCAGAATACATTCCTGTCATTTATTTTCCTAAGCTGTACTCCTGCCTCATTTAAAATGAAGACATCCCTTTGAACAAAATTAATCGTTAATTTTTTTCCAAGTAGGCTCTTGAAAAATGTGACATTCTTAAGTAGCTAATATGTTCAGAATAAAAATGGGAAATTCTTTGGAAATCTGTTTGCAACCTAGCTTTGCTCTGATTAATAACCCTTGCAAATGTGTGCTTATTATACCATAAACATGACCTTTATAAGAACATTAGAAAAATCAAACTATGGATATGCCATGTCAGAGACTTTTTAAATGTCAGAAAATGTAATGCTTTTAAATTAATGTGATTTTATAATACTTAACTGTTGAGGGTATTTCTGAACTTTTTATGCATTTGGGGTTTTTTAAAGATTCTTAAAGCAGTTCTGTCATTGAAATAGTCAGAGTTGTCTCAAATTAGATGCTAAAGAACATAAAGGTACTTGGAAAGATAAAAAAAAAAAATTATATTTTTTGGTTTAGTGTGGCTAAGCTTGCCAAACATATAAGCTATTTATTAGCTACGTTTCTTTTAGACCCTGACCAGACTGAGCAGTTGAAGAATGTTTTAATTCAAAGAGAAATGCTTCCTAAATATGGTGCTTTGGGGAGTATGTGCTTAAAGGGGACAAAGGGTGGCACAGAGCATGTCAGGTGTTTGTTGGAGTTGATAATGGTGCCTGGCAGTGCAAATGTGACTGGTTCGATGGGGGAGGTTGAGGACATCCACCTTACACAATGTTAGATTTCTATTACTGTGTAGTAAATGTACCAGGAATTCGGAAGCTTAAAATAAGAGTTATTTATTAGGTCACACTTGGCAGAAGTCCAGCACTGGTGTGACTGTGTTCCCTGCTCAGAGCATCATAAGGCTGAAATCAAGATGTTGGTTGGACCAATCTGGAGACTCTGGGGAAAAGCTAAAGATCTGCTTCAAAGCTCATTCTTGATGGTGGGATTCAGTTCCTATGGTTGTAGGACTGAGGTTTCTATTTCCTTGCTCTTGGGGTTGTTCTGAGCTCCTTAACCACATGGTCTCTATCTGCAAGTCGGCAACAGAATGTTGTCGCATCGTTTTGGTGCTTCTGTGGCCAGCAGGAGAATGTTCTTTGCTTTTATTATTTCTTTTTAAAATTTTTTTAAACGTTTATTTATTTTTGAGACAGAGGGAGACAGAGCATGAACAGGGGAGGGGCAGAGAGACAGGGAGACACAGAATCCGAAACAGGCTCCAGGCTCTGAGCTGTCAGCACAGAGCCCGACGTGGGGCTCGAACCCACGGACCATGAGATCATGACCTGAGCCGAAGTCGGACACTTAACTGACTGAGCCACCCAGGCGCCCCATTCTTTGCTTTTAAAGAGCATATGTGATTAGCTCAGGCCCGCTCCAATAATCTCCCAATTTTGAGGTCACGTCATTTAGAATAACATAATCACAGGAATAATACCCACCAAATGCACAGGCCTGGGGATTATGCACAGTGTGTATACCAGGAAAGCAGGAAATCTTGTTATTCTGCTCAACACTCACAGATACACATACCCTTGCGCGGACCTTGGGCTTATCAATTCCATTCTCTGGCCTCAGGATTCTTAGTGTGTGGTCTGTGGACCAACAGCATCAGCATTGCCTGTCAATTAGTAAGACATGTAATTTAGCAGGCCTTACTTAAGACTCAGTCAGAAACTCTACATAGAGTTTCACCTCAGCAGTGAGTATTTTAACAAATCCTTCAGGTATTTCTGATGCTTACAAAGCCTGAGAACCACCGCTTTAGACCATGATCAGCAGACTTACAGCTGGTGCTAGAGAACTAAATCTGGCTTGATGACTGTGTTAGTAAATAAATTTTATTGGAACATAGTCATATCCATTGGTTTACATGTTGTCTGTGGCTGCCTCCACATTACAATGGAGGAATTACGCTGCAGACCATATGGCCCTCAAAGCCTAAAATATTTATTAGTTGGTTATTAAAAAAAAAAGTTTGCCTACCCCTGTTCAGGGAGTAGATTACTTGATTGCTTAAGTCTCATCCTATTTTAACTTGTTCTTATCCTGCATATCTTCCCATATGAATCCTGTAAAATTGCATATGAGATTTAGAAGCTCATTTTCCTAAAAAGTTTTAACCCTTGACAGTCATTCCTGCTAGAGGGCCTTAAAGTGTGTGTGTCATTTCCTCCAGACATGGTTGCAACTAAAATAACTGATTTTATCCTTCCTCTGCCCTTTCCATCCTCTGCTTTTTCTGTCTTAAGTGAAAATGGAGAACATCTGTTCACCACCCTTCCTATATTACTTTTCAAAGAGTCGAAGAGACTCACCCTGAGTCTCTTACCTTCAGGCAAACATTGCCAATGCCTTTAGCTTTTCCCCATTCCTTCTCTTTCCCTATCTCCCTACCCTTGGATCATGTCTTTTTCTCTGCCTTGGATATTTACTAGGGTGTGTACATCTTTTGTGAGTTATTACACTGTGAACACACTTAGCCAGTCTTTCTGGTTTCAATATTAAAAAAAAAAAACAACAACAACAAACAAATGAACCTTCCAATAGCCCAGATTTTTGCTTTTTATTTTGTGAAGACTTCTATGTGTTTGAGTTTCTTCTGACCTTACCTGTTTCTGAAGTTCACTAAATGTGGCCTGCATGCCTTACTTTACATGCTTTTCTCTCCAAAATCAGTCCAGCAATGAGGTTTTTAATATGATTAATTCTTACGTTCTGAGGCTGGACTCATTAATGTCAAACATGTGGCGTAGGGAAGGTTTTCACTGACATCTCATATTTTTAGTTGGCCAGCCAATTGTTCCAACATACTCTAGGTGCCCAATTTTAATCATACAAGCTTTTGTTTCATTTCTGTCCATTTTGTGACTCAATCAGTCAATGAAATCTCAGCTTTCTCTTTCCGTTAGTCCCGTTCAGTTTGATCCTTAGTCGTGGTATTTTCTGATCTGTGACACTAATTTTGTTTGGTTGTTTTGTTTCAACTTTTTGTATTTCTTTTATCATTCTTTGTCTGGAGTCTTCCAGAACACATGTTTTTTGTGTGGGTTGCAAATATATGCAGAGCTCTTGTTCTGTCCCTTTTGGTTTCCCTTCTACCCTGCTTTATCTGTGATGTACATTTGTGCTCTTGGTATTATGGATGTCTTTGAGGAACAGCCAGCTTTCCTAAGCTTGCCTCTTGAGATACGCCCTGCCATTTCCTTTAGCAGATTAAAACCTGCTCATTTGAAATATCTCATTACTGAAATAATCACTTTTAATTTACCAATTGTACAGCCTTTACCTTTCCGGAAACATAATGAATAATATAATTTGCTCCATGCCAATCAAATTTGGATCCCATGTGCCAGAAATGTAGGGTGTAACTCATAGACTCTATTCATAGAGGTTCTCTGAACATACAACTTTTTGAAAATAAAAATAACATGTTTTGAAGAAGATTACCTTGCCATATTCTTATGTTATCAGGGAAGGACTTCAGCTATTTTGTGACAGTATAATACTCTGAAATGTGATGGGAAACTCTGAGTTTTTTGTAAGCAGTTCTGCTATGCTCATATCCAGAGTTGGAATTTATCAATCAGTCGAGACCCTGCCCAGCCAGACTAGCTAAATGAAACTGTAGCCAAGGATAATCGAAAATGGAAGACAAAATTAAAAATAAAACGGCGGCAGACGATCCAAAATATCTACTTGGTTTTGCAGCAGCGGCCATTAAAGAAAGGCTGTCCATACAGCATGGCTGTCTATGGGGAATAAGAAATAGAAAATTATGAGCTGGTGTATAGGAATAGAAAAGAAAGGAATTGTGTAGCACTCATGATTTGGCTAGGGGGATTTGAGAGAAAGAGCCAACTAAAGTTTTGGCTAGACTAATTGGATTCTTCAGCTACAAGCAAGACTGCCATAAACAATTATTATCAAGATTTCCCCAGTGCCTATGTGCCATCTGAAACTGTCTGCCTGGAATCGTTGGGGAAAATGTAGCAAATGGACAAGAAAGCTACTCATAAAATTAAGTGGCCTTGATTCCAATCCATGTGAATACCGGAACATGCGACATTTTGGTTAAAAAAATAAATAAATAAAAGTGTCAGTCATGTCTGATGTTGTTAGTTAAACATCACACATGGCTCGCTACTAAAAATTAAAAAAAAAAAAAAAGTAGGTTTCAACCTGTATAAAAATATGGAGCGAAGACCAAAGTAAGGCCAACCAACATCCAGTTAAAAGCTGGTTTGCTTTTGTTAATATATGGTAATATTAACCAATTGTACTGTTTTTACTTGATGGTTCAGAAAAATATTCCATTTTATTAAACAAGAGAAAACTCGTATTCCAAAGGGGAAGCTGAAGAGAATCGGGATGGAAAAAGGCGTGTGCTCTTTCTCTTGCTATTGCTTTCATTTTATCTTTATTTAAAGGGCTTGGGATCATATTTACTTTTATTAAAACTTACCCAGGGCATTCACAACAGTGGGCAACCAATAAATATTTGATGAATGTTTGTGAGAGAGAGAATGAACGTGCCGGGACATAGATCCGAGAGGACAGAGAAGTGAGGGGCAGTAAGAGAGAAGAGGTGACTGAGCAGGGAAGTAATTGAGAACACAGATAAGAAGGGGAAGACTTGAATCAGAGTGACCGAAAATAATAGTAAATGTTTCCATGCTGGATTCTAAGTCGGCTGTTGTAGACACAGGGCTTGTCTCTGTCTCATGCAATACTTTGTCAGATACTGTCATGCTTTTAATTACTTACTTTCCAATTTGAAAGACAGAAATATTTCTGTGGGTTACCGTCAGCTCTTCAAAGAGTTGGTGTTTCCATATAGGGCATCTTTTCGGGTAGTTTCTATGTTGTTTTAGTAACATTTCTGTCTAGGTCCAGTGGGCCATCTGTGTATCTGATTTGGATATGATTCCTTAGAGTATTGCTTCTTCCTAACACCTCCTGTCCGCTTCCTTCCTCCCTTCCTCCCTTCCCTTTTTATTTCTCTGTCTCTTTTTAATACTGTTTCCTATGCCTACCACCACAATGCTCATACATCAATAACAGGCATCAGCGAATACTTCACATTCTTCATAGGGATAAACCAAATAGTAGTAATGAAATTAAATACAGTTTGCCACTTCCCTTTACTCTCTTTGGATTAGTTTTCAGAGAAACAGTGTCTTACTTATGCATTCACTCAAGTACACTTCAATGCCCATGATTTTCAAAGCACTTCATTAGGTGTCATGGAAAAAAATTAACGTAACACAGACATCAACACCCCCCTTCGAAAACCTTTTTAGCCAGAGCCGAATAACTCTACTAGTAAACAGAAAGTAAGACCCAACATAATGATTAATGAATCAAACAATAACTTTAATAAAATCAAATTTCACAAAATACTGTGTAGCAATTTATTTCCTATCATTTAAATAAAATAATAATAAAACGGCAATAAGAATAGTTACTATAAATTTAGTATTTACTCTTAAATATTTCTGCACATAATCCTTAAATCTTGTGATTTAGGTGTTATTTTCCTTAATTCGTAGGAGAAGAAACTACATAGCTGTGAAGTTCCTTAGGACATGAAAACTTTGGACTTCGGATTTAGGTTTCAAATAACAAAGCCTGTTCTCATAAGCACTTAAAATACTCTGTGGAAGTTTGCAAAAGAGAAAATTGATTTGGGTGCTAAAGGGACAGGGGGAGGGAGAAGTGACATTTCAGCTAAACCTTGAAGGGCAGGGAGGAGTTAAATAAGCGATATGAATGTGAAAAAATTAAACAAGTATTTTCCTTATCTTAGTTATATGATGAAGCCACTCAGTGGTATGAATAGGCAAGAAAAGGTCGTAATGACATTGATAACATGGGAGACAGATAGTTAGCACTCGGAAGGCATAATGACTTCTGAAAATGATATGCAGGACAGATCAGAATCATTCAGGAAAATGCAGGGCCAATTTCAGAAGAGATGCTTCTTGCAGAATTTCTCTCCTCTCTCAGCAGGCATTCCTGCTCAAAGCAATTTGACTCATTCTGTTTTGTTCTTCCTTTGGGATTAATGTCCTTTCAAAAGCACAAAATAATCTCTACAATTTAAGGCAAACAGTCCCATGAATTTAAAAGGACTCACTCCAGTTCTCGTGTCTGTGATCAGAACCCCTTTGCAAGTTTCTTTTTAAAGTCAGGAGTTCTTTCATTTTCCACAGATCTTTCTGGGTTTACACTGATCATGTCAATCCACAGGCTTTCCACTCTCTGAGACACATCAACGAGGAAGAATAGCTATAAGGAAGCTGCATGTTCTCAAGGTGTTCAGTGACATCTGAGATGTGAGGGGGTCTCAACAGAACATCTTAACTATGTCAACAGTCACTGTTGCAGAAAGCCAAACCCTGGAAATCTCCTACTTACTGAGAAGCAGGTACAGATCTCCAGTTGTCCTCATAACCTGGGCAAGCTTTGGCAGAAAAGTCAAATGGCCCTTCTTAACCCTCTCACCAGATTCTAACCCAGAGAGGGCTGAACTGTTCACCAAATGGCTTGGTATAAGGACACCCATGAGTGTGATTTCACTACCCATCTTCCCATGCTTGCAAAGCATTTCCATGCATCTTTGAACCTGACTGATAATAGTAGAGTTTAGGATGCCCTAATGTCATCGTGTTTAAGTCATTTTGAGTATTATGTTGGGGGGAGCAAACTTTGACCAAGTGGATGAGATACCATCGTGTCGTGCTGGAAGGATTCTGAGGCCTACTAGATACATGATTAATTGGTAACTATGTCTTGAGTACTAGAAAAGAAAGCAGTATCATGGATTTGTATCCTTGGCTTATGGGGACAATGGATAGAATATGATCTTTACCAAGAGCAGGAATATTGAAATCAATCAATCTCTGTTTGTCTTCCTACTCTGAATTAGCTGCTGCAAAGTACTTAATTTCATACAGCCTCAGTTTCACTAATGCAATTATTAAATTATTGAATTAACAGATTGTGAAAATTAAAATCCTACCTGTATATAAAGCACTGAAAAATTGAGAGTGGTTATTATTATTATTTTAATGTTTATTATTGTTTGAAATTGAATAATTGACTGTATGTAGGCCACCACAAACCAGCAGAGTACAATTAAATTACTGGTATATTTTTTCCTAATTGCTAAATTAAATATTTCTCTTCAAAATTCATTTAGGCCTATGCTATCTGGATATTCAAATTCTCATTCTTCTAGTAAGAAGATGAGCTTCTAGTAAATCCGTGGTCAAAGAAAAATCAGAGACAATTTCTTTGATGCCATACCTACATCTGTCGGTTCTGGCTTGAGTCTGAGTTGACTCAAACCACTAGGTATTGGTAGCATAAATCAAGATGTGTATGTACCTCAAGGCAAGTGAGTAACTATGTATTTTAGGCTGCAGTTCACAGGAAGGTGAGACGTTGATCATGGCGGCCAGAAAAAACCTGTGGTGTTCCCCTCTTTACTTTGGTCTCCGTTCTTGGACTTTTGGTCAGTGCCTGGTATTCTCTGAGTTCAAGGCCACTCCAGCAGACCCTCTCAAACTGACCCTTTAACGCCCATCATCTTTACCAACATGGCTCCCAGAAGTAACAGCTCCCACTGGTTGTTTCCCCTTCATTTTAGTTTTGTTTTAGTCCTCGTATTTAACTGCAGTGTTTTTATGATGTCTTTTATGTATCACAATACAGAGATCCCTTTTCATTATGTGTTGCATTTTGATGATGGCTCCATAACCTTGGTATGATGACTTTCTCCTCCCTGAGGCTATAAGCAGTTTCTGGGTTTTGTTTTGTTTTTTCTGGATTTGTAAATCCTGTTTCTGCTCCTTCCTGGCTATTTGAATGTGAAAACAGGTCCTTTACTCAGAGGCAATTTCTGTTTCCATCAATATACCTTTTTCAGATTGGTGAGAATCACAACGTGGTAGGTTTTGAGAGGAAGAACAGTGTACTATAATCAAAGAATATGGGCTTTGGAATCAGACATCTCTGGTTTCTAATACTTCTCGGCTGTACCACTTGAGGTGGTTTATCTTCAGTAAATGGATCCCACTAAGCCTCTGTTTCTTCACCTGTATAATGAGAACAAGGATATCTTCATTGTTTACAAAAACAATGTATAGAAAAAAGAACCTAGAATATAATAAATGCTCAAGATAACAGGACTTCTTATAAAAATTTTTTTAAAAAATGGCTATGTGTATCTTCCCACTTGCAGTCACTGATAAGTATTTTATTTTCTCTTCCATTTTAAAGCCAGGCATTTTCAGGACACCATAATTACTACAATTCCATTAGTAACTGATTTTACATCTTTTCCAAGAACTAAATGTTTCAGAATTAAAAGAAAATACAAAGTTAGGTTTGTTTTAAGCAAAACCTGCCAGAAGAAACAATCCCATTGAGGCCGAGACTAAACAGAGCACATGTCAACTCCACAGGGAATGTTCCTGAGGAAACTGAAATAAGAATTTCTTTTTGCTATTACAGAGTTTGTAAGAATGTTCACCAAAGCAATGGAAACCAGAACTCACAGTTCTAAGCCTTAGAAGCTAATGGATACTACGAATGGAGTGTGCTAAGTGTAGGCTCCTTAAGACGGCCAAAATGTGATCATCGCTGTTTCTAATATATTTTATTTAATTAGGTGATGGTGACAGTGACATAGTCTCTTCCATGGTTATTTCTAAATGTTACCCAATGCTAACTCCAGTCGCATTTCCTAGGAATTTTGCATCATGACTATTATGAAAGAAAATTCAATTGAAATGTGTGTGTGTTTTGGGGGGGGGCAGATCACAGTGAAACGTTGAATGAAAACATTCACAATCAAGTGAATGCTCTAGGAGATATTACTCTTAGGTTCAATAGAATTAATTAGGAGGGATGTAAATCTAACTTCGTCTTTGCTCTTCTGGACTGTGTAGATAGTGTGAAAAGGAGAACTAAACCCATAACAGGTTAATTCAAACAGAAAAAGTGGGATATCTTTGGGTAAATGTATCTGGTTGGTTCATTCAGATGGCTGTAACAGAACAGACTGGGTGGCTTATAATCAACAGACGTTTATTCCTCACAGTTCCGGAAGCCGGGAAGTCCAAGATCAAAGCTCAGATGGATTCAGTATCTGACAAGGCCTACTTTTTGATTCTAAGGCGTCTCCCACACACCTGGAAGGGGCGGGGATCTTTCTGGGGCCTCTTTCATAAAGATACTAATGCCATTCTTGAGGGCTCCACCCTCAGGACCGAATCGCCGCCCAAAGGTCCACCTCTAAATATCATCAGGTTGGGAGCTGGGTTTCTAATTTATGGTGGGCACAAACGTTCAGTCTATTGGATTATGGTATCTGGTAGACTCAGTATATGCATAATATGCAATATACTGGATTATAAGCACCAGTGGAGCACGAAACTGAAATTGCTTCTTCAATAATCCAGTGCCTTACAAATGAGTCCCTCTCAGGATACGCTGATTTGAGTTGCCTTGGCAAAGTTTAATTGAAATCAGTTTTTTGTGTATAGAATTTGTTTTTCTCTGTTGTACATCATCAAAAGAAATGGCAATATCTGAATAAAATGTGGCTATAATGGCTTAGACTCTGGGAACAGAATTTTTGGTGTCAAAATTTGGCCTCACACGTTACTAAGGCTGTGACCTTGAGCAATTGTCTTAGCCTCATCATTATTCCTTTTTTTTTTTTTAACTCACAAGGCTATGAAAGGACAAAAGGGGATACACTGTGTAGAGTACTCAGCACAGTGCCCCATGTGTAGGAGCTGAAATGTAATTGCTTTTAGGTTGATGGAGGAAAGGGGAGTTGTTTAAAAGATAGAAAAAATTCACACTTAAAAAATGAAATCCATGGTTAAGCAACTTAGGTAGAGAAGAAATGCTAATGAAATTAGGTTATAAACAGATTAGAGCATTTTATGCTTGGACCATGAATTTAGTTTTTTTAAAGAAAAAAATCAACAATGGAAGTTTAATTGGACTAAAAACATACGATAAAATGTTCCTTACCTTTTATCAAAAAACACCAATAAACTCTGTTTAGTTCCCATTTCTGTTCTAGTTTTTCCAGGAAGTTGCTGGTGAGTTTGCCTCTGGGCAGGTGCGTTCTCTCCCTTCTGTCTAGCAATTTCGCCAGTCCTACTCCGTCTTCCTCAATGGGCTAAAGACGGTCGAGGCTCAGGCTTAGACCCGGCCTCTTCTACACTTTCCTAAGGAAATCTTTTCCATGTCCATGACTTAATTTCCTACCTGACTAATCCAGTGCTTGCTCAGAGTGAAATCCACTTAAAACCTGCTTCTAAGCAGTAGTCCCTCTTATCCAATGCTACTTTTCCACTTCTGCTTCGGGCTCATTATGGCAAAAATTTCCTCAAGTCAACTTAATAGCTTCACCATTTGCATAGTAAAAACACTACTTAAGATAAATGAAGGTGGTGTGCAATTCTTATTTAACTCATTTTTTCAAATGTTTACTTATTTTTGAGAGAGAGAGAGAGAGAGAGAGAGAGGAAGTGCATGCACACACAGGCACGTGGAGAGCAGGGGAAGGGCAGAGACAGGGAGACAGAGTATCCCAAGCAGCCTCCATGCTGTCAATGCAGAGCCTGATGTGGGACTCGAACTCACAAACTGTGAGCTCATGACCTGAGCCGAAACCAAGAGTCACACACTTAACCAACTGAGCCACCCCGGCACCTCTTATTTAACTCATTTTGATGGTACTGGGAGAACTGGGAGAACTAAACCGTTTAAGCTCAGGAGATGTTTCATTAATACCACATTGACTACCTATGCACACTGGCTAGAGCTGGGACATGTTACATATAAACGTAACACAATTATGTCATGTGGGAAAAAAACAAAAACAAAGGGAAAAAACAAAAACAGGAGGGAAGATATTTATCAGGCTTTGGAGGAACACATGCCCAGCACCATTGGCATAGCAAATTTCATGCAGGCAAGTCCCAGTTGAAAGTCACAGATCGTGGAAAAGCAATGCCAAGTAACAAGACTTCGGCATCATTTTTTTTTCCCTCTCTAGAGTGAGATGACTAAAGCCTAGACATTATGAGCAAAATTACCCTGAGAGACAGATGTAGCTAGGCAGGTTTAGCTGCCTACATTAGCTGGATTTCCGCACTTGGCTATTAGTGAAACTGCATTGTGAGACACTTTGTTTCATGAAATAAAAGCTTTGTGATAGCACTCTCAAAGATTATCAGATATTAATAAACATTCATTTGCCCCAGGACTGACCCTTTTTGCATCCTCGGTTTGAAGATGTGGTATCATTTTTATCCAAAGCACTCATTATTCATTACTATTGATTTCAGCATTAAACATTTTTTTAAATTAGGTTTCCCTTTGAGTACTATCATCATTGATCACACATGAAGATTCATATTGGCTGTTGTCTTCTCCAGGAGTGGACAAGTAATCCTTTCTGGTATGACTGCAACAGTGTCTGCCTTCTGACAGTGCCCACATTTGGCTCTTGGAAAGTTCTCCCTAACTGCAGAAGGAGAAGAAACGAGGACAAAGCAAGACTTTCTCTCTTATCAGCAATGCATTCTGAAACAGACTATACCAGGCAACTTATCTGTAAATTACTCATCACTCAAAAATGTCGGCATTTCACTGTAGCTGTAATGCCAATAGAACCTTCTGTGATAATAGAAATGCTTTCTAATTGCCATATACAACATGGTAGTCTCTATCCTCATGTGACTTTTGAGCGTTTAGATGTGGCTAGTGTGACTGAGAAAACTGAATTTTTAATTTTACTAATTTTTAATTTAAAGTAGCCACACAGGGAGCACTGGGTGGCTCAGTCAGTTGAGCGTCTGATTCTTGATTTCAGCTCAGGTCATGATCTAAGTCAAAGGATCAAGCCCCACATCTGGCTCAGTGCTGAGCATGGATCCTGCTTAGGATTCTCTCTCTCTCTCTCTCTCTCTCTCTCTCTCTCTCTCTCTCTTTCTCTCTCTCTCTCTCTCTCTCTCTCTCTCTTTCTCTCTCTCTGCCCTTCTCCCCACTTGCATGCTTTTTTCCTCTCTCTCTCTCTCAAAATAAATATTTTAAAAATAAAAACATAACATAGCCATACACCCTAATGACTACCAAGTTGGACAGCTTGGTACCAGAGCATCTTTATTATTACTTATAATTTATTTTGTGAAATTAAATGTTGGGAAATTCCTTGTGAGGAATTGGTACTGAATTGAGAGGAATTTTTCAGGCAAAATCTTTTGACTTCTTGGGAGGAGGTACTTGTCCTGAGTTATGCACCCTTTGACAGAGGGGCTGAAATACAGGGTTAAAAGTCTAAATCTCCTAACTCTGGCATTCCTAACAAAATCTTCTCTAGTGTTTCCCAGGCACCAGAAATTGTCATGAAAGTTAGTTAAATAAATGTGAGATTCAACTTTTCTTCTAGTGAAGACTTGACTCATGATATTGGCAATGAGATAATAACTTTGTCATTTTTTTTTTTTTTTTAATTTTGGTCACGGTGTTCACTGACAGTGACAGAGAAAACAATGTTAGCTAGTCCTTTGTAGGTTCCTTCCAAAACGAGTTTTGAGGTGACTTACTGGGCTACTTAAATACCACACTTAAGATGAGTAAATGAAGAATTTGATAAAGGGAAAATACAGCTTGCTCACATGTGTTTTCTGTCATGGTTAAAGATGGAGTTCTGACCACTGACTTGGGCTAATGTTTCTGAATCAGTGTTTCCAGAGTGATGCTCCAGTTGCCCTGACTCATACCCCCATTCTCACCTCATTCCCCTCTGTGGTCAATCAAGAACAGGATGTGAGCTGAGAGCCACCATCCTGTGTGGCTTAGTGCTGCCACTTGCCTTGTGGATCCGAACTTGCTTTTAACATTTGAATTGACCTGCCAAGGACAAGTCACTTTAGGCCAATGAGGACCTTCATCCTGAGGGAGAAAGTGCTGGGTCAACTTTCCCAAACCTAGTAGGTAAATCAACAATGTAAACGGACGAAATGAAGGCAATAAAAGAACAATGGTGACCAAATCACACTAAATTCATATTTTATTTCAAAATAAGTTTCTAGTTTTATCATTCACTTGGGAACCATATTTAAACAAAGATCAAAACTGAGTGGGAGTTGGGATCACTGTGTAAGGAAACATAGTAAACATACAGTTTTCTAGCCAGAAAGTTGAAAAATCATCACAACATTGTATTACCCAGCCAACAAGCTTGAGTATTTGAGAGGCAGTAACACAAAGGAATACAACAAACACATATTTATTTTTCTGATTTGGCAAGTAGATGTTAAAGAATGCAAACTTGAGGGCTTTTGAAACATATTTGATATGATATGCATGGCCTTCTGGATTCTTTCTCAAATACAGGGCAGTGCCAGGATGTTCCCATGGTAGATAAATATCTGTGATAAATACTGAATATTCCCTTATCATAGCCTTTACAAGGAATGTAAATCAAAGGCTTGATTTTTTTTTTTTTGAGTAGCAATAAAAAATTTAAGATTTCTCATTTTAATGCATTACGTCCAGTTGCTAAGGAGCTGGCTTGCCTTATATGGCAAAACTGACTTTGTAGAGTGTTTTTGTTGTTGTTGTTGTTGTTATTTTGTTTGTTTTTGTGGTTGTTTTAACTTAAAAGCTGTTTGCATCAGTGCTTTGAAAATTGTTCAGGTCCCTACTACTCACAACAAATTCCATTTCTTACCCGTGTGAATTTAGGTAAGATACTTTGCTTCCTGGAGCTTTGGCTTTTGAGTTTGTAAATTGAGTATTGTAATAGATACATAGAAGAATTGTTGTGCATTTTATTCTTTTTTTTATATTGTTATTTTTTTAAGTTTTTATTTAAATTCCAGTTAACGTACAGTGTAATGCTAGTTTCAGGTGTACAATTTAGTGATTCAACACTTCATTCAACACCTGGTGCTCATCACAAGTGCTTCCTTAATCCCCATCACCTGTTTAACCCATTCCCCTCACCCACCTCCCGTCTGGTAAACATCAGTTTGTTGTTGGGCATTTTAAAGGAATTAACGGAGAGCCGAGCTACTCCATGCAATTACTCAATAGGTTTATAAAATGTAGCTATTATATTCTCTACCGTTGCTCACTCCCGCCCACCTGGCTGGCAGATTTCACTAACCACAGCACTCCATGGCCAGTGTTTTGTGTCAAATCAAATTTTACCTTTATGCCACAATCCATCATTTGTGTTCCAGTTCATGTTCTTGGGATCAGATGTAAATTTCTTGCCTACGGTCACATAGGTCACATAGACCCCAGAATTCCTAGTGCACCTTTCCATTCCCTCCTGCGATGGATGGAATAGTGTTTCATGTGTATGAAAGTAGTTGCTTCACAAGTAACTACTTAGGACTTGGTATTATATAAAATGCTCTTGATGTTTCCCTGTTAGGTATGAACATTCTGAGTGGTTTAGTAGTTTAATCATAGGTCACTATTGAAATATATATGTATATATATATACACACACACACACACACATATACATATACATATATATACACATATACTATAGTTAAGTGTGTATATATATATATATACATACATATAATTATTTAATACAAAAATTAATATGCATATATTTAATAAATAAAAGTATATAATTAAATTTGTATATACACGTGTGTGTGTATATATACACATATATATAAGGAAATAAGGAAATAGATACTATAGAAATTATTTATCCTATCAGGAAATCAGTTCTGAAGCATACACTATTTTGAATATTTAATAGCATCAGCCCTTGATTATTTTGAACTTTGGTTTTATCATTTGGAGAAATGAAAGATTAACTAGTAGGTTAAGCTGTCAGGCAGAACATCTGTGATTGATAAACCCTGAATGGATTAAATGCAGAAGTTCAAGGTTAAAGTCTTATATTACAGAAAGAACACTGAGCACTCTGATGGAGCATTTCAGAATATTGATTGACAAAGTATCCTCTTGTGAAGACTTTCTTTCTGCAGGGATCAAAATAAACAAAGTGAAGGATAGGAACACGCTTTTAAAATTGTCTTGATTGACTGCTTTCAGAGACCCCGGTTTGTGTCTTCAGGAACTTGGAAAGTTCCTTTGCAATTTATTAGGTTCATTAAAACATATATGCCTCACCCAGTGAGCACCAATATCGGGCAGGCATTGTGCTAGGCAAGGTATATATGTTGTCTCTAATATGATAAGCTTCAAGTAGCAACCAGTGTCTTAGAATTCCTCTGTTTCTGTATGAATTATTAAAACAGACATTTCCAAATTTATATTTTCATTTGATTTTCAAAAATGCAAACATTTGAGGTGCACATGTATTACTCTGCCACATAATCTTTATTAAAAATACTCTGATTGGGAATGCAAACTGATGTGGCCACTCTGGAAACCAGTATGGAGGTTCCTCAAAAAACTAAAAATAGAACTACCCTACAACCCAGCAATTGCACTACTAGGCATTTATCCACAGGATACAGGTGTGCTGTTTCTAAGGGACACATGCACCCCCATGTTTATAGCAGCACTATCAACAACAGCCACAGTATGGAAAGAGTCCAAATGCCCATCGATGAATGAATGGATAAAGAAGATGGGGTATAATTATAAAATGGAGTATGACTCGGCAATCAAAAAGAATGAAATCTTGCCATTTGCAACTACATGGATGGAACTAGAGGGTATTATGCTAAGTGAAATTAATCAGAGAAAGACGAATATCATATGACTTCAGTCATATGAGGACTTTAAGAGACAAAACAGATGAACATAAGGGAAGCGAAACAAAAATAATATAAAAACAGGGAGGGGCATAACAGAAGAGACTCATAAATATGGAGAACAAACTGAGGGTTACTGGAGGGGTTGTGGGAGGGGCGATGGGCTAAATGGGCAAGGAGCACTAAGGAATCTACTCCTGAAATCATTGTAGCACTATATGCTAACTAATTTGGGTGTAAATTTTAAAAAATAAAAAATTAAATTAAAAAAAATAAAAGAACTCAAACATTTCAGTTAAAAAATACTCTATTAACAAACAGGTCGGGGCGCCTGGGTGGCTCAGTCGGTTGAGCGTCTGACTTTGGCTCAGGTCACGATCTCGCGGTCTTTGAGTTCGAGCCCCACGTCAGGCTCTGGGCTGATGGCTCAGAGCCTGGAGCCTACTTCGGATTCTGTGTCTCCCTCTCTCTCTGCCCCTCCCCCGTTCATGCTCTGTCTCTCTGTCTCAAAAATAAATAAATGTTAAAAAAAAAATAATTAAAAAAAAAAACAAATAGGTTACTTTAGTATTTTTTCAAATTCACAAGTTTGTACTTTTGTAAATATACAACTGTCTTGTGAATAGACCAAAGTGATATTTAGTGTTTGCTCTATAGTTCAATTCTAAATTCTAAATATAAACTAACAGAAATAAATATACAAAAGGCACAGAGGAAATTTTGTGAGCTTTAATGATTATCTTATTTACTTAATACTTTGTCTAACATTTGATACTCAATGATTTTTTTTAATTTTTTGACTTTAATGGTATATTAGAAATTTGGTATATAGAGAGATTAACTGCTCTGAATTCAGAATAATTTGTTCAGTTTAATTTGTTAAGCCTGTGTACGTTAAAATTTCCTAGGCTTTGATATATATGTTACTAGACATATACACACAGAGTTTCAAATAAAAAAGGCATGAACTTAACATTTTTTCAGTCTCTACTCATGGAGGTTTCAAAATGCTTTCCTCAAATTAAGAGTACCAATATTTCCAGAAGTGTGACATTCCAAGGAATGAAGTGACACTGTTGGTAAACAGTAACAACAAAGCTACTCTTTTTTTTTTTTTTTTAAGTATATGTATTTATTTTGAGATGGAGGGAGAGAGCACACTCAAGAGCGAGAGGGAGGGGCAGAGAGAGAGAGGGAGAGAGAAAAATCCCAAATGGATTTTTCAGCATTGGGCTCGAACCCATGAACCTTGAAATCATGACCTGAGCCAAAACCAAGAGTCAGACACTTAACCAACTGGGCCATCCAGGGGCCCCACGAAGCTAGTCTTTTTAACGTATAGAAATGCCTACAAATTCATTAGGTATTTTAATGCTTATTATTGTTAAGACAATTTCATAATAAGGAAAATAATAATAAACGTATATTTGTATCCTAAATGCAATAGTTTCTATTAAAAAAAATGAAGACATGAAATCACTATCTTCTCAAGGAGAATATTTTAATCTGCTTTACAAACGAAATACATTTTATTTGCTGATTTTGATTTTGCGATATTGCAAATAATATTCTTGCTGCTGAGCCTGTACAGATTGGTGCAAGGACATATTTCAGGACTTAGCCAAATTTTAAAAGTAGAAATGTTAGTCACAGGGGTGCCTGGGTGGCTCAGTCGGTTAAGCATCTGACCTCGGCTCGGGTCATGATCTCACGATCCATGAGTTAGAGCCCTGCATCGTGCTCTGTGCTGATAGCTCGGAGCCTGGAGCCTGCTTCAGATTCTGTGTCTCCCTCTCTCTCTGCCCCTCCCCCATTCATGCTCTGTCTCTCTCTGTCTCAAAAATAAATAAACATTAAAAAAAATGTTAGTCACAGATCATTTTTAAGAGGTATCTTCAATTTTGTTCCTCAATATCAACACTATAGATTTAGAAGCACGAATCTATTTCAGAATAAAGCAAGTCAACATTTCACTTAGACTCACAAATAGTTATGCCCTGCTGTCCAAGTTCTTCTGGAAGTGGACTCGGAGACTTTATTGGGGAACATCTTCTGTGAGCAATGAGGCATGCAGGATTGGGCAGTGGGAAAAGTTGAACTGTGATGCAGTCACAACAGAGGCCTCCTTCTATCCTAGATGGTATGAGGAGGTCTGGAACTGAAATCAGAACTTCACAGTTGTCTTGCCTTGAGGCAAAAGGGAGAAGGCCTGATGCCTGTTTTAATCAATCCTTGCACTCTGGAGGAGTTTGAGCTTGGGTGAGGCAGCACCCAAGAATCTCAGGTGTGAGTCCTCAGCTCCCAGCGCTCCCAGCTCTCCCAGGAGCTGGGGAAGGGGGTGTGGAGGCACACCACAGCATCCACTACACCTGTGTTTGCATAGCCAATAGCCACAAGTATGCAGTCACATGTCCTCTGCTTTCCAACAGTCCTCTTGGTTTATTAAAACAGATAGGAGGAGATGGACTTAAATAGTTTGGCTAGGTTCCCTACATGTTATGACTCTTCTTTGATATTTTGTATCCCCTACTAAGGAAAACCCAGTGGCAACATTAAGAGAAGGTCTTGAATCTTTCCTCTCTCTTAAGTGTAAATGAAATACGCATCTTGGGGGAAGAGAGGTAGGAATTAACTTTACCAAGCAGTCAACCAACTATGTGCCTCTTACTGTGCTGGATAAAATAAATAAGCTTCAACTGTCTCTTTAACCTTTTTGGATATCCTGAACTAGAGGGGGACTTATAATGAAATAATTACAAAATATGTTCCTGCTGAATTGCATTCTTGTAATTATAAGAATGGAATGTTTTGATGGAAGCTACATTAACAGCTAAGGAGTTTTCCAACTTATTTTTTTTTCCCTAATGATATTATGTTAGTCCTTACCTAATTTCTGATATTTTTAAGCTCAAGCACGGTGATGGATGTAGATGAATACCTTTTGCAAAGCATGATGTGTCACTCAGATAAAAATCACATGAAGTTATTTATTAAAGCTCACTACTATTTGTGGACTTGTTAAACCATGTCACTGATATTCACCAAGGCATATTTTACGTTGAGTTTTCTGAAGAGGTGCTGACCAAAAATTTATTTTGGTTCTTTAACTTTTTATCGAAAGAGAAATTCTTAGCAATACTACACTCAAGACAGACCTATCACCAAAGTTTTATGGGTGCTCTAAGAAAGTTTAGACACCCGCACTCAGAATACTAACAGGTGGACAAGAAAACAGGTTTATGTTGTGCTTTGGTGACTGTAGACTTGTTATTTTTTTTGCTTTTATCTGTGTTTGTTTCAACATCTGCCCTCTATTTTCTGGCTTGTACTACTTTTTATTTTAATTGGTTTGCTGATTCAAACTTGCTGTGTTTGGCCTTGCTGTTGTTAAGCAATATTTTAAGAGGGAAGTGAAAAAGAGTGGGAAAAATACTGGTTTTGTTAATTTGGCTCCAGCTGGTTTTATACCTGGAAACAGGAGAGTTAATGGTTTTTTGGTATGGTTAATTAAATCTTGTGCTGATGGCTTCTGTTGTAGGTATTAAGTCACCCGCCTTGTTATTAAGTCATCCACTGGTCTAGTAGGGTTAGATTTGCCATCAGGGAATCATTTTTAGAATGTTTACCTTGTGTTCAGGTAACTGATTGAGGACAGGATGATGCTCGGTGTCCAGCTGACCAGAGAGTTGATTGTGAGATTAAAAAAAAATTTTTTTTTTCTATTTTATGTTTATTTATGTTTGAGACAGAGAGAGAGACAGAGGATGAGCAGGGTGGGGCGGAGAGAGAGGGAGACACAGAATCCGAAGCCGGCTCAAGGCTCTGAGCTGTCAGCACAGAGCCCGATGTGGGGCTTGAACTCACGAACTGTGAGATCGATCATGACCTGAGCTGAAGTTGGGGCTTAATGGACTGAGCCACTCAGGCACCCCGATTGTGAGATTTTTAAAGGTTATTCCTATGGGTCTCACTCTACTTTGTTTTGAAAACAAAATGGCAGGCAAGAAAGTGGTGCAGACATGGGCCTCTCCTGTCTCATCTGTCTCTTAGAGTTCTTTTCCGTGAGAAAGGAAAACTCCCACTGTATTTTGTTTTCCTAATGCTTCTTGGATTTTCACCAGCAGGTTTTTACAGTCTGTTGCTTGCCTCTCAGATTAGAAGAATGCTGGCATATTTTAACGGTTTCCTAGGATTCAAACAGCCTTTAATTAACAGCAAATTGATGTTTTGGAATGTTACCAAAATATGGGAGACTGAACACTGGGATGTGCTTCTTTCCTTCCAGCTTCTGAGTGCACGGAGTCCTCTAACGGGGAGTGGGGGAGAGGGGTGAAGGTGCTCCTTTGCAAACAGCTGGTTGCCTACTAGTATGCAAAGGGTGTCTTTGTTGGCATGATATTCCCACTGCTTGCTCGTTGGTGGCCTTCTAAATTCCACCTACTCACGACTGGGAAGGAGGCAGGTAGTCCTTGAATGCTCAAAGCTGCGGGGTGCTCAACAGTTCAGGGACTGCTTGGTTTGTAGCTGGGTTCACTTGTTTTAATCTTCCAGTTGCCAGGGCAGTAAGGTATGGCTGCCTGTCTTTGTGGTTAAGTTTCTTTTCCATGCCAAGTTCATGTTATCTTGCTGCCAGAGTTTTGGACATGCTGGAAAAGAGCAGTTCTGTAAAATAATCGCTTAGAATTGATGCATATTCTGAGCAGAAGTTAGTTTTCAAAGAGGGAGGGCATTGCAGTGGAGGGTGTTCCTTCTGAATCAAGGGGTTTCAGTGAAGGGTTTGTTGCTGATCCAACCCAGAGCTTTAGGCAGGAAAGGAAGGATAGATTGGGGAGCATGAAATGTTTGAAAGGGTAACTGTTACCTACACAACCACGTAGTTATATCTGAGGAGGGGAAGGGAGAAGCTCAGCTGGCTCCCTCCGCCTAATGGCAGATCTGCTCATTGGCCGGTTTCCAGTTGAGGTCACTACACTCCATGGCCTGTTTTCTCCAGTAACCCACAAAGCTGTCCTTTTGGGCTCAAAGGATGCCTCAACGTTTTTTTGTTTTTTGTTGTTTTTTTTAACGTGCATCATGTCCCTGATGGCTCCCTTTGCTCTCCTCTCTGCAGGTGGTACATGCCAGAGCCCTGCTCTCCCAGCCCTGGTCCGTCCACCAGCCCCTCCTCTGCAACCTTCGCTGGATATCAAACCCTTTCTTCCCTTTCCTCTGGACACTGCTGCGGTCAACCTCTTCCCCAATTTTAATGCGGTAAGTCTCAAGGTCAAATTTGCATATGTCACCGTGGTAAGTGCCTGGGGTGCGTTTTTTGTTGTCGTTGGTTTTCTTTTTTGAGAGGGTTATTTTATTTTTTGAGCGAATGCTCATATACATTATTGTGTTACTTCTCAAAGGAGAGTTTGCTGCAGCGTCGTTTCAATACAATATTGGAGGCTATGGGGTTCCTTTTTATAGCTGAGCCTTTGGGATTTGTTATGAACAATAAATTCATTTGGCCACAAGGTTGTAACTTCGGTGCAGAACGGAAAGGGGAGAAGTTGACCCGATAGCCATAAGATTAGTCTTGATTTGCCAGGGGTGAGTCAGTCACTACTGTTGTCTTACTGTATCAACAACAGATAAAGTGAATTATATGAAAGCCACTAAGTAGCTGGCTGCCTGGTTACATAAGGTCTCCAGAACCAGGCTCCTTCAAGGGAAAATTAAAAGAGGTTTGATCTGGGGTGCCTGGGTGGCTCAGTTGGTTAAGCGTCCGACTTTGGCTCAGGTCATGATCTTGCAGCCGGTGAGTTCAGGTCCCTCATCGGGCTCTGTGCTGACTGCTCAGAACCTGGAGCCTGCTTCAGATTCTGTGTCTCCCTCTCTCTCTCTGCTCCTCCCCCACTCACGCACTCTCTGTCTCTCAAAGATGAATAAATGTTTTAAAAAATATTAAAAAAAAGAGGTTTAATCTGATTGCATTGGTCTTGAGTTCATGTCTCCCCTTTAGTGTCTTTCTGGGTAACACTGACAATTCCATTATTTTGTTGGCATTTATCTAAATGAAAACCTAATGAATTTGTTATAGAGAACATTATAATTCAAGTAGATGTCTGAAAACATAAATATGTCCCTTCTATCTGGATCCTGCACTTTAATTTTCAAATCTGTTGCCACTTTTCTGATTGAATAAAGAGGACCCTGATAATCACAATAATGATACATTCCATTTGAAGAGCACTTTTTTCCTCCTTAAAACAACTCAGTGTTCTGGTAGTGGGAGTTTTTTGGTTTTTGTGTGTGTGCTTTTTCCTTCCTGCCTTGTCACAGTTGCTCAGTTAAGACTTTCTTAAATTGCTTTGTGTTTTGGACTTTGTCAGTGGCCTTCTCAACAAACTCAATGACTTACTTGCTTCTATTTTCACTCTTAGCATGTCTTTATAAGTTGACAGATTTCTCATATTCATCATCATCTCTTTTTGTACAAGCCGTGAGAGAGTATTGTGATGATTAAAATAGAAATAAGGGTTGAAAAGGTTAGAAACCAGAAAGTGACTTTTTTTTCCCCCTAATGTCATCTGATTCAGATTTCAGCAGTTTGTCATAATGCAGGTTTGAGCTTATCAATGACAATGACGGGATGTGTCAACACAACCAAAGCAAAGAGGATTAAGATGGGAGGTCACTGAATGCCCAGTGACCTAAATAATACAGATTTCTTGTTGTAACATCTTGTTCCCATGATGAAATTTTAAAAACTTTCCCACAATTAGATCATTCTCTTTCAAAAGACACAAGTGGGTCTTGTTTTCTTTAATAATACTTCATCGGGGGGACTTTGGTCATGCCAGTGGGAAGGTATAGTTATATGCTAGTCCTTGCTAAAGGGCAGGGGACAATCAGCATGATCACTTTGTTCTTTTAGGGGTGAGGGATTTTCCATGGAAATCTTACTTTGAAATTGATGGAGCATAAACGGAACTGCATAAAGATCATGTTTCCAAAGTAGAGGTTTCTAATCCAAGGCGTTTCAAGAATACTAGAGAAAAAAATTGCTCAGCATCAAATTCTCTGGTTTTTTAAGTGACCACACAGAAGTCCCCTGGGTTCCCTTTCTCTGCTCCTCTGTTAAGTGGCTTCCTGGCATAGTCTTGCTTCCCAGATACCCGGAGATGATCCATCAAGGTGCTTTACCTGGCCTCTGAGACCACTTGGCATCCTGTCAGTTCGGTCTCATGTCAGCTTTAGAGCAGTTGAGGTGAAGTTCCTGGAAGGCTGTAAAAAACTGGGCTTTAAACTTGCGATTTGCCAGTTGAGAAACATTAAAAGCAAAATGATTAATTTGATGGATGGAAGTATTGTTTGTCATAAAAAAAAATATGAGTGATATGCTCAGCTATTAGACACTGAGCAGTCTCTTTATCCTCTTGACTACTGTTTCCTCCTCTTTAAAGAGAGTGGACCTAATACTCTCTTCTTTTGGGGATTATTTCATTCAAATATTTGAGTTTTTGTGGCAAAGGAGGCATTGTGTGATGGTCAAACTGGACCCTGCAACTAGACTGACTACATTCAAATCTCAAAGTTGCTACTTAACCATCAATACGACCTTGGGTAAGTGACATAACCCCATATATCTCAATATCTTCATCTGTAAAATAGGATTAAAAATTAACCTACTTCTTAGGCATGTGGTAATGCTTGTGTGGGTTAAATAATGGAGAACACCACTCGACCCACAGCAAGCACTATTTGAGTGATACATAGTATGTTCATACATAGCCTGTAAACTCTTGTTGGTTTGAATGTGGCAGTTCATTGACTGATTGCAAAAGTTTGACTTGATTCTTTTTCCTCTATGATGAATTTTGACTTATGTTTGTATTTGCTCCATTTAAGGGGACCCTCTGTTGCTGCACACCTTAAGTTATTTCCTTTCAGTGCTAGTCAAGCAGCAGCCTAGCAAGGATTAAGCCACTCCTTGCTTCATACTGAGGAGAATGGTTGCAAAGCCCATAATCAGGTGGCTTTGGACTCAGAGTTAGTATAGAGCACTTCTATAACTAATAGCCTGACTTCTTGATTTTGTAGCAGGTGTGAATCTCAATCCATGAATTCAGGATGTATGAAGCATAATTTTTTTTATGCAGCAAATTGATTTTATTCCTGAATCAAAAGCCCATTTTATAATGAAGGGAAATGCAATTTAATTCTGTTTCAGGGTGTGCTGTGGTTCTGGAATCTAACAGGCTATCCATCCAGCCCTTGGTGGGAAACTACCTCTGTTCACTAAGCTCTTTATCCACATAGGCATTCATAGATGGTCAGCACCTGTTTAGCATGGCTGTTTAGGCCCCCACCTTCCAACTTTGGACACACAAACTTTGCATGGCTGTTGGTGGTCCCTTCTGCCTAGATGTGCCAAATTACTCTTATCTCTTTGCCAAGAAAATGATGAACCATCTGCCACCCAACAACCTTCCCACATCTGACCTTCTCAAAACAAGTTCCTAAGAATCACAAACTGCCTGTTATATTCCTCTACTTAGGATGTGTGTATGGAATTATCTGTCTATTGGGAGTAGGGTGGGGCAGAATGGGGAAAGAAAAAAATATGTGAAATAAAATCAGGAAAGCATAAATGGATATCTCTGATTATTATCCTTCCACAAGAGCATAAGCCACTGGGTTTGGACATTAGCCGAGAAGAATAATGAAACATCTGTAAAACGATGCACAGTTAAAAAGGAAAGGAAAACAGGTGTAGAATTTGATCTTAGATATGGATATGGAAGAGGCCATTCGATAAAACCATTAGGATCCCTTGGTCTACTCAAAGCCAACTTTTGAAGAATAGCAACAGAAACTGTTCTCTTGACCTGTTTTATCATGGATGTTTTACCATGGATGTTTCAGTAGCTTTGAGACAAGAGAAAGCTTTCCTTGAATTTTCCTCATGTACCCCCTCCCCTGTACTGCCCCTCAGTCTCTTAAGACGTTGGAGTCTCAGTGCTTAGGACCATTCTGATCCCAATGATAGTATTCTGCATCAGCATTTCTTGAAAGGAACCAATCCCAGAAGTAGGTAGGTGATGTTTAGGAAAAGAAATATTAGAAAGTGGTATGAGCTTGGTTCATTCTATCAGCTGCTATTTATTAAGCATCTACTTTGTGGCAGGAATAGGGATAACAAAAATTATGTTATGACCTCTGCCATGAACTAATTCAATGTATAAAGGATGCTAAGCAAGTAAATATTTGTATAAGTGTATAGAGTGCAAGGGCAGGATGGGAACAGGAATGGAAGGAAGACTGTGTGGTTGGCTTAGTGAGGGTTTGGTGAGAAAAATAGAAACTATTCATGCAAACAGGAAGGGACTTAATATAAGGATTTAGATGATAACAAAGCCTTTGTAGGTGGTGGGCAGTAAAACAAAGATCAGGGAAGGCTGTTGTTGGCTCTCAATTTCTCTGCTTCCTTTCATGGAATCAGGAAGTTGCAGAAATACGAGATGCCCAGTAATCCCAGTTACTTTCATCCAGATGCCATGAAACACCTCTCTTTAGTGAGATCCATGCCTGAATACTGCTGGCAGACACCTGTGGGAATGTAACCTTCAGGTTTCCAGTCCTTGTGCTGTAAGAGGGAGCACAGAGGGGAGAAGGCAGTGCTGAATTGCCAACAGACTTGACATGATGGCAGAATGGAAAGATTTATGCATCATCAGAAAACTGGAGCATGTCTGCAATCATGGGCAAGAAGCTAAATCCTTTGGAGCCTCCATGTCCTGTTCTGTAAAATGAGAATGACTAAATTTCTCTTAGGTTTGAGGGATAGCTGACTGTTAAAATGCTGGAGATTGATGCTGAGAAGTGGCTTGCATTACTTGGGATGTTGTTTAAAATGAGAGCTGCTCATTTAAAAATGCCTATATTCCTTGACAGTTTTCTCCTTGAGTCTCAGAGTTGCCCCTTTTCCTTTTCTCTAATGTATTTTCTTCATACACTGATCAGTGGTTTAGCAATAATGAACCTTCAACGTGTTGTTGAAACTGTGTAGCTTTGGGGGGATGTGTTACTGGGGACTGACTATAAACCTAATCCTGTGCTCCCCTTCCATGGCTGTGTTTCCTATTGGCATAAAGATTAAATGGGTAAACTGACATAATTCACCTGCAAGTGCCAGACTCTCAGTAAATATCGAGGTCTTTCAGGAGGTGCATGGAAAAGAGTAAGGTCACATAAAGGACCAAAAGACATAAAGGTGGGCAAATAGGAGTAACTATTTTGTTTTCAGTTAGCTTGGGCTAATATTCTTTTGTTGTTGTTGTTGTTTTTCAGTAATCTCTACATCCATTATGGGGCTCAAACTCATGACCCCCTAGGTCAAGAGCCACATGCTCTTCCTACTGAGCCAGCCAGGTGGCCCACATTCTTTCACATTCAAAAAATGTCAATTAGTATAGAAATGTTGACTCTGTGTTCCTCCTCTGTATGATATGATTTCGTTATGGGAGAGGGAGCCAAGCAGAGAGGAGGAGCGAGGTAAAGAGAGATCAAATCTTACCATCCAACTCTGTGCTGATTCTTCCTACTTCTCAAAAACAACTACCCTAGACACTTGAGTGTGGTGTTAGGTGGAGTTCAGAAGTGTTATCAGTGGTGAGGAGGGGGACAGGAAAGTGAAATGGATGTGATTTATAGCAGCATTTCTCATACTTTACGGTGCATGTGAATCACTGGGGGAATCATTTTAAAATACAGGTTCTGATTTAGTAGTTCCGGGTTGGGACCTTAGATTTTGAACATACGTGAATAGGGAAGGGGAGGGGAAGCCAGGGGAATGATTAAATACACTGGACAGTTCTTATACTCCTGGAGTGTATTTCTTCATTCATTCACCAAAGTTTACTGAGGACCGATCATGGGCTAGGCCCTTCAGATTCAGCAGTAAGACTCACAGGCTAAATTTCTGTCATTGTGGAACTTACTTTCTGGTGTTTGTGTGCTAGGGTATTAGGGAAGTTTGAAGTATTGGAGGAAGAAGAAGCAATTCATCTCTTACGCAATGATTTGCTTGTTGGACATTTACTAAGCACTGACTATATGTCTGACACTGTAGCAGATAATAAAAATGCAAAAATAAGAAGGAGGAAGAGAAGGAAAAAGAAGAAAGAGGAGAGGGGGAGGAGAGGAAGTGGAGGGAGTGAAGGGGCAGGTGGAAGAGGAGGAATGGTCCTTGTGTCTATAGTATTGACATAAGTTGATTAGTCACTTCTTAAAACAGTCTTCTATCAGCTACTGGTAAACATTTAGATTTTAAAACACTACATTAGACAGTATAGTTTATGCAAGCAGTAACCCTATCTATACAGTTTGCTTCACTTGTTGAAAACTGTGGTGCATTACTTAAGTCATTCTGTAAAGGATTCTGTAACTAAATGCTTAAATAAAATCCTTTGAATGTAAATACTCCCTGAATTCAAGGGAAGTTGAAGTCACTTGGAGGTGGCCAAGGAAAGCTATATGGAAAACATTAAGGTTTAATTTGGGAACTGAAATCAGTTTCATGTTTATCTTGTTTGGTAACGTAATCATAGTACAGAGCCTGGAACATTGCAAAGACTCAACACACAATTCTGGAATTGTGGATGGATGTATGGATGGATGGATGGATGGATAGATAGATAAATAGATGACAGAGAAAATGCATGATAGATAATAGAAGAGAAATAACCATTATAGGTGTACCATAAGAAACAGAACAGAAAATCTAAGTACTCACTGTTTTCATACACTAGATTATTTCCATTTAACCAAAGTTATTAATTTAAGGGATTATTAGGAAACATAAGCATGCATAGCATCAAACCATCCCCTTAATTTTCATCCGTAATTTTATGTTGGCTCATGTGTTTATTTACTCTGGTTATATGGAAGAACAGTGATGTTAAAATCACAGTGGTTGTTTATAGAATGTCCTCTAAAACTAGTCTTTTATGATATTCCTCAACTGTTTCATATGACTCCAAAAGGACTTTTACCATAAAATATTGGTGAGGCACTTTATGACTCTAAAAGGACTTCATTAAGTGTGTATAACACATATTCTACAGCTGTGGCTTACATATGCATTTATAATATCATAATAGGTGAATGACAAAAATACAGAAACCTAAAGAAGAAATGTCAGATTGAAGTTTTTGTTATCTTCAGATATATACCCTTCAAGATCTTCATTTCCTCCATCTTTAAAATGGAAACACTACCATGTGTTATGGTACACATTGCCTACTTTCCTTTCAAAAATTATTCCTTACTGTCACTTTCCTCTGTGGCTCTGTATTTTGTTCCAGATATGGAGATGCCTCCCATCACTCAGCAAGTGTAGCAGTTAGAGAAACAATAGTTAACCACACTTGTGTTTGTTTTTTAGAGATATTAATTAAATCCAGTTTATATGTTAGTAACTGCTCTTACTAATGTCTACAATTGCTGCCATCCCTAAAATAGGTAGGCAGCCAACTGGAAATTATGAGTAGAAGAAAATAAGACTGTCTTTCTTAGTCACAATTGATAGAGGATGTGGAAATTTTTCAGGTGAATAATGACATAGTAAATATAGTATTGATTGCTAAGTTCTTTGTCCTTTGAAGACAGAGATAGCAGATTGCTAGCTAGTTCTGTGCATTAACTGTGTCATATTTGTATAGCAAAAGCCTCTTAAGAAACATCTGCTTATGAGGTCTTTCATTTTATGTTTTCACACTGAAATATAGAAGCTTATCTGCCAAACCCTCTAGCTTCCTGTGAAGCCAAAAGCTGTAAAAGTCAAGCCTACTTATAAAGACTCCAAAACGCAAAATGACTTAAATATGAGTATCTCGGCTTGAAAATAAAAGGCTAATAAACAAATACACAATACACAAATAGTTTCCTCTTTTAATCCTTGCTTACTCTTTGAACAGGTAACGCATTCTCCTGTGATTCAAGATGTAAAAAGAACAAAAAGGTTTCCCTGACTGTTCTTCCCTTGCCGCTCAGTTCTCCTAAGTGACAATCAAGGTGGTCAAATATTTTTATTTCTATTTTTCCAGAGATAGACATTAAAGATGTGGCTTAATATACCCCATATGCTTGCTTATTTTCCTTTATCAGTCAATCTAATCATAACAGACTGACGCTTTGCTCTTGCAAAGAACATATTTGACCTGTTTCCTAGTCTGAATTTCTTACTAACTGTGATTCTAGGTAAAGAGGAGGACCCAGATAAGAGCCTGTCTAAGCTCTGAGTTTATGGGATCCAGCAGCTCTTTCGGAGATCCCTGCTCCACACTTAGATGTAGACATTTCAGAAATGAAATAAACTTTTTAGAGTTAATTTCTGTCTACTCCAACTCACCTATTTTATAGATAAGCCTAAAATAATTGAGGGACTTCCAGATTCGTGGGTAGTAACTGGCAGAAACATTTGAGACTCATGACTTCTGTTTCATGAAGATGCTAATCACTAAATCATGTTATGGTTTGAATTGGGTCCCCCCAAAATTCATAACACATAGTACCTTTGAATGTGATCACATTTGTAAGTAGGGTCATTGAAGATGACATTGAAGATGTAATTAGTTAAAACAAGATCATTAGATCATTAGAGTGAGCCCTAACCCACTGTAACTGGTATTCTTATAAGTGGAAATTTGGACACAGAGATACATGTGCAGAGACACAGGGTGAACACCATCAACAGGCCAAGAAGACAGGTCTAGAACAGATCCTTCCCTCACAGCCCAAATATTGACACATTGACTTCTGACCTCCAGAACTGTGAGGTAATACATTTCTGTTATATAAGCCCCCTAGTATGTGGTATTTTATTATGGCGGCCCTGGCAAGAAAAGATTTTTAGAGCCATCTGATTTACCACTCTCACTTGCCAGACTCTTTACTATAGGGTTTCTGACAACTTACAATCTATCTTTTTACTTGACTCTCTGCAGTGGTTGTAATTCGGTCTTCCCCTGGGGCAAAGAGAGTCCCTACACCATAGGTCATCTACACTGTAGGGAAGTTTTCTTTTAGGAGCCAGTTCAGGCTCCCTGGAACTCCTGTAAACAAAGGAAAAATATAATTCACAATATATTGGTTTTTTTTTTAAATAAAAAGTATGTATTGATCATGAACTGAGTGGCAAGGGCTCTTAAGGAAGGCAATTTTACACCGACCTTTTTAACAATATAATTTTGCAAGAGTCTTGGATGTTATAGCTATTATCTGAATAACATAGGTAAGGAAACCTATAGGTGAGAGATAAAATAGTTTACCCCAAATCACACAAATAGTGACCAAATCATGGCCAGATTTAGGTTCAGTGATCCAAATCCAGTGTGATTTCATCTATAACAAAGCTAACCGATCTCTTTCCTGAAAACAGTGGTAGTTTCTTCAGTCAGCTGCCAGAGCATTGGTTCTGTATTAGTTTATTAATTAAGTAATCTGTAACTCCTTAGAAGACTTAATTCCCAGACTGTAAGTTATTTCTTACGCAACAATCTGGCCATGATTGGGTAAGTATGGAAAAGAGCATTTAGAGCATAAATGGGGGCTTTATATTATGTCACCCTCACAAACATTTATGTTGTAGATGAGCAATCATTGTTAGGGGATAAATAACTTTAAATGGCAATAAATTTTAAAAAATTCACTCCTACTCCAACAATAATTTAGCCTTCTTAAGACTCAAAAATCCATCTGCACACATAAGGAAAAAAATACCAAGAATCTAAAAGGTTTGAGTTCTATGTTTAATACCTTACTTTTTGTGAAACTTTGAGTCCAGATTTTCTCATCTGTGGAACTAGAATAATCATGTTGACCCCATTCGAGGGTCTAAAGGTGTTAAAAATTGAAAATAATATAGAAATAGTAGACATTAAGGAAGCCTATTGTATCAGAGATTCTGGTGTTGGGACCCTAATGAGCATTATTTACACTCTCCCCAAAGTGATTCCTTTGCCCCTTCAATGTTAAGAGTCACTGTATTCTACCCTGTGGTCAAAATTGGTGGGAAAATCCATTTTCACAGTTCAGTGCAGGTGCAGGCTTTTCAGACTATCTTTTGAGCAAAGTTGTCTCTTCACACATCCCCCCTCATCACCAGCGTAAAGAACGACGTGAATGCTGTTTCTCATTACTCTTAGTCAAAGGAATGAGAACTTTTTGCCAGCAAGGCAATTGTTTCATGACTCAGTGCTTCTCAAATTGTGGTTCTCAGACCCATACTGGTCCAAAAACTGTTTACTGGTCTGTGAGAAGTACAGAAATTGAGAGTGAGCAGCATTTAAAAGTTTTTATAGAAGCCTAGAGCAATTTTGCATCTGTTGAAGCCAGTAAAGAATGATGACTTATATTTTGTATATTTTTAATTTTTTCTGATAATTCATTTCATTATATTTTATAAGAGTTTTAGCCTCTGATTGATGTGGGGAAAGCTGGTCCTTTGGCAGAGAGAATTGAAAAGCACTGCTCTGCTCTTATTGTTAAGGATTTGAGTTTCATCTATACCTAGAAAGTGATGGGGACTTTGAAGCTGTTATTTGGATAATTCAAACGATGGATAGTTGAGAAACTCACAAATACAATTTTCACCCAAATTCTGGTAGTGCTATCCAATTTCCCTTATCCTGGTGAGGTGTAGCAGTGGTAAATGACTCTCTCTGAAACTCATAAATCAAGACAGTAGTAGAGTCAAAAGTAAGATAATTTGCATTTTGCCTTTCTCTGGAGCTTAACCCCTGATGGCACATTTTATCTTGAGTTTGGGCACATATGAAAGAGGTAAAATGAGTAGTTAATTTTTGAGCTTCTTTTTGTGGACCTTGCTGAGGGATTTTAAGGAACTAAAGGTAAAAAGGAAAAAAAAGAAAAAGAAAAAAGAAATTTGAGGTTGACTATATATGAGAATAAGAAAGTAACTTTATTAGTTTGATGTCTAATTCCAAATTATTTTTTAAAAACTAGAAACTAGAATAAATGGTAGTCTAGTAATACAGTAGGTTGGGGACATTTTTAAAGCAGTTTTTCAAAAGAAATCACACAGAAAAAAACAATCAATTTTACCAAAACATCCTTGCTCTTTAGAACATCTCTGCATCCCCTACTGTTTTAGTACTTTTGTGACTTTTGTCACTTGCTATATTGAAAAGCAACAGTCCCTGTTTTCCTAGGAACTTGTGATAGGAAGAATATAAAAGAGAGGTAATCAGCTCTTTCTGGCACTTTCTATAATACAGAATTGATACAATCAAATAGATTGTGCTTATGTACAATGGTCTCTGGGAAGACTGGCCTTTTTGCCCCCTTGTATTTTTGTGTTTTTCTTAGCTAAAAAGAAAAAAAAAATCTGAAAATACCAATGGATTTTGAGATTTAATTTAACTAGCTCTTAGAGTATCTGATTCTATTGGTATACTCTGGTTTTGAGATCCTAGTTCAGAGTGAGGAGAGAGAAATAAAATAGGATGATTTTGAGCTTAGAGTTAGTTTGTTTTTAATTCTACTTATCTGAAATCATAGTAAGACATTTAGAATTTTGAAGAAGGGAAAATATATATACACATGTATATGGATATTTATGTTTATGCATATATACATGCTTCTTACTGGGGATCATGGCTTAAAATTCTGAATGTAAGTGTGTAGAAAAACTCTTGCATTTGTGTGTCAAGAGACTTAATTCAATGACGTTCATTGGAGCAATTTTGTTATTAGCCAAAAGAAACAGCTATATAAAACAAGTGCATAAAAACCAATACGAATATCAATAGGAAAATGGATATAAATTGAGATCTTTTTAACAAATGTATCTTTTTTTTTAATGCTTAAGCAAAAGGACAGATGGGGAGGAAACACAACTTGCATAATGTGTACAGACCTACAGAATATATGCATGTGTATGTGCATATTTTTAAAATCACATGGCAATGAGAGAGAGAAAGATTGAGATTGATTTATAGAATATTAACAACATGAACTGGAAAAACGTACATTAAATCCTTATTTGCAGTGTGTTCTAAGGAGCAAGAAGGAGACAATAGGACTGATTAGGGGAACAAAGGAGACTTCAATATATCTATAGTGTTAAAGCTTTGTTGTTTAAAAAAATATCTGTAACAAGGGCAAAGAGTTTTTAATACTTAGTTTTTCAGTCTAGGTGATCAGTACATAGTTATTTATAATATTCTATATACTTTGTGCATTAAAAAAAACTTTTTTAAATTTTTTAAGTTGCAAATGTCTTTTGCAAAATACTTAATTGCAACTTATACTACCTATGATATTATTTCATGAGCCCAGCTGATCTTAATAATTAGATATTAGCATCAAACACAAGTCTCTATTTCCTGATCAGCATGTTCCCAACTCTGAGACTTCTGTATCATACTTATGAGTAGGCTGCTCAAAGGCTTCTAGCAAACTATTTAGATTAATATCCAAGTAGAAAGGTTAACACATGGCTTCTTATAACTGTCTACTATTTAGATGAGATTGTACAATCAAAATGTGTTGACCAAGCTTGACAACTTACTCCTAAAATTCAATTCAAATTTACTTATTAAAGACATTATCTTTTAAAACATGGGTATTCATTGAAGGTCAAAGAGTTTAGGAAAATTTTGGAGTCTTGCTATTAATATCAGTTGTAATGCAATGTGATTGCGATGGTGCTCTAACTTACATCAGGTCTTAGTATAGAAGGGGTGGTATTTTAGGGTCTTCGGCAAATTAATATCACCATTCAAACACTGCCCTTTGATTATTTTTCAGAAGTGGTCAACTTTACAATTCCTTAGTCCACCCAGAAAATTTAAAATGTCAAGGTGATACTTAATTTTCTGTTGAAAGGTCTGTATTTTTCAAGGAATGGCTATAGTTTTTAGGTAACCACTGGGTTCTGAGTATTAGGAAAATTTTCATTTTAGAAGTAAGGATCACTGGACCCACTAAAATATATCTAATAACTTGTAGGCACCTCTCCCCATCACCCCCTACCCTTAAAAATCCAGAGAGTTGTGCTTACTAATCCAAATGGAACCATAAAACCAATAGAATTTAGCAATCACAGGTATACTATGTGGTACACCTGATGGATATATTCAATTTTAGCTGAATGAAAATAACCTAAGCTAGAATATAAATGAGACAATATCTTATACGCCCTTAGCTACAGAATTTGTCTTTGATTTTTTTTTTACCTTATAAAGAAATTTAAATTGTCAAGATAACTGTAAGAGCCCAAAAATAATATTTTGTCAAAAATAAAAATGGAAATTCTAACATACTCCTTCCAAAGGAAAACAGCCCACATCAATAACATTGACAAACTTTGAGCCAATCAACTATTTAAGTTTTCATGGTGTCTTTTACACACAGTAAAAAAAGCCAATAATAATTAAAAAAAAAAAAAACAATACACTCTCAGAAATTATCAGTAAGTCCACATGAGGAAAAAACATTCATTGCCTTGTGCTACCCTAGTTAATTTCTTTTTCTTTTAAGTTTATTTTAATGTGGGGTGGGGGAGGGGATAGAGAGTACACGCACACAAGTGGGAGAGGGCCAGAGAGAGAGGGAGAGAGAGAATCCCAAGCAGGCTCCACACTCTTAGCACATTGCCTGATGCGGGGCTTGAACTCACAAACTGAGAGATCATAACCTGACCTGAAATCAAGATTTGGATGCTTACCCAATTGAGCCACCCAGGCACCACTACTCTGGTTAATCTCTGACTTCATTGAAAAGTTTTGGGAATCTGTGAAAGGTGAACATATGAACTTTTAAACATGAGCCCATATTGTTCTCAGAATTCTTTTGAAAGCACGATACGTAATATATGTTATATTAAATATACGTAATATACGTAACATATACGTAATATATGTTATATCAAATAGTTTATCATTTGCAGATACGTGCATGCTGTTTGAAGGATTTTTAAAAATTCATGTTTTAAAAACTTTCATGCCTAATAAAAAATAAATAAATAAATAAATGTCGCCAGTTCTTTCTTATCTGTGTATTGTGCTGTCTGTCCCGATTTAACTGGTTAAAAAGACCCTTACAGTAGTTGGCAAGGAGAGGGGTGTCAGCCAAGGAAACCTAAAAGAACATCCTGAAGAAAAAGAATCACCACACGAGTGAAGGAAAATATTCCAAGTTGAATTTTGGCTCCTGAAATCATTCCAAAGATTTAAAGTTGACAAAAGATGAAATTTGTTTATATTTAATATACAATTCCACAGGCTTGGGGGGATGTTGATTATGTACGCAATTCCTTGCATTCTGCATTTATTTTGGTTTTCTCCTTTCCCACATTTTAAGTTTTTGAAATACTAGGACTCCAGGTTGCTTCTGTTCTCGTCACATCTTTTGATCCTCTTGCCAACTTTAACGTTCGACTATAAATATGGTAATTAGTTCTACAGTTACTATCTAATTCCATATTTAGGACATCGGCCTTCTTCAATAGAAGCTGCTTTCTTTATATGGCTGGTTGGTAGCCATTATTTTTTACTGGCATTGGCGAGTTCTATTTTTGAGTAGCTCAAGTGGAGGAATAAATGGCTCTAGATTTCTCCCCATGTCCTGAGGATATCTGTATTAGTTTCTTCTTTTTCTTATTTTTTTTTAAGAATGACATAAACAAAAATCTTACGGATGTGAGACTTGTTATAATAACACTCTAAAAAACACTTGTTAAAATAAAAACCCATATTTTATCTATACCCTTTTTAAATATTGTCTTTCTATGGAGCACTGATGTTTAAGGACCTGCCTTAAGGAATTCTTCTACTAAAATCATTAATGCGTGTTTCATTATCGTGAACTTTGTTCTTGTCAATTTTGGCTCTAGATAATGTGAATATTAAGTAGGAGTTAATACATAAGTGTGTGTATCAGCTTGATTGCTAGCAGACAATATTGAACCACAAGGTCTATGAACTAGTAGGCAATGAATATAAACTGAAAATTTTGATAATAGATATTTTTATTAAATTGAACTGAAAGGTATTTAGAACATGTGTTCCAATTGTTAATCTATATTTTAAGATATAAACTATTCACATTCTTGCCATTAAATGGGCATTGTTTGCTCATGGGAATTAATATATTTCACGGTCCTCTTCAAGAGCATGGTAACTTCCTGTTCTCTACAACCTTGTACTCATTCATTAATTCAGTAAATACTCAGGTACTGTCAGGTTTCTAGTATGGGAGATAGAACAATGACCAAGACCCCGTTCTTTGTGTCAGGGATTTTAATTTTAATTCAGAGAACCTGAATAAATTTTATTTTAATTCATGAATCAATAAGCATTTATTATGTGACTAGTATAGCTCTGTATCATGCTAGGCATCCTCAGAGATGCAAATAACAGACCGTTCATAAATGTTTGTAGAATGTTGTAGAATAAATGAAGACTAAAGCTTGTAAGGTAGCTGAGGAGGTAGGTGCAAGAAACCAATGTATTTTTAAATAATTTAAGTAGCAAATTCAATATTACTAATTTGATAGATTGATTCCCTTTAATGAGCTGGTTCTTATTTGGACAAAGTCAAATAATTGAAAAAAAAATAAATTCTATCCTATCTCATTGTTTTTTAACTAACTTGTATTTATTATAAAAGCGCTATATCCAATTTTGCATTCGATACAAATTAATTAAATTTGGTCCTTGAGTTATTTAAAGCATCCAGTAGGAAAGACTGGAGTCCTAAATATTTTCTGATGCTGAACAGTTGCTTTGCCAAGATTCCTCCTTGTATATAAATGGAAACTCTCATGAAACGGGTTTCTTTCATTATAGTCTCAGAAAGGATATTTAGTGTCATTTTTGGTAAGATAGGGTTTTGATGTGGTTGGACAACCCTTCCTAGGCAAGTTCAGCGAATTTCCATGATGTCATAGCGCTAAGTAGTTTCTGGGGACATGAGTCCATGACCACTCCCTTCATAATCTTCCAAGAGTACAGCGTGTTCATGCTCTCATGTAAACTGCAAGCAGAACACCGTCTGGTGACATCCAAATACACTCTTGCTCTTTTAGAACATTCTTCTTACTTGCCATCTAGCCTTGTCTTGCCCATGGTTGAGTAATATGTGTATATACTTTAAAGCTATAAAGAAGTATATAATGTAATACATGTTATTATGATTCATATTGTTGTTATAGTGTAGAGCAGTTCCCAAATGTCCGTACGCAGTTAAATCAGAACACGCACTCTAACAAAGTCACGGGTAAAGCTGATCCTGCCTGTCATGGACCACATATCGAGGAGCAAGACCGTGGAGCTGAAGACAATGGGTTTGGGAACCAGAGCCTAAGGTTTATATTTTATTTTTTTTAACTTCAAGTTTTTACTTAATTCTATTATTTAACATACCTTGTAAAATTAGTTTGAGGTGTACAATTTAGTGATTCATCACTTACGTAGTAACTCATAGTGCTTATCACAACCCGTGCCCTTCTAGTACCCATGATCCATTTAGCCCGTCCCCACCCACCTCTATCCGTCAACCCTGTTTGTTCTCTGTAGTTAAGAGTCGCTTATGGTTTGCCTCCCTCTCTCTTCCCCCCCCCATGTTTATCTGTTTTGTTTCTTAAATTCTACATATGAGTAAAATTGTATGGTATTTGTCTTTCTCTGACTGACTTCACATAACACGTTCTAGCTCCATCCACATCATTGCAGATGGCAATATTTCATTCTTTTTGATGACTGGTTAGTATTCAATTGAATATATATACCACATGTTCTTTAAATTTTTTTAATTTATTTTGAGAGAGAGAGAGAGAGAACACAAGCAGGGGAGGGGTGGAGAGAGAGGGAGAGAGAGAATCCCAACCAAGCTCCGTACTGTCAGCACAGAGCCCCACGCAGGGCCTGAACTCATGAACTACAGGGTCATGACCTGAGCCAAAACTAGCAGTCAGATGCTTAACCAACTGAGCCACCCAGGCACCTCTAAAAATTTTTTAATCTTTATTTTAAGTAGGCTCCACACCCAAGATGGGGCTAGAACACATGACCCTGAAATCAAGAATCACATGCTGTACCAACTGAGTCCGCCTGGTGCCCCAATATGCCACATCTTCTTTATCCGTTCATCATTCAGTGGACATTTGGACTCTTTACACAGTTTGGCTATTGTTGATAATGCTGCTATAAATATGCAGGTGCACGTACCCCTTCAAATCTGTATGTTTGTAACCTTTGGGTAAATACTTAGTAGTGCAATTGCTGGATTTATATTCTAGGTTCACTACTTACTAAATATATAGGATGGGGAAATTACTTGATCTCCCTGTACCTTTGTTACTCATCTGTAAAATGGCAGTAATACTACTAACTGCCTCATGGATTATTTGTGGCTTAAATGAAATATCACATATATCTTATTTCCTGGAACGCCCCTACCCTCAAGAATATGGTGCTCTCTCTGGAAGGTTGGGAAAGTAGCGATGATGTTTACAACTTTGTTATTTCCTGATAGATCTTCTCCTGTTCTTTAATCACATACTTGCATCCTTTAAATCAGTTGAATTCTATGGCTTTTAATCAAGGAATCACAAGAGATGTGTAAGAATCACACAGATTTTAGTTGCGAGTTGTTGCCGTCTCCATTTTTTATCGATGTTTATAGAAAACGAAAACCACGAACAGGATCGTGATTCCCTGCTCTTTCTTCCCACTTTGATTTGTGTAAGAAGCACTTTGCACAGCATATCTGCAGGAATTAATTGCCCACAGGTATCAGCAACTCTAGACCGCCTGAGTCTCTCTGGGTCCTTATGGTTCTGCAGGCTCTTCTTAGCATGCAAAACATCCTTGTAATGAGATTAAATAAAGTCATCTCCAGATTTGTCAAGTCTTAATGAGAAAAATTGCTTTAAAATAAGTTTCAATAAAGCATCTTAAGTAACATTTTAATCAGTTAAAGTTTACATCGTTTTTCTTAATAGCATTCGTATGAAAAAGATCAATGATTATTTTATTCTGCTAAGCCTATAACGTTGGTAGTGGATGACATATAATATTATAGCACATAAAATCTACAGTTAAATGTAGGCAGTTGTTAACCTGTTTTTTAAAGCTACATTTAAAATGAAAAGTGATGTACTTTAAGAAATTATTTGATTAAGCTAGTCAGGAATATGGAAGGAGAAGCACATTTTACCACCACAATTAATTCTGTGGGTAAAAGAAACAGACTTATAGATAATGAAAATGGAATAAAATCATTATTTTAGGAATTCAGCTGTGTTAATGGGTATTATGTAATTAGCTGTGTTAATGGATGTTCTTCAGAACTTAAAGCGCTCTTGAAAAATAAGCATGGGTTTGTTGTATCTGTGGTGGTTAGTAAGTGGAAGGAAGGAGGGAAAGAGAAAAGCAAGGAAGCAAGAAAAGGGGAAAAAAAGAGACAAGGAGGATGGAAGCAAACAAAAGAAAGGAAGGATTGATCTATCACTGTCATTTCAGATATTCTGCCAAAGAAATGTAGGTCTAGAAATGATTTACGGTAGGACAATAAGGAAATTCTCATATTGAGGTCCTGTGTTGTTATTACATGTTATTTAGGCAATCTCTTTAAAAGATTATTGCTTAGAAAATGACTACAATTTACTTAACAGCTATATCAGAATTTGGATAACAAGAGTTATCCTGGACATTTGGGTTGTCTGTAAATATGATATTGAAAATCTAAGCTGGGTCTATACCTGCTGTTTTCTTTGAGTAGTCTGTCTTACTTAGAAATGAGAGACTACGTATGTCACTAAGAAATTGATTACCAATTAAAATTATCACTGGCACAGGGGCGCCTGGGTGGCTCAGTCGGTTAAGCGTCCGACTTCAGCTTAGGTCATGATCTCATGGTTCGTGAGTTCGAGCCCCGCATCGGGCTCTGTGCTGACAGCTCGGAGCCTCAAGCCTGCTTCGGATTCTATGTCTCCCTCTCTCTCTCTGCTCCTCCCCCGCTCATGCTCTGTCTCTTCTTCAAAAATAAATAAAAACATTAAAAAAAAATTTTTTTTAATGATCACTGGCCGTAGAGTGATACATTACATTACAAAATCACTTTGGACCAGCTCTCCATTCTGTCTAGCCTTAATTTTAGCAAGCCATAGAATCAGACAAAGAGAGGCTGGGCAGTGGTGCTGTTACAGGCAATAACACAGCACGTTCTATTGCTTTCTGTCTGTGACCTGACATACCAAAGCTGTTGGCTGTGAATGCCGATTGAGACATTGCCAGATGATATATCGGAAGAAAGTAAATGGAGTGGCCTATACAGACCTCTAATGGTGGAAATGGAAAGAAAGGTTAGTTTCTTTCTTTGTAACTGCCTCTGAAGTGGGTAGAGCCTAGAGAGTTATCAAAACTCTCCCATTTTCTCTGACCTCGACATGTTTCCAAAATGCACTCTTTGCCATTTTTCCGTAACCATGGTCAACACACGGTAGATGCTCACTTAATGTTGGCTGAATGAATTAGTCTCAGTTACCACTGAAAGTAGTCTGTGGCTGACAAGTTGTCTTTCACATTGTAGCTTACCGTTGAAGATAAAGGTCTGGGTTCAGATCTAAGCATTGCCACCCAGCAAGTGTGATTCTTGGTCCATTTACTTCACTTTTCTGGGCAGCTAATTCCTCATCAGTATAGGATAATAATGTGTAACACAACAGTAAGCAAAACCTGCAGTATAAAAACTTCATACCACTAAGCACAGTCCTGGATAAGTAGGTGCTCAGGGAATGGTCTTTTCCTTCCTTCATTTTTAAAAAAATTTTTTTTAACGTTTATTTATTTGTGAGACAGAGAGAGACAGAGCATGAACGGGGGAGGGTCAGAGAGAGGGAGACACAGAATCTGAAACAGGCTCCAGGCTCTGAGCTGTCAGGACAGACCCTGACGCGGGGCTCGAACTCACAGACCGCGAGATCATGACCTGAGCCGAAGTCGGCCGCTTAACCGACTGAGCCACCCAGGCGCCCCTCTTCATTTTTTTTTAATGTTTCTTTATTTTGAGAGAGAGTGAGAGAGCACACATGAGGGACCATGAGCAGGGAGGGGCAGAGAGAGAGAGGGAGAGAGAATCCCAAGCAGGCTCTGTGCTGTCAGTGCAGAGCCTGATGCAGGGCTCAAACCCACAATCTGCGGGATCATGACCTGAGCCAAGATTAAGAGTCGGAGGCTTAACTGATCCACCCAAGCACCCCTCATTTTCTCAAACATAACCAAATCCATGACTGCGTCTGCTTCCATGGCTTATCTCCACACCCCCAAATTATATAGTCTTCCACAATTTTTGAAAAGAAAAACAATTTTAAAAATTTTCCCAAATTTTTCCTTCCTAAAAAAAATTATTTCGCCCTGTGGCTGTTGGTAGCCACTCTCCTTATAGATCTTCTCTCCATCCCTGTAAACTGGGACTGCACTTCTCTGAGCTTTATAAGATAGTCATTTAAACTCCGTTCTCGGAGTTGACTGCCCTTCCAAGTAGAAGATACATTCGAAATCCACCCATAACTTATCAACTAATCAAATGCAAGAACTAAAACCCTTGCTAGTGAAAGAGTCATGGGCTAAGTTTTGTTAATGTACAAATTTCTCTGTTCCTAATGTTGAACATGGACCTAGAAAAGCCAAATTGAAAACAAGACCCAGCCACTGTGACTTCACAATGAGGGAGAAAAAAATAGTTGGAACGAAGTTGCTTTATCTTTGCCCTTCTTTCCGGCTTTCCTTCTGCCATGCAGGGACTGATGTGTTCAACTTGGCCGCTGCTGAGGGCTGGTGGCCGGCTGCCTTGGAAGTAGGTGGGGGCTGAAGGCAACTTCAGCTTTTCCAGAAACTCTTAGGTCACACCTACTTCTGTAGAATTTGTACCAACTTGCTAATTTAATAGCTTTATTTTTCTCACCTCCCCCAGTTCTGGCCTGCCGGTTATTTATTTGTAAGCCCTGCGCCCACCTTCAAAACAGAGGCTGTACCTCAGGAGTAATACTTCTGAGGTCCATTTGCTCATTTATCCTGTCTTGTTTGTCGGCTCCAGCTGCAGTTAAGATCCCCCGCCATGAGGAGGGTTAGAGACGAAAGGGTCAGTAAGTTAGTTCTACTGGCTTCTGCACCTGTGTAGGTCGCCAAGGTCTCTACTGACCTCTACTTCCTGTGCCTCTTCATTCACACCCCCAGTCCCAGCTGCTAGTGCGCGCTCACCGGCGTGCACCGCCTCCCTCTCGGCAACCGTTTATTTTATCAACGACTCTAACAACCTTGGCTGCAATTTGATTTGGACGACTGTTAACTGATTAGTGTGAATTTGATGGCACAGCTGTTGCCAGTTCCAGCACTGCCAGTGGGTGCAAGAACCTGGCATATTCTCTAATTTGGAATTCACAAAACTTTCTCAGGGACCATTGCCTCAGAGACATGCCAAGTGTTGTGACCTAGAGGACTTCACGTCCTCGCAGCTCTTCTTGGCTGCTTATTCTCCAAGATGGTTTGGTTGTTTTTCGATATGGAAGTTTTGCTTCTCAAATACATGCGTTTGTGTGTTTAGAACGAGATGTGTTTAGACAGTAATAATCAGAAACGCTATCATTTTTGAGTGCCGTCTATAAACCAGGCCTATAAACTAGGCACCACATTGAGCATTTCATATAGGTGGTGATAAGAATAAAATCTTACCTTAAAAAGAGGCTACAGTCATTTTCACACACTAGTGTAGCCTGTTTATCTTAGGACAGTGTGATTTATGTGTGATGTGGTACAAATTTTAATTCATAAGGCTATGCACGTAGGAAACTTCCCATTTTTTAAAAACTGAACTTGGTGTCTATTTTTAACTTCAATTCTCTGTGTGGTAAAAATACAATTTAAGTTTAATTTAGAATCTTCCTGCTTTCCTGGATTATATTTGTATTTCGGGTGCTTTAAAAATGTCAGAAGGCAGGAGACATCTAGTTCTTTGTTCTTCCTGTTCACGTTTGCAAAAGGTGGGCTACACCCTGGGGTAGTCCCTATGATTCTTTGTTGTTCAGCCACATAGATTGCTATTATAGCTTTTCGTTCCAAAACAGTGTTGTCCAACGGAACTTCCTATGATGTTGGAAATGTATATGCTCTAATTCTGTGGCCACTAGCCATGTGTGGCTATTGAGCACCTGAAATGTGGCTCATGCAACAGAGTACCTGAGTATTTGGTTGTATTTAATTTTAATCTGTAAAGAATGATACACAGCTTGTGGCTGTGTTGGACAGCGCATTTCTAAACAGTAGGGTCTCTGCAGGTTACTTCACTTCTGGCCACTTCTACATACTATGAAGGATCTTGAAATAAATCCAGTCATTTCTCCATGACACTTGGAAAATTGGCAGGGCTGTCTTAGGCCATAATAGGTTCAATGATAATCTAATGCAAATGAGAAGACATTCTACTGAATTTTGCATCACCAGAGCCTTCCATGACATTGACTCAGAGTAATTCCATGACATTGACTCAGTCATTTGTTTAGATCCTTTCTACCTGCCCATGCAGAAATATATTTTGCTTCTGGGCAAAGCAAGCCCAGACAAAGCAAGCTCTGGGCTCTTGCTGTGTTACTGGCCTTTCTTGGTGTTGGGGTGTTGGTGGGGGATGAAGCTAAAATAGGTCTCCTTTTCTCTACTTTCCCAACAAAGCACATGGTGGCCCTGTCTTCCTGCTCCTCAGGTTGACTCTTCTTATTTACCAACAAACACTATGTTTTTGTCTTCTCTCACTCTGTGCTGCCCTCCTCAGCCTAGAAAATGCTGTTATCCATTGACATGAGAAAAATGGCTCTGCCATGAACCTGTATTTTTCTCATTCTGTCTTGTTATAGTGGGGACTTTATACACTGTGGCCTTTAGAACTTATACTCAGAAGTTCAACTCTCAGAATTCAAACACATTGGCTTTTGAAAATCAAATGGATTTTCTCTATTTTATCTTTTTTGTAGTGCTAAAGTATACATAATATAAAATTTGCTATTTTAGCTATTTCTAAAGGTATAGTTTGGTGGCAGTGAGTGTATTCACACTGTTTTGCAACCATCACCCCCATCATCCACCTCCAGAACTTTTTTGTCTTGCAAATCGGAAACTCTTTGTCTATTAAATAACAATTCCCCATTCCCCCTATCCTCCCTGAAGCCCCTGGGACCACATTCTATAATCTGTGTCTAAGGGTACAATGTTTGTCCTTTTGTATCTGGTTTATTTCATTTAGGATGTTTTCAGTGTTCGTCCATGTTGTATGTGTCAGAATTCTCTTCCTTTTAAAGGCTGAATAATATTCCCTTGTATGTGCCTACCACACTGTGTTTATCCATTCACCCATTGATGGATATTTGGGTGATTTACACCTTTTGGCTATTGTGAATAATGTTGATGTGAACAAATATGTGTACAGATATCTGTTCAAGTCTCTGCTTTCAAATCTTCTCAGTGTATGCCCAGAGGTTTTTTCTTAACTAGTGAGTACTGCTGACTGAATGAGGTTGGGATGACAATGCCACAAAATGCATCTTGACTTACAAGGAGATTTTAAGAACGTAGCTTCAAAGAAGAGCTGACTTGTTCTGCATAGTGAAGCGAGAAAATTTTTGTTTGGTTGTGGAAAGTGGGATATGTGTGGGAAGAGAGAAAATAAAGAGATGTAATAATGGTTTAACAGGAAAGAGGAGCCTGAGGACATGGCGGGAGGACTAGAAAAGAGAGGGAAATAACCCATGGAATTCCCAGTGATAGGAAATGATGATGATGATGACGACAACAACGATAATAATAATAATAATAATAATAATAATAATAATAATGATTTTCCTTCTTTTTTTCTCTTCCTTCTCCTCCCTCCCTTCCTCTCTTCCCTCCTCTTCTTCTCCCTCCTTCCTCTTCTCTTTTTCTTTCACTTCTGCCTCTTCCTACTCCAACTTCTCTGGTACCATACTTCATTCCTCATGCTAAAATTTACTCTGTGTACCCCTTAATTGTTTATAACACTTTACTAAACAAGAGAGCTTTAGGAAAATTGCAGATGAGGGATAATCTATAGTGTGAACAAAAGCAGACCAATGAGAAAGGATGTCCTTTGTAGGAGCTAACAGGGACATAGCTACAGTGAGGAAACATATAGGAAAACTCTATCTCCACTTCCAGCTTTTGGAGATACTGCTGAGAATTTGGAGCATTCCACCACATTAAGATGGACATCAAGATACTTGCTTATGAATGAGCGGACTGAAAGATTAAATAACTTGGGGCTACCTGGATTTGAACACCTCAGTTACACAGGCAGTTAGAATAATTTTGTTTTTAATAATTGTAATTATCCCCATTTTACAAAAAGGAGATATAAAGGCAGAAATTAATTTGCTTATGTTCATGAAGCTAGAAATTGATAGACGCATGTTTTGGACAACACTTTTCTGATTGGATACTCAAAAGGTACCTTTGAAGTAACTGAAGAAACACATCAAACCCACATGTGTATGTGGATTTTTAGCAAAAGTATTTATATGTCAATGTGTAGTTGTCTTTTTTGTGTGGACATACATGGGAGTATCCTTAAGTACATTAAGATCTAGAATTCTATAAATGTTTTTACAGGTGGTGAATTTAAGGGCCAGCATGATTAGGTGATCTACCTGTGCTTAGTCACCATGTCAGAACAGAAGCCAATATAAGCGGAATCACCAGACTATAGCCTATCGGCCAAATCCAGTGGGCCACCTATTCTTGTAAATAAAGTTTTATTGGAATGCAGCCATGCTCGTTAGTTTACGTATTGTTTATGGCTGCTTTCATTCTACAACATAGTTGAATCCTTAAGACAGAGGCCCCATAGCCTGCCAAGCCTGAAATATTTACTATCTGGCTCTTTACAGAAAAGGTTGTCAATCCCTGGTCTAGATTAAGTCCTATTCCAGTTCTCTTGTATTATAATAGTGCATATCAGGTATTGCTTCACATGCTTCTTAGCCCTTCACACGAGCCGTTTACAGACTGATGAATTTAGCCAGCCTGGTCATGGAACACTGAAATTTAGTGACTTTGACCCTGTGGTCAAGAAAACAAAAGGAACCAACCCATGACAGCCTTCGTCACAAAGAGGCTTTAACTGCCTGTAAGGGCTTTTCTCAGAGCTTGGAAGAAGGTGAAATCCTTTAACTGTTGGCGTTATCACACCATCCCACCCTTTCTCTGTTTCCTAGGAGGCTAAGGTGTATGTTCTCCCATGTGCCATCATACATACCAAAGGATACATTCACAAAAAATTCTGGATCATTGTTACAAATATTCAGTTGGTAGCTCCCAAGCATAAGAGGCACTTTTAATAGCCATTGTACTTCTTAGTGCCTAGAAAAAATATAATAGGTTCGGAAAACAGGACCTGAATTTTAAGAGTGGTGAATCTGAGATGGTCTATTATTTGTAGATAAGCACCATGGCTCAGTCAGAAAGTGAAAAAAAGTCAGAGAGGCACAACTATGGAGATAAATTACTGTGATAGTCTCGTGTGTGTGTGTGTGTGTGTGTGTGTGTGTGTGTGTGTGTGTGTATTTCAACTGGAAGACCCCCTTTCCACCATGTTAATTCCAGCATAACATGTGAATTAGAAACATTGGGAGGACCAGTGTAAAATGTGCAAGCCTCACAGTACAGAATCGATTTCAAGCTTCTTTCTTTCCCAAAGATTTGCAAAAAGAAAGTAAGTTAAAACTTTAAACAAGAGGAAAAAGAAATCCAATTTTAAAATCCAAGATTATTTTGAGTTAACAATGTAAATGTTTAATTACTTAAATGGTTGGAAAAGGGAAATAATACAGAAGGATCATTTGAAAGCCTTAAAGTCTATTTGAACTATTCATTATATAATAGAGCTAAGTCTGAGATGTTTGGTCTCAATTTTCTTTTTTCTAAACTACAATAATGTAGTGAAGGAATTTCTCTTTGTGAGAGTCAAGTGATGAATATTTTTAAATAAATAAATCTATAATGCAAGTAATTACATTTATCCAAAATTTCTAAGGTAGGGCAGGTCTAAAGCACAATTGGGTTTCATTTAAAATTGTATGATATAGACATTCCCCGAAATGAGAGTACATACTTAGCATTAGGATGGGCAAAGATTAATATTCATGGAAGTATAAAAAGGATCATTTATAATATCAAAACAGTGGACAAAAGCCAAAGTGTCTACCTATGAGGAAATATTTAAGTTTATGGTAGATTAGTAAAATGGAATTTTATGTAGTCATAAAAAATAATGGCTTGAAAGAATATTTAATGACATAGGGAAAGGCTCATAATACTTTAATTTATAAAGCAGAATATAAAACTCTTTTCAGTACTTTACTAATTTTGCAAAAAAATCAATCAGCGTTATCTATTTAATGTATTAATTCATTCACTATTTATTGGGTACCTACTGTGTATCATATTCTATTATAGCTCTAGCAATCACACTCCTTGACTTTAATGGAGAGAGGCAGGTAATCAATAAATAAACAAGAGATATATCAAGTATCTTAAGCAGTACTAAGTACTCTGGGAAAAAATGGGAAGGAGAGATATAGGTAATGAGGGGTGATGGGCATGTATTTCTCTGCTGTTGTAGGACTTAAGCATGAAAATATCATACATAATAATTATCTTAATTGTCCTTGAATAATTTGAAAAGTTGAAGTTGGTTGCTCTGCAACCAATTGAAATTCTGAAATTCTGATAAGTCTGACTGGTAGCTGGATTAGATGGAAAGATGAGGTTAACTCTTTCCGAAGTTGGAGTGTGTGTGTCTTTATCTGGTGAATTTGAGAGACTGCGTCTTGTAATGTCTAGCCAACCTGCCATGTCTTTGTGGTTTCATACCAATGAATATGTCTGCATGCTTTGGCTATTGAGGAAATTTCTCTAGGTAAGTTTCATATATGATTGCACATCTGGTCATTTCTTATCAGGTTCAAGTTTATATTTCACTACGTATTCTTCCAGAAATCTGAGGATTACAAGAGATAGATAAAGATTTAAACAAAGGACTCCTAAAATTGCTTTCTATGCACAAAACCAATGTACCTCTTCTTCAGTTGGAATGTGTTAAGGAGAGTACAGGATCTCATGTTACACCACTTGCACACTGAGGAAGTCTACCACAGATTTAGAGATGTTGGCAAAAGACATAAGACTTCTAGGTCAGAGATAAATGACTTTATTACTGGCCCCACTGAGCTTCATGTTCCCATCGGTTTGCTTTGCCTCCCAAGTCCACAGGGTGATGCGGGGGGAGGCACAGATTGATACTGCGTGTGCAGTGCCTCTGTATTACAGCTGAGAAACCTTGAGCTTAGCAAAACCGCAGTCTTTGAAAGGAAACTCCTAGCAAACCTGCACAGCCTTCGCCCCAGAGAAGAGCATTATCTTTATTACACCGGTCCGGAAACAAATCTGTCCTCTGCCCAGAGGGAGACACTATCTAACTTACAAGGCTGTTTGCTAAACAAACATCCTAGCAACGATAGTCCAGAACACTCGTGTGTTCTGGTGTGGAGTATGGAGGGTGTGGAGGTGTGGAGTCCCTTTGCTCACAAGTGCAGAGACATAAAACCCATGGAGAATTGTCCTTCCAATTTTATTTTGAATATTAAATTTTCTGGTGAATTATTTGTAATTTCTTAGGTGTTGTGTGTTTGCTTGAGTTTGTTCATATTTATGAATATGCTTAGGGAAAGTGAGGGCTAACACTTTTCTGTTAATGTATACTGTTAGTGCACAGTATGATGCAATGACCAGTATGACTTCATGTTTACTGCTATATTTCTCTTAATTTCCTCTGGTCATTATTTGGAATTTTTGTGGATCATGTCCTCCATAACAGAAGAGGATAGGAAAGTACATGGAGAAATGCATTAGGACTAAATTTTAGATTCAGCCTGGATAACAGTCAGGAGTCAAGGTTTTGGAATTGTAGAAATAATCAGGAGTATCTTCAAATTCTATTTCCTCCTTTAACAAGAAAGCAAGTTCCCTGAGAGTGACCCATTAAAGTCATCTAAAATCTAGAATTTAGATTTTGGGGAGAGAGAAGTTGGAGAGGGAAAGCAAGCAAATGGAAAAAAAATAGGATGACTCAGACACAACACATGCTCTGAACCTCACGTTGAAAGTTACATGGCAAATGTGGATTGGTGGCTGTGTGCTCACAGGGTCTTATCCCAAAGTTCCTGTGGTGTTTATGATCATGGGCTCTGGGGCGTCTGCATGGCTCAGTCAGTTGAGCGTCCAACTTCGACTCAGGTCATGACCTCACGGTTCGTGAGTTCCAGCCCCACGCCAGGCTCTGTGCCAACAGCTCGGAGCCTGGAGCCTGCTTCAGATTCTGTCTCCCTCTCTCTCTGTCCCTCCCCTGCTCATGCTCATGCTCGCTTGCGCTCTCTCTCTCTCTCTCTGTCTCTCAAAACTAAATATTAAGAAAATTTTTTTTTTAAATATCATAGGCTCTGGAGCAAGACTGCCTAAGCTGGATTCCCATCCCAGCAACTCTAGTAGCTATGCAGTTTGGGACAAGTCGTATAAATCCCTTGTGTCTCAGTTTCCTTATCTACATGCAGGGGATACTAATAATGAAACTTAACTTGTAAGATTGCTGTGATGATTAATAGAGTTAATAGATATTATGCCCTTTGAATAGAATAGGCATGTGGTGGGCACTCATTACATTTTATTTATTTTAGATATCATCTGATTGTTTATGATTTTTCCCCTTGGGAAACAAAGATACTTTCTGAATCCATTTGATTCTGCAGGAATAGGAACCAAGTCTGGCTTGCTCACTATTATATTTTTAGGCAACCGCAATGCCTTATATGTGCTTGATCAATATCAATTAAATAAAGAATAAAATAAATACTTTCTTGTCATGATCCTGAAACAATCTACAGGAACATAAAGAATGTCTGTGATTTGTTCTGTATATATGTGCATATGTCTAGAGGTTTCTATTGGCATAGACATCTACTTTGACTTTTAGGAAAGTGCCTCTTGATAGCACCGTTAGACCTGAAGAAAAAAAAACATGCTTTGTTTCCATTGAAATTGTAAGCTAATGAAACAAATTATCCTGATGTATGTGAAAAGATTTATTTTCTTGACTCATATTTTAATTACACTTCTTCTAAATGGCAGTTTTCTTCTCTCTGAAAATGAAATTTTTAAAAAAGCAATCCAAAAATTTGTAAGCCTTAAGTCATAGAATGTCCTAAAGGAAAATATCAGGTGTGAGAACATTGAGTTATTTACATCTAATTTGATTAGCAGACTATTTGTGTACTTATGTGAGCCATCACAATAATATTACATACATGCAATTCACCTAAAAAGTTATTATGTAGTTGGAAATACTAGAGGGATGGTACTTAGCCTTTATGTACTTCTAAACTAAGTATGTCATATATTCCGCGCTTTATTGACCGGCAAATGAGAATTAAATTTTGGTAATTACTTCTCAAAGTTAATATTACAAATATATTAGATGTTTAAAAATGACAGAGATGTGTAGAATACAATGCTGTTTAGAGCTAGAAGATCATGGATTTCCTTTGTGGCTGATTTTATGGATTGTTATTTTGTGTGTGAAAAAGAAAGCCGCCTTTTCCTTTTATTTGCTTGGTGTAGCCACCAGTACCACTGGTTAAAACATTGACTGAGTATGCAAGTATATGATCATATATTCATTAGGTTTCTCAGTGTGCTATGAATAATGCAATGTATACATTCATGAGGGGTCAGGGTTGGCAGAAATGGGCAATTTTATAAAATGCTTATACTTGATTATAAATTTTCTATTTCCGGGAATCATTAAAAGAACACAATTCTAAAAGCTCCATCTTTCAGTATCTTAATGAATTTATTGGCTATCAAAATAACTTAAGATATGATCTGAAGCTTCCTCAGTAAGGTCAGGGCATTCAGACTGATATTTAGAACAGTAATTCAGCACAATAGCTGCGTACAGTATATACATTAAAGTTGTTTTTTGGGGGGCGGGGGTGCCTGGGTGGCTCAGTTGGTTAAGGTCTGACTCTTGATCTCAGCTAAGGTGTTTTTCTTTTAAGTGTTTGAGAGAGAACATGTGTGCGCATGTGCATCCACAGGAGTAGGGGGAGGGGCAGAGAGAGAGAAAATCCCAAGTAGGTCCCTCACTGTCAGTGCAGACCGGACATGGGGCTCAGTTTCACAAACTGTGAGATTGCGACCTGAACCAAAATCAAGAACTGGGCCCAGCTGAGCCACCCAGGCACTCCTCAGCTCAAGTCTTGATCTTAGGGTTGGTCGTGAGTTCAAGCTCCAGGTTGGGCTCCACACTGAATGTGAAGCCTACTTACTTAAAAAAAAAAACAAAACAAGAAATGTCCATTTCTACATTTGTTTTTCTACAATGGCATGTGTACTCCAGTTTAAAGGTCTGTCCTTTTGACACACACACTCATTGTGACTTTGTGTAATTCAAGTGCCATATAGCAAGCTCTTATTCAAGGTAATTGAATAATCATGAATAGTAGAGTCAAATAAAGATTATACAGTAAAATAAAAACTGCTGCACCTCTAATGATTTCATTTTAATTTCACTCTCATACAAGGAACCAAAATGAGTGATTTTTTATTCCTTTTCTTTCTCTGCCTTTAAATACCAGCTTATGACACCTAGAAAATTAGTAATTTTTCTGTTAAATGTGAAGAATATACTGAATTTTAGATTTTTTCAGTGTATTCCATTTTCAACTAAGTCAAAAAATTTGTTTTTAATAACATCATAACTTTCTTCAAAATAAATGTATTGAAGTAATAAGCATATAAGAATAACTTTCCAAGCCTAAACTAGTATATCAACTGATGAATGCATAAAGAAGATGTGGTTTATATATACAATGGAATACTACTTGGCGATGAGAAAGAATGAAGTCCTGCCATTTGCAGCAATGTGGATGGAACTGGAGGGTATTATGCTAAGTGAAATCAGAGAAAGACAGATATCATAGGTTTTCACTCATATGTGGAACTTGAGAAACTTAACAGAAAACCATGGTGGAAGGGAAGGGGAAAAAATAGTTACAAACAGAGAGGGAGAAAGGCAAACCATAGGAGACTCTTAAACACAGAGAACAAACTGAGGGTGGATGGGGGTGCGGGGGAGAGGGGAAAATGGGTGATGGGCATTGAGGAGGGCATTTGTTGGGATGAGGACTGAGTGTTGTATATAAGTGATGAACCATGGGAATCTACTCCCAAAACCAAGAGCACACTTTACACACTGTATGTTAGCCAATTTGAAAATAAATTATATTTAAAAAAAACCAATAACTTTCCTATAATTAATTCATCAAATAAATAAATAAAATAGACATGATGCAAATGCCTCAGTTATTCACATTATGATATTTGGCTAAGACACATGAAAAAATAATTTCTCAGGACTTCAAATGTCTTGATGACAATGTAACTTGATTCTAATGTTCACACAAAATGATGATTTCTATTTTGTTTCCCCAAATTTTGTCACATCCAATCCAACAGAGATGATGTGTGTTCTACTACAAATTAGGGAGAAGCAGCAGTCCGTGTCAACTGAATCTGAAAATAGATTTGTTATGTCTCCTTTCTCTGGTGTCTTTCATTAAAGAATACACTCTGTGGTCCAATTCATATCGCACATTACTGTTCAATCTCCCAGAGCAAAATGCTATTATATTGCCTTTTTTCCCCTTAACTACATTCTTTTGGAAATTAACTTAATGCATTTCATGCAGAATTGTTTTGAATTGACAAAAATCAGCATGAGAAGTGAGTAAAATTTAATATATTTCCCAAGGGTTTTAACTAATGATATAAACTCAGTAAATGAAAAAATTAAGAAAGCCAGTCTCAAATTGGTCACTTTTAATTAAAATTTACCAGCTACCATTACCTCACCACTATGCCTGCCTTCTTTCCAGTGTTGGTTTTCTATATAATACTTACCCAAATCTGACATTATTTTATATGTTTGTTTCTTTAGTATCTCTCTCATCACTACTAGATGGAAGTTCTGAGGGTAGGAATATAATTTCTCCCCATTTAAAAAAATTAATGTTTTTTATAATTTATTTATTTTTAGAGAGAGAAAGAGCAGGGGAGTAGCAGAGAGAGAGACGGAGAGAGAGAATTGTGTGCAGGCTCTGTGCTATCAGCACAGGCTTGGTCTCAGGAACTGTGAGCTCATGACCTGAGTCAAAATCATGAGTCGGACGCTTAACCGACTGAGCCACCCAGGCACCCCTTCTCCCCATTTTTAATTGACTATCTCTCCCACCACTAGACTGTAATTTCTGTGACAATGGGGATTTTTGTTGTTGTTTATCACTTGTCACTGATCCCTGGAATAGTGCCCATCATATACTAGGAATTGGATAAATATTGGTTAAATGAGAGAAATTATTGGACATCCATAAATAGATGTATACATAGTATGAATAAGACTTATATAAACTTGGATTTTATATAATCTCTAAATTAATAAGGGTCAACCCCTGGGAATCTGAAGACTCAAAGGAAATGCTTTAACTTCCAGTAACATGATGAGAATATAGTCTTTAAAACTTTGTCCGGATGCTTACCAGAGCATTTGCCTATTTGATACCCAAATTCTGGCATTTGGAAGCCTCCCCTCCCCATGTCAGTTATCCTTAGGATTTTCTTTTATGTGAGCCTCAGGACTTCCCTTGTGTTTATCTTTGAAACTCGATAGACTATTTGGAGCTTACCTTATCTTCATCACCTACTCATGATGTGGACTTGGCCAATTGCTTCACCTTTTTGATCTCTTACCTCATCTTCCCAATAGAGAAATCAGTAGTACTATTTCACAAGGTGTGTGAGAGGAGTAAAACTCTACAGTAAAGAGCACATAATATGTGCTCAGTAAATAATAGTGATGCTGGTTATGATGAAGGTGGTGATGATGATACAGAGGAACTTAAAGTCCACGTTCCTGATGAGAACAGTGAGTAAAAAGCTATCATAACAGGGCGCCTGGGTGGCTCAGTTGGTTAAACATCTGACTTCGGCTCAGGTCATGATCTTGCAGTTCGTGAGTTCGAGCCCCACATCAAGCGCTGTGCTGACAGCTCAGAGCCTGGAGCCTGCTTCAGTGTCTTTCTCTGCCCCTCCCCTGCTTGCTCGCCTTCTAAAAAAACAAACAAAAAAAGTTACCATAACATCCAAACCTGATACTTTTGAGCTTGTTTAGTTGTGAGCAAAGGGAGGTTTATAAAGATGAAGTGACTTGCTTAAGTGTACCCTGTGTTGGCAATACTGAAATATGGATGGTATTTCAAAAGGGCAATGACACTTTTGAAAATAAAGGTTGTGAATTTGGAAAATCTTGACTTTGAATGCTGGTTCCACTATTTACTAGCTGAATAATTATGAGAACACTTCTTAAATTTTATAATCTTCACTTTCCTCATTGGTCAACTGGTAACGATGATGGTGAAACCTACTTCACAGAATGATTTTTTCATTTCACATAGAGAATATTCTGCTTTATTAGGAAGATCTTGATTGCCTACCAGCTCATAAACAGCAGCGTTGAGAAAAAAATACACAGAGGGACACTTTGCCCAAGAATCCTCCCAGAGAAGGCACCATCGATATGATAAATATTTAATCACATCCTTGCAGCAAATATTGTGATGGGTTTCCTCAACCTTACTTGGCAGAGACCAATGAAATGATGTCAGAGTACATTGTGTCAAAGCAATTCTAGGGTACATTGTGGGTTCCAGTACAATGAGTTCTATTTACATCTTTCTGTTTAATCCATGACATCTAGCTTCTGAAAGTGGCTAGATGGGTTTATATAATGTATTGTATCTTAGATTCTCCTCTCTGAGAAATACTGAAAACCAATTGCCTATAGAGCTTATAATAGTAGCCCACATGGGAGGAGGCTACCTTTCCTTTGAGAAAATACTGCTGATAGAGACAAGAAGAAAAAGAGAAGGAAGGAGAAGGGGAGGAAGAAGAGGAAGAAGAAGAAGAAGAGGAAAAAGAAGAAGCAACTTCACATGGGGAAACAGAAGTGTGTGCTTGATTAAGTAGTCATTGGCAGTGATTCCCAACATCTGGGCAAGTGGTCGTTTTTCACGGGTTTAATCTTTTTATTTTCAAAGTGAACAGTGGAACATGGACTATAGAACATGTATTGTTCTGAGTTTTTATTCTCTCTCAAGAACGAGCCTTCTTACCTGGTAAGAGAAGAATAGGCCTGGAGAAAAATAGGTGGAAATCAGAAGCAGATTTTCATAGGATGTGGTGTGGGGAGAAACGACCAGCTGGATGAGCCTTGGTAGGGCCTCCAGCCTCCATCCCTAGTTTAAGACAGTCCTGACCAGAGAGGCCTGATGAAGAACTCTGCACCTTTTTTGGTTCTCCTGCCTATGACAAATAGCTTGGACAGACCACAGCATTTAGCAAGTCTGAAGGAAAAGAGAACGTGCAACTCCACAGTATAACAGACTCATTCTCCCCAGAATTGACTTGGAACGGATCACAAGAAAGAGAACCTTTAGGCTGATACTCTGCTACTTTAACCAACACTTCCTAAGTGTTTGTTAATTATGATGTACGGGCCGAATGGGAGGTTTTCTTAAAAAAAAATACAGTCCCACCCTTAATAAAATCTTACCAGGCAAAATATAAATGGGAAGGTACATGGAATTCATAAAATCATGGAGTTAGAAAGGCCATATTTGAAGAGATACCAACACATGTTATTTTAGTAGGGTCTCTGGTGGATAGTAAGTGCCATAGTATGTTAACTATCACTGTTATCATTATTATTGCTACAGCTGCTCCTTCTTTTGCTTATGTGTTCAGATCATCTGGGGTGATTATAGTAATTCAGGTTCCACAGCTCCTCCTCAGACTCACTAAGTCAGAATTTCAGGAGTAGTTCCAAAGAATGTGTATAATAAGGAAGATCCCAGATCATTCTGATGCTACAGCCGGGCCCTAAGCCACAGAATGGAATTTCACAACCATGGATAAACCCATCTGCGTTTTTTAGAAAACCATAAATGGAGGCTTGGAGAAGTTAGGCCACGTCTCTATTTCTTCTCATGAAATTGACCTTTTCCTTTTATCTAGGTTGTCCATAGGAGCTACCTCAAATCCTTTCTCTCCAAGAGTACCCTTTAAGAAATGAATCAAAATGACTTGCTTAAGGTGACATAGCCAGTTGGTGGCAGATTTGGGAATAAATCCTCCTTTTTTCTCCACTGCTGGTTAACGTTTCCTCTGTCGAACCCACAGCCTTCCCCCGTTAATGTCCCTTCTAACAGCAGAGTTGTCACTTGTGAGCAGTTCAGCCGGACCCTACCTGACGATGGCATAGCTCTTAAAGTCCATGGTGTCAGAATGAAGACGTATTACAACAGTCTTTATGCAACCTCAACCTCAGTTTTTCTAAATGCATTGTCACCTTATATGTCTTTCAGACTTCTAGTAATTTGCAAGCATCTACGCGATGAGCCTTTGTCTGCAGTGTCAGGGGTGAATGGGGAACAAAGGAGTCAGTAGGAAAAGTAAAGTCTTTCCGGTCATTCCTCAATTTTGTCATGCAAATTGTTGTGCAAATCGCAAGTAAATTATTAGCACACCCCTTCCTTGTTTTAGAGTATATTTGCAAAGAAAATCCTTGACATTTTGGTCTGCTCTGCTTGTTGTCTGCACAACAAAATCTAAAATAAACTCTTTAGATCAGATTATATTTGTGGTATAAATCCACATCTACCCATGTATTGCCGCATGATTCAAAAGCATTTCAGTGACCAGCATACCTCTTTCCACATAAATGACCGGGACGGTGATACTTGAATAGAAAATTTCCTTACGCTCTGGAACAGTAAATACCTGTGATGCTTGTTTCAGCAGCACACATTTTTCTTTTCATATGTTGTTTCATGGGAAATCCATGGTCTGCCCGGCAGTGCTGTGTATTGCCCAAGGCAACTGGGCAATAACTTTTTTGTATGTTTCTTTTTTTTCTGTGTCCATTCTGTTGTTTGTGATATGCACGGCTTGGAAGCCCCAAAAAACAAAGCAGGTGGGTATAATTTCACCCATTCGAATTGGGCTGGATGGTGAGATGACACTGGACCTACCACCTGATTTTCACAGCATCTTTTGTCTTGCAAACTCTCAGCTTCCCTCATAAAATATGACACACTGATTAAAGGGTAATTCTTTAAAAGGTTCAAGACCCAGTATGAATTGCAACATGTGGAGGACCTAAGCATATGGAGCCTGGGCTTAGCTTTCTCACTAATTGTCCCATAGCAGAGTGGTTCCTAGACTTGGCCTTCACAAACCAGTAATAATGCTTGCTCTCTCTCTCTCTCTCTCTCTCTCTTTCTATCACACACACACACAGGCACACACACATATTTTTGAGCTAATATAAGGTTGCCAGTATTTAATTTTGACAAGTGAGTAAGGGCATTAAAATGAACAACCTAGCATGTACTATTAATGTCATTTCATTTAAAACAGATATTTGAAAACCAAAAGACATAATCTCAGTGAGGGGGAGATAATTCTGTAATTGTGGTTATTTAATTTTATGAAAAAAAGTAAAATTCCCTAAACTGTCCTAATTTTTTTATTTTGTTGCAAAATATCAACACCCGTCATCGATAGGCACCAGCTTCCTAATTGACATGTGCTTTTTCTTAGCCCCTCAACACGATACCTTTTAAACAGGCCAATCAGGGCCACATCTCTGTGCACTGAAGCATATAAATAGCCCACCAGCCTTGACATCAGGTTCTGAGATCCAATTGGATCACCATCCATTTATAAATTCTGATGTACTTGTTTCCTTCTCTCCAAAGTTCTATCTCCCCATTCTGCCTCCAAATCCTATTTGCCTTAGGTTTTCTTATATATTGGCACCATCTGGACTCACTTTTCAGGTTCTCTCTTGACACTTTCCATCACTTTCAGGCACTTCAACCAAAGGGGAGAGGCATTTTCTTTCCTTACCTACCTAGCTTTCCTCCAAGGAGAAGAAGTATATGCAGTGGCCACTGTAGCCACAAGGTGGTGATAGCCATAAAGCTCATCAGTGCTGTGTCATTTCGTAGCCACTGGGGAGCTCTACCTCAAATTAGCCAGGAACATCCCACACAAGAGAAAGGGAATGCCACAGATGGCAAGCATACCTGACCTCAAGAGATGACATTTCATCTGCTTAATAAATAAGCCAATTTATTAAGTTCAGTGACCATCACTTTCTGTGTTATGTGTGTACATTGTACTGGGCTTTTTGTGAAGACAGAGACAACATATCTGGCATAGTTATTGGCACAGAGGTGACTCTTAGACCATGTTAATTTTTTTTCTACTTTCTTGCTCTGTCATGTTTTCACCCAAAGGACACATATAAAAGGCATTTGGGTGGGTTTGCCTCCTCATCTGTGTCTCTGAAATCTCATGAACCAGTGAGCACAAACTCCAGAAGCCAGAAAGCATGGTGCATAGAGTGGGAGCTCTGAGCTAGGCAGACCCGGGCATTGAGTCCTTGGGCAATGTGTTTAACTTCCCTCAACTCTAGTTTCCTCATCTGTAAAGTGAGAATTGTATCATGTGTCTCATAGGGCAGCTCTGAGAATTACATGGAGCTGAAATGTGGAAAGTACCCGATCAATAGTCTCATTTAAATGAAATGGAAACTTTAAGAAACCTGAAAGGAGAGAGGGCTTGAATGACAACCTCAGATGGCTTTGACTACCGTGAAGTGCTCACTGTCCACTAGAACTCTCTGTGATGCTGAACGTTTTCTGTTTTCATCCAACGTGGTAGCCACTCACCATGTGTGACTGTTGACCACAGGAAATGTCAGCGAGATCGAGGAACTGAAATATTAGTTTTAATTAATTTAAGTTTAAGCAGTCCCATTTAACTAATGTCCATGGTACTGGGCAGGACAGGAAGAGAAACTATATAATTTTTTTGTGTCTTAATCACTTAAGACTCTTCTTATTTAGTCAGGTAACATTGTTCTCTTGTTAAAATTTAGTGGATATGTGTTTCTAGAGCCACCAGTGAAGGTCAGAGAAAAACATTGCTAAGTATTCTTGTTTAAGAGGACTGGATTCATAAAAAGATTCAGTGTCGGGGCGCCTGGGTGGCTCAGTCGGTTGAGCGTCCGATTTCAGCTCAGGTCACGATCTCACCGACCGTGAGTTCGAGCCCCGCGTCGGGCTCTGGGCTGATGGCTCAGAGCCTGGAGCCTGCTTCCAGTACTGTGTCTCCCTCTCTCTCTGCCCCTCCCCCGTTCATGCTCTGTCTCTCTCTGTCTCAAAAATAAATAAACGTTAAAAAAAATTTAAAAAAAAACCAAAAAAACAAAAAAACAAAAAAAAAAAAGATTCAGTGTTGTCCTCAAAGTCCTGAAGGCTTTACTGTGGCTTAGAAACTTTTTATTTGAGTGTGTCCTAAAGAATCCTCATGCAGGTAGTCCCTTCCTGGTTGTTCCTCATTTGGATCATCTCATATTGTTTTATTTTCAATTTTTTTCAATATTTACTTTTGAGAGAGAGAAAGAGCATGAGAGAGGGAAGGGCAGAGAGAGAGGGAGACACAGAATCCGAAGCAGGCGCCAGGCTCTGAGCTGTCAGCACAGAGCCCAATGCAGGACTCGAACTCACGGACTGCGAGATCATGACTTGAGCAAGAGTCGGACGCTTAACTGACTGAGCCACCCAGGCGCCCCATGTTTTGGCTGTTAACAGAAAGGGCAAAAACATGTAAAATGCCATCATCCACAAGAATATGAAGCTTAGGACCACTTAAAAAGTCCTTTGCCCTGAATTTGGGATCATTAGGAAATGTTTTCTTTGCCTCTGATTTATAAAGGTAGTTTCATTTACTCTTTACTGTTTTCATTTGACTATTGGTGTCAAGGATCAAAATATTTTAAGTATGTTCTAAAAATCAATTCTCCTCTATCTTGTTATATTATAATTTTAACTTACTTATCCTTAAAATTGGTTCAAAGAAGGGATGTAAAACATAGGCAAGAGGCAGATTAAGAAAATATTCACGAGTGAACAGATGCTTCCCAAGTCCAATTTTTGTGGAATTGTAATCTTTCTTCAAAGTCTATGTGTGTGAGGGTGGACATAGGGTAGGTTTGGCAGGTCACTCCAAGGAGAAGGAAATTTTTACCTCTACTCTTTAAAAGGTTCAGAGCTTGGCTTCCACTTGGAAATAGGAAAACAGTCTGGGGGCGCCTGGGTGGCGCAGTCGGTTAAGCGTCCGACTTCAGCCAGGTCACGATCTCGCGGTCCGTGAGTTTGAGCCCCGCGTCGGGCTCTGGGCTGATGGCTCGGAGCCTGGAGCCTGTTTCCGATTCTGTGTCTCCCTCTCTCTCTGCCCCTCCCCGTTCATGCTCTGTCTCTCTCTGTCCCAAAAATAAATTAAAAAAAAAAAAAAAAAAAAAAAAAAAAACGTTGAAAACAGTCTGGACACTACAGCGTGACTTGAGTTGAAACAAAATATTCTTCCCCACCTTCCAGGATTCAGATTGCAGTTGGCTTGAGGTTTTCCTGGAATGTTCAGCACTAAACCTGCATGGTGCCTGAGTTGGGTCTTCTGAGGCTGAGGAGTGATGGTTTCCTTCCTGAGTTCTGGGTAGGGACTCAAGCTTTCTCTGTGGAGTTGTGGAGCCAGAATTTTCCCAGCTGCCTGGATTTCCACCAATCTAATTCTTGCCAGTAGTCATTACAAGGTCTCAAAGTACGATTGTTTCTCAGATTTCTCTTATTTTAAAACAAATCCTTTCCAATTCAGGTACTGTATCTTTTTCATCTTTTGTATCTCTCTGTCTAAGTCAAAAGAGGGCTATTATTTTTATGATTTCAGCACTTTTTGAAAAGAAAAAAAGAATTACTTCCATTAATGCCCGTTTTTAACAGTAGGCTGATTTCACAGGTCACCCAGAAAAGCCGATATATGACCGTCATCCTCCATACAGGAGGAAACTGGGTTTTGTTCTAAGGTTTGTGAACAACCTAGGGAGCTCCCAAGGAACACCAAACTGTCATTTCCAAACCTGCATTATAATGGCAATAAAAAGAAAGTATATGAATGGAGGTACATTCTGAAATAGTGCTGTTTGGTTATTTGCCAGTAATGTTGATTAGTTGCATGTGACAGGAACAGGAAGCTGAACTGAATACATTTAACGTTTTTCTCACCATACCTTGTTCCAGGTATGTCTCTGAAACAAACAAACCACCAGAAAACACCTTTGGGCCATTCCTCCCTTTTCTCAATACACCCTAATGATTTTAATATAGTTCAGCTTTTCGCTTCAGACCCATTGACAAGCATAATTTAAGACTAATTTTTGTCAACATTTCGTTGCTTTACTTTTGCAAGAAAGAATCTGCAGCTCAGATAGACAGGACAAACTAGATAGGGAACATTAGTTTCAAATCAGTATCATCAGGCCATGCCTTACTAAAAAAAGCAAAGCAAAAGTGCTGTGGTACTTGTAACTGTATAAATATAATGTAGTGATATAAGGGTCATATGGAAAGTTACTTTTTCCTGAGATTTGTTATTAATGTGTAATAATAGTGTTGTTGAGGCAAAGCATTATTTTATGATCTGTATAAAATAATAGGAACTTGCATTCATTAAACATATTCTAAATTACTACATAATTTCCTGACCTACATTATTTATTGGGATCCTTACATCCACCTAGTGGAGGAGGCGCTGTGTTGTCTTTCTATGCAGTTGAAGCGTCTGAGTGCCAAATCACAGGGCCAGAGCTCTAATGTGAACAAGGGCAGCAGGAAATCAGAGCCCCGGTTTTCAAACACAAGTTTTACTGTCTCTGACCATAAAAAAGGCAGTTCTTCTCATTGAGAACATTATTTTTTTTTTAATGTTTGCTTATTTATTTTTGAGAGAGAGAGAGAGAGAGAGAAAGGGCGGGGCAGTGAGAGAGAGGGAGAGAGAAAGAATCTCAAGCCGGCTTTGCACTTTCGGTGCAGAGCCCAACACGGGGTTCAATCTCAGGAGCTGTGAGATCACCACCTGAACCGAAATCCAGAAAGTCAGTCGCTTAATCAACTGAGCCACCCAGGCTCCCCAGGAGAACATTATATTATCATCACTTTGCTTCACTGACAAATTGGAAATGGCTAATAAACATTTTCATTTGGGGGCAAGATTTTTAAATTGTTATTTCCCTTCACCATTACATTTTGCTTGGGACGTCCACATAAATCATTCTGAAAGGACACGTGAATTAATTTAAGTTAAATGTGCCTTGGCTATACATGTATTATGACCATCATCAAGTAAAGTGAGAATTAAGCAAAATGCAACATTTGTTTTACATTAAAAAGCGAAATAATGATTATGTCCAAGAGAAATTAAACAAAAGCCTCTTGAGCTATATAGATGGACTGAATTTAACACAGAATTAATTGGACTGTAGATATATACGCTGTCTCTATATAGATACCTCTCCATCTACTACATTTTTTTCCTGTAAAATAAAGAAAAAAAAAAAAAACAGGATGTGCAACAGAATTGCCTCTAGCATGTGTAGAGCCTGAGCAAATAAATACTGTTTGGTGGGGCTCCTGTCTATAAAACAAGTTGATTACAAATTATAATATCCATGGGCCTATATGAGGTATAGTGATTTATTGAAGAAAAGTTTTTAAAATGGGTAGAGAAGAGCTAGTGGTGTATGTATTTTTTTCCCAATCAGTGCACATTAAAATTCTTTTTAGGGCTCAGACACCATCTTCTCTTGTCCATTATTGTCCAATGCACCTTTCCTTGTTGATTTCACATCTCCCACCGTAGGAAGAAAGGGACAGCATTATTCTTATAGTGCCAGACTTCTCCAGAGTTGGTTTATATTGGAACAGATCATCTTGATTCTCATTTTCCTAAGACCATTAATTTAAGGCTTGTTACATTATTACTAACGAGCTGCCTTATCCGTTGTGCTTCAGGGGAAGATTGGCTCCCAATGACCCCCTTAAAGGTTGTCACTGTGTTTTCCCTTTGATGAGGAACAGGAAATGCAAATCTTCCTGGGTCTGCCAGAAAGTCTGAAGACTTCTGGGGGCTTTAAATTTACTGTTTGAAATTTTCTAGTCTAAGTGTCGAGGGTCTTAGAATATGTTTTGAACAATTCAGGAGGTAATCGTTGGCTTCCTAGAATGTGATCCCTGTCAGTGGGGACCCACACCCTCGCCAGCCACACAAGGCCACCAGACCAGAGGGTAACGGCCCGTGGGGAGAGTGACAAGAACAGTTCCATTATGGCAAAAAGTGTCCACCCTCATCAGGCATGGCCTAAGATGATAGAGACAGCATGAGGTGGGAGACATCAGTGAGAGACAAAGGAGGACATTGACCAGCAGGCTCTGTTGGCATTGAGGAGGAACAGTCTGGAAGGCCACCTAGCAAGATGACTGAGACTGCACTGGGAAGTAGGTGGCCTTTCTGGTGTTGGTGATAAGGGGGCACACAGCCAAGGTTGCTTCTTGTCCTCCTTGGTGCTGCGGACCTGGATAGTCAGAATTATACAGGGCCTACGAGTACGAGTCCTGTAGGGTCCATGGTGGACAGTGGAGGCTCAGAGCCCCAAACAGAGCCCGTGTTCCTTGTTAAATGGTTGCCCCAAATCAGATATCAGCACCACTGGTGGCCTGATCTCCTGTGCAAGAAACAGTGCACGAAGCAGTGGGAGTGATCCAGGCTGCCCTCCCAGAACTACAAGGCCCCAGAACTACACGTATGGTGACAGCCTTAAAGGCAAGAGTCACTGAGCTCTGTGGACATCTGCATCCTGTTCAGGATGCCTCAGAGGATGACCCTGACAACTCCTGCAGGTCCAGGCACCCATGCAGGTCTTGGCAAATTTCCAGGAAGGTGCCCCAACCAGCAGGGCCAGGTGGCTGGCTCCTTTCCCAGGTTGAAGGGCCATTTTGAGTCCCTGCCCCTGCCGGGGAGATTCTGATCTACAGGACCAGAACTGAAGATGCATCTTTGTTGATAACTATATAGATGGACCAAATTCAACACAGATAATTGATTTACATTTATGAGCACTTTCTTATCTGTAAAATCACATGAAGCCTTTAACATCTCAATACCTCTTTAGTAGGAAGGAAGGTTATGCCCTGTTACTCCCTTTTGATGGATGAAAAACCTAAATTCCAAGATTTTTTTTCCTAGTAAATGATAATGCTACAGTGTCAACCTTGATCTTTTCACTCAAAACGTAAGACTCGAGGGGCACCTTGGTGGCTCTGTGGGTTAAGAATCCGACTTCGGCTTAGGTCATGATCTCAAGGTTCATGAGTTCCAGCCCTGCATTGGGCTCTGTGCTGACAGCTCGGAGCATGGAGCCTGCTTGGCATTCTGTGTCTCCCTCTCTCTGTCTCTCCTCCACTTGTGCTCAGTCTGTCTCTCTCTCAAAAATAAATAAACATTAAAAAATTTAAAAGCTTAGGACTCAATATATTCTATCACTTGACTTAAAAATTTGCCTCTTCTCTGATTTCTGAGGTTCAGTATGAGTCTTACTGAAAACAGCAAGACCTGCACATCTGGAAAGTTTACAAGCAAATGATCTCTTCAGACTAAGTGCTAACTGTTATGTCAAGGCAGATTTGTGGTGTTGAAAATTTGAGGGCAAATGCTCTTAACCTTATTTTTTTAAAGCATTATTTTTTAATTCCTTCCTCCTAGATCATTTTTTTCCCCCACTGAAATACATTTAATCTCTGATAAGACCTAAGGGAGATTTTCTTGCATCAGAGTCTCAGTTTGTGAATAATAAAAAATGAGTGGAAACTCTATGCCCCCTATAAAAGAAACTACCCTTTATTAGCAAATTGAGTTTCTTCTTGCCTGTAGAGTAACAAAGCGCACGTTCCTGGCTAAGAAAATAAAAGTAACACAAAAATACAAAAGAATTAACATCCAGAAGAGTAACAAATTTCCCCTTTTGTGCTAAGGACCAAATAACACACACACACACACACACACACACACACACACACACACACACACACACACACACAGTGTAAAGGGTTGGAAAGGACACTTCAAGTTAATTCAAGAACAGAAGACATAAAATTAGTAATCAAACTGGGAGCCTTTTGTGATGAGAGCAGCAAATGCGCTTGAGTATCTCTGAAGATAAAACACTACATTCATTTGTCCTCGGTAGCTAATTTAACTCTCCAGTTTTACAGCTGGCATGCCTCTGTTCTTGCATTATTAGCTGAAGTCCACATTTCCTGTTGAAAGGTTGTCCTTAGTGGTGATTATTTGCTGTCGCATAAAACAAACAACTTTACACATGCCCACACGAATGCGTGCGTGCACATGTGCGCGCGCACACACACACACACACACACACACACACACACACACATTTTTTTTCTTTTAACTGATGGCACAGTGAATTGGCACTTTCTTGCTCCCTGCATTGTGAACACTCTGCCTTGTCATCCCTAGTAGGCACTGCTTTGGTCGGCCTTTAATGACTCCACTTACGCTTTACCACAGCTGCTACTAAGGTATGTTTTATTTTTTCCCCACCACAAACTATTTTTTACAGAAGAATGTTAATTAGTAACTGATAGATATAAAGATTGCCAGCGACAGCCCATTAATTCCATTTACTTTAATAGGACTTAGAACTTAGCTTGCAGTACAGCTGTATTCAGACTGGATTATAAATGTAATTTTTTGCATCATTAACTTCCCTGATTAATCTTAGACAGCAAATGCATAATTATCAGGGGAAAAAGCCACCCAGTATTTGCAGCCAAGAGTCCAGCTCTCAAAGTTGTGCTTTTGCAGCCTCCTTTATTAACCGCATGGTAAGTGCACAGGTTTTTATAAGGAAACAATTGCTTTCCATTGCTTAAGGTTAACCTATGCCAGGTACTTAGTACTTCAGAAAATAAATAATGTATGTGTGGCACTGTGTGTGTGTGTGTGTGTGTGTGTGTGTGTGTACACTCCTGTGCACAGCACCCATGCACACAGTCACACCGCTTTGCTTACCCACTGTGTCTGTTTTGTGATGGGTTCCCTTACAAGGATTTGCAAACTAGTATCACACCATTAGTAGTTTGCATATGTAGGTTTCCAGCGCCGGTTCTGCTCTTGAGCCCTATGTGGAAAACTGCCCCTACTGTGACTTTGCAGGGGTGAAGCGTACTGGCACATGTTGTATCACGGCCACGCTTGTTCCTGTTGCATTCAGCATATTGGGTAAAACCAAAACACACAGTCAGATAGGCTGTGGGCATTCAAAGCAGGAAACCAGTGGACTGACGCTAAAGAACTTTGCTTGCCATTCTGGGCTACCTGATGCCGAGAGGACAGACCTGGGTGCTAAAAGAAAACTGCCCTAGCAGAAGGATATATAGCCTGAATGCAAGGATGTGCACAATGGCTGCTTGGAATGAGACTAATTGTTGGCTTATTAGGATCAAATGGCACTTTATTAGCGTAGAGCTTCTGGCGAAGGAAGACAGAAAACATCTCGCCCCAGTAACATGCCTATTCACTGCCAAAAAGAGCCACTGAGAAAGGAAGGCGAAGCTAAGGCGTGGGGGAGGGGGGGAGGGGAGGAAAGATTGGCCACAAGGTTCTTCTCTAATGAGTTACAGCGTTCATTTGAATAACAATAGGCCCCACCTCAGCTGCTGTTCCTCTGGAACACTAGAGGTGGGAGACCCTTTTTGGCTTCAATTTAAAATACAAAGCAGCCAGAGATTTCTGACTACCTTTTTTTTTTTTTTTTTTTTTTACTGCTCTTGCTTTCAAACATAAACTTCCCCATACTGTATTTCTGATGCACTGGTCATTGCTTTCTAGACTAACTTCCCCTTGCCCTGAAATATGTGCTGATGTTTTGCTAGCAGGCTCTTGAACACTTACAGTGCTAATTCTGATGGGCTCTCAGTCAAGGGATACATACCTTTTTGCCTTTGTTAATATGCTTTGAAGAGAGATGCTTGGTGGTGCCCAGAACAGAGTTTGGTCTCCAAACACACGAAGTACTCCCCTCCCCTCCCCTCATTCTTTCTGAGGTAAAATGGTGCGGGGGGGGGGGGGGGGGGCTGTGGGGGAGGGGCGGACGGTGGGGGGAGGGGGCAATTCCTAAGGAATGTAATTATGTAATTGCTAGAGTTCCTATCTTCTCTTTCCCAGAGACAATGCAGTTCCCAGAAGCTCCTTCTCAGTTAGACTCAGAATGTCATGGGTTCTTCTTCATCACGACTCCCTCAGCAAGTCTGAGCTAAGAACGTTAAAGCAGCTAGCGGTTTTGCAACTCTTACTTCCATTCCCCAGAGAAACAGAGGCTTCAGGGAATTTTTAATGAAAGAGAGTCTCTGTTTCACAGCATTGCTGGTGTTAAGCAGGAGAATAATGTGATGATCACATTTGTTTTGTCACTGTTGTTTTGGCTGGATGGTGGAGTATGAATTTAGAAAGGAAGGACTACAGCATGCCAGGCTGGATCTAAATGTGTGTACTTATGCATATTTGCATTTATAATCACACACACATAAAGGTTAAGTCAAGAAGAAGGTAGCTTTAAATTTCAAGTTTTCTCAGGGGCACCGGGGAGGCTCAGATCATGATCTTGCAGTTCATGGGTTTGAGCCCTGCGTTGGGCTCTGTGCCGACAGCTCTGTGTCTCTAGCTCTCTCTGCCCCTCCCCTGCTCTCTCTCTCTCCGCTCACACACTCTCTCTCTCTCAAAAATAAATGAGCATTAAAAAAATAAATTTCAGGGCGCTGGGGTGGCTCAGTCGGTTAAGTGTCCCACTTTGGCTCAGGTCACAATCTCGCAGTTTGTGAGTTCGAGCCGCACGTTGGGCTCTGTGCTGACAGCTCAGAGCCTGGATCCTGCTTCAGATTCTGTTTCTCCCTCTCTCTCTACCCCTCCCTTGCTCACACTCTGTCTCTCAAGAATAAGTAAATATTTAAGAAAATAAACAAGTAAATAAATTTCAAGTTTTCTCAACTGCATTACCTTATATTTGTTAGACCTATGTTTTTTTAATGATGGATGTTTTCTGTATTTAAGATTACTGTCTTTGCTAGTGTTTCCCTAATTTATACTTAAACAACAAACTCTATTGACTTCTGTGATGTGATTTTATATTTGTTGCTCATTTACTCTGCAGTCATTGGGATATAGAGATGATTCAGATACCTCTGTTTGACTTACCTAATTCATCCCGAATGGGGTACTGTTCTGGTTTGTGGGGGCTCCTGCACCACATTACTACAGAACGGGTGTCTTAAAACAGTAGAAATTTATTCTCTCCCATTTCTGGAGGCTGGGAGTCCGGAATCAGGTATGGGCAGGGTTGGTGCCTTTGAAGGCTCTGGAAAAGGACCCTTCCCAGCTTCTGCTGGCTCCTGGCAGTCCTTTGCCTTTCCTTGGTTTATAGAAGCATCATTCCAGTCTCCTCTGTGTGCCCATGTGTGAAATCTCCCTGTGCCTCTATTTTGTTTGTACACTTGTATGAGCTGTTTCTACTTTGTTTTGTGGCAAAATTGGTCAGACGTAGAGTATAGACAAGTATTTGTGGTTTGCAAATCTAACTATGCCCTGTTTTATAGAGGTCTTTTTAGGAAAGAGAATGTGTTTTGCTGTGACTAGTTACATAGCATTTAGGGCCCACCAGGGGAATCTTACCTCAAAATCCTTAACTTCATTACATTACAAAGACCCTTCCCCCCCCACCCTGAAAAAGGCAGTATTTATTCTTTTGCTGTATAAAGAAATATTCCTAGGTTCCAGGGGATCCAGGGATCAGATACGGATGTACCTTTTGGGAGGCCACCATTCAACTAACTACAGAGGAGGAAAGAAATCATTGTCCTGGGAATCTAGGCTTCCATTCACAATAAGAGATGTGCCAGTTGTTGATTCAAAGCTAAAATCCCACAAATGGGGAACTGGAAGGGATTTCAAGGAGTTGTGTAGCACAACAAGCTTCTTGGCAACCTCCCTAGCTGTATACGATTTCTTTTTTTTTTTAATTCTTTTTTTATGTTTATTCATTTTTGAAAGACAGAGCACAAGGAGGGGTTGAGTGGAGAGAGAGAGGGGGACACAGAATCTGAAGCATGCTTCAGGCTCTGAGCTGTCAGCACAGAGCCCGACGTGGGGCTCAAACTCACAAATGGTGACATCATGGCCCAAGTGGGGCTCAAACTCACAAACGGTGAGATCATGACCTTGAGCTGCGGCCAGATGCTCAACCGACTGAGCCACCCAGGCGCCCCTGTATACAACTTCCTAAGGGAGGAAGGGGAGAGAGGAAGTCAGTTACCAGGTTCCTGGTCCAGGCGCTTTTCCTTATGACAGGTTATCTGTCTCAAAAATTTTATCAAGGATAGTAGACCTAAGTTCCTTGTAGGAGAGATTGATATAAATCGGAGCACATTAGTGCTAGGAAGGACCTTAGCAGCAGAACAGCATGGCTAAGGGCATTTATTCCTGCTTGAATTTGCTTCCCACTCACTTGCTGCTTTGACCTTGGGCAAGATTCTTAACCTCACCATGCCTTAACTTTCCACATCTGTTCAACAAAGATTCTCAAAGTACCTTCTCTTGGGGTTGCTCTGAAGAAGAGGTGAATTAATATCCATAAAGCAAAGGGAAATATCTGGGCCACAAAAACACTGTCACATTAACTATTTAGGAAGTATCTTGTTCGAATACCTCACTTTATAGATGCACACGGGGAAGTCCTAAGAGCTGTGACTTGTTCAAGGACATACGGCTAGTTAATAACAGAGCTAGATTCAAACCCTGCTCTTTGGAACCTAGTCCAGTTCTTAGCATGCAGCATTCTTATACCCCCAGTTCTCACCAGAAAACTCTCATGAAGAACTTAGCTTATTGTTCAGAGCACATGAGAGTTGAGACACCTTGCCCTCAACCATATTAAATAGGAATGAAAATTTGGTATCCGTAGTGGCTAGAGAAGCCAGAATTCTCTATTACTCAACTCATTAAGGCTTATAAATGTAGAAATTGTTATTGATGGAACAGGTCTCAAGGACAGAAAGGAGATTGCTGAAATTCATGCATTTGCAAAGAAGGAAAAGATCAGGTTTGTATTTTTAAGATACGCGGTAGGGGCAAAATCAATGTGTTCTAGGGATTTAGTCAGATGGTACCTTCTGACTCTGTTGAGGCCTTTCAAAAAGTAATCAGTGAAGAGGAATTAATAATCTGGCTATTTGCTGCAATAAAAAACACTATTGCAGATTCAGAGGTGATGACAATGTATAAATTCTTTTTATAACACCTTGAAGTTCCAGCTTCAAAGTGACCTGTGTTGGTAATTTCTGTCTTTTATCAGAAGCATACAGATATCACAGGAAGTATTTTGTACTACTCATTTAGACACCAGATACTACAAGGAGTGAGCCTTGCACACGCACACACACACACACACAGACACACACACACAACGTTGTTCCAGACCTGTGCATGCGTTGCTTGGAGACACTTTAACAAACCACTTACCAGGTGTAACAAGCAATAAGAAACAAGCAGGAGAACCGGGGCTGTTTTTAATTTTTTTTTTTTAAATGGGAAAACTAGTTAGATTTAAAGGATTGAAAAATATTTGGGATTTGCAAGAGTAAATGTGCCCTATTTGGTAGAGGTCATTTTAGGAAGGAAAATGTGTTCTGCTGCAACTACTTATTTAGCATAATAGAAGTTCCCCAGCCTCCTTCAAAAACTCTCCTGCAAGGAAATTGATTTTCTGATAGAAGGTACTGAAGGGTATCTTTAGCATCAGTGGAGAAGCAACTAATTTGGCCCTATCAGTGAGTCAGATGTCTGTATATTCCCAACAGTAAACAAGAATTAAGCCATTCCTTACCCCATGTCTTTTACCCAGATTCCTTTGCAAGGAAATAGCATGAATTGTGGCCACCCCAAACTCTCAAATAACCTGATAATCTGTGCTGTCACCCCTTCACGTTACCTTTATTTTTTTTTATCACATTGTGCATATTGTAGGATTGCTATGTAGTATCCTTAAGCCTTTTGTTGTGTTCGTTTGTGTGTGTGTTTTTAATGTTATGAGAGAGGGTAGTCTTAAGGTGATTTTATTTTTTAAATTCTCATAGATTTTAGCCTGTTTAAATAGAACACAACTTGATGCTTGATTACAGTTTTTCTTTTCCTGTTTTCTGGGCATTAATTCTATTCCTTAATTTTTCTATTCATTAATTCTGATTAGCCTTTCAGAAAGTTATCTGTTCATATCCTACGTAAATAAAACCGCTCAGATTCCTCAAGCCTCGTTTAGATTAGCCTGTTATACCTTTTCCTCTCTTTCACTGAATAATGAATTCTTTTCAAATTGATGAGTTTTTAAATCACTCTCCAACACACACATGCACATGTATAGGCATGAACACACACACACACACACACACACACACACACACACACACACTCACATTTTCTTCACTTTCTGTATACTTCCTCTTTCCAGAGATTAGATAGAAAAGGCTTTATAAGATAGTCTAGCCACCTGAAACACTAACCACTGAAAGATTTTTATATTATTTTTATTTTTTATTAATGTTTCTTTATTTTTGAGAGAGAGAGCATTAGCCGGGGAGGGCCAGAGAGAGAGGGAGACGCAGAACCTGAAGCAGGCTCCAGGCTCTGAGCTGTCTGCACAGCTCCCAGACAGGGGCTTGAACACATGAGCTGAGCCATGAGATCATGACCTGAGCAGAAGTCAGAGGCTTAATCTACTGAGCCACCCAGATGCCCCAACATTGAAAGATTTTTAAATGTAAAAGGAAAGAGAAAGTCAAAGGACAACTGCAAAAAACAACAAAACTCTAGTATTTTAAATTTTTTTAATGTTTTATTTTATATTTGAGAGAGAGAGAGAGAGAGAGCAGGGGAGGGGCAGAGAGAGGGAGACAGAGAATCCGAAGCAGGCTCCAGGCTCCAAGCTATTAGCACTGAGCCCAATGTGGGGCTCAAACTCACAAGCAGTGAGATCATGATCTGAGCTGAAGTTGGACACTTGACAGACTGAGCCACCCAGGCACCCCAAAACTCTAGTCTTTTAGAGTTTAGAAAAAAAGGTCAAGGTGTGGCTAGAGGACAAGATTAATAATATTAGGGGATGAGAGCAGGAAACAAAGTTAAGTGAAATAAAATTGTATTCGTTGAGTTCTTGCTATGTAAAACTCACTGCTGCATTTGAATAAGGAACCTACCGATTTAAATACAGTGCTGTGGCAGGGATGCCTGCCTGCCTGCCCACCAAAAATGTGTTCTAACCTTCCCTGTGTGGGCTTTTGCTGGGAGCGGGCTGCCCAGGGGTCCTAAATCCCCCAGCTCTCCTTGTGGACACAGCCACTGTCCAAGTTCAGCTGAAGGAAATGGGACTGCAAGAGATAATTTTGTACTTCAGCATGGCTGAAAACAAAAAGCACCCAGTGTTATTTTTCCGCATGGTCCTTTCCACGTCTGTGTGACTAGAATCAAGAGAACCCCCAGGATAATGGGTTTGGATTGAACTGTGCCCCGCACCCCGCCACGTAAAAATGTATGTTGAAGCCCTAAGCTCCAGCACCTCTGTATTTGGAGAGAGGCCTCTAAAGAGGTAATTAAGTTAAAAGGAGGCCTTCAGGGTAGACCCTAATCCCATCTGACTGGCATCCTTATAATAAGAGATTAGGACACACAGAGGCACTAGGGATGACATATAGAGGGAAGGCCATGTAAGGACACAGCAAGAAGGTGGCCGCCTGAAAGTCAAGGAGAGAGGACCCAGGAGAAACCTAACCTGTCGACACTTTGATCATGGACTTCTAGCCTCCAGAACTGTGAGAAATCAAATTTCTGTTGTTTAAGCCATCCACTCTGTGGACTTTTTTTTTTTTTTTTTTGGTTGTTTGTTTATTTTTAATGATAGCCCTAGCAGACTAATACAGGGACCTTGGAAACTGCATGTTAAAGGTGGTAGAACCAGGGGTGCCTGGATGGCTCAGTCGGTTGGGCGTCCAACATCGGCTCAGTTCATGATCTCATGGATTAGTGAGTTTGAGCCCCGCATTGGCTTCTGTGCTGACAGCTCAGAGCCTGGAGCCTGCTTCAGGTTCTGCGTCTCCCTCTCTCTCTGCCCCTCCCCTTCTCACGCTCTCTGTCTCAAAAATAAATAAGCACTAAAAAAAAAAAAAGCAAGTAGAACCTTTGTCATCCAGGGTCCCTGAGTGACCACATGTGTGAGAGTCTCACATCAGACCTGCTCACCCTCCCTACAATGTCTTATGCACAATAAATAAACCTTCCCTAGGGGACCTGGCTGGTTCAGTCAGAAGAGATGAGACTCTTGATCTCTGGGTTATGAGTTTGAACCCCATGTTGGGTGTAGAAATTACTTAAAAAAAAACCCTTCCATGTGCCTGAGTCATTGTTATGTTTGGAGTCTAATTGTTTGAGTAGTTTGTCTCTCCAAACTAACAGAGGTGGCTTCTACGTCCAGCGAGATATAGGGGCAGGGACTGATTGCTCAACTAACCGTGGATGTTTGCATGCATGGAAATGAGCTGAGGAACCAGTGTGTCCGTTTCCTCACAGAGCAGGCATTCTATGACTCATTCACATGCTTGGCTTCAACTTCCAACCTCAGTATTCTCACGCTGTCCCCATCTGATAATACAAGTCTGTGTATGTATTGCTTCAAGAGTTTAAGGGCCATTTAATGAATAAAGAACAGAATGTATGTAATTACAACATTGGAAAGTTCAGTAAGGGTCTTCTTGACAAAACTTCACGAGATGTTAGGTTTCCTTACCCGTAACGCACAGAGTAATAGCAGAAATGTCAGGTCAGAGTTTAGATCTCAATATGAACCAGTTCTAAAGAGCCTGAAACTAAAGGTATGTGTGCCACAAAGAAGGACTGAGGTTTGAAATGTACAGAACCAGAAACTGCTCTATGGAAGCTACCTCTCAATTGTATAGCTCAAATACAGAAAAAACTAGATAGAAGTGTCCCAAATTTGACAACTATCCTAAAAGTTGACCTTATACTACCAAAGGTGAGTAGTTTTGAAGTTGAAGGAAAAACTGTTCAAAAACTATTATTTGAAAAACTTAGTCAACCAAACTGGAGGAAAGAATGATTTTGTTTCTTTAGTCCTCTTCATTGAAAATTATAGGGGAGCCTGGGTGGCTCAGTCGGTTAAGCGTCCGACTTTGGCTCAGGTCATGATCTCGCAGTTCGTGAGTTCAAGCCCCGCATCGGGCTCTGTGCTGACAGCTCAGAGCCTGGAGCCTGTTTCAGATTCTGTGTCTCCCTCTCTCGCTGACCCTCCCCCGTTCAGGCTCTGTCTCTCTCTGTCTCAAAAATAAATAAACGTTAAAAAAAATTAAAAAAAAAAAAAGAAAATTACAATATAGGGATGCCTGGGTGGCTCAGTTGGTTAAGCATCCGACTTCGGCTCAGGTCGTGATCTCGTGGTCCGTGGGTTTAAGCCCCACGTCAGGCCCTGTGCTGACAGCTCAGAGCCTGGAGCCTGCTTCAGATTCTATGCCTCCCTCTCTCCAACTCACAAACTGGGAGATCATGACCTGAGCCAAAGTTGGACACTTAACAGACTGAGCCACCCAGGTGCCCCCAAAGTTGTTATCTTGGATACAGAGTGTTCTTTTTTTTAATGTTTATTATTTTTTAGAGAGAGAGACTGAGTGTGAGTGGGGGAGGGGCAGAAGGTGAGGAGGCACAGAATCTGAAGCAGGCTCCAGACTCTCTGAGCTGTCAGCAGAGAGCCTGACGCAAGGCTCCAACTCACAAACTGTGAGATCATGACCTGAGCCAAAGTCAGAGCTTAACCAACTGCGTTAAGCACACAAGTGCCCTGAGTACACAGTGTTCTTAAGTACTCTGGTGAAAGAAGATATGACATGAACATGTTTGTTTTTTGACTATTACCTAAAACTAAATGGATCAAGATTGTGTTTGCCCAAGACTGTAACAATATCTTATATTTATAGTGCTTTATTTAAGTAATTTGATCCCAGTTACTGCTTTGTAGCAGAGGGGATTGGTACAATGTTTATAGAGAAGAAACTGAGGCTTGGACTATAGAATTTAAATCAGTTAACTTAGACACATGGTGAGTTAGCTGTACAGCCAGATGAGGATAGATGTCTTTTGAGTCCCCACTCATGGTTTCTGTATCAAAATACTGTGACATTTAATCTGACTTTTCATTCCTTTTGTGTATTTGTGACTGATATAAAAGCTCAATTACTCCTTGGTGATTTGGTAACTGAAAAAATGAGTGAATTCCACCATGATGTAGTGTGTGTGTGTGTGTGTGTGTGTGTATGTGTGTGTGTGTGTATATATATATATATATATATATATATATATATATACACACACACTTAAATATATATTTTTTCCTATTTGTCCAACGTGAAGAAATCTTGGGTTTAAATTCTACATGGAAAAAGTTACACAGCCTCCTTGATTCTTAGTTTTTGAATCTGAAAAGAGAGTTAAAAATGACTCTTTCACAGAACTTCTTGAAAGTTAAATGAAATGACATCAATAAACTACCTAGGACAATGGTAACTTTCAGTAGCTGCTCCCTAGATGTGGATTTCCTTCATTTTCCCATCTATTATTACCAAAGGCGTTTCTTGAAGTCTAACCGTTATAGAAGTATCGCATGGCACGGCAAGCAAAAAAATGTGAGTGAATTTTTGCAAACCCATCTCCCCTGCTGTCAGTGTTCTCAAGTATCATGTCTTGGTGATAGTGAAGCATCACGTCGTCTGCAGATACTTTTATCTTTATTTCCGTCTGCCTAACAAGGCTGGACGTGGTATCACTACTGCAGAAAGCAGTGGGATGTTTTCGTTCTATATCATAGGGATATGGGGTAATATTTTTGATACCATATTCTTATACTTTCAGAAAGTATAAAAATGTTTTTATTGATCATTCTGCCTTAGAGAAGGAAAATAAAATGAAGATCGGAGAGGTTAAGCTGTGTCCCAGCTCACACAGCTAGTGAACATCAGGTCTGAGACTGATACTGATCTTACCATACATAGTTTTTCTTTTTTCCATAAAGAGTTGAATAGTAGAAACAGGCTGCCTGGATTTGAAATATAACTCTGCACCTCAACTTCTCTGGTAAGAAACGCCCCAACCTCCTCATGTGTCATATGGGAAATGCTAATATATACTCCTATTTTTCTCTCTTACTGGCTTTGAAAAAGCAGGTTGCCGTGTTAATGGGTTGCTTATAGAGAGATCCCCATAACGAGGTACTTGGGGCAGCCTCATGCTGCCAACATCCAGCGGGACTGAGGCCCAGTTTAACAGCCCCAAGGAACTGACTGCAGCCAGCAGCCAAGTCAGGAAAGCAGTGATTCTTCCCCATTTATGCCCCACATGAGGCTGCATCCCAGGCTGACCCCTTGCTTGCAGTCTTGCAAAAGACCTAGCTAAGCTGTGTCTGAACTCCTGCCCACAGAAGCTGTCAGATAATAAATGCATGTTTGTTTTAAGCCGCTGAGTTTGTAGTTAAATTGTTGTACATCAGTAGATAACGAATTCACCCTAACAGAGCTATTGTGGAATGAAATGTGATGATAGATGTGAAGTGCTTATATCCGTGGCAGACATATTGTAAGAACTCATAGAAACATCATTGTCATGCTTTATTCTTTAATCCAGTAATGTATGGATATTTGCATTCTTATATAGATGCCTGTCCTTTGTTATAATACAATCTCCTGTAAGTTTCCTATGAGGCCTTTGTAAAGACATATTTTCTACATTAACGCATATTATATATGTTTTTTGTAGACACGACTACTGCTCAAATTGCCCCTGTAATTCTAAGGTCTTTGAAATGAAGCAAGCTTCAACAATATTTAAAGAAAGTAATCCTGGTGTAGTGGCTTACTAATCAAGACATTTTGATTGCAAGTGACAGGAACCCAGGTTAGATTAGTTTAAGAAAAATGGGAAGTTTATTAGCCTGTGTAAATGTGAATGTTAAGAGTAAAGCGAGGGATAGAAGAAGGGATTCAAATGCCATTAGGCCTCTCTATTCATCTTTCCCTACATCTCACCTCTTTGCCCTCTGCACGAGGGTTTCATTTGTCTTTGTGTGGCTGCGAGCCAATTAAGCTTATCTATGAACAGTTCCAAGACCAGAGTGTCAAGAACACATCCTCTCTTAGCTTCTTTTCTGACACCTCAGACCAATGAGTATGAGCACTGCATGGCAAGCTCCTCTAAGAGGCTCAGAGCAGTTCGTGAGTCTACAATGGTTAGCGGGTGGATAGAACTATTCCCATAAGAAGGATGGGAAGACATGTTAACTAGACAAAACAGCGATGTCTCGAATTTATTTAGCAACATTTTTCTCAAGTGCCTAGAATTTAAATATTTACTGCTGGAAAACCTGATTTGGATAGCATTCTCCACAAATGAGCCATTTGGCTTGGTAATAGATGATTATGAAGCATAAATTCACTCCATACTTCTGCTCACTTTTTTCTTCCCTGTTTTAATTAGTGATTCTGGAATGAAAGGCCCAGAGATTGAAATCTGAAAACAATTAATGGTAATTCTATCTATAGCTGACCCTAATTATTTAGCTCAATTGGTTAGAGCTGTGTGTTAATGAGGCTAATGTGGTAAGTAAATCCCTGTGTGGACAAGTCAGTTTTACTCATCGTGGAGTGTGGGCTTTACTCTTCCTCTAACCTTTTTCTTCTGAAAACACCAGCTTTGGGATGCGGGACAGATCAAATGAAATTATTCGGCACAATTCTATTTAGCACAGCTGGGAAAACAACCCAGAGTAACTCCTCAAGAAAGTGGTTGGCAGTGATTTACGTTTATGAAAGATGGCACAATTATTTTCATATTAGGTATCTGATTATATCCCACGGTTGTCTGAATTACCATTGCTAAGATGTTTAAAAAGATTTTTCCTGCCTGTTTCAGTGAAGTCTCATAATCCCAACCCATTCTTATGAGAATGAATGAAACTTATTGGAAATTTAAACAAAGATAAAGGAAGGACTATAAATGTTAATACTAATGGCTATGGCAGACCTTGGTTTTATTGCAAACTGGATTTGGAACTACTTTCATTTGTAAATGGAATTTTGATGCTTCTACATGAAACCCAAAATGAAACTTTATCTGCAGAGTAAGAGAGGGAAAAGTAGCTGTGGAGATGATCAGAGTAAAAATAACAACAAAAACAACAACTGAATTTTGTTTAAGCTCTTCTTTGGGTCAGTTACTGTGGTAATTGCCCTCCATATATTACTTATTTTCATAACAACCTTTTCAGGTAAATTCTTTTATTTTCTATATTCTACAACAGAGGAAGCAGAAGCAAAATAGGTCAAAAATAACTTGTTTCATGTTACGCTTGTGTAAAGGTTTGAACCTAGGCATTCTGAATCCAGAGCCCGCACTTTTAAGCACTATCTGTTAATTCTACATTTTTAGTTACCCGACATTCCACTAATGCTTATGGTTTAATAACCAGCAACACTCAGAATTCATGGCAGTGTTTCTAAGAGACATACATAATTATCAGGGAAAACATTATAGTTTTTCATTATGGGTCACTTGGTTGCAAGTAATACAATACTATTCAAACTTGCTTATGTAAATTAAAGGAAGAGGTAATTTACTGAAAAAAATCAATGGACATCTCACGGAACTCAAGGCAGGACTGAGCATCAGATCTCTTAAAGGGATGAGACAAGACAGCCATCAGGGAGTTCTATTTCTCTTTCTCTGTCTCTCTCTCTCTCTCACCAGAACTCTCTCACCAGAACTAAGTGGCCAATCATCTTTGTTTCTCTCTGGAGATACGCATTTGTTCTCTCTTTAGCTAGTTCCCTTTGGTCCAACATGCACAGGGCCTCCAGCTCATGCTCCCACAGGGTGTTCCCATTTAACCCCCAACAGGGCTTAAACCAGTATCTTCAGGACACAAAACTAAATTCCCATAAGAGAGAATGGGATCCGACTAGAGCAGGTGCTGTCCCATTATGAACTAGAGGGTCAACAAGTATTCCAAGAAGATGTGGGGACTGGAAAGAAGTGATTGGCAGAGGATATCGTTTGGCCTTATCAATAAAGTTATCTTCTGTGGATCAATGTGATAATGGTATTGATTATAAAGGACCAGAAAATGGAGAGTGTGCCCTGCTTATATAGGAAGCCTAGACTCAAATTTGCAGTTTTCTACTCACTAAGCTGTGCCAACTTAGGCTGACTTTATTAATTTCTTTTTTTTTAATTTTTTTAATGTTTATTTATTTTTGAGACAGAGAGAGACAGAGCATGAACAGGGGAGGGTCAGAAAGAGAGGGAGACACAGAATCCCAAACAGGCTCCGGGCTCCGAGCTGTCAGCACAGAGCCTGACGTGGGGCTCGAATCCATGGACCGCGAGATCATGACCTGGGCTGAAGTCGGACGCTCAACTGACTGAGCCACCCAGGCGCCCTGACTTTATTAATTTCAATATGCTTCACTTTTGTCACTTATTAAGCAACAATAATACATGTCATCTTCATTTATTGTATAATGCAAAAAAGTTACTAATGCAGAAGTTTCCCCAACTAAACAACAAATAAATGTTTATCATTCTTTATTATAGATTTAACTGAATAATTTCATTTTAGTTTTTAAAGACTTTGTGTATATGTTTGTATGTACTTTGTGTGTGTGTGTGTGTGTGTGTGTGTGTGTATAAGTTCTCAATTTAGCCTGGTAATCCGTGATTTGCCATAAGTATGCAGGAGAGGGAGAGAGAACAAGATACCCCATCTCACACCCCAAAACAAGAGGCAGGTGTAAGAGCTTCATCCATTTGCAGTAGAATTGATCAGAAGAAAATAGGTTTGACCCTTAAGTAACATCTCTTTTTGAAAGCTAGCAGCTTTCTGCCTCTGACACAGAGGTTAAATCCTAATTATCTCCATGGAGAGAGATGGTAGGTCTCTTCTTACAATGGGGTGGAAAGGTTTGACGGTGGAATTTATTTAATAGAAGCCACAGTCACTGTCTTGCAGCTGCTTCCTCTAATCAAACCCTTTTGTTTTCCAGTTCAGGTCCCCCTGTGAGGGAGGCCACATGACAGAGCACAGATTGTCTGTTCTGGGAGTCAGGAGACCAGCCCTTCTCCATTTCACTCTTACTCACTTTAGAGCTGGGATCCAATTTACTTCTCCAGCCCTCAGTCTTTTCATCTATTTCAAATGCATTCTAAAGTCACCTATGGATCTAAAAGTTATTATTGGTGTCCCATTTTGTACCTAAAATAAATGGCACTTCGTATATACTCTGTGAATCAGTCAGGGTACCGATAGGAAAAATATCTACTCAACAGGGTTTAATGGAATTCATCAAAGGACTGTGCTCAGAGGTGAGGGCAGTTCTGGAAGAACCAGCATGTTCTTGTGTATGTGTTCTTGTGTATGATGCTCCCAGAGGTGAAATTGTGGCCACTCCTGGGCGTGAAGGGGCAAGGGAAGGAGTAATGATACTGGAGCCCAGAAGATCCGGGCTGTGCAGAGAGGCCACAGGGCTTCAGCCACAGTATTAAAGAGAAGCAGTTACTGTCAGAGAGGTATGAGCCTTTGGAGAGAGCTGGGGAAGATTTACACTGACCTTTCTCACCACCATCCCTTGGTTCTGTTGGTGCCTCTATGGACCAAACACAACCAGAATTCGGGGGGAAGGGGTCCAGGTGATGGAGAGTGAGCCCCCGAGGGAACTGAGGGGGTAAGAGGAAGTCAGAGACTAGATGGAGATGGTCAAAAGACAATATCTGGTCCAGGCTGCACATGCTAGGGTGTGCATGATGTGGCTTTCCTATATGCAATGTGCATGAATCTTTTTGCGTTTGATTTGTTAAATGTTGGATAATGTTGAGTGAGCTGTTACTGTGAAGTGCTTATGTTCAGACTTTTTAAATTTTTTTAATGTTTATTTTTGAGAAAGAGAGAGTCCACATGTGTGCAAGTGACTGGGGGAGGGGCAGAGAGAGAGGGAGGCAGAGGATCCCAAGAGGGCACCACGCTGATAGCAGAGAGCTCAATGTGGGGTTCGAACTCACGAACCATGAAATCATGATCTGAGGTGAGATCAGCCACTTAACCAACAGCCCCATAGGTACCCTAGGTTCAAATATTTTGATGAAATTGTTAAAGATCAAGGTAAGAATCTTTCAGTTTTTTCATCTATAACCTTGCAGTTAATGACAATGCCTAATTCACCAGATGCTAATACTGATTAAATGAGACAATGGCAATTAGTCTTCATATTAACCCTATGGATACTGCTATTTTATCCATTTTAGAGATGAAGAAATTGAACCATGGGAAGGTTATAAATGCCAGGGGAGTGAGTCAGGCAAAAATGTTGAAAGACATCTGAAGAGGGCAAGATCTCTTTTCTTTCTGTGACCTGGAAAAGCTACCCCTCCTTTTGTCTGGGGCCATCACCTGTGATAGACACACTTGTAATTTCCTACCCTGGCTCTGACATCTGTCACTGGCATTTGGAAAATTCCCTGAGAGACAAGCTCTGATTCACACCTCCGCCATCATTTAGAAAGTTCAGTGATAGACAAGCTATGATCTGTCCCTTTGCCTTACTCTTCTACTTCAGTTGAAGCCCAAGGAGACCCCAGTTCTGTTGTCTCCACTCCGTCCCGGGCGACTGTACCTAACTGGAGACATTTACCAGATAGCTCTGTTGTGCCCAGTACAAATCCTTTCTCTTTGCATCTGAGCCCCCAGCAGGGCTCACAAGCCCTTACGCTTCTTCCTTCCCAACTCGCTGTCTGTTCCTGGAAACGCAATGTCCTCAACTCCCACACTGCAGTACTCTCACTTCTAAATTGCTTGCAGCCTCCACACTCTGCTGGCAAGGGCATACCTTTTGTTTCCTCCACTGAGAAGTGCTAGGTCTAAGGTGAATCTCCCTGCGAGCTTGCTCTTCTTCGCTTCAGAAACTTGCCAGGGTTTCGCCCCCTTTCTCGTGCTTCCTGCTCCAGTGGAAAGTATCCTTAGGGTTGCTCTTTGCACCTGTGCATGTGATTTTACCCATCGTCACCATGTATGGGCCATTAATGCTCCTCCTGCCCTCCTACCCTGACTCTTCTATGGCCCCAGGTATTTCATTACCTTCCCTATCTCAATAAATAGCTACATTTGGGGGAAAAATAACTTTTTTTCACTTAAAAAATTCTTCAAGCTGTTCTCATTTCTTTCCTTCTCTTTGCATGTTTTTCAGAGAGTTTCCTACACTAAGTGACCCCATTTCCTTACCACCTACTCACTGCTCATAACCATACAACCCAGTTTCTTTCCACCTGACTCTGCTAATTACTTTCTCGAAGTTTATCGGTTAATCACCAGAATCACTCAGTTCTCAGGCTTTACCTTATTTCATCTCCTTGGGTTTTATACTGTGAACCACCCAGCTCACCTTCCTTTGTCCTTGGATTCTAGAACACAAAATACTCTCACTTTTCTCTTACTCTTTTCTCTCTTGGTTGCCGAATACCCCTCTTGCGTATCCAAAACTAGGCATCTTTCGTAGCATAACACTGTCAGGCTAGTTTTCCTGAGTAGTAACTGATAGTCCTGAATGTTGATCATGTTCCTTTGTAGCTTAACACAAAAACAAAAAGCCAAGCAACAGGAAAACTTTCAGCAACTTACTAACTCCAAGAAAATCAAATGTAACTGTTCATTTGGGCAGTCCGTTTCATTTACCTTTCAAATTCAGGTGACTTTCTGAGCATCCCCCACCTGTCCACCTACACACGTAGCAGACACTCACCATTATAAACACACACCTCCATTTTTAAAACCTTTCCTTATGTGTAATGTTATTTCCTCTGCTGATATTGTCCGCATCAGGCAGGGTGGGTTTGACTCTAGTAACAGACAGCTCCGCATCTCAATGGCTTTGCAGTGAAAGTTTATTTTTCGCTCTCGAGGATTCACATGACACAACTGAGCAGCTGTTCTCAGTGTCTTGCAGTTATTCCACATCTTGTTCCATCTCCACTCAACTTGGCACAAGTCCCTCTCTGTGATTGAACCACGTTACTCAGGGCTTTCACTTCCTCGGCCTGGATAGGACACAGGTCACTTCCACTCGCATTTCAGGGGCGAGAGCAAATCACATGGCCATGCATACTTGCCACGTGCTGTTCACTCTCTGTAAAGAATCCTTCCACCACGTCTGTCTACTGACACACTTACTACCTTTCAAGGCCTGTGTAAAATATCAGAATCTCATTTAATCTTTCCCCAGTATTCATACCACTATCCCATCAACTATGTAAATATCCAGACTTTTTAAAAAGTTCTTTAAGAAAATAAGTAATTATGAATATGATAACTGTGTATAGATTTAAAAAATTCAAATATTGAAAAAAAAAAAAAGAAAGAGCCTGGGTGGTTCATTCGGTTGAGCGTCTGACTCTTGATTTTGACTCAAGTCATAATCCCAGAGTCATGGGATCAAGTCCCCTGTCTGGCTATATGCGGAGCATGGAGCCTGCTTAAGATTCTCTTTCTTTCTCTCTGCCCCACCCTCCTGCTCTCTCTGTCTCTCTAAAAGAAAAAAGAAAATAAAGAAAGATGAATTCCCACCCCAGTACCTCTAATCCTTCATCCTTGAGACATATGATCACTACTTGGACTTTCTCAGTGTACTTTGATAAATTTCAATGTATACAAACACATATTTGTGTAGGTAGTTTTAAACAAATGGAATCCTATTAGACATATAGTTCTGTACTTTGCTGTCTTCACAACTTACGTTTGAGTTTTTTTTCTATATTAGCTTGTAGACAACTAGCTCGTTCTTGTTCACACATATTATCTATATAGATATAATACAATATTCTTACCAACATCCTATAATTGAACACTTGTTTTACTGGTTTCAGAATCTTAGAAAAACTGCCATCGTCATTAATGTACATAAGAGTTTGAACATATATAGGGGAGTATCTTTTTGAGAAATTATGAGAAACAAAATTGTCAGGTTTGAGGGGACAGGTACCCTTAATTTAGAAAGACATTCCCCCAGGAATAAAACAAAACCGTTGCATCCCTACCAACAGTGTGTCAAAGGGGTTTGTCTCAACCTCTTACCAAACCCTAGATATTATCAGTCTAATTAAATGGTCCGCTTCTTTAAGAGAGGCCATTATTCATCTTTTTGTCTCCTGTACTGCTTGGTATATAGAAAGTGTACAGGGGCACCTGGGTGGCTCAGTCGGTTAGGCAGCCGAGTTCGGCTCAGGTCATGTTCTGACGGTCCGTGAGTTCAAACCCCGCGTTGGGCTCTGTGCTGACAGCTCAGAGCTCGGAGCCTGTTTCAGATTCTGTGTCTCCCTCTCTCTGACCCTCCCCCATTCATGCTCTGTCTCTCTCTGTCTCAAAAATAAGAATAAAAAAAAGTTAAAAAAAATTAAAAAAAAAAGTGTACAGTGTTTTATCTAATTTCTTGTTTAGTTTTGTAATTGAAAGTGATGGCATTTAAGCTGAACCCTGAATGATAGTTGTTTTTGGATAAAGATAAAGACAGAGAATTCCTGGCATCAACCGAGGCATCAAAAACAGAAGTGGGGGTGGGGGGGTGGTAAACTGGGATTATCTGAGCAATAAACAGACCTTTTTGTCCAGAGGTGTAAGAGAAGGGGAAGATAAGTAATGGAGGAGAAAGTTATAATCATCTTTTGGTGGCTTCTCAATGTGGGCTAATGAGTTGTCTTAATACTTCATAAAAGTAATAAGCAAGGAAGCTGGAGATCTTAGTTAGTTCTGCTCCTGTTTTTGCTATTAACCTATTCTGGGCTAGTGTTTGCATCTGTAGTACTGTTATTTCCTCATCTCTAAAATGAAGAGTTCTGTTTATTTCTTCATTTTCCATTTCTTCACTCTTTCCTTCAATTTTTGTGCACCAGCCATGGTGTGCAACAGTTTCTTAGCAGCTCTGTGTACACCAAGGAGTAAGATAGCCTGGTTCCTAATTCTCTCTGAAAATAAAGTATCGTGGAGAATAGGGACCAGGTGAAGAGATCATTACAATATTGTGCTAAGTGCTCCAAATGGAGACATGTAAGGATGTCTGGGTACCATTAGTTGGATTACTTTACCACTGCAGTATGAGTTGATCAGCTCAAACTTCCCAAAGGAAGGGACAGCTACAATCATTTCAGGGGTCAAATGTGTCTTCCATTCATAATGAGATGCAGCTGGCTTGATAGGGAGCAGAGCATCTTTAGATGCTTGGGAGCAAAAGTGATGGGATCTTTTGTTTACAAAACAACAGTCATAGTCTACAAATACTTAGCATTAACTTTTGCTTTCCTTAACTGATTTCACATTTAGCAGCCTTATAAAAGGGAAGCACTTGCTCTAATCCAGGTTTGGAAGTATTAGAAGATGTTGCTTTTTAAGAGATGCTCATTTGTAAAGGAGGCCAGATGCTTTGCTTAACTCCCTGGTGCCTGCTCCCCAGGGGTTTTCTCCATCTTGGGAGAACAGTCTCTAATCTTACATGTTACTTTTTGCTCTTGAGGTTTCTTTGTAACACTTTGTGCTAATCAATTGGAAGTATTCATGCTAATGAATTTGCACAAATGGTCTCATTAGCTGGAGGTTTGGGGGGGTTAGTTTTTTGTTTTTGTTTTTGTCTTGAGGTTTTGAATGTTTTACTTCATTGATGTAAATGAGTCAGCAGGAAGAATTCAGATCTGTCTTGGCCTGTAGTTTATCTTCTGGTTTCTAAAGTGAAAAATCTTTTGGGTTCACCATCAGGAAATGAACTCAAATATGTGCTTTGTGAGTAACTTCATCATGCATCCAATGGAATATATGGATTCTACTCTCTTTTATAAAATTGTTTTAGGGTCTTCATATAATAATTATTAAATTTTTATCAAGGGTTGTTCACATACACAGTTAAAGTAATAATGATAAGATTCTCCTAAAAATTAACAACAGAAAACTAGTATTTCCTGGACTTCTACTATAACTTTCTTTGCAAATTTTCTGAGGATTTTCTTTTTTTCTTTTTTTTTTTTTTTTTTTTTTTGAATTCCCATTAGTCAGATGTGGGCTCTCTAGGTTAATTTTCTCTATTTAATTTTCTGAACTTTTCACCTATTTTTCATACTTTTGGTTTAGTTTTTGTTTTTGTTTTTAATTTTGAAGATATTTTCTTGAGTTTATACAATTTTCTGCTACATTTTACATATATATTTTCACATTTAAAATTTCTTAGAGATTTTTTTGCATTCGAATATTCCTTTTTAACAGCATCTTCTTGTAAGTTTATTAATGAATGTATTTGTTATCTAGCATGCATTTCTTTTTTCTTTCGCTTGCAACTGTTCCTGTTTCTTCTTCATATTGTGTGTGTGTGTGTGTGTGTGTGTGTGTGTGCATGCACGCGTTTTATTTAGGTCTCTGTCTTCTATTTTGGAAGGTTTTCTTGAATGTTTTATCATCATCAGTTTTAGAAAAGACAGATGTGATGTTGTGCATGAATGGTGGTAGGATCAGCAATGCAGGGTGATATGACAGAGCTATTTTTCACTAGAAGACTCTAAATGTTAAAGATTATAGGTCTTGTTCTGGGGCTTTTAGATGTTTTGAGAGGCATCATTTAATCTTCACTCTGGTAACTGTAAGACAGATTGCTCCTTTCTTTAATGTTGTCCAATCTGTCTATTCTATGATGATGTGCATGTTCTATACTGAGCTGTCTAGAATAGTAACCATTAGCCAAATGTAGCATTTCAGCCCTTGAAAGGTACAGTTGAGGAACTGGATCTTGCTATTGTTTCATTTCAGTAGCCACATCTGGCTAGTGGCTGCCATATTGGACAGCACAATTCTAGATGTTAGAAGGATGAAGGGAACTGGGAAATTTTACCAGTTATTTTACTGACCTTTACTCAACTCCCATTTAGTCACTCCACCCCAAATGGCTACTGTGTTTGACCATTTCCAAGACTATACTTCTTGCTTGCCACACCTATGGATCAAAAGTGAGCATGAAATAGAAAATGGTGGCAGGACCTATGGATCTAACCACTCCTTACAAAGCACCCACTGCTTTTATAGCCCTAAGTGTCACTCTCAAGGTACTTGGTGTCCCAAATTCCTGATTCAATGACTCTGAGAGGTAAATGAGATTTTGTTGTTGTTGTTCTCTCTTGAAGTCTTTAGAATTCATCTTTTTTCACTTTCCTCCATATTTGCGTTATCTCGTATAAAGATTTTCATTCTGGTTCTTATGTTCATTGACTTTTTTCAGGTGATAAAATTAAAGGAGACAGGGGCAGAAATTAATTTATTTCCCATCTTACAATAGAGTTATTTCACCTTCCATTTGAATTGTTGTGAGTCCATAAAATAATACTTTGTTATTTGACTGTCAAATATTCAATTTAGAAATTGTGCCAACCACCTTAGAAATTCAAGTTTCTTAAGAATTTAATATGTCTGTTATCTTTTACTATCTTAAACCCTTGATTGTTTAGCAATATGCTGCATAGGGATCATAGTGTTAGTTCAGACTTATCCAAAACAATAATTCAAATATATTTGGCTAGAAAATTTTATTTGATTACCTTGTTTTTACTTTTTCTTTACAAAAGTAGTAAAACAAAGGATTGTTATGTATTTATATTATATGTCCTATGAGTAAATATAATGTAGTGTATTATGAAATTAATATTTTTAAATTTTACTTTAAAAGTAAGGCATATTGGAATCAATAATTTGCCATTTTTAAAATTGGTATATCATTTGGGCATGATTGATTTTATATCAGGTGACTTTTTTATAACTGATATTAATCAATACAATTGTGATCATCTGGAAAGAAAAGCAAAATTAGGTTAGATGGCCTTGTTTGGAAAAATTTTTAAATGGAGAAAGGCACGAGTACATTTTAAAATAGAAATTCTCTACTGTTAGAAAAAAAACACACCTCAGACTTTTATTTTCTTTCAACTACTTTTTGATCAGCCTTAAATATGTGTTCTACGTACCCTGTGACTTTAAGTAAATAACCTCTCTGAGCATCTGCAAAACAGGAATAATAACACAGAACTTTAGATGTGTACAATGGATCAACATTATAGTCAGCAAAAGGCTTAGCATATGACCAATTTTCAACAAATAGTAGCCATTCTAGTTCACCTGGAGAAATTACCTCCTTTGTAAACCTTGGAGGAAATACGTAGGCAACTTAGGAAAAAATTGGTTTTAAAATTATAAAATGCAAATTCTTAATGTTTAATGCTTTTATCTTTTGATATCACATGTAACTCACCCATTCAATAAATGTGCTTTCAATGTTTTGTATTTGCAAGCATCATACTTACCCCTGAAAGAATCCTTTCCAGAATCCTTTCTCAGTTTTCTCATTCTCACATATGGAGTAACACTATTTTAACCGAACCCATAAAATGGCTTGCCCTCTGGTTTGTTGTAAACAGGCTGAATGTCTGTAAAAAAACAGAGCCAGCCTGCGATGGAAACCAGCATTGACTTTTCAGTGACCTTCTGTAGAAAAGTTTATATGTGACCCCAGTTAGAAAGTAATTGAAGTTCATTTGGAAATCACTGCCTTTTTTAGTGGAGTTCTTTTCAGCCATTTTGATAAATATGACATTGGAAATCATTTTAGACATGGCTAGTAGACTCAAGGACGCCTTGTTCCATTGAGGTCAGCCATGTAGATAATCCCTATGTAAGATTTTTCTGAGCATTAGAGAACATAGTGAACATTTCTGGAATCGTTAAAGAAGTTGAATAAATATATAGTTTTGAAATGAAATAGATCTGTGTTGGCCTGAGAGGCCAGGAGAAATTCTGGTGACCCCAGGTGTTTTATATCAGAAATTTGCATTCCTTTTTCAAGTCGCCAAATACTTATGTAGTTTACCTAAGTCATAGTACCTAATTTGTGCTGTAAACTAAAGCACATAAGCTCATATATTCGTAAATTAGTTAAAGGCGTAAATTGATGCTTGAGATTTTTTTTTTTTCTTTCAGGATCCAAATCAACAGAAATTATCTGAGACTCTAGCCTCTTGTCTGTTGGACAGAAATCTCACTTTCTGCAGTCAGTTTTGAGTAATGACATTGCTTCACTGTCATTAAATCCAATTATAGTATTTGGGCCAGTTATATTGTTTGTTCACATATAAATGATCCAGTTGGGAATATGCTATGTAGTGCTTGCCAGTTCTTTCTCCTAAATTTCCTCCTTAATGACCAAGCGTAAAATGCTTCTGCGTTCTCTAAAATTTTTACTATGGATTTTTCTCCCATTAGGCTAAAAGCTATGTGTATGTGATTCTCTCCTGCTGTCCTTACTTTTTTGAAACAGTCTTTTAAGTCTAGAATTCTTTGAAAATAATTTAGAAATGAGATGTATATGCATAATTTTATCCATATAAATATTAAGCTAAACGTACCCTTATAAATACTGTTTGAAAAGGATGAAAAAAATCACTATTTCCAATACTTCTTTCTCTAAGACTCTCATGGTTATCTTGTTTTATAAATAATTCAGCCCCCTCGGAATTATTACAGATGTATTTGGTAGCAGGTGTTCTATAAAGTCGGTTTTCTGTAAGATGGTGTGTGGATCAGTACATATCTTAACGAATTCCATCCATTCTTCTTTTTGGAAGTTTCAACAGTCCTTTCATTTCACCTTTTGTTTTTCATCCCTTGTTAAATGTCCCCTGGATCTCTGTTCAGACATCTCAGGTTTCTGAGTCCTCTCTTTACTTCCTGTTCAACCAGCTGTCCACATGAATGTTGGATTACAGTTTGCAAGGACGGTTTGCCATTTCCCACCCATTCAAAACCACATGCCAGGTCTTTGGTGTGCTCGTCTCCCAATAACCTTCATATGTTTATCACCTACCCCTACCCACACCTTATCATCTATCCCTACCCTACGCTTTATCACCTCCCCTACATTTTATCAGCTCTCTCTACCCAGTGCTTTGTAACCTCCATGCCTTTTCCATTCCTTCGATTCTGCTGCATAGTTGGTTTGTCCGATGTGCCTCTCACCACACTCTTTCATTTTTATGGCCTTACTCAACTGTCAGTCCTAAGCTTTAAAGCTGTTTTCCACTGAATCTTCCTTCTTTACTTCCCCCCTTTACTCCTTCTTCTCTCATTCTCTCTTCCTACCTTCTGAACTCCTGTGTCATTTTATTTGCACATTGTTGTTACTCTGCGTGTATTCTAAGTTTTATGGGAAGAGAGTTGATGTCTCATTTTTCTTTAGATCCTCCCCCAACCCTTCTTTAATAACACAGTTTCTAGCCCACAGACAGCTGCAGGACGTTTGCTTCTTTCATTTAATAAATATCAGTGCAGTGTGAATTGCAGGCCTTCTTGAGTCGCTTGATAACACTACTTGAAAATAACGTCTGTGAGTGTTCCCACTAGAAAAGAAAATGAAACCACTAATTAATTAGGTTATAAATTATAACTAGTTGATTAAACCTTGAACTGAAACATTGCTTCATTTTTAAAGCAAACCCTATTTAATTAAAATGCCTTGGGGGCACCTGGGTGGCTCAGTCGGTTAAGCGGCCGACTTCGGCTCAGGTCATGATCTCGCGGTCCGTGAGTTCGAGCCCCGCGTCAGGCTCTGTGCTGACAGCTCAGAGCCTGGAGCCTGTTTCGGATTCCGTGTCTCCCTCTCTCTGACCCTCCCCCGTTCATGCTCTGTCTCTCTCTGTCTCAAAAATAAATAAACGTTAAAAAAAATTAAAAAATAAATAAATAAATAAAATGCCTTGTTTTTAGGTCACTAGTCAATATTTTTTTTTCAACTCTTAAAATATTCCATCTATTAGGTATAATATTATCCAGCATCAAGGCTGCTGTTAGTATTTGACACCCACAAAAACATAGGGGAAACCAGCATAGCCATAGTAAGAGTGAAATCTGCAACTCAGAATGCATTAGCAGAGGGCTACATTCTTTGGCTGAATTAGTTGTTTTGGGCTCTAGAAATGGGAGATATATCATAAAGTGACACCCCCTTTTTCCCTCCATCACTAACTTTCTCTGTATTTCTTAACTGTGAAGAAAAAAGAAAAGGGGAAGGTGGCGAGTATTCATTCCTCACAAGCACAGAGAGAAATGAAAACAACTTACAAATGCACCTCTGATTGTGTTGGCTTCTCTTCCCTCCTAGCATCACCTCAAAAAATCGGAGGATGTTGGACTACTGAAAAATTTGTCTTCTGACTGTGTCACACAGCTTGTAGACTATTTGAAGATGAGACTAGGACTCTCCCAAGAATACTAAGTCCCTATCCTTCTAATGCTTTGCAGCTCTGTCTACCGAATAGGGTGGTTTGTGACTATCTGATGTTTGCTTTGTGATTTTTATTTATCCTTTTAATTTTGTTATAAAATTATTGAAGCATTTGGCAGTAAATTACTCTCATTCAAATTACCCTCTCCCCTTCTTGCAGCTGCTGAAACTGAAATTCAGAACTACTTTGAATAACTTTCCTTCCTATGTCATCTTTTCTTTTAATTAAAACATGATTGGGAAAGAGTTTCTGTGAACTTGTGCGGTACAATGTTCATTGTATTTCAGTCAAGGCTGTCAGATTGCTAGTTCTTTGAAAAACGAAAACACCTTTGCATTATGAAATTGCATTGATACTTAGGCCTCTAGATTAGTGTTTTTAGAAGAGAGTCAGTGTGCAGTTACATATTGTGGAGGGTTTTGGTGGAAAACCACTATGGAATGAAGGATTGGGGCTGATGTTTGATATATATTGGTATTTATGAAAGATCACTCTAAGATATTCATGCTTTACTTCTTTACTTTACTTCATAAAGAATGTCTCTATGTTTTGTATTTCAGACTTTAGTTTATTTCACTAGGGGAGCTTTGTCATTATTTCTGCTGCTTAAAAATCACTTTGGTTGGTAAAATGTGATCGGCTGAGAATAACGTGTTTCTCTATAGTAAGCAAGGGCTCCCATAAAGTGGATCCTACTGAATATAGAGTCCTGGAACAGAAGAGAAACTAAAGAATTGGAAACTGAGGGTTGGTGCATTCCAATTTCTAGAGGTGGTCTGGTATTCAATATTGGTCACATCATAGGTACTCTGTTTTCCTGTTTTATATTTATATATATGGGTTCCTGTCTTGAAGTGAAGTGCTAAGGTGAAGACGTGTACACAAATAAAAGGGCTTGGAAGATGAAGCAAAGAACTGAACAAAGGTGATAAGTCTCCTTACTAGGAGAGTTTATGAAGATTGACCACTATAGGCATTGATAGGCCCTGGAACAACAAAGAACCAAGCTTACACAGGTGCTATATTCTTGTTGCTGGGAGAAATATTGGCTGAGGTCCACGTATGTGCCTATCTGATGGAACTCACAGTTGCCCTGGGGTATGTGAGCTCTGACACCCGTGTTTTTCAGGGTTCCTTCTGGTCTAAGTTCTGTTAAGACAAATGTGTATTTTTAAGCTTGAACCAGAGAGTGTCACAATCACTTGACTATTTAATACTGGTTATGAAATGTTAGAACATTTAACTGTTGGATTTACCTGTGGTAGCAAATAAGAAGTTTAATTTTATATTGTATTGATAGATTGATACATAGGTGTGTGTATATGTCCATGCATTTTTAAAACCATGTGGGCAATTATCATTATGGCTCAACAGCTCATTGTAGAAAACAGTTGTATCCTAGGTCCTGAGTTTATTTTGCATCTTCTTTCTTTGTTTTAAATTTTTTTAATGTTTATCTTATTTTTGAGAGACAGAGAGAGACAGAGTGTGAGTTGGGGAGGGACAGAGAGAGAAAGAAAGTCACAGACTCTGAAGAGGCTCCAGGCTCTGAGCTGTCAGCACAGAGCCTGATGCGGGGCTTGAACGCACGAACTGCGAGATCATGACCTGAGCCGAAGTCGGATGCTTAACTGACTAAGCCACCCAGGCGCCCCTTGTATCTTCTTTCTGTTATTTATGGCTACAGCATCAAAATGTCATTATAAATGAACAGAGGATTAAATAGATGGAGTAGTCTAAAAATAATCCTCCAATTTAGGCTTGGCTTATATTTTTCTTCAGTTTTTATTCATGTCAGACCGATCACTAAGCTTAAAATTTCCGGACTCTGTCATGGCTGCTTAAAGGGCCTGTTGTGGATACTGTCCATTACCCACCCGTATCACCTTGACCGCCTTGGCTGTATCTGTGTGCCCTTCTCACATTTGGTATGCTTTTGCTTCCAACAGTTTGCTGTTGGGCTACTACTGCCCACAATGCCAACCCGGGCAGTAAACCAAAATCCTCTGGAAATTTAAGATACACGAGGAAGGCCTTTAACGATGATTGACAGATGTGAGAATACGTAAGCCGAGCTTCCTCACCTCAAGTCAGGACAAACGGTGGCTAACCCCACACTCTGGACACCCCTGTAGGATCAGGCGGAAGCCGTTCTCCGCAGGCATTGCCTGACATCACACCATTGATTAAGTCTTCTGCCTTCTCTCTGTTCTTCCGCATAAGTTTACTGGTCTCTCTTAGGATCAGGTCATTAAAAATCACTCATACCGGGTGATCTTTATCTCAGAGTCTGCTTGTGGGAAACCAGACCTGAGACAGGTCTGTTCCAAACAAAGATGCGCAGACTTTCTCTGTTAGCTAGCTCTGTTCCTATTTGGCATCCCACACTTTCATAAAGATGTTACAGTCGCGGGAAATCTAGCAGGGAATTACACACTTCAGAATAACTAGATGGTTTTGGCAGTTCTGGCATGATGTATTACACAGAAACCCTCGTGGACTTCGTTGATAAAAGAACAACTTTTGGGCGTTGCCTGAACGAACCCACTGCATCATGCAGAAGCCCAAGCTGCTAGATTTGCATCTAATCTCCCATTACCAAGGTTCTTCCGGGACAGCAACTCTAGTGAAAACTTATCTACCTTCTGTCTCCTTGGAGTTAAACCATTTTAACTATTCCATGTCATTTCTCCTGACGTTAAGCTCCAAACTGGGAAGCCAGATTTGGACAGTAAGCAGTAGTGGGAGTTGGTCTTCAGTGGCAGGATAAACCCCTTAGAAATCCTCTTGGCTGTGGCCACTGCCCTGGCACTTTTGTTTTCTCCTTTTAAAACACATCTTTTCTCTCTCGCGTGCGCTCCTTCTGCCCTTCGCTCCCCCTCGCATGCTCTATCTCTCTAAAATAAAAATAGATAAAAACAAAAAGAGATTTGGACAGCTAATAAGCTGTATGTGTGTGTGTGTGATAAATTACTAATTTTTCTATTTTCTGTTCTTTGATATTGGTCATTCATGTAGTGCTTTCTTTCACTTAACAGACATTAATGGAGTGTTCACAAACTCTCTCTCTCTCTCTGTAAAATAAAAATTATAAAATAAAAATAATGTTGTTGGGTGCCTGTGTGGCTCAGTTGGTTGAATCTCTGACTCTTGATATCCGCTCAGGTTGTGATCTCACTGTAGCGAGATGGAACCCCGTGTGGGGCGCCGTGCATCATGCACGGAGGCTGCTTGGGATTCATTCTCTCTTTCTCTCTCTCTCTCTCTACCCCTCCCCTTTTCTCTCTCTCCTCTCTCTCTCTCTCTCTCTCTCTCTCTCTCTCTCAAAATAAGTAATTATAAAAAAACTTCTCTTTTCCTTTTTTTCTACAGTTTTCTGGGATTAGCTTATTTTTTGGCCTCTGTTTTCATTGTCGGTAGTATCAGATCGCATATTCCTGTTACCCAATGTAATTTTCAACAAAGTTTATAATATATAACTAGGGATCTAGAAGCAAACATAAGCTCCTTTCATGTTTTTATTTTTATTTATTTATTTTTTTAATGTTTATTTTTGAGACAGAGAGAGACAGAGCATGAACGGGGGAGGGTCAGAGAGAGAGGGAGACACAGAACCTGAAACAGGCTCCAGGCTCTGAGCTGTCAGCACAGAGCCGACGCGGGGCTTGAACTCACGGACCGTGAGATCATGACCTGAGCCGAAGTCGGACGTTTAACCGACCGAGCACCCTTCCTTTCATGTTTTTAAAATGCATCGTGTGTACATGGTGTGCACAGGCACCTATTTTTGGAGTGGTGTGGGGACTGTGTATAGAAAGAAAGATATGCTACTAAATGCCAAGAGACAGAAATGGCAAATAGCTCTGCTTTACTTAGGTGCCCCTTCCCTAACCTTCTTTTCAGTTAAACTCGTGGAGAAAGAAAAATAGAACTTTGTCCACACAAGATGGCATAAGCCTCATTTACATTTCGGAAGTTGTTTTTGGATGCTTTGGCCCAGAGCTGGGTCTAGTGTGAGGGTGAAGAGAGAAAGACAGGAGGTTTGTCTGGGAAGTGAGACAAGGAGAGGGGAAACCAGAAATATTGCTAATATCGCGGGCATTGGAGCCAGGACAGGTAGGGAAGGATGGAGACAAGCCAGACCCTTGGTCACCACACCCGAGCCACTGGTCCCTCAGTCCTTCTTTAAAGAGATATATCCAGAGTCCCCACTACAAAATGCAAAGTAGAATTGGGTTGAGAGATCTGAGCAGGAGTAGCTGGAAGTAACTGGAAACATGCTTCACTGCAGCGGGAGAAAGGCACTCTGACCAAGGGTGTTGAATGTCCTGGTGGTGGGCTTTGTGCGAGGATACTCTGAGACCATGCAAAGATGTGCATTTCCCCATCAGCAGCTTGCTGTGCAGGCCGTATTTTAGCCTTTGTTGTCCCTTAGCCAGTATAGGGAACAGAGCACATTAAGAAAAGCGCCTGCCTAAGAGATCTACCTTTTCATTTGATTTAGATCAATGAATGGTTTTATGTTCTAGAATGCTTTTCCCTTGTGGAAGTTTTGTACTTTGATTGACAGATTCTAACTGCTTTCTACTTAGAAGAAAATGGAATAGGTTTTATTCTTGAAAGGTACCTGTTGCTGGGATTCGAAATCTTAAAATAGAAGTTGCCATTCCTTTCCCATCTGAAAAGATCTGATCTGAGAACAAGAATTTGAGCCAACCAAAGCTTTACTGCAGATGTATTTTTTTTTAAGTTTTTGCTTTTTCTCAAAGAACAGAAAATTAGACTTAATTCAATAATTAATTGTGTTTTGCCATGAAGACAAGATTATGAAAGATGGAAGGCTTTATAAGAAAGTATAAATCCTAACAGAGAGGATACAGAGAGAAGAGAGAAATACAAGACACATTAATATATTGCCATCTGTGGCAATCATTAACTTCTTTCTCCTAATGTTTGTTTATAATTTTTAAAGTAGTGTCCTTGTAAATCATAATAGATAAATAAGTCATCAGCTAGAATGCAAATGGGATACTGGAGAATGGTGTCATTTAAGGGGTAGGCAGAGAAACAGCATCTTGTAATAGAATTTATAGAGAAGTAGTAAGTGTGGAAACAAAGCAGAAAATCTACATGAGAGTTTCATTTGTCTCAGATAAGTCAAGATAACTACTAATAATCAGAAGTGATAATTATGAGAATTTATGTGCCAGATAATATGCTAAAGTCCTTTGCAAATATAATCTCACTTGATCTCCCCCAACGTATGTCACATGTTATTACCTTAATTATAAATATTCAGACTTAAAGAGGTGAATTAACTTGTCTAACATCTCACCACTAGTAAGAGTTAGGAGTTGCTGCTTGAAAGGGGATCAGACTCGGCAGCTGGTAAAAATAAACAGTCGTAACCGAAAGAGCTAAAAACTCAGATGTTTGGTTGATCTGTGATGGGAATTTTTAAGAAAAAATGTAATGGAAGTATAGTGGAATACCAGAGGCATGGAAATCATTGATCTGAAAGATTTCTAGGTTTGATATTGGAATCAGAATTATAGCTAGAAAGAACTAGTGTTCTGAAGGAAGTTAAAAACAGGATACAGTGAGAAAAAGGCTTGTGGGTAGAGTAAATGATGCTTTTGTGATTTCCCAGGCAGGGAAGTGGAAAATCAGGGATCAGGGTGCGACCCTAAGACTAGGCTAATACATACTAAAGTAATTCCATCTGTGTGTTGTCTCTACGTGAGGACAACATAGTAAATAGTTACAAGTACCTAGTGAGTTAATTTATGTTCCTGTTGGACTTAATATTGTTGGCTTTCAAAACGGAACATTATCATAATATTTAATCATGTAATCAGCTCATTAAAGGTGAACAATGATTTTGGAAATATATTAAATTTCTGTCACTTTGTTTTACTTCCATACCTATTCAGTGTTTTCACCTTCTCCCCAAGAGGTATTTAAGTACTATAAGAATAGACACATTTCCTTTTAGTTAGTTAAAAGAGAACATCGTGTTAGTTTTGTTTATTGAAGAGGGAAGGAGATGTTTAAGGGAAAAACAAATGTATAATGTGGAATTCTAGTTTATTATAATTTAATTTAAAAAGAACATAAACTTAAGAAACATTTTTTATACTTATTTTTCTGAGTTGCCATATCTAACATGTGATTTTACGATTCTGTATATATATTTAAAATTTGAGGGGTGCTTGGGTGGCTCAGTTGGTTAAGCGTCTGACTCGTGGTTTCAGCTCAGGTTATGATCTCACAGTTTTGTGAGTTCGACCCCCATGTCAGGCTCCATGCTGGCAGCCCAGAGCCTGCTTGGGGTCTCTGTCTCCTCTCTCTCTGCCCCTCTCCCACTCGTGCTCTGTCTCTCTCAAAATAAAGAAAAATAAACTTTAAAAAATAATAATAAATAAATTTTTAATTTACTTTCTAAAAAATATAATGGAGTTCAAATTCATTTGAACATTTTTGGTTTTGTTTTGTTTTGTTTCTTCTTGATTAGGTAGAGATATAGATAGCCATTATAGAGGGTTTTTGTCAGGAAGGGGGTCTCCAGTGCACATCACTGTGATAATCCTTCTATTCCCTGATCCTCTCCCACCACCAAATGAAAAAAAAAAAAAAAAAAAAAAAAGCAGAAATCAGAGAAATAACCACTGCTTCCACTTAGTTAATTTTAATGACCTTAAATTCCTGGTAGCCATTTTTCAGTATTCTCAGGATAAACATTCAGTTAATAAAACAATGTCATTCATTTTTTCCTGGTGCATTTTTGAAGGTTCATTGCAGTCATTTCATAATGTTTCGCAAACTCTTCGTAATCTCTCTTTCGGCTTCTTTTAGTGGAATATTTGTGTCTACAAGTATATATGCCATGTATGTAAATTATGAAGCACACTGTGGTGTAAACACCATGTACCTCCCATCCAGCTTAAAAAATTGAACATTATAGTTAACTTTAAGATAATTTGTTCTTTCTCCCGCTGATCATATCCTCTTGCTTCCCTTGATTCTCTGATCATAACCTCCAGCAGAGATAACCACTATCCAAAAATTTGTATTCATCATTCCCATATTCTTCTCTATTGTTTTATATACTCTTGAATAATTACTCAGTTCTGTTTGTTTTTTGCATCACAGAACACTCTTTGTTTCTCTCAGTGTATTCATATATCTACATAAAGATATATATGGATATATCTCCTCTGTCATTTGTTTTTCTCCTCAGTACCATGTATCTGAGATTCATCCATGTGGATACATGTCCTTCATCTCTTATTATGTTGCCTGGTCTATCTATTATATGGCTAGACCATAGGATATAGGTCTAGTCTACTACCGATGGATATCTGGATCCTTGTTCTTGCTGTTATAAGCACTGTTACTATAAACATTCTTGCTGCATAGTATCTCTAGAATCTATTGCTCAGGAATGGGATTGCTAGGTCTTATATTACTAGGATCATAACCAAAAGCTTTTACTTCCGTGTGAATGCGAAAGAGTTCTTTTTGTTCCACATCTGTACCAAAGATTGGTGCTATTGTACATTTTTAAAAATTTATGTCCGTTTGTTGAGTGAATAATAGAATCCTAAAGTGATTTTGTGATTCAAAAGTTTTCCCTCACTACTAGTAGGGTTGGTCAGTTCTTCATATGTTTACCGACTGTTTAATTTTCCTTTCTGGGAAATGTCCATGTTCTATTAAGTTATGATTTTTTTTATTGAATTCTTCAAGTTTTTTATATATATCAAAGATGTTAATTCTTCATAAGATTTGTGACTTGTTACTTTGCTGTCCTTACAGGAGACTTTTAATGGACAAATGTTCTTAGTTTCAAAGTTGTTTTAACCTTTTTTTTTTTTTCTTTTTAATGTTTATTTAGAGAGAGAGAGAGGGGCACCTGGGTGGCTCAGTCGGTTAAGCATCCGACTTCAGCTCAGGTCACGATCTCGCGGTCTGTGAGTTCGAGCCCCGCATCGGGCTCTGGGCTGATGGCTCAGAGCCTGGAGCCTGCTTCCGATTCTGTGTCTCCCTCTCTCTCTGCCCCTCCCCCGTTCATGCTCTGTCTCTCTCTGTCTCAAAAATAAATAAAACGTTAAAAAAATTTTATAAAAAAAAAATAGAGAGAGAGAGAGAGAGATTGAGAGAGCTGGGGAGGGGCAGAAGGAGAGAGAGAAGGCTCCGCACTGTCAGTGCAAAGCCCAGTGTGGGGCTCAATCCCACGAACTGTGTGATCATGACCTGATCCAAAACCAAGAGTTGGACGCTTAACCAACTGAGCCACCCAAGTGCCCCTTAAACTTTGTGTCTCAAGTTAAAAAAAAAAATTCTACCTTAAGGCCATTGAAATATTCTCCCTTGTCTTCTAAAAGGTAAAGATTTGTCATTTCATTCTTAAGTCTATCACCTAACTGGGAATTAGTTTTTATGTACTGCATGAGATATGAATCCAATTTTATGTTTTTTCCCTGAGAATAAACAAATGTCCCAACTCACTCATTGATTAGTCATTTCTTTCTCTAGCACACAACAATGACATACCTGGTTTGGGTACCACACACTTCAGGGCCTTTGCACTCACTTTGCCCTCTGTCTTGAAGGGCTCCCCTCTTCATCTCCTTTGGGCTTTATCTCTAAAGTCACTTGAGACCTTAGAGAGTAAGACCACATCCATTTACATTTAACATTCAGCAATCCCCCAAACACATTCAATCCCTCTTGTCTGCTTTATTTTTCTCCATCGCTCCTCTGACTCTTTGAATTGATATTTACTAGTCTTATTTATTTTATTGTGTATGTACCCACCATAACATAAGGACAAGGAAGAGAAAGCTTTTTGACTGCTTTGTTTACCATTGTTTTCTTTACTATCTGTTTTGTTTACAGCACCTAGAAAAATGCCTGGCACATAATCAGTACTCTACATATTAAATGAATGGATAAATCAGCGTATTACATTTTAAAATGTTATCTCTCCATGGACTTCAGGCCTGTTCATTTTTCTCTTTCTTTTTCTCTGGCTGAGTATCATTGTCTTAGTCTATAGCTTTGTAATAAGGTTTTTTGTCTGATAGGACATGGCCTCTCCATGTTCTTATTCTTTAAGGGTGTTTTGTTTATTCTTCATAATTTCTAACCTATGTCAATTTTAGAATTATCCTATCAAGTCCCACAAAAAACCCCACAGCTATTTGATTCACATTGCATTGACTCCATAGTTTGATTTGGAAAGAACAGAGACATTTTAATTATTTTTCTATCCATAAATATAATGTATCTCTCATTCATTAAGTTCTTCTTTAATGTCTTTCAATATATTTTTAAAATTATCTTTATAAGGTTATACACGTTTGATAAATTGTTATTATTCTTGCAGACATCGTTAAGCTGTCCATTTATTCTTCAATTAAATTATGATGTCTTTATCTTTAACTAAGCATTGACACTGTATATTCTAAAAATTAAATCATAAAATAGCATGGATTTTTGAATGAAGGTAAAATTTTGAAAGAAGCTAGTAATTATAATTCATCAGAAGATTTCCATTTAGCTAAGAGATGAGCATCTAAAAAGAAAAACCTAATTAAAACTACTGAGAAAGCTTAAAGAAACACTTTGCTTTTAACTTACAACTTTTCCCACTCTGAAGCCTTTTGTGACCCATGCCCAGCAAAATTCATTAGTGTCTCCCCTGTGTTTCTAACTATGACCCTGTTTTACAGCAATTACCATAACATTGTCTTGTACTGCCATTTTCTCCACATACGTCTAGCTTTCCCCTACACCTCTGGATGATACATTTATTGAGACCAGAGACTTAATCTTGGGTTTGTATCACAGTGCTCCGTCCCAGTCCCTGCCATGTAGAATGCAGGCTCTGTAAGTTTTTGGACATTAAGATTGGACATCCAAGGAGGCAATAGAATCTACTGTTGGTGAAATCTTCAAAAGTTGCACAGAAATAGGGCTATATGGTAATTCCTTCCTTCCAGATCCCTTGCCCCTTAGACCCTGTTGTTCCATTCTCTGTTTCTCCTCCAGCGCTCCCCCAGAAATCTCTTTGTCGTCCCATCTCTCCTAATCTTACTCAAAAGTCTACTCCATATTATCCCCTCTCATTCCGCAGTTACACCAAGAATTACTAAACTTGTAACTTCACCACTAAATACACTAAAACTCCTGAGACTTCTTTCTAATTTCCTACATATCTATGACATATCTTGTATAAAACCTGCTGTTAGCACATAAAATGTAATATGTTCCCCATAATGAACTCATTAATTTTTGTACCCGCATACACACCTACGCACACACCTTTCTGAGATCTGCCATTCTTCCTTTATTCATATGATGGTTAATGTTGTCACTATCCATTCTCTTCCTCAAATGAGAAGACTCCATCGTTCTCGGGACTGACTTCAAATAGATAATGCTTACTTAAAGCGCATCTCTTAAAAATCTACCCAAACTCTCCTTCGATCTCCCAGTTGCTACTGGCTGATTTATGACCTGACCTGTGTTTTCTGCTGAACTATTGCAACGGTCTCCTGATTTGTCTTCCTGACGCCAGATTGATTTTTCTCCCTTCAGGTTCTTGTCTAAATTATTTTTCTAAAAATACAAATATCATTACGTATACTTTTGAGCTGAATGTTTTCTTAGAGCTTAGCGTTGCTCAAAGGACAAAAGCCCAAATTCATCAGCATAGGACTCGTTATGTACTTTCATCACTTCCACTCACACTGTGCTCCACTTATACCTAAATTTTATTTCTTTTTGTTTTTTTAATGTTTCTTTATTTATTTTGAGAAAGAGAGAGAGAGAAAGAGGGAGCAGGGGAAAGGCAGTGAGAGAACAAGAGAGAGAGAAGGAATCCCAAGCAGGCTCCATGCTGCCAGTGCATGGCCTGATGTAGGACTCGAACTCATGAACTATGAGATCATGACCTGAGCCAAAATTAGGAGTTGGATGCTTAACCACCTGAGCCTCCCTGATGCCCCTATTCCTAATTTTTAAATGGTTATTGACAATATCACATTCTTCTATGCCTTTACATGGGTGGTTTCTTTCATAATTGCCATTTCCCCTTTTCCATCTAAATAATACTTGCCCATTCAGCCCAAATATGACCATTCATCTGACATCTTCTAGGACACCCCCACATTGAGTAATTGTCTCCTTTCTTCTGTTCCATGGCACTTTGCTCATATCTTTATTTCAACACTTGCTAATTAGAATTAAAATGCATTTATATGTTTTTCTCACTTTTACTATTCTAATTTTTTTTTCTAGAGATCAAAACCATTTATTTTACATTATTGTACCTGCCCCAACAGTTAAATTACAAAACCTTTCTTGCGTAAAAGTCCGCAGAGATCTAGAAAACATCTTGTCTACTTCACAAGCAAGTGAACTACCGCGACTTCACCAACACTGGTGAACTACCACCCTTTTTGCAAGCCTAGATATTTGGTCTGTGTGTTCAGTTTCTTCCCAAAACCTGATCAAACTGATCATCTTTCCCAGTGGGTCTTTAATTCATTGCTTTCAGTTTGTTGTAGTATTAACTAACCTTTCAGTCAATAATCAATACAGCATATTGTTTCATGATTCTGTATTTCAGGCGTGATCTTAAGCACTGAAAAAAGCAGCATAGAAGTTACTATTTCTTCCACTTGTTTGGCCCTCAGTATCTGGAGGAGGATAATGTCTGAAAACCACAAAACCACTGTGGATCCATGACATGCCTGGCTCTCTTTCAAGTGCTTCCCATGTATTATTTCACTTAATCCTCCCAGTACTCTTTCCCAAAGTCAAAAAATTAGTAGGCGACCATTTCTAAATGTCAACCCAAGTCTATGCACCACAAGATTTATATTCCAGGACACCTTTTTTTTTTTTTAAACCAATTCCATCTCTTTATTTTCCATTGTACAGCTATCACCTTCACCATAGCTTTGAACCCTTTGTTGTCCTTACTTTACTCATGTGTAGATTTATATGATAAAGTGCAAATGACTCCAAAAACTCTTGCCAAGCTCTGTCATACAGTGCATGGGATTTTCCTGTTTGATGTTTTGGAATTGTTCAAAATTCAGTTTAGCCACCTGACAGTTGATCTGTGATGTGTTTTCCTTAAGACTTAACGTTGCCATCCCAGATGTGCTCAGGCAGCCAGATTATTTTGCCAGGTAATTAGCAGAAGTCTTTGGTAGTGTGCACTTTCTTCATTGTGATTGCTTTTTTTGTGTTTGTTTTTCCTTAGCCAAGATATTTTTTTTTTGACAAAATGTAACTTGTTATGAAGAAAGATCTGGAGAATTGGTTTACAAAGTTCACTTAAAATACAAGGTGTATTCAGTAAAAGAGGAAGGAGAAAAATGCAGTTTTTAGCTGTCATGTATGATTTTCATGATTGAAGGAATTACTTATTCTAAGAAGTAGTGGAAAGCAGCTTTCACTAAGAGTTCCCAGAAGACCTCAAAGGAAGCGACATGATCTTAAATCATGTTCTTGATATTAAAATTTGTTTAGAAGGGTAATTATTTAAATGGAGTAGTTTTTTATAATCAAATAGAGCAACAATAAGCCTTTACCTGCAAACTATAATTTATTGATATCAGATATATTGGACTGGTACACATTTTTAGGAGCCAAGGTTACCTCTCTTCAGATTTGTTATTTAAAACATACATATTTTTAAATTGTTTAATGTTTATTTATTTTTGAGAAAGAGACAGTGTGAATGGGGGAGGGGCAGAGAGAGAGATGGAGACACAGAATCTGAAACAGGCTCCAGGCTCTGAGCTGTCAGCACAGTGCCTGATGCAGGGCTCGAACTCACGAATCACGAGATCATGACCTGAGCTGAAGTCAGACGCTTAACCGACTGAGCCATCCAGGCACCCCTATTTAAAACATATTTAGGAATGACTTCTAGTTTTATTCTAAAACAGGACAAGGTTCATACAAATACCATTCCTTTTCTTCTAAGATTTCCTCGAAATAAATCTGAAGAAATACAAAAAAAAAAAAAAAAAAAAAGACAAAGCTGCAGAAGAACAAAGACCCAGAACATGTTTGGGTCTCCAAAAGATAAAGTTTTAAACATTTCTGGAAGCCAGATAGATGGTGGATGGATGTGCACAGAAAAATAAAGTGGAGAAAAGTAGGAAGCCAGGACCTTGGAGAAGGTCTGGAATTAGGGCCTGTAGGTATAATGATGTGTGAACAAAACAGAGAACATGAGATGATATGGCCAAAAACATGGGTTTTGATCAAAAAGAAGAAAATTCATTCTAAATTAAAGTAAAATACATTTATAGAAAAAGACATAAAATGAACAATAAGAAAGTGTGGTTTGTATATGTAGTAGTCGAAAATAGGACAGAATTTCGATCATTTGATGGATAATAAAGTGGAAGCTACTTTTCTCTAAACTAAAATAGTCTCTTTTGAACAGGCCAAGATTCAAAGCATTGGAATCATAGAAAAAGAAATTGAATCCTATGACATTACGTAATCAGCAGACAAAAATACTGATAAGGCCAACACAATGGTAATGTTGTAATTACAATGTAATGTTGTTTATTAGCTTTTAAATTTTAAAGTTCCCCTTGAACAAAGCCTGGAAGAATGGGCCTGTAATTAGAGGCCAGACTATTTCAGTTAGAAAACTTTGAACATTTTGAAGGGTAAATATAGTTGAGAGAATTTGGAAATTGACAATTGAAGGCAAAAAGATGAAAGAAAACTAATAACTCAAGCAGGAAATTTGAGATCCTGACTGAAGTTAATGGAATCAAAGGTAAATGTGGACTAAATATTATGTGTAGTTGTAAAATAATAGAATATTCAAAGTAAGAAAACTTTGAATGGCTATCGAAAGGAATATGAAAAGAAAAAAAGTACAGTGGTATCTATATGTTAAATTCTCCTCTTTATTAGTGTCTAGAGATAGAAATATGTTAGTGTGTTATTTAGAGCTATGATGTCAACAGGCATAAAGTGATAATATTAATGTAATAATAATAATAATAATAAACATTTCACACATTTACCTCTGGGGTGGGAGGGTTAGAGTGGAAGAATTTTTCTTTTTATCTGAAAGTCTGGTGTACTATTCGATTTGTTACCACGTATGCATTATTTGATGAAAATAAATAAAAATAGAAAAGAATTATATACATGCAGAGAGTCCCTATGAAGAAAGCCAGAAGTGCATGGGAAATACAAAATGCACAATGTAGTGTTCCAACTAACAAAATAACTTCTTAAATCCGTCATTCTCAACAACGCTTGCTCCCAGGAATACATCTGAGATTTATTTGCAAACCCCTAATTTATGTTCTTACAATTTATAGTTTGTACAGTTTTTGCTGTGGTTTATGCAAGAGGCCACCAGTAGTCCAACAGCACTGTTTTTCAAAGGTTTATATACACGTTTCTATACGGTAGACACCAAAATTGTTTAAAATGCAAACAAAATCTAATACACCTTCATGGTTAAGAGAGACCCTTAGGTATTGGATCACCTTTACTTTGGGTTCAGGTTGGTTTAATCTTTAGGATTTCTGGGAATACCAGATAGCCCTGTCTTCATCCTTCCTTGATCTTAACAATTGAGAACAGCTTGCTAACCATTTGGAATTCATAGAATCTGATTCAAGCTTTTAACTAGTTCAGCTTTACATTAGTTATTTTAATTTAAATCCTTAAAAAGGTCAGGAAGTGAAAAACAGGCAAAGTAGAGAAAGGAGAAAGAGAAGTGAATCAGTGCTTTAGAAACACTTTGGGGGATTAAAAATAGCCGACAGTAGAGGCACATGGGTGACTTAGTCAGTTAAGTGTCTGACTTCGGCTCAGGTCATGATCTTGCGTTTCATGGGTTCAAGCCCCATGTCTGGCTCTGTGCTGACAGCTCAGAGTCTGGAGTCTGTTTTGGATTCTGTGTCTCCCTCTGCCCCTCCTCCACTCACACTCAGTCTCTCTCAAAATTAAAAAAATAAAAATAAAAAAGGTAGCCTACAGTATAATAAAAGTAACTCAATTGTTAGAAATACTTTATGATAGCCTTTGTTCTGGTGTGATTTTTTTTCTCAGTTCTTTTTTCTTGAAGGTGTATTTCTTCCTGTCCTTTCCCAATTCCCAACAACCCCAAATTCAGTTCCAGTTTTTAAATTGAGTCCAGAAGTTTCTTACGTTATTCCACATGTCAGAGTCGGTGCAATTTGTAGGAAGAACACTAGACTTCAATAAACCTGGATTTCAGTCTTGGAGCTCCTTGAGAATATGAAGTTTACCCTGGTAGATCATTCTCCTGGCTGTTCCTCAGTTTCCATTTCTGTAAAATGAGGGCAAAACCACATCCTTTATAGGATTATTTTGCTAAAAATTATTTGTTGATGGAAATGAAGACATTGGTTTCCTGGAAACACATGGGGAAAACATTTTCATCACAGGAAGTTGATTCTGTTATCAAGCTTTTAAGTGTACTTCTTAGCCACCCACCACACAGGTCCTTTTAAACACTGACAGAATTTGCCTTGTGTTGGGGCTCTGGCTGTGTACCTTTTACAAGCTCCTCAGCTTATGCTCAGTGTGTATAGCCAGGGCTAAGAATGGGTGCCTTCAATATACGGCAGGCATTTTCAGAGGCATATTATTATTTTCTTTCTCAACATGCAGTTTATTTTGAGTATTGACATCAAAGTCTCAAACACAATTAGCCTCAGATGACTGTGCATTTTTCTATACAATTGAACAGTGTGCCTTCAATCAAGAGTGATATCTTGGGCTGCTTTTTAAAAAAGTGATTGACAAAATAAATAAATAAATAAATAAATAAATAAATAATAAATAAAGTGATTGACAGTTGGCTAGAATAAGCTACTTTTACATATCTAATTGCTTTCTTCAACAATAAATCTTTCTTGAGCATTTTCTGTGCTTAGACACCTGTTTTTTGAAGACGAGTATTTTCAGTTTGGGGAAGGGAGAACTATAAGCAGAATGCTTGAGTGGCAGACAACGTGTGACATGATGCTGGGGTGTGTAGGGTGTTGTTAAACTTGAGAGGAGGAGTCTTTAGCCCTACATACTAAGAGGGCAGATGGCTTCCTCTTGGAAAAGATGACATTTGGAGTGATAGACAGGAATTATACATGTAAGAAATAAGTCATAAAGGTTGAAGGAAGGAAAAAGCCTTACAAAATACAAGGACACAAAAACCACAGTTAGATTAGGCAAGAAATTGCCGGTAGATCTATATTAAGGGAATATAGTATCAGAGGCAGGGAGGAATGGAAATGAATCCGAGATACGGGCCTGTGCTAGTTCATGGAAAGCAGCGTTTGACAAATACAAAATGCTCCTTTGTGGCTTGAATTCCATATCACTGGCTAAGGGAAACAGGTGTATAGGAAACATATGGGGGCAGGGGTAGGAAGTGTGTGTAAGTTAGTGAATGAATACTTTAGTGCAAGGAGGTGTAGAATATTTCAAGAAATGATCAAGTCTAGCCAAACACAGGACAAAATAAATGGAGTCATGCCAAGTTCCAAGTAGCGAGAGACTATGTAGGGAATTGGTGGATAAATATTGGTATGTAAATTGGTACCTTAATAATATGCATGGCACGCATGTATATACACAGACACAAACATGAACATCCATATACACAGCCATATATGTATATTTATGTTCTTAACATAAAAACAAGCAGGAATATTCTGACATGGTTCATTTTAATATGTGTGTTATCTTCGCATCTTCATGCTAGAACAGATCATATAGATTACCTATGGAGATGGAATTTGTGTAAAAAGACCCCAGACGTCGTTATCCTTTCTCAAAAGCATTAAATGGTGATGTCAACAAAGAAACAAACAAAGAACAAGAAAAAAATACAGTGCAAGATATCTGCCCATAAATATATGTCATTTGTAATTTAACCAAACAATTAAAATCATGATAATCACGTAGATCATACTAATGTGCCACTATTTAAACTTTCTAGACACTCATAACTTTCATTTTGTGACATTTCAGAAACACCTCATCTCAATTATTTGCAGGCTTGCTAGTAAAGATCTACACTCCTTCTTTCAATTCCATTCTCCTCTCTCTGTGTATTTCAATATTTGGAACTTCTTTCTTCTTCCAGATCCTTGGGGATTGCAACATTCTTTGAGGCTTATACTGATCATGTTAACAAGACAAAGAAACTGAATTTAAAGGGTGTCTCAGTGGCTCAGGCATTTAAGTGTCCCAACTGTAGCTCAGGTCTTGATCTCATGATTCATGAGTTCAAGCCCCACACCAGGCTCCCTGCTGTCAGCACAGAGCCCACTTCGGATCCTCTGTCCTCCTCTCTCTCTGTCCCTTCCCCCGCTCAAAAATAAATAAACATTAAAAATAATAATAATAAAACCTCTAGAAAAAAGAAAAGAAACTGATTTTAAGTTTTACTTTTCCTTTAACCAAGAAATCCTAGAATTAGTGCCTGAGTAAAATTTTACAGTGACTTCTAGATTTTCACACTATCCCTTCCATTTATTATGGGTTGAATTATCCCTCAGAAAGATATGTTGAAGCCTGAGCCCCACAGGACCCCAAAACATGACCTTATTTGTGCAGAGGTTATCAGGTTACAGTGAGTTCAGTAGAGTGGTCCAAAATCCAATATAACCGGTGTCCTTGTAAAGGGGAAATTTGGACACAGAGACAGACACGCATAGGAAGAATGCAGTGTGAAAGCGGAGGATTATAGTAATCCTTGGCATCTATAAGTGAAAGATTGCCAAACATTGATGGGAAAACACCGAAAGCTAGGAATAGGCAGGAAAGATTCTCCTTACAGATTTCAGAGGAAGCACGGCTTTGCCAAGACCTCAATTTTGAACTTTTAGCTCTCAGAAGTGTGAGATAATGCCAACAAATTTGCCGTATTTCGTTATGGCAGCCCCAGGAAATGAACACATGGTTAAAATATTAAAAAAGAAAATGTTAAAAGGCCAACTGGGGGCACCAGGGTGGCTCAGTCAGTTAAGCATCTAACTTCGGCTCAGGTCATGATCTCGCAGTTTGCGGGTTCAAGCCCTGCATAGGGCTCTGTGCTGACAGCTCAAAGCCTGGATGGATCCTGCTTCGGATTCTGTGTCTCCCTCTCTCTCTGCCCCTCCTCTGCTTGCGGTCTGTCTGTCTCTCTCAAAAATAAATAGACATTAAAAAAAGTTTAAATTTAAAAAAGCCAATTAGCATAGGACTTTTACATTTTAATTTTTCAAGCCAGAACTACCTACCTACCTACCTAAATAAATAAATAAATAAATAAATAAATTCATCTGATAAAATCATGATTCTGTAAAAGAAAGGAGTTCAAGAGAAAAGTAGGAAGGACATACTTCCAGAATAAGTAAGAGAAAATTCTTTCAATTTAGCCACGTTTAATTTATGTGCAACAGTATATTTGTCCGTACCTTTCCGTTCATCTCACAGCACAGCAGATTTCAATACCTGACCCATAGTTTAGTGACCTGCCTGGGAACCAGATGTGTTTGTGGACTTCTAGTACAGCAGGTAATAGAATAGATTTCTAGAATTTATTTTCTTGCTCAGTCAATAATATCATGCTCTCTGGGGCGTTCCATGTAAATGGAATCCCAACTCTGGAGTTGTTTGGTTTAATTACTTTAAATCTTATTCAGAGACCAACCCTAAAGTCTCTTGAGAAACCTGACTTCCTGTACAGACAGGATCCTTAAGCATTTGCTGTCTTTGGAAGAGATTTTGCTATTTAAGTCCACCAGAAGCAGGATTCTCATCAAAACATTTGAGTTAAATTAAGTCCCTGTAATGCTAATAACAAAGTTTTTAAAACATCTAAATTAAGCCCTGCAACCTTCTCTACAGGGCATTATTAGTGTGATCAGGCAACTTTCATTCTTTTCAGACAAACTTAGTATTCTTTTGACTAGCAAAAAGTATAACATTGCAGAAAAAGGGAGCCCATCAGTGGAATAAAATCACCTTTCCTTCCTTTTTTTCTCCAACTTCCTCCCCCACTCTAGGGTATAGCTTTTCTCATTTATAAACTGAGAAGTTTCAATAAATTTTAAATATATTTTGAGTTCCACAGAAAGGAATGAGAGCCACAGGGCATATAAACATGTGTGAAACATAGATCCCACCCACTGAAAATACCACAAAGAGATAATTTCTAAAGTTGTAACCAGGATTGAACTTCCATGACTGAGAAATTGTATTGGTCACAATTTCATATTTGCACTTGAAAATCCTAAAATGCGTGTATCTGTGTATATTCCATGACTGGGCCATAATACATTGGTTAAATGCAGTTTGCATGATCATGAAGGATTCTGAGAAAGGTAATGTCTTAAAATCCCCTCAAGCTAATCCATCATTTACTTTGAGCTTTTTAGATTTCACTTTATTAGCCTATTCATAGAACATTAGGAAAAGGAGCCATGGCAGAGATCTACTGACAATGAAATCTCTCACATTTGGACATGTCTTGAGTGCTTGGAGAGCATCCAAATGCCTTTGCTCAATCAAAGTCAAGTACTGGTTTTTTTGAGCAAAATCATCTTCTCCTTAACTGATCAGGGCACCAGTATGGCTGTTAGCCTTTGCTGAGGAAGATGCCTGGTGAAAAGGTGGCCTCATGTTGGCACATAACGGGTAGATGAAAGAACCTATCAACAATTGCCCTGTTGCTTAGATGGAAATATATGCAAATTCTACGTGCTAGCTTGTAATTCTAGATTCTACTCCCCAAGTCAATATCCTATATCCCGTATTGTATCACGGAATCATTTCTCCTGTGACTTTGCTTCCAATAAGCTTACTTTACCTTCAATGCCTAAAGTTTCCTAAATCCATGTTTTCTCACTGCTATTGTTAATACCATTCCAAGATTGGTATTATGTTCTTTTTATTGGGTTTCAATATTATTCAGTTTACTTAGCACCTCAAAAGACATGCATTGAGCCCATGATAAGTGGGAGCCACTCCACTAATTTCCTGAGAAAAAGAACAAGGAGACCCACCCCTGCCTTGGCTTGACTTTCTGTTGGGAGAGACAAACAAGTTAAGAGATATCATCGATGGTATGATGGAGTGTTTTGCTGGATAAGTGGGAGGACTTAGCCCATTTGAGAGAAGCCAGCTAGGTATCCTGAAAATTTGAGTCCTGAAAAGTGAGTAAGTGTTAGTCAGGGGAAGATGAGCTAGAAAGCATGGGGAAAATAGTTTTCAAGACAAAAAAAACTGGAATATACAAAAGAATTGAAGGTTGTTGCTTTGAAAAATGGCTATACCGTTAATGAACCTATGTGACTTATATGTGTTATATTTTCTACTTTATTTAAATCAGAAGATTGGGGCATGGCCTGATTAATGAGATTCATGGGAATAAGGCTACCTCCAGTTGAATGAATTTATTTGTTGAATGAACTCTTGTGTGTCCTTTGCTGTTTGGCAAAAGCAGAGAAACCATGGAACTTCATGCGTATCTCCATTCAGCACCCCCATATACCTCGCTCCGAGCTGTGTCTTAGTCTTGGGTGATTGGTATTCCTGTTAAATTCCCTACCAGCCCAAATTTCAAAGAAAGGAGAATAAAGGCATCATCCCTCAACTTATTTTCACTCACGTATGATCTACTGAGGGATTCGCATGTGAACATTTACTTGTAGATCTTTTAAAGTAAGTAAAAAGCATGATAAATACTGTAGCGAAACCCATATTCACCCAGAATTTTATAGCTGTTAATATTTTGTCACTTTTGCTTCTAGTTCCACATTTTAGAAGGAATGAAATGTTATGGATGTAGCTCTCGTCCTCTGGAGCCACTGTCCCAGTCACATTCTAAGATCCCCAAAGACAACAACTGTTGCGAGTTTGGTATGCATCCTTCCTTCCACTCTAGTATACATGGGTATGCTCTTAGATACACATGTTGTGTGTCCACAAACCATTTATAGATTGTGTGTGTGTGTGATTATTGTTAAGTCTATCTTATGGTGGATTTCAAGCATGTACAAAAATAGAACAGTATAATAAAAACTCACATAGCCAATACCTAGCTTCAGTAGTTAACAACTCGGAACCAATCTTACTTCGTCTATATCTCCACTCACTTAGCCCCCAAATATTCTCAATTATTTTGAAGCAAACATAGCCATAATATTGTTTCCTCAGTATATATTTTACTATGTATTCTAAACAATGACTTTTTTTTTTTAATTTTTTTTAACGTTTATTTATTTTTGAGACAGAAACAGACAGAGCATGAACGGGGGAGGGTGAGAGAGAAGGAGACACAGAATCTGAAACAGGCTCCAGGCTCTGAGCTGTCAGCACAGAGCCCGACGCGGGGCTCGAACTCACGGACCGCGAGATCATGACCTGAGCCGAAGTCGGACGCTTAACCGACTGAGCCACCCAGGCGCCCCAGCGATGACTTATTTAATACATAGCCACACAACAATTATTACCACTAAAAATCAAAAATAATTCCTTACTGTGAATATCCAATTCCCCCCGCTGTTGTCTTGTAATGTTTATTAAATAGTTTGTTGGAATTTTGATCCAGTAATACCCATTGTTTATAATTGATTGCTAGGTCTCTTAAGTATGTTTAAAGTTATAGGTCTTCCCCTATTACATTCTAGCTATTTATTGATTTCATTAGTGTGACGACTTTTTTTTTTTTAAGTTTATTGATTTATGTTGAGAGAAAAAGACGGAGCGGGGAAGGGGAAGAGAGGAGAGAGAATACAAGCAGGCTCCACACTGCCAGCATAGAGCCCATCATGGGGCTTGAAACCACGAACCGCGAGATCATGACCTGAGCCAAAACCAAGAGTCGGATGCTCAACCGACTGAGCCACCCAGGTGCCCTGGAGAATTTTCCTTTGATAATTGAAGTCTAACTGACACATTACTTTCAGGTGTATAATACAGTGACTCAACAGTTATGTACAGTATGCAGTGCTCACCAGCATAAGTATAGTTACCATCTGTGATCATACAACGCTATTACAATCCTATTTCCCTTTGCTGCACTTTTCATCCCCATGACTTATTTATTTTATAACTTGGAAGTTTGTGCCTCTTAATCCCCTTCACCTATGTTGCCTGCCCCCCCTCCTCCCCTGTGGCAACCATCAATTTGTTCTTTGAATTTATGAATCTGTTTCTGTTTTTGTTCATTCATTTGTTTGGTCATTTGTTTGTTTTTTAGATTTCACATATAAGTGAACACATATGGTCTTTGTCTTTCTCTGACTTATTTTCCTGGGCATAACACCTCTAGGACCCTCAATATTGTGAATGGAAAGATTTCCTTCTTTTTTGTAGCAGATATGTGTATGTATATAAATAGTTAAGATATATAAATATATATAGATAAGGTATATAAATAGATATATAAATATATAAATAGATATATAGATATAGATAAGATAAATATATACATATATATGTATATATGGCTGATGTATGTATGTACATAATAGATAAGAAAGATGTGGTATATATTGTATGTATTATATACACACACACATACCACATCTTCCTTATCTATTTATATATTGATGGACCCTTAAGTTGCTTCCATATCTTAGCTATTAAAAATAATGCTGCAGTAAGTGTAAGAGTCCAAATATCTTTTCAAATTAGTGTTTTCATTTTGGGGGGTAAATAGTCAAAAGTGGAATTATTGAATTATATGGTAATCTATTTTTAATTTTTTGAGGAATGTCCATACTGTATTTCACAGTGGCTGCACCAATTTACATTCTCACCAACAATGCATGAATATTCCCCTTTCTCCATCCATGTAGAGACCTTTACCATGTTCTTTTGTCCCTATATTTCCTGTTTGCTGTTGACTTATTTTTGAGAGAGAGAGAGACTGAGCGTGAGTGGGGAACAGGCAGAGAGAGAGAAAGACATAGAATCTGAAGCAGGCTCCAGGCTCTGAGCTGTCAGCACAGTGCCTGATTCGGGGCTCGAACCCATGAACTGTGAGACCATTCCCTGAGGTGAAGTCGGATGCTCAACTGACTGAGCCACCCAGGTGCCCCACGTCTCTATATTTCCTAAGAATGGGTAATTACATCCAGAGGCTTGATCGGATGTAAGTTTGTTATTTTGAGCATGACTTCCTTGCAAGGGGTTTTGTAGTTCTTCAAGAGACACCTGATATTTGGTTGTCTCTTTTGGTTCATTAGCTAAGTAATGGGCATTTCCTGGGCACATTATTTCTTTAGGAGTTATAAAATGATGCTATCCTAATCGTTCCTTCTTATTTTACTTATTGGGTATGCATATGTGATTTTTTTGTAAGTTCTGATGTCATATTGCAGATATTCTGACACATTATATTTTGTTTATATCCCCATGCTGATAAAGAAATATTTAATGAATCCCTTGTAACTTCTGTATGGTATTTTATTTTATACCTCTTTGAATATTCATTATTGGCTAGTTAGGTTGTTTTAAAGTTTTTACTGATACCAAAAAAAACTACAGGGAACTTCCTTGTAATAATCTTCTAGTGCACAGGAGCCAGAGTTTCTCAGAGCTTGAATGTTCCGATCATATGTTCAGTTCATTTTCAGTTTTACTGGGTGATGCCAAATTTTTCTGCACTTTTCCCAAATCCTTGTCAGTACGAAATGTTGTCAGACTGTTTTTGCCTTCTGTCTTCTTGTTATTTTAAACTTTACTTTCACAATAACCAATACATTTTATTTTTTTAGTGACCGTTCAGATTTTCTCTTCTACAAATTGCCTTTTAATATGCCTTGAACATTTTGGCTTTGGTATGTTATCTTTTAGAAATCATAGTGATTTCTACAGCTCCTCAAATAACCTTTGATGATTTGGATGTTGCAGACATTTTCTCCCATCCACGCCTGTGTGTGTATGTGTAAAGACATTGGTATTTTTCTTTTGCTGGTGAAGGAAAATCTAGCACTGTGTTTATCAACTGGGAAAATGGTGGTGCCAGACTACCTGAATTCGGATCACCAGTCTAGACCTGCCTACCTGTGAGAGCTTAACTTCATGTCTCTGTACCTAAACATTCTCATATGTAAGATGGGAGCAAATAAAGTATCTACTGCTGTGCCTTCTGCTCAGTTTTGCTGTGAACTTAAAACTGTTATAGAAAAAATTAAATTTATTAAAAGGAAAAAACCAAAGTGTCTCCCTTACAGGGATACTGTAAAGACTTAATGAGACATAGAGTCCTTATTGACAATGCCTCACACGTCTAAGTGCTCATTTAAAATTAGCTATTGTTATTTTTTTCAATTACACGGTTGATTGTAGTTAAATTTATGTGTTTTTTTTCTGGATGGTTTTGGATCACATGGACCCTTTAAGGTATCTTTCTACTCTTTTTTTAGGTTTTTTTTTTTTTTTTTTTTTTTTTTTTTTTGCTTCTGGAAAGGAATGATGATATTCACTATTATTGCTATAAAATAGTAATAGAAGAAGCAGTTACCTTTATTGCATGCCCAGGCACAGGGCTGGGCTCAGTGTACACTTTATATAGTTCATTATTCGAAATAACCCAATGTGATTATCACTCCATTTTAGAGGTAAAGACATAGAAGCTTAGAAAGACTAAAAAAGAACAACTAGCAAATAAGAGCAGCAACATTTCAGACTACATCTTAACCATTTGTTACTTCCTATTTGGGGGTGCAAAGAGGAGGGATTAGACTCACTGTCACATGTTACAGCTGTAAGAACCTAGAACAGGGATGTGGAGAATTGGTTTGTTGTGCATTTTCTACTACTGGTACTCACATCTCTGGGCTTTAGTGGCCTTGTCAATAGAATGAGAAGGCAAAATACGATCACTCAGATTCTTCCCAGCTCTAAAATGCTGTGGTTCTTAACAAAGTGACACCAATACAGATGATCTGTGCCGTGCTATTTAAATTGTGACAAACTAAATATCCAACAACAGGCTAAATAAATTGTGGTACAATCATGTAATGAAATAGTATGCCACCATTTAATTGGTAAATATGAAAACTGGTGCTAAATGAAAGTATTCTTAAGATATATTGTTAAATGAAAAAAAAAAGAAAATATTCTATATTATGTTTATAGCTGTGTAAAAATATGTGTAAAGATGCACAACTGTTGTATAATAAAGAATTTGGGCCTCCTTGTCCTCAGTTTTTAGATTTTAGGTGGAGCTCTAGAATCTTGGTGTTTCCTGAGTGGTAAGTGGCTTTGTGAATCATGCACACCCTGGATCACACCTGGGTTTACACTAATGAGATGACTCGGGCTGGAGGGAGGCTGGTCACCAGAAAGGCCAACCAGAAAGAGGATTGGGTTTATCATTCTGGATTTCCAGGAAGGGAAGTGGGGCTAGGGATTGAGTTCATTCACTTTGCCAATGATTCAGTCAGTCGGCCCTGTGTATGTGATGAAACCTCAATAGATATTAACTCTAGACGCCAAGGTTTGGGCCTACTTCTTAGCTGTGAGGGTTTGGGGAAGGGTGATGCATTCCAATTTCTTGGGGAAGTGACCTGGAAGCTCCATGTTCAAGATTCTACCAGACATCACCCTTTGGGACTCTCCATTTGGTTGGTCCTGATGAGGGAGCATAGGGCAGGCTGAGGGCAAGTACAGGCTAATAGCACCTCTCCACCCCCGGCCAGGTGGGATATGTGTGATATTTTTTGGACACTCCTGGCTACCCAAGAACAAAGGAAAGGGGTTTAAGTGCTTACCATGGTGATGGGGAAACTAAGGCAAATGAAAAATTAAATTCCCTTACTGCCTATAGCCTACTGACAAGTCCTTGAAATAGGCAGAGTGACCTCCCTCTAGGAGCTCCTCTGCCTTGATGATGATGACACTTTGCTAGGGGCAAAAGGGAATCTCGGCTTAACATTATCCTGACCCCCAGGATCCTGTAAGTCCACCTGAACATATGAAAATTCCTTTGGAAGCTTCCTTTATCTCAAATCCCCCAAGATATATGCTGGCAATCATACTCCAAGCTTATGGCCCCCTGATATACATCTGAAGGGTCTCATGACTGAGGTTTTACTAAATGGTAATAAATGGCATTTTTCTAATGACACCAAGCCCCTCAAGGTCCTGGAAACCTTGCTTCCAAAATACCTTAGAGACTTAACTCTATCCCTAGACCCCTCCCAACCTGAGGGTGTATAATCAGATACTGGTCCCAACCCCAGTGCTGCTCTTTCTGCCCTTGGGTCTTGTCCCCATGCTTTAATAAAAATCACCTTTTTGCACCAAAGACTTCTTCAAGAATTCTTTCTTGGCTGTCAGCTCTAGACCACACCATCATTACCCCAAAACCCCCATCAGCCCTGATTTGTATCTTTTATAATAAAACTCTAACCATAAGTATAGTATTTTCTTGAGTCCTGCTAATCATTCTAGCAAGTTATCAGACCCCCTAATTTGTAGCCTGTTTGTCAGAAGTGCAGGTGGCATGGGGACTTCCAAACTTATGGCTCCATTCTGAGAACCTTCTAGATTGCTGAAAATGTCCTATATGTTTATTGGGATGGTGATTAACATGGAAGTATGCACAGGTTAAAAAACAACATTTTCACAATAGATAAACTTTTAGTGATAGATACACTTAATATATATACATTTTTAAATGTATATATATCCATTTAAAAAGTTAAAGCAGGGAAGTGGGCACCTGGGTGGCCCAGTCACTTAAGCATCTGACTTTGGTTCTGGTCTTGATCCCCTGGTTCGTGAGTTTGAGCCCTGTGTGGGGCTCTGTGCTCACAGCTCAGAGCCTGGAGCCTGCTTTGGGTTCTATGTCTCCCTCTCTCTTGCCCCTCTCCCACTCACACTGTTTCTCTCTCAAAAAAAAAATAAACATTAAAAAAAAAAAAGTTAAAGCAGTGCCTGGGTGGCTCAGTTGGCTGAGCTTCCTACTTTGGCTAAGGTCATTATCTCCCAGTTCATGCGTTGGAGCCCCACATGGGACTTGCTGCTGTCAGTCTGTCCAGCACACAGCCTGCTTCGGATCCTCTGTCCCCTTCTCTCTCTGCCCCTACCCTGCTCTCTCTCTCTCTCTCTCTTTCAAAAAAAAAAAAAAAAATCAAAACATTTTAAAAAGTGAAAGCAAAATGTCAACATTGCAAATTTTACAAATGAACAAGTTTGTTGCAGGATTAGGATAATTAGGATTTTTTATTAGTGCTTCCTAGTATGTGAATGGAAGTAATATAAGCTCAAATTTTGTTAATTCATAGTTGACGTAACAAATCCACCAGGACCTCAGCCCAGTGTCACCTAATACTACAGAGTCACAAACATCCAGGACAAAGGACATCACAAAGCTTGATGTCGGTTCCTGCCAGAGACAGCAGGGCAGAGTGAGATGTTGTATGTCTTAGCTGGCTATGCCTCTTAGTAGTTGTGTGATGTTAGGCACGGGGCAATGAGAGCTTATAGTAAGTTGTTAGGATAAAAATGGCGCTCATAAACATAAAAATACACAGTAAATGCCTGTGAGCGTCACCTTTAGAGTTATTGTTACCAGTCGTTGTTACATAGAAATATCAGGTGGAAGAGACAACCTTTATATTTCTGAACTTCTAAACTTTCTGGCATTTGCGTTTTTGTTCTTTGATTTTAAGACCGAAAGCCACAATAATAATAGGAAAAGAAAGAGAGGAAGTCTTTAAAGCAGAGAATATAAACTCAGGGCTAACCCCCATCCTCAGAAAATACAACAGGCATTTTAGAGAAGGGAATCTTGAGCAGTGGCTGTCCCTTCTATGCTCATTTACGAATCGATTTGGCAGAATGCCCAGAGGGGAGGAAAGGGAAAAGTAAGACCTGAGATAGAAATGCAAAGATCCTTAAGCCTAAAATGAAGAAAAACATATTCATTTGGCTTTAAGTAAGGCCCTAGCAGAGTTTGAAATTGAATTTTAGGCTAGAGTTTGGGTACACATATGAATAGGTACTGTATCATTCTTCACTTTTGCTTGTTTGGGGGGTTGGATAATGTGTTTGGAAAATTTTAGCCATCAAAAAATCCCACTTTAGACATTAGATAAATATGTATGAAAATATCATGTGGAGTTTACCATTTAATTTAGTTTTTAATTCAGTGCTGCATGAGTTAAGTGAAATGTATTGAAGCTTTTATGGATCTGATTTCTTGTTGTTACATTTTTGGTTTACTTTTTGCTTTATGTTTTCATTTGTATTTTTATGGTGATTTTATTCCCAGGTCATTACTTTCTTAACTGTATGCACTAAACAAGGACGTTAAAATTTAAAAACAAAGAAAACAAAAGTTTTGGTTACATTATTTTAGAAATTACTTATTTAAAACAGATTTTTTATTGTAGGTCATCTCGGAGAATTTAATATTTTATTGGGCACTGTGAATGTCCAGCCTGTAGCACTGAGGTTTCCTGCAGTTTATTTTACCCAAGAACCCCTTTTTCTTGCCTATACACATTGGCGTCTCTTGAGACTGATTTTGTAGAAAAACTCCTCATGATAAAATGCATGCACACAATAAGGTGTCATTGTTTTGACGGATCACAACCTATGGTGGGGAGGGGGAACCAACACATAAGGCTTCCTGTTAAACAAAATGTTTGATTATAATGATGAATAATGGTATATTTAGACAAAATGATTGAAGTGGCTTGTTGATAATAGATGCGACTTTTACTTACATGTATCATTTATTAATTTTTTTAAAAATTTTTTAATGTTTATTTTGAGAGAGAGAGAGAGACAGAGCATAAGCAGGGGAGGGTCAGAGAGAGAGGGAGACACAGAATCTGAAACAGGCTCCATGCTCTGAGCTGTCAGCACAGAGCCGGAAGCGGGGCTCAAACCCATGAACCGCGAGATCATGACCTGAGCTGAAGTCAGATGCCCAACCGGCTGAGCCACACAGGTGCCCCATGGTATCATTTAATTAACTAACAACAGAACCGATTGTTATTTATTATTTAGATTTTACCCTTTCATGATTCCTTGTTACAGACGGTTTTACTTAAAGATGTATATATTAGAGAGGTGAATAGGATTCATGCTCATTAATAAAGGCATTAAACTCACCGTTTTGTTGTGTTGGATTTCTAAAATGATAAAGATAATTACTTTTGTTGATATAACTATAGTTTGTGAAATCCACCATTGAAATATAATTCGGTGAGGTGGAGTTTTTTTTTTTTTTTTTTTAAGTATACTGGGAAATAAAATTGTCTCTGAAGAAGAAGATTCTACTTTGCATTTTGAAATTTGATTTTACAGTCACAGTGATCAGAACATCATTCAATTCAAACAAAAGAATTAAATCTAGAGAATCTGCCACATTCACATTAAATGTCTAGTTCCAAAACACCTCCTACACAAATTTGGATGGAATGTGGTCACTGCTTCCCCAGTGTTACTTGAAAGACCAAAATAATATGCTGTGCACCAGTATATGATAAAAATTCAGCACTATTCATTTTCAGAGAGCATCTTTAATATAAATGTGTAATTTATTTATTTTTTTAAATGTTTATTTATTTTTGACAGAGAGAGAGAGAGAGAGAGAGAGAGCGAGCATGAGCGGGGGAGGGGCAGAGAGAGAGAGGGAGACACAGAATCTGAAGCGGGCTCCAGGCTCCGAGCTGTCAGCACAGAGCCCTAGGAGGGGCTGGAACTCACGGAGTATGAGATCGTGACCTGAGCCGAAGCCGGACGCTCAACCGACTGAGCCACCCAGGCGCCCCATATTTTTTTATATTATAGTATCCTTCTAAGGGGACTTCAGTACTCCTAAATGGATTCTAGGCATAATTCACCTTATCCCCAGATGGGAATGGGCCCCATTTATGCACCAAACAGATGCAGTAGCATATGATAAAACAGCTACCTCTAAGTCAGCGACCTCTTTCCACTTTTAATTTTTCCTGAGGTGTTGGGCTGAAAGGGAAATTATCCCCAAGTGTTCTCTATGATTGTTGTCAGAGAAGCGTTGCGATGGCATGTTTAAACAAGGATAAAAGTGATCCTGAGACACAGAATGATGGCTGTTGAAGCAGCCAGATTCACACATTTGTGTGGCTTCTGGCTTGTCAAACTCTGTGCATTTTCCATTTAGGCTCTGAGGAAAGGAGGATGAAATGGGGTTGAGGAAGGTTTGGAAGATTAGCTGGGGTAGGGGACTTGAAGAAAAAAATATATGTGTGTGTATATATGTACATATATGTGTGTGTTTATGTGTGTGTGTGTATAGAGAGGGAGAGAAAAAAGAACTTATACCATGTTTGTAGGTCTAAGCTAAGAAAGAGAGAGTAGCCTTTTTTTTTTCTTAAGTTTATTTATTTTGAGAGAGAGAGCACAAGTGGGAGGACGGGTAGAGAGAATGAGAGACAGAATCCCAAGCAGGCTCCAGGCCATCAATGCACAGCCCGATGCAGGGCTCGAGCTCGTGAACCCATGAGATCATGACCTGAGCTGAGACCATGAGTCAGACACTTAACCAACCGTGTCACCTTGGTGCCCCAAAAGAGACTGTAGCTTTAAATTGATTTTTAATGTGTAGATTAAGACACGGAACTGAATGTAGGAATGTACTTTAGACTGTGTGTTAAGACTCGAAAAGATAATAAGAATTAACTGGAAACAATTCCCATGTTCATCAGCTGACGGATGGATAAAGACATTGTGGCACATCCGTGTAAAAGGAATACTGCTCAGCAATAAAAGGAATAAGCTAATAATGCGTGCCACAACATGGATGAATCTTAAAAGCATCATACTGAATGAAAGCTGTCGGGCAGGGTGCCTGGGTGGCTCAGTTGGCTCAGTGCCCAAGTCTTGAGTTAGGCTCAGGTCATGATCTCATGGTCGTAAGATCAAGCCTCATGCCCGGCTCCGTGCTGGATGTGGAACCTACTTAAGGTTCATGCGTGCTGTCTCTCAAAAAAAAAAAAAAAAAAAAAAAAAATGCCGTCAAGCCCAAAAAAACCACATGCTGTATGATTCCCTTTGGATGAACTTCAAGAAATGGCAAAAAGAACAGATAACAGACCAGTGATTTCAGAGGTGGGGAGTAGGAGTCATTATTGACCACACAGAGGCAGGAGGAAACTTTTCCAGGTAATAGAAATGTTCTATGTGATAATACTACTTTTACGTATTTGCCAAACCCCATCAAATTCTACACTTAACGTTGCTAAAGTTTATTATATGTAAATTATACCTAAAATAAAACTGGTTAAAAAGAAAGTATGATATGAAAAAAAAAAGTATGATAGAATTCACTAATAAGGAGAGAGGGGATCCTAGAATTTAAACAATTTCTGGAAATGACCAGAAAAATCATGGGGTAGCTGAGTTTCCTCCAGAATATGGGAAAGGATGAACATCAGATAAAAAAAAGGAAAGTGATGATGGAAGATAAAAATTATGACATTTTTTAAATAAAGTATACATTTTTTAATGTTCATTGATTTAAGAGAGAGAGAGAGAGAGAGAGAGTGTGTGTGTGTGTGTGTGTGTGTGTGTGTATGTGTATGTGAGAGAGAGAGAGAGAGAGTATGAGATCGGGAAAGGGGCAGAGAGAGAGAGGGAGAGAGAGAATCCCAAGCAGGCACTGCACTGAGCACATGACCATGAGATCACAACTTGAGCCAATATGAAGAGTTGGACGCTTAACCAAATGAACCACCCCGGTGACCCCAAAATGGTCAAGATAAACCTTTTATCAAGATAAACCTTAAGTTATTCTTAATCGTTGTAACTATTTAATATATAAAAAGCCTAGCCTATTACTTAGCTCATAGAAGGCACTTAATAAATGCTGAGTGCTATTATTTTTTCTGTACATTAAGAATGCCTAGGTAGCCTAGTGGGAATTGTGACTATATAGACAGAAGCTTCCTCCTACTTACCTGTGAAGACAGCCTATGAGTGAGCTGGTTTTGATAATCTGAAATACACAAAAGGACGTGGAATTTGTCAGTGACTTGTTTAGGGCAGTCAACAAACTACAACGTATCACAGAAGCTGAATATTAGAGCATCATTTCACAGACACATTCTTAGCTTTGTAGTATATGTCAAATCATTTCTAAGCCATCTTAATCCATTGTGAGACGATCATAAGAACTTTATATCTGATGAGGGTTAAGAGTTCTAAAGTTTGCAGGCATTCAACAGAAGTAATGGCTGTATGCGTAACGTTTATTTGGAAATGTTTCTTGGTCATGTGAGAAATTAATAGTGTGCCAACAATGACCATAGGAGCGTGAGACTCAAGTTAACTTTGATCTTCACATGTGCTGTGATAGAGAAAATATAATAGCCAACATTTATTGACTTCGTAATGTGCTTAGCACTGATTGTGCTAAATAAATTTCACATGTTATTACTGTTAAAACTCATCACCACCTCAGGGAGACACAGATAAGCAAAGAGATTGCACAAGTATTAAGAAGCAGATCAAAATTTTTATCTGACTCCAACAGTTGAGAACCACTGATGTAGACTGTAGGACAAAGCTGATGAGTTTTATCAGAGCTGGATTGCTGATACTGTGTGTTTGGTTGCACTTGACCTATCCTGAGAATATGGGATGGAGAAAGATAACTAACCTGGTCTAGACTGTCTGAGCCTCAAATAATAAGTTCATAGAATAGCAATCTATGCTAAATGGTCAATAAATGATAGTTGAGTGAATTGATAGCTCTATACATTTGAATTCTTAGAAAGTAGGATTTATATACTACATTCTTAACATAGAAAAGGTACCGAACAAAGCATAAGGTTAATGTTGGATTATGGTGCATAATTTATTTTCAGAACTGTTCATCTGACCAAGTCTATTCACAAGTCCATTTTTGGGGCAATGGCATAGACACACTACTGTGTAAGATTGCTGACATTTGCAATAACTTGAGTTTTGATAAACCTTTAATGATATTTTAGGTTTATCAAACTGAGACAATTGTTGATCGTAAATGAGAAAAACAGTTAGTATGCAAACTCTAATGGGTACATTTATCATTTTCTTATCATACTGAGCTTCGAGCTTATTGTCTATTTTCCAAGAAAGTAGAAATGCTGTTTCTTAGAATAAAAATGTTTTTTATAATGTGAGCAGTAGATTCAAGCTGTACAGATTGGCTCTTTAATGAAATAGGCAACATTCCAATGGAACTGACAAGCTTTATTTCTATTTGTTGTATTTTCTTTCTCATTACAGATGGACCCGATTCAGAAAGCTGTAATAAATCATACATTCGGGGTTCCTCTTCCTCATCGAAGAAAGCAAATCATATCATGCAACATTTGCCAGTTGAGATTTAATTCTGATGTAAGTTTACCATTTAGTATTCACTGAAAAAATGTATTATGCTGTTCTAATCTTGCAGAAGAGATTCCTTAAACATTTTTCTTCAGTAACTGAGCATGTCAAAATTCAAAGATAATATTTTTAACTCCTTACGTCCTTTAATTTCAGAGTTTATTGTATTATTTTTGGTTGCTTACTATGGGAACATCACACATATACAATATTTTGTACTTGCACTTTAATGGTATTTTATACTCTCTTGGGAATGCTGACTTTAGGTAATACACTTCCCTTTGGGGAATAGTCAAATTTAGGACCAACGAGACTTTTAATAAACTATTCCTCTGAAGTAAGATAGGTCCCAAATTGTATCTCAAGGCCAACATTTTGCTTTGTAAATGTTTTTACCTGCCTTGGTGGTTCCCAATTCCAGATCAGCTCTTGTGTCCTTGATGATATTTGTGATAGAGCTCTTAAGTTATTACCCCAGAAGTATTAGCATTTTAATAGGGAGTCTAAAAGACCTCAAAGCACTCGAGCCCCTGATGAATAAAACTTACGTGGAAAACATGATAGAAAGGAGACATTTGTAGACCTGACCAGTGCTTTTGCAAATTATTCACAGAGAATTATTTGTACTTTCCATACCTTTTCTAAGGGTCAGAAAATCTCTGGATTCATCACAGTGAAGCTAATTTTGGCCCGTGGCCAATGTGACAAATACTGCCTGCCTGCTTTGGTGTGGAGTTGGTGCTGAAAGATACAGAAAAGAGAAGGAATGTTGGTTTAGAAGGACTAGGAATAGAATACTTTTTGATACTATAGGCAAACAGAGGATGGTAAAGTAACTCCTCTAAGCTGGCATTATCTTGCCCTAAATTGATGTGTGGTGTGGAGATGACCAAACGGATCTGGATTCTGGAGAATGTTAGGCTTTCGAAAATTTCATCTTTCTAGGCAAGTGGGTCCTGTAGGGGCTCTGATGGTGAGAAGAGCATACAAAGTAATCAGGCACAGAAAATAGACATGACAGTAATAAAGCATCTTTTTTCTTCTGTGAGGATGTTTCATTTTGTTTAAGGATTGCTACTATCTTATGAACTCATACTAAAATCATCAGGTAGATTTATAATATTTCTTCTGTTGGCTTAGAAAAGAGTAGATTGCCAGCATAGCACCTGAATGGTATTTGTAGATATAAAAAAAGGGTATACTAGACATATGGCATTTTATTTAAAGAGCGGTTTAGGGGTTTTTGTTTTGTTTTGTTGTTTGTTTTTAAATACTGAGTGCTTTGATTGGATTTGAATTTTAAGACATTTGCCATAGTTTAATTTAATAACAGAAAATCTTTTCAACTGATAAATGTTATACAATAATCTCCTCCAACTGTTGTAAAGAAAGAAAGAAAGAAAGAAAGAAAGAAAGAGTCCTCTCGACTTGCAAATTAGAGTTCTGAACTCAAAAGTTGCAATTTTGATCATTTCTAAACATTTAACAAGCAATCATATAGTTCTGTAATTGCTATTTTAAGTGGCTCTTTCTTGATTTCTTTCCTTCTTAAATTGTATTGATATTTCACTTTGGAACTGATCAGATAATGATATAAAAGTCTCCCAGGAGCCATATTGTCAGCTTCTTACATCTAATGGGGGCTATTTCAATATCTCCTCCTGCCAACAATTTCACTGTCAATATTTTCCTCTGTGTTAAGTAAACTTCCTGTAAACTGGGAATCAGAAAGACACTTCAAGCTCGTTGAACCCAATCTCCTACTAAATTTAAGAAAACCATCTGCCACATCCAGGCTCGGTCTTTAGTTGGTTCTCTCCAGCTATGGGTCACTCACAACTTAAAGACAAATGTTCCTTTCTTTGTTGTTTTTGTTTTTGTTTCTGTTTTGAATGTTCCTAATTCTGTAGATGGCTATCAAAGTCATATTTGGAGTCTTTAGAATTACTACTGGGTATGCATTAACATTAACATAATAGTTTCTTCTTATAAAATGTCATCTTGTTTTATAAAATGTAATCTCGTTTTATTTTCTTGATGAGAGAATAGCAATTTATTTTGCTAATGAAGTTTCAAGGTGATACAGAAATCAGTATGTATTTATTGGAGACAGTTGCTTCTCATTTTCACAGTTTTGTTTTCAGGTATGTACATGACATGTGGTCCAAGGAAAATGGCCAAGGTATTTGGAGAAGTTAGACTAATCAGTCTGGGCCATAATTACATAATTGCAGACTTGATCATTCACTAGATGGTTACTGCATTTATCTTCTATTCCTGCTGTAACAAACCATGGCAAACAGTGGTTTAAAACATAAATGCGTGATTTTACAGTTCTGGATGGGAAAAGTCAGAAATGGGCCTCACTGTCCTATAAGCAAGGTGTTGGCAGGGTTATGTTCTTTCTAGAGGCTCCAGGGGAGAATTCAGTTCCTTGCCTTTCTTTTCCAGATTCTAGAGGTCACCCTGTTTCCTTTGCTCATGACTCCCTTCCATCTTTAGAGCAAGCAATGACCAGATGAATCTTTCTCACATTGAATGACTCTGACCTTCACTTATCTGACTGCTTCTTCCATGTTTAAGGACCCTGATGAACACAATGAATTCATCTGGATAATCCAGGATAATTTCTCTGTTATAAAATCAACTGATTAGCAACCTAATTCCATCTGCTAACTTAATCCCCCTTTGTCATATAATAAAACGTATTCATAGTTTCCAGGGATTAGGACTTAAATATCATTATTCTGCCTAGCATGGATACTCATTCAGATGTTTGGCTTAGATTTGAACTGAATTTTATGGCCACTTGAATTTATCAGGTAATTACCCAGTATACTTTTGTTGCTGTATATAAACTGGACACATGTGAATTCATTGCTTTTACATTTTTATCTTGAACCTTAAATATAAATTCTCTAAACAGTGTTAATTTTTAAAATTGCAGATTAACAAAAACAGGAAGACCCAATGTTATTGGTTTTATAAATGACATAGCAACATTTTACCTATGATTTACAAACAAAATATAATTATTGCAAAGTTGAAATACAGGAGTGGAAACTCTTAGAGACTTAAAAATGTCTCCATAGCATTATTATGTCAATAAGGGAAACTAATGTGCAGGAAATATGAGATTTGTTTACTATTGACTGGTCATGTCCATAAATAGCAGTTTTATAAAATATTCAATACTGAATGCCAAGATCAATTGTATTTATCATCCATTCACCCACATATAAGAAAATAATCTCTAAATTAAGAGAAAATACAAATGTTTTCTAGATAGAGAGATATAGATACATCTCACATTTGACCATTTTAATCCCAGGAAAAGGCTTTATAATCCCATTACAACTGCATCTACTCCTTCTGGGTAAATCTGGAATTTATTGTCCTATTTCCATTATTAAACGTAGAATTATTCTGAAAAAGTAACACTGTAATTTACTTGTATGCTTGGTTGCATCCTTAATCACATAGGAAAGTATTTTTGCCTTATGAACCTTTTTACATTTCAAAGCTTCTTCCCTTTCCAATGAAAATAATAGCTTGTATTTCTTTTCATCTCCGCATCATGAAAATTCAATTTCCTTTCCCTCTATGCTTTTATTTATCTTTTAACCCTTCATATTATAAACTGTGGAGTTTGGTTTTATGCTATTGCTGTTTCCTGTACAGTACATTTTCTATTTTTGGCCCTGGAGATATCTTTTTAAATGGCATATCATACTGTATGTACTTTAAATGAGATTGCTTTCTTCTGGCGTAGGCTTTTTCTTTGAAAAAAACTTTTCTTGACGTTTACATGAAACACACATAGAGGTTATGCAAAAAGTTCCCAGTTAAAGACCAAAAGATTATAAATTGTCCAGTTATTTTATCAGCATCTTAAAATAAGCATAAATTGCCATTGGCCTGGGCAAGCTATTAAGTGTACCTTTGAAAGACAACTTAAGCGGGACCAGTATGGACACAAGGTTATTTAGCAAGATACAGAATGATTACTTGATGACTATGTATAAGAGTGGAAAGTAAGGTCTCAGGCCCCAAACTAAAGAATGATTAGGTTGTAGCATCTAAGAGTCACTACGATTAACCTCTTGACACTGATGTTTCATAATATGTTAGAGACAGAAGAAAATGTTTGCTGATTTCCCATGTGGAAACTGAGATGCAGAGAATATAGGAGACATACAAGGGCCACCTGGCCAGTCACTGGACACACAAAGTCAGCGTCCACACTCATCCACTGTTTCTGCTCTGTCTGGTCCAGGCGGAGTAGCAGGCCCATCCAAAGTCTCCAGCCAATCCTACGGTAATGGTGTGGCTGGAGATCTGCATGTTCCCAGAGAGAAGGCATAGGGGCTCCTTCCTTCTTGGAACTAACTGGATGTGACAGCTGTTGTAGAGGTCATCTACGCCTGGGTGAGGCCTTGCCCACAAGTGCTTGTGAGTACACTCAAATGGCATCACCCATATTCAGTCACACAATTTAATCATAAACACAGTGAAAATTTCAATGTAGATGCAAATTACTGAGAGATAATGTAGTAACAACATGTCATTTATGACTCAGGACTGTCAAGCATCAATTACGTCAAGGGGCTGTTTTGTAAGTCAGAGGGGAAAACCACCTTGGAGCTCTTGGACCCCTTCAAAGGGGAACCTTGGGATTATGACCAATATAATTGATATATTTTTCAACAGTATTATAAGATAGAAATCATTATTATTTTTCTACATTTTAGATCCCAGAAATGTAGTGGAGTTAAGCAATACATCTGAATTTAATTTACATCTTCGTGTTAACTTCTGTAACCAAATGAGGCAATATAATGATGAAGTTGCTAAAAGGAACATTTTTTTCCTATCAAATGACCAAATTAGATGATTAAACATTTGTAACATCATATCTTAAGAAACACCTTTTAAATATTTATATCTGTATTATTTATGGGGGTTGATATTAAAAGGAAATACTGCTTAGAGGGAGAGAAAAAAAAACTAACAGTGGTTGTACTGGAGTTGAAGAACTACTCTTCTTTCTACTTTTATTTTCAAAATTTCCTTTATGAGCATGCTTAAAGTTTATAAAGGAAAAAGGAATTGTTGCATGGACTATCTTATTATGGCTTTTAAATCACATACTTTGTCCTAAATTATAAATTCCATTTTGAAGGCCTTTGATGCAATTTTGTGAATATTTCTTGCCTATTTCTGGAAGTGTCTCCAGTCTCAAAACATGCCCAGCAGAGTTCATAGATATTGTTGCCTCATTCAGATTTCAGCATTTTATTGCATGTCCTAGGAGAAGGGTTAATAAAATTGTATGCATGGGGGTACATCATGCAGCAGAGAAGCTGATGTGATGGTAGGAAAATCATCGGATCAGAATTTAGATAACCTCTTGTCTAGATCTGCCCTTTTTTTTTCTTTTTTGTTGGCTACATGTCCTGGGGCTCTTTGTTGAACTTACAGGACCCATTATCATCTTATTTAAAATTAATAGCCATCCCTTCTAGCCATGTTGTAAGAATTATAAAATAGAACATGTAGGCAATCAGATTATAAACTGTATAGCAAATGAAATGGAAACTTCATTTTTGTGTTATGGGATGAATAATGTGGTTATCATTATTTTATTCTCTGAATGTTAAATTACTTTTTTTTAATCTTTTAAGTGTTTTTATTTATTTTTGAGACAGAGACAGAGCATGAGCAGGGGAGGGTCAGAGAGAGAGGGAGACTCAGAATCCCAAGCAGGCTCCAGGCTCTGACCTGTCAGCACAGAGCCTGACGCGGGGCTCGAACTCACAGATTGTGAGATCATGACCTGAGCCTGTGAGATCATGACCTGAGCCGAAGTCGGATGCTTAACCGACTGAGCCACCCAGGCACCCCTGTTAAATTATTTCTTAATAAATACTGAAGTTTGAAAAGATCTATCTTCAAGAAAAGTACTTAAAGGGCTCTACCCCATTGAAAGTGCCTGTGTTTAGTGTATTTTTGTGTTGATTTGAGGTTCTCACTCCTCATAAATCTTTACCTTTTACCTTTTAAAAACCACAGGGTCAACTTGTCAGTGACAAAGCTGCTTTATTAGCAGTTCTCAACCTCTTTAAGTCTGTTGCTGCTGCTGCTGCTAAGTCCCAAAGGATTTTCTGGGGGACCCACTTAGAAATTAAATTGCAGGCAGCTTTGAAACGTCTCTTTCATAAGACAGTGTCTCCTGTCAGTCTTCAGGACTCACAGAGATATTTAGAGGTTTGGGCTGAGCACTGTGGCCTTCCTACTGGGTGCTTTTTCTTCTTCAAAAGTACTTCTGTGACAGGGCCATTCAGCTTCTATAAGAGGAGACACATCCAGGGCCTGATGAGGTTTAGTTTCACTGTCGCGTCACCCTCGTGTGAGAGACTGGCTCTGGGGCATGTGGTGATGAACTGTAGGTTTGGCTGCATTTGAAACAAGTGCCTGGGACGTCTCTTTTGAAAGGCTTGTGCTCTGAGTGTGCATTTGGGCCCCATTTCATCGCTCAGCCTCACCAGCTTGTACTTCCTGAATAGAGCCCACAGCTCTGTCAGGAATTCTCAGAAAACAAAACTTGGAACAGAAGGACCAGGCAAAAAATATTGGGTCTGGCTGTTAGAGATTTCAGGAGAAAATGAGCCAGTCAAGAGCACAGGCACCTAGTTAAGCATCGTGCCTCTTTGGCAGGCTTTTAAAAATAAAACTTCAACATTGGGATATTTTGGGACTCTCTGAATCAGGCTTTGATATTCCAGAGTTTCATCTGTGGATGGAATGAAGGGTAAGGGACTGAGAAAAGAGAACTCTTTGTAAAGGAGTCCCTATTTCTCTAGTTATTTTTTTCCCTTTATAAACAAAGAAAAACAAAATAATAAAATTCACTTTTGTATCAGATTCTCCTAGACATGGCAAACTTGAGCATTGTCTCTAGAAAGAGAAGTTGATTTAAGATTTGAGTAGATGTTGGGATGCCTGGGTGGCTCAGTCCGTTAAGCATTGACTTTGGCTCAGGTCATGATCCTGCACTTCTTGGGTTTAAGTGCCATGTTGGGCTCTGTGCTGACAGCTCAGAGCCTGGAGCCTGCTTTGGATCCTGTGTCTCCTTCTCTGTCCCTCTCCCGCTCATGCTCATGCTCTGTCTCTTAAAAATAAATAAACATTAAAAAAAATTTTTTTAAAGGTATGAGTAGATGTGTTACATAACCTTTGGTAATCGAAGCGATATTTGTATTTCTATAGAGGACTGTGAGCACCTCAAAGAATTGCTGTGTGTTAGGACTTCGAGATGTCTAAGAAGTCATTCTGTCCGTTTTAGAGATTGTCGAGATGGCAAAATCACAGGTCAGAATATGAGTTGGCTTGTCCAACATATCTAAGCTGTTGAAATAGCTGGTGGGGCTGGAAACAGCCCTTACGTCCCAGCATAGTGCTTTTATTTGTCATACCAGGTGACATGCCCCAAGGGAAATTTATTTTGGGATTTGCACTGGCATCAGCTGACAGTTTGCAACTGAGGCAATTTGGTCACATAAGTTCTACACCCACTACAGAAGCTAATCAAGGTGGACACACTCATTGCTAGCTTGCGAGAAGTACAGATTGCTGGAATGTGGAAACACATTTCCAAACTGAGTCCCACTTGAGGGATGATGTGATTGCACCGAATATTGAAGGAGCGCGTGAGAATCTGTGCTGAGAGTCTGTTCCATCCAACGACACCTATTGAAGGCAGAGTTTTCAGAAGAGGACTAAACATGAGCAAAGCATAAAAGGGCAGAATATGGGGAAGGTAGAATGTGGCGACGCAAGAGGTGTGTTTCCAATTAAACGAACTGACAGTTGTCCGTGTGTGCCCCAAAGATGAAGCAGGAAAGCCTATTAATGTTAGGAAAGCTCTACAAGTCTTAGCTATCACTCGATGAATTTTTAACAAATAATTTAATGCAGTGCTCAAGACTAGAAACATTTTTCTTTATTGCTATCGTAAGAAAATTAAGGTAGAAACAGGAGGCTCCAGGATGGTCTACGCTTCAGCTTCACTGAGGACATTTAGAATAATTGCTACATTTTGATAAAGCATAGAAGTTTAGGTTGCCTTTTCCCCAGTGCCTGATCCCTTTGCAATACAGGATTCATATCCTAAACAACTGTTCTTTATAACCTAAAAATGAAAGTTCACTTGACTTTAAAGGGAGATAAATACATGGGACTAGATGAGCACAGCCTTGAAACGGGTTCTCATGACTTTGAAACCTTGCCTTGTAGCAATCTCTGATTTTTAGGTTATTTCGAAAAAAGAAGTATATTCAAAAACTCCCAGCTTTAACATTATGATTATACCCTGACGTTTTCAGGGTACACCGGTAACTTCATCACTGGCTAATGATGCCTTTGTTGGCCATGGAATAGAAAATCCTTGATGTAACCTGGTTGCCCAGAAATTGCTTGATATGCGTATCTACTATAAATGTCACCAGTCATTTTATATCTCTTTTTACAAGTATATGCACTTCTTAATCTATCACAGGCCACTAACAGTACTTGGGGAAACTAAATGTAGAAACTGGGTTAATGATCACCAATAGTTGAAAGTCTCAGAAATGAAATTTGTTCATCCCTTTCCATATATTATGGTCAGTATTTGTCAGGTCCCTTGTCCTTTTTGTTATATTTCATTTTAGTTTATTCAGCATTTAATAAGCCATCAGTTTTGCCATAACCCTGGAAACTAGGACAGTAGAGGGATTTGTTTCTGGGCAGAAGAGCAAAGGAATTTAAGAAAAAGGTAGTTTATGTTAGTGCTATTCTTTTGTCATTTTGGGTTTTGTAGCCCTTTGTATCCTGGCTTTCTTAACAGTTGCTATCTGTTGTCTGTTTCACTGACTCCTATTATCTGTATTAATTAACTAGAGTAATTGTACCTTTTTCAAGGGTCCACAGGGCCAAAGTTTCCTTATAGATGAGATGAACATATCCATTCATTTTATCTCCTTCACAGTAAGTTTCTTATGATGACCAGTTTAAAAGTGGCCATTTGATTTTACTGTGAGCTTCAGGAGATTGAAATTGTACCAGGCATGCTACAAATTACACACTGCATTAGGATTATGGTGCTAGAATTTCTTATATGACATTAGAACCAGAACTTGAAAAACATGGATGCCTTCCTTCGTACTCTCTAGATCTCTGTATAATCTAGCCACTGTTTTAGAACACTGTTGTACACCCACCATTCTGGCCCAGATTCACCTTTTTCAAGCCTGCCAAACCTCATTGCAGATGCTAAATACTGCCTCTGGGAACTGTTGTCTCAGTCCAAATCTATGTTTTGATGTTAATTGAATGTGATAGTGGTAAAGGTTGCAGTCATTTGGGGAGCTTATTCCTTGTGAGGAGGGAGCTGCGGAGGGTAAACGGAGGCCTGGTGTGCTATGCAAGTTTAATTTTCTGCGTCCACCTGCGATGTTTCAGTAATACTTTGAGAAGCAGAGAGAGAACTTTTAAGAATTGCCCGGGTAACATTGAGCGTATGTGGTTTACTCTTTATTGGGCCTAAATGAGCTTTTAAATTCCTTCCATAGGAAATCTGTGGAGGTGGAGGTAGGGAAAATTTATTCTTACCAGGTTTATCGGGATATCAGATCGGTCTGTACAACTTACACCTTCTCTCAGATGCCTTTATAAATAAGGTTTCAGAAGGTAGTCTCTTAACAGGTTTTTTATCCATTTCCCAGGCAGGGCTTATTTTCTCTGCATCAGCGAACTTGTCATGATAATCAACTTTTTTGTCCCAACCATCAATCACTCTTGATTACAGCTGGGTAGAAGTTCTGTTCTGTTGATCAGCTCATCAGTGCACATGATATTACACCTGGAGGCCAGTACAAATCATCCCTCGATGGGGAAAGCGTTTCCCTTCAAGGCTTTTGTCGACGGTTTTATCATTTACATTTGGGTCTCACTGAGTTGTCATGTATAACTTTAACTCTGCTTTCTCCTATGAAGTATTCTCCTGAAATAGCTCTCAAGGTTTGCTCGATCATTTGTGCGATATGGTTATTATGTTCATGCTTTGGCTTTCTTAATTCAAATAGTAGCTTATGATCTATTGTTTCCTTACTTTCATATCAACTTTTTTTCCGTTCTTAATGCAGTCATTGTAGAAATTAAAATCCCGCGAATCATAATTCAATGAATATTCAGGACTTCTGTAAAAAAACAGTTTAGCATATGTTTTAGTAGAATGTTTGCAAGTCTAATTTTGTTGATTTTTAATGGTTTCCTAAGTTAGGTTTTTTGTTTTATGTTTTGGCTTGGGCTAGGGAATATTTATCTTTAATTTTCATCTTATTTTAAGTAACACTAAGTAGCTATCTTCATGGTTTCAAAAGACATTGAGAAGTAAATGTTTTAAAATCAATTGCTCAAACTCAGCATTACTCTTTGCTGTGTCTGCAATATGTGTTATGCGAAGTAAAATTATTTCTTATTTCTCTAAGCCAACTTCTATTTCTTAAAACAGGAGCATGTTCAGATAAGTACTACAGCAATGATAGAACATTATCATGGTAAAATATTTATTGATTTCATAAAGTATTTAAAATAAACGTATGATTAAATAAACATTTAATATGTCCTCGGTGCATCCCACAAAGATACTTTTTCTTTTTTTATTGCATTTTGTTGTGTTTTATTACTTTATAAAATCCAGAACAATAATTTAGAGAAGCATAAGAGATATTTTAACATTTAGAGTGCAAAGTATAAAGAAAACTGAATGGAATATGAACTTACAAAATAATGCAGATTTGATTAGATTTCATGCCTTTCCCTTAAAAAGGATGAATTAGAAAAACCTAAAGTTTCCTGTGTGGCTGGACTTCCTATGCTAATGATGTATTTCTATTTTTTGTGTGTAATAGGACAACAGTAGGAGAGAGACTGCTGCTTTCTTTCGATACCGATTCAGGTATTATTAGTTCTTACTTTAATCCCCAAAACAAAATGAGGGCAAATGGCATCCCTTAACAAGAAAGCGATCCATGCAGAAGCATATAAACCACACAACACTATATGGGGTTTGGTTTTTAAAGGCTGAGCCAACAGCTCAAGCTGGTTCACTGATAGATCTGTTGTCCTGGCTCTCTTACCAGGATGGGAGCTGATCGCTTCGGGCGAGAGATGCTATGTCATTATGCAGGTTTAACAATTAACGAGAATATATGCACCCACTGTTGTGGCTCTTTATTAGCAGTCAGCAGACTGGATGTTATAATGAAGAGTAGGTCAGAATAGTTCATCTCTTCTTAGCCCAGAGAGGTTAGTCAAATGGTTTGCCACAAAGAACTTGGCGTCTTAGCCTGCCATATGACTTTTTTTACTTTTAAACAGTAGCCACAGCGTATAACCTAATGCCAAACTTTGAACATCAGCCCCAAAGAAGGGGCTGTGTTTATATATTCATAAAACACTCAGATTGTCTGAAAAAATTCATTACAATTTATTGGAGGCTGATATGAAAGGACAGACCTTTATTTTGAATAACTCAAGGAGAGTTTTCTCCTTCTCGTCTAGTGTTTTCCGGGTGGATATGTTTAGTTACATTGTAGTTCATTGGCACATTTCATGTTGGCAGAAAATTTAATGCAGATTTTGGAAAGTGAGACATTTGGGGTGGGATCCAGTTACTAAAATTTTACCATGTAATCTCTAATTTGAAACATGTTGTCAATCTTTAAATTAAAAAAAAAATGCTGAGAATTAAAAGCTCAGTGAAAACAGAGATTGTATCAAAGGTATTTCCACCAAAGGTATAGAAATCAGTGTGGGGTTTTTGTTGTTTTTAAACAAACCACTGTATTGCTGAAGAACCTTGAAAGAGTAGGCACTAATGTAGTTCTATCTCATGAAGAGATGTATTCTCTATAAAAAGTTTCTCAATTCTGGTTTCAGGAGAATGACTTCAGTATCTGGAGGTGGAGGAGAGGAATAAGTTAATTATGTCGATTTCAAAATGGCACCCATATTTGTTTCTTCAGCTGAAATCTCTTCCTCAACTTCATATTTGAATATCAATGGCTTAGTTAGTATTTTCACTTGGTTAGCTAAGAGATAACTCAGATTGAAAATGTTCATAACTATAGGCCCATTCCCTTCTGCATTTCCCTGATAATGGCAGCTCCGTGTTTTTGTTTCATCTGGTAAAAATATTGAAATCACCCTTTCTTACTATCTCGCACCCTATGTTCAATGTTACACAAATTATGTTAGTTCTACCTCCCAAATATCCAGAATCTGACCTCTCCACCACCTTCTTGCTACCACACTGGTTCATGCCACCATCCATCAACTATCATTTAGATGATTACAAACATCCTCTTAATTATTGTCTTAGCTTCTACTCCTTTTACTCAACATTTTTAACTTGGTAAGTTGAAACCAGATGGTTTTCTGTTTAAAATCCTCCAATGTGGTACGTTCTCCTTACATTAAAAGGCAAAATCCTTAGACTGGCTCTCCAACCCTATGGAATATGGACCTCGGGAGCCTTTCTGACCTCTTCTCCTCCCATCACCCCCTCAGTTGCTCTTCTGCAAACACATTGGCCCCTTTTGCAGGGCCGGGACTGGAGTAAGGCAATTGAGGCACTCAGGCACAAAATTTAATAAGGGTTGCTAAAAAAGTGAGTAATCAGAATGAATATTAAATGCAATAGTAAAGAGGTAAAATTGGCAGACTGTGGTCTTTATGCTGGCCACCCATTTTTGTAGATAAATTTTTACTGGAACCAGGCGAGTGAGGCAGGGTTGTACAAGTACGGGGTCAGATCCTGTCTTACTTAATTTGGATATTTTGTCCACAATAGATTTTGTTTGTTTTGGTTTTAATTTTTTTAAATATTAAATATTTAATTTTTTAAAATAATATGAAAATATTATTCATCTTGATCCCTGAATTGTTTAGTATCCCCTTAAGTTTTTCTCCTGATGCAAATACCTCACTTACCTCAACTTCGTTCCAACCCAGCTCTTACTATGTACCTAGAATACACCTGGTTCATTCCTACCTCTATGTCTTTGCATGGACTCTCTCTCTCTCTGCCTGGAATTCCCTTTCCTCAGATTTCTACATTTTTTAAAGCTTTATTCAAATATTACCATCTCATGATGCAACCACTGTGTTTAGGATTTCAGCCCCTGTCATTCCTCCTCTCCTTACCTGATGGTTTTTCCCCTAAGAACTAATTACATCCTAATATACTTCATGATTTACTTATTTATTATGTTTATTGTCCACTGCCAATTAGAATATAAGCTCTCTTGGGACAAAGACTGTTTGTCTGTTTGAGTCACTGTTTTATCAAGTACTTACAGCAGTGCTTGATATGTAGTGCTTAATAAATATTTATTGAGTGTATAAGTTAATGGCTAAGTAAATATCAGGATGCTCCCCTGAGGTAGATAGATGATAGATAGATAGACAGATCGATGTCGAAGCTTCATTTCACCTAAGCTTTATGATACGTCAGCCCTCCCCCAATTTCCTCTTCTTTCATACTCAAACCAGGGAAGTCCCGTGTCAAGGAACAGAGACATTCTTAGGGGAGATGGAAGAAGCTCCCTTTGCCCTAGTTCATTCACCCTTAGGGAACAAATATGGTCTCCCTCCTGTGAGCTTGCTTCATTTTCTGACATCAAAATATTTGGTCTGTCCAAGGACATTAGATGGCTTCACAGTGGATCCAGGCTTTGCTTGGTAACTTAATACCAAACACGTTGTTAGGGCCTTCCATCATGTAATGCATCCACAAATAAGATGAATGGTCAGTGATGTAAATACCCACATGTTAGTTAGGTTAGGGGAACGGGAAATGAAAGAGAAGTGAGCTTTGTTTCCAGATAAGTTGTCACTGTTTTATCCCCAGGAAGATTTAGGATGATCAAGGGCTCTAGCAGCACCTCATCTTAGAGGACATATGGGAATATTTAACTGTAATAGATCCAGCTCCCCATTTTTGGTTCATCTGGTAAAAATGTTGGAATCACACCTGTGTTCAATACTATGCAAATTATGTTAGATCTGCCTCCAAAATAGACCCAGTGATTTCGGGGTATTTTCCGAATCCCGACGGAAGCCCCAGTCTTCCACAGACTCATGTTTCTCAGGAATATAGACAACTATGTATCTAAGAAAACTAGCGGGTGACAAGCAGTGGCATCTGGTCAGGGCAAAGCGGGATCACAAATAGACATGACCAGTGGCACCACTTTGCTTTTCCCTTTGTGCATGTCGGCTCATGTGGAGCAGTGAGCATATGTGGAAGTGACTAGTTAGAGGTACATCATGGGTTAAACAGAGTTTCTAGCCTAAACTTCAAAGTTAAATTACTTAGACTACAAACTTTTCTCCTCTCTATACAAATCCAAGCTGAAAGAACAACAATAAAAAACCCAAAGTGGATGTATCTTCCCTTTTCGAATTCTTTACCCATTAGAGCACTTTCCCTTTATTCTTATTCTACCAGTTCTTTGAGTTGACTTGAAGTTCCACAATAATTATTGTCTGTGCCTACCAAAACAGGAACAGATAGAGACATACATTTTTCTATCGCCCCAACTCTTGACAGCTGCCATAAGATGAGATCTTCATAGATATTACAGAAGCCCAGGTTTCTTCAGTAACTCAATAGAATACTATGACACTTCCTAATAACCGGGAGTAAATATTTTCTAAGATTTTGTGCCATGGAAAAGATGAGGATCACAGCTGTGGAATGATTCAGGGAACTCTTAAGTGTTAGGTGTTCTACAGGGTTACTGTTCACTAGCAGTTAAATGAACAAAAAGAAAAAAAATATTATCAACTTTATTTGATAATTCATACCTAGAGTAACCAGATTCTTTAGAGGCAGAGTGATGGGTGCTGACCTTCCTACTTTCTTGCCATCGCATAAAAATCTAGGCAAATTGTTACATCCCCATTGCCTTGTTCTCTGGATGACTTAGCCTAAAATGAAAGAGTCCGAGGTCCTAAGAAGACATTATCTGAAACTCAGTCTACACATCTGTCTTCTGATTTCAATTTTATTTATGTGGAAAAGAGAGTTGAGGAAGATTTAAACACCTGGACTTCTTTCCATGAGGCTCTAATTCGCCCTATAGAGGCAATTGCTCAAAAGAAAACAAATAAACACAAATGGCAGCTAAATATTTCTCCTTCCATAATACTAGAAGGCATCAGGGGTGTCTTTCATGAACTATTGCTTCAAAAGCCATCCATCACTGCAACAGTTTTCCCATAGATTAAGGGCTAGATTTGCATTCTAAATTAGTTCTGCCAACAGCTGCTGTAAGATAACTTGGCTGTAAGTTAAGAGTTTGTATTTGATCATCTGCCAGTGAAGATCATAAAATTCAGCTTGGCAACAGAATTTAGGAAAAGAGGTCTCCTCAGCCCAGCTGTGCTTATCCGACTGAGTGGCGGGTGTAAAAGCAGTGCTCCAGCTCTCCTTCTCAGGTCAGCATGTGAGTGATTTGTTGCTGAGGGAGTTTGAGCTTAGTTCCAGTTTCTTTGTGTAAGAGAGCTAAACTACCTTTTGTTGAGCTTGGAGAGGGGCAGGGCAGGGAGGATTATTTTAAGCCTGCTATAGTAAACATTCTAGAGTGTTGATGTGGCAATCTGTTCGAATCTTTGCATGATCCCTTGATAAATCACCAAGACCATCATTTCAGCTTTGCACCTCATCCACAAAATGCAAGTTCAGATGAGAAAGGAGTTATTTTCCAGGTTACTGTCTGCACCAGATTCATGAAATGGAAAGACAAAGGGACCTTGGATCAGGCTGATCCGGTCTCAGCACATATTTGTTGTATGACTTTGAGCCAGTTTGTTTAACTTCTATGAATCTCAGATTCTCGTGCAATGAAGATGATAACACTACTGTGCAAGATGTCACTGAGGCTTAAAGGGAGTGTTGTAAGCAAAGCAACAGATTCACAGTAGGATTTAGAGTTAATTCTCTTTCCTTCTTGTATTTGATACTGGCATCAAAATGGTCATGTTTATCAAACTTGGTGTCTTTCCAAAATCACAAATTACATATCTGTGGCAAGGATTGCTAAATGTCTAATTCTTCCTTTATCTTTCTTCATCAATTAGATGATTGCATGTTAATTGGCCCCTGCCAATGTGTTCTATCCTTTCGGCCAATTCTTCTTTCCAATAAGGCATTAAGCATACAGAGTCACTAAGTTATTTTTTTAAATATAGGTAGAAATTAATTCTAGGAGCAATTTGTAGCTTGACTTAGTAACTGACAGGTTGATTCTGGGTTTTCTCTTTCTCTGTTTCTAATCCTAAACCGCAAGATCTTCTATAATAGATGTGGGTTTGACCTAACATTTTTCAAAAATGATATCCAGTGAACTGCTGTTCAGGTATCAGACAGTTGGCATTTTGAGTCATATAGATGGATAATAGATGCACAGCAATAGTTATAAATAAATTTATATGCCATTGACAGATTCGCAAAAGGTTTGCTGCTTAGGATTAGTGCAAAATGACTGGAGTTCAAATGCTTAGAGCACCAAAATGTTCCTGAAAGAGAACTGGCTTTGATTTCCAGATATGAGACTGTCAGTGGTCGGCGGAGGGGTGGTGGGAGGAGAAATAGGTATTTTCCAACTGATAAGCAATCGCTCGGTGCTTGTGGTTTTCTAGGTAGGGAAAAGTTTCTTATGTCAGCAATTCATGCGACAGGCCGGTGATGAAGTGACTTCCTCTGCTCCTGTTAAATGCTGAAGTGCTTATTCCTCAGTCCATTGGGAAGATTTAGAGCCGCAGCCTACAGGGCGAGGGCCACCTGTTCTTTCACTCGCTAGAGGTTTGGTACTACATCAGTAATTTCAGGGACCTGTGATGGGTTGTGGCCTTGTTTGTCACTATCGCTTTATGCATAACTCGTCAATTGATGGCAGTGATTATATCCATCTTCACGGAATACAGACTCGGTTTGAATCGCAAGATCTTTAACCCTTGAGTTTCAGGACCTTGAGTGAGGCAGTTGCCCGAACTCCCAAACCAGACGGTCGTGATATTTTGTAGTGCCAGATAATGAACCTCACAGGCTATTTTTCTTTGTGAAGTGCTTTGATTTACTCCGTTACCTGTGTTTTTGAACACACGGTGTCTGAATAGTTTCTGGCCATCGTAGGCATTCAGTAACTGTTGCATAAACTCAACATGTGCTGGAATGACTTGGTGAAGGATGAACAACAATGGGAAGAAGAAGAAGGGGGAGATTGCTGGAAGTCGCTGGACATATTTCAATTTGGAATCTTTACTCAGGATATTATCTTGTGATAACTGACAGATACAAACTTGTATACAAATGCCACTTGCATTTGTTTCAGATATGGGGCACAGAGGATTTCATTTAAATTTTTTTTAACATTTATTTTTTTTAATTTTTTTAATGTTTATTTTTGAGAGAGAGAGAGAGACAGAGTGTGAGCTGGGGAGGGGCAGAGAGAGAGGGAGAGACACAGAATCCGAAGCAGGCTCCAGGCTCTGAGCTGTCAGCACAAAGCCTGACACGGGGCTTGAACTCATGAGCTGTGAGATCATGACCTGAACTGAAGTCGGATGCTTAACCGACTGAGCCACCCAGGTTCCCCTAACATTTATTTTTGAGAGACAGAGAGACAGAGTGTGTCTCTGGAGGGGCAGAGAGAGAGGAAGACACAGAATCCGAAGCACACTCCAGGCTCCAAGCTGTCAGCACAAAGCCCGACACGGGGGCTCGAACTCACAGACCACGAGTTCACGACCCCAGCTGAAGTGGGATGCTTAACTGACTGAGCTACCCAGGCACCCCGAGGATCTTGTTTTAAAAGTGTTTTCTATTAGGCTTGAGAATTCATATTGGAACTATAGCTAGAAGGAAGCCAAAATGTTCCCTTTTTAAGAATATTTTAAAATCTAATTATCAGAAATCTATATTTAGTTAAATATGATGTTGAAGAGAGTGAAATTTTTGCAGCATGTACTATTCATCACTGTGTTCTCCTTCCCACATACATCTTTTCATGCCCTCCCCCATCCCCACTTGCTGACGTTAGAATGGGCCATGTGAAATTGCTAATTTTATAGGTTCAAAGTGGTCACATGCTGGCAGTTTAATATGATTCATGCATATGTGCATGCAAATACATTTTGGTTATTCTAACAGCAGTCTAGTGTGGGAGAAGCACACTTCATCTGAAAGCAAATTGCTCATTTTGCTTTTTCTTTTCTTTCTTTTTTTTTTTTTTTTTTGAATGGAAATCTAGAAATCCCCTAAAAGCCTCATAAGCTGCACCAGGATTGGTTTCTGTGTCATAATAATAACAGTGTCGTGAGCAATCATAGATATAACTATCATGTATGGAGCATTTAATGTGTTTAAATTCAGTGACTCCTTAATCCTTATGATAATGCCAAGCTTACCAGGGACTGAGTCTGTCTCCCCACCCCGCCCCCTTTTTTTTGTTCCACCACCGCAGCCCTAGTGTCTAGCACATAGTTTAGTACATGGGGCAGATTATAACAACATTTGACGCAAGCATCAATGAACAGGTAATCATGGATTGTTACTTCTACTTTGCCAATGAGAAGCTTGAGCTTTAAAAAAAAAAACTGCATTGGGGCGCCTGGGTGGCTTAGTCGGTTAAGCGTCGACTTTGACTCAGGTCATGATCTCACGGTCTGTGAATTCGAGCCCTGCGTGGGGCTCTGTGCTGACAGCTCAGAGCCTGGAGCCCGTTTCGGATTCTGTGTCTCCCTCTCTCTCTGCCCTGCTCACACTCTGTCTCTGTATCTCTCTCAAAAATAAATAAACATTTTAAAAATATTTTTTAAAAAAGCTGCATAAACTCCCTGTGCCCACAAGCAGGTGGAACCCAGTCTTCTGACCACAAAGTCCTTGAATATCATTAGAGATCCTGCTTGCCTGGAGCCACTGCAAAAGGGAAGATACATCTTTTGACAGTTTGAACTGTGGTTTTGTTTCCTGTTTTCTTGAAAAGTCTTGAGACAATGTGACACAGATCTGAATTATAGAGCAAATGAGAGAGTGGGAGTTGAAACTAAGTGTGATGGTAGTCAAGCCTCCGGGGCATTTAATTAAAAACAAACAACAGCTCTGAGGTTTACCAGAGGGTACATGGGTGGGAGGATAGAATTAAGGAGAGCACTTGTCCTGATGAGCACAGGGTGATGTATGGAAGTGTTGGATTGCTATATCGTGTACCACAAACTAATGGAACACTGTATGTTAACTAACTGGAATTAAAATTAAAACTTAAAATAAAAAATAAAATAACATTATGAGAAGAAACATTAAAAAATATATAAAATTTAAAACCAAAAACAACAATAAAAACACTTTATTTTCCCACCAAAAATTAAAGGAAAAAAAATAAGCCTAGAATGTGCCTTTTCAGGTAAGCTTAACAAGAATTAAAATACTCGAAGAAGAAAAAGAAATGTTTCCAAAACCTCTATAGCTTGCTCCCTATTTCTTTTAAATGTACCATGATAGCAGGATAAAATGTTTTAACTAAAAGGTACCTTGATAACATCCCACCCTTTCCCCTTGAGTCTTAAGAGTCCCAAAGAAAGTTCCCAGTAAGCAACTGAAGGGGGATGAACTGGCATTGGTGAGGAAGAAGACCAAAGAGTTAGGGATTGATTTCCTGCCCCCTTCTACTCCTACTTTATAACAGAGCAGATATTCTGTATTCCATCTTACTTACAAGTCTGGATTGTTTCTTTGCCACAACTTTTAAGAACACAGCTGTGTTGGGGCGCTTGGGTGGCTCAGTCGGTTAAGCGTCCGACTTCAGTTCAGGTCATGATCTCACAGTTCGTGAGTTCGAGCCCCGCATCGTGCTCTGTGCTGACAGCTCAGAGCCTGGAGCCTGCTTCAGATTCTGTGTCTCCCTCTCTCTCTCTGCCCCTCCCCTGCTCATGCTCTGTCTCTCTCTGTCTCAAAAATAAATAACACATTTTTAAAAAATAAAAAAAAAAAACATAGCTGTGTTACAGGCCGTGTTACAGCCTTCATACAACCCTAGTATTAGGTTGGGAACATCTAGCCTCTTGCCAGTAGAGAAATCATATATTAGATGACCATGCATATTCACAAATTCATTTACCTCTCCTCTCAGTCCCTAAAGAGATCCATTAGTCCCTTTGGATGGGCATCAGGGATTCCTTCCTCCCTTATCTCCTCATCCTCATTTCCTATTTTACTTTTCTCTTCCTCTACCGACATGCTGATAAGCTGTTCTCTGTATTTCTGCATTTCCCCCAGAGCTGACTGTCCATCATCTGCTTCTGTTTGGTTTTTCTTTAGCTGTATCTACAGCAGAGAAGGGCAACTTTAGACCTTGTATCCTCTGGGCTCTGGAGGGGGTGCTCAGACTTCTCAAGTTCCTTAAAATGAAATACCCATAAAGCGAACTTTTTTTTTCCCTCATGCTGAGGGTCTATTTTAACATAACTCTTCTAAATGATTATGAAAACATGCCTAACATCTTTTCTCCCTGTCTTGCTAAGACTACTAATGTTGTCTTCTCCCATTAGTATAGCTTGGAGCTGATAGAGGCAGTTAGTTGAGGTTCCCACAAGTGGGCGGGGGGGACGTCTGAGAGTTGGGTAGAGAAAAAGCTCTCCCTTCCACAAAAGGGTTCTAATGTGATGAAAAGATATTGAATCAAATACCAGGATGGAGACTCCAGAATTTCTCATTCAAATTTAGTTTTTATTCAAGGCGCTGAGTTTTGCTTGTCCAATTCGAGCCGCACAAAGTAAAGAATAGCCTTTTCTATAATAATTTTGCAAATGAAGAAACTGAGATTTGGGGAATAATAACTTTCTTAAGGTCATATAGTCCATGAGTAGAAAGCCAAATATTAAATTCAGAACCATTAAATCCAAACTTCATTTCATTCCATTTTACTGAAGTAAGACTTATGCCTAATGCTTAGCTTATAGACCTGGAACCATGCTCTTTTGGGTTCTGGGTTATAGTAAGATTTATAGAAAGGTTTAAGTACTATATTTCATGTGTGTGTGTGTGTGTGTGTGTGTGTCTGTGTGTGTGTGTGCATTAACACACCTATTGTGAGGCGATATTTCTTCTTCACTTAAAGATGGTGAAAAATGAATGGATGTTTCCAAAAAGGACTTGAGGTCTATAGATGAAATTCATGTAAGATTGAAAAAAGAATCACAAGATTATCTTGGTGTCTGCTGAAAAGATGTTTTTTTAAAGGCATGAGTAAATTATTTTATTTTTTTTAAGCTTCCTAAGTATGTGATGAGAAAGGACAGCCAGGAAAAAGGAAGACACATAAAAAGCCGTGGATGTGAAGGGCTCCTGAAATAAAAGTAGTACTTATTTTTGAAGTGCATGACGTTAAAATTTGGGGGAGTGTCATCAATCACTTGCAGGACTCTCTAGGAAGGAGCAGGATCTTTTGATTTATTGTCAAAGTCAAATAGGATATCAGAAACTGAAATTCCTTTGCGCTATGATGAGAAGATATTACTCGGCTTTGATGAAAATACTGAGAAAATCCTCAGTCATAGTTCCACCTTTGGTTTCAGGTAGAGCATCTGGGGAAACTGGGTGTGCTGTCCATACCAGAAATTGATTTGGTAAGGATTGAGAAGGTAATATATAGACGTGATTTGAGTCCATCCATATCTATGGTTTAGCACCACATCTAGGTCTTTCGTTACTCTAGGCTATCCAAAGAAATACCCAAAGAAAGATACACCACAAACTTGCCTCTTTTAGAATCATGTAATTGTAGATTTTCGGAGTACTTCGGTCTTCATTTAGGCAAAGACTAGCTTAAAAAATAAATTTGCAGACTTAATTGTGACTATCTGCTCACACACTGTTTCTTCTTTTCCTTGGCTGGGAACTCTGTTTATCTAGATTTAAAGCATAATAAGAAGGTAAATGCATTTGTTAGTTTAATATAACCCTGATTGTTGTGTAAATCAATCAAAAGATATATACCAGCTCTAATAGTCAATATTTTAATTTTTCCTACGTAATATCCAAAATACGTGTACTTCATCCATTGACACATGTCTTCCAAGTGGTGATTTCAGAAATTCAGGCCCTTGCATTTTATGGTGTTAACATCTTTAGAGTGTGGCTTCTAAGGTGATTGTGCTTGTTTGATCCAATGGGCAGAAGAGAAAGAACCTAGAAAACTATGCTTGGGAAGTTTTAGTAAACCAGGGTGAGACATATTGCAGGTCCTTTACACTCGGAGTCATTGTCTATTACTCAACCACATAGCTACCTAGGTGTAAGAGAAGTATAGTCTGGCTGTTTGCCAAGGAAGAAGAAGAAATAAATTTCTTCTGTGAATTCCTGACATTGTGCCCCAGAAAGTAGCTAGTATATTACAAAAATGATTCTGTTTTGTTTCTGTGGTAAAGATATAGGATCATAGAAGAAAGTAGGAAATGTACTAGGGCTTTTTAAATTTTTCTTTTTTTTACATTTTACTTATTTTTGAGAGAGAGAGAGAGATTGAGACAGAGCACAAGTGGGGGAGAGGCAGAGAGAGAGGGAGACACAGAATCAGAAGCAGGCTCCAGGCTCCAAGCTGTCAGCACAGAGCCCGACGTGGGGCTCGAACTCACAAACCGTGAGATCACGGCCTGAGCTGAAGTCAGATGTTTAACCGACTGAGCTATCCAGGTGCCCCTATCAGGGCTTTTTAAAAAAATCTTTTCTCCCCTTCTGGTTATGTATGTGTGTGTGTGTGTGTGTGTGTGTGTATGTATGTGATTAATTTATATATATATGTATTATACAGTATATATAATATATAGTTCATTTTCCTAAATATTTGTGCTAAAGACAGAACTATTTGAAAAGTTCTTCATGTTGTAATGGAAGGATCATGAGTTTTGGAGACAAGAAGACCTGGTTTCAGATATTTCCTCTCTGACTTACTCCTTCTGGACCTTGGGCAAGTCACTTAGACATTATGAATCTCAGTCTCCTCATCTGTGAAATTAATATAATAAACCCTAATTTTGATAAAATCCCTTCATAGTATGTAGGATGTATTAGTTGGCAAATATTTGGTATTTGCTGTTTTTATCATTTTCTGGGCACCTTTATGTTCTTTTTTCCTTACCTGAAAATCTATGGAAAGGATTTGATTAGTTATATTTACACTAAGCTGCTATAACAAATAGGCCTTAAACTAGAGAGACTTGAGAACATGGATGTGTATTTCTCTTTTACTGGTTTTCTGCACTGAGCATTTCTGGTCATCTGGTTCCATGTGGTTTTGGTGACTTAACAAGTCATGGCCATTCCAGACATGAAGGATATTGAAGACCAGAGGGTAGCCAATTTAAATACTAATCTATAGAGGAAAGTCTAAGTTAAGATTAGACTCTTATTTAGTCTTTATCTGAAAATTTACTTTCAATATAACAAATAAATCAGTTTACTGCTTATAAACCTTTTGTACCATTGCTCTGTTTTAGGGACTGGGAAATTTTCAGGTGAAATGGTTTATGTTGGATATATGAATGAACTTGGGAGACTAGTGGGGAGCTGTGCCTTCACTTTTTAACTTGTTGCTTACAATACCAAGCTGTATCACCTCTCTCTAAGAGTGGCACTCATCATGAGGGTGTGAGAGAAACAATCTTGATTAAATACAGAAATGTTGAAGATATGTTAATCAGTAAAGTATTTTATGTAACAGTAAAGAGTGTGTTCTTAATTTTTATATAATAACATATAATTAGTTCAACAAATAGATATTGAGCAACAGCTACTATAGGAAACTATTGCTGATAGGAAAAAAAATCTCTGAACATCTGAAAGGATTAATATTAGATGGTTTGTTTATAGGTTATTTTGTATTATCCCTTGTCTTTATTTAAACTTTCAAGACTTTCTACTCTGAGGACTTTGATAAAAAAAAAAAAAAAGTAAAAGTATTTAAAAATAACTCATTGATGTTATTGAAAATGTTTACTCATCTTTGTGCTTTTATGAATGATAGAATCAAAATGCAGGTCTGTTTCCAGATATCCACTTATAATATGGAAACATATGTGAGTAGAATTAGATAATAGTGCTTAGTTCAGAATGATAGTGTCAGATGACCAAGTTTGCATCTGGAGGCCGCCTAAATTGGCAACTGCTTGACCAAGCATTCAGATCCTTCATTTATTCCAGACCTTTCCAAAATCCATCGTTTTAATCAATTGATTAAGCATTAAATGATCCTATTCTGTATTACAGTTGCCAACAATACATATGTTATAAAATCCAGTGGACACTTCCATAACTCCTTTTATCTGACATAGCAGCCTCAGTCAGTAGTGACTTCCCTTCCAGAAGTCGTTATCTCTCTTGGTTTCTGTGATACGAGATTCTTCAGGGGCTTATCCTATTTTCATTACTACATCTTCTTTATCTCCTTTTCTTGATCCACTTCCTGTAATGCCTATCTATTTGGAATGCCCCACAGCATAAACACTAGTTGAATACATAAATATTTAAATGAACAAGTAAATAAATAAATGTAATCTTCAACCTAAAGGAGGGACACTAATAGCGGTTCAGGATTTGGGAGCACAATGAGCAGAGGAGCATGTGGAACCCTTCCGCTTGAAGGATTGCAGGACTCACCATGCAAAGGTGCACACACAGCATTGGCTAAGCAGCCTCAAAGAACAGGGGCTCCACAATTCCTTATCGAAAACGGAATTTTGGAACAGTTTTGCAAACTTCATGCTTGATTTTTCCCTTGGTTTCCATGCAACTTGAATCACTGACTCATTCTTGAAGTTCTTTTGTTGTTTTAATACATTAAATTAGCTCATTACAGCTGAATATGTAGTGGAAAATAGCATCTGTTTACACTGTAATAATATAAAAATTACTTACTAGTAACAGAATAAAGAGCAATTTGCAAAAGCTAATCATATTTGTGCACTTGTCTGCAAAAAGTAAATTGTTAATGTATGCCCAAGGGGGGAATCACTTGCTGGTTTAAGCATTAGAAGCGGTGATATTAACAGGCATCACTTAGACAACTCTGGTATTTAAGATTGGATACAAATATCCCAACTTGTCATGAAAATATAGATGTTTATTAGTTTTGTTTTGACCCTGGTAAATTCAAACAATGTGGAGATTCATACAGTATCATAGAAAATTCAATGGTTAGAAATTTCTTAATATTTACAAAGTCAAAAAGTTTTAGTAAGTCTTATTTAGAGAAAACTTTTTTTGACTTTTCTTAGTGCTAATTACAAATACTGTTGAAAAAAACATGTCAAAAGCAGCCCCCCACACCCCCCAAAGCATTAAAATGAAAGAGCTGTTTAAAAATTGAAAATGAGTCGACTTTGGCTCAGGTCATGATCTCATGGCTTGTGAGTCGGAGTCCCGCGTTGGGCTCTGTGCTGACAGCTCGGAGCCTGGAGCCTGCTTCGTATTTTGTCTCCTCTCTCTCTGCCCTTCCCCACTCATGCTCTGTCTCTCTCTCTCTAAAAATAAATAAATAAATAAATAGATTAATTAATTAAAAATTAACACTTGAGAATATTGAAAAAATGTAGACAAGAATCTTAGATTTAGTGATCTTACTGAGTTGTGGGGTTTTGTTCCTTCATATGTAGAAGCCGGAAAGTACTTAAATTTTATAATTATTGACTTGTAAATGTCACACGTATAAACAATTTTAAAACCTGATTTACAGAACAAACCCTTTCTCCTTTGGTCATCACAGATATAGGGCTTCTGTTTTGTTTTTCTCCCACATTTGTCGGAGGTGGGGGGGCGGGGGGGGGGGAGAAGGAAACCTAGATGAAGTTAATCTTTAAATTCCCTTTTTCCAGATGCCAGGGTGAGACCTATTCAACTAAGACGGTCTTACTTCAGACATGTTAATAATATTCATTAAGCACAGCTCTCTTTTACATTCAGTCAGCCCTTGATTAGTAGTCTCATCCTGCCTTGTTGCTTTTGACCTACCCTTTAATAAGATCTCTGTAAGTGGCTCATTCCATCCGCTACAATTTTAACTGAGAGAACAACTCACTGCCATGTCTAGAGGCCACCTCATTGTGGCCTTTAGTAGTTGGACTTTTACCAAATCTCATTTTGCTGCTCTAGCGAGAGAACTTTTATCCTCATGAATCCAGCCTCTAGAGACCCAATGCTGAGATACAACATTCTATATATGAGAGAAGTGTGTCATTTATTCCTAGTTCACTTATGTTGGTGCGAAGTTTAAGAAAGGAGTGATTCACCGTGTGACTGAAACTTGAAGATTTTAAGCACTTTAAGGAAAGACTTGCTTTGAAGCTAAGTGCTGAAGTATACTTGAGCTCAGTGAAGAATTTGGAAATATGTTCTCCCATACACGACCAGAGTCTTCATTCACTCATTCAAATGTTGCAGCTGATTAAGGATTGTGTTTCAGTGGTTAAACAGGAAAAAATCTTTTATTTGCCTTTCAAATGGCATTTCCCAGTGGCTTCAGTTACCATCTGTTTCTGATAACTCCCCAGTTTAGCTCCAGCCTAGACTTCATCTCTCAGTTCCAGACCACATAGCTAATCGCAGAGCCCATATTTTACGTAGATGTTTTAAAGACTCCTGAAACGCAACATATCCCAACCCAACTGATGCTCTTTCCCCAGACATTTAGATCTCTGTCACTACCGACAGTTCTGGGGATGGAACCTCCAATCGTGTGTTTGCAAGAACCAGAAACCTGCGAGGCATATTTGACCTCTCAAAGGTCATCATTAATTCTTGACATTTTTAACTCCCACATTAAGCAAATGTGTGCCCTCTTCTCTCTCTTCTTTGTCTTTCATCATCTAATTCTTAGCGTGGCCATCTCTTCCTTTGGCCACTGCGATGAGAATCCACTCCTCTGCTCCTCTCTCACTCTGGCTCTCCTCCCATCCAGAGTTCTTTGCTCTTGCCGAGTGATCTCACAAAAATGCAAAATTTGTGTGTTTCTGTGTTTCTCAAAGCCATCAAGCAGCCTTCCATTTGAATAGAGAGTAAAGAATATAATCCTTAACCAAGCCTACAAGGTTCTCTGTGCAAGAGCTGACTTGTGCCCAATAATACTTCCTGATGCCTGAAGGCTTCACATTTTGGGATATAAACAAATACCGCATAGTTTTCTGTACTGTGTTTACAGCATCAGCATCGCTTTATTGGAACTGGCATGGAAAGAATTAAACTAGGTAGACCCTCAGAATGTTGCTAATAATAGTATCTAAAGCAAGGGCCTAAGACAGACTCTGAGTGAAATTCTATGAATTAATGACCACAAAAATCAAGATTTTTTTATTTATGAGCTTAATATCTGTGCCCTATTTAGTCTTACTTGTGTCCTTTGCAAGGTGAGCCACTATGAAGTTGTATAACAGGTTGTTTTCCATGTTCCAGTCTCTTTTGGACTGGGAAGAAGAGCTACGTCTGTGGTCTTTGGAGTTAGACAGGTACACACCGTGCATTGCCCTTACTATGTGGTCGAGTGGTTCTAGCTTCCAGAGTCTTAGTCTCTCCATTTATAAAATGCTCACGGTCAGTGTCATTCCCTCATAGATCTTTGTAAGGAATGGGTGCGAATGTTCATATAAAGCCTTTAACACACTACCTGGCACAGATGAGCATTCTGTAAATGCTTCAAACAAACATCCACTGTGTAAAGGAACAACAGGGTTTCCTTAATGCATTCATAGCACACTGAGTTCCTCCACCAGACATCACTCAGGAAAAAGAAACCCTCTGGCCAGAATTCCACCAAGGGCTACTGAATGCTCACAAGGGATACTGTGCTATTAATACCTCACCATTTGTGGAAGTTTTCTCTAAGCCTTAAACTCTTGGGATTAGAGTGCCTAACACAACTCCTGTACCCATGGTCAATCATGGAAAATAAATTTTTTTTTATGCAAAAGAAAGAAATTTTGGTATAACAAGAAGTCAGTCATTTATGCATGCCCAGACAACTCAGTCTTCTGGAGTCATTGCCATTGTTTCTTGCCAGCTCACCCTCCCTCCAAAACTTAATCCAAGGCCATAGCCATTTCTTTCTGCAACTTTGGTTGTAGGAAGCTAAAAATGACAACAAACACTTTTTTTCTGCCTACCAAATATTTTCCTAAGTCCAAGAAGAGACCATTATTAGAGCAGTTGGGTGATTTTGCTGGGTTTTGCCCATAAAATGTCTCACCTCAGATCTCTTAGGTCACAGGAGTATCTTGAGGTGGGTCCAGTTGGAATAACTTATCTTCTTTAAAAGTATTTTGTTTTCTCTCCTTCCTAAACCCACAATTTCCCAAAAATAACAATTTATTCACAATTTTTTTTTTATTTCCAGAGTTCTAACCTAGGCACCAAATTGATTTATACAGATGAACATTAGCTTTCTTTTATTTTGACCAAAAAATAGCCATTTATTTTTATTATTGAACCCCCATACCAAGAAGCCTTAGGTACTTTGAGATAATTTACTTCATTGAATTTATGAAGGCTTTGCCGATTTTTCTAATCATTGGCATTTTTCCTCCTGATTTTGTAGATGTTCTGTATATAATATGAAATTTAACCTCTTTGCAGTAGGATTTGCTAGTATTTTTCATATTTTTTCAAATGTTTTTACTCTGGTATTTTTTATAGAGGTGTGTAAATGTAATTTATCTGTCTGACTTGTCTTTGTTCTATTCTCACAACTACAAGAACGTCTGGCCGCAGTTCTGCGAGTCCTTTGTGAATGAATGGACAGCAGCTGGAACACAGGTGGATCATGCCTATAAGGGTCTAGGTTCTTGACGTTATATGTGATATCATTCTTCATCTTTTCCTGGTGTACCCAAAGTGCTTCAGAAAACTGTTATGGTGCCCAACACTGACAAAACATCTGCCTCAAATATAAACCATTATTTTGTGAACCCAATAAATCCTATTAGCAATTGCATGTTAATTGCATGTCTTAGAAGTGATCTTTGGGACACGTCCATTAAAGTTGCAATCAGGACAATTCTCAAATTTAAGAATTAGAGACTAAAAATGCTACAAAAATGGGATGCCTGGATGGCTCAGTCGGTCAAGCATCGAACTCTTGATCTCGGCTCAGGTCACGATCTCACATTTTGTGAGATTGATCCCCACAGTGAAGAGCCTGCTTGGGATTCTCTCTCCCTGTCTCTTTGCCCCTTCCTTCCTCTCTCTCTCTCTCTCTCTCTCTCTCTCTCTCTTTCTCTGCCCCTCCTTCACTTGCCCAAGTGCACATGTGCATGTGCTTTCTCTCCCTCTCTCAAAATAAACACTAAAAAAAAAAAGAAATGCTATAAAATTATAGAGGGAAGCCCTTCCTTCATTTATGGAAATGTAGGGAATTTAATAATTTTTCCCCAATGGAAGGTACTCTTTTTCAGCATATACAGGGTATATTTTATTATGTGGGTTTTCAGGGAGGAAAATGGGTTAACAATGTCATAATTAATTTCTCTATATTGTTTTAGAACATAATATATTTCATTTTGAAAGGTTAAAAATAGTGTTAACAGAAAATAGCATTCTCCGAGTACTGAAAATTACTATAGGAATTTAGTCTTTCAGATAAATCTTAAACTGCAGAGTCATCACTGGAATAATTCATTGCATTTCCCAGATTTAAAAAAAAAACTTGTTATTTATCAAAATTTTTAGAAAATGAAACAATCTCGATATTATTCCTTTGCTTCGTTCCATGCAAAGAGAGCGCCTGTAAATAGCACAATTTGCAGTTGATGATAAGCTTCTCCCTGAGAAAAAAATAATAGTTTGTGTTTGTGCCAGATGCTTTTCCAGCATTAAGTGCCATAAAAATCCCCTAAAGTGTGTTCAGCAGATAAGGCAAAGTGCCAAAGAATGGCAAAGAATTAAGTTGAACCCTGTTCACATACAAAATCCATTGAGACACCATATGCATATTTCCATTTTAAAATCAAAATGTGAAATTAATGCAACATGCGTTTAATCGGCACCTATTTAGAGATCCATCCTAGGTTCTAGGGACAGAATGATGAGTAGCATCAGGTCTTTCTCTCTCTGTTGAGAAATTCACTCTCTACTAGAAGAAACAGACATTTAACCCTTCCTGTGTCAGTGACAAGTGTTATAATGCAGCCATACCCAAGACTGCAGGGAGGAGGTAACATGTGATGAGTAGATATCCACCAAGCAAGTAACCGTTCTCTAGACAGAGGGAAGTTGTCATGCAAAGGCTTGAAAATTACTTCTTGTGGTGGTATTTTCTGTAAGAGAATACAAGGGAGGCCTGTCCCTCCCTGACCTACACTGAAAGTGGTTGTCCTCCCTAGAGAGCAGACATCGTGACGGTGAGGGTCACGACTGTGGGGTTGTGCCAGGGGGCAGGCAGGTTGCCTGGAGGGGGAAGCTGGAGGTTATTTAAGGGAAGCCTACATGTCATGCCAGGAAATAAGACATTTTTCTCTGTTACTGATACCAACACGCACAACAGCTTGACCCTCCCCTACAATTAGATTCAATATTTCTAATTCCCCCCACATTTTAACTAGCATGTGACAATCACCCACCAAGCAAAGTATTAAATGATGGGCATTGTGAAAAGGTACTGAACATTGGCTGAGCAGTTAGACAACATGGTTCTTCTGATTTCTCTTAGTTTCATACAAAAACCTTTTTTGTGATTATATCACTAGAGTTAAAACTCACTTGAAGTTTCTGGCTTACAGAAAGCTCCCATCAATGTTGACCAAACTTAGGCAAGGCCACATGTTCCTTTTGACTTCATTACATCATTTGTACTAGCTTCTAGAACCCACTGTTAGCCATTGTCCCCCCCCCCTTCAGGACCCCACCACTAGAGGTCAGTGAGGCAGCTATCTGGATTCCAAATACACATAAACCGTGGTTTCACAGCAGGAACCAGACAAAACCTCTCAAATTAGCTCCTCTCACTTAAATAAGTACTCTACTTTATCACTCACGTTACATACTTGAAAACATTAAATAGTTAATGTTTAAAAATCATGAAGTTTGTAGATGTATTGAGAAACTTCGAAGAGGTAAGTGAGTCCATCTAGATTACTTTTTTCACAACTACATAAGTACTTAGTGACAAGGTATTTTCTTTGCTTCTAAAATCAGAGTTACCTAATGTAGCTGAGAAATTGTGACATGCCTCTCTTCTTTTACTTTATTTTTTTTTAAATTTCTTTCTTCCAGTGCGTACTGCTACTGTATAAAAATCACTCTACTCTTGTGGCATTATCTCTTTTTTTTTTTCTATCTTTTTTTCTATTCCTGTGACTCTTACTGTTCATTTCTGTATTGAAAAGCACAGAAGACAGGAATACATTTAAAGTAAGGCATCAATCACTTGAGCTCAAAGAGAACACTCTTAATTGAATCGTGTTTTTCACTTTAGGGCTCAGTGCAAGTGAATTTTCATTTTTATTTGTAATGTAGTCATCCACTTAACATGTGAGCTACATAATCACAAGTTAAATTAAGTTATTAAATATTCCTTATGGGGCATGTAATTAAGGGAGAAAAATACCTGTATCACATCATTTTTCCCACTATATAGGAGAATTTGAAAGGTTCCTGTATCCATTGCAGGAAGGCAAACGTAAAACAAAGAACTACTCTTTCAGTTCCTTCTTCAAATGTTTTGTTAAGTGGAGTAGCAGAGAAGGCATTCTCCCAGCTTACCAGAGTGGTCTTTATGTGTCTCCTGGCTAGAAGTTTCCCTCAGTAAAAGAGCCGTGAGTACATGATGAAAGAAGCTAGACATGTCTAACACTAAGTCAGTTTGTTGCAAATAAAACAGTGGGCCATATACTTGTTATGGTAATGTTTTAAATGCTGTGCTTGATTTTATTTATTTTTTTCATAGAGTTGGGGATGCCCCACCCCCCCAATGTATCATAGCAAAGCATTCATCATAAAGGTAAAACTAATGGGGACAGAGGGCCAGGCTACAACAAAAATTAGAAGAACAGAGGTCAAAATTGCAAAGAGAAAATTGCAAGGACTTGGGAAGCACTTCTGTGAGACTTTAGAATTGTATGGAGGTCACCAAGGTTGATTTGCTCTTTTGCATCTATCCCTCTTTGATAGAAGTTCCCCCAAGTGCCTGTGTATAGGAGTTATTTTTTATTTCTTGTTATGTCTTGGTTTTTCTTGGGTGATACCCGTTGTTCATATTTAGTAAATGTTAAATTTTCAAATGATTAAATATTAATCTTAAAAAAACCTAGACTTTGGCTATTTACTAAACAAGGGCCCATCTTTGAAGAAAACGCTCTAGTATTTAAGATGAGTGGTTCTGAAACTTTGATATGCATTGTAAGCTTCTGAGGAGGTTTTAGAACTCAGATTGTTGAGCCCCAGCCCCATCATTTCTAACTCAGTATGTCTGGGATGGAGATTGAGAATCTGAGTCTCTAGTAACCCAGCTGCTTCTATGGCTACTGGTCTGGGGATAGCTCTCTGAGCACTATGTCTTTATTTCTATCAACGTTAAATGAAGCTGAGAGTTGATAATGAAAGAATTAAGATATAATAATTAAGACAGAATACGATAGAATAGAATAGAAATCTGCTGCTGCTATATACAAAAGTGATATTCAAAATGTTTAATAAGCCGCTGACCAATTTTTTTAAAAATCTTTTAACATTTGTTCATTTTTTGAGAGAGAAAGACAGAGAATGAGCGGGGGGAGAGGCAGAGATGGGGAGACACAGAATCTGAAGCAGGCTCCAGGCTCTGAGCTGTCAGCACAGAACCTGACATGGGGCTAGAACTCACTAACAGTGGGATCATGACCTGAGCCGAAGTCAGATGCTCAATTGACTGGGCCACGCAGGCACCCCATCTACTGCTGACCAATTTAAAATGCGCACTGGCCCTAACCCATAGGGCTGAGCCTGTACACACTGTTTTAGTATTAAACTTGAGTGAATGTACACAACATAGAAACAACTGCACGTAGATAAACCAAAACATTAAACTTTCCTGAAGTAATTTTTTAAAATAATTCTTAAAATGTAAATCTAAAGTAAGTGTTTCAGAATTTAGGATACTGTATCATGTTTTGTCATTTTATTTTTTTATCTTCAAAATAATAATCTAAGCCAAAATTAAAAACATGAGGTAACTTATTATTAAAAAAGAGGAAAGAGAGAAAGAGAGGAAGGAAGGAAGGAAAGAAAGAAAAAGAAAGAAGGAAAGAAAGAAGGAAAGAAAGAAAGAAAGAAAGAAAGAAAGAAAGAAAGAAAGAAAGAAAAGAAAAGAAAGAAAGAAAATTTATCTGGCTCAGGTATTATCTGTACCCCCTGCCCCAAAATGGATCACAACTTCTCAATTAACTACACTTTACTTTTCTGATGTTGCATTTTAACATGATAACGTTCATTTAATTTTCATACAGTTTCATATGTGGCAAAATTACGTATTAAAAACTAACAAAGACTACCATGTTCCTTTTGAAATCATATGTGTTTATGAAAATTAATATTGGTTGTGGGAACTACATGTTTGTGCTAATAATAAATTTAGTTTTTAAAAATCATATTAAGATACCTTGTATTAAGGAGACATAGAATAAAAGTGTACAAGGTATTGATGGTAATGAGATAAGATGATAGATGCATATGAATATTCACACAATATTATTCTGTGAGTTTCATAAGAGAATAGGGGTTTATCAAGAAGTCTCTTACTTGAGTAAAATAAATGTGTGGGTGTATGTGTGTGTGCGTGTGTGTGTGTGTGTGTGTGTGTGTGCATTTCAAAAGAATGAGACTTCTCTCCCAATTGTGGCCATTTAACAGTTATTTTTGTCTACTTTGGGACTTCAGTTACATTTAAACTTGAAGCCATTTTGAAATGCTGAAGATAAAATTTGAAGATGAGAAAGTATGACTGGCTACTGATGACTAGGATGTGGTGATGACATTTAAAGTGGCATCATTCTATTCTGCAGGAATGTGTGTGCATATCTTTAATGTCAGCATTTGCCTCTGGGATGACACTTGTTAGATTTCATGCTGTCATGTGCTATTTCAAGGGTGGTAGAGTGACGTTTATTATACAACACCCTAATATTACGCTCATTATTTAAAAGGAAGTTGTCAAAGCCCAGTTTCTATTGTTCTGCTCCCTTCTTTGTGTACTATGATCATCTGATTCTGTTTCAGTCTCAAAATACAGAATGCTGAAGTGTGCCATAATGAAGTAGTCCACTTATTTAACCTTGGAATCATTCCTGTGAAAAATAATGGGTTGCTTGTGTCCGATGGTCCCCAGGTTTCTGGGAATGACTTGATTCAGAGGCTAATAATAGGAAACAGCCCCGAGGGAATATGAGGTGGTATGGTACATCCAGTGCCTCTCTGCCCAAAGGAAAAGCAGCTGAGGCCCAAAGAAACGTCTCTGACCAACTGCTGCTTTCAAAAAATCTCCCAGCAGGACTCCCTCTTAGGCTACAGCTTTGTCTGCAGTCACAGAAATATTAGATGGGGCTGAATAATTGATTCAGTCCAGGAAGTGGCTGAAAGGGATACAGGGAGCTCGCTGGATATACTTCCTTTGCACAAGGAAAACACCTTTATACCACACACCTCTATCAAGATGGATCAAGATTTATGGGGCCAACATGCAGAGACTAGAAAATTTATACCGGTGTAAACCAAGAGCAGTCCAATAAATCCTACGAACATTAAATAAAGGTCTAATGTAAAATATCCAGAAAGGGTTATCTGCCTACATTTGGTTTCCAACTTGTATGCCCAACTCCTCCCCACCACTTATGCCCTGCACTGTCATAATCATATTGACGCCTCCAGTGTTACCAACCCCTCTATACATTACCATTCCCCCTAAATTCTGTATGTCCTGATCTCTCCATAGCACTTTGGATCTTCTTTTTTTTTTTATTTTCAAATTTGGGGAAGGCTTAGTTACCTTTTTTTTTTAATCAGACAATTTTTAATTGAAATAATTATTATCAAGATGCTTTGGGACTATTACTCAATTAACAAGTGAGTATACATTTTTATTATGTTTTTAATAGATCAGGTGTCTCACTTGGGAGGGAGCCCACCAACTCTTGTTTATTCTGTCACCCCCTTCTCTCTATGACTCCCTGAGCCATTTCACTGGATGGAAGCATTGGCTTAGCTGTGCCTGTCTGTGGAGAGAGTATTTTGGGGAGGTATAAATACTCTCTTCACTTGCAGGGGTTCCTTTGGAGTAAGTTTCTTAATATCCAAAATAGTGACATTCACCTGGTCCTATGGTGTGTTAAAACAGAGTCTTGCCTGATTTGAAATACTACTGAGAATGCAGATTTGCAAGGAACCTTAAAAAAAAAAAAAAAAATATATATATATATATATATATATATATATATATATATATATATATGAGGTATAAATGGAGATAGCACTGTTAATATAAACCCTGTCTTTTAATACATATTACATATAAAACATTCACTTCTATGTCAGGAATAAAAATGCGGACAGAGAGAAGAGAGGAACTTTGCTTTAAGAGAAAGTGTGTAGCCAGCTGTCTAGAGAAGAGGACCATCTATATTGTGGATTTTATTAAAAATGCATATTGCCCTCAAAAGATAGGGCCAAAGGAATCGATTTGTTAAGAAGGAGAACTAGGCAGGAAAAAAAAGGACACAACTCTGTTCATCAAAGTGGCATTCTTTATGTAGAATCAGCCCAATCCAACCTATCATTGGTTCTTCAATTAACTACAGCAAGTCTTAACTTCACATTTTGGCTCGCACTATGTCTTTTGATGTTATGTGTTGTTGGAAAACTCGTAACTGATGCATGAGTGTCCTCTCTGTTCAAACTGTTTCTAATATATGATTTCCTTGTCCAGTGTTCTTTCAATAAGGGTACCTAGTCCTTTGAGAATATTTGTCAGAATGATGCAAATGAAGGTGTGGATTATTTCTTTGCCTATTTACAAAAAGACATTATACTACAACCCTACTTACCATAATTGCTGTGACAAAGAGGACAGTGTGGTTATTATTTTTTCTGGCAAAATGGAGCCAGAACATGGAGTGGAACACGGATTTAAATAAGTCACGGGAAGCAATGGGTAGTCTGACAGACATAGTCCTCCACTGAGATTTCTTCTTTGTGAGGTATCTTTTTACGGGTTTTGAGCTGGGAAACTTTCTGATCTAAGAATATCTCTCCCCAGTCCCCTCCCACCCCAAGCAGCAAAGACTCCTTGTTTTCCAATAAGCATTAATAAATATAGGATTCTTTAAGATGACTTTCTATCTCAATTAATGTGTCTCTCCAGGAACAACAACAACAAAATCATGTTAAGAAAATATAAACTTTGGAAAATGTATATTACTGTTTAAGAAAAAAATCTCAGAAGGCACAGGTAAAAGAATTGTTGTGGCTCCATTAAGTAGTCAAAGCACATTGGAGCCTCCTGAACATGGACCAGGACATGAAAGATCCATGTGTTTAAGGAATGCCAGTCCCTTGAATTTCTCAGACTACCTCTGTAGGAAGCAAGGAGAAAGAAAGAATCAGAAAATTGCCCAGCTTGTGTGTACTTCATTTGGACTTAGGCAGTACATTTGCTTTTGAACTGTCGAACTTCAATTTCAGTCTCCAGGGTGCCCACTTCCCTTGTTATGTGTGAACTTTTCCTTGTAGACACCTGTTGGGGATTGTATTAATAAGACACATTGCAGAGAGAGAAAACACATTTCCTGAGCCAAGAAGATGAGAGCTACTCTTTTCTGGGGCCCTTGTTAATCTTTGGGAGCCCAGCATCCTCTGTGGCAGAGCCAGAGGAATATGGGTACAAATTTTTTTTCCCCACTCCACAAAGAAAATGTTGTTGATGTGTTAGTGTTCAGCTACATTTCTCTCAAGAGAAACAATGGAATATCTCTTACTTCTGTCCAGAGGTTTTAGAACTTGAATCCCATTGCTTTCTAGCATCATTCTAAATAGAACCCTACTGTTTGGCCACTGCCAGAATTAGCTTGAATGGTACCTATTATTGAAAGGGAGTCTGTATTTGCAGTAATACAGAGAATGCCAGTTTAGAAATGAGCCTGATTGCACGGTTCATTTTGTTCTCCTTTGTAGAGCCAGGCTGCGGCCCACTACAAAGGCACGAAACATGCCAAGAAGCTCAAAGCACTGGAAGCCATGAAAAATAAGCAGAAATCTGTAACTGCCAAGGACAGCGCAAAGACTACCTTCACCTCCATCACTACCAATACCATCAATACCAGCTCTGACAAAACAGGTTAAGCGATGATCTTTGTTGTTGTTGTCATCATCGTTGTTTGGGGGTTCCTTCCCTTGTCTAGACCCATGTCTGTTTCCTTATGTTCCTGCCGCATCGATTCATGCTTGATCCATCTTTCTGTGTAATGGTAATTGTTTCCCCCTCATTTTCCCAATACCCTTCAGCAACTGATTAAGATAATCACTAGTTATGTTGCAGATTTTGCATTTGAAACAGTCCTGTGGCTATTCTGGAGGAACACGAGAGCATAAAGGCATTTGAAGCCACATATTTGAGAAGTAAACCCTTTCAGTGTGTATCATTGACATCTTGTATGCCGCCCCTTAGCCTGTAACTGCATGGCAGATTCGATTTAACTGTGAATACACTGTAGCATATGCCAGATGAATCGAGAAGGCCCCTTCAGACAAGGGCATTATTACTGACAGGACTTATTCTCATAAATCCCAAACATTGCATTGTTTTAAGTAGTGGCTGTGTGAATCTGGCCTTGTTATGGCTGGGTAACCTTCCCTCTGCATACACAGGTAAGTGTTATTGATACCAATTATTCTTTTTTTTTTAATGCTTATTTATTTTTGAGACAGAGAGAGACAGAGCATGAATAGGGGAGGGTCAGAGAGAGAGGGAGACACAGAATCTGAAACAGGCTCCAGGCTCCGAGCTGTCAGCACAGAGCCCGACGCGGGGCTCGAACTCACGGACCGTGAGATCATGACCTGAGCCAAAGTCAGACGCTCGACCGACTGAGCCACCCAGGCGCCTCCCGATTATTCTTTTTAACAGAGTCTTCACAGTGAAATAATGGCCTCTGAATGGCCTCTTGGGACAGCTCCTGCAAATAAGCAGTTAATTCATGGCCGGGGAAGCCAGTGGGGTTTCTCTAGGCTGGCATTTTTAAATATAAGACTATTGGTCCTCAATATTTACAGAAAAAGAAGTCCTGTGTGACTCATGGCTGCATGTTTAATAAATCCTTTTCTAGATCACAGTGGGTGGTACACGTCAGTTGTTTTCTAAGCCCTACAAATGACAACGGTTAGGAAGCATTTGTATCATCGTCAATAGTAGTATCTTAACAGAAGAGAATCTTCCAGCCATAACGGATGAAAATGTAAAATGATACAGTGAAAATATGGAACAGAATAAAGCAACTTTGTTATATGCCTTGCACATTAGACACCTATATATTCCTCAAAGGATCTGGAGAGATGCTTACTCCTATGTGAATCTATAAGGGATAATGTTCAGTACGAGTTCCCATGACATATTTCATGTCCTTTACCCGAGTGTTATGGGTAGATGCATTATGTCCCCTACTGCCTGAGAACCCTGAGTACTCTCTGAGGCTGAGTACACCTCTCATCTTTGTACCCTAGCATGGTGCAGCTACTGAGTACAATGTCTATTGAGTGGCTGCATTTTTCCCTCACTCCTTTGGTTCTCTGATTCATCCAGTTTTGTGTTACAATATACTAAAGGGAAAAAGAAGTGCTTGTCATGTTCGATTTCTTTGGTATCCAGAGCAAGAGCTGGATTATGCCATCTTATTAATTTAGATGTAAAACCTTATCGAGAAAGCATTAATCTTTTCTCTATTAGCTGAAATTTCACTGCTTTATTTTGGGGGCTGTAGGAGAATGAGCAGTAATGTAGCAGATGAGTGTAATTTCTGCTCCCAGATATTCAGGCACAAATTAGGATCCCTAAAGCCATGTTTGCCATAAATAATTTTTTTTTTTGCAGAAAGATAGTGGGTAGTAAGAACAAAGAAATTAGCATGATATAAAGACACGGGATTTGATGTACAGTTTGTGCTTATCCCCAAACTTTTCTATTCTTAGATATTTTTATCAATAAAGGCTATTTGGGTTACCTTGAATCCTTTTGAAAAGGCAAAAAATCCTGTTAAGCTGAGGATTCTCATCATTTAAAAGTATATATGTACATGGAGGGGAAAGTTGCTAACTTGGTTTAGGAAAGACTCCTGTGTGTGTTTTCTCTGTTACATAGATGAGTTACGAATACATACCTCCATCCCTCGACCTTAGAAACTAAAATGGAAAGGATGGGAGTCATCAAGACTCTGTCCTTTCACAGGTTAAATGGAAACAAGTTTTGGATTGGGCTGTGGGAGAGAACCCACATGAAACAAACAAATTCTCAGTGGAGATGCCAGCATTTACCTAATGACTGGAATGGTGTTGAAATGGTGAAGTACCCTTTCAAGCTGAAGCTAGAGAAAATTCTTCAAGGACAGAAAGGATAGCAAAGTCTGTAAATTAGTACAGATATCCTAAAGCCAAAGGAAGAAAGCTATGAGCATCAGAAGTATATTGCTTCTGAGCGGCTCAGTCGGTTGAGTGTCTAACTCTTGATTTTGGCTCAGGTCATGATCCCAGGCTTGTGGGATCAAGCCCTTTGTCCAGCTCTACACTGAGTATGGAGCCTGTTTAAGATTCTCCCTCTCTGTTTCTCTCTCTCTCTCCCCCGCTGCCTCTTTCCCCTGCTCTCTCTCTCTCTCTCAAATTAAAAAGCAGTGCATTGCTTTCCTAATACAGGGGGACCTTTGCCCAGAAAGAAAGGTCATATAGTTGAAAGACTAACACTTGCCCGATGTTTTAAGCTGAATTCTGTCTATAAATTGGCATTTCCACAAAACTATCCATGAAAAATAGCCCAAGAAAGCTCCTGTCTTTTCATCACCCTTCTTACCCATTTATTTTTTTGTTTTTTGTTTTTGTTTTTGTTTTGTTTTTTAGGATGGGGTCTTTTTTTTAAATAATTTATTGTCAAGTTAGCCAACATCTTGGCTTTGGGAGTAGATTCCCCTGATTCACAACTTACATACAATACCCAGTGCTTATCCCAGCAAGTGCCCTCCTCAATGCCCGTCCCCCACGCTCATCAACCCTCGGTTTGTTCTCTGTTGTACTTAAGAGTCTATTATGGTTTGCCTCCCTCTCTGCTTGTAACTTATTTCCCCTTCCCTTCCCCTATGGTCTTCTGTTAAGTTTCTCAGATTCCACATATGAATGAAAACGTATGATATCCTTCTTTTTCTGACTTACTTCACTTAGCATAATACCCTCCAGTTCCATCCACGTTGGTTTTTTATTTTTATTTTTTTAATATGAAATTTATTGTCAAATTGGTTTCCATTCAACACCCAGTGCTCATCCCAACAGGTGCCCTCCTCAATGCACATTGTTGTTAATGGCCAGATTTCATTCTTTTTCATTGCCGAGTAGTATTCCAGTGTGTGTGTATGTGTGTGTGGGTGTGGGTGTGTGTACACCACATCTTCTTTATCCATTTATCAGTTCATGGACATTTGGGCTCTTGCCATAATTTGGCTATTGTTGATAGCGCTGCTGTAACAGTGGTACATGTACCCCTACAAATCAGCACTCCTGTATCCTTTGGATAAATTTCTAGTAGTGCTATTGCTGAGTCTTAGCGTAATTCTATTTTAAAATTTTTGAGGAAACTCCACACTGTTTTCCAGAGCGGCCACACCGGTTTGCATTCCCACCAACAGTGCAACCCTTTCTCCACATCCTCACCAACATCTGTTGTTGCCTGAGTTGTTAATTCGGGCCACTCTGACCGGTATGAGGCGGTATTTCAGTGTGGTTTTGATTTGTATTTCCCTGATGATGAGCAATGTTGAGCCTCTTTTCATGTGTCTGTTGCCCATCTGGATGTCTTCTTTGGAAAAGTGTCTATTCGTGTCTTTTGCCCATTTTTTCACTGAATTGTTTGTTTTTCAGGCATTGAATTTGGTCAGTTCTTTATAGATTTTGGATACTAACCCTTTATCCAATATGTCATTTGTAAATATCTTCTCCCATTTCGTTGGTTGCCTTTTAGTTTTGCTGATTATTTCCTTCATTGTGCAGAAGCTTTTTATCTCAATGTCCCAATAGTTCATTTTTGCTTTTATTTCCCTTGCCTTCAGAGACATGTCTCCTTCTTACCATTTGTATTCCAAAATAAATTAGAGGTACCTATGCTGACAAATTGGAGTTTTCTTAAAACTACTGTGAGTCCTTTTTATTACTGTCTGCTTCTTCATATTGATTAGGAAGAAGTACAACCTTGAAAACGATATGGGTCTCTGAGCTAGTTTCCTAGAATGGTTGAACACTTTGGGGGCAGAAGGAGAGAGAAATAAGACTCTAGAATCAAGGATCATATATTTTTCAATAATAAATTTTAACCCTACTGCTTAATATGCAAGCTGTTTTGTGATTTGTGGATTTATACATACATAAAAGATATAGATGCATTAAATCACATTTTACTAATTTTACCAAATCATTCTTAATGAAAATAATCCAAGCATATACAAAAACTAATTGCCTTTAAACATGCTAAGGATACAATGGTTTGACAGATAAGAACCTTAAATAAGGGTGGACAACAGCAGAGAAAAGGACGAGAAGTGGTGTGGACTTCAATTAGAACATTAATTTGGAGGGTTTCCTGGGATTCTCAAAAATGTAAGAAATAGAGTAGTCATAATAAAGTTTCATTGAAAACCTACTTGATAAAAGTAATTTTGACAGACAGTTTCTGTTAAATTCCTAAATCATATATTGTGGGTTTTAATTGCTGCCTTGGGATAACAAATATGTCTAAATGCCCTACAGGGTAAGCTCTTATTCACTAACTATAATTTTGGGATTTTTTTTGTCATTGCTTATGCCAGTCTGCATGCTGGCATGGTGAGCAAAAGATAATATTCAGTGATCAACCACCAACTGCTCACAGAAAGCCTATTCCCCCTACCTCTAGGCAAGATGAGACTCCCTAACATTAAAGCATAATTTTATTTCTCATTATCTGAGTGCTAGGTTAGTGAATTTACACAAAGAAAAATTTACAAATAAAAATAATATTTAAAAAATATATTTAACACTCAAAATTGTTGGTATGTAAGAATGGTTACTAATCATTACAGAATAATTCAAACAGCAAACATTTCCAAATATGGCTAGATGATTTTGTCTGATCCAGCAAGTTTTTTTAATGATTTTTTTATACAGAAAAGGTAATGACAAAAATTAAATATTCTCAAAGTAACTTAGCAAATGTAACTCATTTTTACCCCTATCAAATACCAAATTCAAAATCGTAGAGTTAAGTCCCAGGCTTGGTCAGCTTCTGAACTTTCTTTAGTTTTCCTTTTTGGGTAATCTTATTCAACTCCTTGGTCTATGAGTTAAGTTAAGCTAGTTTACACTGCAATAATAAACAACCTCCGAATCCTAGTGGCTTTTCCAACAACTAATTATTTCTCACTCATAGTACATATTAGCTGTGGGTTTTTTCCATGTTAATTTAACTCCAGGTTAGGCTAATGAAGCAGTCACTAGCTGGACATTCCCAATTCTGGACCAGGGGGAAAAAGAAGATTGTGAATCAGTAGGCTCTTAAAGTTTCTTAATGGAAGTGACATATAATATTCTTCGCACTTGACTTTGTCAAGTCCCGTGGTCAAGCTTGATTATCATAGGCAAGGAAGAATCATCTCCTCCGGGGAGGGGAAGCAGATATTGGTGAGCAGTAACACAGCATTCCTCCATGGCTTCAACTATGACTTGTGCCTACATATCTCAGCATTCCACATTTCTAGCCTGAAGCTTGACCTGACTTTCCATGGCTGGTTAGTCACTCACTTGGGTGGCTTGTCAGCATCCGTGTTTCACAGGTCCAAAAAAAAAAAAAAAAAAAAATAGGCCTAACCTTGACCACCTTCTCCAATTTTCTCTCCATCCTGTATTTCCTAGTTTCATTTTTGGTCCTGCAGTTCACAGAGTTGAAACTTCCTAGTTGTCTATGCCACTTTCCTTTATCTCAGTTCACACATCTATTCAGTTGTTGGAATCCACTCTCCTCCCATCCCCAGAAAACATCCTTTATCCTTTCCCTCTTGGTTACTACCTTTAACCTGGCTTTGTATGTCTCTGCCTTGCCCATACAATTGCCCTAGCCTCCATGCAAGTCCAGCTATCTCCATTCTTGTCCCTTGACAGCCATATCCTTCACTCTCCAGTCCATTTATACTATACAGGGAGATCATAGGACCTACCCATTCAGGAACTTTCAATGTACCTACTTGCTGAGCTGCTTGGTCCTCTGTAGTTTGACCACAACCTACCTCTCCAAACTTCTCTTCTGTTGCTCGCCTGGAATATTCTCCATTAGAAACACACCTTGTTTTTCTGTCTTCATTTCTTACTGTTCTTCTACATTTCTCTCTTAAAAGTATATCACTTTTCTCTCTGCATCTCAAATCCCATAAGAATTCATAGCTAACTGCTCTATCATATTCTTCTTAAAATATTATTTCTTATGTCTTTGCCTTTTCTTATTGCTACATGACATGTTCATTGACAGTGTATACTTGATTAGTCTGATTATTTTTTACAGAGTACTGCTTATATAAAATATAATAAATAAGTAGTTTTAAAACTTGAATTAATCAGTTTTGTGTTTTTGATCTAGAATGGGGGAGCATAGCAAAGCTTTAGATTTTGCTGTTTATGCATAGATAGTTCCATGAAAGAACAATGGTTCTGGTTAATCTAAAGAATTCTGAGATATTGCTCATCAAATTTCAGAGTTTTCATAAAGGTCATCAAGTCAAACTCCTAAAGTTTGTTTATTTGTTTTGAGATTCTCTAGTTGCACAGGTAAAGAAAACTTGACATTTATAATGCCCCCTTGGTGACTGTCTTTCATGAGTTAATTAGCTTGTATATTGAGTATATAGATTTACCTTAGTCATCTAACCAGTAAGGTATGAGAACATTTCTTTCTGGTTCTAGTACATGATTCTTTATCAAGTCTCAGTGAACTGCAAATATATTCATTAGATAAAGCCACTATGTTATTTAAATTTGCACTATTCACCTTTATGATTTAGTCTTCTTTGTATCCATTTTTCCCATCTTTTTCTATTTTAAATTTAAAATTATAATCCAAGAAGATTGTATTCATCTGATTCAAAGGTGCTGAGAGTAAAATATTCTTGAATCGATTGTTGAGAAGCTCTAGGAATGCAAAAGAATATTTATTTGCTGTGGGTTAATAATTGACTCTAACTGTTTATTAGAATTCACATTATTTGGTCAGGCACTTGGAATAATAGAGACTTTTCTAATGATAAAAAAAAAAGATATTTGATGTAAAATGATGGCCAGTGATTGAAAGCAAATACGTTGGGAAACAAAGCCCCTTTGGGAGAGTCAGTCAGTTGTAAGGTCACAGAATCTGGGTTTTTCCCTTTCCGGGTTCATTCCTAAGAATTATCCTCTGGAGTCAGCTGTTTACAATAGGCCCGGTGCCAGGCAAAGCCAAGCACAAACAGTTTTTTTTCCCCCTTCTATTTAGGTAGAAGCCAAATCATGAGAATGGTAAACTAGAAATAGAGGTGGTGGATGGATAGTTTGTAAGGCGACACTAATTCCAATGTCATTTAGAAAATAGATACGTGGGTTTTCATGGAGGACAAGTGGGAATTAGCTTTGTTCTGTTTTCGTAAGGAAGGTGGTAAAAGTTTTTTTTCTTGACATAGTCTTCAAACAAATGCCCCAAATGTTGGAAATGATAACAAAATACAAGCTGAGCTTGGTATCAGAAAGCTATATATCTTTGATTTTGTATTATATATTTGTATATAAGATATAGTATAGTATGTATTATATAAAAATATATTAAGCACACACTTATTTATATGCAAGATTCTGTCTTTAATGCCTGTCCCTGAAATTTCCCCACTACACCAGGTTTCATAATCAACATTGCACATGACTTCAAGAAGAGAAACAAACATTTTTGTGGCTTGTGAATCTATAGGTCTGTTGAAATTTAAGAAGTAAAACAAAGTCATTTGAAAAGGGACACATCACTGTCAGCACTTGAAGATCTGATGTAGTACTGTACAGATGGCCTCTCTTGGCTTTGTGGAAATTGTGCTAGTTCCTGGGGTCTTTCTTTTCTGACCCATTCTTCCAAACAAAACCTCCCTGGGACAAACACTACTATGATAAAGGATGCCATTGTATGCCTCTTGGGGCAGGAGTTGAAGCACCATTGTGAGAACATTTATGCTTAAATTGCTTTTTCTTTTCTTAGCACTGGTTCATGACATGCTTCAGATAGGCCAAAAAAGAGACTTTATCAAGTATTCCCTTCTCAAGATGGGTGATAAGTGCCAACAGAGTATGCTGGCAGCAGATCTCTAGAGGGACTGAAAAAGAGAGAGGAAATTCAGAAGGGAAAAAAAATTTAACCCTTATTTGAATATTGTGGTTCCAGGATCTTTGTATGTGAACCAGTGATGGCAAATTGTATATTAGAGATGACGTGGAAATAACACAGAATATTCTATCCCGCTCTTCTTGTGCATGAGGAAATCAAGATGAATTGTATTTTGCTGGTCCTATTAGGCTGATAAAGGTCTTGTCTTAGATATACTACATAAAACTGCTCCTTGAATCACAGAAGAATTTCACAATGAATTATTCATCTGGACAAGAACATGTTGTCTTCCTCAACATAATGAATGAGTGAAGCAGTTAGAGGCCTAAACTTTCTAAAGGACCTGTCATCCAGCTTTGTTCAGGTGCAGGTGTATGGTGTGCAAGATAAGAAGGGAATTAATAGTAACTTGACAAGCTAGTATATAATTTTATGTTAGAATCTAAAGCAACTGGTTCGCTAACTTGTGTGTGTATGTGTGTGTATGCATGCATGTTGTGTGTATGTGTACACAGTCTGTATATGTGTCTTTTTTACCAGAAATATCAAATCTTAAAATAATTGATAAGCTAAACACCTACCCAGTATCTATGAAATACCAGACATCTGGTGAATTTTAAAAATTAAATTAAAGCTCCCGGTGGCTTTGCCTACAGATGCCACAGTTCTGGAAACATCTGTGTCTCTGTTTGTTTGTATGTGTTTTGTTTTAATTCATGGAGGGATTTTTTCCCTCTACTTTTATGTCATTCTTAGGAATTGAGTAGACACATGCTTGTATGATGATAAACTATTTCAACGGCAAGATAATAATTCTTAAAGTTGAATAACAACTATAACGAAAATCGTTGTTGAACAACGATCAAATACGACAGAATGTGAAGTAAGCACCTGTAAAAGCATGTGGGCCATTACAGAACTTTGTCTCTAAATTGGAAAAGTGAGGAGTTTGCTATCTAATAGTGATAGGAAATGTGGAACAAAACATGTCGACAGCACATTACTTCCAGTCAGGAGACATAAAGCTTCTACTGCATTCTTTTTTTTTTTTTTAATATTCATCTATCTTGAGAGGGAGAGAAAGAGTGAGTGTGAGTGGAGGAGGGGCAAAGAGAGAAGGAGAGAAAGAATCCCAAGCTGCCAGCACAGAGCCAGACATGGGGCTTGAACTCACGAACTGTGACACCATGTCCTGAGCCAAAACCAAGAGTCGGACGCTCAACCGAGGGAGCCACCCAGGCGCCCCTCTACTGAATTCTTAGTAAAACCCAAACTGAAATAGATATTTAAATTAAGAATTATACTTTTATTTATGTTCTACGAATTCCAAACTCTTAAACATGGCAGCAAAAGTTGTTTGTGATTTAGCCCTTGAATCACAGGGATTTAGCTCCAGAACTACTATTCTGCCAGTCCTCCATATCTGCCCTTAATTCCAACCCAACAAAATCACTTGAGCGTGGGAAGAAAGAGCTATACGTTCTTTTTCTTAGAAAAATCTTTTCTAGGGGCGCCTGGGTGGCTCAGTCGGTTAAGCGTCCAGCTTCAGCTCAGGTCACGATCTCATCGTTTGTGGGTTCAAGCTCCTGCTGACAGTGAAAAGCCTGCTTGGGATTCTCTTTCTCTTTCTCTCTGCCCCTCCCAACTCGTGCTTTCACTCTCAAAAATAAAAAAATAAACTTTAAAAAATAAAAAGGGCACCTGGGTGGCTCAGTCAGTTGGGCATCCTACTTCGGCTCAGGTCATGATCCCTTGGTTCTTGAGTTTGAGCCCCACCTGGGCTCTGTGCTGAGCTCAGACCCTGGAGCCTGCTTCGGATTCTGTGTCTCCCTCTCTCTCTGCCCCTCCCTCATACTTGCTCTCTCTTCCTCTCTCTCTCTCTCTCCCCCTCTCAACAAAACAAAACAAAACAAAACAAAACAAAACACGTTAGAAAAACCCTTTCTTATATTTCAGCCTTATCTAATACATCACATACTGGTGCACAGAGGATGTACAAGTTGTGTGCCAATGCATATGTGCATGGATTCATACAAATGAATTCACGCTCTTTGCCCAGCTGATTCCTATTTCCAGGCTTCTATGTAAGCTCTGTCCTGGCACTTATTGAAATTGTGTATCTTCCTACTTGTCAACCCCATAAAATTTTCACTTCCTTGATGGAGCATACACTTTTACACCATGTGTCTTTGTCCAAGCACCTACCGGTTCTACATTAAAAGTACCAATAAATAGTGCTGTATTAATTTTATCTTCAGGAAGATCATCCTAAGAATTCTTTTAACAGTGAAAGTTCACACACTCCAAACTATTTAGCAACAATTTGAATGCATACAGTCAATAGTTTTTACTAATTGAAATCTATCATATTTAAATACTTTATAATATGAATCAAAGATACAAACCAGTGTAACTCAGACTTTGGATGTGCAGCCCTTGGGTTCAGCATTTCCCAAAGACAGCATAAAATTAAGTTACTATTTTAATGATCATAATTGCAGTCAGATTCCTCATTAAATTACTGTGCTACTCCACTTTCTATTTCAATGAGAGTTGAGAACATTTTAAAAAGCTATATTGAATCAGATTGACTATGTACGAACTATAAGTTCTGACATCAGGTTAAATTTGAGGACAGAGAGCATATTTAGCTCCATGGGGTAGAATCTGTGCCACTTTCCTTACTTTGCTTTGCTTTTGTTATGACTCAGTTTAGAGGCAGTCTTGACATTTTACACTTACGTGATTGCTCAAATCAATCACTCTCAGACTAACAGTTGGTGCCTGGCCAAACTCCAAGGGGAAGGTCAAGATGCAGAATGTGTAGCAGTAATGATGCTGACCCATTTGGACCTTACTTTATTTATTGTCCTGCCTTCTGTTTTCCTGCCAGCTCTCTAATGGAATTAAGTAAAATACGAAAAAAAAAAATGATGTATCTCTTTCATGCAGCCGAAGAAGTAGAAGACCTTGTAGAAAAGAAAAACTCCCCCATCCCCCTCTGAATGGTCAGATATTTGAGAGTCTGACTTATCAACTCTAGGTTGTTTATTTGTTCTTTTATCCGTCTATTCAGCCATACCTACTCGTTCATCTACAGGTATTTTTGCAATGGGTAAGATAAGGCAAGAACGAAAACTAAGATGCAGATTAGGAGTTCTGCCTTAAGGTGTCTTCAGTCTGGTTGGGAAAACAAGAAGTGAAACCAAAATATAATCCAGGATAGGCCATGATTTGTCAGGAGGAGATAGCAGGTAATGGTACCATGAATGTCTAGAGCTTGTCAGAAGGAGATAGCAGGTAATGGTACCATGAATGTCTAGAGCAGCTGGAATGTCCCTTTCATGGGAGGGAGATGGAAGGATGAATATTAACTGGTGTATGCTAAACTTAATGGCAAGGGTGTGTAATCCCTAAAATAACTCCCTTGATGAGATGTTTCATTTTACCAACATTTAGCATGTACTCAGTATTTGCTGTCTTTAGATGTAACTCCCAGGCTCTAGGGACTCACTTCAGTGAAGAAGGCAAAACAGAAGGCCCCAAGTAGTTTAGAACTTCAATGCTAGAGGCTTGTGTTAGGCTAGTGCTAGAGGCTTGTGCTAGGTTATGGGGAGTACCTAACTCTTAGAAATAAACATTCTTAATTGGCAGATAAAGAAACTGTGTTCTGAGTTGAAGAACTTGACTGAAGTCAATAAATTTGTAAGAAGCAGAGGTAGGGTTTGAACTGAGTTCTGACTCATTTTGCCTTGCTGTCTTGACTTAGGCAGCAAAACACGGAATCACCCTGTAATCCTTGTTAGCACTAGCCGCAGTCTGGGTTGCTAATTGATATCACCACGTCTGTAGATCACCCAGGATAGTTCCACTTATTTTGCAAAAACACTCTTAACACCCCTAAGGATGCTGCTGTATTTGCCTGTGCATATCAGACCTTGGACCTGTTAAAAGATTCTGATGTGTGTATCTGCCCACAGTTAAGCTCTTCACATCTTTATTGTGATTTTCACCTTCATGGAAGCTGGTAAAAGAAGATAAGGTTAAGGGCCAAAGCTTTTTGTTGGTCTACGTTTTGTTAATGAAAACCATACTGTTATTCTTATTACTTTTCCAGACAGAAGAGCTCCATGTGTATTGAAAAGTAACATCTTTGACCTCTCTATGTAAAATTTATAGTAGATATTTTAGGAATTGCATGTGAAACCATTCCAGCCTTAGTCTTTCTGTGTAATTGTGTAATGCTGTGTACACAATGACAGAATTCTCTGCAAGAACAAAACTACAAAAGAAACAAAAGTGGGTTTTTTTTCTGCAGTCAAATGTTAATGTTTCTAAATGAATATAACAAAACTATCAAATAGACATAGAAGATTACCTACATTGCAAGAAATTAGAATCCCATATATCATCTCCTAAGAATTTCTACTTTGGAAATCTGCTTTAATTCTTTCAGGAAACTAAGGTGATAGTTAGTGTGATAATTTTGGTAATTGAAAATCCAGTAACCCAGAAAGGATTGGTTCAGGGCCCATAAATGCAAGCCTCCTCCTTTGCTGCTAAGACATTTTAGATTAGCATATAGTGATATTTAAAAATAAGGTAATGCAATCTAGAATTCAAGGTCATAAATTGTTTTCCCTATAAAGCTGGCAATTCCCTAAACAGGAAAAACAATGTAGCTTTTATTTGTATAGCTTTTAAATTTTCAATTTGTCATCATATAAATCATTGCATTTTATACTCATACAGAAAAATTAAAAATATAAACAGCTATTTCTAAGATTGGCATCCCCATTTAAAGAATTTGTTTTGAAGAAAGCTATGTGTATCAGTAATAGGACAGAAATATACTTATCTCCCTATTAGTAGAAACATTTCATAGATCTCTCATTTGCCAAATACTGTGGAGAAATATGTCAGTGATGTATTATCCATCTTTTTGTTTTTTCTAGGTACTAGTCTTTGTTAACTTTTGTTTCTAGGAAGGGGACCAGAAGTACTCATTACCCTAAAGGGTAAATGGATTTTGAAAATTTTTTTGAAACAGTAGGTGAAAAAGTTTCTTACTTTAGAGTAATCCAAGATTCCAACCAGATTATGTGTCTTTGTGTTAAAAACCACTAAACTAATAGCTATGGTTGGAACCTTGATAGAATAACTTACTTGTCCTCGTTGTCAAGTCCACGGAGTATTTCTTTCCATGATTATTCCCTTTATTCAAAAGGTAAAGGTAACATCATCCATCAAACTTGCAATTAACAAGGGAGAGTAAGATAGTTGTTTTGTTTTTTGTTTTGTTTTTTGCTTTTTTTCTTTTCTTTTCTTTTCTTTTTTACTTGTATGCTGCAGAAATGTAATTTGTTGTAATGCAAAGAGTAAAGAAGGAATCATGCCATGTTGGCCTTGATTGACAAAGTAATTTTTTCACATAGAACACATTTAAAATCCACATAGCAAGCCCATTCAATTTGTGGGCACTTTGTCATCAGATTAATTAAGTTTAGATGTTGGCCTTTAAGAACATTTACCTTTGGTTAAAAACCCGAGAAAGCCTTTGTTTTGTTTTCATCAAAATCCCACCCAGTGTAAACTTCTGAACAGTCAGGAGTTGCCAGTATTATTAGCTGTTTTCTTATTACAGAAAGAAAAATAAAACATTTTACCATAATGTGTCACATTGCTTGGTCAATGACCATATTTATTTTTGGGTTCTTCAATTCATACTTGATTTCACATAACCATTATGAAAACCACATACATGACTCCTTAGAATCTGGATTTGCATTTGATGAAAATATATTAATATAAAATTTTACATAACTGGATAGGAAATAAGTATATTACGTTGCAAAATGGGAAATATCCACTGTCAACAGTTTTAAAAGCATGTAAGAGAAAAGAAAAGTCAGCCATTTGTCTAGATCAGGGTTCAGCAAACTTTTCCTGTAATGGGGCCAGGTATTAATATTTTAGTCTTTGTGGGCCGTGCACTATCTGTCACACTACTCAGCTCTGACATTGTCACATGAATGCAGACATCGGCCATAAGTAAATGACTGAGCTGTGGTCCAATAAAACTTTATTTACTAAAACATGCAGCAGGCTGGATTTGGCCTACTGGCCATGTTTTGCAAATCCCTAGTCTAGACACCTCCATATATTCAGCTACTTAATGTTTTTTTCTTCCTCCGATTATCTGTGTATGTATGCAAAACAAGCCGTTTTTTTTGTTTTTTTTTTTTTTTGGTAATGAAAAAAGAAAAGAATTGATTGTCCATTTCTCTCGTGATTATTAGGATTTTATTAGCAATATTATTCGTATTATATTATTAGCATCTCTCCTGATATTGAAATTAAGTGGGCAGTTTTTGCTTCGGTGGAGGAATAGGGGGTGTTCTCTTCTGTGTGGTTACAGTCAAGTAGCACCTTGTGGTGGAATGATGTCTCCCACGTCAGCCTATTGATGCTGCCTTTGGCTAGAACCTCAACAGGGGCTTATCTGCCAAGGGCACTACCGGTAGCCTCTTCATGTGTCCTGGGCTGCTCACAGCATGACAGCGGGATCCCAAAATGACAGCTAAGCTGAAGCTTTATTTTCTTTTATAACCTACCCTCTAAAGTCACAATATCCTTCCACCGTACTCTATCAGTTGAGACCGACACAACGGAAGAGGGCCTAGATTCCACCCAATGATGGCAGAATGGCAAAGTCACAATGTAAGATGGTCCTGTAAGACAGGAACCATTTTTGCAAATGAAACCTGCCACAGTGGGATTCGATTCAATTCGATTCGATTCATAGCTACAATAGAAGAGGCAGGACAAGATTTGGGAAACAAGAGAGAAATTGGGACAATAATAAGAAGGACATATTGATCATGGTAGCAAAGGCAAGAAAGAGCTAAATCCAAGTTAAAATGAGGTTCAAAACACTGGAGCCATGTTTTGAAGTAAAAAAATTTTAAGAATGTATCTCAAAAATGAATGGGTAGCCTCAAGTTTTCAGAGGAAGGTTGTAAATCTAAATCCAGACAAACAGGAAGGAAATCAGAAAGTGGTCTCTGTAACCAGAAGAGTGAGATGTCCTTAACATTAAGGCTACATTCTGATTAACCAAGAGTTTCATCATCTCCTGGAGGCCTAGAACCTCTTGCAGGTCAAGGACAACCCATTGCACTGGGTGGGGCTGGTAGATGAATGTTCCTAGGAGGCAAGGGAGAAGCAAGTGTTGACTGTGTGCTTAATTGTGACTGCAGTCACAAAAGCAAAAGTCTCACCAAAATGACTGCATCAATGGGTTGGTTTGACATCACGAATCCAAAATAGATGAAACAGCCCATCTGGGAAGTTAAAGAATGAGGAAAGTCTTTAAAAGTCCATCCCCTAACTTCTTTCATTTTTGCACTCATTAAGCCATTTTCCACATTAGAGCCCCCGGAAGAGCCCTTCTGAGCATGCACCTTGATATGAGAGCCCCGAGACATCTGTTGTGCCATTTTAATCCTCTCTTTGCTATACTCGGCTCTCTCTGTCTGTGGACCAAATGTGCCTATTTTTTGCTCCACTGATTTAATAGCCCCAGGAAAAGTTGATAATGTAATCATAGTTCTGTCTGAGTGAAACATCTCGAGTTTCATCTCCAGACTGTCTGTGGAGCTCCTTGGACTCTCTAGACACTAAGGTTTTGCTACATTCCAGCTGCTTTTTGGTGTCAAGCCTATGGAAATTAATCTCTCAATTGTGTGCGTGTGTGTGTGTGTGTGTGTACGCTCCTGCCCTTCTATCAACTGCAAGAAAAATTTATCTTATTATTTAGCAGCATTTTAACAAGTTTCAGTCCATTAAAAGCAAAAGAGAGCATTAAATAGCATTTCTCCAGCTTTTAGCTGGTGAGCTTTCATCAGTTTATTAATAGACTCTAACTGCAAATGTGCTTGTTACATGCTAGGGCTTTAGGCCGACTCTAGCAGCAACATTGGTGTCCTCTGGGACCAGAAATCCAATTCTCAGTTCTGCCTTCAGGTAATGCTTTTGGACTGCTTTAGAGAGATTAAACAAATAAATGCTGAAACTTTCCTTCCAGAGAACTGAAGCTGACTGGATTTATTCATGTTCTAAAAACCCTGGTCTAACAAAACAGCCAAGTGTTAAGTAGCAAACTGCCCAGTAGGCCCAGGTCTCTTCTACTTGTAATCCCCTTAATATCATTTCTGTCCTGTTTCTACAGTACTATGACATTGGATGAACAGAAGGTTGAGAATCAGGACAGAGGGATACATTTGAATTCCTCTACAGAGAATCAGATGGACTAGAATAAACTTAGGAGTTTTGTCTCGGTAGTATGGTAGAAGATTCTATTCTGGATAGATGCAGGTGCCAGAAAAACTAAATTAATATTAGCTCTCTTCGGACCTGGCATACTTCTTGCTTTTTCATAATGAGTTATATTTTCCTTTTTGCCTTGACTGTATGAATAATTATAATCCTCCTAAAGTTAACAGTAAGGAAGAAGGAATGGCAGAGCAAGCACAGGAAGAGAAAGAGACATAAAACTTTAACTCTGCTCCATAGAGTTAGAAGAAATCCCAAAGAGGCTATTCAACCTGTAAAGAGTATGATGACGTTAAATACGTAAGTTCAGTGTTGTAGTACATCCTTCACCCCCCTTCCAATTTAGCATGGAGGAAGCTCTTTAGGAAGACTCACTTGGTTTTAGCAAATAAAGAAATTGTGTTTTCATTGCATAACCGAATATAACAACAACAATAGCACACATATCTCCAGCACTTACAGTGAGCCAAGCACCCTACATATTATGGAGGGATGCTGATTCTGATCTTATTTTCATTTTGTGATGAAGATACGAAGGATCAGAGAGGTTAAGTGCTTGTCTAGAGTCACACAGCTAGTAATGATAGAACCAGAATTGGAATCTCAGTAAATCTAGCCCCAGGGGCCTTGATCCTGAGCAGTAGGCATGTTGTTTCTGAAATGCAAGATTGTGATCCAGCTATATATGTGTTATATTTTCAATAAGCATATTATTTAATTCCCTTTCCTAAATCAAGTCTTCTCTGTTTTATTACTATATTAACATTGTTATGTATGTGCATATTATATAGTGTGTATGTGATTACATTTAAGAGTTAGGTGTAGTATTGGCAATGAGGAAGGTAATGGCATTCATTATTACATCAACTGTCGTGATGTTAGGTGAAATTTAGAATTTGCATTAGAGACAACGTTCGCTAAATATCCCTGTATTTCCCTCCATGTTCAAGGCCTCTTGCATTTATATTGGGGCCACATAATTAATTGTAGCAAAAGTGGTTAGGAGCAAAAGTGATAGATTTTGAACCAGTGCATTTACAAAGGAAATGCCTACAGCCTACCATGTAGGACCAGTGTAGTGAATGAAGGGCCACAACATTTTGTCAAGTGCGAAAGAGTTAAAACAATTCTGGAGGTGTTTGTCCTGCAGAAATGTTGAGGATAAGGTGCTAGTTATCCTCAGGTATCTTGTGCGTCGCCATGTAGAAGAGTAAGAACAGCCTTGTTCTGTATGGCATGAAAGTATACAACCAGGGAAGATTGATGAAAAATACAGAAGACCTCACCAGGTTCACACTATCACACATAAATAATTTATTCTTGTACAGTTTAGTTTATTGTCTGCCACCTCCAGTAGAAGAGACATTCCTTAAGAACAGTGACATATATGTTTTGTTTATGGCTATTTTCCTAGCACCTTGTCTAGTCTTGGCTCAAAAAAAAAAAAAAAAGAAAAGCACGTGATGACTATCGAATGAATGAAAGAATGCATGAACGAACGAACAAAAGAACTTCCTATCAAATAAAGCACTTCAGGTATTTTCCTGACTATGGAGGAATTCTGGCGTAGGCTGTGTGACTAGTCGTTAGGAATGTTTTCAGCAAGTTCCAGCTCTGGTTTATGCTTAACACTAGATGTGATGTAATGTCTACTCCAAAGCCCAGATCCTCTGACTTTTATTTCTTTTCGTTTTAGCTTTCCTGACAGCTAAAGCCTTTTGCTTTTCATGCCACAGAAGATAAAAAATCCAAACAATATGTTTGTTGTTGCAAAACCACTGAGAAATATTTCAGGCACTTCTTTTAGCCCTACCTGTTTGGGAGGACATTTATCATCTTTTGATGTTCAGAGAAATGGACAGTGTGTACTTTGTAATCAGGACAGGAGGCTAGGCATGACTGATGTGAGCCTTTATCAAGTATCATCGTCATATATGAGTCTCTGAAATGTGTGTATTTGAAAGGCTTGTACTTGCATTTATGACACTTGGCTCCATTTCTTCATATGTAGCTATAAATTAATGCATACAGTGACACCTCTTTTCGGGTTGGGTGCGCATAGGCATGCATGGTCAAATTTTGATTATCAGTCGGATTAGCCTCATTATTCACTGAGCATCCCTTCCACTCAGCTAGTCATTGGCTGGATTTGTGACTCTCTAGATAAATTCTTTTAATCTCTCCGCTAAGTCAGTTGCTAGAGAAGGACAGCCTCTAAATTGGCAGCTATGAAAATCAGCAGCCACTCAACACCTAACGTGGGATTTTTTTGTCAGCTCGGTGTTTTAAGACCCAAGGCAATTCACTTCCATCAAGGAGCTTTCAGTTTTGCTCAGTAGAGAAAATCAAAATGGAAATACTATGATGTATACCTATAGGTACAGGCAAAAAAAGGATAGTATAGATGTGGCAGTAGGGGCTTAGAGGCGAGGGGTTGGTTTGGGAAAGGTGGAAGAAATTTGGAATCAGACTCTAAGTTTCTCATGTCTACTATACCATTTTTTTTCTTCATTTGTCAAATAATCAATTGTAGTAAGGATGGTCAAAAGTGTAGCTAAGACACACATCATAATGCCTAGCATGGAGTAGATACTCTGAAATGATAGGAAGGTTACTATTACCATACACTGTTATATTCATTATTATTATCAGGTATTGTAATTTCGAGATAGGATTGGGATTTTCTCACTCCTCTGGATCCTCACAAATAGAGGGAAAGGTTAGAAAGACATCATCTATATAAAGGAAATGCCAGGGAAGAAGCCCATAGCCAGCAAGATCAGAAATGATGGTATAGCCAGAAGAGTTCCAAGGCATTCCTGTACCTTTGATGTGCCATAGAGGTGAAAATCGATGCTGAATGTACATTTGCCTCCCCCAGCTGGCGGTGTAGGACAATTCAAATTCTTTCTTCATTAGTTCTAATATTTAGTAAAGCTTGCCCTTCATAATGGCATGGGTGTCTCTTCAATGCCCACATTATGGCCCATCTCCAGCTTTAGTGAATAAGAAAGTCTTACAGATCAGGATAAGCATTTTTTAGAAGGGATCTTCCTGAGCCAGCTGATCATGACAATACCATGGCTCAGAAACACCTGTATTTGGAACAAGCTTTGACATGTTGCCTGAAGAAATCAATCAGTTTAAACATAGACTATGGAGATTTTCTGGTTCCAGAGAAGATGGACTAAGCACATAGCACCCATTCTTCTTGCTAATTACAGCTATAAACCCTGGGAAAAATACATGGAGCCAACTATTGGAAGACTCTGATGGGTAGACAGAAGTAGGACTACCGGGGGAACCTAAAGACTTGAGGGATGACTCAGTGGGACATTCCATGGTTTTTGTTTTCATTTTTGTTTTTGATGATTTCTTTTTTTTTTCCCCTCGGTTTTGATTTTTGTTTTCCTCCCCTATATGCCAGCCCGGGTGCTAGCACAGTCTGCAACCTGGAATTGCCAGTAGCTGCACATACAACAGCTCCAAGGAAATCCTTCTCTTTCCAGCCTTCTCGTGGGTTTGGAAGGTGGTGGCCCGGTGGGATGGGCCCCTTCTGGCTATACTCTGCACTCCAGGTGAATAGCTCAAAGAAGCTTCTTCTCCTCCTCACTGGACCCTTCGGAAACTGTGGGATAGAGTCCTGCTTAGCATCCCTGCTCAGCACTGGTACAAGCAGAGGCAGTACTCCTCTCCAGCAGGCACTGTGAAACTGTGGGGGAGAGCCCTGATAGCCAGCCTCACTCTGTGAAAGTGGATCTGGGTGGGCCCTTCTAAACTATCCTTTTTTTTTTTTTTTAACCAGCTGGCATTATGTTAATCTTGGTCAGTAAAGGGCACTGGAGAGACACTAAAGGAGGAAGAAGTCTTTCTTCCTGGTCTTGGGTACTCACCGGCCAGACTTCTGCAGGGTGGGCAGCTTCTGCCATAGACACCCAGCTCCTGCTGTGCATGGTGGCCAGCAGCATAGATAGGCCAACAACTTCTCCCAACTCAGCCAATGGCAGTTTTATAGCTTTGTTCCTCAAGTTTGATACTTCACAATGAACAGCTTTCACTGGTACCTTAGAGGCCAGATTTCCAGCAAGTACTACCAGGGAGGCCCCATAGCAGCGATTCAGTGAGCCATGGCCCCACCCTCTCCAACAAGGTCTGGAGATCAGCTCTGGGAGGGATGCATTCATCCTTAGGCACATGACCTCAGCACGTGACATGACCTCGCTACTTTGTATATCTGTTAGTCTTACATTATTTAGAGATATCTTTACTTCTGACCCCTGTTAGAGTTAATGGCAAACTTTCCATGTGCAAAATACTGTGTAGTTTTTCTCTCCAGATTGGACCCTGAGTGATAATGACAGCAAATGCATGATCCATAAAGGAGAAAAATTGATAAATTGGGCTTCATGAAAATGAAGACTTTTGTTCTATGACAAAACCTCAGTCGGGAAGAAAATACTTTCAATTCACAAATCTAGGAGATTCTATATCTAGAACATATAAAGAATAGGTTAAACTCAACAGTAAGAGGGCAAACATTCTAATTAGAAAATGGGCCAAAGTTTGAACAGCTTTTTTACCAAAGAATACACAGATAATAAATAAGCACACAAGAATATATTCAACTTTTTTTTTTAGCTGTTAGGGAAATGCAGAATAAAACCATGAGAAGACAACACTACACACCTACTGGAATGGCAATGTTACTGGCAATGCCAATACTGATGAGGGCGCAGAGCAACTGAAACACATTGATGGTGGGAATGCAAAATGGTATATAGCCAGTGAGGAAAACAGTTGGAAGTTTTATAAAGGTAAACATATACTTGCCATATGACCTAGCAGTCTTACTCCTGGGTATTCACCCAGCAGATCTGAAAACTTAGATTCACACAAAGCCCTGGATACAAATCTCTGTAGCAGTTCTATTCATGCTCACTGATTATTGGAAACAACCCAAATGTCTTTCGCTGGGCAAATGGATTAACAAACGGCGATACATTGATACTATGGAGTGCTACTCAACAATAAAAAGGCGTCAACGATTGATGCACGCAGCAACTTGGGTGGACCTGAAGGGCATCATGGTGAATGGACAAAACCATCAATGAACAAAACCAATTTCAAGATTTTCCATATTCTGTTGTTCCATTGAGGTAGCATTCTCCAACTCATACTCAGCTGTAGTTTTTAGGATTTGGAGTTATAGGGAGGCTGTGACAGCCAAGGGTTAGCATGAAGATGTTTCTTTAGCGTAATATCACGGTCTGTTTCCTGATTGTGGTGGTGATTACAAGAAATACACATGTGGTAAAATGTCAAAGAAATATACACGAAAAAATTGCATGTTAAAACTGCAAATTCTGAAGGAAGATCTATAATTTAGCTAATAGTATTGTCCACAGTCAATTTTCTGGTTTGGATAATTTTGTTACGCCTATAAAAAATGTTACCGGTGGTGGAATCTGAATGAAGACTACATGGGAATTCTCTCAATACTATTTTTGAAACTTCTCTGTTGGTCCAAAATTTTGTTAAAGTGACACTTAAGCAAACAAACAACCACGACAATAACAACAAAACCAGCAATAACTAAAGGATATGGTGTTAGAAGGAGAGGACTAAGGCAGGAGTGCTAATGTCAGGGATTATTCAAAGCCACAGCCTTGAGTGTCTGAGTTAGTTGACCTAGTTTGAGACCCAGGACTTGGCATTTTTAAAAAATTTTCACAGATAATTGTAACAATTTCAGAGGTTGGGCTAACAGTGATTTAAAGAAATTATTAGGTAAAAGATAGCTTTGCTAGGAGAGACTAGCTTCCTTGGTTCTCTTGGGTTTGTGATATTTGGTGCCACTGCTTATGTTGGCATGAACCTTGACCCTGGACAATGATCAGCAAACTTCTGTAAAGGACTAGATGGAAACATTTTCACCTCTGTAGGCCGTAAGTCCCTGTCACAGCTACTCACTTCTGCCATTATAGAGTGAAAGTAGCCATATGTAATACATAAAAGAATGGAAGTGCCTATGTTTCCATAAAACCTTATTTACAAAGACAGATGGTAGACCAGATTTGGCCTGCAGGCCACAATTCACTGACCACTAATTTAGATGATTGAGTGAACCACACACTTAGTAGGAATCAACCATGGGTTGGTCCTAGACCATTTTTTTTTTGCAATCCTACTCAGAACAAATGAGTCCCATGCTCAAAGAACCAGTGGTCCCACTTACTGTCAAACCATGCTTAGTGCATTGCACTTAGTTCTGACCTCACTTCAAAGAAAGTCTATGAAATTGTTCAAGGCCAGAACAAATCCCTTAGGATGGCAAAAGGTCTAGAAACCACACAATGAGAGAAGGACCTGAAGCAACTGGAACTCTGAACCTGAGGAAAATGTTGAGAACAGTGTCCAAATACTTTGTTATTTAGAAAAAAAAAAGATTATGAAGTTTATGACTTCCAAACAAATAGGGTTGTTTCTCCATTCATTTGTCCTACAATTGTATATCGAACACTTACTATATTCATGTGCTGTTCCAGGCCACAGAGACAGAGCTAACCCGTCCAGAGCTAACTGGACAATGAAAGGAAGTTGCAGAAAGGTGGATTGCAATTCAATGAGAAAAATCTGTAAAATTTAAAGGTATCTGCAAGTGGACCGGGCTACCTTGAGAGGCAATGAATTCTCAGTCTCTGCAGTTGTGAAAAAACAATCCCTCAAATAGAAAAAGCTAGCCTAGGTCATTTTAGGTGGGGGTGTGATAGGGGCATAATCTGCTGTATGGACCTCAGAGCTCTTACTGAGCTCCATAAAGGATCCAGTTCATATGCTAAGCTTACACATTTGAAGAAGTCAAATATCATCAGACAAATCACTTAGTAGTGAATCAGGTTATATGCGTGATGCACCTTAGTGGTCTTCAAAGTGAATGGGAAATCCTTCTTCATCTCCTGGATCTTTCCTGATTGGAAGGAGCTGCTGATCTGGATGTATGTGATGAGAACAAAGGAGCAGTCAAAGGAAGGACGTCTGGAGGATAAATTGATATCGAGTAACAGATGGCCTCAATCTTACTGTGATACCAAGTGGCCCATCCTTCTGAGATCCCCCTTTTTTCTGGACAAGTACAGAGTTTATCCCATTTTCTTCTCTCTTTTTTTTTTCAATAAATATATGCGTCCACCATGTTTATTGTATGCCATTATCTCTGTATATAGCTCTTTTAATATGGGGAAATGATAGTAATGCAAATTGTATTTAAAAAGCAGATATTTCTAAGTTCTGGTGGCTGTAAATTTTACGTTCATTTTAAAGAAGACCAGAAGGAGTAATCTGTGTGTTTAAATAGCAATAATTACAGTAGATTCTACTTGCATTAATACTGTCTGAGTACATTATGAAGCATTTGTCATAGCTAATGCATTTCTGTCAAATCAAGTAATATTAGAAGGGGGCTTTTGTAATGAATATTAATGCAAGAAACAGCCGTGAGTAAAGCAAGTTATGGAGGCAGGTAAATGTAGAATTAGCTGCAACTGCAAAGTTGCCTTTCATTACAAATTAAGTTCTTCTGATGTTAATAAAAATGTAAGGTTCTAGGTAGTCATCCAGAGCCTGCTGAACACTGATAGGAGTTTGGTAGTACCCTTAAGTCTAAATCAAAAGCCTTAAATAAATTTGCCATGCAGAAGAACACTTCCATGTCTTAATTTTTTATTCTTGCCCTTAAATAAATCTTATTTTATAGAAATCTACTCTTTAGTGGAGTTAATTTAAGTCCAAAGTTAGTTCCAGATGCATATGTTTAGAGAATAAATTAAGTAAATAGAGTACTTTGTGTTCATTGAAGCTAGGTGCTGTATAAATAAGAGATCATTAACACATCATTACATGTGTTAATTACTAAACATGCTAAATTATGGATCAGGTCTGAGAAGGAAAATTTCCACAAAAAGTTACATAAAGCAAAGATAAATTTCTCAAGTGGTATCATAGATGAAATTATACAGAGAAATATGCATTTCCTGCCTGAATATTGAACTAAATTAATTTACAGCTCTAGAATTTTCTAAAGTTTTCTATAGAGGGAATAATACCAGTACCTGTAGGCTACCCATTCAAGTAGGAAAACATTAACTTTATAATTTATGTTTTGATCTTAAATATATCTTAACATATTCACAAAATATTTCTACCTGAAGTTTACATGAAACTTATGGTTGTCACTTTATCTGCTTATATATATATATTACAGATAATTTAATTATACATAATACAAGCTCATTTTACACATTTTATTAGATGTCTATGACTTAAAAGGTAAAAAAACTTCCTGTAATCCCCTTTGCCTCAAATTTCTCCTTCTACCAAATTTGAGCAAAGGTAAAGAGAAAAAATGAGGTCTAATCTCTTGTACTATCCCTTCATCAGTCTGTTTTCTGTGTTACTGGGGACAGTGTTTTTGTACTGAATAAATTCACAAACCTGATTTAAAAGAATTGCCCTTTCTTTCTTTCAGAGACAATAGCTAGTACTAGGAGAGAATAGTCCTACTTCAAATATTTGATTCTCTCTGTATGAGAAAGCTTAAGGCAAGTTATGGAATGGTAAGAGATTACCCCTACATCTCAATGGCTTACTAAACTAAGATTGATTCTTTGTGATGACTTTGCTGAATAAGCCTTTATTTGTGGACGTAGTCTGATAGAGTAGGTGTATCTGGGCATTGTTTGTCTCATAGTACAGGGAAAAAGAAAGAAATGGTAAGCCATACATTATCTGCTGAGAGATAGCATGGGTCACTTTTACTCTTGTTTTTATGGCGAGGGTGCAAAGTCAGTCACATGGTGAGTTCACAAGTCAGCGGAGCACAGACATATGCAATTCTCTGTTAGGGAATGCATTGTGGAGAAATGTTTTGGATGTTGTATACAATGATGCTATCATCCACACTAAATATTTGTTTATATAATATATATTTTGGAGCATCAAATATGTGCTGAAGTTTGTACTAAGGTTTAGGCTGGAATAATAGATAACATAGATATACTCTTTTTTCATTGATATTGTGTTGATGGAAATTTTATGTTTCTTTCATAGAGGTTGCAAACACTGCTTTTTGAAAGAAATTTCATTAGGGATAAGGGAGCAAAAAATGAGCCAAGAACATTTTCGTACACATCTGCCTGAAGGATCAGATCAATTCTGGAAGATCCCCCCCTGCGCCCTGACTCCATTGTAATAGTAGAGAAAGTAACTGTCATCCATAGATTTGTGTCTTTTAGAAATGGGGGTGGTAGCCTATAGAGCAGAAAGTTGGTGGCCATGCATGTATGTTTCCTGGTTTTAGTTGCTGGGGCCTCCATGAAAGATGTAAAATTTAAAGGAAGAATCTGCTTGGACACAGATTTTTGGGAGAGAAAGAAAAAGCAAGCCCTGTGGAAGAGAGCATAAATTTAAAAAAAGTTGCAGGAATGGATGTGATGTTGGTTGACGGCGAGTTAGAATGCCAGGGTTCAACAGGGAAGGTGAACTCCAGCAAGAAATGGCCGACACAGTACATGGAGGACTCAGGGCTTGATGTTAGGGAGACCAATCTGACAGTTGGTAAGACCTTTGGGTGCCAGCAGTGACTTGAAGAAGAAAGTACCTAGGGAGATTTTTGCTCAATTGTAAATATGATACAATCACTTCCCAGAACAGGACAGTTAATAGAACAGGAAAGGAAGGGGTAAGCTGGTGAGACCTTGAAGTGTGGTAGATTTGGTCTATCATAGTAAAGGAAGAAGTAACAGTGCCTTAAATACTGATTTGGAGGGTCTTAGAATTGTGAGGCAGTTACACAGATGGTCAAGGTGATTGGGGACAGAGAGGGATTGAGAATTACCGGGGACTTTTCAAGGGATGGGAACAGAGAGAGGGCTGTGAATATGGATGAGATTGCATCCAGGAAGACAGTCATCTTGGAATCTCTTCCATGCAAGGGAAAGACTGAGCACTCCGTGGAACTAGTTTCTGGGGGGAGAATTAGGTTGTAACCGAAGTGAAAGATGAAATGAGATAAGAAACAGATTTAGGATAGGGAATTTTTTTCTTCACTAGAAGAGACATGTTCTATTTTAATTCCAACCTAAATAAATTCAGGTTCTGTAATCTGAAAAAGATAGCCATTCTCACCTAAAAACAGTTGTATTTTATATGCTACAAATGCAAAATACAAGCGAGTACAGGTCTCTTTCCAACCCACCCACACGGCACCCTGAGCTTAAGTATCTTCAAGACATAATTCAAACACACATATGTAGTGTCTTCTATAAGAAGGAGAAAATGGCACTCAATATCATTTTAAAGATTCCAATTTGTGTGTGAGGGAAGTGGACAGTCTAATTTTAAAATTATTAGGTAAATAATAAATTTGGCACATACTACTTTGAACAGCCCCTTTTTATGACTACTTTGTCTGGTCTATTTTAGGGGCTGAATGAACAATTAAATAAGGGGTGGCCTTGTTTCACAGAGACAGTGTTTATTTAAATCCAGGCTGAGACCACAACTGAAGTGGTTTAGTTCTGTGTTTAGACGCTGTGTTTCGATGGAGTAAAGCCGCCATGCACACTATGATAGCTTGCAGCTTCTCTGCCCAAACAAATAGCAATTGTTTAAGTGTCTAACACTGCAGTTCAGAGCTGAGGAATGTTTACAGAGCTATGTTCCAATAATCAGGAATATTTTGCTATACTCTATCTCTTAATCCATATGACCAGCAATTGCTGAGAAAGCAACATGCTTATGTGTCTGTTGATGATTTACTGTGCATGCAAAATGCATAAACACATGAGCTGTATCTAAAAGATGAGGTCTTTTCCATACATAATACACTAGAAATGATTTTATATCAAGCCATAAAAACCAAGAGAAAAGAAATAGATTTTCCCATGTGTGCCAATGGAGTCTGCTTGAAACTCAAAATCTAAGTACCTATAAAATGTCATCTTTTTTTCCTATCTTAAATTTTATTTGCACTAACATAAGTCTGCATTGATTGTTTCCTAGGGGGACTGAAAGAGTTAATGGGCCTGACATTTGAAATGTGTATGTCTTTAACTTTGAGCATAATGGAGCCAGCTCTCTGGTTCATAAGAAAAATACAGATGTTTTGAAATTTTATACAGTTTTAGAATGTTGGATCAAGGAGGGTCTTTCCTCTTGGATCTTTTTAAGATTAAGAGAATTCAGTCTAAATAAGGGCTTTGGATTTTAATAAAAAATAAGTCTTTTGTTTCAGTATTATGAGAAATTTAAAAGTGAATATCAAATCCCTAATATCCTGAAGACAAAAGTTGAAGAAAAGAATCACTAGATATTTTAAATGAACATATATTCTTACTTTATACATGACGTTTTTCACCTGAACATTAAAATAGAAGTTGAATGCTCCAGTTTGAAATAGATGCCTTCAGACTATTGTTATAGAATACATATATATTTTAATATAAAATTCTTAGTCTAATTATATTACCTAATATAAATATTAGTTAAAATACTAGTAATAATAAATGTAATAACACAAAGGAGTTATTACCACTCCCAACCAATTTTTTAAAATATTTTTCTTTTAGGAGTGCCTGGGTGGCTCAGTCGGTTAAGAGTCTGACTCTTGGTTTCAGCTCAGGTCATGATCTCACCGTTCATGGGTTCTAGCTCCACATCAGGCTTTACACTAACAGCATGGAGCCTTCTTGGGATTCTCTCTCTCCCTCTTTCTCTCTGCCCCTCCTCTGCTCGTTCTTTCTGTCTCTCTTTCTCAAAAAAATAATAAACTTAATAAATTTTTTTAAATATATTTTTTCTTTTAAATTTGTAACTATCCCAGTAGAATTTTACCACTCTGTATACCTTGTGAAAAGAAATAACATGTCAGTGATTTAACTCTAAACAAAACAAGTTCTTTCTTAATTTATTTTATATTTTCTGTATCAACAGCTAGAGAAAAGTGTCCTTATGTCAGTTATACTAAATATATCTTCATCAGAATTAAAATATAAAACTATTCACGAAAACATGTAATTAAGAATGTAATTAATATGAGGACTATATCATTTACGTGTAATGTTAGCAAAGATGTAAATATGGGTTTTGAGCAGTATTAAATCATTTTGGATTTTGAGAACCACAAGACTTGTGAGAGGGCTTTGATTAGAAAATATCTGGTATGTTTTAAAATTTCAGTATCCAAAATTGTTCTTTACTTTTATTTCTCAGAATTTAAAATAAATGAAATATATTTCTAATGTCAAAAGTAAAATGTGAGAGGGGATGCCTGGGTGGCCCAGTTGAGTAAGCGTCCAGCTCTTTATTTCAGCTCAGGTCATGATCTCATGGTCATGAGATTGAGCCCCATGTGGGACTCTGCACTGGGCGTGGAGACTGCTTAAGATTCTCTCTCTCCATCTCTCTCTGCCCCTCACCTGCTCACATGCAAGTGCTCTCTCTCAAAATAACTAACTGAATGAATGAATGAATGAATGAATGAATAAAGTGTGAGAAATTTTTGGGACATGACAGCTTGAACTGGAAGAGAATGGTGTAGGGAAAATAATAATTTCTTTTGACTTTGGGAGAGCCATTTATCTGCCCAGACCTCATATTACTCTCAAATGAAATGATGGAATGAGATCAATTCATTTGCCAAACAGTTTGTTTTTTGAGTACCTACTCCAAGTCCAGAGACCTTGTGACGTGCCTGGGAGATAGGATAGCACAGAGACATAGCCCCATGCATATGGTCCTCACTACCTCTGATGGCTTTGCTAAGATTTGCCTTGATGCAGTGGTGTGGGTAACTTCCCCAGCTACTCTGAATAAAGATTCCCTCTTGTGTCCCTAGCTAAACCATGGTCAGTGAAAAGCAACAAAAGAAGAATGGGCTGGCTGAAAAGTTGGACAACTCCTAGAAGCAACATAGATTTATTTTTAAAATAAATGTGTCATGCACTCTCCAAGGTACTAGGTACACATTGCTGATCAAGTGGCAGAACTTACAATTTAGTGACTAAACATGATAGAGAAGGTTATATAGATGTAGATATAGATACAGATATATGTATATGGTACAAAACATCTGATATTTTATATGTGTTTATATATTATAGTGTATGTTAACTACTGTTAAAAAGCAGAGTGTTTAATGGGAAAAACTGGGGAGTATCTAAGTTGGGTTGATTAACCAAGAAAAGTATGTATGAGGCGTTCATGTTTGCCTCCAGGAGTGAAATTTGAGAAACACCCAAAAGAAGGCCAACCCAGTCAAGGAAGAAAGTATGTGCAAAGACTTAAAAAAAAAAAGTTTGGCATATTAGAGAAGCTGAAAATACATATATCATTCGGGGTTGAACAGCTGGATTTAGACTTCATTTTAGCTTGTTTTAGTAGAAAGGATAAAATGGATTACAGATTTATTAGGAAAGCTACGGAAAAAAAACTACCTGTAGAATTGGGCCAGGAAAGGGCCATGTCCTTTATCAGGAAGACACTGCAATTAGAAAACAGCTCAAATGGGAAAAATTCCTCCCAAAAAGCCAGACCCCTCCTACATACTACTTGCCAGAAAAGAGAGGGGTGAAGGAAGAGATAGAAATATTTTCTAAATCTCTTTTTTCAGTCTTATGCAATATAAATGGTAGAAACCAAACCATAATCAGGATGTACTGGGTGAATCTAGGACCTGCAGTTTGTAGCTCTCTGGCCTCTAGTATGAATGCTAAGACGGGCCACCATGTCCTCTACAAAAGAAGAGAAGAGGACAGGAACCAAATCATGCTGGAACTTTGTAGGCTGTGTCCACAGTTGGACTTTTTCTTTTTTTTTAGTGAACGCTACACACAATGTGGGGCTCATACTCATGACCCCTCAAAATCAAGAGTCTTATGCTCTACCAACTAAGCCAGCCAGGTGCCCCTATAGCAAATGGACTTTTAAGAGCAATGGGAAGCCATTGCCAAATTTTAAGTAGGAGTCATCTTTTTCATATTTCAAAAATGTCTTTATTTGTTGTAGTACAGGAGGTTGACCAGGAATTGGGAGTGGAATCGGGGAGATTGAACGAAGGTAGTTATATCAGTCTAGGCAAAAAGTGATGGTGACTTGGAACAGTGTGGGGACAGAGTGGTGGAAGGATTTAAAGTACATTTTCATACAGAAACAATTAGACTTGTTGATGGATCAGAGGTGAGAGATAAGGGAGCAAGGACAACCCAGATTCACACTTGAGCAGTTGGTTGCATTGTGGTGACATTTGTGGCTGAGGATCACATTTTCTAAATGGGAGTCATCACTTACCCTTTGGGGTTCCATAATACAATTCTTGCTCCTGTGCTGTTGCCCTCCTCTTATGTCCCCTTGAATGCCACTGGGTAAGGTTCTTACCTGCTTCCTTCTCTTAGTTGTAAGCTTTTCAAGAGTAGAGACGTCTTGTCATATTTTTAAATTAAAAATTTCCCCCCAGAATGCCTAGCAGAGTTCCTTATGTCAACAAATGTTAAAATAGAATTAAAAAGTTTTTCTTTTGTCACATTCCAGCCCTTAGCCACATGGCTTTATTATAAACATAAGGGATTATTATGTTAAAAGCCTATGAAAAATGTTTAATCTTTAGACTTCACCGGAAAGTAACATGAGCTAAAGTTTAAATACTCAGGTCATGCTGTCTTGAACATATTTCAAGATGACAATAGTACAAACCAGTCCTCACATAAACACAAAATTTCTCTCTAAGTTAAGCAAAGTAATTTAACAAACTTAGCATTTTGTTTTCTGAACCCATGTATGTAATGAAATGGGAAGAAATAATTATTATGTTTCCCTCCAACAGGGAGGAAAAAAACGTAACCAACGATAATTGATTTCCTTTGTCTCTCTGAGATTTTCATGCACAAAGATATTCAGAAAGACCCTATAAATATACTCAGAAAGAAATCATTTTTCCAATTGTGTCAAAACTAAAGAGTCTTAAGGGAAATGTTATCCTACACACTGCAGGCTATTTCAAATGAGACAAAACTGATTATCATAAAAATATTTTGATGTTTTAACTTGAGGGGTGAGCAGTGTTCTCTGTACTCCATCCTCTGGGAATTTTTGATTATTAGAAGATTTCAAATAATAGATTAATTAACAGAGAAGTCGTTCCACCATAAATATAAGAGGCTGGAATTATATTGCAGAGAAATGAGTTTGCTTACTTGCTCTGGGTTCTTTAGTGAGAGTATCAGAGCTGCTTTAGGGCTGTATATTACCAGAAACTCTGCAGTATCAGCAGACTATGCCTTTGAACTTTGTTCATAAAAGTAATGGTCCTGTCTGAAGAGATCCAACCAAGTAATGATATGAAAACAGCCCAGGTTGTAAGTCGATGAAGGAATGAGGGCAAGAGAGAGAGGATGGTGCAGGAAAAGTAGCCCCAACTCAGAACTCAGGAGAATTGGGGATTAACCCTGGGTACGACCTGAGATATGTGTGCGATCTGGGGTAAGTCATTCATCCTTTTCGAGCCCCCTGGTTTTCATGTTAAATTGACAGAGACACACTGTCTACCTCTAAAATTAAATAATTTTTTGAATCACACCAGCCTATATGGTCTTTAACTAAGAATTGGATATAGAATTCGAATGGGGAGTCCTACTACGTGCTTTCTTCTACCGGCAGGTTCTGATTGGCTGTGTTGTGTTGCATGTAATTGCAAACCTTCCTCAACTGGGTACCACAAATATAAACGTATACTTGGGCCCATTGGTGGCTGAAGGTTGGGAACAACCATGCAAAGACAATTTCGCCACAAAAAGGTAGTCAACTCGAGGCCCTTTCCTTAGCATTTTCCTGTGTCCTATATTATTCATCTTCATCGTCAGTCCCAGAGGACATCTTCTGTTTGCAGAAGTCGTTTTCAAACTGTAGGTCTGGCTCAGTTAGGGTCAGTTAGAGAATGTTGGGAAATCCAGCATTCTCTAATCAAATGTTGGGAAAACCATTTGTTTCTGTTTTCCCAGAAAAATTAAAGATAGAAATCATATTAGATACATGTAATTTTTATGTATCTCATGTCACTAATTTATTTTGAATGATGCCTTTGTTACCAATTCTATGAAACAATATTTTTAAGTGTTAAAAAGGTTTATATAGAAGTTTCTGTTGTGCTTTCTTGGTCCTAGAAATTTGAGGATAATGTATGGAGAATACATCCAGCCCTGCCACATTTTAGAATAATACTAATGCCTGGGTCAAGAATTCTAAAGCTGGACAGCTGCCTATTTACCTCAAGCTACCTAGGTAACTACTTTGTATCCAGCACATTTATAAATATGGACGCCTTTTATAATGTGCTCTTAATTCTTGAGTTCTGTCAGCACACATTTGTTGAAGAGTTGGTCTGTGCGGCACTGTACCAGGCAAAACAAGAAAGTAGACAAGAACTACGTGGTTTCTCCCCTTACCATGATTATACAGTGAACCTGTACTTTCAAGGGGAATTAAGTGCTATGAGTGCCTAATAAGACACACAGCAAGCAAAGTGCTGAGAGAAAAGCAGTTATACTTAGGTGATCTGACTTCCATTTTATACAACTTTAAAATCAACACATTCCATTAGTAGCTATATTTTTAGTCCTCTTACCCATCATTTTTTTCGTAATGTGCCTGCTTTGTGGAGTACTTTGCAAGAAATGAGAGATTGCTTTGGATCTCCAATGTTAAACTTGGAGACCACAAAACAATTACTGACTTTTTTCCCCCTCTCTTTAAGCCTTCTTTGTATGGTTATTTAATACCGTGAGTTCCACTTTAATAATTCCTTCTAGAGCTTTAAATGGCCATGCCTATGTCAAATTATTTGTTACACTGAAATAAGGAAAGACAACTTAAAAACCTTTCTCAAGTAATTGAACGTCCATCAGTCTATATAGTTATTTAAAAAAAGAAAGGAACTGGAACATCAACGGAATATTTTGTAAAAAAATAACTAAAACACTCTTCCCATAGTATAAACCAAACTCTTATGTATGTCCAATGTATAATAATTATTATAGTTCCCTACATTTCTTAAATTCCCTTGGGGGGAAAACAAAGTTCTTTAAAAAGGGCTAGTAAAATGTGTTTATATTTGTCCTCAAAGAAAAACAATGCATACCAGGTTGTGTTCTGTGAAGCCTGGGGTCCGCCGGAGGTGAACTCAAATTTTGACAAGTTTCAGGGAGAACTCAGGGTGGCATTTACCTTGTGACATCACAGTTGCAACTATGATTATTTTTCCATTTCTTGGCCGCTTCTCATATTCTATATATAATACAAGAGTCAATATGAGTGAACAGATTTTTGTTCCTTTACTGTTTTATTGAGGCATACTTTACAGATGAATCTGTTCACCAGTGTAACCATCACCCTGGAAAGATATAGGACTTGACTGTCACCCCAGAAAGTTCACTTGTACCCCAGTCCAGTCAATGCCTTCCCTATTCAGAGGCTACCATTGATCTGCTTATCTGTCATGGTAACTGCTTTTGCCTTTTCTCAAATGTGCTGTAAATAGAATCTTACTGTGTACTCTTCTGTGCCTTGTGCCTTTTGTACAAGGTAAAGTTTTCCAGTTTCATGCATAGTGTTTTTGTATCAATTAATTTGGGTTTTGTGTGTGTGTGTGTGTGTGTGTTGCTGAATAGTATCTCAATTTATGAATATCCCACAGATTACCCATTTACCTGGTCCTGGCTATTTGGGTTGCTTCCCAGGGGTGCTTTTATGTACAAAACTTCTCTGAACAGTTGTATATACTTTTTTTTCATGGGTATATTTTGATTTTTCTTGGTAAATACATAGTAGATTGCTGTGTTTTGGATAGGAGTATATTTCACTTTAGAAGAAATCATCAAACTTTTTCCAAAGACATCATACCATTTTAGATTCGGGAGAAGCATGAGTTTGCTGGGATATAACCAGTATATTGTGAATGACCAGGGAGATCCCACAAAAAGATGTCACTGACACGAGGCATCTAAGACCAGGACAAAGCTGTAGAGAGTGGAAGTGAACTGTGATTGGTGTGTTTGCTGTTTGTAAGTATCTTCTCTTTTCCTTATTCCCCAGACTCAATGGGAAATGAGTAAGATTGGAAACAAACAAACAAACAAACAAAAAACCCTACAAACAATTCTGGAAAACTATTTTGTTTCCCCAAATACTATGAAGTCTTTGTGCATCAGAATAGTGTCCCAAAGAAACGATTTTACTTAGGCTTTCAACTTATGTGTACTTAGAATTAGAATACAGTTTTGGTAAAAACAAACCAAAAAAAAGGAAACAAAGGACATTCTAAACTTCTAAAAACAACTACAGCGCTAACACAAACAAAACTGTTCATGGTTTTTGTATTTTGTAAAAGCTGTCGAGTTCACTCAATGGAAAAATAAGTGTAATGTGTTCAAGTTTTGACACAGCATCTCATTAAGTCCCCTTAATTGTGCTTTCACATGTTATTGATGAGTACATTGGTGAAGAGCCATTAATTAAATAAGCTTCCACACCCCACCCCACCCTGCCACCGTCCCATCAGCATTTGGCACAGATAAGAGTGTAAACACTAGGGCCGATGGCACAAGAACCTTGTTGGAGGAAGTTGATGAGAAATTCTTGATCATCGGTAAGTAGCTTGGCGTAGTTGAGAGAACACAGAAACACAGACCAGGGATTTAGAAGGTTTGTCTTCTGGTCTAGAGCCTGCTTCTTTCCAGTTCAGTGTTCTGGGCAAGTTGTTTTTATTTCTTTGGACTAGGGCACTGTCATTTATCAAACTGTAGAACAGTACTAGATACTGTCCTAAGTTTCCAGTCCTCTGAGTTTCTCTGTATTTGCTTATCAAAGCCAATAATTCATGAAGACCTAAGGCAGGAAGGAAGAGGGCATGTGTAATTGGGAGAGAACACAGAATTAAAGGAGATAGAAACAGCTATTCATTAATTTAACAAATTTCTGTTCCTAATAATGCTTGAGCAGAACTCACAAGACGTCATGGAAAACAAGATGGATATGTTACCATTTCTTTTTTTTTTTTTTTTTTTTGATATGTTACCATTTCTTATAGCACTTTCAGACCAGTGAAGTATTCACTAGTAGGCGGAAAATTGAGATAGAGATGTTGAAAGCCATGATTGTTAGCAACAGCATGCAGGAAAGGTTGACATCCTCTTTTAGGGGATTGTTGAAGCCTTCCTACAAAAAGAACGTTCTTAACTGACAGACAAACAGGCTTTACCTAGATAATGAGCTGGAATGTTAAAGCCAAAGGTGACTTATTGTTTGAAGCCTTGAGATAAGAATGATTTTCAAGGAAGTGGAAGAAGTTCAATGTGACTAGAGCAAAGTGGTTATATGGAGGAGTGGGCAAGGTGAAAGAAGATTCTAGAAGGTTAAGCAGAGACCACATCCTTCAGGACCTTATAAGCCATATTAAGGTCGTTGGATTTTGTGCCCCAGAATGTTGACCCAATGAACGTACTATAAGGTAAAAATTGGTCATAGATTTGCATATTAGAATGAAGGTAGTGTAATAGAAGATATGAAGCTATCCTTTACAGAGCCATTTCAGTGATGTAGTTAAGAAATATCAGTCTTCTGAACTTTGCTGTCGAAGTAGGTGGAGACAAGACCTTTCCAAGACCCTTGCAAATCCCGGTAGAGGTGCGTGGCACACATTTATGCCGAGAAGTCTGTAGTTCGCAGTAGTCTCGTAGCCTGAAGTATGATGGAGAATGAGTGTTCTATAGCCTGAGATAGTGGGTCAGCCTGCAGGCCATGAGTCTGGTTATGTGCCAAATCTCATCCCCAATGCCAAGTGTAGGTCTACTGTGCGATTAATCACAAACATTAAATAGGTGATAAAGGAACAGATTACAGGGATGTTATGAAATTCACACAGATGGACTCTGAATGGCTTATTTTCACAGTCAAGGAAGAAGCATAGTCGGGACAGAAAACAAGACACATTGAGACTCACACAGATGTGAGACAAGAGTGCCAACAAAACGAAATAACAGTCATACATTCTTGGAGGAATTATTTGAGAATTTAGGTTTTAAACCCTGGTGATAATTGACAGGTTTGGCTTCTGATTCATTCATTCTTTTATCGCTTTTCCTGGACTTCAAAATATTTTGTCTTGTGTTATCAACCCTTGCCAGGTGATGAGAGGCTGTGCTGTCTTGGGGCTAGGGAAGCTTACAAAAGCATGAATAAGAAAAGAGAGGCCCGTTAGATCTAAGCTCTGCATGAAATATTTCAATACATGATTTTCCCCACTGAGAAAAGAGAAAGTGCTCCAAACTAACGGAGATTGTATATGATATTGGTCGATGAGTTTATAGCACCTACATAACCATGGTTCTGAATAAAAAATATCCAGTGAAGAGAACAATCGTTAAAATTTAATGTGTTTTTCATTAAACACTTAACAGGTTACGTAAAAATATAATCTAAAGCCACAAAAAAATTTGGAAAGACTCTAGATATCAGTGTGGTTGCCTACATGGAAATAAAATTTAGGTTTTGCAGGTGGTCAAGAAAACAGTAAGAACATACGTGCTAAGAAATATTTAACAGAAAATGTCCCATATAAAGAGAGATGGATGGAAATCTGTTAAACACAGGGCATAGAGACTTGGATATAAAACCTTTCTGTGATGATGACTAAGTATTTAATGAGAAAGAAATTTATAGCTTCTTTGTAGCAGAGTCTTTGGCTGACGGTGGGGTCACATGACAGCCTCATAAATTTGCTTGGATCCCTCTGTCTGCACCCCACCGAAAAAGGAGAGAGTAGCCAAATGATGTTTGGTAAGCGAGGGTACTATCTCATTTTCACGCGGGTTGTATTTCTATGAACGTTTCAATATACTACAAATTTGCTGTGGTTTTGTTTCGCTTCATCCCGAACTTACTGCAGAGGTAGTGTTCATGAGGTGCACATGTGAGTGTGTGGGTGGGCACACATGCATGTGTGTGTATTTTATTTTCTGGTGGCTATAAATAATTATGCATGTGTATCTACTTTTTTCAAAAAAAGGGATTTTTTTGGAAACTATGAGTTGAAAACATGGCATGAACATAGCAACTTTGGACTATAGCTTCTAACAGCTGTGGTTTTAAAACTGCAATTCTGGAGCCCACTCTTGTTTGGAGAAGCGTTGACTGCTGTTGTTTCTGAAGCTTACACGATGTTTCAGGGAGAAGAAAGCAATAAGCATTTGAGTGTCTGCGGTTCCCTCCGCAGGTGTGCATGTGCCTGTGTGTTTGTGCCTACCAAAAGGGGAGACACAGGAAGAAAGGGAAGAAAGAGAGAGAGAGAGAGAGAAAGAAGGGGGAGGAAGGAAGGAACGAAGGAAGGAAGAAAGGAAGGCAGGCAGCAAGGGCATGGAAATATATTTATTTTTGTGTGTTTTTAATATAGAAATACATTTATTAGTGTTAAGATTTATTTGCATCAAATTAATAGACTCATTTTTTTTTAACGTTTATTTATTTTTGAGACAGAGAGAGACAGAGCATGAACAGGGGAGGGTCACAGAGAGAGGGAGACACAGAATCTGAAACAGGCTCCAGGCTCTGAGCTGTCAGCACAGAGCCCGACGTGGGGCTCGAACCCACGGACCGTGAGATCATGACCTGAGCTGAAGTCAGACGCTTAACCGACCGAGCCACCCAGGTGCCCCAATAGACTCATTTTTAAAAAGGCTTTGGTTTTCCATTTGGGAATATATAAGATTGCATAGTTAACAAGTATATGTGATGTATGTGAATGCTCTACATTATCCCTCCAGTCAGTACTTATAAAGTTATTTTGGAGGCGCCTGGGTGGCTCAGTCGGTTAAGCGTGGGACTTCGGCTCAGGTCATGATCTCATGGTTTGTGAGTTCTACCCCCGCGTTGGGCTCTGTGCTGACAGCTCCGAGCCTGGAGCCTGTTTCAGATTCTGTGGCTGCCCCTCTCGCTGCCCCTCCCATGCTCATGCTCTCTCAATAATAAACGTTTAAAAATTTTTTTAGTTATTTTGAAATCTCTGCAATTACTTTCTCAAAAGTCTTCTTTATGTGTTTGAAGCAAATACTCTAAGAATATTATAATATTAAATATTTGCTTTCGGTAGAGACTTAGATGAGTTTAAGGATATTTGTAACCTCTGTTCCTTTGCCAAAGCCAAAAGTTGTGAATAACATTTACCCCGGCTGAGCTCACTTCGGTTCATTGCTTTGTTTCAATTGTTTCATTTATATGTGTGCTGTAGCTTGCTATAAATAAGATAGATGAGGCATATACTCATTCCTGTTGGGTCTGAAGAAGCTAATACGAAGTGGCTCTCCCAAAAGTATACACTGTATGAGAGTACCAATCTGGGAAGAAAAATGTGATCTCTAAAATGCAAACATTTAACCCTGCCCATAATTTTGGATTTCATCCAGTCGAGTCTCTCACTGCAAATGAAAGACCTCAGATCCAAAGAGTTTTCCCCTGTTCCCAGGTATTTGGTCTATATAACAGCCACCTGGCAATGGGCATCTTTGCATATTGTGGGCATCTGTGGAGAAGGCTAGTTGAGTCTGGAGGCCTGGGGGAGCAAAAGCAAGGCAGCTGTTACAGAGAACTGGGCCTTCAAGGCCAGACTGAAGGGGCTTAGCGGGCCCCCGCTCCACCGTGACATTCAGCCCCGAGGATGCCCTCAGGACTCTCAGGCTCCTGTGCGTGCGTCTGTGTGGGCTCAGCCTCTTTCTGTGTGACTCACAGGCTGGCCACTGCTCAAGGCTGTCTCTTCATTATTTTAAATAATTAGTATTTTTTTTAATTGTGAAGGAAATACATGGATCTGTTTTTCATACAGGAAAAAATGGATAGTGTCGATCACTTATAAATCCGTCTAGTCTTTCTTTAAAAACATGTGGGATACATTTTTTTTTTATAAAACTGGGATCATATTACATATAATGGTTTTTAATCTTATGTGATTGAATATTTTCTGTCCTACTTAATTTTTCCTCTTAATCTATTTTATTTTTGTATATTTACAATTTTAGCTACCGTGACTAATAAAATTATATGTAGTACCTTTAATATCATGGTAGCTTAATGTACTTCTTAATGTACTTAATCTTTCAAGTCTGTATATCTTGTCCATCAAACAATATTTTAAAAAGTCCGACTTTGGGTCAGGTCGTGATCTCGCAGGGTCTGTGCGGTTCGAGCCCCACGTCGGGCTCTTTGCTGATAGCTGGGAGCCTGGAGCCTGCTTCGGATTCTGTGTCCCCCTCTCTCTTTGCCCCTAACCCACTCCCACTCTGTCTCTGTCTTTCTCAAAAACAAATAAACATTAAAAATTAAAAAAAAAGTTGCCTCACTTGGGGTTGCCTGTTTAGCTTTCTGTGAAAAACATTATATAATTATTATTACATATAATTATATGTAGGTATATATTATATAAGTTAAGTAATTATTTATAATGTATGATTACAATGTTCCCATATAGAAATTTCAACTTTATAGCATTTAAAAATTATATTAACTTATTTTGTCTCTTGCCCTCATTATCATTTTTTATCCTCAGATTCTTAAAAATTGCTATTTACTTCTAGCATAGTGGTACATATATATTAATGTCTACTTTTACCCTTAAAATAGTATTTAGCTACTTATCTAGCTATGTATATACATATCTATCACTTCTTATATTTCTTCCCTTGACTTATTTAATTGCAAGCAAGCATTTTAGGTGTCAGGATGAGACCTGAAGTAAAACTCTTTTTCTGCCATTTGGTTCTATGACAACTACTCTAGATACTCATTATACAACTTCTCCTCCAGAAACTAAATCGTTACTCAGAGTCTCAGAAATCCTAAATACCAAAGAATTCTCTCATCCTGTGTTGGGGTTGGAGGGGAGGTAGAGATTAAATTAAAAGTAAAAGAGTTTAAAAAAAAAAGTAGAGGGGCGCCTGGGTGGCTCAGTCGGTTGAGCGCCGACTTCGGCTCAGGTCATGATCTCGCGGTCCGTGAGTTCGAGCCCCGCATCGGGCCCCTGTTCTGACAGCTCAGAGCCCGGAGCCTGTTTCAGATTCTGTGTCTCCCTCTCTCTGACCCTCCCCCATTCATGCTCTGTCTCTCTCTGTCTCAAAAATAAATAAACGTTAAAAAAAAAAAAAGTAGAAAAGTTTGTGTTTGGAATTGAACATAACAATTCTATTTGCCAACCCACTATGGGGTTCTCTGGAGTTTCTTTTTCTTTTTCTTTTTTTAAAAAATGTATTTATTTGTGAGAGAGAGAGAGTGGGAGAGAGGGGCAGAGGGAGAGAGAGAGAGAATCCCAAGCAGGCTGTGTGCTATTAAAGCAGAGACCAATGTGGGGCTCAAACTGACGAACCTTGAGATCATGACCTGAATGGAAACCAAGAGTCAGGTGCTTAACCGACTGAGCTACCCAGGAGCCCTTCGAGTTTCTAGTCTAGGGGATTTGTTGTCAGTTATTGTTATTGCTGCCACTGGACATGCAGTTGGTTTGTGAGGTCATCAGATTTTGGTTATGAAAATGTAGGAACCAAAAAAAAATAGCTCACTCAGAAAATATACTACTCTATAGCAAATATCCTAGTCTTATCTAGTATGCTAAGAACTAAAAAGTCACAGGGACTCTCTAAGCCAAATGAGAAGTCCTCAGAGGTTAAAAATACTTGCAATTTACTTCTAGCATAATGGTACACATATTTTAATGTGGGTACAGATGTGTTTTGTATTGGCAAGCAGCTTTACTGGACATCTGTAGTTATGCAGAGAGCATCCTCTCAGAAGAGCGTTCAACTCCTTTCTGCGAACTTGTGAAATGTGCAGCATAAGTTGATAATGTGTGATTTCAACTGGCTAGAGGTCTAATTAGTTGCTATGCAAATTGGAAAACAATGAAGTTATTATTTAACATTTGGTTCAACGTGGATCATTTGAATTTTTAACATCTGTATTGGAACTGCTCTCTTAAACCGTCCTCTTCAAAATTAAAACTTCATTCCAAAGAGAAGGTTAAGTATGAAAAACTCACATAGCATTTTAAATGTGAAGACCAAAAAGGAAAAACTAAACCTTGAAAATGATTTTAGAAGATGAAAGGTGGAGAGTTGGTGTTCACTTTATATCCTTTCCTCGCCTCAGCTCCCTAAGACACCACAGGTGATGTGAGAGGTACACCATGGTCTTGGTCCAGCAATGCAGAATTCGTGTTATGTTATTTTATTTTATTTTATTTTATTTTATTTTATTTTATATTTTATGTTATGTTATTTTATTTTATTTTATATTTTATGTTATGTTATTTTATGTTATTTTATTTTATGTTATGTTGTTATTTTATGTTATGTTATTTTATTTTATTTTATATTTTATGTTATGTTATTTTATGTTATTTTATTTTATGTTATGTTGTTATTTTATGTTAGGTTATTTTATTCAATTCTATTCTATTTTATTTTATTTTATTTTATTTTATTTTATTTTATTTTTAGAGAGAGTATGAGTTGGGGAGAGGGGCAGAGGGAGAGAGAGAGAGAAAGAGAGAGAGAGAGAGAGAGAGAGAGAATCTTAAGTAGGCTTCACCCTCACTGCAGAGCCCTGTGCAGGGCTCGATCCCACAACCCTGGGATCATGACCTGAGCCAAAAATCAAAAGTCAGATCCTCAACCTACTGAACCACCTAGGCACTCCGAGCTTATGTCTTTAGATGAGTAAATTCAAGTATCCCAGCATTCTTTGTGGGTTTTTTAATTTCACTTTTATTGAGGGATAGTTGACATATAAAATTTTAAGATATTGAAAGTGTACATGGTGGTGCTTTGATATGCATACTTGTGAGAGGATATTCCCCCTATCTAGTTTATTAACACATCTATCACCTCACCTCTCTCTCTCTCTTTCTCATTGAGAACATTTAACTTCTACTCCTTTAGCAAGTTTGAATTATGCAATATGGTGTTATCAACTATAGTCACATTTTAAAAGAGGCAAAAATAGCTCTTGCTCTGATTTTAAAGAATTTTGTGAGAATGAGTGGATGTAAAAGCATTTAGCAAATTGCACAGTTCTAGACACAGCTTAGATGTTATTAAGGAAATCAACAATATTTTTTTCATGACAGAAAGATGAGTCTTGTGTTTTTCAGGAACTAGATCTCAAATCCAGTTGTCCTAATTAATTGTTCTTTTCTTTAAATAAGTTCTACATCATTGGGGTGCCTGGGTGGCTTGGTCGGTTGAGTGTCTGACTCTGGCTCAGGTCATGATCTCGCGGTTTGTGGGTTCGAGCCTCACATTGGGCTCTGTGCTGACAGCTTGGAGCCTGGAGCCTGCTTCAGATTCTGTGTCTCCCTCTCTCTCTGCCCCACCCCTGCTCATACTCATGCTCATGCTCTGTCTCTGTCTCTCTCTCTATCTCTCTCTCTCTCTCAGAAAGAAATGAACATTAAAAACATTTAAAAAAAATAAAAAAGTTTTACATCATGACTCTATGTCACATTAGAAAACCATCAACTTTAGAGATTACAGCTGCTCTAGTAAGTAACACTGTTATATCTTCTTTCCTTAAAAATTACTGTAGTCAATAGAAAACGATAGAAATATTTCTTCTTACACACATAGCACAAAGACCACACACGTAAACACTTGTGTGTTTATTAAAGGATCCATTTGCTCCATATCTTAATCACAAGATTACATCCAGAAAGATTTAATTTCTAAGCTGCGTGTGATATAATATTTAAAAAGAATTTTTTAAATGTTTTTATTTATTTTTGAGACAGAGAGAGACAGATCATGAGCAGGGGAGGGGCAGAGAGAGAGGGAGACACAGAATCAGAAGCAGGCTCCAGGCTCCGAGCTGTCAGCACAGAGCCCAACCCAGGGCTCGAACTCATGGACTGTGAGATCATGACCTGAGCTGAAGTCCGAGGCTCAACTGACTTAGCCACCCAGGCGCCCGGAAAGCAAAATCAATTACTTTGTTCCTTTTATCCCTATTGAAGTACACAATTTAAAACCATGCCACTAAAGTTTTATATTGAATATAATCTGGTATAAGCAAAGTTAAATAATGAATACCCAATATCCACCAACCACTTTATGGTTCTCTCTCCTATTTCTCACATGATCTGATAACTATGAAATAGTTACACGGAGGCTATTAGGCTCAGCTAATAGGCTGAGACATATGCATTTCAGGCAAACACAGAAACCAAAAGCACTTCACTCCAAATCTATATTAGTCATTCATGCAAGTTAGGGCACACAACAATAAATTATATTTGAATTTTACTTTGTCTAGCACTGGAAAGAAACAAAATGGTGTTGTAGATACAGCATCTGAGCATTAAACTGAGGTCAGGCCTGGTCTCTTGGGAGTCTTTACATAAACAGCATCAACAGAAACATGCACACAAAGGATCGAGCTTAACATTCAGAGTAAATTGAGAATTCAGAAAACTTGACAGCTGATTTAGCAGCAGCCAATAATATTAGTAATGTGGGCCAATGCTTGTTGCGGCCTAGGTCGTGAAGCAATACTGTGGGAGGTTGTAAGTGGTTAGCCTGGGACCTGGAACACAACTGAGTATACCCAGACTTAGAGAATACAGCCCCATCTTAGTTGAGAGCCGAGTTCTAAAGTCATTACCTAGGGTGAAAATTGGGTATTATCATAATTACCCTTGGAAGGGTATCATAGGAAGGTGGTAATTTGGTATAGACCTTCCATCTATCTTGAATGCCCAGCCTGTTCCATTTTCATCAAGCGGTACAATAGATTATGGTACATTGGTTGAGGAATAGATTGTGGTAGTTGCTGTGTTCATGGGCTATTTTGTTTGAAAATAAAATATACTTAGCATAGTGGAATGCTGTCTCTCTTCTTTTTAATTTTAATTCCAGTATAGTTAACATACAGCATTATATTAGTTTCAGGTGTACAATATAGTGATTTATCAAATCTATATGTTACTCAGTGGTCATCATGATAAGTGTACTCTTAATCTCCTTCATCTATATCACTCATCATCCCATCCACATCCCCTCTGGAAACCATCAGTTTGTTCTCTGTATTTGAGTCTGTTTCTTGGTTTGTCTTTTTTTTTTTCTTTATTCTTTTGTGTTGTTTCTTAAACAAACATATGAGTGAAATCATATGGTATTTGTCTTTCTCTGACTGATTTCACTTAATATTCTACCCCCTAGATCCATCCATGTTATTGCAAATAGATATCTTTTTTTTTATGGCTAAGTAATATCCTATTTGTGTGTGTGTGTGTGTGTGTGTGTGTGTGTGTACCACATCTTTGTCAATTCCTCTATTAATGGTCACTTGGGTACATCCAAATCTAGGCTATTGTAAATAATGCTGCAATAAATATAGGGGTGCATGTAACTTTTCAAATTAGTGTTTTTGTATTCTTTGGGTAAATACCCATTAGTGGAATTACTGGTAATTTTAATTTTACATTTTTGAGGAACCTCCATACTGTTTTCCACAGTGCCTGCAAAAATTTGCATTCCCACCAACAGTGCATGAGGGCTCCTTTTTGGGTGCGATGCTCTCTTGATGGGGATTGAAAACTCACTGGGAGTAAAACATGTCCTAATTGTCAGTCTTGTACCTATTCCACACAGTTGTCCACCCATTTAATTTGTGATTACCTATGCCACTTACAAAATTTTAAATTTATACTTCATTTATAAAGTATTGTTTAACTCCACCTTTCCTCTCCTATCCTGTAGAGCAGAGATGTGAGTCAGAGATAGTTAAAGCTAACACTAGATTCAGTCATTCATCCATCCAGCCAAATAATAAGTATTTTATTTAGGCACCTACCAAATACTAGATACTGCCCTTGATTCATGGCCTGGAAAAAAGGTTACTAACTTAAAAATAATTATAATAACATGATTAGTACCCAAATAGGAATATGGGCAAGCGTGGTATAAGCTTATGGAGAAGGAATCACTGAATTTCTACGATGACATTTGTGCTGAACCTTGGCCAAAAGATGCACACAAAGCTAAGAAAGAGTATAGCATGCGTGGCAATGAGGACAGTATGACAAGATTAAAATATAGTGTGCAGGTGAAGAGCTTGAGTGGAAGCTCGAAAGCTTTCAAGGGTCAGACTGGTGTATTATACAGAGTAGTTTAGATTTTGTTCTACAAGGTTTGTAGCAAGATCCTCCCAAGGATCTTTTTGGCTTGAAACACATGATAACTACTATCCCTTTTGCACATATTAATTTATAAAGCTCATCCTCCCAACATAGCAACCTCAGGGCATAGGTAGCACAGAGGTCCTTCCCCCTCTTGATACGTCTGAAGTTCACCACTGCACCAACGTAAGAGTTGATGTAATCTGCTCTCCCTTCTTATTCTCCAGGTGACAGGAGTCTGTTTCTGGTCACGCTTCCTCGGAGTAAAACCAGAAATCAGGGTGCTAGAACTTAAAGCATTTTCACAGCTTATTGTATTTCTTAATAGCTGCTTTATTGGGATATAATTCACATACCATACAATTCGCCCATTTAAAGTGTGCAGTTCAATGGTTTTTAGTGTATTCACAGAGTCGAGCACTCATCACCACAATCAATTTTAGAGCCCCCTAGAGAAACCCCAGACCCATTAGTAGTCACCCTGCATGTCCTCACAAGCCCACTGGCTACCCTCATATGCTTTTTGTCTCTGTAGATTTGCCTATGCTGGATATTTCATCAAAATGAAATAACATAATACCAGGTGTTTTGTGACTGATTTCTTTACTTAACATAAGATCTTCAAGGTTCATGCACAATGTCATACATATCATGACTTCATTCCTCTTTAGGGCGGAATAGTTATTATCCATTGTATAGATACACATTTTGTTTTTTCTTTAGTCATTGGTGGATGTTTGGATTTTTCCATTTTGGGAGTGTTGTGAATAATGTTGCTATGAACATTTGTGTACAGGTTTCTTTGTAGACCTAAGTTTCCTTTGCTCTTAAGTATGTGTGGAATTGGGTAGGATGGGAATTGCTGGGTCATATAGTAATTCTATTTTTAACATTTTAAGAAACTATATTAAAATGTTTTCCAACATGGTTGTGCTAACATTAGGTTTGAGACTACATATTCTCAGCTACCAGGTCAAAAATTGCTTCCATATCTTGGCCATCGTAAATAATGCTGCAATAAACATAGGAAATGCATGTATCTTTTTAAATTAGGATTCTCGTATTCTTTGGGTAAATTCCCAGTAGTGGAATTACTGGTAATTTTGGGTTTAAGTTTTTGAGGAACCTCCATACTGTTTTCCACAGTGCCTGCAACAGTTTGCATTCCCACTAACAGTGCATGAGGGCTCCTTTTTAGTGGAATGCTCTTTTGACGGGGATTGAAAGTTCATTGAGAGTAGAACATATCCTAATTGTCAATAAAGTTTCCCTGGGTTGATACTCTTAGGAGGTAGGCTCCTCCCATAATTACTACCTGGAAAAAAAATCAGTGCGTGTTTTTATTCAATGATGATGTTCCTGTAAAAACAAAAACGAATCACATAAAATGAATAAACATAAAGTATAACTACTAACTAGTCTTCATAATATGTATAAAATTCATTTAGGTTTAGAATAAGATTTAAAGAACCATAATATTTAGTAAAAGTAAACTTTTTTTCATATTTTTACCTATAGTTTTAAGGAGAGAACCTCAATCTGTTTCTTAATAGGGTCACATTTTCTAGGCTTTACACAGCTACTTGAGGCTTGAGAGTTCAAATTTTCCTTTTTTTTTTTTTTTCCCCTTGCATAACTAGCTTTTATCTGAGTCTCTTTTCCAGCTGCTTAAGGTTACTTGTTTGTTTGTTTTCCCCAAGAGTCTTAGAAACTTGCTCTTCTGGACTATATTATCCCTTTTTTCCTGATCTAACAGAAAGTGGGGGCAGGGGGTAGGAGGGGAAGTCATAGCAATAATGCCTCAATATGATTCTGCTATAACTTCCCAAATGCAGAAAATAATTCTGAAGATATACCTTATCTGATTTAGCTGTTGGCCTTTGGTAGCAGAAGGGATAGTGTAGAATCACTTGTGTGTTATTCTAAAATTAACTTATTCATCACTTCTTTAGAAAATCTGTAGACCTTACAGCTAAGTTTTAATAAACATCTTGTTCTTCAAAGGTTCACATTATTTTAGAGCCGGAAGAGACTTCAAAATTCATGTAACAAGGGCATCTGGGTGGCTCAATCGGTTAAGCATCCAACTCTTGATTTTGGCTCAGTTCATGATTTACAGTTTGTGACATGGAGCCCCACAACTGGCTCTGTGCTAACAGCCCAGAGACTGCTTGGGATTCTCTTTTGTACCTCTTTCTCTGCCCCTCCCCCTCCCCCCCCTAAATCAATAAACATTTAAAAATAAATCGTGTAATAAAATTCCTTATTTTAAAAAATAACTACTTTTGGGGCACCTTCATGGCTCAGTTGGTTGAACAACTGACTCTCGATTTCTGCTCAGGTCATGATCCCAGGGTTGTGGGATAGCACCCCACATTGGGCTCTGCTCTGAGGACTGTGGAAACTGCTTAAGATTCTCTCTCTCCATCTGCCCCTCTCCCCCACTGGTACTTGCTGTCTCTCTTTCTCTCTCTCTCTCTCTAAATTAATTAATTAATTAATTAATTATAACCACTTTTTAAAAATCATCTAATTAAATCACACCTGAACAAAAGAAAGCAGACATTTTAGAGAGGTAAACAATGGCTTCCACAGAAATGCAGTCACATACTGATGTTGGATCTTCCTCTTCCTTCTCCTACAATTCATTCTTCCTTTTCAAGCATCATTTTATTTCCTGGGGTGTTTTATTTGTTCGCTCATTCATTCATTCAAGAAATATTTGTTGGGAATCTATTAGGTTTCAGGTACAATTCTAGATGCTAAGGAACAGCAGGGGACAAAAAACCCTAAAAACCACTGCCATTATAGAGTTTACATTCTACTGGTGTAGACTGATACTAACCAGCCCACAGGCTGTTAGATGTTTCACAGCATACTTGAATGTGATGAGTTCTGTGGAGAAAAAAGAAAGCAGAAAAGAGAGGGGTGGCTGGGTGACTCAGTCGGTTAACTGATTTCTGCTCAGGTCCTGATCTCACGGTTCGTGAGTTTGAGCCCCGCATCAGGCTCTGCGCTCATAGTGCAGAGCCTTCTTGGGAATCTCTCTCTGCCCCTTCCCAACTTGTGCTTTCTCTCTCTCTCTCTCAAAATGAATAAATAAACTTTTTTTAAAAAATGCAGGGAAGAGAAAGAAGAATTGCAGACAGGGGTGGAGGGATACAGTTTTACCCAGGGTGGTTAGATAAGCCTCACTAAGAAGGTGATGCAGACTTGAAGATGGGGAGGGAGTGAGTAATGTATGTGATTTTCTGGGAAAGAGTGTTCTGGATAGATGGAATAGCAAACTCAGAGTTTCTGAGGTGGGAGGCTGCAAGAAGGCCAGTGTGGTGTGGTTATTAAAGAGGGAACAAAAGAGAAGGTAGAAAAAGATAAAGTCAGATAGATAATGGAAGACCAGGTTATATAGGCCTTCTGGCCATTGCAAGGATATTGACTTTAAAACAAACAAACAAAAAATTATAATTTTTTTTTTTACATTTATTTATTTTTGAGAGACCAAGACAGAGCAAAAGTAGGGGAGGGGCAGTGAGAGAGGGATACACAGAATCCGAAGCAGGCTCCAGGCTCTGAGCTGTCAGCACAGAGCCCGACGCGGGGCTCAAACCCACAAACCCTGAGATCATGACCTGAGCCGAAATCGGACGCTCAACCGACTGAGCCACCCAGGCACCCCCTTTTTTTAAATTTTTTTTACATTTATTTATTTTTGAGAGACAGAGACAGAGCACAAGTGGGGGAGGGGCAGAGAGAGAAGGAGACAAACAAAAAATTATACAGACAAAATTCATATAACACAATTAACTGTCTTAACCATTTTGAAGTGTACAGTCTAGAGGGTTTTAGTATATTCACAATGTTGTGCAACCATAACACTAATTCCAGAACATTCCCATTACCACAAAAAGAAACCCTGTATCTCCTAATTTCCCCTTTTTCCCATTCCCTGGCAGCCACTAATCTACTTCTTTGTCCGTATCAATTTGGCTATTCTGGTAAATGGAATTCTACAATATGTGGTCTTTAGTGATTAACTTCTTTTAACCACCATAATGTTTTCAAGATTCAGCCATGTTGTGATATGTATCCAAACTTCATTTCTTTATATGGCTAACTAGTATTATATTGTATGGACATACCACATTTGTGTATCCATTCATTACTTGATGAACTTTGGGTTGTTTCCATTGTTAAGTAATTATGAAATGCTACTATGAGTATTCATGTCCAAGTTGGTGTGTAAAAATATATTTTATCTTGGGTGTATATTTAGAAGTAGAACTTCTGAGTCATAGGTTAACTCTATATTTAACTTTTTGAGAAACTACCAAACTTTTCCACAGCCACTGCACCATTTTTTTATTCTTACAAGCAATATATGAGGATTCCAATTTTCCACATCCTTGGTCACACTTGTTATTTTCTGGGGTTTTTTTATTTTAATTTTTAATCATTGTTATAAACATCCTAGTAGATGTGAGATGGTATCTTGTCATGATTTTGATCTTCATTTCTCTAATGACTAATGATGTCAGACATCTTTTCATGTGTTTACTGGCCATTTTTATGTTTTATCTGGTGACATGTCTATTAACATCATTTGTCCACTTTTTTAATTGTTTGTCTTTTTATAATTGAGTCATAGGAGTTCTTTGTATATTTTAGACACTAGACCCTTATCAGCCATATGACATCACTTTTTTGACAGTCTCTTTGACATACAAGAGTTTTTAATTTGGATGAAGTCCAATTTATCTGTTTTTTTCTTTTTATCTTTGTATTCTTTGTATAATTTTTAAGGAACTATTGCTTAATTCAAGGTCACACATGTCTACAACTACGCTTCCTTAAAAGAGTTTTATAGTAATAGCTGTTACATTTAGGTTGTTGATCCATTTTGAGTGGTATAAGATATGAGGCAGGGGTCCAGTGTCAATATTTTGCATGTAGATATCCATATGTCCCTTAAAGAGACTGTTCTTTCCCCATTGTATGGTCTTATCACCCTTGTCAAAAATCAATTTGCTATAGGTGTACAGTTTTATTTCTAAACTTTCAATTTTATTCCATTTATCAGTATGTCTGGTATCCTTATGCCTTATTACTTCAGCTTTTCAGTAAGTTTTGAAGTAAAGAGGTTTGAGAACTCCCAACTTATTTTTTTTTTCAGGGCTGTTGAATATTGGGATCCCTTTATTTCTATATGAACTTTAGTTTAGCTTGTCTCTTTCTGCAAAAAAGGTCATTGGGAATTTGATAGATATTGCATTTACACTGTAGATCACTTCAGGGAGTATTACCATCTTAGAATATTAAGTCTTGCACTTCATGAATAAGGAATGTGTTTTCATTTATTTAGATATTTTAAGTTACTTTAGTAATGCTTTGTGGTTTTCATTACAAGTCTTGCACTTCATGGTTACATTTATTCCTAAGAATTTTATTCTTTTTCATGCTATGGTAAACGAAATTATTTCCTTAATTTTATTTTCAGATAGTTTATTGCTAGTGCACGGAAATACAACTGGTTTTTTGTGCATTGATTTGTACTCTGCAATTTTGCTAAACTCATTTATTATCTCTATTTTTTAAATTTCTTAAACGTTTATTTATTATTGAGAGACAGAGAGAGACAGAGCACGAGCATAGGAGGGGCAGAGAGAGGAGGAGACACAGAATCTGAAGCAGGCTTCAGTCTTCGAACTGTCAGCACAGAGCCTGATGCAGGGCTCGAACCCACAAACCACGAGACCATGACCTGAGCCGGAGTCAGATGCTTAACCGACTGAGCCACCCGGGTGCCCCATCTCTATTTTTTTAATAGATTCTTTTGTTTGTTTTCAGATTCTTTAGAGGTTTCTATATGTAAGAGCATGCCATCTTTGAACTGAGATGAGTTTTACCTTTGCCTTTCCAGTGTAGATAGATACCTTTTTTTTTTCCCGCTTAATAGTCCTGGCTAGAACTTTCAGTGCTGTGTTGAGTAGCAATGGCCAGAAGGACATCCCTGTCTTGTTCCTAATCTAAAATAAGAGGGAAGCTTTCAGTTGGACAATGGCTTTTACTTGGGATGAAATAGGAAGCCATTCTGGTAGTTTGAGAAAAATGTGATCTAACCCCTATTTTAAAAGTATATCTTTGTCTTTTTTTATTTTTTTTAAATGATTACAATTTTTAAAACTAAAGCTAGAAACCTTAGTAAATATGATAAGTAGGTATTAAAAATCTGACATGGTTCATTAAACTTAAGCATTTTTGTGTAGTAATATTACTCTATTACTTAATACATATGTCTCTTCTAAGTACTATAAAATTAGTTGAAAATTAAATGTATAATGTGTTCAAGTCATACACTTGTCTTAGCTATCTATCTATCTACCTATCACTGTGAGTTTGCAATGCCCTATTATGCAATTTTTTAATACTCTTTTCTTGATAATCAAAGATAATATTTTCTACTAGCTAGCAACAAGAAGCCCTAAAAAAACTTCACACTATTTGAAAACTAAAAGCACTTAAAAATGTAGGGTATCACTATTATCTTGCATCTTTTAAATGTTCTTTATCACACATTTGTTTAAATTTTGTAATTATTTAGTTTGCCTTTGAGAGAGTGCAGTCACATCTGATGGCTGATTCATGTAACAGTAATGGCATTTAGAATAAGAACCTATAAAACTAGACAGCTAGGTTGTTGGACTTACTAGAGACAACCACTCTATATCATGCAAAGTTTAAAATAGCAAAAAATAATGAGACATAAAAGTAGTTGAAGACACAGTCTTTATCTCATTTTGCGTGATGCATCATCTGTCATCTTGGGTATATCGTATAACATACATCTTCAAAAATCAGCTGTAGACTTCTTTGGCATTTGCCATTCATTTGCGTTTCTGTGGTATTCACATCAGAATTCATAAGTCTTTATATTTGGTGGCACCTTTTCCATTAGCATCTCAGAAATCTTCACAGAAAATTGCTTTCAGTAGAAATGGAGCATTTGTGATGATGTGAACTCCAAAGATCGAAAGAGAATAATTTCATCCAAATGCTATGGATTGGTCCATCATATTGGTCCATCTGGACTGACGGATAAAAATACCCTTAAAGAGGAGAAACTCACAAAAGTTTTCTTCCTATAAAATCTGTAATTTAGAAGAGCAAATAAGACACAGATCTCTCTTGCCCTTTTCTCTTGCTTCTTTTCTCTCTAGTTCTATCTTGCAAAAGACAGAGTTAATAAGCAAATACAAATAATTTCTCTCTCATTCACATCTACTCAACTTAAGTTACTTAAACTTCCAGTCTGGGGAAACATTTATTAACCCAGACTGACAAGTCAGGCAGAGGAGAGACTTGTATTGGCTTTGGAATTCTACGTTGAGGGTTAAGTACAGTGGAATTTTTCTGACGTGTTAAGTAAAAGCAAATGACTACTGAAATTATGGCTTAGCAATGCTAAAAAAGGAATATATCACACATGGAATGAAAATAAAGTTGTGTGAAAATAAAATACATCATTTTTTAACGTTTCGGTGTTTTTCAAAGAATTCCCCTAGATACAGGGCACCTGGGTGACTCAGTTGGTTAGGCGTCCGACTTCGGCTCAGGTCATGATCTCACGATTCGTGAGTTCGAGCCCCATGTCGGGCTCTGTGCTGACAGCTCAGAGCCTGGAGCCTGCTTCTGATTCTTTGTCTCCCTCTCTCTCTGCCTCACCACTGCTTACCCTCTGTCTCTCTCTGTCTCTCAAAAATGAATATACATTAAAAAAATTAAAAAAAAGAATTCCCCTAGATTCTTATAGTTATCTTTGCACTTAAATTATCCAGGTAAATTTATTTTGTGCTTCAATTTTGGTAAAAAAAAAAAAAAGCATTATATTCTGCGAAGCCACTAAGCTTCAGTGGTCTCTAGATGAGCTAATAAGAACCAAATGATTTCACAGAACTAGATCATACAACTCAATTCTATTAGCTAACCTGCCCAACCCTTGGTCACTTTTTTTTTCTTTTTTCCAGCCAACCTGGAAAGTTTTCAACTTTCTTTCTCTTGCAATGTCCTGAATTCTAGAGGCACAGCTTACAGGAACAAATTGAAGTCTCAAAGGGAGAAATACATACATACATGTGTTATCTTATTTAGTTAGGTATTTTATTTTGAATGGTGTAAGGCATGGGCGAGTTGGGCAAAAGAGGAGGCAAGAAAGGAGCTCGAACCCTAGCCTGGTGCTTGCCTCCATCTTCATCCCAGTTTCCTGCAGTGTGATCCTGCATAAAGCTTGAGGTCTCTAGACACACAGCTATCATCTCTTCCTTTGCCTCTTCTCCCCTTTACTGGGAGGCACAGATAGTGCCCGTGAGTACTCTTTCCTCAATAAACCATGACAGTGCTGTCCAGGAGGCAAAAACCTCCGTCCTAAAAATAACCTGACAAGGTCACCACCTTATCTCCCTGCCGGGGTCTTAAACAATGTCCTTAAATACCCGAGAGCTGTTTCTTCTCACCCAAGTTGCCTTCTGGCTCTGACTTCTCTCCTCAGCCTTGTGAAGTGGCTGTCGACTTGGCTGTGATCTTGACTGGTTGGCAACAGGCTTCCCAGTGCCAGCCTTGAAGGAGGTCTCTGCCTTGCACACTCCCCGTCCACTCAGACTTTTGACTTGACACATTCCAGCCCTGGACTGTTAGCTTTCTTGGCCCGGCTTCCTCCCTGAGCGAGAAGAGTTGGCCAGTAAGGATGTGAACAAAACTAGTCACATGCCGCAGTAAGGCTTTTTTCCCATTTCTAGAGAAACAACCTTAAAAGAACCGAGTGTTGATTTAAAACAGGCTTACAGAACACAGATACATGGAAAAGAAAATCTTCTGTCCCATGAAAATAATTTTTAAAAAGCGATCTGTAGAGCAAAGTGGTTTGCTCTAAGTGCTGGCTTTAAATTTGAATGGTCATGGTTGAGTTTTGGTAAAAGGAATAGAAATAGTGCTTGTTAAAGACAGCCAAACAAATATTTATCCTGAGTAAAATCATGACTCTTTTCTAAGCCTTAGATTAAAAGTTATATTTTAAAAATTACTTTATCTAACTTAATGATGAAATTTCAGAACTTCTATTCGTATCAAATGGTCTCTAATACGGTGTTCTGATTTGACTCATGAAATGAGATCATCTCATTGAAATGCCATCATCCTTTGAGAGGTCAGGTCGCATGGGATAGATTTCTATCCTTTTGTAGCTGTAAAAATATTTAGCATGCTACGGTCTCAGAATGGCCAGTACTGACTGTCAGAGATAATATGAATTTACTTTGAAATTAATCATTAGCATGTATTTTATTAACACAGCTCCACTTTAAAAATAGATTTATCTTAAAGTATTGAATGAAATCTTTGTTGGTAGAGCTAAGTAAGAAGTCTCTTTTTTTCCCTGAGTATACACCGAAAATAAATCATTGGACTTAGAGCTGTTTAAAGAATGCCAGAATAACTAGTCTCTTAAGTAAGCCCTAAGGAAAATCAAAATTGTTGTTCTGCATCATTTAGACAAAGGAGACTGACTTTTTTCTTTTAATGTTCCAGTTAGTGTTTTGCTGAAATGGTAATACAATTACAATGAATGTATTCTCAAAAACAAAAAGAAAGTATGATAATTTTTTGTGCAAAAAGCAGTCTTCGGTAGCTTGGAATTTTTGGAGCAGTATGATAGTTTATGGGAATATTTGGAGAGTTACTTTTATACCTGGAATTTCATGAAAATCTGGCTTCTGTGGTTTCTGTAGATTAAAAGAGATTCTTCCCATCTTAGAAAAAGGTCTGTTGGCTTTGCTGAAAAAGAGAGGCATTTGCTCCAGAATTTTATTATTTTCCAGGCAGTTCAATTAATTTTTCAGCAGCCAACCTTTCAGTAAATGAGTAGGATTCTCATTTCTCTTGGTCTATTTTGATGTGCACGCTTCCCCTAATTTTTATGTTCCTCTTCCCAACTCTTAAAAATCGTCTCAGCTGAAGTATATTAATATTACAAGGAAACAAGTACTTTGAGAAGAGAAATTCTGTCAAAAAGTGACTGTATTATATGATGACCTCCCTTTTGTTTTGCTTCCAGCAGAGGGGAAAATAATAATAAATTGCTGTTTCGGGGGAAATGACTGGTAGTTTGAGTCTTGAGACAACATAGTGTACATGGGATGCATAGGAGTTGCAAAAAAGTTCTCATTACAATACATTATATATATATGTGTGTATATATATAATATATACTATACAATATACAATATGTATACAGTATATTATATATACATATATAATATTATTTCTTGGTATTTTTAAAGATCTCCTCACTTTCTGTATTTCTCTCATCTTTGCCAACTATTTTCCATAATCTGTCCAGTAGAACTTACTCCCTAAAAACACCTTTCCCCGTCTCTCGAAATTTGAAAGAAAAAAAAATCCTTTAAATGCTGAGTGTGGCATGTGACATCATGACAGCTTTCTGGTGATTAAAACATCGTCCGCATAGACATGTGTAATCCATGAAACACTAACATTGTAATGAAAACTGCTAAGTAACTTACACATGCAATAAACTGCCCAAGTGTAGATGGTATAATGTCCTAAATTATGTCCACAGTAAATATTTTATCAGTATGCCAACCATTATGAGAGCTTGTTTTCTTATCTTTAGGACAGCAATATGGTACAAAAAACAAAAAACAACAAAGACAAAAACTAAGCCCCCCAAAAAACTGTAGAGCTAACTGACCATTATTACTTCCATGATTATTATTATTATTACATGGGCCACCTAACAGGATTCCACAGCAAGTATTCGTATCCTAAGTGACTTGGCAGAACCATCTCCATGTTCTCAGTTCTCTACACAATCTACATTCAATAGTCAGAAGGCATGCTTTCTCTCACTTTGTGTTCACTTTCAGTTAGTAACACATCTCAAGACTCACCATTTATCATGTCATAGTTTTTAATGGTTAGCTATTATGGAAGGACACAAGGCAAATCCTTACTTGTAACCTAAAGCACCTGGCCAGAAGGAAGACTGTTGCTATGTACATTAAACAGACCAAGTACCAAAGGCAGTTGCTGAAAAATCATGCGTTGACTTTTTGCCAGATTTCAAATCGAGTTTTTCGATATACAGACTTTCTCACTGATGAATTGGGAACTGCTTCTGTGGCCTGCATACCTTTCCCTCTGGTAGTTCTTGGAACAGGGGAACTATCATTCATAGACTTGGAAAGATTTTTTTTTCTTATTCTTTTAGAAGTCAGAAAAGGCAGCTTCCTAATCTAGTGGCATCCAAGTCGCTTAAAATAGCTCTGAAATACACTGATTTTTATTTAGTCTTCTCCCTTTATTCCCTTCTGGAAAATGTATCAGAGTTCACAAATTCTGACAAAATGCCCCCCCTTCTTCTTGGTGCTTTGCAATTCATTTACAGTGGCCAGACTCACTCGATTAACACTACAAAGTCCTAGAGTCCTACCTTCTAATTAGCTTAGTTTTAAATTAATTTACTTTAGATCAATCTGTGTTTGGAAGGGATGAAGCATATATCCTGTGAACAGTATAGGAAAAGAATTCCCTTGGAAATGTACAGACCGTAAGTTAGAGAGACAAGGCTATATTCTTACAGAAGAGCCCCTGCTTTAACTACTAAATGGAAGGTTAATTAAGCCCCAAAGTTATTTTTCTGCTTCAAGGATCTGAATGTTTCTCCATCCTCTCTCATGTGTTGTCACATATATCTTTTAAAAAAATGTATCTTTCGGGGGCGCCTGGGTGGCGCAGTCGGTTAAGCGTCCGACTTCAGCCAGGTCACGATCTCGCGGTCCGTGAGTTCGAGCCCCGCGTCGGGCTCTGGGCTGATGGCTCGGAGCCTGGAGCCTGTTTCGATTCTGTGTCTCCCTCTCTCTCTGCCCCTCCCCCGTTCATGCTCTGTCTCTCTCTGTCCCAAAAATAAATAAAAAACGTTGAAAAAAAAAATGTATCTTTCAATAGAAATGCTCATTGCTTGCTTAGTTGTGTCTAAAATACATTTTTTAAGAGTTGTTTCCTAATTTATCCCAAATTCCCTTATAGGGTGACCAATGTGACCTGACCTGCCGGGACCTTTCCCTGTGTTAATACTGGCGGTCCCTTCTCAGGAACTCCCTTAGTCACAGGCAAAACGGGACAGTGTTGGCTCTATCCCTCATTTACCCTGTTTACATCAGTGACTTTTGACTTCAGTGACATTTGAGCTCCAAAGCTGAGTTAACCTAATTGACAGATCTGTCAGTGGTGGTTCCTGACATTCTGGCCTCAGACCAGCAGCAGCAACAACACCTGGGCACTTATTAGAAATGCAAATACTCAGGGTCCAACCCAGACCTAGGAATCATAAACTCTGGGGGCGAGAACCAACAAAGTTTTATCAAAACTTCCAGGTGATTCTGATATAGAATACATTTTTCCAACCATTAGTGTCCAGGGAGAGGAATATTTTGGATTCACAAGTTTCTAACATCTTGGTTTCATCATTGTTGGATGTTCTGAGAGCCAAAAGACAATAGAGAAAATAGAGTGAAAGAAGCAGCGTTTTAAAAATGATAAAATGAAACTGATTGAGGATGAACACCTAAGTTAGCAGGTCAGAGTTTTGTTATTTATACGTCTATGCCAGTTTTCAGTCTGGTATTTTATGGAAGCTCTTAACTTTTGAAAGAAAGGCAAACGTCTAACAGAACAAAGTTACTGACAGCAGCCTCTATACTTATCAATTATAAAATATCCAGCAAGCTTGGGGCGCCTGGGTGGCTCATTTGGTTAAGCATCAGACTTCGGCTCAGGTCATGATCTCGCGGTTTGTGGGTTCGAGCCCCGCGTCGGGCTCTGTGCTCACAGCTCAGAACCTGGAGCCTGCTTCAGATTCTGTGTCTCCTCCTCTCTCTGTCCTTCCCATGCTTATGCTCTGTCCCTCTCTGTCTCTCAATAATAAATAAACATCAAAAAAGAAATTTAAAAAAATTACAAAAAAAATATCTAGCAAGCTCTTTCTAGTTGTGTTATAAGGTAAGTATAGGAGTAGGTAATATAATCCCCACTGACTTTTAGAAAGGAATGCTCCAACATTATAAGACATTGGTACCTCAGATTGCTGAGGTGGCTTATCAACCAAGAACATCTCTGGGATATTAAGTTGTGAACCCTTACACGTAGCTGACAAGACACACCAAGGTTTCCTCTCCAGAATGAGCCCCTTCTTGTGGACTTGAAAGAAAGGAATGAAGGAAAATTGTCTGGTAAAGGAAAAAAAAAAAAAGACCAACTCTAATCAGCTATCTTTGCTTCAAATAGAGACCTTGTCTTCTGAGGGAGACTCTAAGTCAAGCCATTGGAACAGTCTCTGAACCTTTGTGGAAAGGAGCAGTGTCTGGGGGCACAGCCACCACGTCCCTAGAGAACCTTGCAAAACTGGCAGCCCATAGCCGAGATAGAACACAGGGAATATTTGGGCCCACACAGGATTTTGTATGCACACACACACACACACACACACACACAGTTGCTAACATGTAAAATTTGGAAATTTTACATGAAACTTTTGGCTTTTAACATAATAATCAAAGCATCTGGTAAAGCTGGACATGTGTTTCTAAAATGACAGGAACTGGCTACAGTGGTACAATGAACTACCCCTTTTCTGGAGAGCTGCCTGCTCCCCAGTTTACCACAGCTGCTAATACTATCATCGTCAATTGCCCTGCCTCACTCATCTGCATCTTCTCTCTTCCCTGGGGGTGGGGGTATATGTGAGTGTGACTGCTGCGTAGGTGTTTTTTTTAATGTTTATTTGTTTTTGAGAAAGACAGATGTGCAAGTGGGGAGGGGCAGAGAGAGAGGGAAACACAGAATCTGAAGCAGGCTCCAGGCTCTGAGCTGTCAGCCCAGAGCCTGACATGGGGCTCAAGCTCATGAACCACGAGATCATGACCTGAGCCAAAGCGGACGCTCAGCCGACTGAGCCACCCAGGCGCCCCCGACTGCTGCCTAGTTTTATGCCTGTTTTTACTTGGTGAGATCCCAGTTCAAATAAGAGAGGTCCATATTTGAGGTCAAAGACATTTTGGAGAGGGGAGGTTTGAAGATGTAAGTAGATTTCAGCTTTGGTTGGCCAACTGCTCCATCCTGCCTCCTCTCAGGGGGCTGGACAGTCCCTGCCGAGCCCGCTGAGCTTCAGGGGCTGCTGGTGTCCCTCCTGCTTGGCCTCATCCTCCTGCCCTCCCCCTTCTCATTAACTGCACTTGCAGTTGCCTGGCCTAAGTCAGCCCCGCTCGCTGTGGTCCTAGTCACCACTTCTTTCTGAGGGCTTCTGCAGCTATATGCTAACCTGGCAACCTGACTCTCTAGCTTCTGACTCCAAAAGTCTAATCAGTGATAGGAATAACCTAAATTTCTGATAAATTATCCTATGAAAGTTAATCTAAAATTACCCTCTCAAATCATAGATGCTCCTGAAAAACAGCCAGTCCCAATGAAACTAATTGGTCCTGGTTTCAAGAGGCAAATCTGAAAGCTCAATCACCTATTTTGTTTTTAAAATAGGCTCTGTCTCAAATGCGTTTCATCAGAATAATTTATGTTCTAATCTGCATGTGGTATACATGGCAAAGTGAGTTCAACAGATCATCATTATCGGTGTATGAATCTACTCCTAATGTAATTGCCTCAAACAGATCATAGATTGGACAGCTTTGGGAAGCATTTCAGAAGTTGCACTTTGATATTTTTGCTTTGTGAGCATGGGAAATGCTGTAAAGGTAGAAAGAATCAGTCACCCAATCCCTTAGGACGTTAAGAGTTTCATTGAGCTCACTGTACAACAGAATATACCACTTGGTTTAAAAAGTATGGAGGACACTTGGGTGGCTCAGTCGGTTCAGTGTCTGACTCTTGATCTCTGCTCAGGCTGTCATCTCATGGTTCCTGGGATCGAGCCCTGTGTTGGGCTGTGCACTGACAGTGTGGAGCCTGCTTCGGATTCTCTCTCTCTCCCTCTCTCTGCCCCTCCCCCACTCGCTTGCACACTTCAAGCCCCACATCGGGCTCTCTGCTGTCAGCACAGAGTCTGCTTTGGATCCTCTGTCTCTTTCTCTGCCCCTGCACCACTAACACTCTCCTCCCTTCTCTCTCTTTCCCTCTCCCTCATCATATTAGTGCAAATTCATTCTTTAGCATACAAATTATATCATGTTTATTTCTCCACCTCCAGTGAGTAGCACAGAGTCTGACATATGAGGGCTCATTCCGGCCCACCCCAAAGTTTCAGGGCTAAGAGAAGAGTGCGGATAAAGACCATATGTCCTACATGGAAATACTGACAACTTCCACCTCAAGCTTACCTAGCAGCCCAATGACCTTACCCTCGTGACCTGGAGGGTAAGGTAATCCTGAGCCCTACCAAGTAGTAACACGGATCTATAGGGACAGAGCAGAAGCTGTTCCCAAGCCAGGACCTTTGGATGGTGGCTGGATCCACCCAAATCAGGTCGCCTGCTGGGGAGGTAACACTTTCTTCCCACCCTCATTTTGTAAACTCAGGATTTCCAGGCAGTTTGAAGCCCTTCCTATACCATCATAGCAGAGGGGAAGAGGGGAGGGAGGAAATTTGTCGGGGAGGGACTTTGCTCAGGTGATTTGATAGAGCCACATATGAACGAAATAACTTTTTTTTCTGGTTTCCAGATACAAGCTTTGGTGTCCTGCCACCTCTCAGTGCACATAGATGTATGCACACACACACACACACACACACTCGTGAGATATTAGTCTACACAGGCCACTGAGGCAGCCATTCCAGCCCTCACTTCCCTTTCCTATAATTCCCACTTGCTCAATTGGCTATCAGACACTCTAAAAACTTTTTTACAAGATCAGTGCATTAAAAAAATAGGCTTTTGTTTCAGTAGCTCATGATATGTGGAGCCCTCAAAACTACAGTGCCCAGTGCACAGGTCATTGCCGCCTGGGTCTAACAGTGTGCTCAATAAATGTTAGTTAAATTAAATTAAATTAAATTAAATTAAATCCATAGGAAAGAAACTGCCAGTAGTAATTTCTAAAAACTTGTGATTTTTTTTTTGTCAGGAGGCACCTTTTTTTGTACTTTGGAATGTCAGCATATTTAAGAGGAAGCAGCTGTTCTCACTTGTTAGCAAGCCCGGGTGAGACTTAAATTCACACGAGGAGGAAGGACATAAATTGTATATAATTCTCAGTCTTTAATCTGCGGGAAAACATGATGAGCATCTTTGGATCATAATACTAATTCCTGTTACCTGCAAGGAAACTTAAGTAACTCAGCTGTGGTTGTCCGACTTGGGTTATGAGGTCTGTGTCTAGGAGAATAAATTTCTTACCCAGGCCATGAAACTTGGCTGCTCTATTTTATTACCTAGAATTCAAGTCGTTGTTATCTTCTGGAATCTTTTCTTGTACAAGGATGAGGGCCACAAATGGTCCACTCTGAATACTGACAAGTTTTCTTTCATTCTCAACTAAAGCCCCATTCCACCAAGTATCAGCAATCTGTTTTGATGCCAAAGCCAAATAGTGATTGTTGCAGTAATGAATATTTGCTACAGGGCACTGGCAGAAAACATGCACAGAAATGCAAACCCAAACCATCTCAAACGTTTTTCTTCGCACTGAACAGCACCCATTATTTTCGACTCCTTGTCACATATATTGTTCTTACAGGGCCATTGGTTGAAGAGTGCAAAGAAATCTGAGTCCACCTTTGGGAAACATTAGGAAAAGTGAATCATTATTCCCATTTCTCATCTTTTGGAAAGAAAAGACAAGACAAGAAAAGAAAGAAGGATTGGGGAGGGAGGAAAGATGGAAAGGAGGAAGGAAGGAAGGAAGGAAAGAAAGAAAAGAAAGAAAGAAAAGAAAGAAAGAAAGAAAGGAAGGAAGGAAGAAAGGAAGGAAAGAAAGACATGGAGTGGGAGGGAGGAAGGAAGGGTTGGAGGGAGAAAAGGAAGGATTGTAACGAGGAAGAGCTGTACTTTTACCATTTTGCACAAGAGATTATTTGAGAGCTGTAAATTATTTTTTTCTCCCCTTCCAGATGTATTCCAGTAACTTAATACTTGAGCTTAAGTGGATGATTGAACATATGTGATTGACTCTAGTTCTGGCCATGTTTAGTTTCTTTTAAAGTCAAATTTTTAAGATGCTATCTACAGACATGCAAAATAAATCATAACCAATTTGAACTAGCTGAAGAGGATGTAGTCAGTTCTTTCATTAAAAAAAATCAAAATTTTAGCATAAAAAAAATAGAAGAGCTTGTGCTTCTGAGCCATACTGTCTGAGTTCAAATCATTGCGCCACACCTGGGAGCTCCGGCTTTGGGCAAATCCATATCTCAATTCCTTCTCACGATGGGGATAGAAATGGTATGCCCCTCTTAGGTTTTTATGAGAATTGAATGAATTCATACTTGTAAATGCTTTAAAAGTGATTCAGTAAACATTAGCTGTAATTGTTGTTCATTCATTCATTCGTTCGTTCATTGTTTTCTTTTCATAAATATTTGAGTGTCTTTTTTGTGACAAGTATAAGTGTAAGGATATAGCAATGCTGATTAAAGATTTCACTTTATTATTATTTCAGCTTAGCACGAGGTGTCTCATAAAACCTTTAGTACGTGATGGTTAGTACGTGATGGATATTTATTGGTCTTGTGGATTAGTATATATAGAACCTGGCACAAAATAGCTGCTTAATAAATGTTGATGGCATGAAGGTTGAATATGTGAGTCATTGCAATACAGGATACTAAGCACTTAATTTAGAATTGGGATATGCAATGTCAAGTCCCAGTGTCTACCTTAAAGCACTATGTAACCTTGAGAAATTTACTGAAAAATTTTACTCTGAAAACCAAGAAAACTATACTATGAAACCACGAAGATATCCTTTAATTATGATTCTACAAAGTAACTGAAATGATGCGCTATTTGTTGGCTGGTTATGATTCTATTTTTCTTCAATTTAATGAACTTTAAATTTTAGAATAGTTTTAGATTTACAGTAAAGGTATAAGAATATTGTGGAGGGTTTCTGTATATACTGCATCCAGTTGCCCTTATTGTTAACATCTCACATTATTATAGAGCATTTGTCATAACTAATGAACCAATCCTGATACATTATATTAATTAGAGTCCAAGTTTCGTTCACATTTCCTAAGTGTTTACCTAATGTCCTTTTGTCTCACCCTCCCCCCTGCCACACACACACAGGATCCCTACCAGGGTATGATGTTATAATTAGTCATCGTGTCTCCTTAGACTCATCTAGGTTTGACAGTTTCTCAGACTTCCCTTGTTTTGATGAGCTTAACAGTTTTGAGGACCATTAATCATGAATTTCATAAATTGTGTTTAAATTTATGTTTGTTTAATGCTTTTTCCATGTTCAGACAGGGGTTGTGAGTTTGGGGGAGGAAAATCTTAGAGGTAATTCTTCTCACATCTTATCAAAGGTATATGCTGTTAACATGAACACCCATTTAAGATTTGACTCTTATGAGTGGATAAGGATTATTATAATTGGTAATTTAATATACCATATTAAAATCTCTTTGCTAGGTGTAATTTTCTAGGCAATGTATAACATAGGTGATTGTCTTCTAATACGGCATAATCTTGCAGCACCTGGGTGGCTCAGTCAGTTAAGCAGCTGACTTCATCTCAGGTCATGATCTCACGGCTCATGAGTTCAAGCCCCGAATTGTGCTCTCTGCTGTCAGCTCAAAGCCTGCTTCGGATCCTCTGTCACCCCCTCTCTCTGCCCCTCCTGGGCTCGCGCTCGCCCTGTCTCAAAAATACATAAACATTAAAATTTTTTAATGCCATATTAATGGCATAATCTTAAAATATAATTACTTTACTTTTTTATGAAAAAATCCCCTCACCACTGATAAACGAAAAGTAACTGAAAAACTCATGTCTTATTATAAATTAATAGTAATCCTACCTATGGACATAACATTTATATATTCAATTCAAAATGAAAAACATAACTATTTGTATTTCTTTCAAATTAGTTGCCAAATGGAGAAAATAACAGATTTGTACTCAGCTATGAGGTCTTAAAAGACCAAAGTAGAGGTTCCAGAAGTTAGGCATTTTGATACTAATTCCCCTAAACCTAGCTCATGCAAAGGACCTGCCTTAAGAAATGTTAATACTTCATTAAGCCCTAGGCATAGAGAATCTGGCAGTTCTAATCTTGTGGCATCCTTGGTCTAAATGTACGTTATCCTCTGAGGTTAGAAAACGACTAATGTAGCTGTCACAGGGATTAGGAGATCCATGGTTTTGTTTACTCTGTACTTAAGAATTTCAGTGTAAATAGGGAAGCTGGTTTAGGACTATTACGATCGATGCTACGCAGTTTTCAGATCAAGACATAAAATCAGCATTGTCAATCCAGAGGAAATGTTGTATTACTCGGGACATCTTTACTTAGAATTAAATGAAATAAATATCCATAGTGTCATATGCTCTGGCTCTACATGTAGCCACACAAAGTTTAAATATATCTATATTTATGGTTGTCACTCCCCATGAGAGCGGATCGTAAGAATAATTTAGCAGTTTTAGCCTACTGCCATTTGTGGCCTTAGTATGACGAATCACAGTCTTGGGCAAGAATATCATCCACAACATCTTTTTTTTTTCTTTTTTAAATCCCTGATTTTTTCAGTCTATAAACACTTTGCCTTGACTCACCATATTCTATTTGTGTGACCTTGGGAAATTTTCTTAACTTCTGGAAGTTCCTCAAGTTTGTGTGAAGCATATATGAAATCATGTATCTAAAACATTTAGCAAATTAACTGGGCATTTGTTATTTATTCACAGACACATATGCGTATGCTTTCAAACAGTCATTTCTGGTTTGTTGGGAGCAATGAAAAGCTACTAGACTGTCTTAAAGTGGTCATTCCATTTTATGCCATATCTAGGTTCTCAGAAATATTTTCTAGCTGTTAACTGATGTTTTAACACTGGTACCTCAATAGATAAGCAAAAACTAATCAGGAAATAGACTTGTCCGTGTTCAAGGGAATGAATGTATTCTGGTGGCAAAACTTGGTGTTCGAGTAATTTTATTTATTTTTCCCTAATCACGAGAAACTGATGAGCAGTTTGACTTTTTTTTTTATATGGTTGGGGATATTCTTCAAAAAGGAGGCTTCCTTGATGATCTCAGAAGCTAAATAAGTGATTAAACACTTTTGAAGTATGAGGCAAAGGAAATAAGATCCAGATGAATTGTTTTATACAACAGCCCTCAACAAGAGCCCATTTCTCTTCTTCTTCTTTTTTTCTTTTAACATTTATTTATTTTTGAGAGACATAAAGAGAGCATGAGCAGGGGAGGGGGGGGGAAAGAGACAGAGAGAGAGAGAGAGAGAGAGAGAGAGAGAGAGAATCTGAAGCAGGCTCTAGGCTTCCAGCTGTCAGCACAGAGCGTGATGCAGGGCTCAAACCCACGAACCACGAGATCATGACCTAAACCAAAGTTGGACGCTTAACCAACTGAGCCACCCAGGCACCCCATCTCTTCTTATTGACTAGTGTTTCTGATGCCCTATTTGGGAAAGAAGCCACAACCAATCTCACCTAAATCCCCACCTGTATATCCGGATCAAAGGAAATACCCAGGTTAAAAGGCATTTTGTAACTGCGATCAACTGTTGGTAGTGTGACCTAACCAGCATTTTTGAGGACAACACTTCATTGCAGGCAGACCACTGTCCCTTGTAACCACGCCTGATCCATTTATTATGAACTTTTCAGTGTGGCATTAGTGACCACAGCAGTATCTGGAATGAGAAACAGTTCCAAGAGCAGCTGTACCTAGGGAGACAGCCTGGGAATATTTTGAATAGAGGTTAAGAACCAGCCAGCTGGGAGGCTGAGTAAAGAGTATAAAAGACAAAAGGATACGAACACAGCTTCTTTGCAATTTGCTATTGGATATGGCAAACACTGCTAATTATAATTGGTAATTGTTGGTGTATACCTAAGTGAAGTCAGGATAAAGTAGCTTTCCTTCAGAAGTTGACCTCTCCAGATTTAGAATCAGACTTCAGAGCCAGATGGGTTGTAGGATTCCAGTATACCAACACTTTCATGGTCATCTGACTCTCAAAATGATGAGGTGACATTAACATGGTGTGATCAGCCTGTGAGTTTCTTGTACAGAGGCCATTGATGTTTGAATACTATGTCACAGACTCCCTGAGCACAGCCTGGTACAGAGCATGCATTTAATCAATACGCCAGAGTAGAATTCCTCTTGTTTATATGTTGATGATCCCTGTACCTGGTGTTGAATATACAACTCTTTGTAAATAGGGCAGTGGTTTTCTAAATTGTTGATCTGAACAGAGCAATATGTCATCAGGATTCCATGTTTTCTCTTTTTTTGCGCAAGTATATACAAAAGGATCGGTACTTGTATTTACTTAAAGAGATAAATGTAGAAGGAAAATAGACTAGTCAAGAAAAATAAAAATATCTTAAAAGTGTTTATCCTCTATTTTGTCAAAAATCCTCTGTGTAGAAATATACATATGCAAAATACAATATACTGTAAAGATGATTTTATTAAGGCCATATGGTAACAAGAGAAATCTGTGGGTATGTTTATTTGCCCCACAGGAAAAAAAAATTAAGTGTATTTGGGCATATTTTTAAGAATTATCTGTGCCTTTGATATCAATATACGCAATTACATGTGGCCGTCTATGCAAATATCTTCATGAGATGATTGACCCATACCACAGTCGCCAAGCAGCAATTGCTGATTGCCCTTATCATTATTAGCGGAATGTAATGTTAGTGATACATTTCCAAATAGGGAAAGATAATACCACTGTTTTGTCCTCTTTTTTCTATGCTATTTGGAATGCAGACAGTACCGCAGGGACACCAGCAATATCAACGACAACTGTGGAAATTCGCAAAAGCAGTGTTATGACAACTGAGATCACCTCCAAAGTGGAAAAAAGCCCCACAACAGCCACTGGCAATAGCTCATGTCCTTCCACGGAGACCGAGGAAGAAAAGGCAAAACGGCTTCTTTACTGTTCGCTATGCAAGGTTGCTGTCAACTCTGCCTCACAGCTGGAGGCACACAACAGTGGTGAGATGAAGCGATTTCTTTTCTGTCTCAACAGTTCTTCAATTATCTTCCTCTGAATGGGTTAGATCTTTTGCAGCAGGGGACAAAGGGTTGGCGGAAAACTGGCAATTATTACATGGAATTCATTAACTGTTACAAAATAAAAATGACATGCAAAGTGTCATTTACATGGGAGCAAGAGAGGACTTCCAGGGCTCCTGTGCCTCGATGTGTATGTGTTTGTGTTTATGAATGTGTGTGTGTGTGTTATTAAACATTAGGAGATAAAGTAAAATATTCTAAAGTCTAAGATTTGCATTTATTTGATTTCTAAATTGCTATACACTCCCACACATTTGCTTCTAAATGAAGTTTGCTGAAGTTTTTATCGGTGGTTACAAAATTTGGTTCCATAACTCCATGTGATTTTAGGTGAAACCTCGCTGTTATGGTCTTAATGGCAAATAATACTATTTGGGCTAAATCTGTATCACCTGGACACTTTACCGTAAAGCGTTTATTATGGGCAACCATTGAGGTATGTTCCCCACATGTGATATTTTATTTACTCTTTGTGACAACCTAAACATACTATTCTTGCTATTTGACTGAAGCTCAGGTGAGGCACATGACCAATTAAGCGACTAAGCCATGACGTAAACTTAGGTCTCTCCAACTTAAACACTAAACTTGAACATATCATAACAAGGATGAAATGTTTCCCCAGTATATTTCAATTCCATCCATCTGTTCTGTATTATATCTATAGAAAGATAATGTATAGATATTATATCATACCAAAACCTATCTATCTAGATAAATACATACAGGGAGAGTATAGCTCTATCTATATATCTATCAATAAAATCTAGATGATATCATATATAGATATATAGATATAGATAATCGTATATATATCCTGCCTAAGATTTAAGCCAGCCCTTTGGCCCAAGATTAGATTTTCTCTCAAAGACTGTGTTCGTTGCCGGGACCCTGTCAGCAATTACAGTAAAAACAGAATCATTTGTAAATGATACCGTAGGTTAATGTTGCAGCTATATGTTCACTGTCATTGGCCACTGTGCTGCACAGTAATATCCAAGTATTGACTTCAGTGTTCTGAGGGAGTAATTGCAGGTGGAGAGCAATTCCTTCAGTCCGTGTCTTCCTCCTGCACGCAACATTAGTTGTCGTCCGGCAGTTCATGGGTTCAGGGCCTGAGAACACAGAAAAAGATCTGGCCCCAAGTCAGAATCTATATACCATGCAGACATGCCTCGAGTTTTACTCATGCAAATATATTAGTCAGGGATGCAGGGTAGTTGGGAGAGCGAAAACATCGTTGGAGGTCCAGTTATTTCTCAACAATTCTTGATCCTTCTGCATAGTGACAGAGAAACACATTCATTTGGGGGGGGGGGGATCAACTCTGACAGATAAACAAAACCATACCCTTTGAGGCTGGCGATAACTTATCAAGAATTTGGGCATCCTTCTTGAATTCTTATCAGAAACATCTGATTAAGAAGCAAAGAGTAATTAGTTATTTCATGATATCACACCAGGTCAGCACTTTTCATATTCCAATTCTATGATGCTCATCTCTGCTTTGTGTTGTCAGAAATAGCCCATGAGCTTTAAATACATACTCACCCATGTCATTATATATATATATGTATATTTCTTATATCTAGGGATTCTGATTTATTATATATCCAAGCCTAGAAGCTATAGTATTGGGGAAAAGAAAAAAAAAAGCAAACACAAAATCCTCACAAGTGTTGTGCAGGCAGAGCTTAAGGTAGTAAATGTGGTTGTCACCTCTACTATGAGTCCCTTTATAGGGATGTCCCCTCCAACCCTTTGTCCTAGTCAGGAGACTGTCCCCATTCCCCCTAAGCTTAGGTTTCTCTAGCCCTGCATTTCCCTTCCTACCTCAGAGATCTTTCTCTCAGGTCCAGGCCCTTCTTGGAGGCCTCACACTAAACGTGCACGAGCCAGCTGTGCCAGAACTGGAGACGGCAAAGGAAAGCAGGTGGACAAGTAGACGTGTCTAACCCCCTTTGTGTGCCATTTTTGATCTCCAGATTCAGCTCTCTTATTTGTAACGGAAGCGGTGTCGAGAGGCTCCCTGCGTCCAGGACATTCTCTAAATGTAGATGATGAATGCAGTCCTTCCCATATTCATACAACTGCCCCTTATCCACTGATCCACTGGTTCCAGCATCTTTCCCTTAGGACCCCATGTGGGGAAACCCATGGGGGGTGGGGAGATAGAAGGAGACGGGCTTACCTGTATGATCACTCTCCTTTCAGGAAAAGGAGTAGTTGTTGTAGGATCCATCATAGGGTTAGTGTGTGTTTTAGTTTGGGTTCCGTTAGAAGCAGACTCGGAGACCAGGATTTGAGAGCAGATAGTTTTCAGGAGAGGCCAAGGGAACAGGTTAGGAAGCGAGAAAAGGTAACAGGGCAGGAAGGCAGCCAGTACAGTGCCCATCACTAGGCAGTTACCAACGTGGGCAACTGACGCTCGCCAGACAAAACCATGACACCCCACGGCTCACACTGTGTTTCGCTGCTTTAAACATAAAAACTTCCAGCAGTCACATAAAATGACAGAATTGAAGCAACCCAAATTCTGTCGCTTCATTTTTACAATCATGGTGGTGTCGTCGTTCATCTATAAAAATACAGGGGGCCGCAGGGGTTGAAGGCATGAACCGCAGCCTTCGTGAGCTTGAATGATTGTGAACTGTTATGGACTCGCTAACAAAACAAGAGCCCGTAGCTGAGTTCCTGTGTGTGCGCGGCCCGCTGTGTAATAGAGAGGTCTACAGATCAAGTTCCATGTAGCATGATGCTTAGTATAGGATAAGTAACACAATGGGCTAATTTAATACATACTAAATCTCAACAGTAAACACACCAATGGTGTAGAATATAGATCAACAAAATGTTTTCTAGGAAGAAGTCCTTTATCATGGACGTTGTTTAGAGTTGTCAGTTCATGGCCCTAGTGGAAAGCAGACTGCTTTTGTAGTCCATTTAATTATTGTTTTCTAATTCTCTTTAATGGACCCCTGGATTACCTGCATCTGGAACAGACCACAGTCACTGCCTTAGTGCCCCACTGCCCCCACACTCACCCCTACCCACCCAACGCCACCAATATCACTTTAAAAGAATTCCCTGCTTTCTTTTAGAGCCACAGATAAGGAAACCACCGTTGAGATTGGGCTGTTTTTCAGGGAGCCATGTTTGAAAGCCAATTTTGATCAAAAGCAACCAGGCTGCAGGGTGGGGAGATGTGTCTTTTGCATCTAAATTGTAATTCTAAGTAGTTTTCCCCCTTTTTTCCCTTTTAGAAACACATATGCATGAAATAAGGCCTATAGCTGTGAATGTAGAGTTCTGCATTTATGGTTTTTCTTTTAATCTCAAAAACACATTCTTAATCATAAACAGATATTGATGCTATAGTTTCCATCAAACACTGCCTCTTGTATATTGCAATGGAATGAGCTAGAAGTGATCAGACTATTTTTACCTCAGATCTGTAAATAACATTTCTATGTGAACCTGGGCAAGTCATTTGTTCTCTTTGAACCTACCCCTTCCCTTTCTCCTTTCTTCCTTTCTTCCTTCCTTTCTTCCTTTCCTTTCCTTTCCTTTCTTTTCTTTTCTTTTCTTTTCTTTCTTTTCTCTTTCTTTCTTTCCTTCTTGCCTTTCTTTTCTTCCTCTTTCCTCCCTCCCTCCCTTTCTTCCTCTCTTCCTTCCTACCTCCTCCTCCCCCTCTTCCTCCCCCTCCTCCTCCTTCTTCCTCCTCCTCCTCTTCTTCTTCTTCTTCTTCTTCTTCTTCTTCTTCTTCTTGTTTTCTTCTCTCTCCCCCTCTCTCTCTCCCTCTCTCTCCATCTCAGAGCTAAGAGGCCATATGGCATCTTGTAAGGATGAGTTATTACGGCACGATTATTAGTATGACCACAGTTGCTTCTAGCATTATCTGGGGATCAGTTGTGTTATTTCACTTGCTTTCTCTTTTTATTTTTCACTAAAGTTGCAGTTAATTGGTTTATATTCCATAATATTGGAATGCAGGATTCGAATACGGGCATTCTGGCTTTGCATGTTTTGTTTGTTTGTTTGTTTGTTTGTTTGTTTTGTTTGTATGAATTTGAGAAGAGAAGTAGTTCTCCTAAGCTTACAAGCATGATTCACAACCAGTCTAAGAATATTTAAAACAACTTAAGGGGACCTACTCTTTCCAAAAGATCCGAAAGTCCCCTTTTAGTTGTATGTTATAGACACAGATAATACAAAAAATATGTTTTGTCTTTGTCTTCAAAGAAATCTCCCCAAAACATTCCACTAGGTAATGCTTTCCTTAGGTAATTTTGATGGTTTTCTCTATATAATAAAAAATCCAAACCTTTTAAATGTTTTATAGTTAATGCTCATTACTAATTTGGGCAAATTTTTCTGCTAATCACTTGAAGTGGTAACATTTGATAATATTCACTAAGCTCATTCAAGCTTTTTTATCCCTAGACAGAGCTTATGCTACCCCTCACTAAATTTTAATATGCATAAAAGGCAGTTATCAAAGGATAGACTTCACTAAATTTTAAAGTGCTTAGCGATTTCTAAATTTTCGCCTAAATAAAACCAACACCATTAAGAAAGAGGATAGACTAAAATGTGTAGAACACATGGAAATGCCAAAAGTAATCCTTAAAACAATAAATGCATTTAATGCAGCACTTCAGTAGAGCAGATAATTTCTTTTTTCACAGCTGAGGACACTGAGGCACAAAGACATGTAAACCACACAGCTAATGGAAGCAAACTCTGACTCATACCATGCCGGAGTCTGAGCTCACAATGCTCTTTACAGATATTTGTTCACTGGTCTTTAAAATATCTAATACTTGACCTAGTCTTCACTGATTCTCTACTATGTGTCAGGCACTGAGAATAGAGTATGAGCAAAACCCAGGGTTTCCTTTAAGAAGCCCATGTCTAAGCCATGCCTCTGTGTTCAGGAAGAGAATAGGTAAAGACTTGTTTCATTAAGGCATCTCTCATTTCATATTTCAAGTGAAAGTTCATTTAAGCCAGTCAGCTGTGGTCAGTGTCCATGGCCTTGTTATCAAGGTCCAAAGATTATCTGGCACTCCTATTGAGAATCTTCTAGGGTAACGGTAAGACTCTCAATTACAAAAGAGGTTAACCAGGGTGAATCAAGAGTCCCTCCAAAAAGTCAGAGTAACATTCAGTCTCCAACTGACTACTTCTTAGACATTGATAAGCCAAACCAGCCCAGGAATCCTTCTCAGTCTGATTGAAGAAGCTGCATGGAAAAATATTTTGATATAACCACCTGTTTAGATAAAAAAGGTTGGACAACTGTCCAGACACATACACACAGTGACACAAATTACATATATACATATATATATGTATACACATATACATATGTGTGTGTGTGTGTGTGTGTGTGTGTGTATATATATATATATATATACTCCCTAGAACATTGTTTTACTCTACACTGGCTTACACCAACTTCAGAGTAGAAAGTGTTTGTATCTATTTTGCAAGGGGGATAAGTGAAAGCGGACTGCAGGGAGGCCTCCCACCAGAACCACAGAGCAGTGCTGTGGCCCATATTTCAAGTCCTCCTGTCTACTTACAAGGTGTTGACCTTTTTCCCTTTCCTTAATATGTTGGGATATGAACATTTTCACAGCTATGGATAAGAATATGTCATTCAGGGGCGCCTGGGTGGCGCAGTCGGTTAAGCGTCCGACTTCAGCCAGGTCACGATCTCGCGGTCTGTGAGTTCGAGCCCCGCGTCAGGCTCTGGGCTGATGGCTCGGAGCCTGGAGGCTGTTTCTGATTCTGTGTCTCCCTCTCTCTCTCTGCCCCTCCCCCGTTCATGCTCTGTCTCTCTCTGTCCCAAAAATAAATAAAAAAACGTTGAAAAAAAAAATTTAAAAAAAAAAAAAAAAAAAAGAATATGTCATTCAAAGTGGGGAATCTATTTTGTAGAAATATACATTTGTTTATATTGGGTTCAGTAAAGTTGTAATCGTTTTGAAAGAGAAACGTGACTGTAAACCTGTTTCGTGTATTTCACTGCCTCTTATTTAAGGCAATGGTGATTGGCACTGACCTCGTGTGGCCCTCACTGTGTTTTCTTCGTTAATATTCAATGGTTCTGGGAGGCTGGCTCAGAAATCAGAAGTTAAGAATCTTATTTTTTATCCTTACAGAGCTGATACCAATCTAACAAATAAATCTAATAAATATTAAATCCAATAAATCTATTAACAGATCTAATAGATACAATTAGGAAAAGAGAAACCACTGAAAATGGATTTAGAAAACCAGAATGGCAAAAAGGACATAAATGATTAACAGAGAAAATTTCATAGCAACACCATATGACTAAGTGAGAAAAATAAAGAATATTTATCAACACTAAGGGAAAGAAAATTGCGAACAAAGTTTTGAGGGAAAACTCCCATGCATGAACTCTAGTAATTGAAAAAAAAGTATTGAGAACTGGAGTTACACTACTTATGTGTGAGAGTCCAAAGATGTTATTGGTTTACTAAAAAGAAGTATTTACTTAGAGTGTATCTGCATACCCTCTCACCCCTCATCATCCTGGTCATTTGTTTATACATTTGAAATTACATAACCAATCAGTGTGGGCTTTACTCTCTTAACAGGGCCCCCTGTCATTAAGATCTTTATACTATTACTCTTTTTTACTGAACCTAGACACATGACCAGGAAAGCTTGTTTGCATTCTGTTTAGAACATGGGTATTTAATTAGTGCCACTTCTGTAAACACACCATGCTTAAACTGATTACATTTGTTACAAATCACCTCCAACTATACCTTTAGCAACTAAATCACTCTTCCTCATCAGCTATCATTTATGTCTTATTAGCATCAAGAGGAAATGAAACAAAGTCACACCCATTTAGTTTCATCTCAGGATGCTCCCGTGCAGGTGCTGTATTAATGGTGCTGGTTTGTTATGTGGTACGCTATAAAAACATGAGTAATTAAGTGATATTGTGTCAGGTGGTCAGACAACATTGTCTTCTAAGTTAAGCGTATTTCAATCATAACCCTTGGAGGAACTGCTCTAAAACTAGATACCATATTTTGTTATTGAATCATTTCTTAAAGGCATCTACTAGCTAAGAATTTTTTCTATTTTTTTCTTCCTTTTGTTCTAAATATTTCTGGCAGGTACTAAGCACAAAACCATGCTAGAAGCCCGGAATGGAAGTGGGACTATCAAAGCCTTTCCTAGGGCAGGCGTGAAAGGCAAAGGACCAGTTAATAAGGGAAACACAGGTCTGCAAAACAAAACGTTTCACTGTGAAATCTGTGATGTGCACGTCAACTCGGAAACACAACTTAAACAGGTAGACAGCGCATATTCTAGAAACGAAAACAGATAGGGGACACCCTTATGGGCAGAATATGTGTGATTCCTTTATTCCCTTTCTGTCCTATTTTCCTCTCCCATCCATCCATCCATCCATCCACCCATCTGTCCATCCATCCATCCATCCATCCACTTGTCTTGTATTCATTGCCCTTATTTAGTAATGCTTATGTCAGTTGCCAGGGGGAATACTAAGATGTAATGTTTTCTAAGGCCTTTCAGAAATTGTCTGAAGTGAGTTTGTACTATTCTTATATCTGAAGAGTGGGAGAAAAAAGGGGTATGAGATCTTTTCTCTACCAGGTTTCCCCCTCAACAGTGTTGATTTTCTTTAAAGGTCAAATTGCAATGTTCCCTTTTTACTTGTTTAGACATTTACATGCTACAACTAATTTTATACTGTTCTTTTATTTTATGTACTTTATTACATGGTGGTGTACTGTATTTCTAAACCCTGCAGTGATCTGCTAAAGAGATTACTAATCCTATTGCATTCGCTTTTTCTGTGAATAGCCTTCCAAAGAGATCAGCTGTACAGAGGAAGGGCCGGCCCTCGTACTGTGTTGTGTTTTATATGCATATGTACAAAATTGGACTCATTTTATGCACCTTAGTTATTTATCTTTAGAATTTAGGGGATTGACATTTGGCTGTACAAATGTGAGGATAAATATTAGTATGGAAATAAATTCATGCCTGCCTGGGCATCTTTGTTTATTTGCACATAAAATTCCTTTAGACATTCCTTTCCTCTGTAAACTTTCAAAAAAGGAGATCTGTGCAGTGATATAGAGAAAAGCTGGGAAAAAGAAGAGCCTTCTATCCGTTAAAAATATACTAAAATGGGTAGCATAAAAATATATATCCTCAAGCCATCAGGATCCAAGGACAAAAGTGCATGCTTTTTTATTTTGGTGTTTCTGCAACTTCTGTGAAGTAACTACTACCCTTCTTCAGGTTAAAACAGTATTTATAAGGGGGGTTTGGGGATGATTTTTTTTAAAGCTGTCATTTTTAATTGCTTTTAATAGCACATTAGCAGTAGAAGGCACAAAGACAGAGCTGCTGGGAAGCCCCCGAAACCTAAATACAGTCCTTACAACAAACTACAGAAGGCAGCACATCCACTGGGGGTGAGTGTCTTTGTTGCTTCTCAAATGATAGTGATCTTGAATGTCCGACAATCTGCTGAACTTGATTTTTTTTTTTTTTTGGTCAGTTACTGTATGAAATAAATGGAAGGTACCTAAGTAATGACAAACAGCTGATTAGAGAGTCCAGACCCTGCTCCACCAATAGAATTACTTGTTTCATGAGTTGTTTCTGTGGTTTGCCACTTTTGGCCATAGTCCAGCACCTTTATCTTTTGGAGTTGGGCTCTGGTTAATGACAGAAGCATGGGGAAGGGAATAAAGCCAATCGTTGGAGTCAGGTAAGTCATTACATGAAATCACATGAAATCTGGCCCTGCCGTTAGTTCATAATTTCAGGAAAGGTCAGTGAAAAATTTCTCCGAGGGACAAAACATTGGTGTTGATGATGCCCTCAACAGTTTTGGATTTTGAATAACAAAGTCTGAAAGGCATGGCTTATTTTATTGAATTATCAAACCAAGGACAGTATCTAAGGCCTGGGGAAACACTTTCTGGGAGATGCCCCCTTCCCATTACCCCAAATATGCCATTTAGATTAGTGAACACACTAGTATTAATGTCCCGGCCTGTAATTTTTGTAGGAACTTAGGGGAAATCTGTGAAACCTCCTGATAATTTCAAGCGAATATTTATGACCATGTGCTTCTTCTTTTTTTTTTTTTCCTTTGTCAAATTGACCACAGATTTCTCAGGGATACCCAGGGCTCAATGAAGAGTTAAGAACAACTGATCTATATAGTATGTGCTGAATTATGCACTTTGAGATCTGTTTTCTTCAAAATAGATCTTATTAATAATTGGTGCTATTGTGTGCTGCTGGCCTGTGAAAATATAGTTAAAGGAAAACTGCAATCATCTATTATGAAACCTCAGTAGGAGTTGACCCAATTAATTTAGTAGCATCACCCATTTTTATGCAAATGAAGTCACTTTACTCTTTTGTACAGAAGCAATTTTAGCTGCATTGAAAAGCTGTGAATTCTATGCAGAGCTGAGGTTTCAGCACCACTAGTCATAACTTTGAGTGCTATTTCTGACCAGCATAGACACAAGTTTCAACAATCAAGTGAATGGTTGTTAAGTAAACAGGGAAGTCAAATTGTATTAACAAAACCTCAGTGGTAGCTCTGTGTTACTGTTTCCATAAATGGGAACATTCTTTCTGTGAGAGCAGCCATCTTGCTAATGCTACTAGCCAAAGAATGAACTGGTTTTGGAGAGTAGAGTTGAGAGCATGTGGTTACCATGTGCCCAGAGAGGAAGCCGGAATGTCAGATTTAGGGGGAAGTAAGTGGTCTTTTCTTCTTCGTTGCAAGTGGAATTTTGTTATTTTTATTTCTCTTTATTAATACCTCACACCTTGCTGTGCAACTCAGTTTGTTCACTAGGATATGCTCCTAGTAGCTGACAGCATTAATAAATCTCCCTTTAAAAATATCTTCCCATGACAGTTAATGTGTGTGTGTAAAGAGTAAAAAACTCCCTATTTTTTTCTCAACATGAATAGTTTCCTACTTTATTGAGAAAAATAAAGTAAGGTTGCTGAGTACTTTTCTGGGGATTTTTCAACATCCTAGATTGGCCATCTTCAGTGATCTTCCAACTCTATCAAAGAAAAGATGTTTACACTTCCCATTATTTTTATTGATCATTCACAAGTGTGATTTCATCTTTGTACTTCTTTACTGCTTTATTTATTTATTTATTTATTTAGAGAGGCAGAGAGAGCAAGCAGGGGAGGAGCAAAGAGAGAGAGAGAGGGAGAGAGAGAATCCCAAACAGGCTTCACGCCCTCAGTGCAGAGCCTGATGCAGGGCCTGGACCAACCTGAGACGATCATGACCTGAACTGAAACCAAGAGTCGGAAGTTTAAAGGAACGAGCCACCCAGGCGCCCCAACTGCTACATTTTAAAAGCTGCCCATCATTTTGGATTCTGAGTGTAGATGCCCAAACTCTTGTCCTTCTGCCCTCTTTTTTTTTTTTTTTTTTTCTTCTCTCCCTTGCAGGTAAAATTAGTATTTTCAAAAGAACCTTCAAAGCCATTGGCTCCGCGAATTCTACCAAACCCACTGGCAGCTGCAGCGGCCGCTGCTGCCGTGGCAGTGAACGCCCCCTTCAGTCTCCGAACTGCCCCAGCGGCAACACTGTTCCAGACCTCGGCGCTCCCTCCAGCACTCCTGCGGCCAGCTCCTGGACCTATTCGGACCGCCCACACTCCTGTGCTGTTTGCTCCTTACTGAATTCCAAATGGGAGTACTTGTACTGCAATAATTTTTCAAAAGACAAAACAAACAAAACAAAAGAGAACTATGCAGTGTTTATTTATAGTTTAAAGTATATCCGAAGAGCCAGGACTTTTGATAGTGAATTGAAAAGATTATTTAAAAAAATTAAAAAAAAAAAAGGAGGGAGGTTTGGGGGGGAGGGGAGGGGTGGTATTTTCTCCAAATTAAAGCATTCCTCTTGAACATTGATTGTTTTAGAAGTGATCTCCAGCATTGACTTGTAGTGGTATCTAGAACTTCTGAAGCCTTTGTGACTGTGCTTTTGGGCACCTATTTCCCTCTGCATTGTCTTTCCTGCTTTATGAAACAACTATACATTGTAAGGGCATTAACTGGTTCCAGTGTATATATATAATAATTTACTCTGTAGATTAAGATAATATGAAAAGAAGAAAAACAAAACAAAACAAAAAAACATAAAAAAAAAAAACACACACACACACAAAAGCAACACTGTGAATAGTAGTACCCGTGCTGGTCCTCTTGCTATGACAGCAATTACTGGGTATTTATCCCAACAAAAGTAGATACAGTAGATGTCTTGTAAAACAATAGTGCTGTGTCTCAATCTATGCCACTAGGTTTTAAAGAGTCGCAAAAGGTAGAATGAACAACTATTTCATGCCAGTAAACAGTCAAACGATAAACAAACACCAGAGGGTTTGTGGAGGTGTTCCTGGTCCACATTCTCCCCCTTCTGTCCAGCTTGTAAGACTTTAAGTTGAGGACAAGAGAGCAGGGCTAAGCATCGAGATAGGGGAGACATTAATAAAGGTAGTTTCTTACAAAGTACTCATTTTCCCACCCTGAGGCAGTATTGCTGGAAATCGGGAAGGCTTTGTAAGGAAACTATATCTGAAAACAGGTAAACCCGTGCATCATGGGTGTTTCGAAAGAAATCAGTACAAGTGTTTTGTTTCATGGATAAGGAACGGTCACGACCTAAGATGATAACGCAAAGTAAAGGTTTTTCATGTTAGTGTATATCCAAAACAAGAAACAAAAACAAAAAAACACAGAGAATATTGCATCTCTGCAATATATCCCCTTTATATCATACCAGTAAGGCTGTGTCTTAGGCAAAGGTTTCTGCTTTGAATATGATGATAGATGTTAGCTATTGTTGTGGGCTTTTTCTTGTTTTTTAGATTTCCTACTGACATGATATAAACAATTAATATATATTTAAGTGTTAGTAAAACAAGAAAAATGACTCTGAGTTGATTGCAGACCAAGGATATAGTATTGGAAAAAAATCTGGTAGGACGCACTTGACCATCATTTCTCTAGTGGAGTTGTGAAATCTGGCAGCCTTCTGTGTTCACCGTAAGGCTGAAAGGAGTTGATGTTTTACCTTTAAAACAAGATTTATCAGGGGTATATATAAATATATGTATATTGTATATATGTTAGAAAGATTAAGAGAATAACTTATAAAAAGAAAATCTATATAAAATAATTATATAACCATCCCATGTTACATGTTATCATTAAGTTGGTAACGAATGGCATAAAAATAGCTGTGCCTTTAATTTGTGATAAAGGCTATTTGCTTTTTCCCATAGAAAGCTAACATATACCTATCACTATGATGGGGTTTGATGCAGCCAGTCTGTTGCATTAATAACAAGGATACTCAAACTTAGAACAATGATAAAACATGTACAAATCAACCCTACATGATTTAGGTTTAGAGAAAAAAAATATTTTTGAAAAGGTTTTGTAAAGACTATTTAAAATATAGGGAAGGGCTGGATATGGCCTTCCTAAAACTGCTCTTATCTAAACTGTAGTAACTTTTTGAGAGGTATAAAGATTCAAGATGAAACCATTTGAGAGATAGGTATTTAGCATTTGTCATTTTATATTTAAGAAACACCCATAGCGTGCTTGGTGCTCAACATTGAACGTGGTCTTTGGAGTTCTTCTCCACCATCTATCTAGCTATAGACATTTGTCATATAAACGTATCTTTAAAGCAGTTGGCTTTATATATCTTTTTTTAAACAACAAAAAAAAATAAGGGTAGAAGGAAGAAAGGAAGGTAGGAAGGAAGGAAGGGAAAAAAGGAAGGAGGGCAGACAGACAAGACAAAAAAGTATTTCATTAGTCCTTGGTAAAAAGAATTTCAAACCATACACGTCTGGTTAAACATGTTGGTTAGTGTTAAAATTTGTTTTTTGAGAGTATCTGGTGATTTTACATTTACCAATACCTCTGCAATCTGGTGTTAGCAAGTGTTTCCTTTTTTCACTCACAGACCCTACTAGTTCAGTCAGATGGAAAGTTGCTCATGAGTTTGTTGTTTGGGGCTCTGTCTATATCTCGTGTGACCAGCTTCTGACCGATTTGAACTTAAGTTGCCTTTTTCTGCTTTGTCAAATATTTTTATCTTTCGCTATAAGTTAGCCTGAATCCTTATCCAACAACCTTTACCCCTGAGAAAACCTCTTTCTATTGGAGAACCTGATGTTAACTGATGCAATCTCACTACTCTGTGCTTTTGCTATTCTTTCCCCATTTTCACCAAAGTGAACAAGCCAGTCCACTAGAAGTCAGGGCCTGTGGGATGCAAAGAGTCCTGGATCACAAGATGTTACTAACTTTAATGATTTGCTGGGAGCAAACAAATCAGCCATATTTTCTCCATCAGCCATATGAGAAAACTCAGAAATACCTAACTCCCTTCTGCCTCACTTCGCTATGGAACCATTTTTGTTTAAATGGTCTCTTAAATTGGAGTTGTAATCATCAGTTGTCTTTTACTCACTACCTAATAAAGGATGAAGCCTAACTATAGAACTTACAGTGGATTTTCTGTGAATTGTTTCCCCCCACTCCACATATTTATCAACACCAGATCAACATCTATTACAGTTCAGACTGCTATAAAGCTATATCCTTTCCCGTAGGGAACCTTTTTCATGAATAAAGATCAATAATTCAGATTGGTCAGCATTGGTTCTCTGAAAATCCCCAGGGGTGGTCTGACTTTATGGTTATATATCCCTTCCCATGCATCACACCCGTGGCGAGGAAGTGATAGAGGAAGCATCTCCGATTTCATTTGAAACAGATATAAATGCATTGCAAGAACCAAATGCCTCTGGACAAAGCATTGCCACACCTCATCCAGATCATCCAGACAAATGGGAAACAGTCGTTGGGGAGGTACTGTATTTCTCTTTTGAGAAAACAGGTGATTACACATAACAAATTGTTCCTGTCACCGGTCTTAATCTTTGAAGGGTTCTATTCACGTGAGCAAACATGGTTGGCTTTTGGCATCACTGCCTCATCTGTAAAGACTGCAGTCTTTAGGTACCATTAGGCCTCCCTTCATCCACTGCGATAATTCACTGCTGTTATCATCAGAGATCTAATTTGGGTTCTTGAAAGGTGCTACATATTTTGCTGCCAAAGAACTATTTAACCAGGAGAGCATTCACGCTCATTTGGAAATTAAAAGAGCAGGAAATCATAAAACAAAAAACTGAAAGACAACAAAGTTTCTTAAAATAGGATTGTTCAAGGTTTATCCAAAGTTAAAGTTTTATGTACCCATATAAGTTTGTAAGGCACAGAACAAATACATAGGACACATGGCATTAAATTTCACTTATAATTAAATTGTAACTTAATATCTTTGCCCCCACACCCATTTAATTTTCGACTTTCTTGAAGAAATCAGATCACAGAGCTAAATGATTCAAGTGGTGTAGAGACCTCTTCCTTCAAATATGAATTAATATAGAGCACTACCTTCCTGTGCATTCTCATGGATAGCATTATGTTAATAGCTCTTTGTATACAGGAAAGCATCATAAACTAGTAGGGAAAACAATGAGCTGAAAGAAGTCAGTCTATTGTAGACTTTGTCTCTGATCAGCAGGATAATAATTAGATAGTTGACTAATGCTTTGCCCTTAATTTCTTCACCAGTGATATGGCTGAGCCGGTTTTCTATTTCGGCATTAAAAAACCACTTCTCTCATCCTTTTGAAAATAAAATTGCTTTCTTGTAGTAACCCATTCAGCTACTCACAGTATTTGCATGTGTCCAGAAATGTGTTCTGTATTCCTCTCCATCCTGAATATACGACACTATAGGGCATTCATCTAATCAATCAGAATGTAGATTTCAACAATTATCAGAGGAGATGCTAATTCACACTGGACATATAACAAAGTCATAAAGGATGTACTGCATCTACTCAATCTAGAGCATGATAAAATTTGAACAAGACAAACCCCAATAAAAGCAATAGAAAGTTGGCAGTGCACGTGTGGAAGGGAGCAACAGATGTTTAAATGCCTCATCCTTATGCCTTTTGTTGTGCTTTCTCTCTTCAGCAGTAATGGTCTCCATCACTAATTCTTTCCTGTGTTTGCATGTGTCTTAGCTAATGGACACCTTAGTAAGACCACTTCTTCCACAGTCAAAGGATATCAGTGATGCTCTCAACATTGTTACAGCAAGAATTATTTGAACTGGGTCCTGACAGTGAATGTCTTACATGTTGATTTCTGTTGGTTTTCACCAGAAGTGTAGATTTATTTCTAGAGCATCTCTTCTGGTCTTTCTATGGCATGCTTTATAACAATGACAAAGGCTATTACCAGGAAGTGAAATGGATCATTTATATGGCAAGTCTTCATTGTCTACTCACTGGTTCTGAGAGTAGCATCAGGGCTTCCAGAGAAAGATATGTCGATATGTTGATATATCATTCTTAGGTGGCCTACAGGATCATTACTTCCAGGAATGGCTTTATAGCTTTCCAGAATTATGAATGGTGATGAAAGGCCAGTTCTGCACTGGAAAACTCTCCTATGTGCTACTTTTTAGAAGTCCATGCAAGTTACAAAAGGTCACAGAGTTTGAAAAATTCCTTGGCTTGCTCGGGTGTGAAAGAACCAAGAACTACCTTCAATCTGGTCATCTTTTTACTCTTTTTGGTGACAGAAAGCCATCTTTCTTAGATGTTCAAGTTGACTCTACAAACTGCCAAAATGCATTCCAGGCCAAACCTGATGATTAATATGCATGATCAAGTGGGGTATCTTAGAGTTTGGTCAAATTTACAAAGAGCACTGAGAATGGGTTCATGTTCTTTTTATGACTGACGAGTCAACTCTAAAAGCAATTTCCAAAGAGAAGATCTAAAATGGTTTGTAAGCAAAAAAGTATAACTAAAAATAAGTACTTGAACAGTGACCAATTCTAAGGTTAATTGTGTGTGTGTGTGTGTGTACATGAAGTGATAGAGAATGCATCCTTTTTCAAAATCATGGTATTACCTTTTTTTTCCCCTCCAATGATCAGGTTGGTTGTTATTTTAAGACGAGAAACTCTAACTTCACATTTGAGAATCTTAATAAATTTAAGGCATTGGAGAATTTGTCAAGTAGGTATAATATCAAAGTACTATGCTCTCTAGTAACGTTTTTATGCTAGCAGTTTGAGTTGGGTAATGCAATTGTAACATTTAATACAAGCTTCTGACATTCAAAATAGAATTTGAAACTATCAAATCCCTAAATCCAGGTAGTATGCAACACATGGTAAAATAGTACTAAAGAAAATTATCAAAGAGAGAATCCTATATTGGGGACCTAGATTATATTTTTTCAGGAAACAAAATTTGTTAAAGTCATTTGGCTTTTTGATTATCTAAATCCAGTGAGACACAAATCCATTGAGAAACATAGTTATGGAGTTTTTAAGCCATGGTAAAAGTGTATGGAATTTTATTAACTAAAAAATAAAAATGTGGGTTTTATTGGATACTTGTCAACTGAATTTAAAATGTGTTAATTGTATAATTTCAGCATTGGACACCAGGACTAGGCAAGGCTAATGTTGGGTAAAGACCCTCCACTAAGTGTTTTGCATCTATTATGACAGTCAGCTTATATTATTAGATACAGAAAAGTAATAAAGTTCTTGAGATTCTGGAAATTTTAGCTTTCATGAAATAGCCAAAAAGAATTTCCTGGGATAACATCTGTTTTTTAAAGGGATTATGGAAAAAGTATGTGGAAGTATTGGAAATTAAGGAAAAGGCTTGTGGCTAAGGGATCTAGGCATAAGATCGATCATCACAAAACAATGGACATGCTCTCTGGCTTCAACACAAATTATCTATTAGGCAACTGGGTCAACTCACTTGATATTTTGACGATTCCCTTCTGAAAAAAAATAGGAGTAACAATGTGATTACAAAGATACACTAAACAAAAATCTGAATTTAGTAAACGTAAGTCATTTGATTCTCAAAATTGGTTCCAAAATTTAAGCCTAATTCCTATAAACTTCAATAAAGTTGTTTTAAAATGCATCTAATACTTACAGTGTTCATATTCCTACATATATTCAGGGGAATTGATCTGATGCCAAACCAAGGTCATTTGTAGCTATGTGACATCCTCAATCTTGTCCTGAAAATAAAAAAACCCAAAACTTAAAATAGATTTTAAGACATCTAGTCTTATACACACATGGAACTCTATGCTAAGAATGTTGTTTTTACTGGGAAATTTGTTGGTCATATTTTTTTCCTTTTATCATTCAAAATCTTTTGTCAATTCAACTAAGGTTTCCTTACTTAATTGTAGTCATTCATTTCTGCTAGTAATATTTAATTTACTGGAACTTTACAATTAATTTTAAATTGCCTCCTAAAAGTGGTCAAAGAAAAATTTAGTATTTGCTAATGGATGATGAGATATTCAACTCTCATAAAACCTGGGGGGTTGGCTATTTTTAATGGCTATTCTTAATAATAGAACTTTAAATACACTCAATCAAATAAATTGAGTGATGACTTTGCCTATTTACTCACAGCCAATTTGAGCCTTAGTCTCAAAACCTAAAAATAGCTAATCCACATGTATTTAGTGACCACAAAGTGAAGGCAGTATTTGTTTTTGACAACCAGATTTCTGATAGGAAACTTTGGCATTAACATTCAAAAACATTGAATCACATTTTGAAATTTTAAAAATAGGCTATGGTGTGCCCTACATTTTTGTAACCCTGCAACAAAACTACTCAAGGGAACAAAATTATGTGATTCTTTTTTTCACTCTTTATCCTCATAGTTAAGAAAATATAAGCAGGACTTTGTCCAGTATCAACCACTTGGCAAAAGATTTGACAAAGTTTTATCCAAAGACAATAATACCTCATATTTGAAAGAGGTGCAGTATATGTAGCTTTCTTGATTTTACAAAGGACAAAGAAAAGGAAGGAAGGAAGGAAGGAAGGAAAAGAAAGAAAGAAGAAAGAAAAAGAAAGAGAAAAGGGAAAGAAAGAAAGAAAAAGAAAAAAGAAAAAAGGAAAGGAAGAAAGAAAGAAAAAGAAAGAAAGAAAAAGAAACTAGGAATCAAAGAAATTGCCTTGCCTATAGTCACACAGATATGGCTGATGCATTGGTCAGCTAAAATGATGCCACACTGGCATACAACTAGCATGTTCCTTGTTCATCTGCACATTAGGGATCTTGAGCAGCAGAAAGCAAATCGCTCAGGATGCAAATTCGTGCCACCTTATAGCCCATATGTTTGGTAAATGACTTTGCTCTTTTCATCTTGCCAAATTGTGCTGAATAACCTTTAATTGGAGGTTCTAGATGTCCCCAGGTGGACTTGGACCATCGAGATGAAATTTGTGTGTGTGTGTTGCATTCTGATACTTGAATTATGATTATTTGTGTTGCTGTTTTTATTCATTTTCATTGAAGACCCAAAGAACTGCCCCTTGTATGCCAGTAAAGTCTTAAATCTAAAATATTGATAATCAGGTCATTCACATAATTTGTATCATGCCATTCTTCTGTTTTAAGTCATGTAACAAAATCTCCCCATGTGCTAATAATTTCCCCTATTTGAAATGAAGCTGTTATCTATTTTATCGACTCAGCAATGTAAGATATAGAACATTTTATCCTGTCTCTGGTCCTATAGGTTATACTTTCAGCTGTGAACAAATTGATCTTTATTTTGCTTTCAGGAAGTCTTTAAAAAGTTTCAGTTGTAATAAAGGAAAGAAACTAGAGGTATTTTTATGTGATGGAAGCTCCCTGGTTCCTTCAGCAGCTCTAGAAATGTCCTCAGCCATTAATCCCTCTCGCCTCGACAATATCGAAATTGTCCAGGTACAAAACATTATATGTGGTTTCAGGAAATTAGCACATTTAAGTCCTTAGTCTTCACTTAGTTCATAAAATAAAGATGGTTGCTAATTTTCCTGTCATTCACAAAAAAAATCCGTAGGTAATATATCCATTTAGGAAACATCCTTCCTTCTTAGTTTAAGTTTTAAGATTCTTTGGAAGAGAGATATTATATTAAAACAAATGAAGTGTGTGTTCCATATGTTCTAGTCTACTTGTTTGCAATGTCTTAGCATTCAGAGAAGTACAAAAAAAGCTCCATAATATGGTTGTTCCAAGTGTCAGCTAAAACTTTAGCTCACAGAACATGTGTCTTGCAACTGTTTCTCAAAAGAAATGTGTTGTTTGAAGGGGAGACAAATAGTAAAATATTTATTTTTTGTCCATCTCTGAATGATGGCTGTTCCATCGTCCCTTCTTTCTCCCTTGTTGGAAAGACAAGAATTCTCAGGGCGCTTGGGTGGCTCAGTTGGTTAAGCAACCAACTTCGCTCAGATCATGATCTCACAGTTCGTGGGTTCGAGCCCCGCGTCAGCCCCGCATCGGGCTCTGTGCTGACAGCTGGGAGCCAGGAGCCTGCTTCTGATTCTGTGTCTCCCCCTCTCTCTGTCCTTCCCCCCACTCTTTCTCTCAAAAATAAATAAATGTAAAAAAAAAAAAAGGAAGACAAGAATTCTCATCCTTTTAATGTATATTTTTGAGACAGAGAAAGAGAGCATGAATGGGGGAGGGGCAGAGAGAGCAGGAGACAAAGAATCCCAAGCAGGCTCCAGGCTCCATGCTGTCAGCACAGAGACCTACACAGGGCTTGAACTCATGAACCGTGAGATCATGACCTGAACAGAGCCCAAGTCGGATGCTTAACCCACTGAGCCACCCAGACACACCAATGTTTATTTCTGAGAGAGACAGACAGAGACAGAGAGAGTGCGAGAGAGCGTCAGCAGGTGAGGGTCAGGGAGAGAGGGAGACACAGACTCCGAAACAGGCTCCAGGCGGTCAGCACATTGTCCCAGGCGGGGCCGGAATCCACAAACTGTGAGATCATGACCTGAGCCGAAGTCAGGTGCTTAACCGACTGAGCCACCCAGGCGCCCCCAAGAGGTCTCTTTAAACTGACGACTTAGTGCATTTCAAATAAGGATAAGGCAGAACAATCACTTGACTTCTAACATTGAAACCTGTGGTTGGTCCTTGCTGAAAAATAAAATTCCAGTGCAGAGAAGAGGTTACAAGATAACAGCCATGTTTCCATAGGGCTGAAAAAGTTTTTTGCATGAACAGTATTGCGGTTTTTTTTAAACAACTTTTAATTAGTTCCTAAGCGTCCCCCCGAAAGCATTTTTTTAAGTGGAGATTCTGATTTTCTTGACAAATCAGAAAAATCTGAGAGCCCTAGTACTGCGTTCTCATTAGGCAACTATTAGCTGCGATTGAACTGTGACTGCCCCCTTTGGACAAAGCAGAGTTTTGCAATTTATTATGATGTACACTCAGAGATCATAGCAATTGTTTCCTGCCAGGCCACTGTGATCATTTGGTTTGCAAACTCCAGCGTGGCCTTTTGATTCTCAGCCACCACCTACTCTTTTGCCAGCTAGTTTTCAGGGTTCTCTTCAACCCTTTACCCTCTCCGTCAATTTGTCATTGCTGGCTTCATCTTGTAATGCTTTTGAGTCTCATTTTAGATAACGCAGTTTCAAAAGGATGAATGTTTTGCAAGCATCACTTTCAGTAAAGCCTCCCTTCACTAGAATATGATGGGAGTATGTGGGATTTTCTAGAGTTGACACCCAGGAAAGATCTGATTCGGGCAGCCAGCAGGTGACCACATTCAAGGAAAGGATTCTGCCATTTTCTTCTCATTTCTCTAAAGGAGAGTTTGGCTTCAGTTTACAGCAGACACCAGATTTCAGGAAGAAACACCAAGCATAGTTCATATGGAAACACATCCTTATCTTTGTGATTCTTTCTTCAAGTAAAATATGAAAAAAATTCAGAAATAATAATTTTTCTGAACATACCTTTGCTGAATACATTTTGGTTCTTTTTTTTTTTTTTAGCGCCATACGCATGCAAAGTGCCAGATTGTTAATTTAAAAAAAACTCATACAAAAGTATTTTTACTAACTTTTGAAATAACCCCCATTCTGTCCCACATTTAGGATCAGCATTCGAAATGTCTATCCTTAAATTCTGCCTGACTCAAATGACATAAATATTAACATCTATGATTTTTAAAGTGCTAATCATCTAATAGCAAAGGTCTCTTTCATGTTGTTTTGCTTAGAAATAAAATAAAGTAAAAAAACCAAAAACAAAGCAAAACAACAAAAACATGGCTGATCATGTTTCTGCTGAGTATTCCAAGTCATGAGCCTAAGCCAAAACTAGATTTGGAATCTTAACTAACATACAACTTCACATTTTGTGAAGCGTGTACTCCAGACATTGAGAATAATTTCTGGCCAAGTCCTAGGAAATTGCTCATGGTCTTTCTAAACAGGGAATTGTTATGCTGAAGCTAAAACCAAATGTCAGCTAAGGTCTAATGTTGGGGAAAACAATTAGAACATTACCAAATTACCCTCCTGTTAAAGAGTTCACCTTCAAAAGCTAATTACCAGTTGATCATGTTTTATTCATCAGAATTATTTTCAAGAGTGTCAGAGCATTTCAGGTGGGCTGGATTGAGTTAGAATGGGAAGGACTACATAAACATAGCCTCTGCAAGCCTGTGATTGATTCAGATGCAACACTGGATGGGAGCAAAATGCTATATAGGATCAGAGCAAATGAGGCCTGTTTTGGCCACTATTTCCTTTTCTCCGGATTTCTTCTAGGTAAGAAGTGGGAGAGGTAGGGGGGCACAATTGCCAGCAACAGCTGGTACAGGCATGGTTCCATCAGATTTATGAAGAAAAGCCCAGTTTATGCTAACTCACTGCCATTGTATACTTAGGTATATGAATTTGCTAGGGCTGCTGAATTAATTACCATACACTCTGATGGCTTGAAAACAACAGAAATTCATGCTCATACTGCTCTAGATGCTAGGAAGCCAAAATCAAGGTGTTGGCAGGATTGGTTTCCTCTTAGGGGGTTGAGAGGAAGGAACGGTTTTGTGCCTTCTCCTAATTTCTGGTGGTGGCTGGTAATCTGATGCATGTATACCCCTGTGTCTGCCTTCATTTGAACATTGGGGTTCTCTTTGTGTGTCTTCATATCACCTTCCTTACAGGACTGTGTCTCTTTTATGTTTTATTAGGACACCAGTCATGTTGGACTTAGGACGCACCTCCTTCAGTAAAGTATGGCCTCATCTTAATTAATTACATCTACAAAGATCCTATTTCCAAATAAGCTCACATTCTCGGGGTCTGGAGGTAGGACTTTAACATATCTTTTTGGGGAGAAAGATCAACCCCCTTTGGGTTTACCTGACCTTTCCTGGAAAACTTACACCCGCAATTTGTACCCTTCCCATTAAAGGGTTGTTTATAATTTTGGGGCTTGCCTACTTTTTGATCCAAAGAGGCCTCCACTTTTATCATCAAAGGTGGAGGGAGCACACAAGCAGAATAGGACCCTGAATACTTTGTTTTCAACTATCTTTTCTATTTCTCACTCTGTCCATTGCTATCCAAAATCAAGCCTGCTATCTTTAGGTTGGGTCCTGTAGAAGCAGAGCCTGAAATGAGATTCTTATGAAAGTTTTTTTGTTTTGTTTTGTTTTGTTTTGTTTTGTTTTGTTTGTTTTTAACTGAGGGTGTGCTCTCAGGAGAGAAGGAGTAAGGGAAGCGGCACAGGGGCAGAGGGGAAAGATAGGCTTTAGCCTGGTCTCTGGAAAGCTATGCATACTTTCAATAACTCTTTAAGATACTATTTGATCATTCATATAATTCAAGGATAAGATATTAAGAGAGACAGGCATAGTCAGAACGAATGCTGAACTGAGAACAAAAGAGATGGCTAACATTAATTCTTAAGACCATTGGCAAGTCATTGGCTATCTTTGGGCAAGCTGATTAGAAACTTGCAATTTATACCAGTTGCACCAGGGTAATCACTAAATAATTCATTCATTTATTAATGGTGTAGCCATTAACCCATTGCAAGCTCAAGAACGTCCTGGTTTGGTCGATAATTGTATGGACAGTTTATTTTTGACCCTGCTTTTCCCAATTTAAAAATGAGTGGGTTGAAATAGATGATAAAAGGACCATCCCAAGAATACACATTTCTATACAGTGCCTTGTGTTTAATAAAACATGTTGCTTTTTAATAAGGGGAAGGTAACTAAGCCATATTCAGTGCCAGGCTCTATGCTAAATCCCATGCTTCAGCTTTTTAAATTTTATCTTCGTAATGATTACAAGGGCAAAAATATTACTATCCCCATATTAAAAATGTGAAATAAGTAAGATCAGGAAAGTCCAGCATCGGGGCGCCTGGGTGACTCAATCAGTTGAGCATCCGACTTCAGCTCAGGTCATCATCTTGCAGTTCCTGAGTTCGAGCCCTGCATTAGGCTCTTCACTAAGAGCGCAGAGCCTGGAGCCTGCTTTGGATTCTGTGTCTCCCTCTCTCTCTGCCCCTCCCCTGCACCATGCTCTGTCTCTGTCTCTATCTCTGTCTCTCTCTCAAAAACAAACAAACATTAAAAAAAAAGTGATAAAAGCTATTATGAGACAATAGGGAAACTTAAATGTGGGGTACTTATTGGCTATTAAAAAAAAGAATAAAGTCAAGCAGCTACCCCAGGATAAACAGTAAGTAAGCTTTGGAGACAATATTTAGATCAAGAACTCCAGTGCCGAATTTTTTCTACTGTATGCTGCAAAATGTTTCATCAGTCTCTTTTGTAGAGAAAATAGCAAAACTTCCTACAATCCAGCCGAAGAATAGATAACCAAAAATCATTTGTACGACAGGCTGAAGGTCACAGCTTTTAATTAAATTTGTTGAGGAATAATAATGTTGACTATGATCACAATGATAATGATGATGATGGTGCTGATGGTTCTGAGCTCATTTCAGATTCAGACCCCTTCACTGTTGGCTGTCTATTCTTTTCCAGTAAATTGATGTAAGATGTTCAGACCAAAGTGCAAAAATCTGTGACCAGCCATCAACCCTTTCACTGCTCTTGGCAATACCTGTTCTATTCAAATCTCAAATTCCTTTTATTTAGTCTTCAATGTGTTGTAGTCACTTTAATACAGCGATAAGATTGATGTTAAAGGGCCATCGATTACACAGCAGCAAGAAGAGGCTCTGCTAGACCCGGTGAATTCTTTAGCAGCAGTTAGAGATCACGGAACCCCAGGACTTCTCCATAAGGCACTTGACCTGTTTCCACTGTCTATGAACAAGGGTCCTAGCACTGCAGGTGAAATGTGTGACAGGAAATGGACTTTTAAATACGGTAGAAAAAAATTGCAGGGCCAATCTGCCTTCCTGATGGCATCCTGAAAGCTCTGAGGACTAACGTATCTCTATCACTTAATGAAGGATCATTTTATCATCTGTGATGTGTCTGAGACTAACTGCCTTCCAAGTTTGGGTATAACAATGCCTGCATACCTTAGGATCTAGGGTAATGACAAGTGTCAAGGGCTAATTTCTGTAATTTTAAACAGGTTTTGAAGCATTTAAAACAAATGGTTTCAGCTATTAAACAACTAAAGATGCCCTCAAGCAGTGGTTGCCCAAGTGTGGTACATAGACCACCCCCATCAGAATCACCAGGAAAGCTCATTATGCAAATTCCTGGGCTCTACCTAAGAGAGAATCAGGATGTTTGAAGGTCATGTCCTACCTGTTTCCAACTGACACAGTGATTCTTTTTTCTAGTGTTTATTTTTTGAAGGAGAGCAAGACAGAGTGTGAGCAGGGGAGGGGCAGAGAGGGAGACAAAGAATCTGAAGCAGGCTCCAGGCTCTGAGCTACCAGCACAGAGCCACCCCACACGGGCTCAAACTCAGGAGCCATGGGATCATGACCTGAGCCAAAGTCGATGCTTGACTGACTGAGCCACCCACGCACCCTGACATGGTGATTCTTGTGTACCCTAAACCACTGTCTGAAAAAGCTACCAGTTCTGACATCCTTTAGTGGCCTTCTGTTATAATCTTTGGTATTAAAAATAACATAGGAATAGTGTCACCACTGTTACTAGGCTTTTTCCCAAAAGGAATTTTTCCACTTTGGCATAAGTCTTCTATAGACACCAGTTGATGTAATCACATAGCTGAGGCCCCTTCTAGAGAGTTTACATGCCCCAAATATCACTGCATTCCACTTCAGGGACAAAGCACACACCACATATTGCAAGCTCCAAATCCAATGGCACCTGGGCACTTACAGTGAGTATCCCTGCCTGCTACTCACCATGCCTGAGAATCTTGAGACTTCAGATGCTAGTAGACAGCAAACAATAAAAGGACATGCTTCACTTGGGGGGGAATCTGAGCCTCTGTTCCAACTATGCATATCTTAGACCAGCGTTTAAGACCATGTTTTTATAAGTCATTCTTCCTTTCCATTATGTTTAGCTTGATAAGGTTGGGTGTATTCTGTCGTGCAAATATTGCATAGCTCCTGTCCAGCCACTGGTTTCATAATGGGGTAACTTCATGTCATTGCTCTTTTTTTTTTAAAAGAACATTCCTTTTTTTAAAGTTTATTTATTTTGAAAGAAAGCAAGAACACGAGCATGGGAGGGGCAGAGAGTATCTGAAGCAGGCTCCCTGCTGACAGCAGGGAGCCCGATGTGGGGCTTGAACTCACAAACCACGAGATCATGACCTGAGCCAAAGTTGGAGACTGCTTAACTGACTGAGCCACCCAGTCAGTTGTCACTGCTGGTGACAGCCAGATGTCACTGCTACCTTAATCAACTTGCCCAGCTTATGCCATTTACAAACTGTATGAGCTAGGGTCAGCTATCTAATTACCCCATGCTTAAGTTTCCCCATTTGTTAAATAAAGAAACTGATAGTACATACACATCATAGTGTTCTTATGTCCATGAACAAACCTAATATATGTGAAATGTTTAAAACAGTACCTGCCACGTAATAACCACAATATAAATATTGCTAATATTATCATTATCATTGTCATTATTTTGTATGCCTTTTACACACAAGCAAGAGTTCCTAAACCAAATGTATTTTCAGAGAACAACAGATTTTTTGTACTCAGGATTGTGTGTGTGTGTGTGTTGTGTGTGTGTGTGTGATAAATCATCTATTGGTTTAAACATTAGTGTTAAGGAAGAAATGCCTAGGCATGCATTTGTGTGTGCTGGGAGGTCTTCAATACTTTTTATTTAAGACCAAAAATAGGTTTTAAAATGTACAGAGGTTCTTAGGTATAGAAATAACGGTACTGTTTATTGAATATTTACAATTGACCAGACACCTTATATACATAATCTTATTTAATATTTATAAAAATCCTTTGTGGTAAACTTTATTAAGATTGATTAATGAAAGTAGTCCATTGTCTAAGAAATTAGGCATTCAGAGCAAGACCAAATAGCAAGTAGGTACTGTCATAGGTATTTAAACCCAAGTCTCGCTGTTTCCAAATTAGTTACTTTTCACTCAAATTAATCATCTCCTAAATCAATGGGTGTTTAATCTGTGAATGCCAAGATTTCTACTATTAAGTCTTATCATTTAATTCATCCAGCCAATCATCCAACCATCCAACAAACATTTCTCGAAAAAATTTGCTCAACAATTTGGATTAAAAACAAAGAAATTTTAAAGATAGCATCTGTCTTGAGAAGTTCACACTCCAGAAAGTAAATGAACATGCCGACAAAATAAGTGTAGATTATGTCAGGATGATACACAAAATGTTACATAAATCAGAAGAGAGAGTACCTAACTTCTGGTGGAACAGGTAAAGGAAGCCACAGAAAGCTTCCAGATGAGAGAGCATTCCCGAATGTTGAAACACTCAGGGTGGGTGGCTCAGTTGGTTAAGCATCTGATTTCGGCTCAGGTCATGATCTCACAGTTCATGAGTTCGAGCCCCACGTCCAGCTCTGTGCCTGGAGCCTGCTTTGGATTCTATATCTCCCTCACTCTCTGCCTCTCCCCTGGTCACTCTGTCTCTCAAAAATGAAAAACATTATAAAAATTATTTTTAAAAAAATGTTGAAATGCTCTAGCCAATGCCTAGAGCCATACAGGAAGGGATGGCCTGATCTTCCTAAATGATGAAGTTCTTGTTTATGGAAGCTGGATGGGTATTTTTCCGATGGATAGAGACATTTACACAGGAGCAGTCTCTGGCCTGTGTTTGGTCACTCACCATAAACCATAGAGGACAGAGTGGGATAGTAATGAGGTGTGAGTGAAAATAAAGATATTTGACATTTCAATAGAGATTACTTGGAACCTAGCCCGATTTCCTTGGCTCAGCTACATAATTCCTCACATAATTATGTATGTAAAAAATTATTTAATTTTCTATATTGTAACATTTTTTTTCTGTTACTCCATTCCACTATCCTCCACTTCCCCCTAAACTGCAAGATTCTTCAGAGGAAAACTCAAGACATGAGTTGACTGGAAATGAAATCAGAACATCTCCTTTGCCAAGTCAGTTTTCTAGCAGTACATACAGAAATGATATCTGATAGAGATTCAACCTTTTAAATCAAACTCTCATCCTTGACATTGTTTCTTTAATAACTCTGGAGAATTTTGAAAAACAATGTTTTACCATCCCCTGAAAACCAAAGTATTTTCCACTTGTGATAATAATTTACAGAGGGAGAAGAAAGTTTGTGTGGTTTTTAGATTCAACACAGGAAGAACAGAACATCAAGTGCTGTTCAGACTGAGAGACAAGAACCTGAAATTTCTCCTCAGTGAATAAAGTTATTTGGAGAACCATTTATTTATTAAAAATGTGCATGTTGCTATGATACAAATTTGCAACAGGCATATAACTTTTCTAAAGTTGCTGATTACTGAAATGCAGTCCCAGTGCATTGTGGGTATATGGTAATATGGGCTGCCAAGCCAGAACCCCTATCCCCACTGGGGCAGAGTAAATGTGGACACGTATGCCCCTCTCCTGCTGGCAAAGAAGGACACAGAACTGACTCCTCTCAGAGAACTGGCTGAGAAACTCAGCTTCAATGGATTGCTTCCATCATTATTTTCCATCATAAGAAAACCATTGATCCTTAAATCTGCATTTGTTAAATTTAAGATGGTTTTGGTCAAATACATTATGAACATTGCTTTCTTGATTTGGATTGAATACATTTTTTGTACATATTCCCTAGAATATCTTTAACAAATTACTTGTGTCGAGAAGTTAGTGAAACAGGCTTATTGGGGTGGGGTGGATGAGCAGGGAGGTGAAGCATTAGATGGGAGGAAGGAGAAAGAAAATTCTCATGGTTCAGTGATGTGTATAAACTATCAATAACAGAAACTAAGACCGAGGGGTTACATTTCATCGACACAGTTTGGCTTCAGATAGAAACACGCTGTCTAACCAATAGTGTTGTCCCACAATAGTCGGGGTACCGGCTGCCAACAAGGCAGGCTTTGGAGATATAACGTCTGGGATAGGATCCTGGCTCTGCCACTACTTGCTCTGTATCTTTAGGAAAATTACATAACCCCGCTGGGCCTCATCTTTCTTAATTGTAAAGTAAGGATAACCATAGTGCATAACTCAGAATTCCTAAGAGGATCCAGTGCAATAATGTAGGTAAGTTGCTCAGCACATTGCCTTGTGTGCAACAACAATAAAACTACCTACTGGGGCACCTGGGTGGCTCAATTGGTTGAGCATCTGACTTGGGCTCAGGTCATGATCTCACGGTTCGCGGGTTCGAGCCCCGTGTCGGGCTCTGTGCTGACCGCTCAGAGCCTGGAGCCTGCTTCAGATTCTGTGTCTCCTTCTCTCCTTCTGGCCCTTCCCTACATGTGTGCACTCTCTCTCTCTCTAAAAAATAAATAAACATGAAAAAATTTTTCAAGAAAAAAATAAAGAACTACCTACAATCTAGTTAATCTTTACTGAATGCATCCCAGTTGCGGTCACAGTCCCAGGAGTTATATTTGTATTATCTCATCTATTTCTAACGATAACAGTATATTAATGGGAACATTGTTATTCCCCACTTTACAAATGAGAAATCTGAGGTGTTAAGCAAAGCACAGAGGCTCATGATCGCACAAGGGTGTCATAAGGATTCAAAGCCTGGCAGTCTGACTTTAGAACCCACAGTTATAATCACTGATCGTGTTCTAGGTTACGAATGTGTCTGGCACACTGCAAGCATTACATAAATAGTAGCTATTCTTCCTCTTAGTATTAATAATGGAAGAGATGCCTTGGAAGGCAGGAACTTGGAACTATTCAGAGTTTGCTTAATTACCCTCCAAGAATTCTGAATGAACGATGACTACATTTTGTGGAAAATGATCCGTTTTCCTTGAATGACCCTTTCAACTCTGTGTTGGCTTTGGGAAAAAGTGGATGCAGATTCACATACTCACTCTGTACTTTCTAGTTATGTGACCCGAAGCAAGATGTTTAACATCTGTGGAGCCTCAGTTGCCTGTAAAATCAAGACAGTAATATCTCTATTGGAAAGATTAAATGAAAATAATGTACATAAAGTTTAGCCCACAGTTTGACACATGGTAACTTACTTGGCAGATGACAGCAATAATTTTTAATATTATCATAACATTTATATTTATTTAGGTTTTTACTTCTCTGATCCATTTTATGCTCTAGTCTCATCCTTTTTTGTGTGTCAGGCTACTTAATATCTTATACGAGAGACAGTTTTCAGATGGTTCTTTTATTCTGTCAAGGGAAAAGACAGAACTGAATACCCTAGAATAAGGGAAGATGGAAAAGGTTGGGAGAAACCATTGGAAGTCAAAGAAGTGGGGCTAGAAACAAAGAAGGGAGGAGATGTAAGAGATCTGTGTCACTGGCTTCTCAATTTGAGCTAAATCTGGTACCACTGATGAGCACAGTTATTTCTGAGGGTGAATTAAAGCAATGGCTGTCCACTGGCCACTGCAAAATGCCCATATATACCTGGAAATAATGAGAAGAGGAGATGGTCCCCCCATGGATCAAGCAGGGTCACTGTACCTAGTTACAACTACAGAGGTGTGGTGCACCCCAACTGTCCCGGGCTCCACTGTGAAAGAACTGTGGTGAGTTCTGTATTGTCCTATACGACAGAGCTGTGATACTTAATCTGAGAGCAGAAAGACTATCCTAATGGAGGTTAATGACTCTGATCAGAACAAATCAAGGTGAATACCCCCAAATGCAAAATATTTAGGTAAATATATTAGGTTCGAATTACACATTTAACTCTTTAAGGTTGACCCCCAAGTCATATTTTTTATGAAAATATTTACTTGGATCCAGATAAATTCTTGTGGGAGGAGAAAGGAATTATTAACAGGCCTATTTTAACTTGGGTTTCTGTTCCTTTACAGGTTTCAGGCTATGCATACGGAGGCAGTGGGGAGGGCATTCTAGGGAGAACTGAGCATCACAAAAAGAATGAAATAGAAGCAGAAAATCCAGGCTCCATGTTCTTCTCACACTATAGTTAGGCTGTCACTAATGTGGCTATTAACTTTTCATGTTCAGATTTATTATGCTGTCATTATGGCACTTTTCTTTGCTGATGTATCAAGCCACTATTACATATTTGTTGGCATCTCATCTATTTAAGGGAAACAAGTGATTACCCGTTGCCAAGGAGACTAATAAGGAGTGTGCAAGCAAAGGACTACAGAATTCTTGTTGGAAGATAACAAGTCACTGGTATTTTATTTTCGGTTAAATCATAAACTACCTCATTGTTTGAAGAAAAATCACCTTCTCCCTCCCATAAAAAAAATCCAGAACATTTTTTCAAAGCGAAAGCCTAGAGTTGTTTTAAAAAACAAAATATCCGTGATAGACACAAAATATTTTGGGAAACAATAACTTCTTTTTTAATCTTTTTTTTAATGTTTATTTTTGAGAGAGAGAGAGACAGAGAGACAAAGGGTGAGCAGGGCAGGAGCAGACACAGAGGGAGACGCAGAATCCGAAGGAGTCTCCAGGCTCTGAGCTGTCAGCACAGAGCCTGATGCGGGGCTCAAATCCACAAGCCGTAAGATCATGACCTGAGTCCAAGTCGGACGTTTAACCGACTGAGCCACCCAGGCGCCCTGATTAAAAAACACTTTTAATTAATGATTTCAACATATGAATTTCTAATGGTTAGGTTGATGAGCTTCCAGGTTCACTTAGTACCCAGGATCCTTTCATTTTATGGCTCCATCCTCTTCTGAAAACCTTTGCTTAACCTTCAGCATAATAAACAGAGTGATGGAGGGTTGTACTAAAGAGGTTCTCCAAGGCCAGCACTAGAAGAGTCACGTGTCACTTCTACTTGAATTCCATTGGCTGGAAATCAATTATATACCCACACTTAACTGCAAAGGACCCTGGGAAATGGTACTGAGCTATGATCCCGGAAAGAAGAAAGTAGTTTATGAACATCTGGCCTCAGAAAGTAGTTTATGAACATCTGGCCTCAGTTTTCCCTGAAAAATTTTCATTCTTTTCTGAACCTACCCATTGGTAGAAGTTAAAAGCTCGTGAGCCTCTTTCTTAAGGGCATATCCATCAATAAGCAGTTAAGGAGATGTGTTAGATAAACTCTCAGGCATTCAGTCTGGGAGTTTTTGGAGTCTCTACATATAGCTTCCTCTTGACATCTTAATTCTTTCCCACTTTTTTTTTTTCTTTTTTTTTTTGTTTTGGTCTTTTTCCATCTAGTCTTTTTGGTTCCACTTCTGTGTTGTGAAACTCACTAATATTAGAGGACAGAAATTATACCCTAATAGCTGACAGTCAAGTATTTTTAATATACCAAAGCGAATAGAATATCCAAGGGAACATTCTACCCAAAACAACAAATGAAAACTCAATATGCTTAGTCTGACACATAATTAGTTTTTCTAATTATGAATTATTTACATGAAAAATTTAGAAATGCATAACATAAATATTTAATTGTATAATTAAAGTGTCTTTACTGATCATAATATTTATATTCATTTATTGTACACTGGAGAGTTTTATACAGGTTTTATAAATTTCTTTTTAAAAAAATTTTTTTAACATTTACTTATTTTTGAGAGAGAGAGAGAAACAGAGTGTGAGCTGGGGAGGGGCAGAGAGAGAGGGAGACACAGAATCCCAAGCAGGCTCCAGGCTCTGAGCTGTCAGCACAGAGCCTGACACGGGGCTCGAACCGACGAACTGTGAGATCATGACCTGAGCCGAAGTCGGATGCTTAACCAACTGAGCCACCCGAGTTGCCCCTATAATATTATTTCTAATTCTTATAGAAATAGTAGGGAGTCTTATCTAAAATTTACATGGAAAAAGAAACTTGACACTCTAAAGAATTTTTTTCATATGCTCAAAATCTCAAAACTAAATGAAGTCTATCACTTTGCCAAAGCCACAATTCTTCAATGAGGCCAGCAAAATTATCACCTATGAAATATATAAAGTACTTTATATACTTTTATATAAAGTATACTTTATATAAATTATATATAAATATACTCTGATTTTATATATAATACATATCTTTCTATATAATGTATATAATTTATAAAAGCTGCTTAGAGAATGTGTAGGCTCTTCACACAATTGAAGCTGAATTTTGCTTTTTTTGATAGGCAAATATACACATACAATGAAATATATACATATGTTATACACAAAATGAACTACATATATTTAAAATGAAAAGGAAAAACCATAATGGATCTCGTAATTTTTAAATGTAAATTGGTGTGTGTGTCTGTGTGTGTCCTAACACCATTCACATACACGTTTGACTAGTAGATATGGATCACTTATTTGTGATGTTTCATGTATGGATGGTTTGAGGAAATCTCGCGATACCATCAACATCCCTAGGTGAACGGTATTCACTGACCTATATTCTTCATATCCTATCCTGTTGCTGAAAACAGTGTGTTTATGACTCTCAGGAAAACTGGTGGGATAAGTGCAGGTTGCCATCCTTTCACAAACTGGCCAAAAGAATGAAAAAGAAAATTTGGGACAATTTTCTTTAATAGTTACTCTACCGAAGAAATGGTCCAAACAAATGTCTTATCTAGAGGAATTTCTGCTATATATAGAACTGATTAGACTGTTTTGAAAATAGACATCAAGGGCCAAAGCATGTCTCTTTCCTCCAAGAGAATGAGATTTTATGGCTGTAATTGCATAGTTTGAGCCAAACATAATAAAATCTCATGATTCAAACACATGTGCTGAAAGATTCAACAGAAGAGGCGACGACTTTGAGTCCCCTTTCTGACAAATATTTAAGGGCTCCTTCTTAGTCAGATACTGTTTGAACATGCAGGTGACATCACAGTAATCACGGCACACAAAGCCTGGCCTCTAACAGATCTTACACTCTAGAGGGGACACAGAAAAAAAAGAGAAGTAAACAATTAGATTTATAAGCTAGAATGCCAGGTAGTGAGTGATTCATGCAATGAGTAAAAATAAAATAGTCCAAGAAGTTAGAAAGGAAGAGAACATCTTACAGGAGGAGATAATAGGGAAGGAGTCTCTGAGAAAGTGACATTTCAGCATGGCTGTGGATACAATGAGCACTGAGTGTTGTATATACGAGATGAATCACTGAACTCTACTCCTGAAACCAGTATTTCACTATATGTCAACTAAATAAAATTTAAATAAAAGTTATAAAAATATAAAAAGTGAGGAAGTAAAGGAAGAAAATTTCAAGTAGTAGGAGCAGGAAGTTCTGAAGCTGGAATTAGATTGATATGCTTTAAATCAATAGTACTTTAAGTTTATATTTGCAGAGTTGAAGAGAAAGTGTAACTATGTGCAATTTTTCTATAATTTATATTTCTTTTTTCTATAATTTATATTTCTTAATAATAATTTCTTAATAATAACTTTTGCCAGTTATTTATAATTTTAGAGATAACTTCTAAAGCTGACAGAGCCTGGAGCCTTCTTTGGATTCTGTGTCTCCCTCTCTGTCCCTTCCCCACTTGTGCACTCTCTCTCTCTCTCTTTCTGTCTCTCTCTCTCTCTCTCTCTCAAAAATAAAATAGGTGTTAAAAAAAAAAGAAACTCACTTCAACCTAAGTAAATTAAAAATAAAAGGATGGAAGAAAATATATCATGCAAGCATGTATCAAAGGAAAGCAAGAGTGGCTATATTAATATTAAATAGTCTTTCAAACAAAGAAAATTACTAGTGAAAGCAAAGCACTTCATGCAGTGATGAAAGGTCAGTACAACACGAAGCCACAGCTATCCTCAATGGATGCCCCAAACAACAGAACTGTCAAATACGTGAAGCAAGAACTGATAGAACTGGAAAGAGAAACAGAAAAATCCTAATTTTTGAATGGAGGCTATAGGACCCTTCTCATTATTGATATCACAACTAAACAGGTAATCAATAAGGTATAAATGAACTCAAGACCATCACCTAAAAGGATCAAAATTACATTATAAAACATTCGACTCAACAAAAGCAGAATATACATTCCTTGCAAAGGGGTGGTATTGTGATTATAAGAAATGTATATTTGATCTTTGTCCCTATTTGTGGCACAGACCTCCTAAAGCCCTCAAAATTTCCTAAGTAATGAGGACAATAGATGTGCCTTTGTTAAGCTAATATAGTGACTTTCAGACCCCCCCACCCATCACCACCTAAGGATGGGAGCTGGTTGCCAGTGGAGCCAACCAAGTGATTAGAGGGTTAAAAATGTCTGTTCCTCCGATCCCTCCACTCCCACTACCTTCAGAGATAGGAAAAGGGCTGAAGATTGAGTTCAGTCACCAAAGGCCAATGGTTTAATCAATCATGTCTTTGTAATGGAGTTGCCAGAAAACCCTTAAAGGATAGGATTTGGAGAGCTTCTGGGTTGGTGAACACACAGAGATTTGGGGAGAATGTAATGCTCTGAGAAATCAGGAAGCTCCACCTTGCCCTACGCACCTGTAACATCTGGCTCTTTCTGAGTTATATCCTTTTATCATAAGCTGGTCATCTATTAAGTCAAATGTTTCTCTGGGTTCTGTGAGCCACTCTAGCAAATTAATGTAACCCAAGAAGACTGTAGGAATCTCTGATTTATAGCCAATTGGTCAGAAGTACAGTTAACAACCTGGACTTGTGATTTGTGTTTGAAGTAGAGGAGGGAGGGACAGTCTTATATACTAACCCCTTCATCTGTGGGATCTGACTCTCTCTGGGTAGTGTCAGAATTGAGTTCAATCGTGGGATCCCCAACTGGTGTCACATCCACACGTTGGAAATTGGGTTCAGAATCCTTTTAAAGAGCCTGTGGAATAAATACCAAGATAAGCTATATCCTTCACCAAAAAGGAAACCTCAACAAATTGAAAAGACATAATTAAAAAAAATTGTGTTATTGAAGCACATTGGAATCAAAGTTGAAAGTAATAATAGAAACATAGGTGGAAAGTCTCCAAACCCTTGAAAACGAAATAAAACACTGTAAATAACTTTTGAGTCAAAAAGGAAGTCCCAAGGAAAGTTAAAGATTCTTTGAGCATAAAGGGGCGCCTGGGTGGCTCAGTGAGTTAAGCATAGGACTGATCTCATAGACTCAGGTCATGATCTCCCCATTTAGGAGTTTGAACCCTTGAGTGGGGCTCTGCCCTGACACAGTGGAGCCTGCTTGGGATTCTCTTTCTCTCTTTGTCTCTGCACCTCCGCCTGTCATTCTCTCTCTGGCTCTCTCACTCTCTGTAAATAAGTAAACTTTAAAAAAAATACAAGATAAAATTGTGGACATTAACTGTAGCAGTGTCGAAAGAGAAATTTACAGCACTAAATGCATATATTACAAAAGAAGAAGAATCTCAAATCAGTAATCTAAACTCAGACCTCAAGGACGTATGAAAAAAAGAGCAAAATGATTCTAAAGTGATTAGATTAGGAAATAATAAAGATAATAGCAGAAACCAATGAAATTCAAAATAGAAAACAAGAGATAAAATCACTGAAAGGTCTGGCTCTTTGAAATGTCAGTAAAATTGTCAAACTCCTAGTGAAACTGAAAAAAAAATAAAGGAACACAAATTACCAATATTAGGAATGAAATAAGTACTATCATTACAGATGGTATAGACATCAAAAAGATAATAAAGGAAAGCTAAAATAAACTCTACACCCATACATTCGACAGGTTAAAGAAAATGGACCAATTTATCAAAAAATGTAAAATACTATAACTCACACATTACAAAATAGATAATTAGAAATACCCTGTAAGTGTTAAGGAAATTAAATTTATAATTAATCAATTTCCCAAAAGAAAATATCTGAGTCCAGATGGTTGCATTGGAGAATTCTACCACATGATTAAAGAAAAATTAACAGTTCTTCACAATCTTTTTGAGAAAATTGACATGAAACGAACACTTCCCAATTTATTTTGTGAGGTTAATATTACCCTGATAACAAACCAGATAAAGGTAGTACAGAAAAAGAAAACTCTAGACCAATATGTCCTCAGAATATAGGTGCAGAAATTCTTAAATTCTTAACCAAATACTAGTAAATAGAATTCAGCATTGTAAAAACAAAACAAAACAAAACAAAAAAAGTTTAACTCCTAACCCAGTGAGAATCAGAAAATAGAACAAATGGCAAAAATAAGACCAAATAGGTCATGAAATAATTGAAAAGGGAAGAATATACTCAATAAACACAAACACACACAATGATCAGTTTACATTTTTTTTTTTCAGTTTACATTTTAAAACAAACTCCAGTCTTGAGCTGTCTATGAGAGGCTGGTGGAAAATTGATTTAACAAGGTTGACATATAAAAAGGATGGGCAAAATTATAACATTAAAATGTAAACAAAAGTAATTGGGATTACTATTCATATAAGATAGAGTTCCAGGTTAAAAAAAATTAAAGGACACCTAGAAGAAAGTTTATATGGGAGATATTAGGGTCATAAACCTTTAGACAAACTTGCATTCAAATATGTAAAGTTAAAAAATGTTTAGATCACAGCAATAAACTGAAAGAATACGTTAATGTTGCAAAACTTTAATATCTTTATTTGTTCTTGATTATTTAAAGTAAATATAGAAGATTGTGTTACAATTCTTTTGTACATCAGTGACAGAAATTATTTAAAGCAGTACTACTAGTAAGGGATCCATTGATGAAAATCAAGACATAGGATTCAGAGATCTTGTTTTCAATGATATTATTAGTAAGCATCTCTCTCTCTCTCAGTGGAAAATTTCTCTCCCTTTTTCTTTCTCTAGGCTCTGCATTCATGTATTTTGGCTTTGGCTCTCTACAAGCAGCTGTATATTTACATCATCTGTATCACTAGCAATGCAAATATAAAAAGACCTTATCTTTCCTGATAATTCTAGCAAATAGATGTGGCTTTATCTGCTTGTTAAAAGTCAAGTGAACTTGTGTGATTCATTCCTGGTGACCAGATATAAGATGTTCTGATTGTCTAGTATTGGGTCCCATACTTACCTCTGGGGCTGGGTTAGGGTCAGTCTCCCTCAAACCACATGGATAAATAGAGTGATTCATGTAGGGGAAATTAAGGTATTAGTTTCCAAAGAGAAAAATGAAGCTGGGCAGGAACAAGAAATGTATGTCCACTCTAAGGATTTGAATAAGGTAATATTAAAGTTAACCTCACGGATACAGACACTTGAATGTCACCAAGCTTCCCTCTCTCTATGTGCAAATAAGGTCATATTAATTGGTAGATCATGTTTTTGCTAGCTTGCAGCTCCCATCTTTATAGCAACCTATTTTCTATCTTCATGACTTGCCCCACCCCTGCAAGTTCTTTAAGCTTTCTTATTTTTTCTAATGGGTCTAGGTGTCTGGAAAGGTCTCTCATGTTCCGACAGGTAACTTTTAAGCTATCATTGTTACTGCCACCCTAGCTATGTAAAAGCCCTCCTTTGTCATTCTAGTTGGGTAATACTCTAGACTTGTTACCTCACCTATGATTAACCTCCTGGTCTACACCAGCCTGTTTTCAGCAGCCTATTCTTATCGTTTCCTTTGAGCCTCAGAGCTGACAAACGCTTCCTCCTGATTTTCATCCTGGGGCACTGGTGATACGAAGAGTATATGTTCTCCACTTTTCCACCATTTTCCCACTGTGCATACAGTCCTTCCCCTCTGTTTCCTGCAGTACTGCAGACAGCTGATAATATTTGATGGATTTTATTATATATTTGAAAATTACATCAAAGGTAAGTGATTTATGGGCCACTGGGGTGGCTCAGTCAGTTAAGGAACTGACTCTTGGTTTCAGTTCCGGTCAAGATTTCAAGGTTTGTGAGTCTGAGCCCTGTGTCGAGTTCTGTTTTGACAGTGTGGAGCCTGGTTGGGATTCTCTCTCTCTCTCTCTCTCTCTCTCTGCTCCTCCCCCCTCTCAAAAATAAGTAAATAAACATTTTTTAAAAACTGAGTGATTTATGATACATGCTTCATGAGCTTGGATAGGCTCTTGGCATTTACAAATAGGGCCTAACACAGGTGTTTCCCTAACTGGCCCCTCACCAGTCACCTGCCCACTAGGTGCCTTCAGAAAGCCTATACTTCTTGGAATGAAGTCATATAGGGTGACCACATGTTACAGAGCCAGCCCAGGACTCAGCCATACCAGAACAAAAAGATTATAATAATAAAAAATATATTAAATTTATCCACTGTGAATTAACATACAAATATGAAAAGTAGGTGTTTGTTTGAAATTATGTATTATTCTGTGCTATTTTTCTGTCACACAAATGCTATTATTTCAGTGCCGGACTGAGTAATAGTGCCAATTAGTAGTAATTAATAGCAGGACTAATTAAATAAATAATATGTGTAAAAAACATAACAATGATTGTGTCCTTTAATATAATAGCTTAACTCTTAAATTTCTTTATTGGATATTTATATTTTATAGGTTATATTGTATATTCTGAAGACATAAATTTAAGATCTTTTTAGAGGAGAACATAAATATAATAGGACTAATTAAACAGATATTACTTATATTCAATTCAGAAAATAATGTTTTGCTGTGGTTTTTTTTTTTTTTTTTCCCCATGATAGAATAGGATACTTTTTCTCTTTCTGATTCTTTGTCCAGTAATACTTCTCTGAACTTCTTGCAGCCTTCAGGATAAACTTTTTTTCTCATGTGCAGTGGCAAAACTGAATATAGTTAAACTTAAAAATTCATTTTGACTTGCAGTTTTGCTCATATCAAGGCCCTAATACATTGAGTCTTGGTACTGGTCCAATATGATAACATTGAACTATATCTCTTCTTGACAAAAGCATGTGGGCGTGGGCTTCTTAAGATTTTACTTACCAGCACTAGTAGTCCTTTTTAATTTGTGGGGATTTGTTTTCAGTTTTCAATAATGCCATCCTGAGACTTCTGGTTTCTGGTCTGACATGTAAAGAGCTTAGAAGTTGCAAGTCTTCTCCTTAAAATAGGAGAAGGGCCAAACTGGAAATCATCAATTCTTCTTAGATCCATCAAGGAATTGGGGTCACAGATCAAACCACTACCCTAGTACCGGTATCTGCTGGAGCACTTAAACTATGTTTGATGAATTGCTGGAGATTCAGCATTGACTGGCTTGAGTTAAGAGGTCCGGAGGCTCCAGTTTTAAGGTGTCCCTCACACTTGTGTGAGTTTCGTGTCCAAGAGCCCCACCAGGTTCTCAGGATAAAGATCAGAGAAAAATCCCCTTGTGTTTCTGGAATAGGGAGAGGGAAAGCAGCAACTTGGAAGTAAGTTCAGAACATTCTGTTTTCTTTAACAAAAGTCTATCCTGTTGGTCAATTATCTTGCCAGATCCTAAGGGACTTGGATTTTATCAGAGCCTAACTGACCTGGGCAAAGTGATTTATCCAGTCACGTCCCCTCTAGTCTTCCTGTGTTACCTAAGAGGGTCAAACTAAAGGTGGAGAAGGGTTTGTAAAGATAACAGCCCAGTGGCCTAAACTCACTAAAAGGCTGAGACCTAATAGAATGCTTCCTCTTCCCTCATAATTTACCACCACATAGACTGGGCCCTTGTATAGTGACAAAAGATTTTAGCTGATAGAATTGCAAGGCTCAGGCCCTATTTAAGACATCTCTAGGAAAATTCAAAGGCTACAGTGGAGGCGAAAAATGGAAAGATTTAGTCTCTGAAACCTACAGCTAGAACAAACAGTAAACATAATTTACAGCTAACATTGTACTTAATAGTGAGAAACTATATACTTTCTCCCTAAAATCAAAAGTAAAGCAAGGATGCCTCCTCTCATCATTCCTATTCGACATTGCACAGAAAGTCCTAACTAACAAAATAAGATAAGAAAAGGAAACGAGGAATATAGATTGGGAAGAAAACATTGTTATGATTGTCTATGTAGAATAATCCCTTATATTTAACAGTAACGACAAAAATTCCTGGAACTAATGAGTGATTACAGCAAAGCTGCAGGATACAAGGTTAAATGCAAAAGTCAATTCTTTCCTATATACTAGCATTTGGGACTGAAATAAAAAACACAACACCACTTACATCAGCACACCCCAAATTAAAGGCCCAGGCATAAGCCTAGCAAAAATATGTCCAAGAGCTATGTGAAGAAAACTACGAAACTCTGCTAAAAGGAATCAAAGAAAAACTAAACAAAAGGAGAAAAATTTTCATGTTTATGGATGGGAAGCCTCAATACTATTAAGATTTCGGTTCTTCCCAATTTTATTCATAAATTCAACACAATCCTAGCCCAAATATCAATAAGTTATTTTGTGGATATCAACAAACTTACTTAAAAGTATACGTGGAAAGTCAACAGACTCAGAATAGCCAACACAATGTTGAAGAAAAACAAAATTGGAGGAGTGACACTACCCAGCTTCACTTATTACAGAGCCACAATAATCGAGAAAGTCTGGTATTATTGGAAGAATAGAAAAATTGATCAATGGAGTGACAAGAGAGTCCACAAAGTGACCCACACAAATATGGTCAACTAATTTTTAACAAAGAAGCAAGGATTCCTGTGAAGATACTGTTAAGAGAATCAAAAGATAAGTTATAGACTCAGAGAAAATATTTGCTGAAAACACACCTGATCGGGGCGCCTGGGTGGCGCAGTCGGTTAAGCGTCCGACTTCAGCCAGGTCACGATCTCGCGGTCCGTGAGTTCGAGCCCCGCGTCAGGCTCTGGGCTGATGGCTCGGAGCCTGGAGCCTGTTTCTGATTCTGTGTCTCCCTCTCTCTCTGCCCCTCCCCCGTTCATGCTCTGTCTCTCTCTGTCCCAAAAAATAAATAAAAAACGTTGAAAAAAAAATTTAAAAAAACAAAACAAAACAAAAAAAACACACCTGATAAAGGACTGTATCCAAAATATATAAAGAACTCTTAAAACTCAACAATAAAGAAATAAACAACCCAGTTATAAAATATACAGCAGTTCTGAACATCAGCAAAGATGTTCAAATGGCAAGTAAACAATGAAGAGATGCTCAATATTATATTGTTGTTAGTGAGTTGCAAATTAAAACAATAATGAAATACAGCTATATATCTATTATAACTTAAATTATGGCTTAAATAAAAAACACTGACAATAATGTCATCCACTTTGTATCTATATACTTGTGGTAGATGAAATGTTTGTCAGTAAAGTCTTTTGCATGTCTAAATTCATCATATAAATATCCGTATCTAAAATGTCCATCATTTTTGAGCATTCAGAAGCACATTGGATTTCATCACATTTTAAATCTTTCCAGGAAACTGGTTTTAATATATAGAGATAATTTGAACTTGTGAAATCAGAATTGGATTCCAAGTAAGTCACAGTTTTAGTAAAGATATTGAGAAAGTCCTATTAAATTTGGCTTTCCTTTTCTGTAGACATACTTTTGGATTCTTAAGCAGTATTATTTCCAAAAAATGAGTCATGATTTTCACTGTATGAGATTTTGCTGCAACCTACACATAGCATTAAATGATTCAAATATAATCAGTTCATCTTTTTCTTGACTCATTATGGCCCTTCAAGGATTATCAAACGGTTTTGGAGAAACAGTATGTAAGTTTCTGTTTTATTGTAATGTTTTTTCCATTTCTCATCTTAAATGTATGTCTAAATTGGAGAACATTCTTCTGGTCCCAAACTTTGAAAATGTAATCTTACAACAGGCCAACATTTTAATATCTTTCCTATGGCCGACAACAATGAAAGCCATCCCGTAGACATGTGAAAGGTTATCTTCTTTTATTTCCATAAAGTCTAAAGCACCATTAAATGTTTATGCACATTTTGAGGAAACTGGAAAGTGATAAAACTTTTTCTTTATGAAATCCTTAATATCACAGAGAAGCAAATCACATCTGTTTTTAGCACTGTTGTATATGAGGTTTGCAAGAGATTTAACATTTTCTTTGTAAGAAGTCTATAACCTGAATGGAATTTTCCAAAATTTACATTTGCCCCATTGCCTAATTATTCAGATTGACAGGCAGTGTAGAGTTTATTTGGTGAGGATGTCAACAATCTATTATTTTACATTTACTGATGTTTTATTGAAACCTTCATAGAATTTAGAAAATGAGTATAAACTACATTTTTGAAATCAAAGTATCTAATAGCTAGGGGAAAATTTTTTCTTGTGTTTTTGTCTTGCCATGATTCGGTGTTTCATTTGATATACTGGAGAAAGTATGATCACTGGTAAGTTCGGACAGAAAAATCTGTACACTGTAAAGAGCCAACTTACCTATTTTCAAAATTTCTCCTTTTGTTCACCCGTAAGTCTTTTTAATTACAGTCTCTGAACCAGGAAATGTACCTTTACTTATTTTCATTGAACAGAAGGGAACGATACGATACCGTCCAGAGGTTAGCTAAGTTAACGCATGGCGGTATTGTCTGGGCATTCATTTTGTTTGGCCAGGAGGGCCTTAGACTGACATTAGCCACTCAGGGTAGCCCATGCCCTTGTCAACCCAATTAAAGAGGTGTACTGGAGGCAGGCCCACATTACCAGAAATCGAGTTTATTTGGAAATAGAGGGACTGCAATTTGAGAAACGCAAACTCTAGCAAGCTACAGGTGAATCCACTGAAGCTCCGGGGCAGGCTGCATTTGTGCGGAGGGAATACAAAACAAGGGAAAGTCTGGCCCAAGCCCAAACAGTAAGTTCATTGGCCTGAAGATAGCGCTTCTAGGCGCACGCTCCTTAGGTTTTGTTTCTCTGAGGGCGCATGCGTGAGAGTCTCCGTTTCCTATCCTTCGGTTCCAGTTGAGATTGAAACCCTTTCACCCCTTATGTAACAGCCTGCAGCGTCACAAGTAAATGTAAGTTTCTGATGTGATTTTCCCAGTTGTCTTTGTGATAAAGTCTCCCCAGCTTCCCAAGGCCCTCCTTTTATGTGCTCCTTAGATACGACTTCCATGGAGCTTACTGGAACCTGAGTCCCTTTAGTTTAAATTTTTTTTTTTTCAACGTTTTTTATTTATTTTTGGGACAGAGAGAGACAGAGCACGAACGGGGGAGGGGCAGAGAGAGAGGGAGACACAGAATCGGAAACAGGCTCCAGGCTCCGAGCCATCAGCCCAGAGCCTGACGCGGGGCTCGAACTCACGGACCGCGAGATCGTGACCTGGCTGAAGTCGGACGCTTAACCGACTGCGCCACCCAGGCGCCCCGAGTCCCTTTAGTTTAAATTGAGCAGTCTGGCTTTAGCCTGGAAACCCTATAAAGCACTCCCACCTACTAACCCTAACCAAGGCATGTGCCCCAGCCCTGTGGGTCTCTGCCTGTAGCCTGCCTTGACGGGTTCATAGGTATCCTCGAGGCATGCCGTGTCCTTCCTCCAGCACCTGTGAGTATTAAATTTCTCTATTTCAGTTTCCCTTGTCTTTTGTTGAATGGAGGCTCGCCGTCAGTTACGCCAGGGCTTTGCTTACCCAATGTGAATTTAACAAAGTCACGACAAACATGTGTGTTCATTTGTGAAGAATGCCACAGCTATTTAATGACTGTTGTGTTTGATTGAGCCTTGATATCTTTCTGGGAGAGTGAAAGAAACAACAACAACACTTTTAATCGGTTTGGAAGTGTTTGCCTATCTAATCCCAGATTTGTGAGAATCAGTCTGTATGTGCTGTCACATCTCCTTCTCCACCTTGCCCACTTCCATGTTCTTTCCAGAGTATGATTTAAGACGCTCTGTTGTGATCAGTTACCTCCCTAGCCCTGTTGTACGGCCATCTGTTACTAAAATGGCACAGACATTTAGCCTCCTTTTTTGATGTCTGGGTCATGCTACCATTGGAATTGGGATTGTTCTTATTTTCATTATCCCAACTCTTAGAAAACATGATCACAATATTTACAGTGTTAAAAATGAAGGTTGCGTTGTTTTGAAACAAAACACAGCAGGAATCCACAAGCAAAGTCAGAGATGGACTGTTAAAACTCAGGATTATGATGCACTTTGTATAATAATAGAAGTTATTTATATTATCACATTGTATAGGCCTTACAGCCACAACTGCCCCAATATTTGAATTTCTACTATGGACTTTGCTCTATGTTCTCATAAGTAAATGGTTCATTCGGTAGTTTCATAATACCGGATAAACTGTATGCCCCAAATTGTCTTCAGATCTTCAACTCTTGCAAAATGAAAACAGCTTATACGTTTGAATGTCAATTCTTTCAGTTTCTACTCCTCCAGTGAATAGTTCCCAGTTTTCAGTCAGGGTGAGGCCTCAATTCTCTATTTACTTTGCAAACTGAAAATACATCTGGAAATTCTGTAGGTGGCAAACTGTTTGCTACAGTATAGCTAGGATTAAACTGATGATATTTAATGCATTTGAAATCAAACGATGGTGCAACAAAATGGGAACACAGGCTCCAAAGGTATTAATGAAATGTAATAACCATGGGATAATTGCGTGTCAATCAATCAGATGGCAGGAAAGAGAAGAGAGACATGTAACGGTTGGGTTCACATTAAATAATTATATTGCAGAGGATCTCAGACAACTCTCTCTGAGTTTGTATGAGCAGGAACAACTTTATAATTTTCCCCAAAGGAATAGTAATGAGAGTTTCAAAGGCTCCTCCTGGCTGAATGTATTTTACATAAATACATAATGCAAAAGCTGAAGTCAGAGACAGGTACATTCTAGTGATATTCAAAGGCCAAATTATGTGGCATTTGAAAATCTATAAATATATACAAGGCCTTTCTCTCTCTCTCTCTCTTTGTCCTCTTTCTTCCCCTTCCTGGTGCTTTCATTTCTTACACTGTCCTTTCTGTATGCCTTCCTTTTCTTCTTCCTAAAAGAAGGAACTAAAGTTCTCTGATGAAACATTTCTTGCTTCTGTGACTGCAGGGTAAAGCTCTCTGATTCTGTCTGCTCAACGTCGTTGGAAACCCAATCCAGTGTGTGAACGCCAAGCTGGGGTTCCCTTATCGATTCATATTAGAAAATCCCACAGGCTGTTGGGTGCGTGCTTTAACTGCTTTCGCATATCAGTGTTTAAAGGTCTTCTGGACTGATTTACAGACAAGTAATCATGTTTAGAATCCATAGGGCAGGAGTATGAGAGCTCCTTAGACTAAGGAGGTGGGACACTCGGGCCACCTTGTGAGGCGGTGTCTGAGAATTGTATCTCTCTCCTGTTTGTATCTGCAGCCCCGGTGGCGCTTTGTGTGTGCCCCTGTGGTCTCTCAAGAAAGAATTGTGGAATGACGATAAATTACAAGGCAAGAAAAGGGGGCCATGTGTGCCCAGTATACAGTAGAACTCAACACGCATTTGTAAATTCCAAAGGAGGGATAAACACTGGGGTTGGCTAAAAAGCTGGATAGGCTTTTGTCAGTTATTTTTCTGTTTTTACCACAGGGGACTATGCGATTCTTCCTTTGGAAACCCACAGCCCAAACCTACAGAAATTCAAAAAGGATAGGGGGTTTTTAGTTTTAAATCATATACTTAAAAAAGCCCCACGCATCCAGAGGAACTCATAAAAATATCCTGTACATAAGCTGATAGAGCACATATATTCCACTCAGCATTAAAGTATCTGGTGGGTGACAGGAATTGTTTCCCCATTGTTTGGATGTGGATCATATTTACTCCAGAAGACAAAGACTCTGTGTGGTATATTTATTGTTACTATTTCATACAGAGGAAATTTACACTCAGGGTGGTGAACTTACCTACGATCTCAAAGTTACAGAAAGACCTAGAAATAGAACCCAATGCTGTTTTTTAATCCCTCCCTGCCCCCAAACATATACTCTTAGCATTACACTCTGTTTTTGTCTCATTTAATGTTTTGTTTTGGTTTTTGTCTGAGTTTGACTTTATCTGGCTATCAGGATTAGAATCTCTGCTTTCTCATGTTTTTTTTTTTTTTTTTCTTTTTCTTATGTCTTTGTCCTTCCCTCTATTTTTAGCCCTTTTAAATCATTATCCTTTAGGTACTGAGTACAAATAGAGGTAGATTTTATGGATTAGCCAATTAGGAAATGGCTTTCCTTTAAACGAAACTTTTGTTGCGACTGATATGTTTGGTCTCAACTCTATATATTATTATTTGATCATTACTGTGTTATGTTACATTTACTGTGTTTCTGCATTTGGTGTATCTTCCTTGCTTTAAATTTTATTTTTGCTGTTTATGAAGATTTGGGTTTTTGTTTTTGTTGTTTGTTTACACGCATACCTTTTAAAGCGCCCTTGAGCTAGCTCCCTTTCTCTTATTTTTTACTATTTGGCTAGTGTTCATTTGTATTCCTACACAATAGTCTATGACTTACTCTGCTTCCTTTTTCTCTCTCTCATATCCTTCCATTTTTTATTAGGTTTTTTTAAATTTACTTCCTGTCTCCTTAACATTCAGTGTTATCTTAGTTTCAGGTGTGCAGTATTGAAATTCTACAGATTGAATACAGATGAATACAGAGTCAACCCTTCTGCACATTACTCGGTGCTCGTCACATGAAGTGTACCCTTTAATCCCCCCACGGCCTCCCATTTTTTAGTTGTGTTCTTTTTATCAGAGCATATCATACATAGATATTCCTCTTCCACTTTCTGTTTTGGACTCCGTTCTGTAATGACATCCATGAAATACTCTTTGACAAAACTTCCCAGCCATCTCTTGGTTGGATGAAACTCACCTCCGGTGGATTGCTCAAGCAGAGTACAGGAGCACAGCATTTAAGTTACCCTGTGTTTAAAATTGTTTTCCATTAGGCTTGGCGCTTAATAGAAAGGTTAAGTGGCTTCTGCAAATGTACCTTGCAGGCGTGTGAGGAACCTGTGTCTTGTGGGTTTCCGTCCAGTGCATTCATCGTTCATTATACAATGGGATTGATTCTGTGCTGGAGTTCACCTTGGCTCCTCAAGAGTTTTGAAGGTTCCTCTAATCAGGGCTCTTCCTAGTATATAAAACTTGTACCACAGGCGTCATGCTGGGAGCAGCAGATTGGGGAGGGCAGTAAAACTGTCATATGAGAGCAGAATAAAATTACTGAAATTAAGTTGACATAAGCCTGGAAATTCCTCCATTACTTCCTGTCCATCAGCAACATGTCCCTTCATTCTGCTCCTTCTAGTACTGCCCTGTATGTTCATTTAAATTGAAATGAAATGGTAGTTTCTAGCTTCTCGTTTTAAGATTCTCCATGACAGCCTGCAAGTATGACTGCATTTTTCCACCCAAGTTTCCCTTTTCTACAAAACCCCAGAAATATCTGAAATGTGATAACCTCCTGTTGGATTAGGTCATGGTTGAAGAATCAGGGAAATAAGTTTACACAACTAGTGTGTAGTTTAAAATAAAACAGAAAAAAAAAATTATCTTTTAAATTTATTCGGCAGGGGCGCCTGGGTGGCTCAGTCGGCTAAGCGTCCGACTTCGGCTCAGGTCATGATCTCACGGTTTGTGGGTTCGAGTCCCGCTTTGGGCTCTGTGCTGATAGGTTAGAGCCTGGAGCCTGCTTCGGATTCTGTGTCTCCCTTGCTCTCTGACCCTCCGCTGCTCCCTCTCTCTCTCTCTCTCTCTCTCTCTCTCTCTTTCTCAGAAATAAATAATAAACATTATTAAAAATTTTTAAATAATACATTTATTCTGCAGAAGCACTGTATGATAACTTAAAGGCTAAAATGATTTAGCTCTTTAAGCATACTCTTTTGAGACGCGGCTGTTTGTATACATCTTAGTTTGTCTTAGAAATCAGTCTCATTGTAAGAAAAATTAAACTTAACTAAAAATTCAGTTTAAATTTGTCCTTGTGAAAGCAATCGGGGAATCTACTCAATGCCTCAGTTTCATAAATCTACTCTTGACTTGAAAATGTTTCCTTTGCCAATTAATAGATGGCTATTTATATTGGCCAGGGTTCTCCAATGACAAACAGAACCAATAGGAGAGAGAAGAGATTGAGAGAGAGAGATTGATTATAAGGTCCTGGTTCAAGTGATGCCCACCATCTCCTGTCTGCAAGGCAGAGAACCAGGAAAGTAGGTGATATAGTTCACAGGCCTGAGAGCTAGGGAGATGATGGTGTAGATGCCGGTCAGTCTGAAGGTCTCACAACCAGGGGCACTGAGAGCAGATTGATGTCGTAGCTAGGGGTCAGGGTGAATCAAATCTTCCTTTGCTTTTTGTTCTATTCAGGCTTTCAGCAGATTAGATGATGCCCATCCACAGGGAGGGACATCTGTTTTACTCAGTCTGCCAGTTCAAATTTTAACCTCTTCTGGAAACACCCTCACGGAAACACCACAGATATCTGGGCTACCTGTGGCCCCGTCAAGTTGACGTCTAAAATTAACAAGATTTCTAATTTTTAATGTTAATTTTTTTCGGTTTCAAACTTTAAATAACAGTGCTTATAAAAATACTACCTTGGGTTTATGCAATGTTATATTAGCACATAATTCTTCCTACCCACCCAGGGATTCATATCAAAACAGATTTATATAAGTCCCAGTGTGTGTTTACCAAATGGCACACATTTAGAGACAGCACATCCTTCAAGCTTATAACAGGATGAAACGAGATTTTCCGCACAACTCCCCACTGATGTTAGCTGAGAGCTTACATTGGTTTTTAGTGAAACAATTAGTCAGGGTGGAGTGGGGGCTGGTGAGATCACGGCCAGAATAGGAGGGGTGGGTGACCTTCCTGGCATCAGTTGAGAGCTTACAGAACTTGCACAGTAGATGTACAGAGTTTCCCCAAACAGAGAGTTGATGGAGGAATCCAAATTCCATGCCCTCGTACTTCAGGCAGAAACATAGGCAATAGGATGTAGAGACAAACTTGACAATTAAAAAGATGCATATAGTTAAGGACTTCTAAGTGTTTTGCAGTACATGGATGATAAGGTCCATTTACATGGTAAACTATATACCAGTAAATGGATATTAATGCCGTTACTGTGCAAATACTGTGCTGTGGACTGTGGACCCTACTCTCTAAATAGAAAAAGAAATTTCATCTGGTGAATTTTCATTTGAAAATAACCAAATTTACAATTTTCCACATCATTTTCTTGAGAATTTCCACTGACACCATAGATATGGCATGTCACTGACGTTTAAAACAAACAGATCGGGAATAATTTAATCCATGTCATGCCCAAACCCTGATACTATTTTAGATTGGAAAGTCCTGTTTATTGTATTTAGAGACAGTTAGAATTTTGACCCGGAAAAAAAGGGCAGGGACTTTTAGCAGCGTTTCTGTGGAAAAACAGTTGGAACCTGTCACCTTTGCTTCCACACATACAGCAACCTTGATCCTTTAGCTAAGGGGTCGTAAAGACTCCCTGTTTCACTTATCTTATGTCATGTAATGATTTAAAACAACTGCTGTTTTCTGTTCACTTTTCTGAGAGTTCGCAATGGTGACAGGGCAAACGATGGATTGTCTCTTTCCATGTCGTCTAGGGCTTCAGCTGGTAAAGCCCAATTCGTCAGGACTCTCTGTGACTGTTCCTTTGGCGTCATATACCAGGGGCCTCGGTTCTGGCTGTTGGCCAGTTTCCTTCATTCTTTTTTACTTGGGTGGTCAAATTGAGCTTCCTCACAGTTATGATAATCTCAAGATTAGCGAGATAGGGAGACATAGGGGCACCCGGGTGGCTCAGACAGTTAAGCATCTGACTTCGGCTCAGGTCATGATCTCGCAGTTTGTGAGTTCAAGCCCCGCATCGGGCTCTGTGCTGACAGCTCAGAACCTGGAACCTGGTTCAGATTCTGTGTCTTCTCTCTCTCTGCCCCTCCCCTGCTCATGATCTCTCTCTCTCTCTCTCTCTCTCTCTCTCTCGATGGATAAACATTTTTAAAAAAATTAGATAGGGAGACGTAATGAGGAAGTGCTTATCACACCTCTGCTTGTGTCACACTTACTAATGTCCCATTGACAAGGCATGACACATGACCAAACCATGAGCCAGTGTTGGTGGGGACTATACAAGGGTCGAGTGTGGGAGTCATGGTTCCTTGAGGGTCACCAATGTAACATTCTATCTCAACTTCAGAACCTCTGGACTGAGTTTTTGTGTTCCCCCCCCCCCCAATTCATATGTTCAATCCTAATGCCCAATGTGATGGTATTAGGAGGTGGGGCCTTTGGGAAGTACTTAGGTCACGATAGCAAAGCCCTCCAAATGGGATTAGTGCTCTTACAAAAGAGACCCCATAGGGCTCCCTAGCTCCTTCTGCGGTATGAGGACACAACAAGAAGTCAGCAGTCAGTACCTGAGAGGAGGGCCATCGCCACAACCTGACAGAGCTGGCACTTTGATCTTAGATTTCCAGCCTCTGGAACTGTGAGAAATTACTTTCTCTTTTGATAAGCCACCCAGTCTATAGTGGTTTGCAGTAGAGCCTGAGTGGACGAAGACAGAGGTTAACTCTAGCTTTGGGTTAGACAAGTGTCACTCAGGCTATAAAAACACAGAATTAAAATAAGTGACAGTCTACTTGGAAGCCCAAATATATGAATTTGGACAGTGCAGAGCAGCTGCTGTCTATGAAGAGAAGCAGGAGCTGAGGGAACCTATAGGCATGTCCCATCCTTGATAAGTATATTACTTGATGTACCTTGAAGAAACCTCTAGGTTTAGGGAGCAAGGCTGGATAGCCCCTATTCCATGCAATGTCAGTGATGGAAACACTCCCCAACATAATAATCATTTACTCCTGACTCGGAATCACCATCTTCTCCTTGGAGGGCTCCACATATATCTCCGTATCTGAACTTTGATACTTTGCCTTCTGCCTCATGATACGGCAAATGTTTAGAGCACCATGATGGTATTTGACATTCCATTAAAAAAAAATCTTTCTATCTTGGCTTTGGGCATCATCTTTTGATTTTCAGAGAAGATTCTTAATCTCTCCCAACCTCAGCATTCATTATTCTAGGGGACTGAATATAAAAATCAAAAGAATGCTTAACAATTGCTTAAGGATGTTTTTTGAGTCTGCCAAATTTCATGGCATTGTTTTTCAACCATTTATATAAATAGAAATGCCTTTAAAATTGAATGAGAATTCTCTCCACATCTGGTGTCCAGGATCTGAAACTTTCATATAATCTCACTGATGAATAGCCAGGACTGTCAGCCTCACTGCTCCCTTTTAGTAACAGGTACTTTGTAATGCTCCTTTACTGTCCTGAAATGAAAACCATATATTTACTGAACTCTCTATACACATTTAAAACTAATACAATTCTCAAATTATAATGTAAACTTAGAAAGAATGCAATTTAGAATTAAATGATAGGTTTTTCAATATATAAATCCTATGGTACTTTTGTACTAGAAGATAAGTTAGCTAGCCAGATGTTCCCACCTAATTGTAGAATCCCTGAAATGTGACAGCTACAAGTACAGATTAATATAGGAGTTTATACTAAAGTCCCAGACACCACAAACAGCTCTGTTGTTGGATGTACTCTTCTGAAATAGCGAACAGCTCTACATAAAAATCCTTGTAAAACAAAGGTCTTGACTCTAAACACAGTAGTTACATTTCTACAGCTTTCAGTGTACATTTAAACAGTGTTAAAATATGTTGTGTTGATTATGAAAAGTTGCTGTTTTAGGATCATAAATACGATCAGGCTTTTGCCTACTTGACTAGCGGGTACTTCTGGTGGTGCATAAGTCATATACAATATGGAACATTTATTTTGCCGGATGGTCTCAAGAAATGCAAGATGCCCACCATCATGGGCGTCTTGCCTGTTTGTACCCACCAATAAATGCCTGCTTATACCTACCAGTCATCATATCAATGAAAAAAATGTCCGGTTTCCCTGTAGAAGGTAATACCACTGCACTGAGAACTATCAAGTTAAAAAGTTTGTTAGGTCTAGGTTGCTGCTTCCAAGGGAGGGTAGGTCCAGCACAGATAGAAACAATTCATCTCTTGAATTGATCTGATAGATCAGTTCTTAGATAGCTAAGTCCCCCTATTTGGAATAGATAAATATTTTCTGAACATCCATCCTATTTTCAGTGTTTAATCACACAGATAAGAATTCTTAATTATATTTAGCCTAAATCTTTCTTTAGCTAAAAGCACAATTCCTCCTGTAGTACTAGAAATCATCAGTGGCATCTTAAAATACACATTCCCATATTAAATGATGGAATTCTCTCTTAGCTTTTACTTCACCAGAGAGAGGATATAACTCTACAGTCGCAGGCTGCCTTGACAGTTGGACCTTCTTTATCACTGTTGCCACATTGGCAAAACAAGAGCTGTTTTACTTTAATTATTTAATAAATCCATTTGTTGTTTTAGTGCCGTATTACATCTTTACAAGGTCTGTATCTTCTAGCTCTTTTTCTCCACTATTGAGAATGAGAAAAAGGTGATGGGAGCTGAATATTGTTGGGGACATGTAGCTCTAAGACTAGTACAGGATGGCCATCTTCTGTCACTGTAACCACCCCTACCTCAAAGGTTAATATACAAAGGTAACGGTAGGGAAAAGGGGATTTGAAGACATTGTCAGAGTCCTGAGTCATTTGTTTAGAAACAGGCACTGGCTTTTCTCTCCTCTTTATAACAGAGCACTTTGTAACCTTGCTTCAGGGCATGGCACGAGTGCATGGGTTTCTAATGGGTTCAGGGAGTACCTTGCAATGTGGCCAGATCTCCCTGTGATGAAGCAGAAGATTGAGAAGTCGTAGGGCATACCGCCTGTGGCAGAAGGGGGTGCACGCTTGGCCCAGAGAATGGAAGAACGGTGGAAGTGGTTTACCTAGAGTGACTGGAAAGATCGAGAATCAGGAAATGGAAGTGCACCTCAACGTGGCTGAAGTCCGTTTTGGTGAACAATAAAATTTTCACCTGTTTGTACATCCCTACATTCACCCTGCTCATTAAGTTGGCTGTGCATGGAATGAGACATTGGTAGAATGTTGATAGCAAATTTTTGTGTGAACTCTGAGGGCCTTTACTTCAAAAAAATGTTTCTGTTATATATCCTTCTTCACTGAAATACTCATCATGAATCTATTTTTTATACTAACATTTATGTACTTTTCATTACAGAATAGCATGCTTGTCAATGATTGCTTTGTTGAACAGTGATTCATAAAAATGCCTGAATCATCTTGCCATGTCTTGTGGAAAGTCTAATACTGTCCTTGTTTCTCTGTCAAATTTCATGGTAATTTCTGTCTCTGATGTTCTGTGTCCAATAAATATTTGTGTTCCATATCTCCATATTACTGTTATTTCTTTATCTTCAATATGACATTTGCTCAAGGGGACTTGCACTTTTTTTTTTTTTTTAATTTAGGTGCATGTGCACACATACGCCCCCTTTTCCCCGCCCCCCCCCCCCATAAACACCACACCCAAGGTCCCTGGTGACGTATTTTTTTGAAAGTTTTGGGAGTAGAGCAGATTTTTATTGGAGAAATGCAAGTAATTTAAAACTGAGTTTTAAAAATCTGTATTTTCGTATTTTTGAGTATTTTTGAATGGCCTTTCAACATTCTACCTAGTTGTTCTGCCATTCACTTAATTGGCTCTTCTGTTCAGAAGTCAAAAGAGACTGAAACAAACATTCTCATTTTCGTATTCAGAATAGTTCATTCCACTCCAGAATTTACCTTAAAACTCCTTTTCTGAACTTTTTTGTATATATCCAGTTATTCCCTGTGGATCTTATCCTGTATGCATGCCCTCCCCCTGAACCACACAAACACTATTACTGCTGATATTAGCAAAGGGCCCAAGAACAGTAGATTTTATTTTTTATTTAAAAAAATTTTTTTTTAACATTTATTTCTTATTGAGAGACAGAGAGAGAGAGACCATTAGCCAGGGAGGGGCAGAGAGAGAGGGAGACACAGAATCTGAAGCAGGCTCCAGGCTCTGAGCTGTCAGCACAGAGCCCGACAAGGGGCTTGAACTCACAAACTGAGAGATCACGACCTGAGCCGAAGTCGTTCACTTCACCGACTGAGCCACCCAGGTGCCCAGCAGTACATTTTATTTAATCATTGATATAGGGCTACTAGCCTATTCTCTAAGCAGATATTAACTTTTGTCTAAACATCACTACCATTACTGTTCATTGATGTACAAATGGAAAATTCTTGAAAATTGAATTAGTCAATGTTATTTCACTTGCAAATGACAGAAATTCCAGTCAAACTACTATAGATATTTATTGATATTTTCCCTTATATATGCCAGTCATACAGTTTTACCCTAAAAGCTCTATCCAAAACTTTCTTGTTTTAGAAAAATTCCTAAAAAAACCCTACTATTATCCTTTTTTGGCCTTTGTTTCCCCATCTACAGAATGAAAGTCTGGATCTCCAAGATTCTTCAAAGTCTGTTTGAGCTACTGTGATACTTTTTCTCTCCTCTTTAACTTTGGAGTGAAAGGCTTTGCACTTCTTAAATTGTGTTTATCTTATTCCATCGTAGCTAAGGGAAATATTTCAAAGGATCATAAGCAACTCTCAACTCTACTGTAAAGACAGACCACAAAGACAGACCTATCAAGCTATTCCCTCCCTGGTCTTGAGTAGAGTTTGTGCAAGTCCTGAGGCAGTCTGTGTTCTTGAAAAAGCTTTATTTCTCTAATTAGGATGATGACAATGGATCCTTCTCCCTTCCCTCTTTAATTATTGCATCATTCAAAATGCCAGGCATTTCCCCTCATTCATCACACTGAGAGCCATAAACGTCATATAGAGGCTCCCGTGTATTAGTTATCATTTTCTTTATTTGTGTTAATTAGGTTAAACATCAGGACATAAAACAAACTTACCAGCATTATTTTGGAAGTGTTTTGCATTTCGTGACCAGGTAGAAGTAATAAATCCTGTATACATAAAGCCAAAGACAAACTATTACCTATTTCCACTCTCTTCTTCTACATTTATTTGTTAATTCATTTATTTAATATCCTTTAGTGTAACCCACTTACTTCCAAACAGCAATTGATGAAGCTCAGAAGAGATACATATGTTTAAGGAGTACTTAAAATGATTAAGAATTCAACTTTAAAAACGTGTATGGAACCTGCATTTGGTTTGGGCAATAGGGATTTGGGTAATATTTAGTTGTTTACAAAGCTATGACCTTTTCATATGAGCTTTTCCTATTTTTCACTTCTCATTGTGACAGGATGTGCATCTTATATTTTGTTGAGAATTTTTCTAAGGGCCTCATCTTCCATGAATTCCAGCATGCCATGGATGTGAGATAAATATTCCTCATTGGCACCAGTTAATTTTTCTCTTCCCAGTAACCGTATCAAATGATAGAGCTCAAAAGGCAAAAGCACTTATATTTGGCACCAAATGGTTGACCCCTCACTGATACTAGTTTATAACATCTCTGTAAGTTTTCTCTCTTACTTAAATCCTGTTATGATTTCGGCTTTTATGTAAGTAAAAATTCTCTTTAGATTAGAAACTAATTTCTACAACATATTCCGAGATGCTGTTCAAAACCAGCTCAACCCTTGGTGAGACATTTATTCTGACCAATCCAAACAGAACTCACTATAATCAAGCTGTAAGACTGTGTCAGAACGTTCGAGGCCCAAGAAATATCTGCTTGCCTACCCCTATTACATGCTGTCTGTTTTACAGACATTAAAACTTTTAATTGAAAATTCTGCAAAGCTAGTATTATTTTAAGGCTGAAGAGGAAAAGGCTCAGAGAGAATAGGGGACTTTCCAAGTTTACACATTTTATAAATTTTTGTTAATTAACTGTTAACAAACATAATAGAAATTAATTTCACAGATTAAAAATACTCAGAAGTAGACAGTCTATGATTTGTATGGAGCCTCCAATAAGTCATCACGGACTCATGCTCTTTTTCTCTCTGCTCTGCGAAACTGTATACTTGACATTCACCCTCAGGTTTGCCTCACTACCCAAAATGGCTGCCAGAGTTATGGAAATCACATCTATATTCCACTCAGAGAGCAGAAGAAACTATGGGGAAGGATACAGCTGGTCCTTCACAACTGTGTGGCTCTCTCTTAAACCCTTTTCTTGGAAGCCCCTCCCCCCACCCCCAGCCAAATGCTTTCTTTTTTTTTTAATGTTTATTTAATTTTGAGACCGAGAGAGACAGAGCATGAACGGGGGAGGGGCAGAGAGAGAGAGGGAGACACAGAATCTGAAGCAGGCTCCAGGCTCTGAGCTGTCAGCACAGAGCCCGACGCGGGGCTTAAACTCAAACCGTGAGATCATGACCTGAGCTGAAGTCAGACGCTCAACCGACTGAGCTACCCAGGCGCCCCCCAAATGCTTTCTGAAGTGCCACTGGTCAATCATGGCATCAGAGGAATGAGTGTAGTGCTGCTGGTAGGAAGGAGCGGAGGCAGCGAAAACAGTTCTGTTTCTAAAGCAAAGTCCGAAATGGATTTGGGCAGACAATGAGTAATCTCTACCACAGACAGCTAGAAAAGTGGCATAGTCAGGATCTGAATCCAGCTCTCACTGATTTACTGGCTCCTGCACCACACCACCTATCACACGTGGTATAAGCACCTAGAATTAAGAAACCAAACTTTAGGGGCACCTGGGTGGTTCGGTCGGTTGAGCATCAGACTCTTGGCTTAGGCTCAGTTCACGATCTCCTGGTTCGTGAGTTCAAGCCCCAGGTGTGGGCTCTGCGCTAATAGCCCCAGGCTTGCTTGGGATTCTCTCTGTCTCTCTCTCTCTGCCTCTCCCCTGCTTGTGCCCTCTCTCTCTCTCAAAATAAATAAATAAAAAAGACACCAAACTTTATTTCTTTTTTGTGTACATTACAGTTTCAGCAGAAATTGAGAGTAATGAATGTCGAATGAATGAATGAATGCATAAGTGCAAGAAAAAAAGAGAAGGGTGGGTTAGTGGAGTTGCACCTACTGGTGAGTCAGGTGGTATATATTCCTATATAATACTGTTTTTATTTTATAAATAATTGAGGTGGAACTTAGGATGGATTGCTACTGGTGTTGAAAAATGAAAAGACTGGGACGCCTGGGTGGCCCAGTTGGTTGAGAGACCGACTTTGGCTCAGATCATGATCTCATGGCTTGTGAGTTCGAGCCCCGCGTCGGGGTCTGCGCTGACAGCCCCGAGCCTGGAGCCTGCTTCAGATTCTGTGTCTCCCTATCTCTGTGTCCCTCCCTCACTCGTGCTCTGTCTCTCTATCTCAGAATTAAATAAACATTTAAAAAAATTAAAAAAAAAATGAAGAGACAAATTGAATTATCAAATTTGAATTTTGTGTATGTCTTATTGTTAACAATTAGCGCTTAAAGCATATCTGTAAAAATCTTTGAAACCTACCAGGCAACCAAAAAGCTACTGGCTTCATTCATTCGTATTTGTTTTTTTACTTATTCGTCTTTTTGGGGGACAATTCATCTACTGATATGCAGAAATATATTTCTCCTTTTAATGACTATGCATTTGATAAGTTTTTGATAGCTGAGGTCTCAAAATCTCTATTTTGAAGTACAAATTGACATGGGTAGGTAAAACAATTTCAGGAACATTTTTGTCTCAATTGCTGTAAAGCAATTATCAGGATAGTTCCCTTGATTTCCATTTCAAACATTGTGTTTGTCAGTGAAATGAAATCAACCATTCAGCTCTCGATTATTCTGTATTTTATTTTATTATTAAAAAAAAATTTTTTTTTAACATTTATTTATTTTTGAGACAGAGAGAGACAGAGCATGAACAGGGGAGGGGCAGAGAGAGAGGGAGACACAGAATCTGAAACAGGCTCCAGGCTCTGAGCTGGCAGCACAGAGCCCGACGCGGGGCTCGAACTCACGGACCGTGAGATCATGACCTGAGCCGAAGTCGGACGCTTAACCGACCGAGCCACCCAGGCGCCCCTGTATTTTATTTTTAAGTTAAACATGGACATGCACCGAGTCATGTAGTTAACCTCATCTGATTATTTTATGAAGTTTTCATTGTCTAGTGAGTTCAGTTATTCTCAATGAAGATGCTGAATTTGACCTCTTTGGCAAGTAATAATTAGATATGTGGTGAATCTGCTGCTTTTTATTTGGGGCAAATTACTTACGTGTGAAGGTACACCTAAATTTGGCACACAGGGCCGAAAGCAGCAGACTATTTCAAGCATACTCAGCTCTAAAGCGCTTGTACTTGAAGCAGATTCCAGAATAAACCTGTACTTTCTTCACTTAGTTAAATCCATCACAGTCAGGAATGCCATAAGACTGCCCACATGCCTTTGATGCGGTAACATTATGCTGTGTCAAATATTGCTGAAAATAGATGAGCTGCTGCTGATTAGGACTTGGAAATGATTTTATAATGTGGAACCTCAGGTTATAGTGACATTTGTTGAGTAATAATCTGCCTCCTTAATTTGTTGGCAAGCTTTGTCCACAGCTTCAGGTTTCTTTAATGGCTACATACGCCGTGCAAGTTATTAGGCCAGTTCTAAGGATTGGAGTTGTTTCAAAACAATGACTAAATCTAAAAGTGGATATACAAAGGTAGAAATGAATTACCAAAAGCAAGGCAAGCGTATTTTCCTTTCTGATAACAAATGTCACATGCCTCATTTTCTATTTGCTGGAAAATATTTGATTTTGCTGAGAGAGAATATAAAAAGGGAAATGAACAAAAGGAATGGAATGCATGTGGCCGGTTCTGGGTAGCATGGCACTTGCAGAAATCATATGAGTGTTAGGAAATATACAACAGGAGTGAGATTTACCTCTAAAACGCAGGGCCATCTCCTCTTAAAGTGGTAACAAGAACAGAAAGCTAGTTAATGCCTCTATCTCCCTGCTCCTGTTACTGCTATGTTGCTATATTCTCATTCTGGAAACCACAGTTGTAGGATATTTTTTAATCCTCCTCCTTGCTTGCTTCATTTAACAACAGCTGGCAGTAGATGCCTGTTTCGGTTACCTGGGTCTGTCAACCTGTATCAGTCACTAGCGCCGGTGCTCAGAAGGCAATCACTTAACCAGGCGTCGCATTTAAAACAAGTCATTTAAAAAAAAGGATCTTTCCAATTTAGAAGAAATCAGCTCTTGAGGGAATTGGGTGTTAAAAAAGACAGCACCTTGGCCCTTATACAGACACACACACACACACACACACACACACACTCTTTTTCAGCTGACTCTATTGCTCTTGGTGGCAAGGTTAAATAGCAGTGTTGGAGACATGAGAAGGGAATAATACATTCATCAGATGAAAATGACTTATGAGGAGACTGTGTGTAGTTTGAAGGAGTGTACCTTGAAATTGGTAACTAGATGGCATCCCTGATAACCATCTTTAGAAATTCTGGGTCCCAGTAGTCAAAAAGTTAATGCCTGTGGATTAGATATCTTGTCACAGTCCCAAGAACAGCAGCCTGTACACATCCCCATTCTCTGCATTTGAGCACTGTGACAAGTGCGGTGTGCACAGCTTGGTCTGTTGTCCTAAAGGCAGACAAGTCAGAAGTTAGGCTGGGAAGCTCTCAACGGGGTTGTCCATTTGAAAATAACAATTATTCAGTATTTCATCACAAGGAAAAACAGAAAATATAGCTTAACCATCAAAAATTACTACATTGGCTAAAATGAAGACGGCTGTAGCTCCCTTAAAATGGTAACTTTAAAAAAGTCATCTTAGCTATGTGTGAAAGTTACATCGATACCACAATTTCCCAAAATGTACTGTGCTATCAGACCGAGCATTGAGATGACAATTAAAACGTCCTTTTCTAGTTAAAAATAAATACATATTAATCGTGGAGTGTTTAGAAACACAGGAAAGCACAAAGGGAAAAATTACCATTTTTCTTATGTCTAGGTAACTATACAAATATATTGGGGGCATCTTTCAGATCCCTTTCATACTTTGACTCTCTCGCATGTCTTTACAATTATATTTTATGCCTTCATTCTTTTTCACTCAACATTATATTATGGACTTTTGTGTACATTACAATATTCTTCAAAATCATGATAGTATGTGGTTATAGAGTATTGGTCCTATCTTGAAGTATGGAAACAACTCAATTCATCATCTTTTATCTCTGGACAATATTGCAGATTGAATTCCCTAGGAAACCAACTTTCAAACAGAAATCAGCATCCAGGAAGTTAATTAGGGAATGTTCTCTGAATTTACACTAAGTGTGGGAAGGAAATGAGTCAGGATTGGGCAGAGCGAGAAGTTGGTCCATGATGCAATCATAGCAAAAGATTCAGATGACTGGAGACTATTGTGGAGTTGGGATTGTACCTTCATAGAGTTCCAAGATTAGCTAACAGGACCAGGCCTTTATACTTCTATTTCATCAGTTGCAGACCACCCAAAATGGTGGTGAGGTGTTGAAGCAGCTCTCTTTAGCTTAGGGCAACTAAATAGCATCTGTTTTAGAAAGCTTTAGAAAGTTCAGGTTATGAAGTCCAGATAGTTAATGCATTTTGGTGAGATGTCTTGCAAAGACCAAACCAAATCTGTCCGCCAACAGTACTTTCAGCAGCTAGGAAAACAGGTTAGTACATTCTGAAGGGATATCTTGGTGACACATCACCCCTTCTAAGTCCACCTCTTGTGTTGTTAAAGTCACTTCCTTGTTTGATTTCTGGAAGCAACTCTATCAGGATTCTGATTGATTCACCTTCCTAGAGTGAATTATAAAAAGGAGTTTAGTGGTATAAAGGATCATTCCTGCCATTGTAACTGGTCTCCTAAAACTGATATTCATCCTTCCCTTCCTCTACTAACTGTTCCAGTTTCCTCTCACCCTCTATTCTGGTTGACCCAGATCCTCAGTCTTAAAGGATCTCAGTCTCTTGTTAGGATCTAGGTCTCAGCTCTTGGTTGTTGCATTTACCCATTTACTATTAAAATTGGGCAAGGGAGTACCAAGAGTTGCCTAAGGGAATTGTATAGATGCTGAACGTACTCAGCCATACTCCTGTTGTGTAAGAGTGGCTCTACGTCCTGTTGTTGCTTAGGGCCAATTACTCCTGGTACTTGCCACTGGTCCCTTAGCACCTTAAGAAGTCTGATGTACCTGGTAGCTGCCACGCCTTAAAGTTCCATGGAACTCTTTCTGGTGGAAGAAATACCATTTGGGAACTGAGGCCCCTAAAGCCTCCAGAACCTGGAATGTGGTGATGAAAAGCAAAATATTCTTGAGAGGGTTATTCAAAGTGATGGATAGTGAAGCTGTCCCTGTTTTCACCCTTGCATTTATGGGACCCTACATTCTACTTTTGGGAGCAGAGCATAATAGGCTATGATTGATGTAGAGTATATTCTGCCTAAAATCCAATCCTTACGGAGTATTGTCTTTAAGCAGTTGCCTCAACCGTATCTTCAGCATGGGGTAAAGAAAGAAGGCAACCAAGGGGAAAGGTAGAGGAATACGATTCCCCAGGAGGAGTTGATAACCTGCAATGTCACCACAACAAAGTCTTAACCAAGACTATATGGGATCTCTTAGAGAGGCTCTAGAGGTGAGATAGCCTTTCAGCATTCCTCAAGGAGAGACAAAGAGATTGCCCTCACATCAGCCAGCCAGTGGATATAGGCTGCTTCAGAGATAGGTTTGTGGTCTTAGACAGGATAACTCTTTTCAGATAAGGGCAATTCTTTTTTCTTTTCTTTTTTTTTTAAGTTTATTTATTTGTTTTGAGAGAGAGAGAGAGAGAATGTGTGTGACTTTTTGGGAGGTGGGAGGGGCAGAGAGAGAGGGGGAGAGAGAATCCCAATCAGGCTCCACAGTCAGTGCAGAGCCTGAAGTGGGGCTCAATCTTGTGGACCTGTGGGATCCTGACCTGAGCTGAAATCAAGAGTTGGACTCTTAACTGACTGAGCCACCCAGGTGCCCAGAGGGCACTTAACATACCTGATGGAATAGGAAACTAAAAAAAAAACAACAACAACAAAACAAAAACCTCTATCATCATGGGTTAACTGCTTTTCTCAGGCGAGGTATCCACTACCTTCCTTTTCAGCATACTTTTAGAATCAATCAAAAACCGAAGCCTAAGCTATTAGAAAATGGCAAAAAGCAACTCTTATGTTGTATCTGCCACAAGCTTTCTGCCCTTTACAATCCAACCAGAGAAACTGGCACCATGAAGAGATCAGCAGAGAAATTGCCTCTTTTATTAATTTCTTTTTTAAATACTTAAAAAAAAGTATTACTTTTTGGGGGAGTGCAAGCAGGGCAGGGACAAAGAGAGAGGGTGGGACAGGGGATCCAAAGCAGGCTCTGGGCTGACAGGGTGACAGCAGTGAGCCTGATGTGGGGCTTGAACCCATGAACTATGAGATCACGACCTGAGCCAAAGTTGGACACTCAACAGACTGAGCCACCCCGGTGCCCCTGTCAATTTCTTTTTATCTAATGTAACTTTTAAGTAGTCTTTGGGGGCACCGGGGTGGCTCAGTTGATTAAGCATCTGACTCTTGGTTTTGGCTCAGGTCATGATCTCACTGTTCATAGGATTGAGCCCCATGTCAGGCTCTGTGCTGACATGAGGAGCCTGCCCTGAATTCTCTTTCCTTCTCTCTCTGCCCCTTCCCACCTCCCATGCATACATGTGTACTCTCTCTCTCAAAAATAAATAAACATTTCTAAAAAATAGTCTTTGGATTCTGAAATTGCTTTTTGTATAATGGGCACAATTATTTATATATATTATGCATCAGATTTTTATACATGTGTTCTCTATTTTTTTACTAAATTCCACAAATATCCTATATAAGATATATATATATATATATATATATATATATATATATATATATATGTAATATACTTTTGAGGTCAAGATGTTCATGTACACCTGCCTAGTCAGTATCTCATTGGGTGGGATGCCTTAAAGAACCATAAATTCAGTGTGTCTCAACCTGAAGTTATCTCCCTCTTCCATCCTGGAGCTCTTGAAAACTGACCTCACTGTTTTCTTGACTTGATTATAATTTTGCTTTGTAGTAGTAAATCCCGGGGTATGCGGAGTTCTTTTGATCTGCATATTCATTAGTTTTCTTCCATTATATTTCTAATGTTTTCTGTTTTACTTAGTTCTGATCTTTAGGAATCTAACTCTCCATTGTCTTTTGTCTATCATTTAAATTATAGTAATTTTAAATCTTAGTTCCTTACCGTTTTGTATTATTTCCCCCGATCTGTCCAACATGTCACCAGTTATATTTCAATTTGTATTACTTTTGTTGTCTTTCATATTATAAGGTTTCAGTTCTGTCATGTTTAGATTTTCCCACGATTTTTATGTTCTGTGGTCTTGAAATATCTTCTTTGAATATTTCAATCTTTTCCTAAATGTTTATTTATTTTTAAGAAAAACAGTGTGAGTGGAGAAGGGGCAGAGAGAGAAGGGGACAGAGGTTCTGAAGCAGGCTCTGCGCTGACAGCAGCCAGCCTAATGTGGGGTTCGAACTCACACATCGAAATCAACAATCATGACCTGAGCCAAAGCCGGACGCTCAGCCGACTGAACCACCCAGGTGCCCCTTTCTATCTTTTTCTTAGACTATTTGTCTAGAAAAATTATGTTTTCAGAAATTCCTTTGATAAATTAGGAAATATTTACTAAGTGTCCCCACCTTCCTTGACTTAAGTCTTCTTGAGGTCTGTAGTCCTTATTTTTATCTTGTAGGTTTGCCCCCCTTCCTCCCTATTTTTTCCTCCACATTTCCGCAGCCAGAAAATCCATGTGATTTAAGATCCTATGTAATTCTCATCATGAGATAGACTTTCAACCAATAAATGCTTTACCCACTGCTCTTGTTTTTATTCTTTAATTTTTCTCTCGTCCATGTTTGAAATAAACTTGTAAAAATTATTCTGTGGCTTTCAGAGATCCAAAATCACAAAACCTCTATCCCTGATAAACACAAATGATCTCTTAGATATTTACATACACCGATTGATCCATCTCTTGTGGCAGAAGAAGTAGCCTTGAAGGTGGAACGTGTAATGGAAGACATTCCCCAAAATGGTCACATCGCTGTGATCCTGATTATAGGTAAGAACACTCATTGTGTGTCAGTGAAGGCCATGATTTTCAGCAGTCAGGCTGTGCCTTTGAAATGTGATCCCATATCTCTTTGGAACATGTAATGTACTGTGCTCTCTGGTTTGTAATTACAGGTGTAAATATCAGCCTGGTCTTGCAATTTGGCCTCGGAACACACAATTTGCCATTTTAGGATTCTGCTTGTGTTTGTGTTCAGGTGCGGTAGCTAACGTGCCTCCAAGAGGCAATCACTCTGAGTCTCACCAGGTTTTCACAGTCCATTAGATGACAGACTCAAATTCAAGAATGTGAACCAGTGAGGCTGATGTATCTCTATTATTAAATTTGCTTCTGTTGGTTATTTAAAGATCAAACTTGATGCATCTGCATATTAAAGCTATTTATATATAGTTTGGTAGAGTGACTTATTTTTCAATATGTTGCTAAAAGTTAGTCTAGTGGATTTAAACAAGTTCTCTTCAAGGAAAGGTAGTTTGAGTCTAATTCACATTGTAAGAGCAAAAATACATCATCTCAAAAACATAAATGTGAGAAATAATTAAAATAGTGCACATCTATCTAAACATATGTCAGAGAGCCTTAGCAAAGCAAACTGTAAAGTAACCATTTTAGATGATAATAGAGAGCTCTTTAAGATTTATGTTGTTGAGAATAAACTAAATTTTAAATAATATATATGTTTATGCAGAGACTAATGAAGAGAAAAATCGGTGTAGAGGAGTAAATGAAAAGTAAGCCTTTTTTGTAGATATAACCTTCTAGCAAGGGATAGATGATTTATAACTTTGAAACATAAGAACTTGACAAATGACACTCTATTCGAGGTTTAAACTCAACTTTTTATTTGAGAATAGTTTTAGATTTACAAAAAATCCCATAAAGAAAGGTACAGAATTCTCATATACCCTGCCCTACACCCAGTTCCCTCTGTTTTTAACATCTTATAATAGTGTGGTCTGTTTGTCACAATCAATGAATTAATGTTGATAGAATATTATTAAGTGAAGTCTATACTTAATTCACATTTCCTTAGTTTTTACCTCGTTTTTCTGTTCCAGGTTGTCATCTGGGATCCTACATTATATTTAGTTGTCTCCTCAAGCTCTTCTTGGCTGTGACAGCTTATCAGACTTTCCTCGTCTTTGATAACCTCACAGTTTTGAGGAGTGCTGTTCAGGTATTTTGTAGAATATTCCTCGATTGGAATTTATCTGGGGTTTTCTTATGATCACACTAGATTGATGGATTTTTGAAAGAAGATCATAGAGGTAAAATCTATTATAATCACATCATGTCAACATATATACAATTAACATGACTTCTCACTGTTGATATTGATCACATGGCTGAGGTAGTATTTGCCAGGTTTCTCCATGGTAAGTTATGCTTTTTTCCTGCTTTCCACCACATTCTTTTTGGAAGGAAATCACTGTGTGCTGCCGCCCATATTTAAAGAGTGAGAAGTTATTTTCCAGTTCCTTGTGAGTAGAGCATCTACATGAATTATTTGGAATTCTCTGTGAGGGAAATCAGTCCCTTACAGAGAATAATTTGTTATTATATTAAATAAATTGTATAATAATTTATATTCTAAATAATATATTAAATAAATATTATTTACTCAATTAATTATTTATATCACAATGGACTCCTAGATGCTTACGTTATACTTTGGGGTCATAATACATTACTGCAGTATTTATTTTTTTTGCTCACATTACTCCAGCTTTGGCCATTGGGAACTTTCTCAGTTGACTCCTGGGTCCCTTTGACATACTTTATCATTGTGTTGTTTTGTTTTGTGTGGCTCAATTTTGCTTCATTACCAAATGCCCGAGGCTCATCTTAAATATTTCCTGCCCCTCCTATAATCAGCCTGTAATCTTCTGTAAAGATCCCTGGTTCCTTTTATTATAGAATATTAGCAACCAGTCTAGGTACTGGGTGTCCACATTTCTGTTGGGACACCATTTACTTCTAGGCCCTGTCAGCTAAGATAGAAGGAAATATATGTTTGTATATACTAACCCACATATAAAATATATATCTACAAATATTTCTTTTCCTAACCACTTTACCTATATTAAGCTAAACAGGGATTCATACTGATGTCTTTTACTCTGATTCATTACCACATAGGTTATTCTGGCCCCCTCCCCTTGCTTATTTGTAATCCCACACTCCCAACACTGAGAAACCTGCCCTCATTATCTACCACCCATTTACCTAATTGCCTAATTTCACAATTAGGCATGTAAAATCATTTCAGAATTGTTTACCTTTATCCCCATGGGACACAACTTTGTCAACTAGAGTACAATGTCTGTGTACTTTTTACTTTTGGTTGTACACGACTCCATTTTCAAAGTTACTTAAGTCAGTAACCGTCCCTCCAGCCCCTTCAGGGAGATCATTTAATACAGTTATATCCTTTTGACATATTTTGCATTCTGTAATGGAATATCTCAACTTCCTAAGTATTATTTTAAATTTATGTACATTAAGCATCATTCTTTAAAGTTCTGTGGGTTTGACAAATTCGGTGACATGTATCCAGAAGAGCTTCACCTCCCTCAACAAATCTCTCCCTGTGCTTCACCTACTCACACTTATTCAACCCCCCGCCCAATCTGAACTGCTGATCTGTTTACTATCTCTATAGTTTTGCTCTTTTCAGAATGTTATATAGTTAGAATTCCAGACTGCTTTCGCTTAGGAATATCATTTAATACTCATCTGTATCTTCGTGTCACTGGATAGCTCATTCCTTTTTACTGTTGAAGAGTAGACTGTTGTATGGGTTTATTCAGTTTGTTTATCCAATCATCTACTGAATAACACCTTGGTTCCTTCCAATTGTTGGCAATAATAAAGAAAGCTTCAATAAATATTTGCACGCAAGCATTTTTGTGGAGGTAAGTTTTCAAATCAATGGAGTAAACACCTAGAAGGATGACTGCTATGTCCATCTTTGTAAGAAATTGCCAAACTGCCCACCACGAACAAATGTGAGTTCCTGTTGCTCCACATTGTCAGAAATTAGTAATGTCCATTTCTATTAACATATCTTTAGGGGCGCCTGGGTGACTTGGTTAAGTGTCTGACTCTTGGTTTCAGCTCAGGTCATGATCTCACAGTTCCTGGGTTCAAGCCCCACTGTAGGGCTCCATGCCGACTACATGGAGCCTGCTTGGTATTCTCTCTCTCTCCCTCTGTTTCTGTCCCTCCCTGTTCACATTCTTACTTGCTTTCTCTCAAAATAAATAAATAAACTTAAAAAAATTTCAAAAAGCACATATCTTTAAGCTCACTGATTTTTTAAATTTTTTTAATGTTTATTTTTGAGAGAGAGAGGGAGAAAGAGAGAGACAGAGACAGAGCACAATGAGGGGAGGGGCAGAGAGAGAGGGAGACACTGAAACCAAAGTAGGCTCCTGGCTCCGAGCTGTCAGCACAACACCTCATGCAGGGCTTGAACCCACAAACTGTGAGATCATGACCTGAGCTGAAGTCCAGTGCTTAACCAACTGAGCCACTCAGGCACCCCATCAGCTCACTGATCCTTTTCCTCAGTTGTGTCCAGTCTACTGGACAAACGTATCAAAGGCACTTATTCATTTCTGTTGCAGTCCTTTTGATTTTTGTCATTTACTTTTTATTCTTTCTTAGAATTTCTTTGCTCTATGTTACCTATTTAGTCTTGCAAATTTGTCCTCTTTTTAACTGAGAGCCCTTAGCATATTAATCATAATTATTTTAAATTTCCTGTCCAATACTTTCAATATCTGTCATATCTAAGTTTGGCTCTGATCATTGCTTTGCCTCATCAGACTATGAGTTAGTTTGTTTCCCTTTTGTTGTGCCGTGTAATTTTCTTGTTGAAAGCCAGGTGGGTTATTTTGGGTAATAGGAGCTGACATAATGATGTCAATAGGCCTTTATTGTGAGGATTTGTGTGAATCTAGCTAGGAATGGGACTGTGTTTAATGGTTGTATAGCTATATGTGCTTAGAGAATCAAATTTCTCTAGTGTCCTTGTGATTGTCCCCCCTCATGACTTCAGTCTTCCTTAAGTATTCCTCCTCATAAAGAATAAGTGTCTTGTAGTTCTTTCAAGCTGTAATCCATTGTTATCATGCCAGAGCTGTTTTGGTGTTGTGGTAATGGACCGGAGTGGGAAGCATTCTAGAATCTAACGAAAGCTCAATCAGTGTTCTGTTAGATCTGTGATGGGATTGTGAACTTCACAAATATTTCTCCATTGGTAGAGCTTTTTCTCTCCCTGTCCCCCTGTACCTCTCTCTGGCTATAATATTCCTAATTTATTTCCTTGAAGCCTGACTCTTGCTGACTAATGTTTTTTCCTCCTTCAGTGAGACAGAAAGGCTGGAAGGATGCAATGGGAAGGATTTCCTTCCTCAAGCTGAGACAAGATTCTGGCAAACTCTTTACCTCTGGAGACTGAGCCTTTGTTATAGAGATGACTCTGGGCATATTTCACAATGATTTTCCACTCCTCCCCTTGGCAGAGCCACAAGAGAATCTTTCTTAGCTCTTTCTTGTGAAAATCTAGTGAGGCTCCTCTAGATAGCACCCATAAAAATCTGGGAGTTCCCCTAAGACTGTAGTCACCAGGAATTACCACTCTACCACTGCTACAAGCTGCAGCAATTTATCAAAGTTATCTTTTAAGCATTTTTATCAGCTTACGTTTCCACCAAATGCTATTTCAGATAAGCGGATCTGAGTTGCTGCATTTCACTGATGTGCCTGGATCTCTTGATTTTGGAGTGATGATTTGCCCTGCAAAAACCTTAGTTCTCTGGTGGGTCCAAGAATTGTCAGTGCTTTTCAGCTTATCACACTTTTTCTTGTTTTAAGGACTGAAGTGACAGATTTCCAAAGCTCTTTACAGTTTAGAACTGAAACCAAAAGTCACATATGTGCTAGTTTTTGATACTAAATTCTGAAATATTAAACCTTCCCAATGAATTCTAGGGAAGGTCAAACACAGGTTTGTGACAACTTACAGTGATTTGAGAGTATATCTTAAAATGGCCAAAATAACAATGTTAAATTAAAATTAGTAAGTGATATTTGTTAAAGATTGGGGAGAAAGAAATCTAGTTAAACCGAAATGCCTACTGGGGCTCTTGGATGGCCCAGTCTGTTAAGCATCCGACTCTTGGTTTCAGCTTAGGTCATGATCTCACAGTTCATGAGTTCGAGCCCTATATCAGGCTCCACGTTGACAGCACAGAAACTGCTTGGAATTCTCTCTCTCCCTCTCTCTCTGCCCATCCCCCACTCATACACGCTCTCTCTCTCTCTCTCTTAAAATAAGTAAAATAAACTTAAAAAGAAAACAAAAAAACACTAAAATCTCCATTTAAACTGCTTTGCAGAATTGTCTTAACTCATTTACCGGTAGCTCTTATGAGAAGAGTCTTTCATTTGCTTGCTTTTAGGATAACTGAGATATTATATACATATAAAATATACATATATTATAGACATCTATATCTATATATAGATATTTTGTTGCCTTTATTAGTAATTCTACCAAATCTAGCTATTATTTTACACTGACACCAGATATCGGTGATCAGTTGGTTATAGTTCTGTGTTGTTAAATAGAGGTAAAATTCCTAATGAGAAAATAGACAATCTCTTAAACCTTAAGTTATAATAATTCTAAATATACAGAGTGATCAACATATGACAGGCACTGGTACTCTTTAAACAGGAAAGTTCTTCATAAAAAAATATTTTACCTGAAGTCTCCTTGCCTCAAATATATATTTAACTGGGTTACTCTGCAGCAGTTGAATTCTTATACCACTCTCAGAGCCTTTGAATTTCTCAAACTGTATTGGAAATATAATGATGATGCAGCACCTAGCTGTCTCAGTCAAGAGAGTGTATGACTCTTGATCTTGGGGCTGTAAGTTCAAGCCCCACATTAGGCATAGAGATTAACTTAAAAAAATAAGAGTCTTATAAAAAAACGTAATGATGAGAAATTTTTCCAGAGAGAGCTTCTGTGATTTTTATTAGTTTCTAAAGGAGGTCTGTAAGGTAAAAATCTTTAAGAATATGATACAGAGTTAAGTAGTTAACTCTATGATCCAATTTCTGAATTATGAGTCTCACAAATAACATCAATGACAAAGTATATCTCTCAGGGTCCTAACATTCATTGAATTATTATAAAGGTACTTTTTCAGTGGAAAATATCTGTCAACAAAAGAGAAATAAATTCCTTTCTATTTCTCTTTTGATGTCTCTAATTCATTAAAAATTAATTCCTACATGAGGCAGTTGCCACATACGATATTTCAAAATTCTTTACCTAGCAATGGTATTCAGCAATAGGTATTCTCATTATACAGGAATATTTCCTCATACTCAGTTTGTACTTAGATGTGTTTCCTCCTACCTAATTTCAATTAGCTTCTCTTCAGGAGAACTAAGGTTCAGACGGTCTTTGGAATATACCTCTATCTTGGAAAAAGGATATATTAGTTTAGAATAGGAAACAAATGTTTTTATTCTATTTCCATTTACTTTGTAGATGAATAATAACCTTGGATGAGTCATTTCACATCGTAAAAACATATTTTCTTCATCTGTAAAACATGGGTGGTTTTTCATTCCATTTTGCTGAGTTCTTGTGAATATAACAAAAGTACATGAATACTTATTATATGTGGAATATATATGTGTTATACAAAATATATAGGATATATATTCTCTTCTGAAGGAAAAAGTGCTAGAATATTTTTAATAATCTCAGATAAACTGCTTACATAAATAAATGTTTTTAGAAAAGGGATAGTAAAGCTCAAAACTTAAGCTTTATCAAAGGTCCTTAGTATTTTCCCCTAGCTTTATTGACATAAAATTGACATATAATATTGTATACAATGTTATGATTTGATACATGTATATATTGTGAAATGTTTATGGCAATAATGTTAGTCAACACACCTTTCACCTCACATAATTACTATTTTGTTGTTATTATGGTAAAAACATTTAAGATTTACCCTCTGAGCAACTTCAAATATGCAATATAGTATTGTTAACTATAGTCACCATGTGGTACATTAGATTCCTAGAACGTATTCCTCTTATAACTGGAAGTTTGTACCCTTTTGACCTTCATGGTTTGAATTTTCTTACCTAAATCAAAATTTTTTGAGAGGTAGATTGAAAGCTAAAGGATAACTTGTTATCAATATTTAGAATTTACTTAATTTTAACAATGGAATGAGTCATCAACCATTTCTAGTAAGTTCCAGTTGAGCTTTTGATTTCTAAAAATGAAAGTAGGACTTCAGTGGTATTTGAAGATATTAATACCTTGACATAGAAAGACAAACTATGGGTTTTGTGCATACTTGAAAGGTAATAGGTGTTTCTCAAAACCCAGACCAAGGTGAGCCCAAGTGCTTGCATTTGTGAGACAGTTGGCCATAATTGGAAACCTACTTTCTGAAAATTAGGGCTCTGAATTCTTATTGCCCAGTGAAACATAAGGAGCTTTTAAAAGTCCTGATAATCAGGACAAAATTCAGAAAATTTAAGTCTACATGTCTGGGGATAGGACACAGTCATCAGTATGTCTTAAAAGTGAATCCAGTGGGATGCCTGGGTGACTCAGACAGTTAAGTGTCTGACTCGGTTTTGGCTCAGGTCCTGATCTCAAGGTTTGTGAGTTCCAGCCCCACATCAGGCTCTGCACATTTAGTGCAGAGCCTACATGGGATTCTCTCTTTCCCTCTCTCTCTGCCCCTTTCCCACTCTCTCTGTTTCTGTCTGTCTCTCTCTCTCAAAAAAAAAAAAAAAAAAAAAAAAAAAAGAATCCAAGGTGATTCCAATGTGCAGCAAAGTTTGAGAACCATTGCATGTGTTAAACCCAGAGACATGAACTGGTCATCACCTAGCCACCTGGAAACAATGCTGCAAAGCCCTTTCTAACTGTGCCTAGATTTCTCCTTACCCAGCAACCAGACCAAATGGCATAAAACAATTCACTTAAACAATTAACCACGCAACTACAAACTTTATAAAATATATTTGACTTTCCTTGTTCCTAATTTACCCTTTGTCACTACTGATGTGACATTGTTTTCTTGGGGGGATTTGTTTATTTTTAACACTGTTGGTAGAACAACTTTTGAACAAAAAGCTGATCATGTAGGTGTGAATAACTATGCATTTGGCATTGAGTACAGAATTTTCTTTCTTCAGCTTCAAAAAAAAGAAGAATCTGATCTATAGGATGACATAAGCACTCTTAATTAGTAGTATCTCTTTCTAGCTAATAGTCTAATAAACAACAAAAATCACATACCCAAAGACAGACAATAGTAGTAATTCCAGACCCTAAAATATCTTTATTTTATCATCACATGATACATTATATTCAAACATTGAGGAATGACTGACTTTGATAAATATCTCTCTTTTCTTCAAGCTGGTCTGATTCTCAGAAGCCATTTTAGACAAGCACACAACCCAAGAACTCCCTCACACAGGAAGCAAATATGAATGTTGGCCACAGAGCTGAGCATATGTCATCTCATCATTGGGTCAAATGCAGAGACTCACAAGCTGAGCACCTTATATTTAGTTCACTTATTCCACATTGAGAGCAAATTTATGTTCCTATCCATTAGAAGGGAGAGATGATAAACCACCTCCATTTTTTTTCTTTTTAAATCGAGAGTGATATAATGGCTACAACAGAATCAATTGCTTTGAAAGTAATGGGGTGAGGCTGTCCACACCATTACTTTCAGCTTCGGCTTCTTGCCAGTTCCATCCAACAGACGTTGTAACCGAGTTCAGTGATTTGTACATTCTGTATTTTCAAGCTTACAGAGTTTTTGTATTCTTTCCCTTTCAGTTCCAACATACACACACACGTACACACACACACACACACACACACACACACACACACACACAGAAACTCACACACAAACACACCAGGGAAATAAGGCCTGGATTTCACCAATTTCCAGAGGGAAGTTTGGTCCCCACCCTACCTTTTGGAGCTCATAAGTTCTAGTTCTAATAGCACACAGTCTTTCTGCCTTTGCACAAAAGTTCTCATTTCAAAAACAACTGCTTCTTAGACAGTTTGAGAGCTGTGTCTCAGAAAATGGCTTACCTATGGTGCTGATGGGTCATTCTTCGTGGCTGAGATTTAATTACCATTCCAGAAAAAATGCCATCAATGGGAAAACAAAACAAAACAAAACAAAACCCCACCTTACTAGCTTAATCAGGAATGAGTCTGAAGAATGCAAATAAGGAGGATAGTGTCTAATTATTTTTCCATTTTTATCTCCACCAAAACACATTAATTCTAAAATGTATTCTGAAAGATGAACATTGATTTTCAAATTGGGAGCTGAGATATGCGTGTGTGTTTCCTTTTCTCAGGAACATATGTTGCAGTGGGGCTGTTGTATTGTGGGGAGACAGGTGTTCCTGCTTTTATCTAATTTAAACGTATATCTAGGTCTAACTTTATACTTAAAATCCAAACATAACAAGATAAAATGCTTACAGCCATTTGTCCATTTAGAGGAAAAGTCTTTTGGCTGGCAAACTTTTTAGAGATGCAGACATTTTAAGAAGTGGCAGACATTCCTGGTCCAGGAAGGAAATGGGAAGCTGTGCACGCTCAGTCATTTCCGACTGGCCAGATCTAGGAAGCAAAATTTGGCAGGAGAAAGAGGGGGGAAGTGTGGCTTGCCCCAGAGCTTATTCCTAGATAACTTCCAAACAAATATTTAGGTCCATTCAATAAAAATCCAAAGGTAATTACTATAGTATATTTCTGTTTTGACTTATTTTTAATTCCTCAATGTTTCAAGCTTTTGCCATATTCACATATCCTTAAAATCTCCTAAGAGATAAGCTCTGGGCCAATCAGCATTTCTTTCCTATTTCTGCAGGCTCTAAGACTATCTTAGCAAAAATAAACAAAAACAAAACAATAAACAGGGGAAAGAAGCAAGGGAAAAGTGGCCCTCAGAGTATATCAAATAAAAACAGTCATTTCCACTGTAAGTACAAGGGATTAGAGGTAGAGGACCTTGAACTCATCTTTTCAAAATAGAGGTTAGCAGAAACCCTTAATACTGCCAAACTACTCAACAGAGAGTCAGCTGGGTCAGGATTTTTCTCCTTCCTTGAATTTGGGAAAGATCTTACAAAACTTCTTTATCTGTAGTCTTCAGACTTTTCAAAATCTGGAATTCACATTTTTGAAGGAATTGATTTATCAAATTACATTTAACAATAAGTAATAATTCATTATGAAGTTCACTTTATGTGCCGATTTGGCAAGGTCAAGGTAACCAAATATTTGATCAAGCATTAGTCTGGAGAAGGCTGTGTAATATCCTCATTGTATTATTTTATTCATCAAATGACAATGAATTATTATTCATCAAAGATATATGTGTTACTGATAGGGAAAAAATCTGTTATAAGATGGCTGACGGGACTGATGGGGGAATTCCGGTCCCCACCCAAAAACTCCCCTTCCGGGTTCTTCTTCCTGCTCCTCTTGCCAGTGGTGCCAAATTACTACTAATGTGGAATGCGGAAGTAACAGACTGTACATTGTCCCCTCTGCTTACGCTGTGGGCTCAGACCTCTGGAGAGTTATCTCCTCTGAGCCTGCAGGTGTAAAATAAACCTCCTGCCTTCCACGATCTCTGAGTGCCGCTTGGTTCTTTTACATGGTGATCCAGACCGTTTCCATAACATTAGGAGGTAGAGAGAATGCATCTTCAACAACTCCAACATTAGTCTGAAATAAAAAAGGCAAAACTTGAATAAGTTATGCAGGGTACAAAAGGAAAACTCAAGGTCGTAATAATTTTTCAAACAGAAACAGCTAAATGGCCCTACATGACACATTTTTTGCTCCAGAGGGGGAGAGCAAAAAGAAGAGGAGCAAAGAGACGGGGAAGATGGAGGAGGAAGAAAGGTGTCCAAGAGGTGGTGGAACATTAGCCAACATGCTGTCATCATTTATCAACCATTTGGTATGGAGGAATTAATGGAGCCAGTGTCAAATCGTGTTCAACATGGTGGGGAGGTGACAGAGGTGTGGGATTGCGCCAGGTGCATGAGGGTGTGGGGGAGATGGGCTGATCGCAACAGCTCTGAGTAAGTCAGAGGGCCTCAAGCTGAACTTTGCCTCTGACCAGTGTATAATTATCACACGTACTGTTTAGAATAGATTTAAGTTCAGCTAAGGAAAGGATGATTAGCTAGATGAGCATCTTTTTTTTTTCAGATATAATTTCCATTAGGTTTTTTAATCATAGCATATCCGTAGACATTTTGAGAGTAAAGATTGAATACCATTTGCCTAGTCCCGCATCTCTCATCTTACAGAGAAGAAATGGAGGCTATAGAGAAGGTTAATGTCTTTGACTGGACTGAGTCACAGAGTCACTCTGTTGGGAAAGTAAGTAGAGTTCTGTGCCATAAAATGGCTGACGAGATTAAAATAAGCTCTAGTTCCTAGTTTAGCTACTCCTGTTCCGGGTTCTTCCTGCCCTGTTTGCCGCAGGCGCTAAAGCCGCCCTGAATGAGGAAGATAACACTGTAAATTACCCTTCCCACTTGCATTCGGGCTCAGATCTTTGGAGAAACGGTCTCCTTGAGTGTTAAATAAATCTCTGATCCACCAAGATCTCAGAGTGCAGCTTGGTTTTTCCACCAGCGATCCAGCCTGGTTCTGTAACAACTCGACAACATTGACATTGGTTTTCAGGTTTTAGTCTGTGTTTTCAAGTTTCAGATTTTTTTTTTTTTGATTCTATAGAGTTTTAATATTCTTTCTAAGGGAATGCACGTACATGAGATTCACATTTGACTTGCTCTCAGCTTTCCCCATTCACTTTCTCAGAATTTTTTGGGAAATGTTTTCAATGGAAGATGTATTTTGCCTTAAAATTCTAGCCCCCTGACAGCACTTGAGTAAATTGTGTTTGTGGCTGTCAGAAACTCTTACTTGCCTGCTACCTGCAACATCACCTAATATGGTAGATTGGCCCGGTCTTTCTCTGACTTTCCTCTCTGTTCCACGTGGAAATTGGTAATCATAAGACAAATTCTTGGTAAAGAAGTATGAGGATGTGCTACATATTGAATCTTGTGGCTTAAACAACAAGCTGGTAGCTCCCGAGTATGCAATTTGTCCCCAAGACCAAAAGTAAAAAAAGTTAATTTCTCAAAATTCTTCTTTTTCTTTTCTCTTGAAAAACAGCACCAAGGCAATGCATTCATTTGGGAATTAGAGGCCAGTCTGTGATTAAGACAATGGTTTAATCATGCAGGAAAGGATGGCCTGAACATTTATTTGTGTTCAATGAGCTGAGATAATTTCACCCCTCTTTCTAGATTTCCCAGAAAAGGATTTTTTAGGGCCATTCAAAAATGGAATGCCTTTAACACTCACCCTTTATTTTAAGGACCGAGAGGAATGTTTGAGTCATCCTAATTTCACAGAAATTTTCCTGAAAGGGGAGGAATGTGTCTCTTTGCTTTGCATGTCCTTGGCCTTAAATGTTCTGAGTAGATGGGGGAATTTGATGGCTTTTGTTCTAAAGTTAGACCTCATTCTCTATTTCAGACTCAATGGGGGAAGGACTGAACTTTGTAATTAATACTCAGGAAATTAGCAATCAGCAATGGCAGGGAGATAAAATGAGTAAGTGGACAGATCTCAGCCACCCCTGACTGGCAAAGGCCAGTGATTCCAACAGCAGCAGCAGAAACTCTTTGTAGCTTGTTGTGAATCTTAAATGCACTCTCTTCAGCATCCCAGAAGTGTAAAGTTGAGTCTTGTTTTTGCCACTGTGCCTCTGGCTGCTTACCTTGGAGGTTTTTTAAAGGGAACAGTTGTTTTTGCTACATCGAGAAGTACTCTGATGAGCCAAAATTAGATTCTCCATCCGAATTCAAAAATATTTTTTCTTCTCCTCTTGCATAGAAATAATAGTACCTAAGAATTAGCTTTTGATCTGGCAGGGCTTGAGAGGGCAGGTTGTTTATAATAAGGGGCCATTAAAAAATGAAAATCGAAAATTTCTTGAGAGTTCAAGCTGTTTATTGGAGGAGTCATGAACAAGAGTCAGCAGGGATCCTGCTCTTTGGGGACTCCTGATGTTGACCTTGTTACAAGAAAATCTTATTGGGGAGCACAATAAACTCTTGATTGGCTCCATTATATACAAAAGTGACAGAATGTTCATAGAATTATAGATTCTAAAAGAATTGTTTCTGCACATAAATTCAAAGGAATTGTGTCTGCGTGTATGTCTTCAAAAGGATACGAAAAAAATGAATGTTCATCCACCTTAACATTTAGGGCAATTCATTGTGTGTCATATACTCCGTTTCGGCCACTGCCTGGAGATCCTAAGATCAAACTTCTCTTACCCAATCCTACCTTCTATACAGTAAACAGTCAGGAAACATGTTTGCCCACCAAGTGTAGCCAAGAGTACAAGGATGTAAGAGCACATGCTCTGGGGGTCCCAAGCAGACCAGGTTTGGCCAGTCAGAGCTGACAAAATACAAAGGCAGAGAGATGAGTGGAGGTGAAACAAGCAAGGGATTTATTTCAGAGAGACCAACCCTGGGAAGACAGAGGACCAGCATCTCAAACTCTGTCTCCAAAGTGCTGAAAATACTTCTAGGTTTATATAGTATAAGGAAAATGTGGGGCAATGGTGGGTACTTGCAGGTGGACAGTGAAAATGAGGTTGACCATCGTCTTGGAGTCAATCATGAGCAGGGTCTTGCTGGCTCAGGGCAGTCCTTATTGCCTGAGGGGTAATTTCAGTTCCCCTCAGGGGACGCTTCACCCTCAGGGGCTTTTGCTTGAGTGAAGACACAAGTTGGAAAGAAGAACTTCATCAATTAGAATGTTTGAAGTCAAATGGAGGTGGTTGAAGCCCTCTCTCACAAGTGAGGCAACAGAGCCATCCTTGGGCCAAAGGCAATTCATGACCTCCATGGGGTTTTCTGTTCTGCCACTGTGTAACCTTTGTACTGTAGAGGTCATGGCATTTTTCTTATTTCCCATTCCTGGGTCTTTAACGAAACTCTATCTTCCTCTGGGTTCTTTGACTATTCACTTGCCAGTTCACAACTTTTCCCTCGTTGCCTATGTTATCTTAGACCAGGTCTGCCTCAGTCATTTATATCACCTCCTCACTCCTGTAGTCGTTTGAGTTTTCAGCGCTGTACCTTGAGGTTTTCTCAATGAGAAAAATCATAAAGTAACTTGTTCTTAATAATTGAACAGTAACACTCCCAAAGAGAGTGTCTCTATTTCTGGGAGATTATTCACTTCACTAGTTAATTCTTTTCCTCTGAAACAAGAAAGTTGGACTGGGTAAGTGCTTCTCAAGTTTGAGAATGCATAAAATCCACGTAAATAATTTGTTACAAATGTGCATTCCTAGGCTGTGATCTCAAAGTTTTTAATGATCTATTTCTCAACAGGTACCCAAGAATCATAATTTGAGCATGTATGTCAGGTAATTTTTGTTCAGATAATGTATGTACTATACCTTGAGAAATATTATTCTAGATGATTTGTATGAAAAATAGTATTTTTTTAAAGAAGGCGTTCACTGTACTTTGTCTTTCTTTTCTTTCTTTCTTTCTTTCTTTCTTTCTTTCTTTCTTTCTTTCTTTCCCTCTCTCCCCCTCTTCTCTTTTTCTCTTTTTCTTTCTCCCTTTCTCCCTTCCTTTCTTTCTTTCCTCCCTCCTCCCTTCCTTCCTCATTCCTCCCTCCCTCCTTCCCTCCCTCTCTGTCCCTCTTTCTCTCCCTCTTCCTTCCTTCTTTTCTTCCTTCCTTCCTTCACAAAGGAGTTAAATGTCCAAATGAATATAGAACAAAATGAGCTCATGAGAATTCAGGCTGAGAGAATGTAGAAAAAAGAACTTTGAGGGGCATTTGGGTGGCTCAGTGGGTTAAGTGTCCGACTTCGGCTCAGGTCATGATCTCTCTGTTTGTGAGTTCAAGCCCTGTGTTGGGCCCTGTGCTGACAGCTCAGAGCCTGGAGCTTCAGATTCTGTGTCTCCCTCTCTCTCCACCCCTCCCCTGCTCATATGTGTGTGTGTGTGTGTGTGTGTGTGTGTGTGTGTGTGTGTGTGTATGTGTGCTCTTTCTCTCTCCCTCTCTCTCCCTCTCGAAAATAAATATAAAAAAGGAAAAAAGAACTTTGAAACAAATCACTCAATTTTCTCTGTCTTTTTTTAAATGTTTATTTATTTTTGAGAGAGAGAGAGAGCAGGGGAGGGGCAGAGAGAGAGAGAGGGAGACACAGAATCTGAAGCAGGCTCTGAGCTGTCAGCACAGAACTGACGCGGGGCTCGAACTCATAAAGGGTGAGATCATGACCTGAGCTGAACCACTTAACTGACTGAGCCACCCAGGTGCCCCAATTCACACTTAATTTTAAAGGAGTAAGAAAAAAAGGTTTTTGTTTTTTTTCCAAAAACGTTTTTAAAATATTTTTAAAAATACCGTGAAACAAATGAAACGCAGGAGCAGATTGTAAATTCTAAAGACTGTATTGATAAATTTTCCAAAACTGTTTACAGAGTAATCGTCTGTTCTTTTTCATCATGTGGTGCTACCACGCCTCCCATTGAGGCAGGATTTATGTAAGTTCCCTTTGAATCTGGGTGAGCTGTGACTATGCTGTGTAACTTCTGGTGCTGAGTTATAAAGATGGCAGAGCTTCCACTTAGTACTTTTGAGAGCCTTGCTTTTGGAACCCAGCTGCTACCCATTTGAGGAAACCACAACTAACCAATGCGGAAAGAACACCTGCGGAGGCCACGTGTAGGTAACTCAGCTGACAAGCCCAGCTCAGCTCTCAGCTGACAGAACCAATTTGCCGGCCACGTGAATGAGCCGTTTTAAGGAGCGGATCTTGGGCCCGCGTCAGACTATTCCATGGGACGCTACACAGAGCAGAGAAGCCTTCCCCGCTGAAACCTCCTGAACCCTCCCCATGCTGTAGGCTTGTGAGTTAAATAATTGTTGTGTTAGGTCACTAAGTTTTGAGGTGGCTTGTCACACAGTAACAAACAATTCAAACGATTTCTAAAATTTATAGCCTGGGTTAGCCAAGTGTAACGTTACACCACGAACTTGGAAATTAGACAGATTTAGGCTTACATAGTGTCTCCAAAATTACTTACTGGGTTACCGTGAGCAAGTTCTTAAATACTCTCTGAATTTCGGAGACTTTCTTTATAAAATGACAGTAATACCGCATTACTTGGGGCTGTTTTCAGAATTACATGAGGTGATGAATGAAAAATATTTTTCTGCTTTATTTTTTTTTAATCCTAAGAATTTTTTGTTGGTATGTATAAGGAGCATATATATATATATATATATATATATATATATATATATATATATATATAGTGTGTATGTATATATATATATATATATATAGTGTGTGTATATATATATATATATATATATACAACTTGCATTTTTTTTGGAAATATGACTTATTTTTGAGATTCTTCCTCCTTTAAATACTAGGTAAATGAATGTTTAAATACTCTTAAACATTGTCCCTGTTAAGAGATTTTATTTCTTGATATCTAATAAGAAAGAGAACTAGTTTAAATTTTGCTCATGGAAGGAATTTTTTAATCTTTTGGCATTCGGCACATTTTTTTTTTAGAGTGATTTGTGGTTAGCAAATCTAATAGAGGCATAAGAATTTGAAAAGGAGTAAATATCTCTATTTGTTGATGATATGATATAGCATATCCAAGACTATATATGATAAGAGTTAACACAAATGATAAAAGAATTTAGGAAGGGAGAAAATATAAAATAACTAAATCCAAGTCCTCTAATATTTAAAAAATAACCAGTTAAAATATATTTGTGTATACTTTTTCTAGGGCTTGAACCTTTTTTCCTTGTGTTAGGCATTTATTTTTTCTAGTCTATAGTATATGGTCAAAGATACACAGATGGAAGTGAAAGTACTCTGAGGTACATAAACATTTCTATGTATTTCTTTTTTTATTTTTGAGCCACAAATTTAATTTTACAGATTTTTTTTGACAGCTTTATTAAGGTATCATTGACATTAAATGAATGCACATATTCAAAATGTATAATCGGGTAAGTTTTGAATGTCACTGTAGTTTGTAATTTCTAGAATTTTGTATAAATGGAATAATGCAACATACATTATCTTTTTTGGCTTATTTCACTCATTATAATTATATAGAAATTTATCCATGTCGTATGTGTCGGTAGTTTATTGCTTGTTATTGTTGAGTAGTATTCCATTGCATGAATGTACAATTTTTTTTAGTCCAACTATTAATGGACATTTATTTACAACTGATAATTATATCTGCTTGTAGTTTTGCCTAGAAAAATAATGTTGCTATGCAAATTCACATATAAGGCTTTTATGGATATGTGCATTCATTTCTCTAGGAGTAGAGTTAAGAGATCACATGGAGGATATATACTTAAGTTCTTAAGAGAGTGCCAAACTTTTTAACAACATGAATGTTTCACCAGTAGTTTTAAGACCATCCACATTGTTACCAATGGCTGGTCAATCTTTTAAATTTCCCAACTATCTATTGTTCTGTTATATATTTATAATTTAATTCCATTGTGACCAGAGAAGTATTACTTTGTTTGAATATATTGAGAATGGTTTTATGACCCAGTTTATCTGTAGAGATGTTCCAAGTACACTTGGGGGAAAAATATATTCTATTCTTAGAGTGTTGTCAAAATGTCAGTTAGGTCAAGTGAATTGATAGGATTTTTCAAGTCTCCTTTACTCTTAGTGATTTTCTACTTTCTGTTCTATTACTTATTGATACAGCAGCATTTTAATTTCTAACTATTGAGGATTTGTCTATTTCTTCTTGCAATTTTATCAGTTCATATGGATTTTGAAGCTCCATTATGCTTATAAATGTTTGACGGCTATGTCACATTGGTAACTTGATCCTTTTATAATTATGAGTTTATCTTCTTTACCTTACTAATATTCTTTACCAACAAATCTACTTTGCCAAATAGTAATATAACTACTCCACTTTTCTTGTGATTACTATGAACATTGTATATCTTTTCCCATCCTTTTATGTTTAACCTATTTGTGCCTTCATATTTGAAATTCCTTTCTCGTATATTATATAGTATATAATTGAATCTTGTGATTTTATCCAGTATGATATCTATCATTTAATTGGAATGTTTATATCATTTACATTTGATCTTGATTATATTAGGTTGAAATCTGTCTTATTTTGTTTACACTTATGACATTTATACTTTGTGGGGTTTTTTAAGGTATAATTGACCTATAACCTATCAGTTACAGGTGTACAACAAAATAATTTGTTATCTGTATACTTTGCAAAAGAATTATTACAATAAGTATAGTTAATATCCATCATTATACATAGTTACATTTTTTTTCTTTTTCTTCTTAATGGGAACTTGAAAGAGCTATTCTTAGTAATTCTCAAATATACAATACAATATTATTAACTATAGTCACAATGCTGTAAATTATATCCCCATGACTTATTTATTTTATAGCTGGAAGTTTGTACCTTCTGATCCTCTTTACCAGTTTAACTCCTCATCATCCAGCCTCTCCCCACCTTGCCCCCTGCAACTCTGGCAACACCAATCTGGTCTCTGTATCTATGAGCTTGTTTTATTTTGTTGTTTTTCTATGTGTAAGTGAGATCACATAATTGTCTTTTTCTCCTTGACTTATTTCACTGAGCATAATGCTCCAAAGTTCCACCCATGTTGTTGAAAATGGCAAAATTGCATTATTTTTTATAGCTAAATGGTATTCCATTGTGTATATCCAGTCATCCATCACTGGACATTTGCTTTTCATTATTGGCTTTTGTAAATCATGCTGCAATGAATGGAGCATATATCTTTTTGCATGTATCTTCTTGAATCACTGTTTTGATTTTCTTCAGTTAAAGCCTAGAAGTGGAATTACTGGATTATATGATAGTTCTATTGTTAATATATTGCAGAGCCTCTACACTATTTTCCATAGTGATTGCACCAATTTACATTCCAACCAAAAGTGAGCAAGGGTTCCCTTTCCTCCACATCCTTGCCAACACTTGCTATTTCTTGTCTTTTTTATAATAGTCATTCTAACAAGCATGAGGTGATGTCTCATTTTGTTTTGATGTGCATTTCCCTGATGATTAGTGATGTTGAACATCTTTTTGTGTACCTGTTAGCTATATGAATGTCTTCTTTAGAAAAATACCTGTTGAGTTAATCTGCCCATTTTTTAAAAATCAGGTTGTTTGATTTTTGCTATTGAATTGTAGGAGTTCTTTATGTTTTGGGATATTAAGTCCTTTTCAGATATATGATTTACAGATACGTTCTCAAATTTAGTAGAGTGCCTTTGTTTTGTTGTTGATGATTTCCTTTGCTGTGCAGAAGCTTTTTAGTTGGTAGTCCCACTTGTTGATTTTTGCTTTTGTTGAATTTGCTTTTGCTGTTAAATCGATAAAAACCATCAACAAGACCCATATAAAGGAATGTACTGCCTATGTTTTCTTCTAAGTGTTTTATGGTTTCAGGTCCTACATTCAAATCTTTAATATATTTGGCATTCATTTTTTAAAAATTTGTTTAATGTTTATTCTTGAGAGAGAGACCCACACCGTGAGAATGGGGGAGGCACAGACAGAGGGAGGCACAGAATCTGAAGCAGGCTCCAGGCTCCCAGCTGTCAGCACAGAGCCCGATGTGGGGCTTGAACTCACAAACCGTGAGATCATGACCTGAGCCGAAGTCAGATGCTTAACCGACTGAGCCACCTATGGAATGAGATAAGAGTATAGTTTCATTATTTGCATGTGGCTGTGTAGTTTTCCCAACACAATTTATTAAATAGACTGTCCTTTCCCCATTGTATATTCTTGCCTCCTTTGTCATAAATTGACCATATATGTGGGGGTTGATTTATTGGCTCTTTATTCTTTTCCATTGATCTATGTGTCTGTTTTTACATGAATATCATATTTTGATGGCTATAATTTTGTAATATAATTTCAAGTCAGGGAGCATGATACCTCCAGCTGTGTTCTTTAAGCCTGCTTTGGCTACTTGCGATCTTAGGTGGTTCCATAAAAATTTTAGGGTTATGTTCTATTTCTCTGGAAAAATGCCATTGGAATTTTGATAGATGTTGCGTTGAACCTGGAGATTGCTTGAATAGTACAAACATTTGAACAATATTCTTCTAATTCATGAGCATGGAATATTTTTCCATTTTATTTGTCTTGTTGTTTTCAATGTACAGGTCTTTCACCTCCTTAAATTTATTTGTAGGTATTCTTTTTGATGCAACTGTAAATGGAATTGTTTTCTCTTTCTGCTACTTTGTTATTAGTGTACAGATACACAACAGATTTTTGTATGTTGATTTTGTATTCTGCAACTTTACTGAAATTGTTTATTCTCCAGTTTTTTTGTGGTTTTTAGAATTTTCTATATATAAAACCATTTAACCCACAGATAGTGACAGTTTGCTTCCTTTCCAGTTTAGATGCCCTTTATTTTTCTTGCTTAATTGCTTTTGCTAGAATTTCCAACGCCATGTTGAATAAAAGTGTTGAGAGAAAGCATTCTTGTCTTGTTCCTGATCTTAAAGGAAGAGCTTTCACCTTTTCACTGTTGAGAATGACGTTAGCTATGGGCTTCTTATATATGGCCTTTATTACGGTCAGGCATTTCCTTCTATACCCACTGTGTTGAGAGTTTTTATCATGTGGATGTTGAATTTGTCAAATGCTTTTTTGCATCTATTAAGATAATCATCTAATTTTTATCCTTAATTTTGTTAATGTGGTGTATCAAATAATTGAGTTGCAGGTGTTGAATCACACTTGCATTCTTGTAATAAGTACCACTTAATCATAGTGTATGATCCTTGTAATGTGTTTTCGAAATCAATTTGCTAACATTTTGTTGAGGAATTTTGCATCTATGTTTATCAGGGATATTGGCCTATAATTTTCCTGTGACATCCTTGAGTGTTTTCTGATCAGGGTACAACTGGATTCATAAAAAATGAGTTTTGAAACATTCCCTCCTCTTCAGTGTTGTTGTTGTTATTGTTGTTTTGTTTTTGTTTTTTGGGGGGAGAGTTTGAGATGAATTGGTAATAATTCTTTTTTTTTTTTTTTTTTTTTTGAATGTCTGGTAGAATTCACTAGTGATACTGTCTGGTCTTGGACTTTTGTTTGTTTGAATCAGTAATCAAAAATCTTCCATCTCCTTACTACTATTTGGCCTTTTCAGATTTTTCTATTTCTGGGGCGCCTGGGTGGCTCAGTCGGTTAGGTGTCCGACTTCAGCTCAGGTCATGATCTCGCGGTCAGTGAGTTCGAGCCCCGCGTCGGGCTCTGGGCTGATGGCTCAGAGCCTGGAGCCTGCTTCCGATTCTGTGTCTCCCTGTCTCTCTGCCCCTCCCCCGTTCATGCTCTGTCTCTCTCTGTCTCAAAAATAAATAAACGTTAAAAAAACAACAACAACAGATTTTTCTATTTCTTCCTGATTAAGTCTTCAGAGACTGAATGTGTCTAAAAATTTACCTGTTTCTTCTAGGTTGTCCAGTTTGTTGGCACATAATTCACATACGCTGATTATGATCCTTTGTATTTCTGTGGTATCAGTTGTAACATCTTTCATGTCTGATTGTATTTGAGTCCTTTTTCTTGGTGAGTCTAGCCAAAGGTTTGTCAATTTTATTTATCTTTGTATGAACCAGCTTTAAATTTCATTAATTTTTTTTGTTGTCTTTATTTCATTTATTTCCTTTCTGGTCCTTGTTTTCTTTCCTTCTATTTTTGAACTACTCTTTTCTTTTCTAGTTCCTTGAAGTTTAAAGATAGGTCACTTATTTGATAATTTGTTGTTGTTTCTTGAGGTAAGCCTTTATCATTGTGAACTTACCTATTAGAACTGCTTTTGCTGCATCACATAAATTTTGGTGTGTTGTATTTTCATTTGTCTCAAGGTTTTTTTTTTTTTCCTTTGATTTCCTTATTGATTTATGGGTGTTTGGTAGCATTTTGTTTAACCTCCATGTATATGTGAACTTTCTAGTTTTCTTTCTATTGATTTCTGATTTTATACTTATGATTGGAAAAGATGCTTGATACAATTCCAGTCTTAAATTTATTGAGACTTGTTTTGTGGACTAATATATGGTGTATCCTGGAGGAAGTTCCATGTGTACATGAGAAGAATATATATTCTCCGTTTAAATGAAATTTTCTGTATTTGTTAAGTTCATCTGGTCTAATATGTCCTTTAAAGCCAATGTTTCCTCATTTATTTTCTGTTGGGGAAAATCTATCCATTGATGTAAGTAGGGTATTAAAGTTCCCTATTATTACTATATTGCTGTCTATTTATCCCTGTAGATTTGTTAATATTTGATTTATATATTTAGGTGCTCTATATTGGGAACATAAATATGTATAAGTTATATCCTCTGGTTGGATTGATCCCTTTATTATTATGTAATGCTTTTCTTTATCCTTATTACAGTGTTTGTTTTAAAGTCTGTTTTGTCTGATATCTTACAGCTACCTCAGTTTTCTTTTGGTTTCTATTTTAATGGAAGGTCTTTTTCCTTCCCTTCACTTTTAGTCATGTGTGTCCTTAAATCTGAAGTGAGTCTCTTGTAGGCAGTATATAGATGGGTCTTGTTTTTAATCCATTCAGCCACTGTATGCCTTCTGATAGAAGAATTTAGTCCATTTACATTTAAAGTAATTATTGATATATACTTATTACCATTTTGTTAATTGTTTTTTGGCTGTTTTGTAGTTCCTGTCTGTTCATTTCTTGTCTTGTCCTCTTCCTTTGTGGTTTGATGCCTTTTCTTAGTGATATGCTTAGATTCTTAATAGCTTTTGTGTTTCTCCTATAGGTTTTTACTTTCTGGTTACCTTAAGGCTTCTGTGTAACAGTCTAGTTTGAGTTGATAAGTTTGAATGCATTCTAAAACTTTACATGTTACTCCCTTCCCCTTCCATTTTTTTTATGTTTTTGATGATACATTTTACATCTCCTTATCCTCTGTGTCCCTTTTCTGATTACTGTAGCTCTAGTTGTTTTCCTTACTTCTCCCTTTAACCTTCATACTAGCTTTATAATCCATCATCTTTACTAGATATTTACCTCTTCACTGAGATCTGTACTTTAAAGTTTATTTTATTATTTTATTTATTTATTTTAAAGAGAGAGAGAAAGGTCATGAGCAGGGAAAGGGCAGCAAGAGAGGGAGAGAGAGAGTCCTAAGCAGGCTCTGCACATTCAGCACAGAGCCTGATGTGGGGCATGAACTCATGAACTGCGAGATCATGACCTAAGCCAAAACCAAGAGTTAGACACTTAACCGACTGAGCCACCCAGGTGCCACTCATATGTTTTCTTGTTACTAATTAGCACCTTTTCTTTTCAGCTTACATAAGTCCCTTTAACATTATTATAAGACTGATGTAGTGACAATGATCTCCTTTAGCTTTTGCTTGTTGGAATCTTTTTAATTCTCTTTCAAGTTTGAATACTAACTTTGCTTGGATAAAGCATTCTTTGTTGGAAGTTCTTTTCTTTCAGCACTTTGAATATATCCTTCCACTCCCTTCTGGCCTGCAAAGTTTATGCTGAAAAATCTCATAGCACTACTGGTATTCTTGTGTATGTAACAAGTTATTTTTCTCTTGCCCCATTTAAGATTTACTCCTTTTTTTCTCAACTTTGAACATTTTAGTTATAATGTGTCTTGGCACGAAGCTCTTAGAGTTCACTTGTGGAATTCCTGAATTTGGATGTCTATTTTCTTTTCCAGGTTAGGAAACTTTTTAGCCATTATTTCCTCAAATAAATTTCCTGCTTTTCTCTCTCTTCTCCTTCTGGGACCCCCGTAATCAAATGTTAGTCTGCTTGGTGTTGTCCCATACGTATATTAAACTGTCTTTATGTTTTTAATTTTTAATTTTTGATGTTCTGATTGCATGAGTTCCACTTCAAGATCACTGAATCTTTTACTGCATCTAGTCTGCTATTAAAATACCTCTAATTTATTTTTCAGTTGAGTTATTGGATTCTTCAGTTCTGGTGACTGTGTTGGGTACTTTATTATATTCTCTTTTTATTAAAGTTCTTACTGTGTTCATTCTTATTCCAAGTTTGGTGAGCATCTTTATGACCAATACTTTGAACTTCCTATTAGGTAAATTACTTACCTCTGTTTCATTAATTTTTTTTTAAGGTTTTATCTTGTCCCTTCATTTGGAACATATTTCTGTTTCTTTATGCTGTTTGTCTCTGTTTCTGTGTATTAGATGAAATAGCCACCTCTTCCAGTTTTAAAGGAGTAGCCTGATGTAAGAGATGAGTTATTCAAGCTTGCCCTAGCTCTTATTGTTCAAGCTTTCCCTAGCTCTTGATTGTACCTTGAACCTCTGTGATTGTCCAAGTAGCTTATTTTATTTTTGATAGCCTCCAGTTGTTGAGGCTGTGCCATGATCTCTCAGTGTCCCAAAGCAGGGAGTCTCCATCAGCACCAAATTCCACATTGATTGGAAACTAAACCTTCAGGCAACAGTTTTTAAAGTGTGTAAGTATGGGGGTACCTGGGTGGCTCAGTCAGTTAAGCATCCAACTTCAGCTCAGGTCATGATCTCATGGCTTGTGAGTTTGAGCCCCGCATTGGGCTCCATGCTGACCGCTCAGAGCCTGGAGGCTGCTTTGGATTCTGTGTCTCCCTCTCTCTCTCTGCCCCTTCCCCACTCATACTCTGTCTCTCTCAAAAATATGTAAACATCAACCAAATATAAAAGTGTGCAAATATATTCAGTCATGTAGAAATACAATTGGAAACCCCGCTAGCCTCCATACTAGATAATCGGGAGGTGTCCCTTGCGTGCCACTCACAAAAACTGGGGCTGTAAATGAGGGTGTAAGTTCCTTTCTGGGAGTACCAATGAGCTGGAGTGAGGCAGAGGGAGAATACAAAGATGGTGTCCCCCAGCCCGCATTCCCTGAAAGCGTGTGTGGGAAACCTAAAGCCTACCTGTCAGGCCTAAGCTCCAGGACAAGTAAATAGGCCTCTTGCACAGGTAGGCTGGGGGTATGGTTCAGTCTGCTGTCTATACGGTGCCCTGGAGGTTGTAGTTTGCCAAAATTTGTTTCTCTATTAAAGTTTCATGGTACACAGGAATGCAAGCCCCACCTGGCCACCAGAACTAGGCAGTCAAGGGATGTCACCTGTGTGGCAACTGAAAAAAACAGGGAACCAGACATAAAACCTGGGGCACCAGATATGGGTGATAGGTATGAGAGATACTGGTGCACTAGAGCATAGTAGAGAAAGAACACAAAGTGCCCATATTATGAGGTCTCTGGAAATGTTCATAGTCACCTCTTAGATGTGTGTTTAGCAATTTACCTCTCAGGCTGCAGCTATGATAATAAGCTTATAGAGTTCGTTCACAGAAAGACTGATATCCTGGTTTTGTTGCCTCTTTCTGTTCCCTAAGCATAGTAGCTGTTCAAGAACTCTTAATTCATTGGTTACAGTCCTGTGGGACTGGTGAATATAAGCTGTACTGGCCACCTGAGCCAGGTGATAATAGTGGTATCCTTGGCAGCAGCTGCAAAAATTAGGGAATCAGACAAGGGTATTAGTTCCCCTCTAGGAGATACTAGCAAGCTGGTTTGAGGGAAAGGGAGAGCACAAAATTGTGTCCACTAGCCTCTTTTCCCTGGGAACACCTCTGTATGGTAGGCCAGACCAGAAACCTGTCCCTTAGGCCAAAGATCTTGGACACACAAAAAGGCCTCTAACTCAAAAAGACTGGGGTATATTTTAGTTGGCAATCCATGCAGTTCCCTGAGGTTGGTACCCTTCCATGAACTCTTCAAATTGTTATAGTCCCATGGGACCCAGGAACACATGTCCCCTGGTCTCCAAAGCCCAGCAACCAAAGGATGTCTACTGGGCTAAAGCTACAAAAACTGGGGCAGCAGACACATATAAAAGCTCCCCTCTAGGAGACACTGGCAACATGGAGCATGGCAGAGGGAGAGCATGAAGTATTATTTGCCAAGGGGAAAAAAAATATATGGTGGTTGCCAGCTTTAGCAAGGCAGAGGGAGAGCTCAAAGATGGTCCTGATCCTTGGAGAGTAAAGATGGCACCAGCCAAGGGAAAAAACAAATGGCTTTAGCAAGGTAGAAGAAGAGTATAAATTGGTGCCCAATAGCATTGGAGCCCAATGGTGAGAGAATATCTCAATAAGCCCCTTCCCCTCCAGCAGACACTTGAAGATTAGCAAATCGTCTTTGATCTCCTTCTCATAGAGTGTGGGTGCTTTTCAAACAGCTTTTTCTGTGAAGGGCCCTGTGGCAAGTGCATCTGTGTATAAGCTGTTGAAGCACATTTTCTCAGTTTGCTAGAGCTCCTTGGCTCTTGAGGGAGTGAGCCCCATTGGTTTTCAAGGCCAGATGTCTTAGGGGCTTTTGATTCAGCTGCAAGTATTGAAATCTGGGGTGCCCGTGTGAGGTAGGAACCATTTGCTTCTCAGAGAGAAGCTCTGGGTTTGTGAGATTCCCTCCTTGATTGTGGGTTGTTGCACCAGAGGTGGGGTTTATGGCAAGACTGCATCTCAGCCTCTTCTACTTGATTCCATGGGACTCCTTTCTCCTTTTCTGATGTGGAGGATCTGTTCAGCTAGTTTTCAGGTCTCTTGAAAGGGAGATTTTTCAGTGTGTGCATGGGAGGAGGTGAGTTCAGCACATCCCCAAGTCAGGTGGTGTTGGACCACCTCCACTACTTTGTTTCTTCTTCTTCTTCTTCTTCTTCTTCTTCTTCTTCTTCTTCTTCTTCTTCTTCTTCTTCTGCCTTCTTTTGGATTGGCTGACTATTTAATCCCCTTTTTTTGGCCTTTGAGCTAGAATTCTTTTTTTTTTAATGTTTATTTATTTATTTTGAGAGTCAGCACAGGGGAGGGGCAGAGAGAGAGGAAGAGAGAGAGAATAGCAAGCAGGCTCCATGCTGTCAGCACAGAGCCTAATGTGGGGAGCAGTCTCACAAACTGACAGACCGTGAGCTGAACTAAAATCAAGAGTTGGACACTTTACTAACTGAGCCACCCATGCTCCCCTTAGCTATAATTCATTATATTGTATAAACAATTCTGTATATTGTTATAGTGGTCACTTTAGGATTCATGGTGTACATCTTTAACGTCTACTTTTAAGTGATAATATGTTACGGCACCTATACTATAGCAAATTTACAATAGTATAGTTCATCTTTCTCTGCTTGATTTATATGCTGTGATTGTCATAAACTTTATTTTTGCATACATTATAAAGCCCAAAACACACTGTTACATACCAACTAACATACATGGCAGAAATAGTAGAATTTCAGAATCCTGTGCTGCTAGTATAATGCAGTGGAAAGAAAATTACCTTGTTATATGGTGTTCGTGCTGCCAAAAAAAAAATTCCTTGTGTAATCATGAGGAAATAATCCTACAAACCCTGATTGTGGGATATTTTATAAGACAGAGAGTAAAGAGGTGGGGAGAGGAAGGTGACCACGGAAAGGTGGAATGAAAAAGCAAATGTGCCAGGATTTTGTGTTGAATCTAAATGAATAGTAGACAAGTGTTAATGTATGACTATTCTTTCAATTTGTATATGCTAATTTTTTTGAAATTAAGGTTGTTTTTTTTTTAAGCAGGAGATAGTTCTGATTATATCTCTGCAAGAATGTTCTTAACTGTGAACATTACTTACCATGATGAATCTTGTAGTAGATAAAGGGCTGAGATTGCTTGCTTGAGGGTATAATATTATAATGAAGTGGAATCTGCATAATCCAGCAATTTCATATTTTTTCACTTCAGGTTTCACTAATTGCATGGAAAGCATGTTGATGTATACAGGTTTTAATTGGCGACATCCACTGGAGGTCATTATATATTCGTTTTGAATCTCTATTTTCTCATCTGGGTTAACATCTATTTCACAAGACTATTGTGGTAATTAAAAGAAAGTATATATAAGTCATTTAATGAAGTGCTTAACACATAGTAAGTACTTTATCAATAGTAGGTTTCCTTTCCGTTGGATACTTTAGGTCCAGGTTTAGGTTAATGTGGATATACCATCCTCTCTGGGGACTGCAGTATTCATTGATTAACTTGCAGCCTGAATTACCCCTTTACCTACCATGAACTTTTAACTCCCTTCCCTGCCTCCAGTTGGTCACTTATACAGCCTTTGTACATCTATGTGAGTAGCACAGCAGATGAGAATTATTTTCAGTTTATCCATCTTTGTAGTCCTCATGTGCGTAGATGGGTGTCTTTTAGTTAGCAAGAGGTCACTGAATATTTTAGACTAACTGAACTGTGAAATTTGGGAAAGTATCTCAGCATCCTACCTTTCCTAACACTAGCAGATATTCTTGGAATACCTGAAAGTGCCATGATTTTTCACTCTATAATGAGTGTCTACAGAAGCCTGGAAAATCTTCTGACCTTAAGCATAGACCGTGAAAAGAAATGAAAGGGAAAGCAAAGAAAAGAAAGTCATTTATCAATATACTTGTCATCTTTTTCTAAGCCTTAATTAAAATTAATCTCTGTTTGGTGCTTTTAGGCTCTCTCTTTTTTTTTTTTTTTTTTTTTTAGTGTTTTCTCTTTGATGAAGAAAAATGTGCTCATGGATGTTCAGATAAAACCTTTCATTTCTTCTCTCCCAATCTGTTTTGGAAAACTTTTCTTCTGTTTTGAAGCCTTGCCACAGTAAACAATTACCACCTCTAATTTAGCACTTTGTATACATAAATTTCACCAAGGAGCTTTGGTGCACTGCCAGGTCAGGCAAAGGTAAATGAACTAAAAAAGAGAGATGGAAAAACAAAAATGTAAACTTACTTTCTGTCACAGAGTTTCACAGAGTAAGAAGACAAGTCCATAGCCCTCTACAAAATAAGTCCCCAACTTCAGGCTCAAGTTATTTAAGCAGAAACCAAAATCACACAAAAAGGAAATAAAAATCTAAATATTCTAGTTTTTTTTTAAGGTTGAATTATCAGCATAGTACCACTTCCAGAAATGACCATAGCATTAGGTTGGAGACACCACTTGAGTAACGACATTCCAACTAATTTTTTCTGTATATTTTAGCTCTAAACAGCTGCAATAAACATTGTAATACCACATCACATTCAAACATGGCTTTATTTTACTGAGCAGAGAAGGAATTCTTCAGCACCTTTAGACCTAGTCTCAACTTCTGAAATACAGAAAAAGAAGCAATGACTAAGGGCTTTTTTTTTTTTTTTTTTTTTTTTTTTTTTTGCCCTTACCGGGACACAGCTGAAAAGTAATATTGATGAAAAATCAATGTATCCCATGTTGCCAGCATGGGAATAAGAGTGCCAAGGGTATCCTTAACAGAACTGCCAAAGGAAACACTCTATTTAACTTTTTATTCCCATTCTACCAAGATTCAGAGCTTCACCAGGTAAGGTTCAATACCATCATTTATCAACTTAATGACAACAAACGTGAATAGGAGGAATTTGTGCCTGCTGAGAGCTGGTAGTGAGTTGCTCCTTCCTTCATTGGACCCACATTATCAATCCTATCTCCCCACTTTTTCTATGTTGTCTTCCTCTTCAACAAGGAGATTTAGGTATAGGTAGTATAGACAACCAACTTCAAAGTCTGGTTGGCCTGCAGCCTGCTACTTAATATTTATCAAACTGACTATTACTCTTTTTCTTTTCTCTTCTTTTTCTGGTTAAAATGCAGCTACCTTTGGAAGGAAATAATGGTTTAAGGAATTTAGGTCATTTATTATTAAGTGTGAATATGTTTCAGATGGTTTTCGATAGAAGATAGATGATATTGACAGGCATAAATATCTTTGGAAGTTAGCAAGGACGGAAATAGTATAAGATACGGGGGGGGGGGGGGCGTGGAAAGCTGATGCCAAGATATCACTGAGGAAGTGAGAGGATAAAGAGTTTATGCTCTGATTTTTCCCACCGTTTGCCTCTGTTTTCCTAAAATGGGGTCTGATCCTTTGGTGGTGGTTTCAGTGGTATATGTTCAACGAGGAGTTATTCTCTCCCTTCATAAAAACTACATATATATATTTTAATCTCTTTTACTTTCACAAAATAATAGCATTCTAGTTCAACCTGGGACCATACACTTACAGGCAAGGGTTTTTGCCATATTTACTTTTGTATTCTCAGGGGACACATACCTCAGTGATTTCTGGTAAAGTGAACTAACGAACTTCAGTTAATTGTTATTTGCCAACATCTTTCACTGCTAGTTCCCACTATTCATAATTCCTAGGAAGATCTTTCTGGCATTGCTTGCTGATACCTAGAGCAGACATTTGTTATCTGAACTCATTTGATGGTGGCTGTGTTCTCCCCAGTATGCTCAAATCCATGAATCAGGGCATAATCTCTAGTTCTTTCAGACTGATTTTTTTTTTTTTAACTATTCAGAGGAATTATTTCAAAAAACAATGAAGATGCAGTCCAGAGAGGGGTCAAGTTAGATATTTTGCCTCCTAAATCATGAAATTAAGCTAAGCTTAATTGTGAGTAGTTTTCTAATGCCATAGTTGAATGTTTCATGCATAAGTCCCTTTACATATCATCAAATACTGATATTTTGTACATTAACATCAAGGTGTTTTAGGATTTACCTTGTGAATGTGAATTCCTAATTGATAGGAGTTGTGAGAAGCAGCCAAGAGAAATTTTGGAGGCAAAATTGTTCAGTGATTTGTGTGTTTGCCTTCAACTTTGTATTACAATTGCTAAAATATTTGAGCTACAATAAGATAGCTGAACATTAAAGTCTTCTCAAAGATTTTTAAATTATTAACCTGACCTCTAGCTAATTTGTCAAGTCATGAAATATTATCAGGAAAAAGTGGGCAAAAGGTAGTGGGGGAATTTAATTGCTAAATAATGTTTTAAAGGAGGGTAATTGGGGTGCCTGGGTGGCTTAGTTGGTTAAGGGTCCAACTTAGGCTTAGGTCATGATCTCACAGCTCGTGAGTTCGAGCCCCATGTTGGGCAGAACCTGAAGCCTGCTTCAGATTCCGTGTCTTCCTCTTTCTACCCCTCCCGACTCATACTCTGTCTCTCAAAAAATAAGTAAACATTAAAAATTTTTTTTTAATAAACAAAATAAAGGAGGGTAATTCATACATTGATTAAAGAGCTTAATTGTGTAATATTAATGTGAAATCCAGGAATATGGTATCTTATGGACACCATGTATAAATTAGAGTGCTCATCTGAATTTCTGTCAAGTATACACGAGTTATGACAATTGTGATTTAAAGAGAAAAGTACTTCCAAGGTATTACTTTCTACCTACTTATTGGATAATGTTTTGGCAATATGTACTACTATTCCCAATTTACTCTATCATTATGACTGTATAGCATTTGAACATGGATAATTAAAAATCTGCTCAACTACTTGAATAAGAAAACTACATAAATATGAACTGCAATAGAAAAACATCCCATCATCACTAACAATCACACACACTTAGGTAGCTGTGCCAGTTTGCATGGCAGAATGTTAGCTCTGGGGAAAAGACTGTATAATAGCGTCAGTGAATCCTTTATATTGTCTTATGCTAGCAAAGAAAAGGTGGGTGGGAGTTGTTGGTTATATAAAATCCTGTAGATAAAAGTTGAAAAAATTCAAAGGAGTATGAACAACCTAATCTTAAAGAATAAATAGCTGGAAAATAGCCAAAGTTATTATATACGATCGTTTGCTCATCACACATACACACCCCCACACACACATACACTCACACACACTATGAATAAGAAAAACTGTCCTACCTTGCAGTGATAGAAAAGTAGTTTTCTCTTTGATGGAAAAGATGTATACATAAAAGAGATTACTGGATAAGAAAGCATAATTACCAAGTAATACTACGAAATGCAACACAAAATTTGATAATGGGTTGGGTTTAAAGGATAGAAAGACAAAGACCAGAAAGAAGTCCTCCAAAAAGCAAGAACTTGAGCTAAGCTCTGGTTGCTTTCATAAAAACAGAGAGAAAAATATAAATAATGAGGTAAGAGGTTCAGAGAAAAAAGAATGGCTGGCATTGATTTAATTGAAAGAACAATGGCTTGGAAAAAAAGTTTTATGGAAATATTGTACAAGTTACTCAGAATTTGAATTTTGAGTAGGTTAGTATATGGGAAAAATAAAGTTTTGTATATGTATACAAACGGTTTTAGAAAATATTTCAAAATTGTTCACTAACTCAGAGAAAAGGAAGGAGGAGCAAGTGGGCACAATTCTAATTCCCCCCCTCCCCAGTTTTATTAAATATTTGAGATACATCACTGTATAAGGTTAAGGTGTACAATACAATGGTCTGATGTACAGATACTGGAAATGACCACCACAATAGTCTAGCTAACATTCATCATCTTGTATAGATAAAATAGAAAAATAATTTCCACGTATCTTAGAGCAGTGATAATTATACTCAATATATTGTATGTTGTATGACTAGTACCTCTTTATTTTATAACCAGAAGTTTGTACCTTTTGACCCCCTTCCTTCAATTCCCCTTGCTCTCACCTGTAGCCATAAATCTGATCTTTTTCTATAAATTTGGTGGATTTTTTTTTTAGATTCCACATATAAGTATTTATCTTTCTCTGACTTTTACACTTACCATAATGCCTTCAAGTTTCATCAATGTTGTCAAAAATGGTAGAATTTCCCTATTTTTTTTTTTATGGCTGAATTATAGTCCATTTTGTCTGTGTGTATGTGTGTGTATGCATGTATACACAAATGTGCCACAACTTTTTTTTTCAATATATGAAGTTTATTGTCATATTGGTTTCCGTACAACACCCAGTGCTCATCCCAAAAGGTGCCCTCCTCAATACCCATCACCCACCCTCCCCTCCCTCCCACCCCCCATCAACCCTCAGTTTGTTCTCAGTTTTTAAGAGTCTCTTATGCTTTGGCTCTCTTCCACTCTAACCTCTCTTTTTTTTTTTTTTTTTCCCTTCCCCTCCCCCATGGGTTTCTGTTAAGTTTCTCAGGATCCGCATAAGAGTGAAACCATATGGTATCTGTCTTTCCCTGTATGGCTTATTTATTTAGCATAACACTCTCCAGTTCCATCCATGTTGCTACAAAGGGCCATATTTCATTCTTTCTCATTGCCACGTAGTACTCCATTGTGTATATAAACCACAATTTCTTCATTCATCAGTTGATGGACATTTAGGCTCTTTCCATAATTTGGCTATTGTTGACAGTTTTGCTGTAAACATTGGGGTACAAGTGCCCCTGTGCATCAGTACTCCTGTATCCCTTGGGTAAATTCCTAGCAGTGCTATTGCTGGGTCATAGGGTAGGTCTATTTTTAATTTTCTGAGGAACCTCCACACTGTTTTCCAGAGTGGCTGCACCAATTTACATTCCCACCAACAGTACAAGAGGGTTCCCGTTTCTCCACATCCTCTCCAGCATCTATAGTCTCCTGATTTGTTCATTTTGGCCACTCTGACTGGCGTGAGGTGATATCTGAGTGTGGTTTTGATTTGTATTTCCCTGATGAGGAGTGACGTTGAGCATCTTTTCATGTGCCTGTTGGCCATCTGGATGTCTTCTTTAGAGAAGTGTCTGTTCATGTTTTCTGCCCATTTCTTCACTGGATTATTTGTTTTACGGGTGTGGAGTTTGGTGAGCTCTTTATAGATTTTGGATACTAGCCCTTTGTCCGATATGTCATTTGCAAATATCTTTTCCCATTCCGTTGGTTGCCTTTTAGTTTTGTTGGTTGTTTCCTTTGCTGTGCAGAAGCTTTTTATCTTCATAAGGTCCCAGTAGTTCATTTTTGCTTTTAATTCCCTTGCCTTTGGGGATGTGTCAAGTAAGAAATTGCTACGGCTGAGGTCAGAGAGGTCTTTTCCTGCTTTCTCCTCTAGGGTTTTCATGGTATCCTGTCTCACATTCAGGTCCTTTATCCATTTTGAGTTTATTTTTGTGAATGGTGTGAGAAAGTGGTCTAGTTTAAATCTTCTGCATGTTGCTGTCCAGTTCTCCCAGCACCATTTGTTAAAGAGACTGTCTTTTTTCCATTGGATGTTCTTTCCTGGTTTGTCAAAGATGAGTTGGCCATACGTTTGTGGGTCTAGTTCTGGGGTTTCTATTCTATTCCATTGGTCTATGTGTCTGTTTTTGTGCCAATACCATGCTCTCTTGATGATGACAGCTTTGTAGTAGAGGCTAAAGTCGGATTGTGATGCCTCCTGCTTGGGTCTTCTTCTTCAAAATTACTTTGGCTATTCGGGGCCTTTTGTAGTTCCATATGAATTTTAGGATTGCTTGTTCCTGTTTCGGGAGGAATGCTGGTGAATTTTGATTGGGATTGCATTGAATGTGTAGATAGCTTTGGGTAGTATTGACATTTTGACAATATTCTTCCAATCCATGAGCACGGAATGTTTTTCCATTTCTTTATATCTTCTTCAATTTCCTTCATAAGCTTTCTATAGTTTCCAGCATACAGATCTTGTACATCTTTGGTTAGATTTATTCCTAGGTATTTTATGCTTCTTGGTGCAATTGTGAATGGGATCAGTTTCTTTATTTGTCTTTCTCTTGCTTCATTGTTAGTGTATAAGAATGCAACTGATTTCTGTATCCTGCAACTTTGCTGAATTCATGTATCAGTTCTAGCAGACTTTTGGTGGAGTCTATCGGATTTTCCATGTATAATATCATGTTATCTACAAAAAGCGAAAGCTTGACTTCATTTTGCCAATTTTGATGCCTCTGATTTCCTTTTGTTGTCCGATTGTTGATGCTAGAACTTCCAACACTATGTTAAACAACAGGGGTGAGAGTGGACATCCCTGTCGTGTTCCTGATCTCAGGGAAAAAGCTCTCAGTTTTTCCCCATTGAGGATGATGTTAGCTGTGGGCTTTTCATAAATGGCTTTTATGGTCTTTAAGTATGTTCCTTCTATCCCAACTTTCTCGAGCGTTTTTATTAAGAAAGTTTGCTGAATTTTGTCAAAGGCCTTTTCTGCATCGATTGACAGGATCATATGGTTCTTATCTTTTCTTTTATTAATGTGATGTATCACATTGATTGATTTGCGAATGTTGAACCAGCCCTGCAGCCCAGGAATGAATCCCACTTGATCATGATGAATAATTCTTTTTATATGCTGTTGAATTCGATTTGCTAGTATCTTACTGAGAATTGTTGCATCCATATTCATCAGGGATATTGGCCTATAGTTCTCTTTTTTTACTGGGTCTCTGTCTGGTTTAGGAATCAAAGTAATATTGGCTTCATAGAATGAGTCTGGAAGTTTTCCTTCCCTTTCTATTTCTTGGAATAGCTTGAGAAGGATAGGTATTATCTCTGCTTTAAATGTCTGGTAGAACTCCCCTGGGAAGCCATCTGGTCCTGGACTCTTATTTGTTGGGAGATTTTTGATGACTGATTCAATTTCTTCGCTGGTTATGGGTTTGTTCAAGCTTTCTATTTCCTCCTGATTGAGTTTTGGAAGCATGTGGGTGTTTAGGAATTTGTCCATTTCTTCCAGGTTGTCCAGTTTTTTGGCATATAATTTTTCATAGTATTCCCTGATAATTGTTTGTGTCTCTGAGGGATTGGTTGTAATCATTCCATTTTCATTCATGATTTTATCTATTTGGGTCATCTCCCTTTTCTTTTTGAGAAGCCTAGCTCGAGGTTTGTCAATTTTGTTTATTTTTTCAAAAAACCAACTCTTGGTTTCGTTGATCTGCTCTACAGTTTTTTTAGATTCTATATTGTTTATTTCTGCTCTGATCTTTATGATTTCTCTTCTTCTGCTGGGTTTAGGCTGCCTTTGCTGTTCTGCTTCTATTTCCTTTAGGTGTGCTGTTAGATTTTGTATTTGGGATTTTTCTTGTTTCTTGAGATAGGCCTGGATTGCAATGTATTTTCCTCTCAGGACTGCCTTCGCTGCATCCCAAAGCATTTGGATTGTTGTATTTTCATTTTCGTTTGTTTCCATATATGTTTTAATTTCTTCTCTAATTGCCTGGTTGACCCACTCATTCGTTAGTAGGGTGTTCTTTAACCTCCATGCTTTTGGAGGTTTTCCAGACTTTTTCCTGTGGTTGATTTCAAGCTTCATAGCATTGTGGTCTGAAAGTATGCATGGTATAATTTCAATTCTTGTAAACTTATGAAGGGCTGTTTTGTGACCCAGTATATGATCTATCTTGGAGAATGTTCCATGTGCACTCGAGAAGAAAGTATATTCTGTTGCTTTGGGATGCAGAGTTCTAAATATATCTGTCAAGTCCATCTGATCCAATGTATCATTCAGGGCCCTTGTTTCTTTATTGACTGTGTGTCTAGATGATCTATCCATTTCTGTAAGTGGAGTGTTAAAGTCCCCTGCAATTACCACATTCTTATCAATAAGGTTGCTTATGTTTGTGAGTAATTGTTTTATGTATTTGGGGGCTCCTGTATTCAGCGCATAGACATTTATAATTGTTAGCTCTTCCTGGTGGATAGACCCTGTAATTATTATATAATGCCCTTCTTCATCTCTTGTTACAGCCTTTAATTGAAAGTCTAGTTTGTCTGATATACGTATTGTTGCATCCACGCGACTCCTGAAACAGAATGCTACGGGCACCAGTGACAGTTGCAACAAAGTTTATTACAATGAGAGGCAAGGCCGACCGATCGGGACCAACACTCTTGATAAGAGTGTGGCCCCGAACAGCCGGGGTACAGAGTTTTTAAAGCCGATCACATCGTTTTATCATTATCTGGGAACAGAACAGAGAAACAGTTCCCAGATGAGTTAGAAACAGTTGCCAGATGAGTCAGAAACAGTTATCGAATGAGGTGATTATTTTAAACTTTCTGCCGCTAAGTTGCAACTAGTGGATCTCCTTGACCTTGTCTCTGAAGCTCTTTTTTGAGGTTTTGTTTCCTTCATTGGTAAAGCCTGATTCACAAGAGTATGAAGTATGATTTACAAGAGTAAAAGCAAGGTTGTTATCTTTTGACCTTCAGTGTCAGAACAAAGTGTTATCTTTCAAGCGAAGCGTTAACCCTACAGTACAATTTAACTTTTACAGTATGGCTACTCCAGCTTTCTTTTGACTTCCAGTGGCATGATAAATAGTTCTCCATCCCCTCACTCTCAATCTGAAGGTGTCCTCTGGTCTAAAATGAATCTCTTGTAGACAGCAAATAGATGGGTCTTGTTTTTTTATCTATTCTGATACCCTATGTCTTTTGGTTGGCACATTTAGTCCATTTACATTCAGTGTTATTATAGAAAGATATGGGTTTAGAGTCATTGTGATGTCTGTAGGTTTCATGCTTGTAGTGATGTCTCTGGTACTTTGTCTCATAGGATCCCTCTTAGGATCTCTTGTAGGGCTGGTTTAGTGGTGACAAATTCCTTCAGTTTTTATTTGTTTAGGAAGACCTTTATCTCTCCTTCTATTCTAAATTACAGACTTGCTGGATAAAGGATTCTCGGCTGCATATTTTTTCTGTTCATCACATTGAAGATCTCCTGCCATTCCTTTCTGGCCTTCCAAGTTTCAGTAGAGAGATCGGTCATGAGTCTTATAGGTCTCCCTTTATATGTTAGAGCATGTTTATCTCTAGCTGCTTTCAGAATTTTCTCTTTATCCTTGTATTTTGCCAGTTTCACTATGATATGTAGTGCAGAAGATCGATTCAAGTAAAGCCTGAAAGGAGTTCTCTGTGCCTCTTGGATTTCAATGCCTTGTTCCTTCCCCAGATCAGGGAAGTTCTCAGCTATGATTTCTTCAAGTACACCTTCAGCACCTTTCCCTCTCTCTTCCTCCTCGGAATACCAATTATGCGTATATTATTTCTCTTTAGTGCATCACTTAGTTCTCTAATTTTCCGCTCATACTCCTGGATTTTTTTTATCTCTCTTTTTCTCAGCTTCTTCTTTTTCCATAATTTTATCTTCTAGTTCACCTATTCTCTTCTCTGCCTCTTCAATCCGAGCCGTGGTTGTCTCCATTTTATTTTGCAGTTCATTGATAGCATTTTTTAGCTTCTCCTGGCTGTTCCTTAGTCCCTTGATCTGTGTAGCAATAGATTCTCTGCTGTCCTTTATACTGTTTTCAAGCCCAGCGATTAATTTTATGACTATTATTCTAAATTTACTTTCTGTTATATTGTTTAAATCATTTTTGATCAGTTTGTTAGCTGTTGTTATTTCCTGGACGTTTTTCTGAGGGGAATTCTTCTATTTCGTCATTTTGGATAGTCCCTGGAGTGGTGCAGGACTGCGGGGCACTTCCCCTGTGCCATCTTGAATAACTTGCGTTGGTAGGCAGGGCCACAGTCAGACTGGAGTGTGCCTTCTCTTTCCCTCTCCTAGGGGCGGGATTCACTGTGGGATGGGGTGGCCTGTCTGGGCTACTTGCACACTGCCAGGCTTGTGGTGCTGGGGATCTGGTGTATTAGCTGGGGTGGATCGGCAAGGTGCACAGGGGCGGGAGGGACAGGCTCAGCTTGCTTTTCCTTAGGTGATCCGCTTCAGGAGGGGCCCTGCGGCACCGGGAGGGAGTCAGACCCGCTGAAGGGATGGATCTGCAGAAGCACAGCGTTGGGTTTACGCGGTGCAAGCAAGTTCCCTGGCAGGAACTGGTTCCCTTTGGGATTTTGGCTGGGGGATGGGCGAGGGAGATGGCGCTGGCGAGCGCCTTTGTTCGCTGCCAAGCTGAGCTCTGTCGTCCGGGGCTCAACAACTCTCCCTCCCGTTGTCCTCCAGCCCTCCCGTTGTCCTCCAGCCCTCCCGTTGTCCTCCAGCCCTCCCGTTGTCCTCCAGCCCTCCCGTTCTCCGAGCAGAGCTGTTAGCTTATAACCTTCCAGATGTCAAGTCCCACTTGCTGTTGGAACACACTCCGTCCGGCCCCTCCACTTTTGCAAGCCAGACTCGGGGGCTCTGCTTGGCCAGCGGGCCACCCCTCTGCCCCGGCTCCCTCCTGCCAGTCCATATAGTGCGCACCGCCTTGCCGGCCTTCCTACCCTCTTCCGTGGGCCTCTCGTCTGTGCTTGGCTCTGGAGACTCCGTTCTGCTAGTCTTCTGGTGGGTTTCTGGGTTATTTAGGCAGGTGTAGGTGGAATCTAAGTGATCAGCAGGACGCGCGGTGAGCCCAGCGTCCTCCTACTCTGCCATCTTCCCAGGACCCGTACCACAACTTCTTTAGTCATTTATCCACTGATGGATACATAGTTTGTTTCCATGTCTTGGTAATTGTAAATAATGCCATATCGGTGGTGGTAATACAGTGTCTTTTGAGTTGTTTTCATTTCCTTTGGATATATTCCCCGAAGTGAAATTTCTGGATCATATGCTAGTTCCATTTTTAACTTTTTCAGGAAACTCCCTATTGTTTTCTATAGTGGCTGCACCAGTTGATAACCTCATGAACAGTGCATCAGGGTTCCCTTTCTTCCACATACATGCCAGCATTTGTTATTTCTTGCGTTTTGGATGAGGGTCATTCTAATAGGTATTAGGTGATAATTCATTTTGCTTTTAATTTGAATTTCTCTGAAGACTAGTTATGTTGAGCAATTTTTCTTGTACCTGTGCCCATTCCTATATCTTATTTAGAAAAAAAAAGATTCATGTCCTTTGCCCCTTTTTAATTGGATTATTGTTGTTATTGAGTTGTATGAATTCTTTATATACGTTAGATATTAAGCCCCTATCAGATATATGGTTCGCAAATATTTTCTCCCACTTTTTGGTTGACTTTCACTTTGTTGATGGTTTCCTTTGTTGTGCAGAAGGTTTTTAATTTGAGGTTATCGTACTTGTTTATTTCTGATTGTGTTGCTTGTGCTTTAGGTGTGATTTCCACAAAATCATCATCGAGACTCCTGTCAAGCTTTTCCCCTATGTTTTCTTTGAGGAGTTTTATGGATTCAGGTCTTACATTTAAGTCTCTAATCCATTTCTATTTAACTTTTGTTAGTGGTATAAGATAGTCCAGTTTTACTCTTTTACATGTGAATATCCAATTTCTCCGGAACCATTTATTAAAGAGACTGTTCTCCATTGAATATTCCTGGCTCCCTGGTCAAATATTAAATGTCCATATATACTTTTATTTCTGGGCTCTAAATTCTGTTCTCTTGGTCTAGTTATGCTTTTAATGCCAGTTATATACTGCTCTAATTACTATAGCTTTCTAGTGTAGCTTGAAATTAGGAAGTATGATGCTTCCTGTTCTTTCTTTCTTAGGATTTCTTTGGCTAATTGAAGTCTTTTTGTGGTTCCATATACTTTAAGGATTTGTTTTTTTCTGTTTCTGCAAAAAAATGTCATTGGTCTCTTGAAAGGGATTACGTGGGATATGTAGATGGGTATTGATAGTATAGACATTTAACAACATAAATTTTTCCAGTCTGTGAACTGGAATATTCCACTTAATTGTATTATCTTGGATTTCTTTCATCAATGTCTTGTAATTTTCAGAGTGAGTATTTTTCACATCCTTGGTTAAATTTTTTCCCAAGTATTTTATTATTTTTAATGCCATTATAAATGGTAACAGTTTATTTCTATAGAAAATTCATTATAAGTGTATAGAAACACTACTTTTTGAATGTTAATTTTGTATCCTGTAACTCTACTGATTTTGTTGATTTAGTTCTAACACTATTTTGGTTGAGTCTTGGATTTGCTACCTATAAAATCATGTTATCTGAAAAGAGAAAAATTTTACTTCTTCCATTCCATTTCTGATGGCTTTTCTTTTTCTTAACCTGATTGCTCTAGCTAGGACTATGTTCAATGGGAATGTCACGAGTGGGCATCCTTGTTATATTCCTGATCTGAAGAGGAAAGTTTTCACCTTTTTACTATTTAGTATGATGTTTGCTGTGGGTTTGTCTTCTGTGGCCTTACTATATTGAGATATGTTCTTTCTATGCCTAAAGTGCTTTTATCTTGAATGGATGTTGATTTTTGTCAAATGCTTTTTCTGTATCTATTGAGATGATCATATGGTTCTTTCATTCTGTTAATGTGATATATCCCATTGCTTGACTTGCTTATTTTGAACCATCCTTGCATCTCAGGAATAAGTCCCACTTGATTTTAGTGAATAATGCTTTTAATGTGTTGCTTAATTCAGTTTGCTGGTATTTCATTGAGAATATTTGCACTCATATTCATTGGGGAATTTGGCCTATAGTTTTCTTTCTGGTAGTATCTTTACCTGGCTTTTGTTCAGGATAATCCTGGCAGTATAAAATGAGTTTGAGTGTGTTCCCTCCTCTTTGATTTTTTGGGAGAGTTTGAGAAGGATTGATGTTAATTTCTTTTAAAATACTTCTTTTAAATTTGACCTGTGAAGCCATCTGGTCCTAGGCTTTTCTTTGAGTCAGTAGTAAAAAATCACCCAATCTCCTTACTAGTAATCAATCTATTCAGATTTTCTATTTCTTTTTGAGCCAATCTCCATAGCTTGTATGTTTCTAATATTCCCACTTATTCTAGGCTGTCTGGTTTGTTGGTGTATAATTCATAGTAGTCTCTTTGATTCTTTGTATTTCTGGTATCATTTGTAAGGCCTCCTTTTTCATTTATAATTTTGTCGATTTGGTCATCTCTATTTTTGCCCTGGGCAGTATTGCTAAAGGTTTGTCAATTTTGTTTATCCTTTCAGAAAACCAACTCTTAGTTTGATTACTCTTTTCTGTTGTTTTTCTGTTCTTATTTCATTTCTATTTCTGCTCTAACCTTTATTATTTCCTTCCTTCTGCTAACTTTAGGTTTGATTTGCTCCTCTTTCTTCAAGGTGTAGAGTTAGGTTGTTTATGTAGCTGTGGGGTTTGTATGTTTGTTATTTTGGTTTTTTTTTTTTTTTTTTTTTTTGTTGTTGTATTTTGTTCTGTTTTGCTTTTAAATGTAGACATTTATTGCTTTTAACTTTTCTTTTCCCATAAGTTCTGATAAGTTATTTCCTGTTTCATTTGTCTCAGATTTTTTTTTAACTTTAATTCTTTGATTGATCTGATCCATTGGTTGTTCAGGAAAGTGTCATTTAATTTCCATGTGTCAAGATTTCTGGTCATATCATCATGGTCAAAGAAGATACTTGGTATGATTTCAGTTCTTGAACTTGCCAAGATTTGTTTTGTGGCCTAAAACATGGCCTTCTTAGAAAATGTTCCATATTTGTTTAAAAAGAATGTATATTCTTCAGTTAAGCATCTGGCTCTTGATTTCAGCTCAGGTCATGATCTCATGGCTCATGGGTTCAGGCCTCGCATCAGGCTCCATGCTGATGATGCAGAGCCTGCTAGAAAGTGTTCCATGTATGTTTAAAAACAATGTATATTCTTCAGTTAAGCATCTTGCTCTTGATTTCAGCTCCGGTTATGATCTCCTGGTTCATGGGTTCAGGCCTCACATTGGGCTCCATGCTGGTGATGCAAAGCCTACTACTTGGGGTTTTCTCTCTCCTTTTCTTTCTCTCTCTCTCTCTCTCTCTCTCTCTCCCCCCTCAACTGACTGCCTCTCTCAAGATACATAAATGAACTTAAAAACAAAGAAGAATTTATATTCTGTTGCTGGATGGAATGTTTCATATATGTCTGTTAGGTCCATTTGTTCTATAGTTTCTTTATTCTCTGGGTGAATTAACCTTTTGAGAATTGACCCTTTATCATTCTATAATGGCCTTCTTTGTCTGTTTTTATTTTTTTTTCCTTTGAGAGAGAGCTAGCTAGCAAACATGATTAGGGGAGAGGCAGAGAGAGCAGGAGAGAGTGAAATCCCAAGGAGGCTCTGCACTGAGCCCAATGCAGGGCTCAAATCTACAGAACCATGAGATCATGACCTGAGCCAAAGCCAAGAGTCAGAATCTTAACCAACTGAGCCACCCAGCCACCCCTCTTTTTTACCATTTTTAGTTGAAAGCCTACTTTGTCTAATTTAAGTATAACTATCGCTGTTTTTGTGGTTGTTCCTATTTGCTTGAAATGTCTTTTTTTTTTTATCTGTTTACTTTCAATCTATGTGCGTTGCTGAGGCTAAAATGAATCTCTTACAGGCAGTATATTATGGGATATTGTGTGTTTTAAATCCATTCAGCCATTCTGTATCTTTTGAGCATTTAATCTGTTTATGTTTAAAGTAATTGTTGTTAGGTAAGGACTTACTGTGGCCATTTTGTTAACTGTTTTCTGGTTGTTTTTTGGATCTGTTGTGCTTTGTTTCTTACCCTACTATCTTTTTCTCCTGTTTTGATGTCTTTTGACGTCAGTATTCCTTGACTTTGTCATGTTCATTTTTGTGATTGGTACAGGTTTTTCCTTGCTGTTACTATGGGGCTTACATAAAGTATCTTAAATTATTAATACCTCTTGAAGCTGAAAACAACTTCAATGGAATTCCTAAATGTTCTACTTCTCTCCCTCACATTTCATGTTATTGCTGTCAAAGTTTATGTATTTTTAATATTGTGTAACTAATAACAGATTTTTATAGTTTATTTTTACTCTGTTTATTCTTTAAAACTTTTAAACTGGAGTGGTAGGTGAGTTATGAACCATCCTTACCCTATTATAGATTCTAACTTCGATAGATGGATGATAACTTTTTATGTTTACCATGAACAGTGTGGTTTTTTGTGTGTGTGTGCGCTACATTTTAATGTTTTTATGATGTTAATTCATGTCTTTTTTCTTTCACTTAAAGAACTCCCTTTAGCATTTCTTATAGGACAGGTCTAGTGGCAGTGTACTCCCTCAGCTTTTATTTATTTTTTTGGAAAGTCTTTATCTGTACTTCGTTTCTGAAGAGCAGCTTTGCTAGGTATAGAATTCTGGAATTAATTTTTTTCAGTCCTCTGAATATGTTATCACATTATCTCCCCACATAAAAAGTTTATTGAGAAATCTGCCTATGTTCTTACGGGACTTCCCTTGTGTGAAACTTCTTTCATCTTGCTGCTTTTAAAATTGCCTTTGACTTTGATAATTTATTTACAGTGTGTCATAGTGTAGCCCCATTCAGGCTATTGTCTTATTGGATAGGACTGCTCGTTTGGTTTCCTACCCAAGTGGGTAGGATGGGCTCTGCAGTTGCCTGGATTTTTTGGTCAGGCCTATTACATTATCAAGTTTTGGGTACTGCAGATGTCCCTTTAACAACATAGATTTGAACTGCACAAACCTACATATATGTGGATTATATAAATACAGAACTGTAAATAGATTTTCTCTGCCTTATGATTTTTCTTAGTAGTTTTTCTCTAATTACTTTATCATAAGAATACAGTATATAATACATATAACATACAAACTATGTGTTAGTTTACTGTGTTATCAGTTAGGCTTTCACTCGACAGTGGGCTATTAATAACTAAGTTTTGGGGGAGTCAAAGTTATACACAGATTTTCAACTGCTTGGGAGACTGGCACACCTAACACCCATATTCAAGGGTAATGATAGATTCTGTAGTAGATCGGGCTGTGAATCTTGTTTCCTGCTCTGGTGGAGCAGCAGGACAGGACCCACGGCCATGCTTGGGGACCCAAATCAAGAGAGTGTGCACTGAATTCCCTGGTTAGGTGAGACTACCAGTTTTGCTGTGCAAATGGGAAAAGTTGTGGGCTATGTTCTCTTTTCAAGTGCCACTGTAAGCAGGGCTGTTGGATGGACTGTGCATCTTTGTATGTGCTTTGGTAAAGCTCCTTGGTCATTGAGGCTAAAGGATGGATTCAGCAATGAGTGGGGTTATGAATTATTTTCCCTGCCTGGGCCCAGTGAGAGAAGGACTTCTAAAGATGGTAAAGCACTTTGTTGTCTTTTTTTTTTTTTTTTTTTAATTTTTTTTTTCAACGTTTTTTATTTATTTTTGGGACAGAGAGAGACAGAGCATGAACAGGGGAGGGGCAGAGAGAGAGGGAGACACAGAATCGGAAACAGGCTCCAGGCTCCGAGCCATCAGCCCAGAGCCTGACGCGGGGCTCGAACTCACGGACCGCGAGATCGTGACCTGGCTGAAGTCGGACGCTTAACCGACTGCGCCACCCAGGCGCCCCGCACTTTGTTGTCTTAAACCAACCAATGCCCCAGGTTTGCCGCTGAACAGGGCCACTGGCTTTGCACTGTGCATCTCTCAGCTTGAGCATTTATGGCTTATGCAGCTTCCAGCTATTTTCATCAGCCCTTCTGGTCAGATGGGTCTGGGAGGCACTCTCCACAGCAGGTGGGGCTGTCTCAGTGCCCTTGCCTGAGTAGGAGCCACTTCAGGCCTCTCAAGTTTTCCCAAATAGGCTTTCTGGTCACAGTTGTCTGGGAGCCACCCTCAGCCATGGCTATGAATTAATCCCAATGCCCAGGCATACTGGAAGAATACTCCAAACCCAGTACCGACTTTATCCTAAGGGCTAACAACTCTGCCTTGATAGTGTTCTTGAACAACCTTTCTAGTTAGATGGAAGAATAGCTTCTAGGTCTTCTTGCCAATACTTGTGGTCTGGTAGAGCACAGGAGCCAGAACCCTCGTTCTTGGCTATGAATTAATCCCCCTGCCTGGGCCTAGTTGGGGAACCTTTTATGCCTGGTACTGGCTTTGCTCTGATAGTGATGAGCTCTGCCTATCCACCCCTCAGCTTGAATGTTGCTAGGCTACACAGCTTCCCTGTGCTTTGACCAGATCCCACTAGCATATAGGGCTGCGTCTCAGCTCCCTGCTTTGGTGTGGGCAAACCAGACTCTAGGGCCATAAAAGCTTGTTTGAGGACCTGATGGCATTTCTGTACCCCATTGAATTCCCAGGTCAGAGTGGGCTCCCTCCCACCCCACTTTGTTCTTCAGATGAACAAAATTTTGGTTGGGATTACTATTTGGGTACTCTAGGTATGAACTCAATATCCAATATCCATGTATTAGTTGTTGCAAACCCCTTTCTTGCCTTCAGTCACAGTCTGATTCCCAATAGCTGGGCCCCACAGATTCTCCTTTAATCCACATCAGGTGAGACCAGACTAGGGGCTCCAATAAAGCAACTCACAGTGCTGGAGGGTCTGATTGTCCCCTTTCCAGGCTTTCTTTTCTCATTGGAAGAACCAGAGATGTCCCTGCATGGTAATGCGCTGGCCTGGTAATGGTGGCCATGGTAATGGTGGGGGGCGAGGTGGTCAGTATATAGCTACTCCTTTTACCTTTCTAGTGCAGTCTCTCTCGGTCTCTGTGATACAGGAGAGTTCTTTAGCTTCACCCCTATGTTACAGAATTCTCTCAGTTATGTCTTGTTCATGGATAGCTGTTCTTGGGAAGGAAAGCAAAGTCAGGGACAACTTAAATCACCATCTTGGTGATGTCACTCTAGGTATCTGATTTTAGGAATAGGTGTCCAAGATAAGAAAAGCCCAAGGAAGTACTAAGAGAGTGGACCATGGATTGTTGCTATAGCAATGTTCTCAACAGTTTTATTATAAGTGATTGTATTGTATCACCTGTACTGAGTGACATGACCAGGTGATCTATTAGACTCATCTATGAGACGGAGGAAACTCAACTCCATCTATTTCAGAACCTTTGGTGTTAAGTATCCAGCCCAAGGAAGACTCAGACTTCCTTCTGTTACACTCTATCACATAGGATATCTTATTCTAATAATTTGGGTGTTCTGTAAACCCAACTGCGGATCCCTGGAAATCTATACCTAGATTGGTATGAGTGTGTTTTGGAAGGTTTGGGGAAAGGAGTTAAACAAGCTTGAGATTCCAGAGCTGTAGAATATTACATAAAAATGGTATTACAAATTGTGATGAGTGCTATGAGAGTAAGAAGTATAATAAGATTTTGAAAAAGGAGTATCAGCTTTAGATTAGGAGAGGCATGGAAGTTATTTTGAAGAAGGGGAATGTAAATCAAATCAAGGGTTAGGTAAATAATCAAGAAAAGAGCACTTTTGGCCTTGAGGCTCGTATGGATGAGAGTTCTGAGGTGGTAAATATCTAAGAAAAGTAGACAAGATGAAGCTGAAGAAATGTAAGTTTCAGATCATAGAGACCTCTATAGAGCAGGATGAAGATAAGAAATATTGTCCCCCCAAAAATGCCATTGAGAAGTTTAATCATTTTTGCTAGTTCTCATTATTTGTGATTCAAAAATATCACATTGTCTTCTTTGCGGAGAAGAGTTTGGTGATGGGTAGAATTAAAAATGATGAGATGTGGGGCACCTGGGTGGCTCAGTTGGTTACGCATCTGACTTCATCTCGGGTCATGATCTCACAGTTTGTGAGTTTGAGCCCCACATCAGGCTCTGTGCTGTCAGCCCAGAGCCTGGAACTTGCTTCAGATTCTGTGTCTCCCAGTCTCTCTGTCCCTTCCCTGGTCACACTCTGTCTCTCAACAATAAATAAATGTTAAAAAATAAAAATAAAAATAAATAAAAATGATGAGATGTGAGGAGGAGTTAGGAGACATTGCATAATTCCAGGTAGGAGATAATGATGACTTTTACTAGAGTGATAAATGAGGGGGAAAAAAAGTAAGAAAGAATGTGGCCTCAATTATCTCCCAATATCTGGCATGAGACATTGGAGAGATGAAGGTAACACTCAGATATTAGTCAAAACGGTTACTGCTTATCAGTCTCTGAAAAAGATTTGCTCTGTTTCAGCTTTACTTTTAAATTTTATCTCAGCATTCTACACATAGGCATTGAGATGGGTAGTATTTAAGATTTTTCCCGTTTTATGCACACAGATACCAACCCACATGAAAATACATATTATATAATTATATGAACAATGATAGCAATTTAAGATCTGGTTTCCTTTTTCCATCCCACATACTTCTTTATGTACTTCTATCCACCTAACTGCTAGACTTAGGAAGATAATTTAGAGTTTTTAAAGGGCATATAATGTCCAAATCCAGTTTATGGTCTTGGAGAAATTACTAAATTAAGGATCACAACCATCAGTAAGTAAAGCATGCCTTATTAGTAATTCCCATACATTGGGGACTTAGAATAACCAAATACGGCATTTAGTGTATTATTATAAAACGGCATGAATAATTTGTAACCCTGATCTAGTAAGGTTCTTTTTAGGTTTGGCAATATTTAATCCAAAACTTAAGGAAAATTTCCTTATAAACAAGAGTAAATATTTTGGTATTTTTTACATGTTTAACTTGATAATGGTACATTTACAGACATTACCGCTCAAGAAAAGACATTTAATATTAAGAAAGCCAGACAAATTCCCTAACAGTCTTATGACATTGTCTAGTCATGTATTTTCTCCATTTTTTAAATCACTTATGCCAAAAACTAAATAACAAAGCTAATGGTAAAATCATAAGCATCTAATGAACAAAGTTATAACTTCCAGTGGTTCATGTAAGAATAGCACATGGGCTTTACCATTACATAAACTCGAAGACAGTCAAACTCCCTTTCTAAAGTGTGACATGGAAATTTTTGAGGACATGTTCTGCCATACATGAGATTATCTAATCATGGAGAGGTCTGTAGGTAGAAGTGAGTAATGTCTCCTGTATAAACTGGAAGTATGATTTAGAGTTAAAAGTTTGTTTTTATTTTAGGGTAATTAAAAACATGTCTCAATGTATGTTAGGATAGTCCATAACATGCCGCAGTAACAAATTTGTCCTGAAAGTGTTATAAAAAAAAAAACCAATAAGACGGCAACAATTCATATCATTCATACTCCATCATATCCAACATAGTTTGCTGTTAGATGGGAGGCTGAAATCACATGGTCACACAGTGACCCAGGCTGACAGAAACCCTGTAATCTCCGCATGAAGTCTCTATTGGAAAAGCTAGAGGAATGCACCCCAGTTTTTAAGTGCTTCAAACTCTAATAAAAAGAAAAATATTAAATATCAATTTTGTAAATTATAAAAATACTTATTTAGAATGATTATGGAGTCCTAAAGTATATCTATAATTAAGAAAAAATAATTTTACAAAAGAATTGGGAAAATATCTCAAGTTTTCAAAGGATCCATTTAAAAATTGGAGACATTCACCTCCGGAATGGAGGTTTGAGGAGTGCCACATCTCCATTCCTCATTAAAACAATTATAACTGATGAAAATTAATTAAAAATTGTGTTAAGTCTCTTGGAATTTTTCAAAAGGCATACAACAAATGAATAAATATTTATTCCAGAAAATCTAGTAAGAACAATGAGTCTGTGGCACTTTAGCTTTGATATACATCCTTTCTTTCCCAACTTAGTGTCATGAAAGCTTCACAAAGAAGTGTGACCAAGAACAGAACTTTTCTTATCACCTCCTAGGCAAGGAATAGGGTATCTTATTGGGAGGAGCAGGACACCAGCGTTTCTCATTCCCTGTAGCTCTGAATTGCATAAGCTAAATCCCTGATGCATGTAGACAAGAAGTTGTGGGTGGTCACTTCCTCCACCCAAACACCATTGATAGGAGGCACTACCCTAGTCACAGCAGGCTGAAAATACCAAGGCCTTGATCACTCACTCTAGCTTACTGGCAGAATGGGGATTCCATGCCAGAAGAAGTAAGCTGAGGAGAAAAGAGGCTCCCATCCTCACCATGTACCATGCTTTTAAAGCAGAGGGATCCCTCCCAACCTCAGCTCTGAAGCAGTGGCCCAGAAATTTTGTAGGGGAAAAGGAATTTCTAAAAACAGAAAGCTCAGAAACTCTCCTGAAAGAAATTGGCTACATTTGAAACAAACTGTGGCAAAGTTCAAGGCCAAGAACACCCTCAGAACAATGGAGATTGTCCTATGAGCAATTAAAAAAAAAAAAAAAAAAAAAAAAAAGACTCCTAGCTCTATGAGCTCAGCAAACTAAACTGTATGTCAGGTGTTTCACCAGAGACAATAGGGAAAGAGATACTTACCTGCCTCCTCTGAGCGTCAGAACAAATCTTAGAGTGGCCTGGAGAATTATGCTTGCAAAGAGGCCTGTGTTTAACTGGATCAGGATATGGAACAACTTATGTCCCTGGACATTGTCAAAAATGATACAGCAATTGGGTGGCACTTAGTGATTGGGTATGATACTGAATCAGGCAGATAGCTTAACAAAGATCACGGGAAAGAGAGAAGGGGAGATCTGCTAAAAACATGGTCATTTAGAACACCTGTTCACAAGTCTAAAGCTCCACTACCAGATAAACAACTGTGCTGAGGAGAGGAATAGACTTCAGTAAAATGATACAGCCAAGTTACTAAACAAAAAGAAAAGTAGCATGTTGGAGAAATGTAATTTTAAAATGAAATTAATGAAATCTAAAATAGAAAAACTAGAGAAAATAAACTTAAAAATTGGTTCAATAAAATTGGCAAATTTTAGTTAGATTGACAAAGCCAAAAAGAGATTAAAATTATTAAAATAAAAGCAAGAGGAGGGGCACCTGGGTGGCTCAGGCAGTTAAGCATCCAACTCTTGATTTTGGCTCAGGTCAGGATCTCATAGTTCAAGAGATCAAGCCCTGTGTGGGGCTCTGCACTGACAGTGCGGAGCCTGCTTAGGATTCTTTCTCTCCTGTTCTCTCTCCACCCCTATGGCTTGTGTGGTCTCTCTCAAAATAACTAAATAAACATTAAAAATAAAAAAACAGGAGATATTACTATTGAGCTTAAAATATCAAATGATTATAAAAATATATTGACAACTATGTGTTAGTAAATTCAGATAAAGGCATGATGGACAAATTCCTAAAAAGACATAAACTGCAGAAACTGAGTAAAGAAGAAATAAAAAAGCTGAATAAATCATAAAAAGGAAAGAAATTGAATTGGTAATAACTTTTAGAAAGCAACCATGAAGTCCAGCCCAACATGGCTTCACTGGTGACTTCTGAGTATTGAATGAAAAATTAATACCAATTCTTCCAAAACTTCTCCTAAAAATATGAGCGGAAGGTATGTATTCCCTAGTCAGTTAAGCCTTACTCTTGATTTCAGCTCAGGTCATGATCTCATCATTGTGAGATTTTGCCTGCTTAAGAGTCTCATTCTCCTTCTCCCTCTGCCCTTCCCCTGCTAGTTCTAGAAATAAGCAAATAATAGGAACAAAAAAAATTAAAATGCTAGTAAGCAAGTTCAGCATCATATAAAAATGATTATATACCATGATGAGGCAACATTTTCCCATGTATGCAAGATTGATTTGACATCTGAACTAATGTAATAAACTCTACTAGTATAATGAAGGGCAAAAAACCATGTAATCATCTCAATAGATGAAAGAAAAAAATTGAAAAAAAAACCTTTGCATTATAAAAATATTCAAAACCTGAAAGTTTAAAATTTCAAAGAAAGGAAAATGCCACAATCTGATAAAAGGCTCCTATAAAGAACCTCTAGTTACACCAGACGTATTTGTGAGATTATAGTCACATTGTGACAAGGAACAGGACTAAAATGTCTACTCTCACCATATCTTTTCGTCACTGCACTTGAGGTAGCCAGGGCAGTTATACAAATAATTAAATTAAAAGCCATTAATACTGAAAAGAGAAAAGTAAATCTGTTTCTATTTGTAGATGATTATGTGTATGTATATATATTCCAACTGAATCCACTTAACATCTATTATATAAAAGGACTTTTAATAAGAGTACAGCAGCTTTTCAGTTTACAAGATCAATATCAAATATCAATAGTATTTCAATATATTTATACTGAAATATTAAAAAAATGAAATTAACAAAATAATTATAATCAAAATATTAAATTGAAGGAAAAAAGTGCAAGCCTTACACACAGCATTATTGGAAAATTTAAAGAAGACTTTAATGGAAAGACATTCTTTGTTCATGAAATGAAAAACTTAACATTATAATTGTCAATATCGGGCGCCTAGGTGGTTTAGTTGGTTGAATGTCTGACTCTTGATTTCGGCTCAGGTCAGGGTGTTACAGTTCATGTTTGGATCCCCACCCCCTCCCCAGGCTCTGCACTGACAGTATAGAGCTTGCTTGGGATTCTTTCTCTTTTCCTGTCTCTCTGCCCCTCCCTGCCTCTAAATAAATAAGTAAATAAGTAAATCAATCAATCTTAAAATCATCTTAAAATCAATCATCTTAAAATCAATCATCTTAAAATCAATCATCTTAAAATCAATCATCTTAAAATCAATCATCTTAAAATCAATCATCTTGAAATCAATCATCTTGAAATCATCTTAAAATAAATCATCTTGAAATCATCTTAAAATAAATCATCTTGAAATCAATCTTAAAATCAATCAATATTAAAATATAAATAAATGAAAAAAATGTTAATACTCCATACATTGATCTATAGCTTCAAAGAAATCTGCCAACATCTCATCAGGTTTATTTGAAGAAATGGGCAAGGTATTTTGGAAATTCATATAGAAATTTATAAAGAGATGCAAAGTAAACAATAGTCAAAACTATCCTGAAAAAGAAGAAAAAGTTGTAGTTTTCACTTCCTTATTTCGAAATTCATTCACTACAGAACTGCAGTGATCAAGATTGTGTGGTACAGGCATAAATATAGGCATATAGATCAATGGAATCGAATTGAGAGTTAAGAAATAACCCCTGCATCTAATGGTCAGTTAATTTTAAGCAGAGTGCCAAGATCATTCATTGGGAAAATAACAGTCTTTGCAACATGTTGTGTTGGGACATTTGAAAAGCCACATGCAAAGGAACGAAATTGGATCCCATCTCATGTACAAAATTTAACCCAAAATTGATGAGTACACAAATATCTGAGCTAAGACTATAAAGCTCTTAAAGAAAATAAGGATAAATATTAATGACTTACATTAAGCAAGGGGTTTTTAGATACGATTTCAAAAGTACAAATGACAAAAGATATGAACACTAAATTTTAATGAAGTTTATATGTTTTATTTCCAAGGATACCATCAAGAGAGTGAAAAGACATTTCACAAAATAGGAGGAAATATTTGCAAATTATATATCTGGTAATAGGCTTATATCTGGAATATATGAATACCTCTTATAATTTGTTAATAAAAATACATGTCAATTGAAAAAGGCAAAGAATTTAGGTGGGCATTTCTCTGAAGATGTGCAAGTGGCCAGGAAACACCTGAAAAAATGTTCACCATCATAAGTCATTAGGGGAATACAAAGCAAAATCACTGAGATACCACCTGATGCTAGAATGTCTATAATAAAAAATGCAGATAATAACAAGTGTTGGAGATGTTGAGAAATTGGAATCCTCATGCATTGCTGATGAGAATGTGAAGTGGTGTAGTCTCCTTGGAAAACAGTTTCGCTGTTCCTCTGAAGGTTAACATAAGAGTTACCATATGATCTAGCAGTTCTACTCCTAGATATAGACCTAAGAGGAATGTAAATACATTTCCACGCAAAAGCTCTACATATATCTACACAGTGGCGTTATTTATAAAAGCCTAAAAGTAGAAATAGCTTATATGTCCTTCTTTGGTTGCCTGGATAAACAAAATGTGAGATATGCACACAATGGAATATTATTCCATTGAACAGTTAAAATATTTTTCAAAAAAGTGTAGTAGTGATACATGCTGGTACATAGATGAACCTTTGAACCGCGCTAAGTGAAACAAGTCAGTCACAAAAGAACACATACTGTATCAATCCATTTCTATGAAATATCCAGCATATGCCTATCTGCAGAGAAAAAGCAGATTAGTAGTTGCCTAGGTCTGAAGGGGAGCTGGGGAGAACTGAGGAGTGATTGCTAATGAATGTAGATTTTATTTTGAGAAGGATAAAAATCTTTTAAATTGTGATGGATGTACAACTGTGAATATTAAAAAAATGAATTGTGTACTTTAAATGTGAATTATGTGAACTATAAAGCTATTATAAAACTAAAAAAACTTTTGAGGAAATATGAGGTTGGATAAATTAAAGAACTTGGTAAAAACATTTTTTCAGGGGTGCCTGGTTGGCTTAATTAGTAGAGCATATGACTCTTGATCTTGGCATTGTGAGTCTGAGCCCCACATTGGGTGTAGAGATTACTTAAAAAAATTCTTTAAAAAAAAACCCCACATTATTTTCTTAAGAAGTTACAACAGAACACTGTAATTAATTTGTGGTGGTTGCATGTTATAAGGAAAAAAGAGCACAGAATTCTCAGAATTCACAGAAAAGTGAATTTTAAGGTTTTTATCTTATTGAGGTTATGGGAAAACAAAGAAACATAAGATGTGGACATGAATAACAAAGATAATGAGTTTAAGATAATAAGATGTAAGTACTAGAAAAAAGTAAACATGGAAAATAATTAAAAATTTAAAAAATTAAATGGAAGGCAGGATGGTAGAACATAAGAGCAGCACATAGGTTGAAAGTAGAAAAAATAGAAAACAAAGGCAAAAAGAACTTCAAATATGAAACAATTTCAGCAAATAAAAATACGTTCTCTTCATGATAAAAATATATAAAAGTATAGATTTGAATGAAAAATAATATCCCGGAATATGTTGTTTATAAGAGATCTGTATAGAAGAGAGTAATACAAAAATACTGAAAATATAAAAATCAGGTAAATATGGAGCAAAAATTTTAAAAATACCAGACAAAATAGAATGTAAGGCATAAAAACAGAACTTCTCGGTAGCATAGTGTAGAATATATAAAACAACAACCAGTACACCATAAAAGTGTTCTCCGCATTAGCTAGTATTTCTAGCATAGTGTTGAAAAGTAATAGAGCATACACCCTTTTGTTCTCACCATTAATTATGACATTAGCTGTAGATTTTCTTAAATCAAGTTGAAGAAGTTCACTTCGATTCCTACTTTACTGAATTTTTGTAATGAAGGGGTGTTGGATTTTGTCAAGTTCTTTTTTCTGCATCTATTGATGATCATGTAATTTTTCTTCTTGAGTGTCTTGATCTGATGAATTCCAGAAAATGATTTTTGAATGTTGAACCAGCCTTGCATTTTTACGATATAAACCCCTTAGTTGTATATAAAGATTTTATACATATTTAGATTCAATTGGCTAACATTTTATTGAGGTTTTTTTTTTTTTATCTATGTTAATGAGAGATACAGCTGTAGTTTTCTTGTAATATTTTTGTCTGATTTTGATATTAGGGTTATGCTGCCTCATAGAATGAGTTAGGAAATTTTCTCTCATCTATCCTCTGAAAGAGACTGGCATAAATTGGCATAAATTCCTCCTTAAATGTTTGGTAGAAAGCACCAGTGAACCCATCTGGGACTGGTACTTTTTGTTTTAGGTTACTAATTACTGATTCAATTAAATATAGGCCTATTCAGATGGTCTATTTAGTCTTGTGTGAGTTTGGCAGATTTTGTCTTGGACGGTATTGATTCATTTTATCTACGATATCAAATTTGTGTCATAGTATTATTCATGGTTTTCCTTTATTTTCCTCTTCATGTCCATGAGATCTCTAGTGATGTTCCCTTTTTCATTTCTAATATTAGTAAAATGTATCTTCTCTCATTTTTTTTAGTTTGGCTGGAGGCTTACACTTTATTCACCTTTTCAGAGAGTCAGCTTTTTGTTGATTTCTTTGCTCTATTGACTGATTTCCTGTTTTCAATTTCATTGGTTTCTGCTCTACTTGTTACTATTTCTTTTCTTCTGCTTACTTTAGATTTAAAGATTTAATTTATTCTTTTTCTAGTTTTCTAAGGTGTAAACTTAGATGATTGATGTTACATCTTTCTCTTTTCTAATACATGCATTCAGTGTTATAAATTTCCCTCAGCACTGCTATCAGTGCATTCTATAAATTCTGGTAAGTTATATTTTCATTTTCATTTAGTTCAAAATGTTTTCTAACTTCACTAGAGTTCTTGTTTGACTTATGTGTTATATAGAAGTATGATGTCTAATTTCCCAAGTATTTTGGAACTTTACAGCTATTTTTCTGTTACTGATTTGCAGTTTAATCCATTGTGGTCTGAGAGCCAACGTTTTATGATTTCTGTTCTTTTAAAATTGTGAAGGTGTTGGGGCACCTGGGTGGCTCAGTCAGCTGAGCGGCTCAGGTCAGGATCTCGCAGTTTGTGAGTTCCAGCCCTGCGTCGGACTCTGTGTTGACAGCTCAGAGCCTGGATCCTATTTTGGATTCTGTGTCGCCCTCCCTCTGCCTCTTCCCCACTCATGCTCTGTCTCTGTCTCTCAAAAATGAATAAACATTAAAGAAGAAAATTTAAAAAGCAATTTTGAAGGTGTTTTTAATGGTCCCAAATGTAGTTTTACTTGGTAAATATTCCATATAAACTTGAGAAGAACATGTATCTGCTGTTAATAAAGTAGTCTGTAGATAAGCAATGCCATCAATCAACTGGATATAATGGTTATTGCAACTATGACCTTGAGAATTTTCTGCCTACTGGATGTGTTTATTTCAATTTTTTTTAAATGTTTATTTATTTTTGAGAGACAGAGAGAGAGAGAGAGAGAGAGAGAGAGACAGAGACAGAGACAGAGCATGAGTTGGGGAGGGGCATTGAGAGAGGGAGACACAGAATCCTAAGCAGGCTCCAGGCTCTGAGCTGTCAGCACAGAACCCGGTGTGGGGCTAGAACTCACTGATTGTGAGATCATGACCTGAGCTGAATTTGGACACTTAACTGACTAAGCCACCCAATGGCCTCTGGATCTATTTATTTCTGTTAGAGGGGTGTTGATCTCTCCAACTATCATAGTGGATTGATCTATTTCTTCTTTTAGTTCTATCAGTTTATATCTCATTTATTTTGATGCTCTGTTTTTAGGTGCATACACATTAAGATTTTTATGTTTTCTTGGAGAATTGATGCTTTTATCATTATGTAATGGCTCTCTTTGTCCCTAATAACCTTCCCTTGTCTGAAATCTGTTATGTCTGAAATTAATATAGCTTTTCCTGTTTTCTTTTGATTATTGTTAGCATGGTATATTTATCTCCATCCACTTTTAATCTTATATGTATTTATATTTAATGTGGGTTTCTCTGGTCAGCATGTACTTGGGTCTTACTTTTTGATCTATTCTGACAATTTCTGTCTTTTAATTGGTATAGTCATACAATTAATGTTCAAGGTGATTATTTATACAGTGGACTAATATCTACTGTGTTGGTTACTGTTTTTGTTGCCATTGTTCTTTTTTCCTATTTTTGTCTTCTAATCTTTTCTGTTTTGCTTTTTGTGGTTTTAATTGATTATTTCATATAATTACATTTTTTCCTTGTTAGTATATCAGTTTTTATTTGTTTGTTTTACTTTTTATAGTGGCTGCCCTAGAATTTTCAACATATGTTTACAACTAATCCAAATCCACTTTCCAATAACACCATATCATTTCACATGTAGTACGATTATTTTATATTGACAAAATAATCCTAATTCTGCCCTCATTTTTTGTATCATCGCTGCCATTCATTTCACAAATAGATAAATGTACACAATCAAATACATTGTTATTTTGAACAAACTCTTATTAGAGTAATTAAGAATAGGGGTGCCTGAGTGGCTCAGCTGTTAAGCATCTGACTTAAGCCCAGGTCATGATCTCACAGTCTGAGAGTTCAAGTCCCACATTGGGTGAGCTTGTGCCCTGCTTTGAGAACAAGCCCCACTTTGGGTGAATCCCACCTCTGTGTGTGTGTGTGTGTGTGTGTGTGTGTGTGTGTGTGTGTGTGTCTTTCTCTCTGTCTCTCTCTGTCCCTTGCTTGGCTTGAGCCCTCTTTCTCTCAAAAACAAAATAAATAAGAATAAAATAATAGAAGTTTTTTCTTTTATCTTCACTTACTCCTTGTCTGATGTTTCTGCTTTCTTTATATAGATCTCAGGTTCTGATGCTTATCATTTTCCTCTCCAAAGAAGTTATTTTAACATTTCTTGCAAGGTAGATACAGTGGTAATGGATTTTCTCAATTTTTATTGGAGAAAATCCATTTGTCTTTCACTTTTGAAGTTTAATTTTTCAGTGAACAGAATTCTAGATTGGTGTTCCCCCCACCAACACTTTAAATATTGTATTATACTCCTTTCTTGCTTCCATGATCTGAGAAGTTGGATGTAAATCTTATCTTTCTTTCTCTATAGGTAACGTGTTCTCTTCCCTTCTCCCCTTCTGCCTTTTCCCTGGATTTTTTTGGTTGATCTTTAGTGTGGAAATGATATGCCTAAGTGTAGGATTTTTTTTTTTTTTAATCTCTGTGTTTTCTGAACTATGGGATCTATGGTTTGGTGTCTGACATTAATTTGTGGGAATTCTCTTTTTTTTTCATATATTTTTTTCTATGCTTTGTTTTTCTCCTTCTGAAATTCTCATTATAGGTATATTACAACTTTTGTGGTTGTTTTGTAGTTACTGGATGTTGTGTTCTAGTTTTTTCAGTCTTTTTTTCTTTATTCTTTTTAATTTGGTCAGTTTCTATTGAGATATCCTCAAGTTCAGAGACTCCTCAGCCATTTCCAGTGTACTAATAAGCATATCAAAGGCATTTTTTATTTCCATTATAATGTTTTTGATCTCTAGAATTAATGTTTTGTTCTTAGAATTTCCATCTCTCTGGGGCACCTAGGTGGTTCAGTCGGTTGAGCATCTGACTTCCACTCAGTTCATGATCTCACGGTTCATGAGTTCGAGCCCTGTGTCAGCCTCTGTGCTGACAGCTCAGAACCTGGAACCTGCTTGGGATTCTGTGTCTCCCTCTCTCTCTGCCCCTCCCCTGCTCATGCTCTCTCTCTGTCTCAAAAATAAATAAAACATTATAAAAAATAAATAAAAAAAAAAAGAATTTCCATTTCTCTGCTTACATTGTCCATCTGTTTTTGCCTGTGTCTACTTTACCTATTAGAGCCTTTAGCACTTTAATCATTGCTGTTTTAAATTTCTAGTGTGATTAATTTCAACATCACAGCCATATCTGAGTCTGGATCTGATACTTGCTCTGTGTGTTCAAACTGTGTTTTTGCCTTTTAGTATATATTATTGGTTTCTTGATGGCTGGAAATGTACTAAGTACATGGAACTGCTGTAAATAAGTGTTTAGTAATGTAGTCGTGAGGTTTGTGGGGAGAAGTATTTTATCATTTTATCCTTTGGTCTCAGAAGCTCAGCAGTCTTTTAGTGAGCTTTTGTCCTTGGACTGTGAACTTAACTCATGCTCTCAGTCCCTCCCAGGAACCTTTCAGTGAGACAGGATAACTAGAGTGGGCTGGGATTGGGTACTTCCCTGTCCCCAGGTCAGTTAGTTTCTGATAAAACTCCCAAAAGTTAGGCTCTGCTGAAATACTTCTAAGGGCAAACCTTGTAAAGAAGAACAGAGTGCTCTGGCCTGTTTTAAAATGGTTCCTTTATCCATCTGCTTGCTGGACACGAGGGGGTTTTTCTCAGATATTCACCATGAGAACCTGGTTGAACTCCTGGATGTAAAACTGACAAAGTTTGAGGACTCCTGAAGACTGGGTCCTCCGGAGTTTTAACTCCCAGACTTGTCCACTCTGAGTCTCCACCCAATTCATCAGTATTGCTCAGGTTTTTTTTTTTTTTAACCCTGGCACTGGTTCTTGAAGAAGTTTGTGCCTGTGGTAAGTCACGATTCTGTGTATTTGCCTCTTGGTGTCCAAAATGGGGGCAACAGTTTGCCCTGTGACCTTATTTCTCTGATGCATCTAAGAGAAATTATTGATTTTTCAGTTTATTTAATTTTGTGCTTGTTTGAAATGGAGTGTTGACTACTAGCTTCTTATGTGCCAGACTAGAAACTGGAAGTCAGTTCAAGGGCTTTTAATCTTGGGTGTGTATGTATATATGTATGTATGTATATATAATCCCATCTAACTGGACTCTCTGGTTTCTGTTACCTAACCCTGTAAATTATTTGACTAAACTAGTGTTTCTCTAAGTCCATGTCTCTTCTTATTAGACCTTAGTAAACTACAATGGATATCAGGTGAAATCAGACACTTTTATCTTGTGTATTCGATATCATTGCTCATGGGGTATTATTTTAGCAATCTACTCCTAGCTCAGAGTACTCTCTAGTGTTCATACAATGCCCCCACGTATAAGGTCTTTTTCCTTCTAAATAAAGTGTATCTTACTTTTTACTTGAGTTGTGTTTAATTATTCACTGGAATTTTTCTGTACTTGCTTCAGGGAATAATAGTCTTCTCTTTGTGGCTATTTATTTTCTACCTTTTCTCACTTTTTGTATATGTGTATTTGCATACATGATTTAGCTCTATTTCCCCTCCTCTTTTCACACACACACACACACACACACACACATTTTATTGACACTGAAGTTTATGTATGAATGAGTATCTTTATAGCAATAGCTTTTAATCCTTTTTTACAAAAAAATAATTTTTGGATGACCTTTATTAAATTCAGCCAATATTTACTGAAGCTCTATTGTTTGCCTGACACTAAATTATACACTGAAAATACAGTGATGAGGAAATCATATGCAGTCTGTGTCCCAGGAGTTTATAGACAGGGAAGTTTTTCAAATCTTACCAATCTTATAACATAATCTCTTTATAAGACAGATGTTATATGACTTGTCACTCTGCCCCATGACATTCCAACTTGTCTTAAAGAGTGCCCCAGCCATAAATTTTATAAAGCATAGTTCTGAGCATCTAATTTTCTTAATTAAAAACTTCCACTATCTCTCTGTATTTTTGATGATTGAATAATAAGCTGAGAAAAGTTTCAAGAGCATATTTGTAACTTACCTTTCTATGTACACCTCACTGGCTGATGAATTTCCAGGCATATCTCATTAGACTATAGGTGCTATGAGTAAAATAATTCTATTGATGAAGTTTTGGGGTGATGGGGAGGTTCGTGGGGTCCAGAGCTGATGCCTAAGAAAGAATCTTGAAGACATCTTTGATACAAAAAGGTGATTTTATTAAAGCATGGGGACAGGACTCATGGGCAGGCAGAGCTGCACAGGGTCTTGATGGGTAACTCATTATATACATTCGGGTTGGGAGGGAGTCAGGGATAGAGTAAGTCTCTAAGGAATTTTGGAAGCAAGGTTTCCAGGACCTTCAGGGGCTAGCTGTTGCTAGGGAAACACCATTTATTATCGTTTAATAAAACCTCAGTCATGAGACCCTTCAGATGTATATCGGGGGTGGGGGGGCATAAGCTTGGAGTATGATTGCCAGCATGTATCTTGGAGGAGTTGAAATAAAGGAAGTAGACTTACAGGATCCTTGAGGTAGGGATAATGTTAAGGTAAGATTCTCTTTTGCTCCTAACAAAGTGTCATCATTAAGGCAGCTGAGGTCCTAAAGGGAGGTAAACTGCTGGTTTCAAAGACTTGTCAATGGGCTGTAGGCAGTAAGGGAATTTAATTTTTCATTTGCCTTAGTTTTCCGCATTACCACGGCAGTGCTTATACTCCTTTCCTTTGTTCTTGGGTAGCCAGGAGTGTTGGAGGAATATCACACATATTCCACCTGGGGGCTCAGGGGTGGTGTGCCTGCCTGTATTTTGCCCTCAGCTTGCCGCATACTCCTCATTACTATCACCCACCCACCCCCCCCCCCTTTTTTTTTTTTGTGCTACATGGCTGGTAACCAGCTGCTTCCTGTATTTCTCCACATACTCTGATTTCTCTCTAATGTTTCTTCCTCCAATTGGAATACTACCTTCACCAAGGATCAACTTCTGAGATGCCACCTCCTGTATAAATCATGTGTTGATCCCTGTATCAAACCAAAAGTAATACTTCTCTCACCTAAATCCCTATAATTGCCCTGTGTATTGCTAGGTACCTTAGTTTCAGGTTCAGAGCTTTGCATTCTGAGGATCTGTAGAATAATTAGTCACAATGAATAGCACAATGATCCACGGCCAATAAATGTAACATTAGGCAGAGATTAGAAAACAAAACCAAAACAAACAAAATACCCCAAAACTTCCATAAATGCATTCCTACATATTTGATAAAAATGTTATTTTCCTGAACTTTTAGCTATTTACAGTTGAAACAGAACAAAAAATTGGTAGTGGTTCTGGGGTAATTTGAGCCTAATTCTGAGGCACATAATGAGGTCAAATTCCCCGTGGAATTAATGACAGAATTGCATGAGTAAGAGCTTCAGAATCATTCTTAATTAAAATGATTAGAAAATGCTATTTAGAAGACTCTTTTACAATGGTCCAAAAAAGGGCACTGTTAAAATGTAAACAGGACATTAGAGTTACCCTTGGAAAGGCCAAAATAAAGCTCATTCCTTCCTTCCCTCCCTCATCATTAGTAAATTTTAGTTCTTGTAATGGAAGATATCCCCAAGAACACCACCAATCAGTGAGGACAATGGAGAACTATACTATGGAAAGTTCCTGTACTTCCCCTGGAAACTTTCTATCCCTCTTCCCATGATTCATCATTCCCATTCTGTGCCACCTTAGTGCCCCTGATTGGCTCCAGTTGATATACTTTTTAAAGGGAATTGTAATGTGTTTACTTACATTCATGTCACCTCCACTAACACGTGAATGGTTTGGTTGCTTTTCATGTCTTTAGTTTTCAGTACAAAGTTGATCCTGGTGTTAAATATGTTTTTAAATACCTAGATGAATTAACAGAAGAATAAAGCTAGGTGGTTCAAGAAAGCAAACAGAGGAAGGGATATTTTAGTTGGTACAAAAGGCCTGAAGGTGTTGTGAGGAGAACATTTCATGAAAGAGAACCTTGTTTTTTCAGTGTCTAACAGACAGTTGACCTATACCTGGCTGACAAACTAGGCACAGAACCTTGGGAAGAGCATCAAAGGACTTGAGTTCTAAATCCAGTCCTACCACCATGTTACTGGACCATCAGCTTAAAACCTTTAGTTTTTCTACCTCTAAATGCCTCTAAAGGTTGTATTTATGTTACAAAGCAAAATAAGATGATATAGATAAAGGGACTTGGTAAAATTACTGTTAGAATGAATGAATTTATAAAGTGCTCTAAGTCACATTGTGTCTAGAGTTAGCTGTTGACAAATTGGAGACCTATGGTTATACACATTGAATTTAATGGCTTATTAGCTAAAAAGTCATTGTAAGTCTGAACTGGTTGGATGACTTATTTCTTCCTTTGGCATCTATTATGCACCTGGCTTTGAGTCATGGTTAAATATGTTTTCTCAAATAATTGAAATTCAGCTGACACTAAACCAAATCTCCATCTCAAGCTGAAGGTATTTTACTAAACACACTAACAAGAAATTTCTTATTTTGAAAATGAGGGAACAAGACCTATTTTGAAGGAGTTACTACATTCTTGAAGGAGGAAAATATTGCCTTATCATTTAATTAAGAACTCAGATGGGGCGCCTGGGTGGCTCAGTCGGTTAAGCGGCCGACTTCGGCTCAGGTCACGATCTCGCGGTCTGTGAGTTCAAACCCTGCATCGGGCTCTGTGCTGACAGCTCAGAGCCTGGAGCCTGTTTTGGATTCTGTGTCTCCCTCTCTCTGACCCTCCCCTGTTCATGCTCTGTCTCTCTCTGTCTCAAAAATAAATAAAAAACGTTAAAAAAAATTAAAAAAAAAAAAAAGAACTCAGAGATTATTTATCCCTGAGCGACTCTTAGCTGAACATCACCACTTAGCTGAAAAGACACTATCTACAAACAAAACAGGCAAACCCTTACTGGTGTAAATAATTTTATATGGAAGTTTTGTTTTATTTCGTGTTGTTTTAATTTTTTTTTTTTTAATTTTGAGGTGTTTTTAGAATTGCAGAGGAGTTGCAAAAATAGTACAGAGTTCTATCCCCTTCATTCTGACTCTCCGAATGTTAATATCTTATATAACCACAGTACAATTATCATGACTAAGACCTCGACATAGTTACAGTGCCATTAACTAAACCATACAGCTTATTCCTATTTCACCCTGTTCCAGGATCTAATCTAAATGCGCATTGCATTTAATTTTCATGTCACCTTAGTCTCTTCCAGTCCTCAGTTTTTTCCCTTTCACGACCTTGAGAATTTTGAGGAATATTAGATGGTTATTCTGTAGAATATCCCTTGTAGGATTGTCTGCTTTCTCATGACTACATTGGAGTTAATGCATTATTACCAAGAGAACTACAGCGATGATGTACTTTTCTCAGTGTATTGTGTCAAGGGTACATAAGGTCAAATGAGGTAAAAATGGCTTATTTCTGGTGGTGTTAATCCTTAGTAAAAGTAGTGTCTGCCAGTTTCCCTACTGTAAAGTTACTATTTTTCACTTTGCCCTTAATAAATATTTAGAGTAGATTCTTGAGACTATGCAAATATCTTATTCCCCTCACACTTTGTCCACTAATTTCAACATATATCAGTGGTTCATGGCTGCAGCTACTATTGCTATTATGTTATGAGAACTTTCTATTTCCCCTGTTGCTTCTACATTTGTTTTTATCAGTTGGACTCAAGGATATTTATTTTATGTTTAGGATTATAATCCAATACCATCATTATTTATTTTGTTGCTGAAATTGTTCCAGCTTAAAAGATACTAGGTACTTTGATTTTTGTTCTTTTTAATAAAATTTATTCTTATGAATAGTTTTAGATTTACAACAAAGATAAGAAATAATATATGGAGTCCCATATATCCCCTGCTTCCCCTATTATTAACATCCTAATCAGTATCATATATTTGTGACAATGAATCAGTATTGATACATTATTAATCAACACATTTAGTTTATTCAGATTTCTTTAGTTTTTACCTACTGTCCTTTTCCTATCTCAGGATCCTATTAAGGACACCATACTGCAATAATTTGTTGTGTTGTCCCAGCTTCCCTTGGATCTGATAGTTTCTGATGCTTTCCTTAGTTTTGATGACCTTGACATTTTTTGAGGAGCATTTGTCAGGTATTTTGTAGGATGTCCTTCTTTGGAATTTGAGGTGTTTTTCATAATTAGAGTGTAGTTCTGAGATTTGGCGAGAGGTAAAGTACCATTTGCACCACATCCTATCAAGAATACGTGTCATTAACATGGTTTATCACTGTTGATGTTAACTTTGATTACCTGGCTGAGGTCGTGTTTGTCAGATTTCTCCTCTGTAAATCCACTGTTTTTGTTTTTTTAAATCCCTTTCTCTAGTTCAGTTTCTGGAGGGAAGTCACTATACACAGTACACACTTAAGGGGAGGAGAGCTATGCTTTTTGAGGGCAGAATATTTACATAAGTTGTTTGGAATTCTGTGTGGGTGATTGTCTATCCTTCCCCACTTATTTATATAACTATCTGTGTCATTACAGAATCACGGGTAGTTGTTTTATATTTTGGGCTATATTACAGTACTAACTTACTATGCTCAAATTGGTTTGGCTGTGACCATTGGGAGCTTAGAAAGAAATGAAGCTAAAAGATGGCCCTTTGACATATTCTTTCAGTGTGATTTGTTTGTTTTTATTTTAGAACTCGCTGACTTTCTGGCACAATAAGATACTCTATAGTTAGGTATTTCTTGCTCCAGTTCTAGAATCAGCCTTTTCTCCAAGGGGCAGTCCCCATTCCTTTTAGAATAAATTATGATCTGGGTTATGTGCTTGTTGATGTGTTCATTGCTACTGGGGTTTCATTGCTTTTATTTACTTATTTTTAAAGTTTTTATTTAAATTCCAGTTAATTAACATACAGTGTAATATTAGCCTCAGGAATTCGGCAATTCCATACAACACCCAGTGCTCATCCCAGCAGGTGCACTCCTTAATCCCATCACCTATTTCACCCACCCCCCCTACCAACCTCCCCTCTGGTAACCATTGGTTTGTTCTCTATAGTTAGTCTGTTTCATGGTTTTCCCTCTTTCTCTTCTTTTCCCCTATGTTTGTTTGTTTTGTTTCCTAAATTCCACATATGAGTGAAATCATATGGTGTTTGTCTTTCTCTGACTGAATTATTTTGCTTAGCACAACACTCTGGCTCCACTCATGTCTTAAAAATGGCAAGCTTTCATTCTTTTTTATGACTGAGTAATATTCTACTGTATTCTATTGTACCACATCTTCCTTATCCATTCATCACTTGATGGACACTTGGGCTGTTTCTACAATTTGGCTATTGTAGATAATGCTACTATAAATATTAGGGTGCAGGTATCCCTTTGAATTAGTATTTTTGTCTTTTTTTTTTTTCAGTAAATAGCTAGTACTGCAATTGCTAGATATAGGGTAGCTCTATTTTTAACTTTTTGAGGAACTTCCATCCTGTTTTCCAGAGTGGCTGTACCAGTTTGCATTCCTACCAAGAGTGCAAGAGGCTTCCCTTTTCTCCACATCCTCACCAACACCTGTTGTTTCTTGTGTTGGTTATTTTAGCCATTCAGACAGGTATGATGTGATATCTCATTATAGTTTTGATTTGTATTTACCTGATGATGAGTGATGTTGAGCATCTTTTCATCTGTCTGTTGGCCACCTGGATGTCTTGTTTGGAAAAATGTCTGTTCTTGTCTCCTGCCCATTTTTTTCATTGGATATTCATTTTGGGGGTATTGAGTTATATAAGTTCTTTACAGATTTTGGATAGAACACTTTGTCAGATATGTCATTTGCAAATATCTTCTTCTATTCTGTAGGTTGCCTTTTAGTTTTGTTGATTGTTTACTTCACTGTGCAGAAGCTTCTTATTTTGATGAAGTCCCAATAGTTTATTTTTTCTTATGTTTCGTCTGTCTCAGGAGACATATCTAGAAAGAAGGTGGTATGGCCAATGTCAATGTTACTGATTGTGTTCTCCTCCAGGGTATTAATGTTTTCCTATCTCACAGGTCTTTCATCCATTTTGAATTTCTTTTTGTATATGGTGGAAGAAATTCCACTTTTATTCTTTTGCATATTGCTGTCCAGGTTCCCGACACCATTGTTGAAGAGACTGTCTTTTTCACATTGGATATTCTTTGCTGCTTTGTCAAAGATTAATTGGCCATATAGTTGTAGGCTTATTTCTGGGTTTCTATTTGCTTCCATTGATCTATATGTCAGTTTTTGTGCCAGCACCATATTGTTTTGATTACTACAGCTTTGTAATATAACTTGAAGTATGGAATTGTGATGGCCCTAGCTTTGCTTTTCCTTTTCATGATTGCTTTGGCTATTTGGGGTCTTTTGTGGTTCCATACAAATTTTAGGATTGTTTTTACTAGTTCTATGAAAAATGCTGTTGGTATATTGATAGGGATTGCCTTAAATGTGTAGATAGACACATTGGGTAGTATAGACATTTTAATGATATCTGTATAGACATTTTAATGATATCTGTTCTTCCAATCCATGAGTATGGAATGTCTTTCCATTTTTCTGTGTCATCTTCAATTTCTCTCATCAGTGTTATATAGTTACCAGAGTACAGGTCTTTCATCTCTTTGGTTAGGTTTATTCCTAGATATCTTATTGTTTCTGGTATGGTTGTAAATGGGGTTGTTTTCTGAATTTTTCTTTCTGCTGCTTCATTACTGGTGTACAGAAATGCAGAAGATTTGCTCTGCATGATTTGGTATCCTGCAACTTTACTGAATTTGTGTATCAGTTCTAGGAATTATATGGTGAAGTCTTTTGGATTTTTTATATAGAGTATCATGTCATCTGCAAATAGTGGAGTGTTACTTCTTCTGTGCTGATTTGGATGCCTTTTATTTCTTATTGTTGTCTGATTGCCCTGGTTAGGATTTCCAGTACTATGTTAAATAACAGTGGTAAGAGTGGAAATCCCTGTCTTCTTCCTAACTATAGAGGAAAAGCTGTCAGTTTTTTCCCACTGAAGATGATAGTAGCTGTGGGTTTTTCATATATAGCCTTCATTATGTTGAAGTATGTTCCCTCTAAACCTATTTTGTTGAGGGAGTTTTCGTTGGTTTTAGGACTGAATGGAGCATAAACATGTATCTGTGTAGTAAGCTGTATATATGCACATATCTATAAACATTTCTGTGTGTAGCCATCTGTATCTACTTTAAGCTAAATGGGAATTCGTACTCATGTCTTGAACACTATGACTACATAAATCATTTTAGCTTCCACCATTTATTTACTTATCTATAATGTCACACTTGTAGGGAGGAATCTGGCTTCCATCATCCCTCACTCACTTGCTTACCTATTCAATTCCAGAATACGTAAGAGTTGTTAATACCCCACTGGAAACAACTATATCAACAAGAGTAGAGTGCTTATGTATAGTGCTTTTTTGCCTTAATTTTACAGACTTTGCTAATTTCCCACAGTAAATAGGTCATCACTATTTCTCCACACCCTTCAACAAGGTTGTTTCATACATTTCTATTGTAGTTAGATTCTTTGTCAGTCTTTATTCCTTCTTGGATCCCTTGAACTTCTATTATTTTCTTTTTAGTTTGAATATATTAAGGCTTAGTATTAAGCTATAGAGTTCTATGCACTTTGACAAATGTAAAATGTCATGTATCCATCATCAAAGCATCATACAGAGTTGTTTTACTGCTTGAAAAATTCCCTGTGATTCACCTATTTAATTTTTTATCCCTTTTCTCTCTTCCTGGCAATAGTTGATCTTTATACCAACTTTATAGTTTTGCCTTTCCCAGAATGTCATTAGCTGAAATCATAGAAAATATAGCGCTTTTTTTTTTTTTTATCAGACTGGCTTTTTAATTTAGCAATATGTATTTAAATTTTCTATCTTTTTGTGTCTTGACAACTCATTTTTATCACTGAATAATAATCCATTGTATAGAATTATTACAATTTATTATCATTAACCTATTGAAAGACTTTTGGGTAGCTTCCAGTTGTGGTGATTATTAATAAAATGGTGATAAACATTCACATGCACATTTTGTGTTGATGTACATTTTACAATTAGTTGGGTAAATACTTGGAGTGGGGTAGAGCTATTCATTGGTAAGACTATGTTGACTTTGTAAGACAGTGCCAAATTGTCTTCCAAAGTGGTTATACCCACCTCATTTTGCATTCCTTCTAGCAATAAACAGCCCTGTTGCACTGCATTCTCACCAGTGTTTGGTATTCAGGTTTTTGGGGTTTTTTTATTTTAGCTTTTCTAGTAGTTCTGCAGCAGAGTCGTGTTACTGTTTTAATTTGCAATTTACTAATGAAAAATTATGAGACTATCTTTTCACATGCATTTTTTTCATGTGTTGATTTTCTGTTCAGATCTTTTACCCATTTTTAAACTAGATTATGTTTTATTATTTCATCATAAGAGTGCTTTGTAGGTTTTGGCCACCAGGCTTTTATCAGATATGTGTTTCACAAATACTTTCTTCAAGTCTTGTTTCTTTTAGCAGTGTCTTTCTCAGGATTTCAGTTTTTAGTTTTAATGCAGTCCAACTTACCAATTTTCTGTCATGTATTGTGCTTTAGGTGTTGTATCTAAAAACTCATTGCCAAACACAAGGTCATTGAGATTTTCTCCAAAATTCTCCTGGAATTTTATATGTTTTGATTTTTGGGTTATGTGTGTAATTCATCTTGAGTTAATTTGTGTGAAGGATGTAAGGTCTGTGTCTTTTTTTTAAAAATGTTTTTTTTGAAAGAGAGGGAGACAGAGTGCGAATGGGGGAGAGGGCGAGAGGGGGGGACACGGAATCTGAAGCAGGCTCTAGGCTCTGAGCTGTCAGCACAGAGCCTGATATGGGCTAGAACTCATGAACCACGAGATCATGACCTGAGCCAAATTCGGAGGCTTAAGAGACTGAGCCACCCAGGCACCCCAGGACTGTGTCTTAATTCATATTTTTGAATATGGAGATGCAATTATTCTAGCACCATTTGTTGAAAAAGACTATACTTTCTCCACTGAATTGCCTTTGCTCCTTTTCAAAAGACCAGTTAAATATATTTGTGTGTGTTTATTTCTGGGCTCTCTATTTTGCTCCATGATCTCTGTGTCTATATATTTACCAATAGTACATTGTCTTGATTACTCTGGCTTTATAATAAGATTCTTGAAGTCAATTAGTATCAGTCCTCCAACTTTATTTTTCTTCAGTATCACGTTGATTATTCTGAGTCTTCTTACTTTCCATATATACTTTAGAATCAGTTTGTTGACTTCTACAAAAAAAAAGCTTGCTGGGATTTTGAATGGGATTACATTAAATTTACAGATCAAGTTGGGAACAAGTGACATCTTAAAAATGTTAAGCCTTCCAATTAGCGTACATAGAGTGTCTCTCTATTTATTTAGATCATCTTTGATTTCTTTCTTCAGAGATTTGCAGTTTTCTGCATGATGATCTAGTACACATTTTGTCAGGTTTACACCTATTTTATTTTTGGTGTTACTGTATACATGGTACTTTGTTTTCAATGTCACATTACGATCGTTGGTTGCTGGCATATAGAAAAGCAGTTGACTTTTGTATATTAATCTTGTGTCCTATAATCTTGCTATAATTGCTTATTAGTTCCAAGAATATATTTGTTGATTCTTTGGGCTTTTCTGTATAGACAGTCATATTACCTGTCAACAAAGGCAGTTTTATTTCTTTCTTCCCAATCCACATACCTTCTATTTTCTTGTCTTATCTTATTGTAGTCTGTTTTATCTTATTGTAGAACTTTCAGCATGGTGCTGAATAGTAGTGTGTTCCCATTACCTTGATCCCAGTTTTAAGGGAAAATGACCTATTTCTCAGCCTTAAGTATAATGTTAGTTCTAGAATTTTTTTTTAAAGGTATTCTTTATCAAGTTGAGGAAGTTATTTTTTAGTTGCTTTGTGGGATATGTTGTTCATCTTGCTTTTAGAAAAAAATAATGTTGGGTAAAGTGTCATTCCATCCCTGGAAATAAACAACTATAGGAAGCTTCTTAGAAGAACACTAGTAGAAATTTACTCCATTTTATGAGAAGAAAAAAGTTTAAAAAATATATCTTTTTTTATTTTTTAAAAAAATTTCCTTTAATGTTTGTTTATTTTTGAGAGAGAGAGAGAGAGAGCATGAGCAGGGGAGGAGCAGAGAGAGAGGGAGACACAGATTCCGAAACAGGCTCCAGGCTCTGAGCTGTCAGCACAGAGCCCAGCACGGGGCTCAAACTCACAAACCGTGAGATCATGACCTGAGCTGAAGCCAGACACTCAACCGACTGAGCCACCCAGGTGCCCTGAAAAAATGTATCTCTTAAGTCTTCCCTCACTACCCTCTTTCCTCATAAAGCTCTTCATGAAATGACAGGCTGACTGGCTGACAGCCCCTCCAGTTTCTGTTAGATCTCAATCACATCAGTTAGGGACAAGTTTTTCACTTTTCTCCGTGAAGTAGCTCCACGAAGGCTGTCTTTTAGCTTCTTTATTCTCTTATGCAAACTCCAAAACCTTTATATAACAGAAAACATAAATCTAGTTACAGTTTAGTTTCTTAAATATACCTTTCTTCCTTCCATTTCTCTGGAGACCCCAAAATAGTGAAACTTTGTATAAAAACCTGTTTTTTTTTAATTTTTAAAAAATGTTTTATTTATTTTTGAGAGGGAGACAGAGATAGCACAGAGGAGAGAGAGGGAGACAGAATCCAAAGAGGGCTCTGCACTGACAGCAGAGAGCCTGATGTGGGGCTCAAACTCACAAACTGTGAGATCATGATCTGAGCCAAGGTTAGACACATAACCAACTAAGCCACCTAGCCTTCTAAAAACCTGGTTTTAAAATCTGTTATAACACTTCCCAGCTACATAACATGGGCTATTTATTCTTTCTGATCTTCAACTTCCTAGGGCATACATATTCTCTTTCTGCCTTATTCTATTTTTACCCATTGCTACTTTTGAATACTAAGGGAAAAATTGATATAAAAAAAGTCTCACACTTAGTAAGTTTTCAATAAATGTTAATTTTCCCCTTTATTTAAAGTAACACTTTAGGGGCACCTGGGTGGCTCAGTCGGTTAAGCGGCCGACTTCGGCTCAGGTCATGATCTCGTGGTCCGTGAGTTGGAGCCCCGCGTCGGGCTCTGTGCTGACAGCTCAGAGCCTAGAGCCTGTTTCAGATTCTGTCTCCCTCTCTCTATGCCCCTCCCCCGTTCATGCTCTGTCTCTCTCTGTCTCAAAAATAAATAAACGTTAAAAAAAAATTTTTTTTAAGTAACACTTTAATCTGTCTGAATTCAATCAACAAGAAGTATAATGATGGAAATTTTAGATTATATGACAACTTATTGAGAAAGTCTCATCACTGATTGACTAATTTTTTTCTAATAGATAGGAGTATCTTTTATATAAAAAAATATTTTTACTGAAAATAAGGTCATATTGTACAGAATAACTATAATAGAGTTTCAAAAATATATACTAAAGCAATGAGGTCAATATATGGGACAAAGTAATTTTCGTACAGTGACTGAAGCACAGGAAAACAAAAGGGTCCTCTTTGATGTTAAAAATATGCACTTTACATATTGTGTAATATATATGTATATGCATGATATATATGCATATTCAAGCACATTATATAGCCATGCATTGGTCTATAAAGTCATCTTAATGAGATTGTCACTGGGTCAGTGACACTAAAATAAAATGTAAAGAAAGGTAAAAAACATAGCTAAAAGAGAATGTGTTGGTCATCTATGGAAGTGAGGGACATGAGAATTCAGAGAGGACATTGGCAGAGTCCCTGAAAACTCTGCCCAAGGAGAGGTGTTGAACACAACAGTTTCACCTGTGACGTTTCATTGTGGAGAAGAACGAATCTGACCGAGTTGATCTAGGGACATTAGAGCCATCAATGTCCTAACACCATGTTCTAATCTCATACTGCTGAGACTACCTTCCGATTATAAACTGGCTCCCCAAGGATTCTACCTACAGAGATAAAATGTGCTGAATTGAAGAAGTGAATTGGAAAGTTCCTTCAAAGGGGGGAAAAAAAGATTTTGCATTCAACGTTTATTCATTAGTATCATGAGTTGTTTAATAATGAATGTGTCCTTAAGAGATGGAGATGGTCTTAGAATGCCAAGAGATAAGGGATTTTTTCTTTTTAAGCTCTTAAAGATTAGGTACTTTTTATGAAAACTCATTGAATTAAAGCTGTTCTTTGAGGTCTCTTGGATTATTTTCTTGAAGAGCTGTCCAGGAGGCAATGCTTTTCAGTTGGAAGGAGTTGATGAACAGTGTGAAACATGTTCAGGGTGTGCTGGCATTAATGGGGAAAGGAGTATGAGAGTTTAGGTATACTGAGGTAAAATAGGGAAGAAGGAGTGGAGGAGTGAAGTTTTGAGAGAAAAGGAGGCTAGAAAGATAAGTTGAGGCTGGAGAATAAATGCCTGTCAAGTAAAGGATTATAGACAACAGAGAAATCTTTCGGATCAGTTTATGCTGAGAAATGGTATGACCAATATTTGTTATCTATTGTTCGATAACAACAGCATTAAAATGTATGGGTTTCAAACAGTAACCAAAAATACCGGGAGATGTGATTTATTAAGATCATCAAAGTGTACCATTATGAGCAGTCTTGTGGTTTGGAAAAAAAAAATCTGGTTGTGGGATAGAATATATAGTGGATCTGAGACCTGAGAATAAAAGATCAGTTAAAAAACACATGTGAAGGGGTGCCTGGGTGGCTCAGTTGGTTAAGCATCTGACTTCAGCTCAGGTCATGATCTTGAGGTTTGTGGGTTCGAGCTCTGTGTCAGGCTCTGTGCTGACAACTCAAAGCCTAGAGTCTGCTTCAGATTCTGTGTCTCCATCTCTCTGTCTGCCCCTACCCACCCCCTCCAAAATCAATAAACATAAAAAAAAAAAAACCCCACATGTGGTGTAGGCAGGAATCTACATAAAAATTCTAAACCTGCACTGACAACCATATTCCTCAGAGAATCTTATGAGATGAGGAAAGAAATAATAGGAATATATTTCTTTTGACCTTTAGTAATCAAAAGTCCCCCCTTTTCTAACCCTTAGAAGTATAGGGAATCAGGGTTATAAAGAGAACTAGAGAACACTGAACAATACATCTTACAAAAGGACTCTTAAAATTTTTCCAAAATACTGGTGGTTTCATTTATTGCTTATTTGCCACTTTGCTTCACCCTTGCCACATTTTTGTTCCTCTCTGTAGCCTAACCCACTAAGTTTTCTACCTCACTCCCACTTGAGCCAAGAGAGTACATTCTGACATCAAGTCTGAGAAATTCTTTAAAAGTAGACAGGAGGTATGAAGAATGATTACAATGGTATTTCCTTCAGCAGTTTCATAGCCAGTGTTACTTGTGAATCTTTTTTAGTAATCAATGACTATCCCTGGTGAAAATTAATTTATAGTCCTCTAAAGCTTTATGTGAAAGTTCTGCTAAGTCATGAGTGAGTAGAAAGTGCTCAGGACTGAACAAATTCAAACCCAGCTCTGCTAATAAGTAGCTTAGGAATTTGTGTCTGCTTACCTTCTCTGGCCAAGTGGTATCTACAGAATAAGTGGGTTGGACTTGATGATGTCTAAAAATATCTTCCAGCTCTCTTATCTCTCATAAGTATTGACACGCCTTGGACATCTAAGTACTATCTTGGCCACATGTTCATTTCATGTATTTTGATTCATTTTCCTTTTAATATAAGACACTTTGTTGGTATTAGAATCAACAACGTCCAGATTTCACAGGCTAATCAGGACAGAAACCAGAAATCAGAAAGAACTGAAAATCTCATAAGAAGCTCAGATTAATGTCAAAGATGCTGTGGTTACCCACAATCAAGGAAGATTTTGCACGAATACAGGAAAGGCCAAGATTTACAGAATTTGGAATCCTTGCCATTATCCCAAATACATTTTCCATAATAAATCTGTTGTATTAACGAATGATAACACTTTACATTTGTGTCAGATGTTACTTGCTTTAGAAGTTTAATTCACTTACGTTTACATATACTAGGAAAAAAATCAGAAGAGGTCTTAATATAGGTGTGGAGAGAACCAAGTTTTGACATGGATGAAACATAAGGTGTATGATAAACAATATATGTATTCACATGTTCGTTTATTCCTTCATTCATCACAAATTTTTTGAATGCTTACTATATGCCAGGCAGTGTGTTAACTGCTACGAATAGGGAGATGATTCAGTTCCTGCCTTCACAGTAATAACATTTCAGAAAGAAAAACTGCCAAATCATATAACGTGTTATGAGATACCTAGATGAAGAACACCTAATTGGGACCTGGTATGTTGAGAAAGCTTCCTGGAAATATTACATCTCCCCTGAGGCAAACTGGTGTACAATACAGTGTTTCAGGCAGAGAAGAAATCATACAAAAGTCTAAAAGCCAAAGATAGGATAGGGAACTGGATAGATTTCAGCCTAAGCTGAGTATAGGGTAGAATGAGGGGATAGTTACGTAGAATTAGGCTGGAGATGTCATCAAGGAATACCCTGAAGGATATGGTTAGTCATGATAAGGACACTTAATTTCATCCTGAAGGCAATGAGAAGCCATTGGACGTAAATGGACATTGACCGGATTTAGAATATTTGTTGTTGCTGGGGTGTAGATTATAGAATGGAAATCAGATAATATTTGAAAGAGTCAGAGGCAACTTTGTTAAAAAGGAAGGACTATAATAAGTTGAGGTGGTTCAATACAGGGTTGTGACAAGTAGTATTCAAAAGAACTGAAAGAATTTGAGTCCTCAGAGGACCTAGGATTAACAGGATTTGGTGATGGATTTGATGTGGAGAGAAATACAAAGTTGGCAGGTTGGATGCACAATTCCTCACCTTAAGCACTTGGGTTGGTGGTAGTTAACATGAGCTATAGTTCTCAGAGAAAGGAGCAAACTGGGACTGGTAGATGAGAACAGGGTAGTTTTTAGAAGTGTTAAGTCTTCAGAGTTTGTGTGACCCCTGAGAGGAAATATCGTCAGCTGGATGTGGTAGTTTTAGGAATCGGGGAGAGTTTTGAGCTGACAGAATAAAATTAGTAAGTCTCCAACATAAATACAATAATGAGAAGGACACTGAGTGCTCATTTAGAACATATTATGACGTAGTTGCTATTTAAATACTTTACGCGTACTAAGTCTGTAATTCTCACAATAACCCTTTCATGTAGATGCTAATTAATGTTATTCCCATTTTATAGATAAGAAACAAAGGCAAGGAGAGGATAGTAAGTGACAGAGCCAGGACTGAATCCAAACAGCTTGGTCCCAGTGTCAGCAGTCTTAACCACTAAGGTAACTGAAGACGTAGGAAGATTAATTAATATATGACTGAAGGAAAGTATGCAGTGATAATAGAAGCAGCCTCAGGACCCATCTCTCTCTCTCTCTCCCTCCCTCTCCCTCCACTGTTACTAACATTTCAGGGAATTAAAGAAAAAGAACAAATAAATACAAAAGAGATTTTAAAAAGAAAGGGATAGAGGGAAATTCTGTCTGTGTTACACTGCAAAGAAAATATATTCTAAGTTATAAGGAGTGGCTAATCCTATCAAATTCTGTTCAGAAGTCAATGAGATCAGTCCTAAAATGCACGCATTGGGCTTGAAACATAATGAACCAAACTGAAAAATCTTAGCTGTTATGCTAAAGGGTTTGGCTCTTGTTCTACAGTCCAGTGATTGAGTTTTGTGCGTCAGGGATAAAGGCCAAACAATAGCTAAGAGATCTACATTGGTTAGTATTTTGGATAAACTCCTAAACTTGGATGGAGAGATGTAGCTACTCTGAATTTCTCCTGCTGTTTACTTTCACGAGGAGGATTCTACCTTGTATATCTAGTCCCGGAAACACTATTGTATTTGCAATGTGAAAAAGCTTTTCATGGTGAGTTTAAAATGACTTAGTTTGGCAGTTAAGATGTTCAATAAGAAACTAGCAACTCTGGCACACAGTTGGAAATAAAGAGTTTCCCTAGACTATGTTGTATAGTTAGAAATAAGCTATTTTTTCTATTGCTTAGAAATGATACTTTAAGATGTCTGTACTTCTAAAAGCATTGGACAAGGGGTTCCAATTGAAAGTGTTGGGTTTGTGTGTTTATTTATTTTGAAGAATTACAAAGAAGAGAGGGGAAAAAGACATTGTTTTCTGTCTGCTGCTTTTCAAAAAGCCGTAATTGAGCACAGCTGTGATATGACACAGAACTAAAACAGGAAATGAGTGTTTCGATAATTCTACATTTCCAAAGCACTTCTTAAATGTCTTAGTGAAAATACCGACAACACTACCTTTGGAGGTTAACTATGAAGGGATAAATTTAATTTACCAAACTATTTCACAAGACCCCATTTTCAAAAAGACTGTGAAAAAGATCCCTTTTCTCTAAGCTGTCAGGATATACCAAACATGATAGTAAAAAGCAAGAGAATATGTGAGTGTATAAAATAGAGGAAAAGGCTGTTGTTCCAAGCGGAATTTTTCTCCCTTGCATTATGGCTGCCAAGTACAATTTTGCCTTTTTTTGATTTAAGAGCAATCGTCTCTAGACCATTTCTTCAGCGGGAATGTGGCCAGTGATGAAGCGCCTGGGCTCTTGGACAGTTTTTTAAGCACTTTGCAACGATGCAGTTCAGGAAGAGATTTTTGTTTTGTTTTGTTTAGGACTTCGAATGTCAACAAATGTTAACGCTATTAAGCAGCACCATGTCTCACACATCCTCTCCCACCACAACCTCTAGTTGCCGTCAGGATTTATTTGGATTACTGACAGATAACTCCGACCCAGTGGCCTTGTTGCTGGCAGCATAAGAAAACCCTTGCTCTATATCATTTGACTATAATAGTTTTGGATATCGATGTTTGGGTGAGCTGCAAAGCGTGCTCAAAGTGAGAATATTTGTAATTCCTTTTTTTTTTTTTCCAAAAGGTTTCATTGAGGAAAAAAAACTAGGACCATTTTCACCTTATGTTTTTTCTTAGGAAATTCATCAATCTCTTGGTTAAGTTTGAAAAGCATTTAGGGAGTCTTAAGCACTGTGCCATGTTGGTGACACAAGGATCTCCCCCCATTTGGTAGTGGTTTAGTGCAAGAGTCTGCCAACTTTTCTGCACATGGCCCAGCTATATGTATTTTAGACTTTGTGGGCCACATATAGTCTTTACCTCATGTTCTCTCTTATTGTTTTACAATGATTTAAAGTGTAAAAACTATTCTAGGATCCATAAATCATACGAAAACAGATTCCTGGTTTAATGGGTAAATAATATATACAAGATGGTTTTACTTAAAAATGGAAAAACAATACTTTGGGCCATATGAAAGTGCCAATAGTTGACTTTTTTTTTTTTTAAGGCAATTTCACATGATTCAACCTATGTGTTACGTTTAACCTGTTACATAAGTAAGTTCTGCACAGTTGTATTATAAATAAATAAACAAATAAAGTGTTTATTATAATGTTAAATATAAATGCTTAGGAAATAATCAAAGCTACCAGGCAGTATCTAATCAGAAGGGTGAATTTTGGCTTACATTTTTTTAACCACTCCTATTGAGGTATAATTAACATACAACATTTTGTTAGTTTCAGGCATACAACGTAATGATTTTGTATTTGTATAATCTGTGAAATTTTCACCACAGTAAGTCTAGTTAACATCCATTACCATGCAGAGTTACAATTGTTTTCTTGTGATGAGAGCCTGTAAGATCTACTCCTTTAACAACTTTCAAATGTGCAATGCAGTGTTATTAACTATAGTCACTTTGTTGTACATTACTTCCTCAGGACTTATTTATTTTATAACAGGAAGTGTGTACCTTTAGACTCCCCTACCCATTTTCCATACACCCTGCCTCTGGCCGTAACCAATAAGTTCTCTGTATCCAGGAGTTCATTCCCTTGTTTTTTCTTTTCTTCCTCTTTCTTCTTTGGATTTCACATGTAAGTGACATCATATGATATTTGTCTCTCTTTGTGTGACTTAGTTCACTTACCATTATGCCCTTAAGCTCTATCCATGTTCTTGCAAATGGAAAAAATTTCATTCTTTTTGAGAATACCGATGTGTGTACATGTACATATATATTCATTTATCCATTTATCTGTCACTTAAGTTGTTACTATATCTTGGCTATAGTAAATAATGCTGCAATGAACATGGGAGCAAATATATATTTTTAAGTAAGTGTTTTTGTTTTCCTTGGATAAGTATCCAGAAGTAGAATTTCTGGATCATAGAGTAGTTCTTTTTTTAATTTTTTGAGAAATCTCCACACTGTTTTCTGTAGTAGCTATACCAATTTACATTACTTACACTCCACAGGGTGCCCTTTTTTCCACATCCTTGTCAACATGTGTTATTTCTTGTATTTTTGATACTAGCTATTCCAATAAGTGAAATGATATCTCATTGTGGTTTTGATTTGCATTGTTCTGATGATTAGTGATGTTGAGCATCTTTTCATGTACCTGTTGGCCATCTCTATTTCTTCTTTGAAAAAATGTCTATTCAGATCCTCTGCCCAATTTATAATCAGATTGTTTTTCTGCTATTGAGTTGTAGAAGTTCCTTATATAGTTTGATATTAATCTCTAATACATAATTTGCAAATATCTTCTTCCATTCAGTAGGTTGTCTTTTCATTTTGTGATGGTATCCTTTGCTGTGCAGAAGCTTTTTAGTTTGGTGTAACCCCACGTGTTTATTTTTGCTTTTGTTGCCTAATCTGCATTTTGATAAGCAGAGAAGAAAGGGGGAGGGGATGAAGAAAATTCAAGTAGGTAAAATAAAATTATGCCAACAAATCCTCACAGTGGGGCTGAAGCACAAGGTAGATATGAAAAATGTACTTGGGTAAAGGTTGGATCAGTATCTGGAACTTTGTACCACTTAGACTATCTTAAAATAGTAATTTAAGGCCTAACTGGAGAAGTGGGACAACTCAATCAATGTTCTAGAAAGCCAATTTTATTCAGAGCCAATTATTCCATATGGCACTGGGTGCAAATTAGTAAAAACATTCCTTCCTTAAGTGCTTTCCTTCCGTATATTGCAAAAAATGTTTTTAATGTACTTATTTTGTTAGAACAAATAATTGCTTGAAATTTGCCATAATAAATGTAAAAAATTATAATTTCTGCCATGTAAATGGTGCTTCTGAGGTATGGCATCTTTTGTAGGAGTTCTGTACATGGCAGTCATATCTTGGCAATAAGTATAAGGATAATAGTGGTGAGGAGAAAAGAAACACTGAAGTAAACTAGGAAGCTTTTTTAATAATCCAGGTCCAAGGGAGGAGGTGATGAACCATTGGGAAGTGGAAGTGATGGATATTGTAAACACAGAAGCTATATGAGTTATTGAGTGTACAGATTAAAAAGAAGCATGACTCAAAGAATTATAAGACAACTGGCTGAAGAGCTTTGCCTTTGACTGTAAGTGGAAATGCATTGAGGAGTGTGCAGGTTTAGAGAGAATTTGGAGAGTTAAAATGTGGAGATATTAAGTATGAAGTTAAGTGTGGAACATACAAACACTTTCTAATGGATGTCTAGCATTCAAGAGAAGGGCCAATTGTGAGAGGAGGAGCTAAGATGGCAGAGGAATAGGAGGATCCTAGGCTTGCCTTGTTCCTTGAACACAGCTAGATAAATACCAAATCATTCGGAATACCCAAGAAATCAATCTGAGAACTGACTGAACACATTGCATAGCTAGAGCAAGAGAGGAGGCCACATTGTAGAAGGTAGGAGGTACTGAGACATGGTTTGAGGAGAAATGGATCAGGAGTGGTATGGAGGGAAGGGGGCCTGCCCTGGTTGTAGAGAGACAGAGACAGAGACAGAGAGAGAGAGAGGAGTGCATAGGAGATAGCACAAGGAAAACACTTCCCCAAAGCCATTAACAGGGAAAACGAGAGGGGCTGATTTTCATGGGTATTGCAACAAATGTAGCTCAAAAAATGGAGTTTTAGAGGTCTGTGGTATGGCTGGTATAGAGCCCTGAAGGTGCTTCAGTGCTCCTATAGAGTCAGTAGGCAGGTAACACAGGGATAGAGGGTGCAATTTGTGTATCAACAGAGACACACTGGGAGAGATGGTTCCCCTTCCTTGGAGCACATTGAGAAAGGTGGCATGACCTCTCTGAGGACAAAGAATCTGGTGGGTGCCATTTCCCTCCCCCATCCCTCAGCATAGGCATGGCAACAACTGTTGAGGTCAGCTAACCTGGACTCTGGCTGTTTAGTGTGCTTTGCTCCAAACCCCACACTCCTATGATCTGGTGCAGCCACCCTTCTGGGTCAAACCTGCATCAGTCCCACCACAGCAAGACCCTCATCCGGAAGGACCAGTGCAGGTCCCCTCCACACCAGGCCCCTAAAGTTTAGAGTTTTAAAACTCAGTTGGTCTGGTTGGGATATTGCCCAAAGTGCACTGCACTGGTCCAGGCAGGCATTCCACCCAGATACAGACAGCGTGACTACAGTGATCTGAAAAACATCTACAGTACATGACGGGAAATGCTTTGCTCTTCTGGGAGGGCTTCCGTGATAGTAGCAAACATGAAATCCCCTCTCCATGGACAAAGGAGATGGCTAGTGCCATTTGCCTCCCCTGCCTCTTAGTATAAACTAATTTCAATAAACATCAAAGCACCAACACTGGTTGCCTAAATTGCTTACAAGAAGCCCTGCCCCGCCCCGTGCTCTGCTGGAAGTGTGCCTGAGAACCAGTGCAACAGGACCCTCCCCCAGAAAACCAGCACAAACCCCTGCACACATCATGTCTACTGACCATAGGGTTCTCTGCCAAGCTTCAGCTCTAGTGGAAATAGCATCAGGTTTCTTTTAACTAGCAGATCAAAGCACACCTAGTTAAAATTTGCCACATTTTGGCCAATGTCCAAGCACTCCCCACTGCAGGCAAGGAGAAACTCTGCAGAGAACTGACCTGGATAAAGGATAAAGCAGCTAGAACATAGCAGCAGAGTGTGTATAGCACACACTTATATCCTGAAGTGACATCCTGAAGTGCCAGGCCCTGGTTATTATATTACGTCTGCTCCATAAAGCCGTTACTCTCAGGAGTAAGAAACATAGCAGGCTTTCCTAACACAAAGACAGAGACCTAGATGAAATGTCAAGATGGAAGAATTCATCCCAAAAGAAAGAACAAGAAAAGGTCACAGCTAGGGATCTAATAGAAAAATATTTAATATGACTGATGCAGAATTTAAAGCAACTATCACGAGGGTACTAGCTGGGCTTGAGTGAAGTATAGAAGACACCAGGGAGTCTCTTACCACAGAGATAAAATGGCTTAAAATTAATCAGGCTGAAATGAAAAATGCAGCAACCACGATTTGAAACCAACTGGATGCAAAGACCACAAGGGCTGAAGAATCAGAGGAACCAATAAATGATACAGAAAATAGAATTATGGAAAATAATGAAGCTGATCAAAAGAGCGAAGGAAAAATCTTGGATTACAAAAGTAGACTTAGGGAACTCAGTGACTCCATGAAATGTACCATTTATATCCTAGGAGTCGCCGAAGAAGTGAGAAGAGGGTGCAGAAAGTTTATTTGAGGAAATTATAGCTGAAAATTTCCCTAATCTCGGTTAGGGAACAGACTTCCAAATCCAGGAAGCACAGAGAACTCCCAACAAAATCAGGCCAGTGCCAAGACACATCATAGTTATATTTGCAAAATAAAAAATCCTAAGAGCAGCAAGACAAAAGACATCCCTAACTTACAAAGGAAGACAAATAAGGTAAGCAGCAGATCTCTTCTCAGAAACCTGACAGGCCAGAAGTGAGTAGCATGGCATATTCAATGTGCTAAAGAGAAGAAAATATGCAGCCAAGAATACTCTATCCAGCAAGGATGCCATTCAGAATAGGAGACATAGAGATTCCAAGACAAACAAAAACTAAAGGAACTCATGACCATTAAACCAGCCCTGCAAGAAATACTAAAGGTGACTCTTTCAGTGGGAAAGACTAAAAAGGAACAGAGAAATTATCCAGAAACAATGACAAAACAAGAAATAACATTGCACTAAATTCATATTTATCAATAATTACTCTGAATGTATATGGACTAAATGCTCCAAAAAAAAGACTTAGGTGTCAGGATGGATGGAAAAAAAAAAAAAAAGGCCCATCAGTATCCTGCCTACAAGAGATTCATTTTAGACCTAAAGACGGCTTCAGATTCTGAGAGGATGGAGAACCATTTATTATGCTAATGAACATAAAAACTAGAGTAGCCATACTTAGACAAACTAGATTTTAAACAAAAGACTGTAACAGATGAAGAAGAGCACTATATCATAAAAAAGGAGTCTATCCAACATGAGGATCTAACAATTGTAAATATTTATGTCCCCAACTTAGAAGAATCCAAATATATGAAACAATAAAAACATAAAGGAACTCATTGATAATATACAGTAATAGTAGGGGACTTTAATGCCCCAGTTACATGGATAGATCATCTAAGCAGAAAACCAGTAAGGAAACAATGGCTTTGAATGACACACTGCACCAGATGGGCTTAACAGATACATCCAGAACATTTCATTCTAATCCAGCAGAATATATATTCTATTCAAGTGCACATGTAACATTCTCCAGAATAGATCACACACTAGGTCACAAATCAGGTCTCAAGTACAAAAAGGTTGAGATCAAGTTATGCATATTTTCAGACCACAATGGTATGACCTGATGTCAACCACAAGAAAAAAATTGGAAAAAACACAAATACATAGATATTTAAAGAACATCCTACAAATGAGTGGGTCAACAAGGAAATTAGAGAAAAAAAAATTAAAAAGTATATGGAAACAAATGAAAATGAAAACATGATGGTCCAAAACCTTTGGGATATGGCAAAAGTGGTCATAAGAGGGAAGTATATAGCAATACAGGCCTACATCAAGAAGCAAGAAAAATCTCAAATACATAACCTAACATTACACCTAAAAGAGCTAGAAATAGAGCAAAAGAAACATAAAGCCAACAGAAGAAGGGAAATAATAAAAATTAGAGCACAAATAAATGATAGAGAAACAAACAAATAAACCCTAGTAGAACAGATCAATGAAACCATAGCTGGTTCTTTGAAAGAACTAATAAAATTTATAACCCCCTAGCCAAATTATCAAAAAGAAAAAAGAATCAAAATCAGTAATGAGAATGGAGAAATAACAACCAATACTACAGAAATACAATTATAAGAATATTGTAAAAAATATATATGCCAACAAACTGGGCAATCTGGAAGAAATGGATAAATTTCTAGAAACATATAAACTACCAAAACTGAAATAGGAAGAAATAGAAAAATTGAACAGACTGATAATCAGCAAAGACATTGAATCGCTAATCAAAAATCTCCCAACAAAAGTCCAGGGCCAGATGGCTTCCCAGGGGAATTCCACCAGACATTTAAAGAAGATTAATACTGGGGCACCCGGATGGCTCAGTCAGTTGAGCGTCCGACTTCGGCTCAGGTCATGATCTCGCAGTCCATGAGTTTGAGCCCCGTGTCGAGCTCTGTGCTGACAGCTCAGACCCCGGAGCCTGTTTCAGATTCTGTGTCTCCCTTTCTCTCTGACCCTCCCCCGTTCAAGCTCTGTCTCTCTCTGTCTCAAAAATAAATGTTAAAAAAAATAAAAAAAAAAAGATTAATACCTATTCTTAAACTATTCCAAAAAATAGAAATGGAAAGAAAACTTCCAAACTCATTCTATGAGACCAACATTACTTTGATTCCAAACCCAAAGTCTCCACTGAAAAAGAGAACTATAGGCCAATAACCCTGATGAACATAGATGCAAAAATTTTCAACAACATACTACAAATAGAATCTAGCAGTACATAGAAGAATCATTCACTACCATCAAGTGGGATTTATTTCTGGTTGCAAGGGTGGTTCAATATTCATAAATCGATCAATGTGATACATCACATTAATGAGAGAAGAAGACCCATATGATCCTCTCAATAGATGCAGAAAAAGTATTTGCCAAAGTAAAGCATCCATTCTTGATAAAAACCACCAACAAAGTAGGGCTAGAATGAACATACCTCAACATCATGAAGGCCATATATGAAAAGCCCATAGCTAATAACGTGCTCAGTGGGGAAAAACTGAGAGGTTTTCCTCTATGGTCAGGAACAAGACTAGGATGTTCCATCTCACCACTGTTATTTATCAGAGTACTTGAAGTCCTAGCCACAGCAATCAAACAACAAAAAGGGGCGCCTGGGTGGCTCAGTCGGTTGAGCGGCGGACTTCGGCTCAGGTCATGATCTCACGGTCTGTGAGTTCGAGCCCCGGGTCGGGCTCTGGGCTGATGGCTCAGAGCCTGGAGCCTGCTTCCGATTCTGTGTCTCCCTCCCTCTCTCTCTGCCCCTCCCCCGTTCATGCTCTGTCTCTCTCTGTCCCAAAAATAAATGTTTAAAAAAAAAATTAAAAAAAAAAAATAAAAAACATCCAAATCAACAAGGAAGAAGTCAAAGTTTCTCTATTTGCAAATGACATGAAACTTACATAGAAAACCCAAAAGACTCCACCAAAAATAATCGGTAAAACTGATACATGAATTCGGTAAAGTTGCAGGATACAGTGTCAACATACAGAGATCTATTGCATTTCTATATGCCAGTAATGAAGCAGCAGAAAGAGAAATCAAAGAATCAATCCCATTTACAATTGCCTTAAGATACCTGGGAATAAACCTAACCAAAAAGATGAGAGACCTGTACTCTGGAAACTGTAAAACACTGATGAAAGAAATTGAAGAGGACACAAAGAAATGGAAAAACATTTCATCCTCTTGGCTTGGAAGAACAAATATTGTTAAAATGTCTATACTACCCAAAGCAATCTACACATTTAGTGCAATCCCTATCAAAATACCACAAGCATTTCCTAAAGCTAGCACAATGAATCCTAAAATTTGTGTGGAAGCACAAAAGACCCCGAATAGATAATGCAGTCTTGAGGGAGAGATAAGCAGAAGGCATCACAATTCTGTACTTCATGTTATATTACAAAGCTGTAGTGATCAAGACAGTGTGGTACAAAAAGAGACCTATAGATCAATGGAACATAATGGAAAAACCCAGAAATGGTCCCACAACTATATGGTCAACTAATCTTTGACAAAGCAGGAAACAACATCCAATGGCAAAAAGGTAGTCTCCTCAACAAACGGTGTTGGGAAAACTGGAGAGCAACATGCGAAAGAATGAAAGTGGATCACTTTCTTACATCACACCCACAAATAAATGCAAAATGGATGAAAAACCTAAATGTGAGACAGGAAACCATAAAAATCCTAGAGAAGAGCACAGGAAGTAACCTCTTTGACATTGTAGCAACTTCTTGCTAGCAAGGTCCCCTGAGGCAAGGGATTCAAAAACAAACATAAAATATTCAGACTCCATTAAGACAAAATGCCTCTGCACAGCGAAGGAAGCAATCAACAAAGCTAGAAGACATCTTACAGAACGGGAGAAGAGATTTGCAAATGACATATCTGATGAAGGGTTAGTATCCAAAATCTATAAAAAACTTGTTTATAAAATTGAACACGCAAAAACAACCCAGTTAAAATATGGGCAGAAGACATGAATAAGACATTTTTCCAAAGAGGACATCCAGATGGCTGACAGATGAAAAGAAGCTTACTATCACTGATCATCAGGGAAATACAAATCAGAACTACAATGAGGTATCATTTTATACCCCTAAGTATTGCTAAAATTAACATAAGAAACAACAGATGTTCGCAAGGATGTGGAGAAAGGGGAACCCTTTTATACTGTTGGTGGGAATGCAAACCGGTCCAGCCACTCTGGAAAACAGCATGGAGGTTCCTCAAAAAGTTAGAAATAGAAATACCCTATGAGCCAATATACTACTAAGTATTTACTCAGAGGATACAAAATAACTGATTTGAAGGGACTCATGCACTCTGATGTTTATAGCAGCACTATCAACAATAGCCAAATTGTGGAAAGAGCCCAATGCCCATCGACTGATGAATGGATAAAGAAGTGGTACATATATATACAATGGAATATTACCAGCCTTAAACAAAGAATGAAATCTTGCCATTTGCAGGGACATAGATGGAGCTGGGGAGTATTGTGCTGAGCAAAGTGAGTCAGAAAAAGACAAATGCCCTATGATTTCACTTATATGTGGAATTTAAGAAACAAAACAGATGAACATGGGGAGAAAAAGAGCAAAGCAAACCCTAAAGCAGTCTCTTAACTATAGAGAACCAATTGAAGTTTGCTGGAGGGGAGGTAGATGGGGCGTTGGGCTAAATGGGTGATGGGTATTAAGGAGGGCATTTGTTGTGATGAGTACTGGGTATTGTATGGAGGTGATGAATCAATAAATCCTACGCATGACACTAACAAAACACTGTATGTTAACTAACTGGAATTTAAATTTTTTTTAATGTTTTTATTTATTTTTGAGACAGAGACAGAGCACGAGGAAGGGAGGGGCAGAGAGAGAGGGAGACACAGAATCCAAAGCAGGCTCCAGGCTCCTCACTGTCAGCACAGAGCCCGACACGGGGCTCAAACTCACGAGCCATGAGATCGTGACCTGAGCTCAAGTCAGACGCTTAACTGACTGAGCCACCCAGATGCCCTGTTAACTACCTGGAATTTAAATAAAAACTTGAAACTACAAAAAAAAAAAAAGGCGCCAATGCCATGCATTTGATTTCTTAAAGTGTAAGAATATGAGAAAATCTGAAAGCAAAGTGGAATATAGGTAAGAGACAGAATGAGCAGAGAACAAAACATATAAAGTCTGAATAATAATTCCAAAGGAAAGCCAGATGAAGTGATACCACGGATTCCAAAGGGAGATGAAATATTGTAGAAGGTGTAAACATGAAAATAATATCTACCTTTCTGAGAGTAAGCCAAATAGTCAAAAATTAAGAGCTCAGTACCTTTGTAAGAACAGTTTGGACAATGTGGCAGACAGAATTCAGATTTCTGGATACTCAGGAAAGATGAAAAGTAATGATTTGAAGACAGTGAATATCAGATGCTTTTGCCACTATCATTTCAAAAATTCTGACTGCATAGTAAAGGGGAAAACATGAGTCAGTGTGAATGGAAATATGTGGGTGTGTGTGTTTGTATTAGTAAGGATTGGAGGGAAACAAAAATATTTGATATGCAATAAATAATTACATGCACGTATAATATATGAAAGATGAGTGAGAAGGAAAAAAGATAGTGAACTAACCTTAAAGTAACTTTAAAAATCAAAATAATGTGTGAAGGTACATAGCAGTCCATTGTTAAATAGGCAGCCTGGAAAAGAAGTGTTATGAATTTAGGTATTATTAGAACTTGCTTCCGTTTCTGCATCTGAGCATCTCTTGATGCCTTACAAACAAGATTACATTTTTCCACACAACTTGGAATATTTGGAAGAGGTTGAATAATGACCTACTGTAATTTGACCATAAGAGAAGGAAAAATATCCATGCTTCTTTTCAATTAGCTTACCTTGGATCTGAGAATTAAAGACAAACCTGGAAAAAAAATCTCTCCTAATCTAAAAGCTCTTTTTCTACATAAGAATTCTATAACTCAGCCAGGTTATTGAAAATGTAATGTCTTTAAAAAAAAATTGTTGGTTGTCCTCTTCCTCCCTCCCTCCCCCTGATCCCTGCATTAACATTGCAGTCATCAAGATCAATTTGGTGTGTTTAGATTTTCCAAGGCAGTGGATTTGTTCTGAGTACAAGTGTGTAAGCACATTTGTCTCCATGATTAAAAGGAACCAGTACACCTCTGACACCCAAGAACACAAGCTTTATTTTTCTGAAAAGGATCAATAAGAATAATCTTCTGCATTAAGTGTCACTCCTGGCTACTCCTTATTTGTGCACAGACAGTAGTTTCCCTCTGAATCTCAAAGTGGATTACTACATACATTATTCCCTACAAATACAGCTGAATCATTTAGAGTTCACTTCAGCTCTGATTAGACACAATGATGCAGGAGGAACACATCAGAGACCAGAGAGCATATATCGTATGCTTTAATATATCATATTAAAGGTAGTAAATATACCTTTAGAATTAGGGGCGCCTGAGTGGCTTAGTTGGGTAAGCATCCGACTTTGGCTCAGGTTATGATCTTGGGGTTTCTGATTTCAAGCCCTGCGTAGGGCTCTGTGTTGACAGCTCTGAGCATGGAACCTGCTTCGGAATCTGACTTCCTCTCTTTCTGCCCCACCCCCCCTTATGCTCTGTCTCTGTGTCTCCCTCTCTCTCTCTCAAAAAAAAATAAATGTTAAAAATTTTTTTTTAAGAATTAAATGGTATAATCTCTGAGACTAGTGAAATGTTCCTTGGTCTTCCTTGTTTGTAAAGAGCCTGGCAGGAATATAGAAAAGTCAATGTATGCAGTGTGGACATTCCTTAACTAGACAGGCAGGGTGGGAGAAGTGCTAAGTGTCGTTTTATTTTTGGTGAAGTGATATGAAGGGTTAGAACTACTCTTTGAAATTTCCAAAATCTATCTACTTGATTGAAGTTTAGAGCTGAAATTCACTGGTGTTTAGATTATTGAGTCTCAAGATCATGAACAAGAGACTTAGGAAACTAATGCATAATTATGACATGATCTCAAAAACCATTAAACAGAAAGTAGTGTTAAGAAACTGTAACATATTCAAGATGTTTGAGGGAACAAAGATGATGGAGTTGTAGATTTCAGGCAAAACAGTGTTTCTTACAACTTTATAATACAGATATTACAACTTTAAGACTTCAAATTTTTCACAAAAGTAAATATTTTGAAACTCTCACTCCCAGCAAATTGGAAGTATTTGGTATTGTGAGAAGGTATCTGCCTGTCTGTCTGCCTAGAAGGGATGGAGGCTTCTACTTTTACTCTGGAAAGATTGTGCTGTTGAGGGAAAGTTTGTGAAATCTGAATTGAGTTTACATTCCAGCTCTTATTTTTTCCCCACAAAGGTTCCTGTTTTCCCCCACATCCTTGCCAACACTTGTTTCTTGTCTTCTGGATTTTATCCATTCTAACAAGTGTGAGGTGATAGCTTATTTTGGTTTTGTTTTGTATTTCCCTGATGATTAGTGACATTGACTATCTTTTCATGTGTTTATTGACTATCTGTATGTCTCCTTTGGAAAATATCTATTGAGAACCTTTGCCCATTTTTAATAAAATTATTTGGGATTTTGTTGGGTTGTTTGTTTCACATTGATTTGTATAAATTCTTCATAGATTTTCTTTTTTATTGTTTTTAAAAAAATTTTTTTTAATTTACATCCAAGTTAGTTAGCATATAGTGCAACAATGATTTCAGTAGATCCCTTAATGCCCCTTACACATTGAGCCCATCCCCCCCCCCACAACCCCTCCAGTAACCCTCTGTTGGTTCTCCATATTTTTAAGAGTCTCTTATGTTTTGTCCCCCTCCGTTTTTGTATTATTTTTGTTTCCCTTCCCTTACGTTCATCTGTTTTGTCTCTTAAAGTCCTCATATGAGTGAAGTCATATGATTTTTGTCTTTCTCTGACTAATTTCACTTAGCACAATACCCTCCAGTTCCATCCACATAGTTGCAAATGGCAAGATTTCATTCTTTTTGATTGCCGAGCAATACTCCATTGCATATATATACCACATCTTCTTTATCCATTCATCCATCTATGTACATTTGGGCTCTTTCCATACTTTGGCTATTGTTGATAGTGCTGCTCTACACATTGGGGTACATGTGCCCCTTGGAAACATCATACCTGTATCCCTTGGACAAATACCTAGTAGTGCAATTGCTGGGTTGTAGGATAGTTCTATTTTTAACTTTTTGAGGAAACTGTGTACTATTTTCCAGAGTGGCTGCACCAGTTTGCATTCCCACCAGCAGTGCAAAAGAGATCCTCTTTCTCTGCATCGTCGCCAAAATCTGTTGTTGCCTGAGTTGTTAATGTTAGCCTTTCTGACAGGCGTGAGGTGGTATTTCATTGTGGTTTTGATTTGTATTTCCCTGATGATGAGTAATGTTGAGCATTTTTTCATGTGTCGGTTAGTCATCTGGATGTCTTCTTTGGAGAAGTGTCTATTCATGTCTTTTGCCCATTTCTTCACTGGATTATTTATTTTTTGGGTGTTGAGTTTGATAAATTCTTTATAGATTTTGGATACTAACCCTTTATCTGATATATCATTTGCAAATATCTTCTCCCATTCTGTCAGTTGCTTTTTAGTTTTGCTGATTGTTTCTTCCACTGTGCAGAAGCTTTTTATTTTGAGGAGGTCCCAATAGTTCATTTTTGCTTCTGTTTCCCTTGCCTCCGGAGATGTGTTGAGTAAGAAGTTGCTGCGGCTGAGATCAAAGAGGTTTTTGCCTGCTTTCTCCTTGAGGATTTTGATGCCTTCCTGTCTTACATTTAGGTCTTTCATCCATTTTGAGTTTATTTTTGTGTACAGTGCAAGAAAGTGGTCCAGGTTCATTTTTCTGCATGTCACTGTCCAGTTTTCCCAGCACCATGTGCTGAAGAGACTGTCTTTACTCCATTAGATATTCTTTTCTGCTTTGTCAAATATTAGTTGGCCATACGTGTGTGGGTCCATTTCTGGGTTCTCTATTCTGTTCCAATGATCTGAGTGTCTGTTTTTGTGCCACTTCATAGATTTTCAATACTAATCCCTTATTTTCTATACTATCATTTGTGAGTGTCTTCTCCCATTCAGCAGTTTGTCTTTTAGTATTGTTGATGGTTTCCTTGGGTATGCAAAAGCTGTTTCTTTTAATGTCGTCCCAATAGTTTATTTGTGGTTTTGTTTTTCTTGCCTTAGGAGACATATCTAGAAAAATACTGTTATGGCTAATGTCATAGAAAATATTACCTGTGTCCTGTTCCAGGATTTGTATGGTTTCAGGTCTCACACTTACGTGTGTAATCAATTTTGAATTTGTTTTTGTGCATGGTGTTAGAAATTAGTCCAGTTTTGTTCTTTTACAAGTATCTGCCCAGTTTTCCCAGCATCATTATTGAAAAGACTGGCTTTTCCACATTGTATATTCTTGTCTAGACCATGTAAATGTGTGTTTATTTGGGGGGGTCTCTATGCTGTTTTATTTATGTTGCTTTTTTATCCATTCCACCACTCTTTTGATCAGAATATTTATCAGTTACATTTAAAGTAATTTTTAATAGCTATGCACTTATTGCCATTTTTAAAATTTGTTTTCTTGTTTGTAGTTACTTCTTCTATTTTTGCTCTCTGTCATTGTGATTGATAAATATAGTGTTTTGTTTGGCTTTCTTTCTCTTTTTTGTTTGCATCTAATAGAGATTTGGGGTTTGTGGTTACCATGATGTTCATATGTAAAACTCTAAGAAAATAGTAGTCCATATTAATTGGGTGGTAATTTAAGTTCAAACATTCAAAAAGAAGAAGAAAAAAACTCTTTTTATTAATGTTTTTCCTATTTCCAGTTATAGCAATTTCTTTTCCACTTAAAGCAGTCTCTAACATTTTTGTAAGGCTAGTTTAGTGGTGATAAACTCTATTTTTTGTCTGGGAAACTTTTTAATCTCTCCTTCAAATCTGAATGATAACCTTGTTGGATAGAGTATTCTTAGTTGTAGGTTTCTCCTTTTTGTACTTGGAATATATCATGCCACTCCCTTCTGTCCTGCAAAGTTTCTGCTATAAAATTAGATGATAGTCTTGTGGGTTTTCCCTTGTAGGTAACTTTTTGTTTCTCTCTTGCTGCTGTTAAAATTCTCCTTTTTATCTTTAACAGTTGACATTTTGGTTATTATGTGCCATGGTGTGGACCTCCTTGGATTCTTCTTGTTTGGAATTCTCTGTGCTTCCTGGACTTGGATGTCTAATTTCTTCCCCAGATTAGAGAAGTTTTCATTATTATTTCTTCAAATAAGTTGTACATGTGTGTCTCTTTCTCTCCTTCTTCTTCTTCTGGGACCCCTATAATTTTAATGTTTGTTTCCTTAATTTTGTTCAAAAGATCTCTTAATCTGTCCTCATTTTTAATTTTTTTCTCTTTGTTGTTCAGCTTGTGTGCTTTCCATTATCCTGTCTTCCACATCGCTGATATGTTCTTCTACATCCTCTAATCAATTGTTGATTCCCTCTAGTGTGTGTTTTATTTTGTTGTTGTTGATTTCCTCTAGTATGTCTGATTAGTTCTTTTCTAAAAAAAAAAAAAATTTATTTGTTAGAGAGAGAGCGAGCAAGTGTGGGGGAGGGGCAGAGATAGAGAGGAGAGAGAGAATCCCAAGTATCCCAAGAATCTATGCTGTCAGTGCAGAGCTGACATGAGTCTTGAACTCATGACCCTGAGATCATGACCTGAGCCAATATCAAGAGTCAGACTCTTGACTGACTGAGCCACCCAGGTGCCCCTGATTAGTTCTTTTTAACATTTTATATCCTTATTGAAGGTCTCACTGAGTTCCTCCATTCTTTTCTCCAGCCCGTGGAGTATCTTTATCAGGCATATGGCTTATCTGTTTTATTTAGTTCTTTTTCTAACATTTTTCTGGTTCTTTGTTTTGGAGCACATCCTGTCTCCTCCTCCTGTTAAATTTTGTGTTTGTTCCTATGGGTTAGAAAACATGAGTGTTTCTCCTACAGTTGAAGAAATGGTCTTGTGTATGGTGTCCCTTAGGCAGACTATATGTACTTGGTGATTTGCTGGCGGGCTGGAGCTCTGGCCATATTTACTAGTTACTCTTTTAAGCCATGGCTTTTTACAGAAAGAATAAAGCAAACAATAAGAAAAAAGAAAGGAAGAAAATGAAAAAAATTTAAAAAGAAATAAAAGGAGATAAAAAAAATTTTTTAAAGAGCACAAGGTAGAAAAAAACAAGTCCTAAAAGAAAAAAAGAAGACATATTTTTAAAAGTAAAAAAATATTATTTCAAAAATGCCCAGAAAACTGCATTTTGTTTCTTCTGCTCCAGCACCACAAACAAGGCAGCTGGTGTGGGCTTATGGAGCCTAGGCTTGCTGAAGTCACAAGCTCACCATGAAGCAGACCCTGCCCTCGTCTGGGATTTTATGCTAGAGAGGGAGAGAATGTTCTCACAATTCCTTAGCCCTTTTAAATCATAGTTCTTTTTCTGTGCCCCAGCATAACCAGGATTGGTGTGGGCTTGAGGACCATGGGTTTGCTGAGGTCAAAAGCTTTCTGTGGTAATCTGACCCACTTCCTACAATGGCCAGACCCTGTTTAAGTCTGGGCTTTTAAGGTTGAGGTGGAGAGAGGTTTCCCATGGTTCCTTGACCCTGTTAAATTTGGCTTCTTTCTCTGTGACCCAGTATGACTAGGGCTGGTATAGGCTTCAGGATGCTGAGCTCACTGGTGTCAAGCTCACTGAGATGACTAGACCCACCCATTATGGTGTCTGAACCCTGCTCTTGCCTAAGTTTTCAAGGTGGGGTGGGAACATAAACTGACATTTTCCAGGCCCTCTGATCTGGAGAGCTTTCCCACAGCTCATACATTGCTAAACAGAGCTCTGGGGATGTCTCTTGCATATGCTAGTTGCTCTTTTTTAATTAATTTAATTTAATTACAGTATAGTTAACATAGTGTTGTATTAGTCTTGGTATAAAATATAGTGATTCAACGATTCTATACATCACCCAGTCCTCATCATGACAAGTGCAGTCCCATCACCTATTTTACCCATTTCCCCACCCCCTTCCTTTCTAGTAACTATCAGTTCTCTATAGTTAAGAATCTGTTTCTTGGTTTGTCTCTATTTATTCTCCTTCGCTTTCTTGTTTTGTTTGTTATATTTCACTTATGAATGAAGTCATATGGTATTTGTCATTCTCTGACTGACTTATTTCACTTAGCAGTATACTCTCCAGTGCCATCCATGTAATTGCAAATGGCAAGATTTCATTCTTTTTGATGGATGAGTAATAGTCCATTGTATATCACTTCTTTTTTTATCCATTCATCTATCGATGGACACTTGGCTGCTTCCATAATTTGTCTATTATAAATAATGCTGCAGTAAACATAAGGGTGTATGTATCCCTTCTTATTAGCATTTTTTTTTTTTTTTGGTAAATACACAGTAGTTTGATCACTGGATCACAGGGTAGTGCTATTTTTAACTTTTTGAGGAAACTCCATGCTGTTTTTCAGAATGGTTCCACCAGTTTGCATTCCCACTGATAGTGTGAAAGTGTTCCTTTCTCCACATCCTTGCCTGTTGTTTCTTGTGTTTGTAATTTTACCCATTCTGACAGGTGTGAGGTGACATATCATTGTAGTTTTGATTTCCATTTCCCTGATGGTGGTTGATGTTGAGCATCTTTTCATGTGTCTGTTGACCATCTGTATGTTTTCTTCAAAGAAATGTCTCTTCATTTCTTCTCATTTTTAAACTGGATTATTCATTTTGGGATGTTGAGCTTTATAAGTTCTTTTTATATTTTTTCCCATTCAGTTGATTGTCTTTTACTTTTGTTAATTGTATACTTTGCTGTGGAAAAGCCTTTTATTTTGATGTAGTCCCAATAATTTATTTTTGCTTATAATTTAGGAAACATATCTAGAGACATGTTGCTGTGGTCATTGTCAGAGAAATCATTCCCTGTGCTCTCTTCTAGGATGTTTATAGTTTTGATTCTCACATTTAGGTCTTTAATCCATTTTGAGTTTATTTTTGTGTATGGTGTAAGAAAGTGGTCCAGTACCATCCTTTTTCATGTAGCTGACCAGTTTTCCCAACACCATTAGTTGAAGAGATTGTCTTTTTCACATTGAATATTCTTTTCTGCTTTGTCAAAGATTAATTGACCATATAATTTTGGGTTCGTTTCTGGATTATCTATTCTATTCCATTGATCTATGTGTCTTTGTGCCAGTACCATACTATTTTGATTACTACAACTTTGTAATATAACATGAGGTCTGGAATTATTATACCTCCAGGTTTTCTTTCCTTTTTCTGGTGCGCTTTTGCTATTTGGGGTATTTTGTGGTTCCATTCAAAAATTAGGCTTATTTGTTCTAGTTCTGTGAAAAAACACTGGTGGTATTTTGATAGAGATCGCATTAGGTGTATACATTGCTTTGGGTAGTATAGACATTTTAACTTTATTTGTTCTTCCAGTCTATGAACATAGTGTCTTTCCATTTCTTTGTGTCATCTTTAATTTATTTCATCAACATTTTATAGTTTTCAGAGTACAAATCTTTCACCTCTTCAGTTAGGTTTATTCCTAGGTGTCTTGTTATTTTAGGTGCAATTGTAAATGAGGCTGTTTTTGTAATTTTTCTGCTTTATTATTAGTGTATAAAAATGCTATAGATTTCTGCACATTGCTTTTGTATCCTGTGACTTTACTGAATTCATTTATCAGTTCTAGTAGTTATTTGGTGGAGTCTTTAGGGTGTTCTACATATAGTATCATTTCATCTGAAAATAGTGAAAGTTTTACTTTTTCCTTACCAGTTTGGTTATTTCTTTTTGTTATCTAGTTGCTGTGGCTAGGACTTCCATTGCTATGTTTAATAAAAGTGGTTAGAATGGACTTTTTTGTCTTATTCTTAACCTTAGGGGGAAAGCTTTTAGTTTTTCCCCATTGAGCAAGATGTTTGCTATGGATTTTTCATCTATTGCCTATATTATGTTGAGGTATGTTCCCTCTAATCCTACTTTGTTGGGGGAGGGGGGATTTTCATGAATGGTTCTGCATTGCCAAATTCTTTTTCTGTGGCCATTGAGATGATCATATGATTTTTATCCTTTCTCTTATTGATGTGATGTATCACATTGATCCAACCTTGCATCCTGGGAATAAAACCCACTTTATCATGGTGGATGAAATTTTTAGTGTATTGTTGGATTCTATTTGCAAGTAGTTTGTTGAGAATTTTTGCATCTATGCTCATCAGAGATATGGGTCTGTAGTTTTCTTTGTTTTTGTGTTGTTTTATCTGGTTTTTGGTACCAGAATGATAGTGGCATCATAGAATGAATTCAGAAGTTTTCCTTCTATTTTTTGGAATAGTTTGAGTAGAATAGTTATTAAAATGTTCTGCTTTAAATGTTTGGTGGAATTTTCCTGTGAAGCCCTCTGGTCCTGGACTTTTGTTTGTTTGGAGTTTTTTGATTACTGATTCAATCTTCTTGTTGGTAATTATCTGTTCAAGTTTTCTAATGCTTTCTGCTTCAGTTTTGGTAGGTTATGTGTCTAGGAACTTAACCATTTCTTCTAGGTTGCCAAATCTTTTGGCATATAGTTTTTCATAATATTCTCTCACAGTTGTTTGTATTTCTTTGGTGTTGGTAATTTATCCTCTTTAATTGGTAATTTTGTGTATTTGAGTCCTTCCCCCTCCCAACACACACTGTGTCTCTTTGATGAATTTAGGTAGAAATTTATAAATTTTGTTGATTTTTTTCAAATAACTACCTCCTAGTTTCATTGATCTGTCATGTTGTTTTTTTTAATTTCTGTTTTTGAGCTTCTGTCGCTTTCTTTCATGATTTGCTCATTTTCTTTAGTGATACACTTGAATTCCTTACTCTTTATTTTTTTGCATATCTTTTACTGTTTTGTTATTTATGGTTACCATTTGGTTTATATATAACTTCTTCTGCATACAGCAGTCTATATTAAGCTTAATTTTGAACTCATTTCTCACTCTGCTCCCCTCTAAGTTTCAGATATTTGGTATCATATATATATTTTTTTTTTGAGAGAGAGAGAGAGGTGGGGAGAGAGGGAGAAAACCAGCACAGAGTCCGATGTAGGACTTGAACTCAAACTCATGAACCATGAGATCATAAGCTGAGCCAAAATCAAGAGTTGGACACTTAACCAACTGAGCCATCCAGGCACCCTGGTATCATATTTTACATTCTTTAATTTTGTGCTTGTCTTGACTGATTTTTACAGATCCTCCTTTTTTTTTTTTTCTTTTTTTTTTTTTTTGGCCTTCTTAACATTTCTCATAGGGCTTGTTTAGTAGTCATGAATTCTTTTAACTTTGGTTTGTCCGGGAAACTCTTTATTTCTCCTTCTATTCCAAATGATGGCCTTGATGCATCGAGAACTCTTGGCTGCAAATTTTACCCTTACAGCACTTTGACTATATCATTCCCATCCCTTCTGGCCCGCAAAGTTTCTGCTGAAATTCAGCTGACAGCCTTATGGGGTTCTTTTTGTATGCAACTGTCTTTTCTTTTGCAACCTTTAAAATTCTTTTTTTTAATTTTTATTTTAAATGTTGTTTTATTTTTGAGAGGGAGAGTGCGAGTGGGGAGAGGCAGAGAGAGAGGGGGACACAGAATCTGAAATAGGGTCCAGGCTCTCTGAGCTGTCTGCACAGAGACTGAAACGGGGCTCGCACTCACATGCTGTGAGATTACGACCTGAGCTGAAGTCGGAAGCTCAACCGACTGAGCCACCCAGGTGCCCCTAAAATTATTTTTAATCATTTTGTTTTTGTTTTGTTGTTTGTTTGTTGTCATTTTAAGTACTCTGTGTCTGTTGCAGACCTCCTTGGGTTGAATTTATTGGAGGGATCTCTGTGCCTTTTGAATCTGGATGTTTCCCTTGCCAGATTTGGGAAATGTTTAGCTATTATTTTATCAAATACATTTTCTGCCCCCCTTTCTTGCTCTTCTCTTCTGAGATCCCTGTAATGCAAATGTTATTATGCTTGATGGTGTCACTGAGTTCCCTGTTTTCATTGTTCAGTATTTATTTCTTACCTGTTCAGCTTGATTACTTTCCATTACTCTATGCAGGTCATGGATATGTTCCTCTGCTACCTGTAGGCTATTCTTTATTTTACCGATTGTATTCTTAATTTCTTTTACTGAGTTAATCATCTCTGATGTTCTTTTTTATCTCTTTGTCAGTGGTCTCACTGCTATCCTCCACCCATTTCTGGAGTCCAGTGAGTATTTTTATGATCATTACTTTAAATTCTCGATCAGGCATCTTACTTATTTCTGTTACACTTAGGATGTATGACAGATTGGGCTGTGATTTGGACCTATTCTTTCATTTTGGACTTATTTCTCTGTCTCTTCATGTTGTCTACCTCTCTGGGTCTGTTTCTCTGTTTTAGGAAAGTCAGCTACATCTTTTGCTCTTGAAAGTAGTGGCTTTATGTAGAAGAGGCCCTGTAGTGCCCTGCAGTGCGCTGTTCGCTATTCACCAGTGCTCGACGCTTCATGGGAGTCTCCTATGTGTATTGCTTGCCTAATGCTATTGTGTCTGAGTCGCTTTTCTTTGCAGCCCAGAGGTCTGAACTGACTTTCTACCTTTTTTGGCTATGTTTGCTGTCTGTGATGTTAGTGAGACCTAGGCAGGTCTGCTCTGAGGTGGCATGATGGCAGAAGGGCGTGGGGATGGGGTGGCAGTGGTAGCAAAATTCGCACTGAGCCACTAGTCCTAGGCTGGATTCTTTGAAGCACGGTGGCAGCCAGGGGCATGGCAGCCAGGAGCACTCACTGTCTGTGTACAGGGTAGCTGGAAAGGGTATGCTTAGCATTAGCAAAATTTGCACTGAGTCACTAGTCTTAGGCCAGATCCCTGAGAGCATGGTGGTTGCCAGGGGCATGGTGTGTGTGGAAGGGTTGGCTGGATGGGGCATGTGTGCCATTAACAAAATTTGCACTGAGCCCAGGGCCTAGGCCAACAGGTTTGAGTAGGTCAGTCCTCAGGAGAACTTGTGGGTGGGGTACACTGCTAGCAAGTGTCTGCTCAGAGCCACCTCCTGCAGGTGGCTCTATATTTATGCTGGGAGGGGGCACGGGAGAGGAAAATGGCATCTGCCAGCTCTTTGGTTCTAGAAGTTCTCCAATAGGCTCTGGAATCAGTATAAACAGATTTCCTTCCCCCTTTGCCCCAGGTGTTGTACAAACTATGGCTTCTATGTTGCCCCTCACCCAGTGCTGAGTCAGCTGGCCTTAAACCTCCAGGCTCCAACTGCCACTGGTTTTACAAAACTCACAGAATCCTTCCCCTCATTTTCAAGGCCAGAAGTTCTGGGGATTTGTTTTCTCTGTGTGGGCTCCCTGGTGCTTCCCCCTCTCAGCACCCACGGCTCCCTCCCTCCTACAGGCAACATCCAACCATCCTTTCTGCCCTTCCTAACTTCTCTGATGTGGCTTCTTCTCTACACTTAAATGTGGAGTTTGTTCTGTCAGTCTTCAGATGGCTCTCTGGTTTATTTACTCAGATGTGAGTGATATATAGTTGTAAACATGCGCTGAGGTGACATTAGGGTCCTCCTACTTCTGCCATCTTCCAAAATCTTTTGCTAGTTAATCTTTTAAACCATGGCAATTTTTCTGTGCCCAAAGACAGAGGAATCTGTTCCAAGTCCCTCAGTACTATCCTTCCCCACCACCATCCTCAGCATTGGAGGTAGGGGTTCCTTTTATTACCATCTCTCTCTCTCTCTTGCTTTTCTCTTGTTGTTTTCTGTCTTTGGTTGTTCAGTGACTGTTCAGCCAGCCATAAGTTTTTTTTCAGGAGCAATTCTTGTATTAATAGGTATAATTTGGTGTGTTCTGTGGAAAAGGTGAGTTCACAGTCTTCCTACGTTGCCATCTTGACCCAGAACTGAGAATCAAGTTTTATTCTTTTACAGTGAATATCCAGTTTGCTAGCACCATTTCTAGGAGAGACCATCTTTAATACGTTGAATATTTTTGACTCTCTTGTCAAACATTAGTTGAGTATATATATTAGAGTTTATTTATGAACTCTCAATTCTGTTCCATTGATATATTGGCCTGTTTTTATGATAGCACCATACTGATTTAATTACTATAGCTTTATATTATACTTTTTTTAATGTTTATTTATTTTTGAGAGAGAGAAAGAGCGTGCATGAGTAGGGGAGAGGCAGGGAGAGACATAGTCACAGAATCTGAAGCAGGCTCCAGGCTTTGAGCTGTCAGCACAGAGCCCAATGCAGGGCTCTAGCTCATGAGCTGTGAGATCATAACATGAGCTGAAGTCAGATGCTTAACCAACTGAGCCACCCAGGTACCCTTCTGTAGCCTGATACTATAGTTTGAAATCAACAAGTGTGATGCCTCCAGCTTTATTCTTTTTTATTAGGATTTCTTTTGCTATTCAGTGTCTTTTGTGGTTCTATATAAATTTTAGAAGTGTTTTTTCTGTTTCTGTGAAAAATGTCATTGGTATCTTGATAGGGATTCCACTGACTGTCTAGATGGCTAGTGGTAGTATGGACATTTTAAGAATATTAATTCTTTCAATCCATGAACAAGAAATACCTTTCCATTTATTTGTGTTGTATTTGATTTATTTCATCAGTGTCTTACACTTTTTAGAGTAGAGATCTTTCACCTCCTTGTCTAGGTTATTCCTCAGTATTTTATTGTTTTTGATGCCATTATAAATGAGGTCAGTTACTTTATTTCTTTTTCAAAAAATTGGTAGTGTACAGAAACATTACTGATTCTGTATGTTCATTTTGTACCCTGCAATTTTACTAACTTTGATTAGTTCTAAGTTTTCCGTTGAGTCTTTTGGATTTTCTATATATAAAATCATATCATTTGCAAATAGAGACAATTTTACTTCTTCTATTTCAACTCTGTCACCTTTTCTTTCTTTTTCTTGCCTAATTGCTACAACTAAGTCCTCAGGAACTGTGTTGAGTGGCAACAGTGAGAGTGGGCATCCTTCTTTTGTTCCCAACATTGAAGGAAAAGCTTTCAACCTTTTATCATGGAATATGATGATAGCCGTGTGTTTGTCATAGATTACCTTCATTATGTTGAAGTATGTTTCTTCTATGCCTAATTTAAGTGGTTTTTATTATGAATAGATATTAAATTTTGCCAACACCTTTTTCTGTGCCTTTGGGGATGATCAAATTATTTTTCATTTATTTTTATTAGTGGAAGGTATATCACATTTATTGATTTGCGTATGTTGAACCCTTCTTGCATCCCAGGGATAAATCCCACCAGATAATGGTAAATGATCCTTTGAATCATTTTGAATTTGCTGAGTCATGTTGAATTCCCTTTATTAATATCTTGTTGAGAATGTTTATATTTATACTTATTTAGAGATCGAGGCCTATAGTTACTAGTAGTGTCTTCATCTGGCTTTGATATCAGGATAATGCTGGCCTCATAAAATGAGTTTGGGATGGCTCTCCCCTCTCGGATTGTTTTTTAAGAGTTTCATAGGGGTGTCTAGGTGGCTCAGTCATTTGAGTGTCTGACTCTTGATTTCGGCTCAGATCATGATCTCATGGTTCATGGGTTTGAGTTCTGCATTGGGCTCTATGCTGACAGTGTGGAGCCTACTTGGGATTCTCTTTCTCCTCTCTTCTCCTTCCCCCTCCTCCAAATAAATAAATAAACTTAAAAAATAAAGAGTTTGAGAATAATTGGTGTTACATCTTTAAATGTTTGGCACAGTTCACCAGTAAGTCCATCTTATATTGGGTATTTCTTCATTGGGAGCCTTTTTACTACAGATTCCATTTCCTTATGTGTAATAGGTCTGAATCATGAATTATTTCTTCATGATTCATCTTCTGGTTTGTATATTTCCAAGAATTTTTGATTTCTTCTTGGTTGTCCAGTTTGTTGTTTTATAGTTGCTCATAGTAGCCTCTTACGATTATTTGTATTTCTGTGGTATTATTTTTAATGTCTCCTTTTTCATTTATAATTTTCTTGATTTAGATAATCTTTTTTTCTCTTCATTAGTACAGCTAATGCTTTGTCAATTTTGTTTGTTTTTTCAGTAAACCAACTCTTATTTTTTTAAATTTACATCCAAGCTTATAGTACAACAATGGTTTCAGGAGTATATTCCTTAATGCCCCTTACCCCTTTAGCCCATCCCCTTTCCCACAACCACTCCAGTAACCCTCTGTTTGTTCTCCATTTTTAAGAGTCTCTTATGTTTTGTCCCCTCCCTGTTTTTATATTATTTTTGCTTCCTTTCCCTTGTGTTCATCTGTTTTTATCTTAAAGTCCTCAGTAAACCAACTTTTGGGGTGGTTAATCTTTTCTATTGTTTTCCTGTTCTATATTTCAGTAATTTATGTTCTAATGTTTATTATTTACTTCATTTTGCTAATGTTGGACTCAGTTTCTTCTTTTTTCTAATTCCTTAATGTATAGAGTTAGGTATGTGGGATATTTCTTATTTCTTAATATAGATGTTTATTACTGTGAATATCTCTTGTGGAACTTGTAGAATTGCTGTATTCCAAGAGTTTTGGTATATTGTGTTTCTATTTTCATTTGTCTCAAGAAACATATTTCCCCTTTAATTTGTTCTTGATTTATTTGCTATTCAGGAGAATGTTGTTTGATTTCCATGTATTCATGAATTTTCCAGTTTTCTTCTTGTTATTTCTAATTTCATCCATTGTAGTCAGAGAATTGTACCTGATATTTTAGTCTTCTTGTTTTTGCTAACTCCTATTTTGTAGTCTGACATGTGGTTTATTCTTTAAAAAGTTCCATGTGCATTTTACAAGAATCTGTATTCTATCATTTGTCAGATAAAATGTTCTATATTTATCTATTAGGTCCAATTGGTCTATAGTGTTGAAATCCAGTCTTTCCTTACTGATTCCCTATTCAGATAAGCTGTCTATTGTTGAGAGCAGTGTAGTCAAGTCCCCAATTCTTACTGTATTATTGCTTGTTTCTCCTTTTAGCTTTGTTCACTTTGCTGTATATGTTTAGGTCCTCTGATGTTGGACACATAGATATTTATAATTTTTATATATTCATAAATGATTGTCATATAATGACTTTGCTTATTTTTACCATTTTTAACCTAAAGTTCCATTTTGTCTGATAGAAGTATAGCTAATTCTGCTTTTTGTTGTTGCTATCAATTGTTTGAAATATCTCTTTCCAGTTCTTCACTCTAAGTGTATCTTTAAGGCTTAGTTTTCTGTAGGTAGTATATCATTGGATCTTTTTATTTATTTTATTCATTCACCCATTCTGTATCTTTTGATTAACAATTTAATACATTGATGTTTAAAGTAATTAGTGATAGACAGGATTTATTATTGCCATTATGTTAGTTAATTGATTTCTGGTTGTTTCCTAGATCCATTGTTCCTTATTACTTATCTTGCTGCCTTTGTTTTGATGTCTATCAGTAGGCATTGACTTCATCATCATGTTCTTTTGTGTAATTGCTTAGGTTTTTCCCTTGTGCTATGAAGCTTACATAAATTACTTTACAATTATAATACCCTGTTCTAAAATAATAACAACTTCAATAGAATTTCTAAACTTTATACTTGTATTTCTCCTCCATCTCACATTTCAGGTCTTTGCTGTTACAATTTACATATTTTATGTTGTGTAACTAATAACAGATTTTTTAGTTATGGTTGTTTTTAATACATTTGTTTTAACTTTAGAGTTGTAAGTGAATTATGCACCACCCCTACCATATTACAGAATTTAAGTTTAACAAAGTATTTAGCATTACCAATGAGTTTTGTGCTACCTTTTTAATGTTTTTATGATGTTAATTACCCCTGTCTTTTTACTTCCACTTAAAGAATTCCCTTTAGCATTTCTTATAAGGCATGTCTAATGGTAATGAATTCTCTCAGCTCTTGATTTTTTTCAGGAAGTCTTTATCCTGCTCTCATTTCTGAAGGACAGTTTCACCAAGTATAGAATTCTTAGTTGACAGATTTTTTTTTTCCTTCAATATTTTAAACATGTCAACCCATTCTGTTCTGCCCTGAAATGTCTCTGGTGACAAATCTGTCAACAGCATTAGGGGTTTTCCTTGCATGTAATTTTTCTCTTTCTGCATTCAAAATTCTTTGTCTTTTGACAATTATGTGTATTTCAGTGCGCCTTTATTCAGGCTCACCCTATTTAGGGTCCTTTGACTTTCATGGACATGGATCTGTATTTGTCTTCCCAGTTTTGGGAAGTTTTCAGACCTTACTGTTTAAATACTCTTTATGTCACTTTCTCTTTTCTTTCTGGTATTTCCATCATGCAAATATTGCTTCTTTCCATGTGTCACATAAGCTCACAGGCTTTGAGTTTTTAATTTTTTTTTTAATCTTCTGACTAGATTGTTTCAAATGTTTTATGCTCCAGTTTGCTGATTCTTTCTTCTGTATTATCTAGTTTGCTTTTGAAACTCTAATGAATTCTTCAGTTCATTTACTGTATCTTATAAATCAGGATTTTTTTATGGTTTCTATTTTTTATGGTTTCTATTTTTATGGTTTTTACTTCTTTATTAAATGTTCATTTTTTTTCTTGAATTGTTTTTTGAATTTTATTTAATTGTTAGTCTGTGTGTTCTTGTTCACTAAACTTCCTAAGAGGATTATTCTAAGCTCTTTAAATGACAGTTTATAGATCTCCATTTCTTTAGGGTCAGCTATTATAGCTTTATTAGTTTTCCTTGGAGGTAATATATTTACCTGATTTTTCATTATCTTTGATTTTTTACATTGGTATCTGTGCAGTTGAGTAATCAGTCTCCTCTTCCAGACTTTACAAGTTTACTTTAGCAGAATAGATCTTAATCAGTCAGCTCAGTTAGATTTCTGGGTGTGTCTACTATTAATGTCCTTGGTAAAGTAGGCCTATTATTATTGTCTATTTTGGGGGTGGCAACTGTCCCAGTTCTGCAGTCAGAGATGGGTGGTGTGCCACTGGCTGAGAGAAGTTGGGTAGGAACCCTGGCTTGGTTTCTTATCCAAATCAAGCTGTAGAATGGGCTCCACAGTGGGCTAGATTCTCTGGTCAGGCTTACTAGATAGTTGGTACTGGGTATTAGATTTATTAGTAAATGGTCCCTCAGCTTCCTTGTTCTGGCAGGGCAGCAGGGACAGACCCAGACCCTACTTCTTATTTGAGAATCTAACTCAGTCAAGAATGTTCACTTAATTCCCCCTTTTGCTGGGCAAATGGGGGAAGCCATGGGTTGTGTTCTCCATTTAAGTACCACTGTAAGAAGGGCTGTTGGAGCAGTGCAGATTTCTGTGTGCTATGATTAGACTTTTTGCTCAAATAGGCTAAAGGCTGTATTCAGCAGTGAGTGGGGCTATAAATTAGTTTGCATGCCTGGGCACAGTGGGAGAAGCAGCTCTAAAGGTGAAAAAGCTTTTTATCTTAACTCCAGTCAAACTACACCCCCAGTTCCCTGGCTGAACAGAGAGACATTGGCTTTCCACTGCAGACTATCAGCTATGCCTGCCCATCTTTGCTCAAGTTGCTCACTTACACAGTTTCCACGTGTCCTTACCTGAACTTCTGGACCAGAAAGGCCTAGGAGTCACAGTGGATGTGGTTATGTTTCAGCTTACTTGCCTGGTAACCAGCTTTTCTCTACATCTTGTTCCTATATTACCAAAGACTTTTCAAACCCTGAGGGTATCTGTGGCTGTTTGCAAAGGCTAATGGTTTACTTGCTCTGACAATTTCAGAGTATTTACAAAGCACTACTTCTGTCTAGGGCTTCCCCCAGGCTGCTAAGCCCCTTTCTTTCTTGGAGCAAGTTAAAACTATTTGCTCAGTTGCATTCTTCCAAGAAGTGCAAAGGAAGGAGAAAGGAAACAAAAACTCTCCTCAGGTTGCCTGACATTTGATCTGGAATGAGGTTTGGCAAGGGTAGGATTTGAAAATAGTCCATTAAGTTTAGCACCAAAACTTAGTTTAGAGGTCTTTTCTTATCATGTGAAATGTTCAGAACTGGCTTTCTTATTGAGATAAAAGGGACAAATCTGAACAAGATCTTTTAATGGACACCAAGAAACATGTAAGTGGCTTTATTTTTTGGATGGAGATGATTCAATTAAGATCCCAATGCAAAACTCTTATTTTCCACTTGCTAGAAAGGCAGTGAACCAAGGAAGAAGAAAAAATAATGTATCTAAAATTGTGATTTTTGACCTGTTAGATTTTATCTAATGGATCTTAAGGGGCAAAATTACACATAAACAGAAAACTTTATTTTAGAAAGTGGCTTAAATGATTGCAAGAGCTGTTCTCTGAGGAGAGGTTTCAAAATATTATTAAAAAAAAACGAAATGTGAGAAAAAGTCTTAAATAATGGGACTGCAGTAAGGATTCAGTCTTGGCAATAAACATTGATATTCCCCAACTGACTTAAATTTGATTGTGCCGAATGAGTAATGCTCATGAATTAATTTAAATTATTTATTGAAATTCTTATACCTCCCCTTCAGCAGAACCTTGTCAGAGAAGAATAGATCCCCATAGAACTCTACCCTGAGCTTTCTGTCAGGAACACTTTAAATTACTCACATAATGATGCTTATGCATCTACTAATAGAAGTAGTTCGAGCCTCAAAATGCCCCTTAGTGAATAAATACCATGTGAGCAACTCTCTCCGACTCATTGCCTTCAGTGGACATTTGTCCTGGAAGGCAGGGAGTATAAGTCTTGGGGTGTGAGGTATGTTTCTGATTGTTTAGATTTGAGCTAAGTTTCTTATTTATTCTAATTCTTTCTCTTGTTCTTCTCCCTCAACTTAGTCTTATGTAAAAGGCTAACATCATGATCATCAGATTTTCTCACTGTGTCTATCATTTATGTTTAAGCAAACTGTGGAGTTCTTTGTAATTTTTTTAATATTTACTATAAGCGTCAACTGGATGGTGCCACTATTTGGTGTGACATAGAGGAATTTATGCATTGCTAGATTAAGAAAACAAATTAACAAAAACAAAAATACATGTTATGAGATGACTGATTTTTACCTTCTAAATATAAATGTCTGTATTTTAAATGATGAAAATAAGTTGGAAAATTAAATTTAAAATATCAATACATATATATTGAAAAACCCAAACAGAAGGACAAAAGGAGCAATGACAAATAAAAAATTTCCAAATATAATAAAGTGATACTTTTAGGAATTCAGTAAATCTTACTTTAGTTGCAAGTAAATTCTTCCTTTTTCAAAGCTCTAGTCCCATATATCAATTTATTCTCAGGTTTTAAATTGCCAATTTCCACTTCAGTGGCTATATTAAATTTTTGCTAGTAATTTGCTAGAAGAACATCATACTTGTTCATGTACATTCACTTGGTCAGAGTTTTGTCTTATGTCACTTAGTACATTAGTACATTAGTACACTTAGTACTAAAGTGTCTCAATATATCCTGAAATCACCTTATCCTTGAGGTTATTCTGCCTTTTATGGTAGAAGCAGGTGATGGCATTGTGGCTGTTCTAGATTTCTCATTGTTTCCTGTGGACTTTCTCTGAGGCAAAGACTCAGCAACTTTTCTAAGAGTCAAGTTAACTATAAAGCCGGGGTGTCTTTATACTCACAGTGTTCTACAGTATGAGCATAGGTTTGTTATTTGAGGAAGCGAGAGCCAAAGATTAAGTCTCCTGAGATTTCCCCCTGCCACCTCTTTCTCTTTCTCCTTTCAACTTCTATGAATGCTATAAATAATGAATCTAAAGCAAGAACAATGCTGGGAGCAAGTAGCCACTCGGGATATTATTTAATTCATGTTTTTAGAGATTTAAAACGTAAGGATAACTAATAAATATATTTGAGGTGTTTAATGCATAGCTATATTGTATATATAATATACAACCTTGTATACATGGAGTTTGAGAAGCATTTTCAGTATAGTCGAAAGAAATTGCATAGACCTTTGAGACAGCTAACAGATGTTAAAATATCAGTTCTAGTGTTGAGTAGTTTCGCAAACTTGGAAGATATTTTGCTCCTCTGAGGTTCAGTGTCTTTATAGAAAAAGTTTTTAAGAAAATATAAAAATCTTAAAAAATGAAATAACCTGTTCCACAGAGTTATTGTAAATATTATATGAGCGTAACATAATCAGTATTTGGAATATAGTAAATTCTTAGTGAACATTACTCAGTTAAAGCTTCAGAAATGAACTGCTAAAACATTTCCTGAAAAATGCCTTCAAATGCCAAAATATATTTCAAAATACTAGTTTACATGATTTTAGTATGTAAATTTGTATCAGTGGGTCTTCTTTCCCTGGGACTGCCAGTTTGCTCTTGACATCAATGGATAGGTTAAGAGGAATTAAAACTTTGGATTGAGGAGTTGCATACATCTTTTTCTTAAAGTAACATTTATTGGGTCATATTGCATCATGATTTCAAATATTTTCAAAAATTATATGTATTTTTTATACTTCTCATACCTACGTCAGGAGTGTGTATGATTCCTCCCTAACAGATGAAGAAGCAAAAGGTCCGAGACAACTCAGTTTTAAGAAAAGCTCTGCTCCTCTTCAAGATCTGATATGCCATTTTAAAACTTATGATAATAAGAACAATTGATTTCGATTCTTCTTCCCTTTTAATATGAGTTTAAGAAAAATGTAGAGTGATGACCTCATAACCTCCAAGTCCTGGCTGACTGTGTTCAGGTGAAAACAGACACTCGTGGTAAATGTCCACTAACCCAGGATCTGTCTTTTCTTGAGGCCTAAGTCTGTATAATTGACTTGATGTGATGCTTCTGGGCAAATAGTGAGGCTCCATGGTTATGTCTGGAGATTGGGGCTTTGCACCACTAAGTTTCGGAGGAGTTTCATATCTTCTTGACAACGTAACTATATATGGTTAAATATTAACTAAAAGATACATCACATTTTTAAAATTATTATTCTCCATGAGGTAGACTGGTTTTGATATATACATATTAGCTTCCTGTCTAAATAATTAAATGTATAATTCCCTCACTTCATTGAAAGTGGAACTGGATTGAGGATTGCTAAGTAAAACATGCTGAAATGATAGGACCAGTATCACTTATCATCTCTCTGGTTATGTTAGTGAGTTTATATGTTGGAAATATCTGGTTCTCTTTAATCACTCTCTGTAGGGAGGGTTCTTCAGTTATCAGGATGGAGGAGTCATTAAATCCTCCCTAATCACTTCCATGATGCTGTCTCTTCTCCGGAGAAGCTGAGTGGCAAGCTCTTAGATTGATCTGTCTGCTGACTGCTTTGTAAGCGGCCACCTGGAGGGCTGGTCACAGGCTCCTGTAGGAATCCATCTACTGCCAAGTGCAAGAAAAGGGAATCACCTCTAAAGATTCTCAAGTGCTAATGTAGAGGAATAGAGGGGGGAAAGGAAGGTTTATTTTTAATATTAATAGGTGTAAACCTGAAAAGCTACTGTGACCTACTATAATCAAGTAGCCTTCAAGGTGCAAGGAGTTTGAAATGATGTAGTATCTAGTGTTTTGGGGACATTATTTAAAATTTGTCTATAGATATTTCAGGGTCACATGTCCTTTGATGCTTATCTCACGCATTTGAAAAAAAAGAATGAATTGCCATAATATCTCTTTGCCCAGTGATTTTTGCTGGACTCTAGTTTCTTAAATATAATAATTGAAAGGTAAGGAAGTTTATGTAACTATGAGGTATAATACGTTTTACAGGAACAGAAAGATTTTATATGGAATACTATCAGGAAAAAAAAAAAAAGGGAATAATCACTGTCAGAGACACAGCTACAACATTGATCATAGAGTTGGGGAAGATCACAAGAAACCAGGCTTAATTCTGACCTTGCCTACAGTGTAACTGTGACCACTTGAACAAGTCATTTGACCCGCTAAGACCAGTGCTGTCCAACCTAACTTCCAGCAACAAATTCAAGCTTTAGATGCAGTTTGCTTATGGAAAAATAGGAAAAAAAAATACCTTCTCATAAAAATTTCTTTTATACTTAAATAAGATAATATACATCTTAACATATTTAGAATGAAAATACACTAAACATAAAGGCCAAGATAGTGGAGATGTTCTTGTAGTGGGGCAAATCTGTAACTATAGAACATAGCATCTTGCCAGTTAATAAAAATTAACATCTATCATTGGTTACCCTTTTCTTCTGGTGGCAGCCCCCTGGATTTTTCATTCATGCTTTTCCAAGAACAAGGAGTGCTATATGATCCAAACCCTGATCATCTACACCTGGAGTTTGAATTTAGGGAAGAAAGGTCCAGAAAGGAACATAGTTGGAAGGATCTCATTCCAATGGAGCATTCCAGAAGAAACTATCCGTTTACGCCCACTGCCTGTTTCCTTGGACCATCACTGGTTGCTGTCCTTCCTGAGGCCCCGTGACTCAGTTTTTCCTTTGATTCTTCAAGAGTCCCTAGCTTCTCCATAAATTCCCCTCTTTGATTAGCAGAGTCAGTTTCTGCCAAACACTCTGGGCTAAAAACTGCACTTTTTTTTTTTCAATTTTTTTGTTTTTTAAGTTTATTTATTCGCGAGAGATAGGAGGAGACACAGAATCTGAAGCAGGCTCCAGGCTCCGAGCTGTCAGCACAGAGCCTGACACCGGACTCGAACTCACGAACTTCAAGACCACGACCTGAGCCAAAGCCAGAGGCTTAACGGACTGAGCCACCCAGGCGCCCCGTAAAAACTGCACTTCTAATCCCCACAAACTCTTTTGATGTGGACACATCTCCTGTCCTAATATCTATTTCAATACTTTGGACAGATTGTTAAGCTAACTGGGAGATAAACAGTCACTCACGTTTTGTTTGGTATCTACTAGCAGGTTTTCTGATCTGTTGGTCTATGGTGTCTAGTAAGGTAACCACGCGCTAGACACATGTAACTATTTACATTTAAATAGAAATTAAAGTTTAGTTGCTTATTTGCACTAGCCAACTTTCAAGTGCTCAAGAGCTACATATGATCAGTGGCTCCTGTATTGGACAGCACACAATTAGAATATTTCCATCATCTCAGCAAGTTCTACTGAACAGCAGTTGGTCCAAGGCCTTTCCAAAACACTTGTTCAAAAATAGACTAAAGGTTGAGATACTTCTCTTTGAAGGTTGTTGAATAAAGACAAAATGAAGTTTGCGGTAAAAAAAAGAATTATTTGAAGAATGGAGATTAAATATGTCTTGCATAAGAATAAAACTAAGTTAAAAAATTATGGTGAGGATAATTACAATGCTTTGAGAAAGAGTGCATATAGAGACTAATAGACATTCAGTATCTTAATTTTTCCTTTGATGATTAAGAGATCCTTTCCCACAGGGCTCTTCCTTTAGGACATTGAGGAATTAAATTATAGTGTTAGTTTCCTAAGTAATTTCAGGGGCTCTCTACTCATTCTCACTCATTTTAGAGCTAAGAGGATTGTTCAGAATACATAGGTCACTTTCTAGGTCACACAGCTCAACTACCTGCAGAAACAACATGAGAACAACACACATCTCCTCAAGTCTTAATCTGAATAGTTGTTCTCTGTTGGACAACGTATATTCAGGACATCTACCTCAAAATCTTTTCTTGAGTATTATCTCAACCAAATCTATTCAAATTAGAGGCTTCTGGAATTCAGCCTTTCCTGCCTCCAATGAAATGGGTAATTGTGTAACTGCCATTTAACATGTATCCGGATTTCTCTAAAGGCCAGAGAAAGGGAAGTCAGCCCCCTAGAGTTAATAACTACGACTGACCCTGAACTGTCTGAATCTCCTCCCCTGAAATTTCAAGTCCCTATCTACTTTCCCAAGCATTTGAGGAAATTAAGTCATCTTTTGCAGGTGTATTTGTTCAGGTAAGTGTCTTCAGAGCTAAAATAATGTATTGCATAAGATGGAAAAATAAATATATTGGTAGAATTCTTTATGATGTATATTATAAGCAGGAACCAGAGAGAGCATTAACTATTTTATAGGAAAGGTTGTGGGTGAGGAAGAGCAAAATTGTCCAGCGTATAAACCTGCATTTAATTAGGTCAGTTTCTAAGAGTCACATTCATATGTATGTAAGTAAATATATATTTTTGTCCTTCAGGCCTAAATCTGCCAGGTCTTCAGTTCCGGGACTGACTCAGGACAGTCTTTAAGTTTTACATTTCCTTAAGTGGTTTAGTATGGGCTTGGCCAAAATCTCCCTGCCTGCCTGCCAAGTCTCCCTGTCTGTTACACATTTGATGGCTTCCTTCTGGGGCTTGCTAACTTCTGCTGTCTGACAAATGAATTAACAACAGGATATCATCAGAGTGGTTCCTAGATAATTAATGTCCATTTGACATTTCAGGGAGTTTATGCATTGAAAGACATTTGCTTCTAATGTATACTTCTATCCTCAGCTGTGCTTGGATTTTTTTTCAGCTCCTTTTTACAAGGTTTTTGGAATAATACTCCGCTTTCCTCTCCCAGGCTAAATCAAATTTCATGTACTTTGCTTACCTTCTTTCACGATTCCTTGTCTCCTTTCCCAATGCTCTCATTGATTCTAAACTGGGTCATTACTGGCCTTTAAGACCTACTGCTCCACTCAATTTTATACGTTTTTTTTTTTTTTTTACTTTTTCCTGAGCAGGTTAAACCAGTGCTCTGTGGTTGAGATGGTCGGCAGTACTACACACAGAGTGGAAGTCATTCCTTCTAGGAGACTGGAGATCTCAATTTTCAGAGAAAATCAGAATACAGGGATAGTTTACTTTCTGAGAAATGGTAGAACCAAACTGAAACTATTTTTTTTTTATAAAGGTTTTCTGATACTGTTTACCACCTTTTCAGAACAGAAGCCGGGTAAGGTAATGCTTAAATTTGGTGTAACAAAAACTTATTTCCATACCCATCCTCTTTAATTCACCTGTAAACATGTTGTTTTCCAAACAAATGTAGATATTTATATCTTCGGGTCCCAAGCCTGGATTTTGAGATGTCTTTTCCTAATTTTCCTTAGCATCTCTTACATAGTCTTGGATACATCAGTCTATTTCCTGAAAATAAGGCTTTTCCTGCAAGTCCTTGAACTATACTATACATAGGAGAGGGATAGACAGTGACAGTTACAAGCCCAGAATATTGATTCAGATTGCTTGGATCCTAATCTCCACTGTTACTTACTTATCTCTCCACTTCAGTTTTCTCATCTGTAAAATAGACATAATAATAGAACCTCCTTTATAGGATGTTAAGATTGAAAATGAAAATCTAAAGTGGGAGATTAGAAACATTAAATATTTTATTATAAAACTTAATGATAGTTTATTATCATAAATGTGAAGTCTGTCTTTAGTAGCCTTGTCCAATAACTGATGCAAGTGTTTTTTGTCTTCTAGGAAGCCTAGAGCATTCAAAGTCCACTTACAATTAATATTCCCCTCTTTGAAGACAAGATGAATTAGGTGATGTATGTGTTCTTAGAAGTTTAAACTCATGACTGTGTGCAAAGCTATTCTTCTTAGTATTCCTTAGGATACTAGCTGAGCAGCTCAATCAAAGGCCCAGACAAAAGTGGTTAAAAAAGTGGTTCAAAAGTGTTTCCCTTTCCTGTAGCATTCCAACCTTAAGTAGTCCAGGTTTGATATGGTCATGCTATTCAGCTTTCACAAGCAGGAGCACATTTTAGCTGCAGAAATAAGAGAAAAGGACAGGGGAAGACATACCCATTTTCCTTAAGAGCATAAACTGAACGTCAAACTCATCATTTCTGTTCATATACCTTTAGTTAGAACTCATTTACGTTGCCTTGCCACATCTATGCACAAAGGTTGAAAGGTGTCTTTAGCTGGCAGGCCATGCTAAATCCACATGTCCTCTAAAATTTAGGGGTTCTATTACTAAAGCTAGAACAACGGATATATATATGCACAACTAGTTCTGCCTTCCACAGTCCACTCTTCTTATACCTATTATTACTTACTCCTCCCCAAAGGAGTCAAACTTCCATTAAATTATTGCTTTCATTGCAAGGTCCAAGGTGCTTAGGCTTGATAAAATACTTTCCTTCAGTTACGTGTATGTCCATTCTTTGTTTAGCACTCTAAAAGCTAAAATGAAAGTATTTTGCTTCTTCTCAATCCCTACTATTCCCAATATAGAATGACGGAGAATGGAGTGAGCACAGAGTATCTACAACAAACACTTCTCTTTGGAGAAGACTTGGAATGGGGAACACAAAGTAGGTATTCTTCATAACAGTTATTAAATCTTGCCAGGCAAGGACTATCAACATTCTCAGTCTCCCCAGGGATTAAGTTTCTGGTTTAGCACATCCAGTAGTTGTTACTTGGGAGTCTATTTTCTTCTGTGGGTCAGGGCTTTTCCTCTTAGAAGCTTTCCCTTTTATTTTAGCCATAATGTGCACTTCTGAAATGGGCATTGGGTAGAATTCCCCTCTGGAGGACTATGCAGCCTTGGGGTTGTCTGAGGTATTAAATAGCCGCAGGCTTTGAAGGTCAAACTAGTGGTTGCTTTAACAGTGAAACACCCTCAAAAAACCTGGAAAGCTTCTGGTCTTTTTGCTTTTAGTCAAATTTCTATATGCCAGAAAGATGGTCAAATATATGAAGTCAGTATACATGTTTCCATACTTGAAAATTTTTCTCCTTTATGTCCTAGCTTCAATGATCTGCCCACTTCCATCTTTTTTGACTTGTTGGAGGATCCATGAAATCCTATTGAAATAAAGCTTAGATGACATCTTCAGTTGGATTCCTAGGAAATAAAACCTGAGACAAGTGTTCAGGTGAAAATCACTCAATAGTAAGTATTATCAAGGAAAGCCAGTAAAAGAGTAGGAAAGTGGGACGGGATATCAAGGATGGCAAGCAATATGAGTGGAAGGTAATATTACCTCGGTTGCCCCAGGGGAGGACACAGCAGTGGATATCACACCTTTAATATCCTAATCAAGTCACAATGAAGCTGGAGTGTTTATACTTCTGCATTCATTGGTCATTGCTTTGGGTAAATGAAAGAATTTATAGGCACTTCTGGATTTCTCCATTTGAGGCATAACAATTCCGGCAGGCCAAGGGCAGCATGCCATAAAAGGATGCAGATGTTGGCTGCAGGGAGGGGAAGCAGTCCTGGAGTTGGTGTGCACTAAAAAGGTAAGGAGATCACAGTGAATACTGGCACAGCATTACTACATGGCGGCATGATTCACTAAGAAGGCCAGTGTGGTCTACCAAGCTCAATGCGGTTTTAATTTGCATTTTCTTATTAATGAGTTTTTTTCACATGTTTAGCAGTGCTTTTTATTTCCTTTTCTATCAAATGACTAATAGATCTTCAGCCAATTTTAATTTTCCTTAGTTCTTTTTCTTCTAGATTTCCAGAAACTATAATTAGGGAGATTGGTCACTTTCCTATGGTGTGAGTTACAGATATTTCACCTTTTTCGAACAATTATTTCTTTAAAAAAAATGGGCTATGTTGACATTTTACTGGTAAGAGTTACTGCTATTGTTTGCATTTTTGAGGTATTTTGTGTGGTGCTGTGGGAGTACACTTTTCATGATCAATTATTGCATTAATTGGATTTTTCTGAACTTTAGACTTTCCCGTGATATTCGGTTTTGATTTTTAAATGATCCATAGTGATGTTTTTCTGGTTAATATTCTTCATTTGTGTTAGTATGATGGTCTTGTGCATATTTTTAAATACCTCTGTTGATGCTGTGTCAAACTCCTTTTAATTATTGTTTCCTGAAGTCTCCTGGAGTGTGGGGAGATGGCAGGAGGCTGCCAGAAACAACACAACTGAAAACCTTTTTTCTACTCTGCTGCCAAAGATTCAGACTGCTTCCCACAAATACAGCTTTTCTGTGTGATTCCTTGAGTCCATGTTGACAAATGGAAAACATGGCATTTGTATTTCTAAGAAATCTCCTTCCAAAAGGAACAATTTGCTCCCCTGCTCAGTACTTTCTAAGATCTGTGGTTGCTTGGTCCTTGTGCCATTACTGTGCTTTATCTCTTTACCTGTTTTGTGTAATTGACCGCTTCCTCAGCTGCCTTTATATTCCTAAGTTGAAGTTTATAGGGATTTTTCTTTTTTCCCCTTTTTGCATGTGTTTACTTTAGGTTTGGTGCTTATTGCCACAAATGTATTTATAATAGGAGTTTTAGTCTCAGGGAAAATAATCTTGCCGAGAACTCTTATGAGTAGACAGCAACAACATTTCTGCAGAGATAGGAAAGAGTTACAAAGGTAGTTTTGAAAGAGCATGAAACACACTAATGGGAAGAGTAAGGGCTTTGGAATTCAACAGGCTTGCATTTATATGGTGCTCATCCACTTACTAGTTGAATTATCAGAGAGGCAAATTACAACATTCTAAACTTGTTTCCCTCTTTTGTATAATAAAAGTAATATTTTCTTAAGAAAATATTAAATATTTAAGAATTATTTTGTTAATAGGATTAACTACAATATATTTTTAAGTCATCCAGCCATATGTGTTGATTTTGTTTTAATTGCATTCAAAAATAGTTAATATAGGCAGAGTACTAGACAGAAAAATGGCTGGAAATAAAATTATCTAATAGGTAGAAAAACTAATATAGACAGTTGTTAAATTTTGTGAAGGGACTTTTGTTTATTGATTTTGAAAAATGTTGAAACTTACTTTCACTTAAAATCAAAATATCTTACAGAGGTTGATGGTTAATTTTATGTGTCACCTTGGCTAGGCTAGATACCGCCTTGTTGAATCAAATACCAGTCTAGATGCTGCTGTGATGGTATTTTTTAAATGTGATTAACTATCAGTAGACTTTTGGAAGGATACTGTTTTACTCACTGTCTATGGGCTACATCCAATCAGTTGAAGGCCCTAAGAGCAAAGCTTCATGTCCCCAAAGAAGGAGGAATTCTGCCAGAATTTCTAAATTTCAAGCTTAAGATCGTAACATTGTAGAAGAGGAAAAAAATTTTTCCCTTTACCCTAAATTCTTTGCTGAGGCCTCCTTCTAATAAAAAAAAGTGATTAATAGGAGAAAAACAGAAGTTTAATAACATGCATACCTCCTGTGTATATGTGAGATACCAGGTACCTCCCTGAAATGGCCCAAGCTACCACCTTAAATACCATCATCAGCTAAAGACAAAGGAAGCTGGGGTGGGGGGAGCCAGTTTGGGGAAGTTATCAGGTAAAACACGATAAATAAGAATAGGGTTGTTATGCAGATTTAAGTCTTTGCCTTCTTCAGTGGTGATGATTTCTGGAGATCTCCTGGTATAGAGACAGACAGGCTTAGAAATGAAGAAGTCCCTCATACATCTAAATGTCTCTTACAAAAAGTTGATTACTTGGGGCGCCTGGGTGGTTCTGTCAATAAAGTGTCTGACTTCGGCTCAGGTCATGATCTCACAGTCCGTGAGTTCGAGCCCCGCGTCGGGCTCTGTGCTGACAGCTCAGAGCCTGGAGCCTGCTTCAGATTCTGTGCCTCCCTCTCTCTCTGACCCTCCCCCGTTCATGCTCTGTCTCAAAAATCAATAAACATTAAAAAAAATTTTTTTTAAAGTTGATTTCTACTTTGGTTTCAGAGCATTTACTATGTCTGCTGTATTGTAATTATCAGCTCAATAACTCTTATGCCACAGAGGCATATTTTTGGGTCATATATTTGGCTCCCCTTCAGTCCCACCTTTGCACCTTGAAGTAAGAGGATTCACAATCATTTCTTCCTATCTCATCAAACCAGTGTCTTCTTGGTCCTGAGGCCAATCCAGTTAAACAGTAGTGTCCTTGCACTTTCAGATTTCGGCCTTTATAGTATGAGCAATCTTGTATTTAATATGAGGCATTGCAATAGAAACAAAAGAAGAATGAAGGGAAATTGTTGGAGCAGACTATAACACCAGTCTGAGTCCTGAGGGCAACAACGGTCCAGAAGATTTCTAGATGCCTGGCTCAACGCATCTTTTGCTGTTTCGGTGTCTCTGATGATGTCATCATGTGTTCAGGTAAACTTTGTGAGTGGCCCACACAGCAGTAGGCATGAGGATTGTATATACAAGCACTGCAGTAGTTATTTCTCTGATGTTTACATCAAGTTGTCCCCCTTCAGTTTGTAGGCATCAGGAAAAAATTACTAAGAACACAAACTACACAAGTCACAAGGGTAGGGGGTAATTGCAAACTTCAGTTTGGAAATTCATAGCCAGATTTTGAAGAAGCTAGAAGAATTCAGGATCCAGTCCATAAGTAGAAAATAAAACCTTAAAACCAATAGCACTAGAATCCAGTTATTTTCAACGGTGTAAACATAATTTTTCTATGATCACCCAGATTTCTACTAAAAATAATCACAATAAAACTAATTTGTTTGCAAATTAAGTGTAGTTCGAATAAATTTGGCCTGATTATATAAGTGGAACAAGAATATAGCTATTGACCATATTGGATCTTTTTAAATATGCTTTGCTGGAACTTTTCATAAGGAATCTCGTTGAAACTGTTTTTTTTGGAAGTAGAGTTTTCATACAATGTTCTATTATATCAGTTTCAGGTGTACAACATATTGATTCAACAACTCTATGTTATGCTATGCTCACCACAAATGTAGCTACCATCTGTAACCATACAGTATTGTTGACTATATTCCCTCTGCTATGCTTTTTTCGTCACTTATTTATTTTATAACTTAAAATTTGTACCTCTTAATCTCCTTCATGTATTTCACTCACCACCTCCCCCCAAAACTTGCCTCTGGGAACCACCAGTGTGTTTTGTATATTTAAGAGTCTCTTGGTTTGTTTTGTTTTGTTTTTTAGATTCCACATGTAAGTGAAATCATGGTGTTTGTTTTTCTCTGACTTATTTCATTTAGCATAATACCTGCTAGGTCTATCCATGCTGTGGCCAGTATAGTCTAGGGTGAGTGTGGGTGTATATGTATAATACCTTCTTTGTCCCTTTGTCTATAAATGGACACTTGGGTTGCCTTCATATCTTGGCTAACATAAATAAGGATGGGATGAACATCAAGGTACGTATATATTTTTATTTTGGGGGGATAAATACTTAGTAGTGAAATTATCGGATCATAGGGTATTTATCTTTTTAATGTTTGGAGAAAACTCCTTACGGTTTTCCACAGTGGTTGCACCAATTCACATTTGCCACCAATCGTTCATGAGGGTTCCCATTTATTCACATCTTCACCAACACTTACTTCTTGTGTTTTTGATACTACCCATTCTGATTTCTAGGACATGATCCTTAATTGTGGTTTTCATTTGCATTTCTTGATGATTAATGATGTTGAGGATCTTTTCTGTATCTGTTGACCATCTGTATCTCTTTTTTAAAAAAATGTTTATTCAAATCCTCTAATTTTGTAATTATTTTTTTGGTGTTGACTCGTACAAGATCTTTATATATTTCGGATATTCACCCTTTATTGGATATATATTTTGCAAATATTTTCTCCCATTCATTATGTTGCCTTTTCATTTTGTTGATGGTTTTCTTTGCTGTGGTCCCAATAGTTTATTATTTATTTTGTTTGCCTTGTGTGGAGACATAGTCATAAGTCTAAGAGATTAGTGCCTGTTTTCTTTTAAGGGTTTTATTGTTTAAGGTCTCACATTTAGGTATTTCATCCATTTTGAGTTTATTTTTGTGTAGAGTATAAGAAAGTGGTCCAGTTTCATTCACCTGTGTGTAGCTTTTCAGTTTTTCCAACACCATTTTTTTTTGAAAAAGCTGTCTTTTCCCCCATTGTCTATTCCTGTCATAGATTGACCACTTAGGCATCAGTTTGTTCTAAGCTCTGTTTTCTGTTCCATCGATCTGTGTGTGTATGTATGTGTGTATATATATATATATATATATACATATATATATATGTATATATATATATGTATATATATTCATGTTGATTATTGTGCCAGTACCATACTGTTTTGATTAGAACGTCAGAGTGTATCTTGAAATCTGGGATTGTCATACCTCTAGCTTTGTTCTGATTGTCTTGGCTGTTCAAAGTCTTTTGTGATTCCATATAAATTTTAGGATTATCCTAGTTCTGCGAAAAATGCGGTTGGTATTTTGATAGGGATTGCATTGAATCTGTAGATTGCTTTGGGTAGTATGGACATTTTAATAATAATTCTTCCAATCCACAAGCATGGAATATATTTCCACTTGTTAGTGTCTTCTTCAGTTTCTTTCATCACTGTCTTACAGTTTTCAAATTATAAGTCTTTCACCTCTATGATTAAATTTATTCCGTAGAAATTTTATTCCTTTTGTTGAAATTGTAAATAGGATTATCTTCTTATTTTCTGTGTCTGTTTCTTCATTATTCGTTTTTTTAAATTTTTTTATTGTTTAAAAAATTTTTTTTTAATGTTTTATTTATTTTTGAGACAGAGCATGATCAGGGAGGGGCAGAGAGAGAGGGAGACACAGAGTCCGAAGCAGGCTCTGAGCTGTCAAGCACAGAGCCCGACAAGGGGCTCGAACTCACGAACCGTGAGATCATGACCTGAGCCAAAGTCGGACGCTTAACCGACTGAGCCACCCAGGTGCCCCCATTATTCATTTTTTGATGAAGTCTTCAGGGTTTTCTATATATACTATCATGTTTTACTTCTTCCTTATTGATTTGGATGCCTTTTATTTCTTGTCTGATTACTATAGCTAGGACTTCCAGTACTGTGTATAAATAAAAGTGGTGAGAGTGGGCATCTTTGTCTTTTTTCCTGACCTTAGAGGTAAAGCTTTCAGTTTTTTACCATTGAATACGATGTTCACTGTGGGTTTTTCATATAAGGCCTTTATTATGTTGAGGAAGATTCTCTCTAAACCCACTTTGTTGAGGGTTTTTATCGTGAACAGATGTTGAGTTTTATTAAATGCTGTTTTTTGCACATATTGAGATGACTATATGGTTTTTATCCTTCCTCTTGTTAATGTGCTATATCACAAATACTAAATCACACTTGTATCTCTCGAATACATCCCCCTTAATCATGGTGAAAAACATTTTAATGTACTGTTATACTTGGTTTGCTAATATTTTGTTGAGGATTTTTGATCTTGGTTTGTAGTGTTTTTTTGTTTTTATTTATTTATTTTTTTTCCCTGTGATGTATTTGTGTGGTTTTGGTATTAGGGTAATGCTGGCCTCATTGAATGACTTTGGAAGTTTGGAATAGTTTGAGGACAAAAGGTTTAGGAGAAGTAGCTGTATCAAGTATTCCTAAAAACAAATATGGAAGGTCAAGCAAAATGAGACAAGGGAGCACAACCTCAGAAAAAGAACTGAACGGAGATAAGCAATCTGTGTAATAAGGAATTCAAAGTAATGATCGTAAACATAGTTACATGACTGAAATGAAGAGTGGATGAACTCCCTGAGATAAAATTAATAAAACTTTGGGTAGACCCATCAAGAAAAAGGAGAGAAGACCCAAATAAGAAATAGGAGAAATAACAACTGACATCACAGAAATACAAAGGATTACAAAAACAACTATGAAAAATTATATTCCAACAAGTTGGACAACCTAGACGAAATGGATACATTCCTAGAAACACAGTCTTCCAAAAATGAGTCAGAGAAATAGAAAATCTGAACAGATCAATTAATAGTAATGAAATTGAAGCAGAAAAAAACAACTCCCAACTAATAACAGTCTGGGACCAGATAGCTGCACAGGCAAATTCCACCACACATTGAAGGAGAAGTTAATACCTATTCCCCTCAAACTATTCCAAAAAAAATCGAAGTGGAAAAAGCTTCTAAATACATTCTTCAAGGTCAGCATTACCCTGCTACCAAAACCAGATAAATAAACTACAAAAGATGACAACAGGAGAATATTCCCAATGAACATAGATGCAAAAATCCTTAACAAAATATTAGCAAACTTATTCAATAAAAGGATCATTCACCAAATCTGATTTATTCTGGGGATGCCAAGGATGGTTCAAAATCTGCAAATCGATCAGTGTAACAAAATGAAGGATAAAAAAATCATGTGATGACCCCAATATATGCAGAAAATCATTTGATGAAATTCAACATACACATATGAGGGAACATAACATATGACAAATCCACAGCTAGCATCATACTCAGTGGTGAAAAACTGAGACCTTTTCCTCTAAGATCAGGAACAAGAGAAGGTTGTCCACTCTCACCACTTTTATTCAACATTGTAATGGAAGTCCTAGCTTCAGCACTGGGACAAGAACAAAGAAATGGCATTGAAATTGGTAAGGAAGAAGTTAAACTGTCACTATTTGCACATGACATGATGCTATACATAGAAAGTCCTATAGACTCCACCAAAAAAACCTAGAAGAATAAATTCAGTCAATGGCAGGATACAGGATATACAGACATCTGTTCCATTTCTATACACTAATAATGACGTATGAGAAAGATTAAAAAGCAATTCCACTTATAGTTGCACCAAAGAGAATAAATACTTGGGAACAAACCCTCTGAAAACTAAAATATTGATGAAAGAAAGACATTGAAGATGACACAAAGCAATGGAAAGAAATACCATGCTTACGGATAGAAAGAATTACTATTGTTAAAATTACTACCGTACTATCCCAAGCAATCTATGGATTCACTGCCATACCTATTAAAATACCAACAGCATTTTCCACAGAGCTTGAGCAAATAATCCTATTTGTATGGAATCACAAAACCTTAAATCGCCAAGGCAATCTTGAGCAATAAGAACAAAGCTAGAGGTACAAAAATCCCAGATTTCAAGATACACTACAAAGCTATAATAATCAAGACAGGATGGAGCTGGCATAAAAATAGACACATAGATCAATGAAACAGAATAGAGAGCTCATAAATAAACTTACACCTAGAGTGTCAATTAATCTATGACAGAGGAGGCAAGAATATAAAATGGAGAAAAGACAACATCTTCAATAAATCATTCTGGGAAAATTGAACGGCTACATGCAAAAGGTTGAAACTGAACCATGTTCTTACACCATGCACAAAAATAAATTTAAAATGGATTAATGACCCATATGTGAGACCCGAAACCATAAAACCCTAGAAGAGAGCACACAGAGTAATTTCTCTGACATCAGCCATAGCAACAATAGGTCTCCTGAGTCAAAGGAAGCTAAAGAAAAAGTAAACTTAACTATTGGGACTACACCAAAATAAAAAGCTTTTGCATAGTGAAGAAAACCATCAACAAAACAAAAAGTAAATCTAGTAAATGGGTGAAAATATTTGCAAATGATATATCCAATAAGGGGTTAGTATCCAAAACATATAGACAGTTTATACAATGCAATACCAAAAAAGCAAATAATCTGATTAAAAATGGCCAGCGGACATGAATATTTTTCCAAAGAAAAAATAAAGATGGCCATTATATATGAAAAGATGCTCAAAATCACCAATCACAAGAGACACACAAGTCAAAGCTACAATGAGATATCACCTTATATTCTTGAAAATGGATAGTATAAAAATGACAAGAAATAACAAATGGTGGCAAGGATATAGAGAAAAATGAGCCCTTGTATACTGTTGGTGGAAATGTAAATTAATACAGCCACTGTGGAAAACAGTGTAAAAGTTCCTCAAAAATTAAAAAAAAAAAAATAGCAATACTCTCTAACCCAGTAATTCCACTATTGGGTATTTACCAAAGAAAATGAAAATACAAATTCAAATACAAATATTCCCTTGTATGTTGATTGCAACATTATTTATAATAGCCAAGTTACAGAAACAACCTCAGTATCTATTAATAGATGAATAGGTACAGAAGAAGTGACTAATATTTATTCATTCATTTTTAATCTATTTTTTATTTATATCTATTTAAGTGGAATATTACTCAGCCATAAAAAACGAAATCTTGCCATTTGTGGCAATGTGGATGGACCTAGAGGGTATTATGCTATGTGAAATAATCCGCTGAGGAAAGACAAATATATACTTCTATGTGGGGGCTAACAAGCAAAACAAACCAGGCAGAAAATGTCCCATAAATACAGGGAACAAACTAGTGGTTGACAGACAGGACAAGCAAAATGGATGTATGGGAGTGGGAGGTACAGGCTAACAGTTATGAAATGTGTAAGTCATGGGAATGATAGGCTGTTAGTAGTAATTAAGCCTTTGGGGAGTCAAAAGTTATACATGGATTTTTGCCCGTGTGGAGTGTCAGTGACCTTAACCCCCATATTGTTCATAAGTCAACTGTAACCTAGATATACAATATATTTCCATCATTTAACTTAGCAGAACGGTAAAGTTTCAACTTATCAAAGAGAGTTGGAAAACTATATTTTTAATGTTTATTTATTTATTTTGAGAGAGAGAGAGTGTGTGTGTGAACAGAGGACAGAGAGAGAGACTCCACCCTGACAGCACAGACAACTCGAGGCTCAATCTCACCAACTGTGAGATCATGACCTGAGTCGAAATCGAGAGTTGGATGCTTAACTGACTGAGCCACCCAGGTTACCCTGGAAAACTTTTTTTAAGGACACATAGTGTAAAACATAATCATTGTTGAAAAGTTTACACAAAAACTCCTATCCCACTTTATCTAAATCACTTGCTTCCAACAATTACATTTAGACTACTCACAAAAACCAGGAGACATGAGACAAAGTCAACCATTATCCCAATCTATTTTTCTTGCTGCCACATTTTCTAACAGATAATATGAACTTATTGAACTAGTAAACCCAGATAAAATAAAAGTTCTATGTCTGCATTATATTTAATGCTAGTAACTATGAAGAGGTGCCTATTTTAATTAAAGCAACAAATTTTATTCACCAAAGATTATCTCAGATCATGTTAACTTGTAAAACACTTGGGTTATTGTCTACATTTTGGGGTTTAGAAATACTTAGTTTGATAAGTACTTATTTTTAAGCCAACCAAATACAGCTCTTTTACAAATTAATTTTCGCACTATCAGCCAGAAAAAAATAGCACATATCCATAACATACGTATGTAGATTCAAATATACATACAGACACAGAGACATTATAGCTGACATTCTAAAATTTCAACCATGAATTAGGTACTATGCCATAAAACTCAGTGGTTTATAAATAACAGTTGAATCCAAATTGTGTTTGTAGCAGTTTACCCACTCAGATGACTAAAAGCTTTTCTTCTAAGATTTGTCAAGAAGACAGATAAGAGTTTTCATTAGCTCAATTCCACATAGCATTTTTTTTCTTCCTGATGTGAACTATTCCCCTGAAGTTTGCATTTAAAAGAGCTAGCTCCTAAGTCCTGAAGAAGATGGGGGAGAGAATCCACACCAAAAGACACAGAGAAAATATCCAGGCTTTCTCCTGTATTTTTTTTTTTTTTGGATGGAGTTGGGGGGGAGGGACAATATATTTGCTTATTAATCCAAGATCTAGAGTAATTTCTATTTAAATTTTCCTTCTTTTTTAAAGTGTATGACAGTTCTGTTTCCAGTATCCTGATCCTTTATAATACCTACAAGCTTTGAGAAAAATAGAGGAGGGTTTAGGATTGGTAAAAGAATAGGTGGGCTTTGAATTGCTTCTAGAGCCACATTACTAATTTTGTAATGATTGGTAAGACAAGACAATTACTTCTAATTTCTGAAATAATTGCTTTGCAGCCTGAATAATGTCAAAGGACTAACCGCCCATCCAGCTACGTTATCTTCAATTTGCTTCTTTATATCAAGGAGAAAACTTGTGACTAAAATAGAAATTTAAAAAGTTCTACTTTCTGGAGCATCAAGATCTAATGCAGTATGCCTTTGCAAAGTTTGCATAGAGTATTCAACAAAGCCGTTTTAATGTTCTTTTACTGAGCGCACAGTTCAATGGTGGACCAATTTGCCTTAAAGGGATAAGCCTCTAATATTTTGCTCAGCCTCTGAACATTGTCTTCATCAATGCTAGAATAGCCCACAAGAAATGCTGGTCACCTCTTTCCTCTGTGAGGGAGTTTGGCTCCTCAGGAGGCCATTTGGCTTATCTGTTAACTACAGTACAATCATGGGTGGGAAGAACATTCCTTAGCAGCCAATCAAGGTTCCTGAGAATGAGATTTGAAGGACCGCTAAACTTTCTCACTCTTGTCTAAATTTGGTAGGATCTTCTTCCAGTGGAGACAAATAGGACTTTTTAATTTCATCCTGTCAAGGGAGTCTTTCAGGCTAGCTGCCATACTCCTTTGTGTTCTCTTTTCAGTTACTCTTGCCATAGGTATCAATAACACAGTTTTTGAAAATTTGAGCTGGAATTTTTTTTTTCAAATACCGAAATGTTTCCATCTCAGAAGATTCATCATTTGGCCACTGACAAGAGGAACTTATATAATCCCAATGGCAATTTAAACCAGTAATCCTTGATTTATGACTGCAAGAAGCATCCCAAAAGATACAACAGATGCACCCTTCACAAGATTCAGGATATTCACTTCCTGTATCAGCCTAAGAAAGCTAAGACCTTCAATGTCCCAGGCAGCAAGAATGGTATAGAGAAAATGGTATCTCTGTTTTTCCCGTAGGAATGTGAGTTGACTGCACGCACAGACCTGCTCATCTGTGACACTGGGCAGGCATTGTTGGATTGGGACTTTTCTAGCACTAACAGGACACAAATGTTGAGACAACGAAAGCCCCTTATGGAAGTTGACCCCTTATGATATGCTCCCCTCCAAGTTGGCATACTTGGACAGAGGATGCTGCTTCTTGGATTCACAACCTATTCATCTGTCTGCCAGATGCATGCCAACACTAGCATATCCTGACTGGCAGAGACCCAGAGGGAATATTCTCACTGGTCACAAAGCCAAGTGCTTGAGACATAGTGTAAGATGAGAAGAAAACCCATCTGGCTTATTGTTTCCTCCTTATGACAACACAGAAGACCAAAGAACTCAATGGCCGTCTCCTAGAGGAAAAAGAATCAGTAGAAAATAAGAATATTCACTGAGCAGGGAAAGAATGATAAGGAGGCAGGTAGGCAGAAGCTTGGATTTGCTGCCACTGCTCGTGGAACTGTGACACATGTGAGGCTCCTTAGGTAGAGTGGCCCAAGGATGGTGACAGAGAAATCTACTCAGAAATTGAAATTACCATAATAAAGTACCCATGTCTGAAGCCTTCAGGTGAGCTCACCATATAATTCAGCATGGTTGAGTTGCAGATGTGAGACATTTACCATTAGTCTACCTTTAGACGCCATAACCAGGGAAACTTCACTGTTTTTGAATGAAACTTTTTTTTTACTTTTTTAAAAAAGTTTATTTACTTGAGAGAGAGAGAGAGGAGATAGAGATTTGAAGCAGGCTCCAGGCTCTGAGTTATCAGCCCAGAGCCCAACGTGGGGCTGGAACCCATGAACCATAGATTATGACCTGAACTGGAGTCAGATGCCCAACTGACTGAGCCACCCAGGTGCCCCAGAATGAAAATTTAAATTGAATATATTCTTAAAATAAATGTTTGTGACTGATTCCACTAAGATGGCATCTTTGTTCTTTTTGTGAGGGAAAATAAAGTCAGTAATAATTCAGCAACTGCTGATAAACAATACACTACTAAGAGAATGCTGGGACAGGAGTGTGAGTCCAAGTATACCTCTGTGTCACAAAGCCCAAGCCAGACTGCATTTGAAAGGTAAGAGGAGAAGGTACACACTGACCACATTTCCCCTCCCCGAGGCCATCACAGTACCATGCACAGAGATCTCCCATGAGCTTCTGATTCCTCTAGTGGGAAAAGAGAGCCCAGGGGAGACAAGCAGTCTTAACTTCGTGGGAGCCCCTACTCTGCTTTCATCCCACAGCAATTACACATACAAAAATCCTCAACAAAGCATTAGCACAGCAAATCCAACAATACATTTAAAAGATCATTCACCATGATCAAGTGGAATTTATTCCTATGATGCAAAGGTGGTTCAGTATTCACAAATCAATCCATGTGATGCATTACATCAACAAGAGAAAGGATAAAAAAACCAAATGATCTTTTCAATAGATGTAGAAAAAAGCATTTGATGAAGTACAATATCCACTCATAAGAATCCTCAACATAAGTAGGATTAAAGGGAACATACCTCAACATAATAAGGCTATATATCACAGACCCACAGCTAATATTATACTCAGTGGTGAAAAATGAGTGCTCTTCTTCTAAGATCAGGAATAAGACAAGGATGCCCACTCTCTCCAGTTTTATTCAACATAGCACCAGAAATGTTAGCCATAGAAATCACACAGCAAAAAGAAATAAAAGGCATCCCTATTGGTAAGGAAGAAGTAAAACTGTCACTATTTGTAGATGACTCCACCAAAAAAATATTAGAAGTGATAAATTCAATGATGTCACAGGATACTAAATCAATATACAGAATTCCATTGAATTCCTGTACACTAATGAAGCAGAAGAAAGAAATTAAGAAAACAATTCTATTTACAATTGCACCGAAAATAATAAAATACCTAGGATCCTAAGGAGGTGAAAGACCTATATTCTGAAAACTGTAACACATAGATGAAAGAAATTGAAGATGACACTAACAAATGGAAAGATATTCCTTGCTCATGGATTGGAAGAATATTATTAAAATGTCCACACTACCTAAAGCAATCTACAAATTTAATGCAATCCCTATCATAACACCAACAGCATCGTTCAGAGAACTAGAACAAATAATCCTAAAATTAGTATGGAACCACAAACAACACACATAGCCAAACCCACCTTGAAAAGGAACAACAAAACTGGAAGTATCACAATCCCAGATTTTAAGATATGTTACATTGCTGTAGTATCCAAATAATATAATACTGGTACGAAAATAGACACATAGATCAATAGAACAGAAAAGAAAACCCAGAAATAAACCCATGATTATATGGTCAATCTTTGACAAAGGAGGCAATAATATGCAGTGAGAAAAAGACAGTCAAATGGTGTTGATAAAACTGGACAGATACATGGAAAAAACAAAACTGGACCACTTTCTTACACCATTCAAAAACAATAAATTTAAAATGGATGAAGGATCTAAATGTGAGACCTGATACTATAAAAATTCTAGACAAGAGCACAGGCATTAATTTCTCTGACATTAGCCATAGCAGTATTTAAGGGAAACAAAAGCAAAATAGACTATTGGGACTACATCAAAGTAAAAAGATTCTGCACAAGGTAAACAACCAACAAAACTGAAAGACAACCTACTGAATGGGAGAAGATCTTTGCAAATGACTTAACTGATAAAAGGTTAGTATCCAAAGTATATAAAGACCATACACAACTCAACATCAAGAAAAACCAATAATCCAATTAGAAATGTGAAGACTAGAATACACATTTCTCCAAAGACCAATAGTTCACCAACAGACACATGAAAAGATGTTCAACATCACTCATCATCAGGGAAGTGCAGACCAAAACCACAATAAGATATCACCTTACACCTGTGAGAGTGGCTATAATCAAAAACACAAGAAACAACAATTATTGATGACAATGTGGAACAACAGGAACCCTCATGCACAGTTGGCAGAAATCGAACTGGTGCAGCCACTGTGAAGTATGGAGGTTCCTCAAAAAACTAAAAATAGAAGTACCATATTATCCAATAATTCCATTACTGGAATATGAAAACATTAATTCAAAAAGATAGATGCACACCTTTGTTTATTGCAGCATTATTTACAATAGCCAAATTATGGAAGCGGCCCAAGTATCCATCAATAAATTAATGGGTAAAGAAGAAGTGGTATGTATATATAATGAAATATTATTCAGCCATAAAGAATGAAAAATCTTGCCATTTGCAATGGCATCGACGGATCTCGATAGTATCAACCTAAGCAAAATAAAGTCAGTAATAGAAAGACAAATACCATATGATTTCATTCATATGTGGACTTTAAGAAACAACTAGCAAATAACAAAAAAAGAGACAAACCAAGAAAACAGATTCTTAACTATAAAGAACAAACTGACAGTTACCAGAAGGGAGGTGGGCGGGGTGGGGAGGTGGTTGGATAAAATAGTTAAAAGGGATTAGGAGTACACTTACACAATAAACCCTGAGTACAGAATTGTTGAATCACTATATTGTACACCTAAACCTAATATAACCTAACGTAATAATGTTAACTATACTGGAATTAAGGAAATCACTTTCTGTGCTCATCCATAAAAACCACTCCTCATCCATTCACTTTCTATCATGAAATTAAAGCAATTCAGTCCTATCTTCAGGCTCCACTTCTAATTCTAGTTCTCTTGCTGTTTCCACCACATCTGCAGTTACTTCCTCCACTGAAGTCTTGAACCCCTCAAAGTCATCCATGAGGGTTGAGATCAACTTTTTTCCAAACTTCTGTTAGTGTTGATATTTTGTTCTCTTAAATCAAAAATCCTCTTAATGACCTCTCTAATGGTGAATCCTTTCCATAAGGTTTTCAATTTACTGATCCATCAAAACAATATCTATGGTAGCAATAGCCTTGCAAAAGTAAGATGTTAAGTCAAAATGACTTCTCTGTTCATGTGCTGCAGAATGTATATTGTGTTAGCAGGTATGCAAATAACATTAATCTTGTACATTTCTATCACAGTTTTTGGATAACCAGATGAATTGGTAATAAGCATTAATATTTTGAAATAAAGCTTTCATTCTGAGCAGGTCTCAACAGTTGGCTTACAATATTTAGTAAACCATGTTATAAACAGATGTCCTGTAATCCAAGCTTTGTTGTTCCATTTATAGAGCACAGGCAGAGTAGATATGGCATCATTCTTAAAGCCCCTAGGATTTTTGAAATGGCCAATGAGCATTGGCCTCAACTTTAAGTCATTAGATTCATTAGTCTTCACCAAGAGAGTCAGCCTGTCCTTTGAGGCTTTGAAGCCAGGCATTAACTTCTCCTCTCTAGCTATGAAGATCCTAGCTGCTGTCTTCTTCTAATAGCAGGCTATTTAATTTACATTTAAAATGTCTTTAGGGTAGCCATCTTCCTTCATGATCTTAGCTAGATCTTCTGATCACTTGCTGCAGCTTCTACATCAGCACTTGCTGCTTCTTCTTGCTCTTCTTTGTGGTTGGTTTGATCTTCTGTTCAGACCTTCAGACTTTCTCCACATCAGTAATAAGGCTGTTTTACTTTCTCATCATTCATGTGTTAACTGGAGTAGCACTTTTAATTTCCTTCAAAAACTTTCCTTTGCATTCACAACTTGGCTGTTTGAGACAAGAGGCCTCGATTTCAGCCTGTCTTGACTTTTGACATACCTTCCTCATCAAACTTAATCATTTCTAGCATTTGATTTAAAGAGAGATGTGTGAGTCTTCCTTTCATTTGAACATGTAGAGGCGATTGTAGGATTAATATTTGGCCCAACTTCAATATTGCTGTATCTCAGGGAATAGGGAGGCCTGGAGTGCGAGGGAGCCCGAGGGAGAGCGTGGCTGCTGAGGGGAGCAGTCAGAACACATAAACATTTATCAATTAAGTTTACAGTCCCAGGTGAGTATGGTTTGTAGTGCCCAAAACATTTACAAGAGTAACAAAGATCACTGATAACATGGGGTGCCTGGGTGGCTCAGTTGGTTGGGGGACCGACTTTGGCTCTGGTCATGATCTTTCAGTTTGTGAGTTAGAACCCTGTGTCAGGCTCTTTGCTGACAGTTCAGAGCCTGGAGCCTGTTTCAGATTCTGTGTCTCCTCCTCTCTCTGCCCCTCCCCTACTCACGCTCTGGGTCTGTCTCTCAATAATAAATAAATGTTTAAAAAAAATCACTGATCACGGATCACCATAACAAATGTACTAATAAAAAAGTTTGAAATATTGTGAGATGACCAAAAAATGACATAAACAAGCAAGTGAGCAAATGCTGTTGGGAAAATGAAGCCAACAGACTTGCTTAAACACTGAGTTTCCACAAACTACATTTGAAAAAAACTGCAGTATCTGCCAAGTGCAATACAGAAAAGCACAAAACAAAACAAAACAAAAAAACAAGTATGTCTGTGATATCCAAGATTATAAGGAGCTTACATAAATCAATAGCAATAAAACAAATAATCCAAGTGAAACAATGGGCAAAGGACACAAACATTTTTTTCAAAGACAGTATATGAATGGCCAACACGCACATGAGAAGATGTTGAGTATCACTAGTTATTAGAGAAATGCAAATTAAAACCACAATATTTTATCACTTCATACATGTTGGAATGGCTGTTATCAAAAAGACAAGAGATCACAAATGCTGGCATGGATGTGGAGAAAAGGGAGGCCTTGTATGCTCTTGACAGGATTGTAAATTGGCACAACCACTATGGAAAATGGTATGTGGATTCCTCAAGAAATTAAAAATAGAATTCACCACATGAACTAGCAATTCCATTCCTGGGAATATATCCAAAGGATATGAAAATGCTAACTAAAACAGCAATCTGCACCATGTTCATACCAGCATTATTTACAATCGCCAACACCTGGAAACAACCTAAGTGTTTATTGATGCATGAATGGCTAAAGGAGTTGTATACATATACAATGAAATGTTATCCAGCCATAAAAATAAGAAAATGATAATATTTGTGATAGCATGGACAGACCCTGAAGGCAGGCTAAGCAAAGTAAGTCAGAGAAAGGTATGACTTCACTTTATGTGTAATTTTAAAACAAAACAGAACAAAACCCCATATGGAAAAAGAGATCATAGTTTTGGTTACCGGAAGTAGGGAGTGGGGAAAAGGAGAATTGGAAGTGGGTGGTCACAAGTTATAAACTTCCAGTTTTAAGATAAATAACTACTAGTCCTGTAATGTACAGCATGATGAGTACAGTTATTACTGCTATCTAATATACAGAAAAGTTGAGTATATTCTAAGAGTTCTCATCACAAGGAGAATTCTTTCTTCTATTTTATCTATATGAGATGTTGGATACTAACTAAAGCTTTTGTGGTAATCATTTCACAATATTTGTACATGAAACAATTTTGCTGTGCATCTTATACACACAGTAATGTAGGTCAATGATTTCTCAGTAGTACTGGGGGAAAGTGTGCCCATAATAAATCTTTACCAATGTCACTATACCCAAGGCAAGTGTTCACACAAATTGGTTCTCCCACTTGTAAGGGAAGGGACAAGTTTAAATTTTTACCTTCTGCTCTTGACTGGGCACTACAGTGTGAGATCCGGGAGAACGGAGTTCGGTAGTAATTCTTACCCTTTGCCAGCTTCTGCCAGTTTTCCAGGTTCCTGTCTGCAGGCTCTGAAGTGAGTACAGTGTCTCAGTAGGCTCCATCATGGGTCACTAAACTGTAGGTGAGGAAAACCAATTATCTCTTTACCCTTACAGGTTCTTGGTTGAGACCTCCTGTAGTAAAAGACATATAAATACTGGGAAAATAAATATAATAATATGTATTCTTCTCCTATACATGGGAAATATTAAATTCCCAGGAAAACTGAGTAACTCCCTGACTTGACCTAAGTTACTTCCTTAAATACCATCTTTAGTTAAGACAGAAGATGTGTGTGTGGAGTCTAGTTATGGAAAAGCACAGGAAATGAGGATACGATTGTTATGCAGATTTAAGTCCCTGTCGTCTCCACTGGTAAGAGTTTCCAGAAATTTTTAACTCCCCTTTTCCTGGTAGAGACAGGGAAATACCTTTACAAATGAAGATTTCCCTCGTAAATGTCTCTTACAAAAAGGTAACTTCTATTTGGTTTTCAGAGCTTTTCCTGTATCAGCAGTTTCTTAAAAATATCCAGCTTGAAAAGTTCTTATGCCAAAGAGGCACTTTTGGGTGTTAGATTTGCTCCCCTTCAATATCAACTCTTACCAAAATGTTCAGCCTTCTGGATGCCCAGATCCTAATTTTGGATCTGCCATCACCCACAATTGCATAAGCCACATCTTTAAAATCAATCTCTCCCTCTCATCTAATATCTATATCTGTATCTAATAAAATCTCTATATATGAACATATATATATATATATATATATATATATATATATATATATATATAGGATATGTTTTATCTGTTAAATAAAAATTAAAATAGTGTTGATAACATTAGCTTATGTGTGATGAAATAGGAATTATGGTAGCATTAGCAATTGGAATGACATGTTCTTTAACATATTATAATGGCTGATAGCTCTTTTTCCTTAAGCAATTTGACAATGCATTACAAGTGTTACAAAAATGTTTGTATCTTCCAATCCTTCAGTAAAACTTCTAGACTCTCTTCTAAGAAGGTCATTCAAAATAGAGAAAAATATCAGTACACAAAATCTTAAGTTTTAACATTTATATTATTTTCAAATTTTCACTATTGTAAATTATGGGGTAACAATTATGGTACCATCATCTACTGGGACATAATATAGAAATTAACATTAAATATAATTAATGAATATAACATTTTTAAACCCAAAATAAACAGCCAAACTTTTACATATGGTCTTATCACCATTTGTATAAAATATATATGTATGACAAAAGACTTGAAAAATCATTTTAAACTGGCAATCTTAGCAGCAGCAAAACATTCAAATGAGCTTGGATATCTTTTGTTTTGGTCACTATTTTCTGAATTTTCTGTTCAATAATTATTTTTTAAAAATTTTAATTCAAACAAGTTTTCTTTAAGCACATTTTTAACAATTCTTCTTTAATTTCAGCTTATTTTTTGATTAAGAGTTCTAGGATATAGAAAATGTTGGGGTTTGGAGCTGATGGCCAAGAAAGAATTCTGAGAGCCACACATCTTCAGTGCAAAAAAGGTGGTCTTATTAAAACATGGAGACAGGATCGGTGGGTAGAAAGAGCTGCACTGGGGTTGTGTTGGGTGACTAATATACCTTATAATTATGTACCTTCAGGTTGGGAAGGGGCTAGGGATAGTGCAAGTCTCTAAGGTGTTTTGGAAACAAGGTTTCCAGGACCTTGAGGTGCTAGCTGCTGTTAGGAAAAGGTCATTTATTATCATTTAGTAAAAACTCAGTCATGAGACCCTTCAGATGTATATCAAGAGGCTATAAGCTTAGAGTATGATTGCCAACATATATCTTGGGAAGGTAGATATAAAGGAAGTTTCCAAAGGAATTTTTATATGTTGAAGTAGACTTACAGGATCCTGGGGGTCAGGATAACCTTAAGCTAAGATTGCCTTTTGCCCCTAGCAAAGTGTAATCATCCAGGCAGCTGAGCTCCTAGAGGAATGTCACTCTGCCTGTCTCAAAGACTTGTCATTGGGCTGTAAGTTGTAAGGAAATCTAATTTTTCATTTACCTTTGTTTCCCATATCATATTTGGAAAAATAACTTTCATTTTTATAAAAACCACTTCTATAATTGATACCTACTTTTTAGTATACTAGGTCATAATCAAACTACTGGAAAAAGGAACAAAAAAAACTTGCAAATTTTAACTGTAGATAAACAAAAACTGGTAGAGAATTTCAAACGATGAAAGTATGCAGTTAAAAAGTTAATGAAAAATAAACTATATGATGAACTACATAGACAGCAAAGGTAATTTTCTTCACACATATAACCTTGAATTTATTCCAATCTTTTTTTGAGAAAGTTTGCAATGTAAGCATATACTAATCAACCTCACTTGGGGTGATGGTGTTCCCTAAGTGGGCAACATAGTCAATTAATGCAAAAAAGAGATGAAGTCCGACCAAGGTCAGAAATATATGAATCTCCATAGTGCAACCTAGGTTGGAGGCAGCTGAGGAATTAATTATACCTGAATTTGAGAAGAAGATGAAGGTCAATCACTATTTCAGTTATTTAACCTCAGAGAATTATCTCTATCTTAGATCATTCTGGAAACTCATTAACAGACCTAGAGGATTAGTCTCTTCTCCGAAACTTAGGTTGGAAATAATGGACTAACAAGCAGAAGCTATGACATGGCAAACTCTAATTAAAGGAATTATTTCTATGATGGGAACTAGAGAATTGATTTTGAAACTACTTGGTCTTATTAAACACAAGGAGGTGATGAAGTGTTTTGTTTTTTGGTTTTTTCCCCCCTCTCTCCTAACTGGAGAACTAGCCAATAATATTCTGGGAAGCTTTCGACATCTCTAAGAGGAGTGGATTCTAACATCAAAATACAGCTTTCCTTTTTGTGAAAATGATGAGGTTAAAATCAATGAAATATATAGTGTTTCTTGTAAAGGGCACTATATTAAACTCAATATAATTTTATTTATAAATATAAAATTTGGTAAGTATATGTTTCTTAACAATTCCTATTCAAGAAGTAGAGCCAATGATCCATGAACTCTAGGATTAAACTCCCTTCTTTATACAGAAATAAAACTAAAGTACCAAAAAAAATTCTGTTATTATTCCAGACAAAATACTAAATATCTAGATAATATAGAACCAGAACCAGCTGTAGCTCAATCAGAATTTAACCTTGCATACTGACACCTCCCTACTACCCGCCCCCCCATACATATTACCATATTGTTAAGAAACCTACCTGGTTATAGTGACATCTTACTAAAAGAATATTCTATGGAATAGATACCAAGTATATAATCACTAGACATTTTTTCAGTGTTTTCAGTATTATGGGTAATAGATATATATTTGCAACAAAAATCTGAATGGCCCAGTTAGGCACCTATCTATCTCTGGTTCAATTGTCAATGACCAAGGGACCAGTCAATAGTGAAGACATGGTTTCTGGGCACCTGAGGGTCATTTCTAAATTTTAAATTTCTAAATTCCAGTCTCTCTGACATTCATGCTGAGAGTTGCTCACTTCAGTCTTGGAAAACATGAAATATGTAAATAGGGAGATGGTGAAAAAAGAAGGCCCGATGAAGTGAGAGGGGGACATATTTCATGAAGAGTTTATGGGAAAGCAAAAGGAAAACATAGTTAATCAAAACTAAAAATGAATGTGTGTTTAAGTGTAATAATTGGATAAGAAGGGAGGAAACAGATTATGAAATTTATTGAATATTATGACAATAATTTTGAGATGATAGAAACCACATGATGGAAAGTTTGAGTTTGTGAATCACCATTTGTGAAGGTCCTGCACTAAAGAGGTCACCCTAATAGACTTTGTATGACTGATAAAAAAAAATATAGGATATATGATGCCTCTTAGATTTCTAATAAGTTCTCAGGAGATAATGATCCTGCTATTGAGAACACAATTTGAGAATCACTGGTTCAGGCAAACTAGAAAAATCAGGTAGTTTTTGCAAAATGCAGTTCATTTCTGAATTAGAATGGTAACAAAAAAAATTAAAAGTGAAAATAACAAACATGATCAAAGAAGAAGTTATGTATCTTATACAAAGTTTATATTATTTGGTGGCTAATTGCCAAAAAGCAAAGTATTTTTTATGTTGGATATTTTGAGCCTAGGTGACATTGAATGTTCATTCTTTTTGACTAGGTAGCTGTCATATGGCTTTTTTTTTCTTTCCACTTTTGGAAAGTCATTTTACTGTCTCCAGTATTCTATCTTCAGTTCAGCCTATCTATCCATTAAAATTAATCATCCTTCTAAATTACAGTGACATTATCACCTCAGACTTCCCCCACGCTTATTCAAGATTTCATTGTTTACTATCAGGAACAACCAAATCCATCTTGTTGCCCATACTGTTTTAACTGGTTTTCATGCCTCTTTTCCCTTTAATACTTTATACTTACCAAGTAGGAACGTGAAGGAACAGTCATCTCTGCAGAAGATGTGAGAATCCCTGGAGCTCTAGTGCTTTTTTCCAGAAACTGAGAGGTGGCTGCTGCCTTAGCTTAAAGCAGAGCAAGTCCAGAAGACTTCAGTCTCTGCCAAGAAGGCACTGATTTCTCAACATGTGAGGGTCAGCCCTCTTGGTACAGTGACTCCTGACACTTGAATAGGCACTGGTTTTCCATCATTAATTATAATTATGGCTGCCTACATTGCTGACTCCTTGGATTAGAAGGTTGGAGGTGGTGAGCTGTGATGAGGGTTAATGGCTAAGTCAGCAGAAGTCATTCCAGATACAATCTTAACACTGGGATGAATGCAGTGGCTGTTTTTGAACAAAGCAACTCCAGCTCTGAGAAAGGTCTTATCATGGTAAATGGCAAGTAGCTCTCTAAGGAAGTGAACTCTTGCGCTCTGATCCTGATGTACCCTTCCATGTGTGTGGAACCACAAGCCACAAACCCTGCCTCTAGATCCCAGCTCTACAGACCCTTTGTGGAAAACAAGGACTTTCCCTGTAGAAGGATGAGCATCCTTCTGCAATCAAACACCACAGACACAGATTAGACCTCAACATAAATTAGAGGGCTGCTCCTTTTCCTACAGAGGTATGTTCCAGAGTCTTCATAAGCTGTCCTTATCGAAATAAATCCAATAGAAGTTTTGGGTTGGTAAACACATGGGAATCTGGGGAGAGTGGCCCACTTAGAGCAGGGAAGCTCCATGTTCTTTCCCACATACCTTGCCTATGTATCTCTTCCATCTAGCGGCTCCTGAGTTATATCCCTTTATAATAAATCATCAACATAGCTTCTAAATAAGAAAAATGATGTAGGAGTGATATCACCAAGATAGTGACAGGAGTCATTCCTGATTTTGCTCCCCCCTGACAAGAAGAACTAACAAATATTCATGGACAAGACACCATTGAGAGAATTTTAGAATGTGGAGGGGAGGCTGAAGCATCTCTCCTGAACCAGAGAGACTAAAAATTCCTTCATTTCAAGGGTAGGAGAAATAATAGCTACACACTGTATTGTCCCCTGTCCAGGTCAGTGCAGCACTACATGGAGAGGTCTCCTATGAGCCTCCAGTTCCTGCAGTGGAAAAGCAGCCCAGGGGGCTTCCAATCCCCCAACATTTTGGGTTGCTTCATGGGAGCCCCAAATCTGGCCTTGACTGACAGAGATGGCAAGAAAATCTGCAGGTCTCACACACTAGGAATCTGACAGTGACGGAGAATTATGAAGGCCTTGCAATAACTAGCATACAGATCTTGGCAGATCAAATTCTTTCTTGCTATATCCTACTAGTAAAACCAACCAGTGGTTTTGCTTATTTACAGAACCAAGTTGGTGGTGCTATCTGACCGGGAAATTTGTTGGGGTATGGATCTGCCTAATTCAGATGTTCAAATGAGAAGTTTTGCTGGTCCCAGAGCCTGGTTTGCCTATGCCCAGGCAAGGGGCTAAGTCATAGCCACCCCCACTAGGGACAGTGTCTCCTGGCTCCAGCTGGCCAGAGAGACTTGTGACAATACCTGGAAGCTATGTAACCAGTAAATCTTAAGCTGAGAGAGGGAAGAGATAATACCGTCCCCCCTGCCCCCCCACCCCAACCCCACACAGAGCAAAACCAGTACCAGGCCTCCTCCTGTGTTCTGCTACACCCTGGCGGCAGGATTAATTTATCATCAAGGCTGAGGGTACCCTCCTGGGCCAATCTGAACCAAAAGCCTTGAAAAAAACCTCAAAGTTGCCTAGACTGACAGCGGCCTAATACACTTATGCAAGAAAGCCAAAACATACCCACTATGACTCTCAGGCCCCATCTGACCTAAAAAGTTCATAAGCCAGAAACACTGAAGCCAAGAGACAGGCAGGCAAAGCCAGTAGTTGTGTTCGTCCAGAGAACCTGGGCCACACATGTCAGCTTGAGTTAAGATAAAAAGCATTACCAGCTTAAGACCTGCTTCACCCACTGTGCCCAGGCAGTAAAACTATTTATGGCCCCACTCATTACTGAATGCAGTCTTTAGCCCGCCTGAGAAGGGAATATAATCAGAGCACAGAGGAAGCTGCATAGTTCATCCAACAGCCCTGCTTACCAGGAGCACAGCCTATGGCTTTGCCCATCTGTAGAACACAACTTATTTCTTTACCTGACTGGGGAAGTCAGTGCACTATTGCCCAGTTTCTGTCCCCAAAGATCTGTACAAACCCTGAGTCTCATCCTGCTTTCCTATCAGGGCAGAAAAGCTAATTTATAATCCCATCTACTACTGAATATAATAGTCCCAAATATCTAGTAAGCATCAACAGAACAATTAAGGCCACTGGACAACTGCAGAGCCCATCTTAAAGCCTTACTTGGATAGGAAATGAAGCCAGTAGTCCTATCCAACTGTTCTTAACCAGTGGCACACTCCTCCATCCCCAAAATCAGAGTTCAAAGAGTTGCCTTGCTCAAAAACAGACCCTAATCATAGGCCCCAGCTGCTAAAGGACATTAGTAGCAAACATACCCAGAAACCCAAATTGACCTGGTGGGGGTGAAGAACTATGTCTGCCAAAGCTAACCTATGAAGTCTAGAAAAGAAAACTACTTATTCAAATGAACAGATACCAACATAATGAATCAAGGATCACAAAAATCCAGTAAGTATGATGCCATCAAAGGAAATAAGGTTGTGACAACTAACTCTCAAGAAATAGAGATGTATGTATTGTCAAAAAATTCAAATAATCCTCCTGAAGAAGTTTAGCAAACTATGAGAACACACAAATATTAAACAAAATTAGAAAAACAATGCATGGACAATATGGGTTCAACAAAGAAATAAAAGACATCACGCGCTTGCCCCACTAAAAGAGAAAGACTTTCAGAAGCAGATTCAACCATGCAGAATGGCTAAAAACTTCCCAAACCTGTGAAACGAATGAACATCCAGATTAATGAAACACACATAAACCCAATAAATTGATTTAAAATAGGGCTACACTGGGGCACCTGGGTGACTCACTTGGTTAAGCATCTGACTTTTGTTGGCTTGATTTTGGCTCAGGTCATAATCTCATGGTTTTTTAGTTCAAGCCCCATGTCAGGCTCTGTGCTGACAGCCTGGAGCCTGCTTGGGATTCTCTCCTTTCTCTGCCCCTCCCCTGCTCACTCACATGTGCATTCTCCCAAACATAAACGTTTAAAAAATAAAATAGGACTACACCAAGACCTATTATAATTAAACTGTCAAAAGTAAAAAACAATTATAAAAACATCAAGAGAAAAAAAGTTTGCATACGAAGCAACTACTATTAGACAATTGGTGTATTTCTCAACAGAACTTTTCAGGTCAAGAAAAAAATGGAATGACATAGTTAAACTACTGAAAGAAAGAAAGAGCATAACCAATTGCTATACCCAGAAAAGATTTCCTTCAGAAACAAAGGAAGGATAAAGATTTCCCAAATAAGGTGAGGGAGTTCATTACCACTAGACTGACTTATAAGAAAATCAAAAGGGAATTCTTTGGTTAGAATAAAAAAGATGCTAATTAATATCATAAAAACATAAAGAAGTGTAAAACTCAATGGTAATGGCAAGTATGTAGTAAAAGATTCTATAATAGAAAAGAGATGGAAAAAGATACTTCAAGCACATGGTAACCAAAAAATAAGTAGAGGTAACTATACTTCTATCAGACAAAATAGACTTTAAAAATGATAGAGACAAAGAATGTCATTATATTATGTTAAACTTGTCAATATATCAAAAAAGTTGTAAATATATACGTGCCTGAGCATCTAAATACATAAAGCAAAAGCTAACAGAACTAAAAGGAGAAATACACAGCAATATAGTAATACCAGGGGACTTTAATACCCCACTCTCAACAATGGATAGATCATCTAGATGAAGAATCGATAAGGAAACAGCAGATTTAAACAATACTGTAGGCCAAATGGACCTAACAGACATAGACACTCTAACAACCACAGGTTACACATTCCTCTCAAGTTCACATGGAACATATATTTTTAGGATAAATCATAGGTCTCAAAAGAAGTCTTAGCAAATTCAAGTAGATTAAAATCATACCAAGTATCTTCTCTGACCACAGTGGCATGAAACTGGAAATAACAAAAGGAAAGCCTGGAATATTAAGAAATATATGGAAGTTAAACAACACTATCTAGAACAATCAAGGGATCAAAGGAGAAATTAAATGGAAAATAAGTTTTGAGACAAACAAAGATGGAACCATACATCCTTGAACTTAGGAATTTAGCAAAGGCAGTTCTAAGAGGGAAGTTCATACCAATAAACTCTTATATTAGGAGGTAAAGAAGATCACAAACAACATAACTTTATGCTTTAAGGAACTAGAAAAAGAAGACCTGATCCCAAGTTTAGCAAAAGGGAAAAAAATTAATAAAGATTAGAGCAGAAATTAACGAATGAAAAGAAAACCAATAGAAAAGCTAAGAGTTATTTCTTTGAAAAGAAAAACAAAATTGACAAACTTTTACCTAGACTGACCAAGGAAAAAAGAGATAGAACCAAATTAACTAAAGTATATATGAAAAAGAAGCATTATGACTGATATTGCAGCAATACAAAGAATCATAAGATGCTAATATCAACAACTATCCACCAAAACTGGACAACCTAGAAGAAATGGAAAGATTCGTAAAAACGTACCAACTACCAAGACCGAGTTAAGAAAGAAAATGAGTAGATCAGTTTTACAAGTAAGGAGATTGATTCAGTAATAATAAATCCCAATGAAGAAAAGCCCAAGATCTGGTGGATTCACTGGTGAATTTGACCAATTAAAAAAATAATTTATACCAGTATTTCTCAAATTCATCCAAAAAACAAAGAGGAGAGAACACTCCCAAACTCAGTTTTTAAAATGAAAATTATTCTGATATCAAAGCCAGATAAGGACAGTGCTGGAAAAGACTATAGACCAATATCTCTGATGAATATAGGTGCAAAAATTCTCAACTAAATATTAGCAAACCAAATTCATCAGCACACTGAAAGAACCATTCACTGTGATCAAGTCGGATTTATCCCTGGAATGTAACGATGGTCTCAAAATCAACGTGATACATCACATTAACAGAATGAAAGAAAAGAACTATATGATCACCTCAATAGATGCATTAGAGCATTTGACAAATTTAAGATCCATTAATGATAAAAACACAGCAAATGAGGCATAGAAGTAACATATCTCAACACAATAAAGGCCACATATGACAAGCATACAGCTCACATCATACTCAGTGGAAATGCTGACAACTTTTCACGTAAGATGAGGAACAAGACAAGGGTGCTGACTCTCACCACTCCTGTTTAACAGTGTACTGCAAGTCCATAGCTAGAGCAATCAAGCAGTAAAAAGAAATAATACCATCAGAATTGGAATGGAATAAGTAAAAATTGTATTTGCAGATGACATGATTTTACATATAGAAAATCCTAAAACTCAACCAAAAAACTGTTATGACTAATAAATCAATAATGTTGGAGGATGCAAAACTAACTTGCAAAATGAGTACCACCTCTATACACTAACAAGTTTTCTGAAAAGGAAATAAAATAATCTGACTTACAATAGCATCAAAAGCAATAAAATACTTAGGAATACATTTAAATAAGGAGGTTAAAGATCTGTACTCCGGAAACCACAAGACATTGATGAATGAAATTGAAAATGACTGAAATGCAAAGATATCTCATGCTCATTCATTGGCAACATTAATATTATTAAAATATCCATAATAGCAAAAGCCACCTATGAATGGAATGCAATCCCTATTGATATTCCAATAACATTTTTTACAGAAATAGAGAAATAGAGCCCTAAAATTTATAAGGAACTAGAAAAGATCCTGAGCAGCCAAAATAATCCTGAGAAAGAACAAAGCAGGAGGCATCGCACTTCCTAATCATCACACTTTCAAACAATGCTATAAACTATACTAATTAAAAAAGTGCGACGCTGGCATGAAAGAAAATAGACCAAATGTAACAGAATTGAGAGCCTAGAAATAAACACAAGCACAGACAACTATTTGACAAGTGACCCAAGAATATTCAGTAGATAAAACACAGTCTTTTCAGCAAATGGTGCTGGGAGATTTGGATATTCACATGTAAAAGAATGAAAACTGACCCCTACATTATACCATTTACAGAAATTAACTTGAAATGGATTAAAGACTTAAATGTAAGACCAGAAACCATGAAACTCCTAGAAAAAAAAAATGTAGGAAAAAAGCTTCTTGACATGTGTCTTAGTAATGAATTTTAGAAATCATACCTAAAGCACAAGCAATAAAATAAAAATTAACAAGTGGGAGTACATCAAACTAAGTATTATCTGCACAGCAAGAGGAACCATCAACCAAAAAAGAGACAATCTAATAAATGGGAAACATTGTTCACAAACCATCTATCTGATAAAAGGCTGACATCCAAAATATATGAGGAATTGATACAACTCAATAGCAAAAACCCCCAAATAATCCAACTTTAAAAAGTGGGTGAAGGATCTGAATAGACATATTTCCAAAGAAGATACATGAATGACCAAGAAGTACATGAGAAGATGCTCAATATCTATAGTCATTAGGAAAATGCAAATTAAAAGCATGATGAGATATCACCTCTCACCTATTAGAATGGCCATCATCAAAAAACCCAAAAACAAAAAACAAGAGATAACAAATGCTGGTGTGGATGTGGACAAGAGGTAACACTTGTGTACTGTTGGTGGGATTTTAAATTGGTGCAGCCACTGTGGAACACAGTGTGGAGATTTCTTAACAAATAGAACTACCATGTGATCCAGCAGTACTATTTCTGGGAATATATCCAAAGGAAACAAAAACACTATCTTGAAAAGATATTTGTACCCCCATATTCATAGCAGCATTATTTACAATAGCCAAGATATAGAAACCATCTTTGTCTGTTAATGGATGAATGGACACGGAAGTTGTGGGGTACATGTATGTGTGTGTGTGTGTGTATTAGATTTGTGTTGTGTTCACCAGAGACCAGGGGAATGAGGAGGGGAATTTGGAGGAAGGTGGTTAAAATGTTCAAACCATCTGTTACAAGAAAAATAGGTACTAAGGGTATAAGGTACAACATGATAACTATAATTAACACTGCTGTATGACATACAGGAAAGTTGTTAATATTGTACCTGTAAGAGATGATGGATGTTTAAGTCTATTGTAATCTGTGCACCACATACATAAATCAAACCGTTGTGGTATACACCTTAAACTTACACAGTGATGTATGTCAATTATTTTTTCAGTAACATCGAAAAAAGAGTGATCTTCTGATCCAAGATGGCAACACAGGAAGACTGAATTCATCATCTCCACAGGCACACCAAGTCTATATGCAATTATACAGCAATTCCTCCTGAAAAAGAACTGAGGGCTGACTGAACAGCTTCTGCACAATGAAAGATAGGCCACATAGAGAATGGCAAGAGAGATGAAGACATGGAAACAAAGGGAACCCCCGCTCCCTGATGCTGCAAACTGCAGAGGGGAAAGGTAGTACTAAGACACTGTGAGCAGATTTGTCTGCCTTGGGCACAGAAAAAAAAAAAAAAAAAACAACTGTGGTTTAAAAGGGCAACTAGAATATAAAGCAATCAGCCCTAGAACTCTGCTAAATGACTTGGAATTGCTCAAACTCTCACTGGGCTGCAGGGGCTGCTGAGCACCATTCTTTGTATTCCACCTCCATCTTGAACGTGCAGATAGGAGCAGGGTCTGTTTGCCATAGCTGGGCCCCTAGTCTATACCAGCCCCAAATGCCCTGAGACACACCTACTAAAAGCCACAGTTTAAAATACCAACTAGAATGCAAAGGATCTAGCCCTAGAACCTCACCAAACACTGGGGGAGATACGGGATTCTCTCCAGGAAGGAGGGCCTGGCAAACACCACTGCCTATGTTCCCCTTCCACCTTGACAGTGCAGATGAGAGCAGGGTCTGAGTGCCCTATCTGGCCTACTACCTCAGTGAGCCCTGGGCCCCTACTCCACACCAGCTATGGCCATCCCCATAAGGCAGCCCCAGTGTGGCACATACCTAGACAGCCTCATAGATGCTCAGACAGCTCCAGCTGTCTTCCCAAGGTGATACAGATGCAAATTACCCCCAGAACATTCCAGGCCTCCACCACTTCACTCAGATGAATTGCTAGGAAATCCTTGGTGCAAAGCACTCTGGGACCTCCTGTCTCATGCCTGACATGGCTCCAGGCACCTCACCAGGGTGGTCCCCTCCTGTGGAGCACCCTGGGTCCATCACAGGCACCTAGTCTTAGTTTCTAGCTATCTTAATAGAGTACCCCCTGGGTGGAGCACCCCAGGATCACCTAGCCAGACCCTGCTTCAGCTGCTTTGTGAGGATGCTCGCTGCACTGAACACACTGGGGATACGCTGGTTGACACCCTGCTTTGTCACCAGATGCCCCCCACCAGAGCACCTGTGCACACAGGGCCCTGGGACCCCAAGCCCATACCCCACCTAGGCTCCAGCCACTAGGGTGCCCTGTACACTGAGCATCTGGGGACACCTTGGCTTACACCCATTTCAGTGTCAGCTATCCTACCAGAATACCGTCTACGTGGAAAGTCCTAGGACCAACTTGCTTCCATACACTTCAGTTTTGATTGCCCTACCAGGGTGCACTTTGTGCAGAGAGCCCCACGATACCTCAGCTTGTACCCACCTCAGCTTTAGCTCTTCTGGCAGGATACTCACTCATGGAGAACCTTGGGACATACCCAGCCTATACTTTAGCTCTGGCTATCCCAACAAGGTACCTCGAGCACAGAGGGCCCCAGGACCCCGTGTGCACCCCAGCCATAGCTCCAGCCAGTCACCCAAAGTTACCAAGTACATACCGCCTACACAGGGAATTACCATACATGAGATAATTCCTTCAAGTTTGAGAAGTAGCTGTACTGCCTAATTTATGGGGAAAAAAAAAATAGAACATCAAGCAAGATGAGGAAAGATAGGAATATGCTCCCAACAATACAGCAAGACAAAACCACAGAAAAATAACTATAAGAAATGGAGATAATCAGTGTACCTGATAGAGACTTCAAAGTAATGGTCATAAAGATGCTCATCAGACTAGAAAAAAAGATGAGCTTAGCAAGAATTTAAAACAGGAGATGGAAATACTAAAAAGAACCAATCACAGTGAAGAATATGATAACTCAAACGAAAAATACACTGAGGGAATCAACAGCAGAGTAGAGACTGCAGAAGAATGGATCAGTGATCTGGAAAACAAGATAATGAAAAGCAACCAAGCTGAACTGCAAAAAGATTTTAAACAAAGAAGATACGTTAAGAGATCTCATGGAAAACATCACACAAACAAACATTCACATGATAGGGGTCCCAGGAGAAGTAGAGAGAGAAAGGGACAGAAAAATTATTTGAAGAAGTAATAGCTAAAATATTCCTTAATCTGGGGAAGGAAACAGACGTCCCAGTTCAAGAAGCAGAGAGAATTTCAAAGATGATAAACCCAAGGATATCCACACCATGACACATAATAATTAGAATGGGAAAGATAAAGAGAATTTAAAAGCAGTGAGAGAAGTAATTAGTCACGTACATGGGAAACTGCATAAGGTGATCAGCCATTTTGTCAGCAGAAACTGCATGCCAGAAGAGAGTAGCATTATGTATATTCAAAATGCTGAAAGGAAAAAACCTACAACCAATAATATTCTACCTGGCAAGGATATCAATAAGGATTGAAGAAGAGTTAAAGAATTTTTCAGACAAACTAAAATTAAAGGAGTGTATTACCACTAAATTGGCCTTACAAGAAATGTTAAAGGGATTTAAGTAGAAAATAAAACGCCATACTTAGAATAAAATTATGAATGACAATGCCATAGTTAAAAATTTATGAATGAAAATATTTCATAAATAAAAGGACCAGATGGACAAGCAAAAGTTAATGACCAGATGGATTCACAGGTGAATTCTATCAAACATTTAACAAAAGAGGGGCACCTGGGTGGCTCAGTCAGTTGAGCTTCCGACTTTGGCTCAGGTCATGATCTCACTGTCTGTGAGTTCGAGCCCCGCGTTGGGCTCTGTGTTGACAGCTCAGAGCCTGGAGCCTGCTTCAGATTCTGTGTCTTCCTCTCTCTCTGACCCTCCCCTATTCATGCCCTGTCTCTGTCTCAAAAATAAAATTAAATAAAAAACATTAAAAAAATTAAAAAAAATTAACAAAAGAGTTAATACCTGTCCTCCTCAAACTATTCCAAAAATAGAAGAGGAAGGAAATCTTCCCCATACATTTTATGAGGCCAGCATTTCCCTGCTACCAAAAATAGACAAAAGCATTTCAAAAAAAGAACACTACAGGACAAGATCATTGATAATAATCCATACAAAAATCCTCACAAAAATTATTAGTGAACCACATTAAATGTTAAAAAAAATTCACCACAGTCAATCAAGAGGAAGTTGTTTTGGGGATTCAAGGATGGTTTAGTACTCACACATCAATCACTGTGATACCCCACATTGATAAAATGAAGGATAAAAACCTTATGATCATCTCAATAGATACAGAAAAAAAATATGACAATTCAACATCCATTTATGATAAAAACTCTCAACAAAGTGGGTTTAAAGGGAACATACCCCACATAATTAAGAGCATATATGTAAACTCACAGCTAACATCACATTCATTATGAAAAACTGAAAACTTTAAGATGAGAAACAAGGCAAGGCTGTCTATGCTTGCCACTTTTACTCAACATAGTACTGCAAGTTCTGGTAACAGCAGTCATCCAAGAAAAAGAAAGGAGAGCCATACAAGTTGGTAAGGAAGAAATTAAGTTGTCAGTATTTGCAAACAGCATGATATTATACATCGAAAACCCTAAAGACTCACCAAAAAAAAAAAAAAAAAACCTACTAGAAGGAATTAATGAAGTCAGTAAAGTTTCAAGATACAAATTAATATAAAGAATTTATTGAATTGCTACACATTAATAAGTAGCCAAAAGACAATTAAGTAAGCAATCCCATTTTCAATTGTACCAAAAAGAATAAAATACTTAAGTATAAACTTTCAAAAGGGGTGTGGAAGATCTGTACTCTGAAAACTATAAAACATTGATGAAAATTCAAAGACAACACAAACAAATGAAAAGATACCATGCTCATAGATTAGAAGAATAATATTATTCAATGTCCATACTACCCAAAGCAAGTATAGACTCAAGGTAGTCTCTATCAATATATTAATAGCATGTTTCACAGAACCAGGACAAGTAATCTTAACATTTGTATGGAATCACAAAAGATCCTGAATAGCCAAAGTAATCTTGTGAAAGAAGAACAAAGCTGGAGGTATCACAATCCCAAATTTCAAGATAAATTACTAAGCTGTAGTAATCAAAATAGTATGGTACTGGCACAAAAATAGACACATGGATCAATGGAACAGAATAGAGAGCCCAGAAATAAACCCATGCTAACCCATGCTTTTATGGTAAGGGGAGATAAGACTATACAGTAGAGAAAAGATATTCTCTTCACTAAAGGGTCCTGGGAGAAGTGGACAGGTATGCAAAAGAATGAGCCTGGGCCACTTTCTTATACCATGCAAAAAAACCCACAAAACTCAAAATGGACCTACACATGAGATCTAATGAAGAATTATATGTCTAGGTGAAAATATAGAAAGTAATCTCTTGGATATCAGGCTTAGCAAAATTTTTCTAGGCATGTCTCCTCAGACAAGGAAACAAAAACAAAAACAAAAAATTTAAAAGGTTTTGCATGGCAGAAAGAAACATCAACAAAATGAAAAGGCAATCTACTAAATAGAAGATATTTTCAAATGATATATCCCTTAAGGGGTTGACATCCAAAATTATTATAAATAACTCAGACAAGTCAACCCTAAACAATAACAATAAAATAATCCAATTGAAAAAAATGGGTAGAGGACCTAAATAGACATTTTCCCAAGACCGCAAACAGTTGCCCAACAGATACTGGAAAAGATGCTGAACGTGACTAATCATCAGGCAAATATAAATAAAAACTTTAAGGATTTGTATTTCCCTGATGATGAGTGATGTTGAACATTTTTTTCATGTGTTGGCCATCTGGATGTCTTCTTTGGAGAAGTGTCTATTCATGTCTTTTGCCCATTTCTTCACTGGATTATTTGTTTTTTTGGCTGTTGAGTTTGATAAGTTCTTTATAGATTTTGGATACTAACCCTTTATCTGATACGTCCTTTGCAAATATCTTCTCCCATTCTGTCGGTTGCCTTTCAGTTTTGCTGATTGTTTCCTTTGCTGTGCAGAATGGATGAATGGATACAGAAGAAGAAGATGTGATGCGCACACACACACACACACACACACACACACACACACACAATGGAGTATTACTCAGCAATTAAAAAGAATGAAATCTTGCCATTTGCATCTACTTGGATGGAACTGGAGGGTATTATGCTAAGTGAAACTAGTCAGAGAAAGATAAAAATCATATGACTTCACTCATGAGGACTTTAAGAGAAAAAAACAGATGAGCATAAGGGAAGGGAAACAAAAATAATATAAAAACAGGGAGGGGGACAAAACAGAAGAGACTCATAAATATGGAGAACAAACTGAGGGTTGCTGGAGGGGTTGTGGGAGGGGGGATGGGCTAAACAGGTAAAGAGCACTAAGGAATCTACTCCTGAAATCATTGTTGCACTACATGCTAACTAATTTGGATGTAAACTTAAATAAAAAAACAAGTTAAAAATTTAAAAAGAAAAAAAAAACTTCAGCGAGATTTCACCTTATACCTGTAATGGATAGAATAAAAAAAACAAGAAATAACAAGTTGGAGAGGAAGTGGAGAAAAACGAACCCTCATGCACTGTTGGTGGGAATGTAAATTGGTGAAACTATTTGGAAAACAGTATGGAGGTGCCTCAAAAAGTTGAAAATAGAAATACTATAGAATCCAGTAATTCTCTACTGAATATTTATTCAAAGAAAACAGAAACACTAATTCAAAATGACATATGCATCCCTATGTTTATCATAGTATTATTTACAATAGCCAGTATATGGAAGCAACTTAAATGTCCAATGGTGAATGGATAAAAAAGATTTGGTGTGTGTGTGTGTATACAGTGGAATATAACTTACCCGCCCCACCCTCCCCCACACACACCAAAAATGAGGTCTTGCCATTTGCAACCCACATGGATGGACCTGAAGGATATTTTGTCAAATGAGGTAAGTCAGACAAATACCATATAATTTCACTTATGTATGCAATCTAAAAAATAAAACAAATGGATGAAAAAGCAAAGCAGAAAAAGACCCATAAATACAGAGAATCAACTGGTAATTACCAGAGGGAATGGGGTGGAAGGATAGGCAACAAGGTTGAAGGGGAGTGGGAGGTACTGGCTTCCAGTTGTGGAATGAATAAGTCATGAGTACAGCATAGGGAATATAGCCCATAGTAGATAATGTAAAACTAGAAAAAAAAAAACTTAAAAAATTATCCAAATGACCTCTCTACCTGTGCATGTAACAGTCTACTAATTGCAGTGTTTCTAGGGGAAGAGGTCCCCTTCCGTTATCTAGGATGGAGTTCTTTCAATCCCTGGCTTTTTTTGTTGTCAAAGGAAAGAGCATTCAACCATGTTGAGCAGTTTTTATGAGTATTTTTTATAACCAAAGCAACAGCTAATGGCTGTTCCAAGGGGTATGTGGCTGGATTGCTGGCACTCTTAAAATAAATGGAGGACTAATGGTCTCATTTGCTCTAGAACCTTCCAGGTATTCATCAAAGAAGCATTCTGTTTTAGCTCTACCCTTGTTAGGTTACCCCACTAGTTTAAAGTCTTATCATCTCAGATTACAGATGCAAAATTTAGATAATTAGAAATACTTGGGAAATATTTTTGAAACTGTAGATTATACAAACCTATCCTGAGAACCTTTTATTCACAAAATCTAAAGTGGAGGTGGAGAACACACATTTAAGAAAAAATGTTCCTCCAATAAATCTGATCATTAGCCATATTTTAATAGCACTGATGTAGGAGAAGCAGGGAGCAAGCAATAGGACAAATAATACCAGATGCCTCTTTAAGGCTCTTGGCCTTGAAAAGCATCCCTTGTACTCAAAGCCTCCATCAGCCAACCTCTTCTTGTGCTGCCACCAAATATCCAGATTGTCAAAGCTTGATAAGAAAGATGCATGCGTAATTAGTCCTAGACTGTCTTCCAAAGAAAACGACAGCACAACACTAGCTCCAAACAGCAGACTATGTGCTCATTTTATTCAACCAGTATGTGAATAAGACAGAAGTACTTCCATGGGGAGAGGAGGGAAAGAAAAAAAATGGCAGAAAACTATAAAATTAATTCTCTTTGAGCAGTGCAGCTCCCTGCCTGGGATATTTCACTCCATGTTTTCATCAGCCAGATGAAATTATTTTGATATTCCCTTTGTGGCAATGCTAACCCAGAAAGAAAGGGAAATGGTTTTTTCTCTTTTCCCATAGTCTCCTTTGCCTGACTTCTATTCTTCCAGGTAAGGGTAGCCAGACCCATACACAGAATTTCTCTTTCCAACTTTCCTGATAGCTGCATGTAATTTTAGGATCTCCTAATCTATAATAAAATAACATTTACAGGTTCTACTCTCAAGGTCCTCTGGGATGTTCAGGACATACGTGTTTACACTCTGCAACTGGGCCTTGAATCAGATGTAAGAAAGAATGTACTATTATTCCCGTACAGTACTGGGAGCAGACTGAGCCTCAGATCAAACACGTAATGATAAATAATTTTGTTTAGGTGCCCCTTCTCTACTGTTCCATATACCCTGGGTTCTACTCTCTAGAACTGTACCCACCAACCCTACAATTCCTTCCTGGCTAATAGCATCATGGCAGAAGACATTTAACAACCATTCATAAATCACACCTACAGACTTCAATTCCTATTCTAAGAGGCTAATGCTTGATTTTATGCCACTGTTATTAATTCACTCAAGGGAAAAACTAGATGCTAGGTATGGTTAGTTGCTAGTAGGTTTGTGCTTTACCTCTTACGGTATATTCCAAGGCTCAGAGAAGCCATCCAATTCATGTTCACTGAATTAGGGAACATATTGCATTCAACCTGAAGTCCTCTAGCAACTGCTTTAATCCTGGAGAATAACTGGTTATTCTTGAGGTTTTCATTTGGCCCTACTTCAAATATGATTTCTTATACTGTTTATGCATGAGGTGGCTTTGAGAACTGGGACTGGAATAGAAAGAGTCAATTTTCAATAAAGTGGCAGGACATGGCTACATTCATCTCCATGTGCTATAGTCTCCATGAAACTGTCCCTAGAATGAAAGTAAGGGTGGGGAAAAAAGGTAGAGGAAGAACGCCAGAGTAAGTCTAAGATGATTAGAATTTGGGTCACAGTCAGTACAACTTTGGAGAACTTTCTACACACTTTAATCGCAAGAAAGTACTGAGAGCACCCATGAGAAAAACGTGTTCTTATGACCTTAAAAACAATTTCAAAGAAATTCTAGAGTAATTCTCTCAAAAATTATAGTTTTTAGGCACTCAGCAACTTAAGAACCCATTTTTACCTGCCTGTTAACAGGATCACATTACCTACCCAACTTTATCTCCAAGAAATTACTAACAAAGTAATATTCTTCACAGATCACTGTTCTCTATACTACTATGCCTGATATATTTGATAATATTCTATTTCATGCACTGAATTGATCCATACCTTCCTCTGCTGATAGTTCATTCATTCTTTGGGACTGCAGCCCTATTCTCTTTCTAAATACATCCCCTTATTTTTTTTCACCTTCTGACTTTGTGTAATTCCTATCTTTGCCACTTAGGATAATCTACTTTTTATAACTTTTTCAAGTGCATTTTAAATTATCAAGTAAGTTGAGAAAAATTTTGAGGGCAAGATTCCTGTCTTAAATATCACCATAGATAGCAAAGAAACATAATTGATGCTTAATAAATATTTATTTGAATAATATCAAATTCATCATTTCAAATCACAAACCTCATAACTGATCAAAATCATTGCAAAACCCATGTGTTAGGGTCATTTAGGGAGCAGGGAAGAGGACCATCACTCTTTTACAGGTCTCTGACTTTGGGCCTGTGTGATCACATCTTTTTCTGAGATTCCAGGGGCTTCAGAGGACAGTCATGCACCTCCGAAAGAGAGAGAGAGAGAGAGAGAGAGAGAGAGAGAGAGAGAGAGAGAGAGAAAGAAAGAAAAAGAAAGAAAGAAAGAAAGAAAGAAAGAAAGAAAGAAAGAAAGAGGAAAGAAAGAAAGAAAAAAAGAAAGAGAAAGAAAGAAAGGAAGGAAGAATTCCAGTTTTAAGTCTATATAGTATACAACTCAGGTGACTGCTAGACCAAGCCAATTTACTCTTTTAGTAGGAAAGGGAAATTTATACATTTTTAACCTTCAGATATCCCCTGAAAGGCTATGTGTGAACAAAAAAATGTGTCCAATTATTCAATAAGTGTAGCCAAATATTATATATTGGCCTAAATTTTTTCCTAGAAGATATTAGTTCTTTCAAGTGGGCAACACATATCATTTTGACTATTCTCCTCTGTGATTACTCACTCAAATGTTGGCCAATACAAGTTATCTGATCCACGAACAATTTCTTTTCATCAGAAACTGAGGAGTATTTGAGATCTGAGTAGTTTATACAAATGTACTAGCTCCTCTGCCAAGGACAAACCCCAGGAACCTGTCCTCAATTGGATTTACCCAAGTTTACTATTTTCTTGAAAGGGTTGGGACACTTGATGACCTCCAAGGCTTTTCTGAAAAAGGGAGAGTGCTTTGCATCTTCTCCCCATCCATCATAATCAGAGCAAGTGAATTAAAAACATGGATTTGAGCTCCCTGTGACTGCAGGCTGAGAATTGCTCAGGGAGCTGCTCTGCTGCATTAGCCCATCAGCTGCACTTCATTAGGGGATGCATTCACCTTCCCAGAAGAGTTCAGGGCTGTGTGGCTTCGCCATAGGAGCCTGGGTTCCTGCCCAGCATTATTTAACCCTTCCGTGGAACTGAGATGTCCCTCCCAGGAGGAGCATCTTCACTCAGAAAACTGGTTGAAGGAAGGAGCCTCAAAGAGAATTTTCAGCTTCATTTTTCCCTTTGCCAGCAATGTGCAGATGGAGGGGTGGGCAAGGAGTAAGGTGGGTGGATTCCTTGACAATAAATGGAGATGCTAATAAACACATTTGTTCCTGACTTTACTGAAGATTTGTGGTTGCCCAACTGACAGTTTAGCACCTGGTGGAGCACTGCATGGATCAACTGCAGATACCATGCACTAGTCCTAATAGGAAAAAATGGGTAGAAATCAGTCGAGATGCAATACATATAACTACTCCATTGGAGACTGTTTTGCAGTCTCCTGTAAATTTACTGTTACATTCAACTGCAAATTTACTATCCTAGCTCACCTCTTTCACTTCGTTTCCAATTTTCTCCCCAAATTTTCTTCTGCCTGAGTTTAGGTTCCCATCAACGCCCCCCCCCCCCCACTTTTTCCTCAGCAGGCACTTAGAGAAAAGGCTAAATAAAATTATCTTGAAATGTGTCACTGTAATTTGAGGTTCTAAGGGTAAGAAGACAAGGTAGTTCTATCAGTTTGTTTTATGCACTATTTTTAGTTTACCCTTTTCATTTCAATCTCATAACTTCAAGTAGTGCTCAGCATCTATCTCATGTATGCCAATACATTTTGGCAGAAATTTAGGTTACAGTCAGTCTTTTTAAGGATAACTGCATATGTTGAAAGGAGGCCCAAAGCTACAATGCTCAGCTATTTCCAAATATAGTGGCTCCCCCTTATTTGTAGTTTTGTTTTCTACAGTTACCTAAAGTCACCTGTGGTCTGGAAGCAAATGATTCTCCTTATGACTGTTGTCACATCATTAGTGGCCTAATGCTACATCACAATGCTTATGTTCTTCACCTCACTTCATTTCATCATGTAGGCATTTAATAATCTCACATCATCACAAGAAGGGTGAGGATAGTGTAAGAAGGTATTTTGCAAGACAGAGATGATCTTCACATAACTTCTATTACAGCATATGGTATAATTGTTCTATTATTGTTAACCTCTTACTGTGTCTAAGTTATGAATTCAACTTTATCATAGTTATACATGTATAGAAAAGAAACATTATATACAGGGTGTATTACGATTTGCAATATTAGGTATCCACTGAGAGTCTTGGAATGTTATTTTCTATGGATAAGGGGGACAACTGCACATAGCAAGTTCTCAGTGTATGGTAGTTATTGCTCTCTCTTTTTTTTCCCAGGGAAACTTAAGTTTAAGTTCCAGTAGCATCTTTTTTTTTTTTTTTTAATTTTTTTTTTCAACGTTTTTTATTTATTTTTGGGACAGAAAGAGACAGAGCATGAACAGGGGAGGGGCAGAGAGAGAGGGAGACACAGAATCGGAAACAGGCTCCAGGCTCCGAGCCATCAGCCCAGAGCCTGACGCGGGGCTCGAACTCACGGACTGCGAGATCGTGACCTGGCTGAAGTCGGACGCTTAACCGACTGCGCCACCCAGGCACCCCAAGTTCCAGTAGCATCTTAAGAACTCTGTGACTTTGGGAAAGTCACCAGGCTTTTCCGGGCACCAATTTGCTTATCTGTTTTTAAAGTCATGGTGTTGGAGGGTAGGTTGAAAAAGAGAATTTTCACTGCCCCTTTCCAATTTTATGCTTGTATGGGGAGAGAGACATCTTAACGCTAATTTGTGTCTGCGAATAGTCTTAAACCAAGTTTTTAAAAAATGGAATAAATATTAAAAATAGAGCTCTCAGAGGGGTTTTTTCCCCCTTGTTAATTGTTTGTCTTAAGCATCCAATTCAGGAAAAGTGAATGTTTGCTGAATTCATGAACATTTGTGAAGAACCATTAGTTTTTCAGGGCAATTGCATAAGCCCCATGCTCTCATGCTTTCGTGGAGCAATTGCAACAACTCCCAAACCCAATGACCTGCTTTCTTATGTTGATATTGGTATTCTTTCTTAAGAAGGTGACTCTTGAGCAAAATTTACACCAAGGATTTTTCCTTAGAACACAAATTTTCACTCATTATGTATGCACTTATTTCACTTACCAAACAGTCACAGAACACCAACTAAATATTGGGCTCTGAGAACTGCAAAAGTGAGTGAAATCTCCCGGTCATCAGTAATACTAAGGAAATGAAGAACCACACATTGGGAAACACAATTATCAAGAAAGTTATAAATCCCCTATTGGTCCTTTATTCTGTCTCTCTATTGAGTACTCAGAAAAGGAATACTGAAAAAAAAAAAAAAGACTTGATTGAACATTCCCTTTTAAAATTCACGTACTATGTTCAAGAAGATAGTATGGACTAAAATATAATGAGCAATCTGTGTTGAAGCCATCTATCAGAGTATAAACAGCAAAGATATTAAAGGATGCTAGAGAAGACATCCATGTCTCTATTTAGCCATTCATTTATTTACAAATATTTATTGAATATCTATTAAGTGACACATATTGTACAATAAAGGAAGAAAACTGACAAGAGCTTGCATTTTAGAGGGGGATGATGACAGCAAATACTTAAGATAGAGAAAACTTTCTCCGGGGCGCCTGGGTGGCTCAGTCGGTTAAGCGGCCGACTTCGACTCAGGTCATGATCTCGCGGTCTGTGAGTTCAAGCCCTGCGTTGGGCTCTGTGCTGACAGCTCAGAGCCTGGAGCCTGTATCAGATTCTGTGTCTCCCTCTCTCTGACCCTCCCCATTCATGCTCTGTCTCTCTCTGTCTCAAAAATAAATACACATTTAAAAAAAAACTTTCTCCAATGATGGATTGAGATTTAAGGGTACCAGGGTCATCTTCTTAGATAAAGAAACTTAATTCTGAGATCTACAATATAAGTAGGAGTGTTCATGTAAAGAGCAGAGTGAGGAGTGAAGCAAAGGAGTGGGGGAGGGATTTGTGCCACCCAAAAGAAAGACCAAGCCCCAAGGTCAAGAAATAAGCAACAAGAGGAAATGGAATTCAGTTTTATCTAAGTGGTGACATCCAAAGAGAGAAGGAAATGACATGGAATGTGGCTAGATATATAAGCTGAGAAGATCTTACAGGTCCAGTAGAAGTTGTAGGCAGAAAAAGAATGAAATTAGATCTGTAAATTAAGACAGTCTCTTAAACTGCAATGTGGTTTAAGTGGAAAATATATTGAACACAGTGAGACCAAATAGGAAACTGATGCAGTAAGCAAGTGAGAGATGATGATAACTTCAACTTCCAGTGGGTTCTGGAAAGGGACAACTTTGGGTGATCTTTAGTTAGCAGAGTAGACATGACTTGCTGATTAGATGCAGGAATGAAAGAGAGCTTTGATAAGTTTCTGCCTGGATTATGATGGAATGTCTTCATTGGCTAAGATGCAGTAACTGTGATGCAGGATAAAGATAGTTATTGAGAGGAGATAGGATGACTTCCATTCTGAATGTTCTGAATTTTATATACACATGGTACATCCCAGTAAGGTTCTCCGGTGGGCAGTTTGTTTGGTTTGAATCCAAAGTTCAGCGAAAATAGAGGAATTGATTAGAGAATCATCATTTTAAAGAAAATAATTGTTGGCATGGGGATCCAGGGAGAATATATGAAATCATCCACTAGAAGTAGGCATAGAAGAGGGAAAGGACCTAGTAAAAAGACTTTGAATAATATTTAGTGTTAATATTTATGAGAAAGAAAAGTCTAGTAAGGAGATTGAGTGGAAGTGTTCATAGATAGAGAAAAATATTTTCTGTACTGAATGTTACTAGAATGGTCAGATTTCATTTACCTATTTGTATTCAGCTCATTCTCATTCTGTGTGCTCAGCTGTGAATTACAGGGGAGTGAGCCACTCCAAACTACATTCCCCAGACTCTATTAGTTGACTTCCATTTCAGTTTAGGCAATGAGAGAGGCCTACTGGAAATTGGAAGCTGTAAGAAAGGGAGAAACTACTGAATTTTTCTGTCACTCTTTCTGATAATGTCTCTACCAGTGGTCACGTCTGGTGGGGACTGTGGGCTCTCCCAATGTCAAAGGTTCCCAAGCTGTAGTTTTAACAATAGCAACATTCACTTCTACCAGTGTCAGCTCCAAGTGTGTTCCTGAGCTGTGGCAGAACTATCTCCTGCTTTATTTACCCTACCCTAGGGATGGTTATTAAAGTTTCCTGTAGTTCCTTCCTGTACTAACTTGCTTTTTGTTCTTGCTCCCTAAGCTCTTCAAATACTCAAATTCCTAAACATGGCTTACAATACTACGTATCATCCTTCTATGAATAATTTTCCAACTTTATTTTGTGCCATTCTGTTTCCTCTTTTAAAATTAATACCCCAAACATATTTGAGATTTTAATTCTTACATCTTTGTAACAGTTTCCTTGTATTAAATCTCCTCCATTTGAAATAACTGGCATGGCTCTTGTATTCCTGGTTGGAACTTAATTGATTCAGAATTCCTACTAAAGAAAAAAGGATTGGTATTATATGTGGCAACAAAGAAGTTGTTAAGGACTTTAGCAAGAATCCGTTCAGTGTAAAAGTGGGGCAAAAGTCAGACTGCTGCAGTTGAAAATATTCAATGGTGATTAAGTCCAGAAAGCAAGGATAGACATGTTCTAAACGTCTGGCCATAAAAGTGAGGAAAGAGGGAACAGTTGGAAAATAAGTATTACCCTTGTGCTGTTAAATATGGTAGCCAGTAGACACATGTAGTTATTGAGCATTTGAATTTCTTTAGTTTGAACTGAGATGTGCTCTAAGTAAAAAACCAACTTACTGTATGTCAGATACATAGTATTAACATAGGAAATATTTCACTAATAATTCTTAATTGATTACCTACTGAATCAGTAGGAATATGTTATACATATTAAATTTAATAAAAACACTACTTAATTTAACCAGTTTATTTGAAATGTTTTATATAGTTACTAGCACATTAAAATTACATTCATGGTTTGGACAGTGCTGTTCTAGACTAAGAATGAAATAGCCAATTGTGCCATAAGCCTTCTTTATGCAGTACGGCCTACATGGTACCTGCTTTAAAGAGTTAGGCAGGTCCTAAAACATACAATATGCACATGAAACAATGTTACATCAAAGCAAACTTAATATAGAAAAATGCTGATTATTCCTGATCCCATTACAAAAAAAACCCATAATTCTCTGTGCTCAGAAGACTCTTGAGAACAAATGGTTTTTGTAGGAGACATGCTCAGATTTGCACTAAGAACTATCATGGCGGTGTGCAAAGTAGAATTGAGAAAGGACATATTGAAGTCAAGAATATCAAAGGACATTAGAAAGAGTCCTGGAAAGAGGTGATGGAGTCCTGACTTAAGATGGTGTAGGTGGGAGAGAGAACAGAGGGTGGTATAATGGATATTATGGAAATAGAATTGTCAATGTTTGGATGATGAATAAATGTAGAGGTTTAGAGAGAAGAGGCACCATCTATTAGCTGTGAAGCACACCATGAAGTTAGATTGAGCACTCAGGTTTCAGATAGTTTTGCTTAGAAAGAGGAAATGTCATTGCTTTGGAAAATAAGCTTACTTATATTATTGGTTTTCCAAGGACCAGAGACATCAGCACATGCCCTGATGGTTCAACATTATTGGTTTTCCAAGGACCAGAGACATCAGCACATGCCCTGATGGTGCAACCAAACCTCCTTATACCAAACATGCTCTTGAAGTCTATAAATAGCAATTCTGATGCTGATGACATATACAACCATCCCAGTTCTCACACTCTGTCAAGCATTTAATAGAAACATCAGCTGGTTACTAATATGATATCATCCTCAAATGATGCTGAACAGCTACAGGCAGTGGAAACTACCCTGGAGGTGGAGGCAGCAGGTAAGTGTTCAAGGCTTTGAATCAACTATGAAAGTAACTTTACCTAATGGAACCTCAATTCCTTCACCCATAAAATTAAGATAAACACATCTGGCACCAGATACTTTAAAATTGCACAAGGCCACGTAAGTGAATACACCTTATAAATGAGGAGATTTACACAGATATATGTATGGTACATTTTTATAGCTTCTATTTCAAATTTACACACAGTTATTTTTTAGTGGAAATGTATTTCCACAAGTGAACTTTTAGTGATTAAGCTCTTACACCATGGAGCAAAGAAAATCTGAACCACAGTATCTATTAATAGTGATTCCAATACTCACCCACCCCCATATTAAGTGTGTTGGTATGTGTGAGCTTGTGTGGGGAGGGGTGTGTGTGTGCGCGCGCACTTCAGAGTGGAGATGTTGAAAGAAAACATCACAGCTTGAAAAAGCTACACATGACTGTTCTGCAAAAACAGTTTCTACAATTAACCCTGCTGATCTGTTTATAAACCCAAAATAGTATAAACACACACAGTTGCTCTCATTAATTTTTGATAAGCAATAAGGCTCACAAATATTTTACTTCCAAGCATATGTTATCTGCAGTTGGCTACAGTGGCAGGCATATGCTTCGACATACGATACTCCATCTTGTACCAATGCACATGACTCACATCTAAAACAATAGATGAATTACACGTGGGCATCTCATTGGCTGAGTGTTTGGCTCATTTATATTTAGGATTCTTTGAATAAGATTTTAAACCAGGGAAATATACAAATATCTAACTCTGGGACACTTTAAATTTTGTGAACGTATGTTGCCTTATCCATTCTTAAAACAGAAATATGTAATGTCTACATGGTATAATTTGAGTCTGTGTATTTTGTTTTCTCCTACAACATCCATTCGTCCTCAAATAACCGACAGAAATCTGACACACTGGGTCCTTTCCTGAAAATATAATTCTCAAAGTCATTCTTTTGTTTTAAGCATCCCAACCAAAATGGAAAACGTTTTACACATTTAGCAAAATATTTACTACAATGTTTTCTAAAAGCAGCAAAAGATCCAAATAACAACCTAGTAGGCAGAATGGAGAGTCAATATATTTAGAAATAAAACAATTTAAAAGTCACCATTATATACGAACTTCTTTATTATTCAATGAAAACTAGTAGGTTCTATCATTAATCACTGTCAGACTTGAATCCTGGAAAACCTGAGGAGTTAAAGGAAGTGATAAGAGAGGATACAATAGCTGTTGTTTAATATAGTGTTGGAAGTTCTAGCATCAGCAATCAGACAACAAAAGGAAATCAAAGGCATCAAAATTGGCAAAGATGAAGTCAAGCCTTCACTTTTTGCAGATGACATTATACATGGAAAATCTGACATACTCCACCAAAAGTCTGCTAGAACTGATACATGAATTCAGCAAAGTTGCAGGATACAAAATCAATGTACAGAAATCAGTTGCATTCTTATACACTAGCAATGAAGCAACAGAAAGACAAATAAAGAAACTGATCCCATTCACAATTGCACCAAGAAGCATAAAATACCTAGTGATAAATCTAACCAAAGATGTAAAAGATCTGTATGCTGAAAACTATAGAAAGCTTATGAAGGTAATTGAAGAAGATATAAAGAAATGGAAAGACATTCCCTGCTCATGGATTGGAAGAATAAATATTGTCAAAATGTCAATACTACCCAAAGCTATCTACACATTCAATGCAATCCCAATCAAGATTGCACCAGCATTCTTCTCGAAACTAGAACAAGCAATCCTAAAATTCATATGGAACCACAAAAGGCCACGAATAGCCAAAGTAATTTTGAAGAAGAAGACCAAAGCAGGAGGCATCACAATCCCAGACTTTAGCCTCTAACAAAGCTGTCATCATCAAGACAGCATGGTATTGGCACAAAAACAGACACATAGACCAATGGAATAGAATAGAAACCCCAGAACTAGACCCACAAACGTATGGCCAACTAATCTTTGACAAAGCAGGAAAGAACATCCAATGGAAAAAAGACAGTCTCTTTAACAAATGGTGCTGGGAGAACTGGACAGCAACATGCAGAAGGTTGAAACTAGACCACTTTCTCACACCATTCACAAAAATAAACTCAAAATGGATAAAGGACCTGAATGTGAGACAGGAAACCATCAAAACCCTAGAGGAGAAAGCAGGAAAAGACCTCTCTGACCTCAGCCATAGCAATCTCTTACTCGACACATCCCCAAAGGCAAGGGAATTAAAAGCAAAAGTGAATTACTGGGACCTTATGAAGATAAAAAGCTTCTGCACAGCAAAGGAAACAACCAACAAAACTAAAAGGCAACCAACGGAATGGGAAAAGATATTTGCAAATGACATATCGGACAAAGGGCTAGTATCCAAAATCTATAAAGAGCTCACCAAACTCCACACCTGGAAAACAAATAACCCAGTGAAGAAATGGGCAGAAAACATGAATAGACACTTCTCTAAAGAAGACATCCGGATGGCCAACAGGCACATGAAAAGATGCTCAACGTCGCTCCTCATCAGGGAAATACAAATCAAAACCACACTCAGATATCACCTCACGCCAGTCAGAGTGGCCAAAATGAAGAAATCAGGAGACTATAGATGCTGGAGAGGATGTGGAGAAATGGGAACCCTCTTGCACTGTTGGTGGGAATGCAAATTGGTGCAGCCGTTCTGGAAAGCAGTGTGGAGGTTCCTCAGAAAATTGAAAATAGACCTACCCTATGACCCAGCAATAGCACTGCTAGGAATTTATCCAAGGGATACAGGAGTACTTATGCATAGGGGCACTTGTACCCCAATGTTTATAGCAGCACTCTCAACAAGAGCCAAATTATGGAAAGAACCTAAATGTCCATCAACTGATGAATGAAGAAATTGTGGTTTATATACACAATGGAATACTATGTGGCAATGAGAAAGAATGAAATATGGCCTTTTGTAGCAACGTGGATGGAACTGGAGAGTGTGATGCTAAGTGAAATAAGCCATACAGAGAAAGACAGATACCATATGGTTTCACTCTTATGTGGATCCTGAGAAACTTAACAGAAACCCATGGGAGAGGGGAAGGAAAAAAAAAAAAAGAGGTTAGAGTGGGAGAGAGCCAAAGCATAAGAGACTGTTAAAAACTGAGAACAAACTGAGGGTTGATGGGGGGTGGGAGGGAGGGGATGGTGGGGGATGGGTATTGAGGAGGGCACCTTTTGGGATGAGCACTGGGTGTTGTATGGAAACCAATTTGACAAATTTCATATATTGGAAAAAAAAAAAAAGAGAGGATATAATACAGAAATAATGACTCACCTGAGGATAAACCATAGATAAGAACATCCAAAAAGAGGAAGAAGACATTCTTGTTGTAGACAAAACATGAACCATATATGAAGGTTTAAATCAATTTTTGTGTCAATTGTAAAGGGAAACTGGTGTTAACAAGGCAGAAGCATTTGGGGGAAGAATTTGTCTGAAGTTAAAGGAATCTAGAGACCAGGGTAGAGGAAGATGGTGGTGGAGTAGGAGGTCTCTAGGCCCCTGTGAACACAATTAGATAACTATCAAATCATCCTAAATAGCCTAGAAATAGACCTGAATAATGATAAAACAAACTCTACAATTAAAGGGAGAGAAAAGGCCACACTGAAAAAGGTAGGAAATGCACAAATGTGGTTTAGAGGAGAAAGAGATCACAGGTGGTACAGACAGGAGGGAGCCATGGTTGCAGAGAAGGGTGATAAAGAGAGGCACACTCATGGGAATGCACAAAAAAGAGTATTTCTCCAAAGCCATTGTCTTGGAAAATGAGAGGGGCTGAATTTTATGAGTTCTTGAAATCAGCAGGGCTTAAAGCCTGAAGCATTAAAGGTCAATGGTCTTGGCTGGGATAGAGCCTAGAGGGCAATGCAGTGCTCCTAGAAAGAAGGAAGTCAAACAACTCAGGGGCAGAAAGCATGGAAACATTTATTTGAAGAGCACCTGGAGCATACAGGGAGATAGTATTCACTCTTCTCAGAGTGTGTCCCTGAGAGGAAGCATTCATGAAGACACCTCTCAGGGAACAAAGAAGTTGGTGAGCACCATTTCTCACCCCCACCCCTCAGCATAAATACAGAGCAACCTGTGGGAATAGGGCAGAACCAACACTGGCTTCCTATCTTGCATACACCAAGCCCCACCCCCTTTCACTCGGTGCAACTACCCTTCTCAGTCACTATTGCTTCAGTCCCAGCACAGTGGGACCTACCCCTGAAGATAAGCAAAACCACTGCCCACACCATGTCTCCCAACCAGTGAGTTCTGCATGGTCCCAGTTGCTGTAGAGGAGGTGACAAGTCTCATTTCACAAGCAGACCAGAGGACACCTACTTAAAAGTCACCACATTCAGGCCAGGGACCAAACATTTCCCACAGTAGGCAAGGAGAGCTTCTTTAGATAATTGGCCTGAAGGATAGAGCAGCCAGAACATAAAAGCAGAGTGCACACATCAGAGATAATCCCTGAAGTGCCAGGCCCTGGATACTACATGACCTCTTTTTCATAAGGACATTACTTTCAGGAGCAAGAGACATAACTGGCTTTTCAAATACAGAGAAGGCAGCAACTCAGACAAAATGCAAAGATATAGGAATTTATCCCCAATGAAAGAAAAAGATAAGGCCATGCTACACACCTAAGTGAAACAGATAGAACTAACATGCCTGATGGAGAATACAAAACAATGATCATAAGAATACACACTAGACTGGGAAAAAGAATAGAAGACCTCAGTGAGACCCTTACCATAGAGATAGGAGTTAAAAAAGAATCAATCAGAGATGAAGAGTGCAATAAACAAGGTTAGATTCATAGGGGCACCTGGGTGCTTAGTCAGTTAAGTGTATGACTTCAGCTCGGGTCATGATCTTGCAGTTCATGGGTTCAAGCCCCACGTTGGGCTCTGGGCTGACAGCTCAGAGCCTGAAGCCTGCTTCGGATTCTGTGTCTCCTCTCTCTCTGACCCCTCCCACCCCACATACACATTCAGTTTCTCTGTCAAAAATAAACATCAAAAAAATAATTAAAAAAACAAGATTAGAATTACTCTTGATGCAATGAACAGTGGGCTGGAAGAAGCTGAGCAACAAATTAATGACATAGAAGACAAAGTAATAAAAAGCAACATGAGAATAGACTTTGGGAACTCAGTGACTCCATCAAACATAGTAACATTCATATCATATGCATCCCAGAAGAAAAGTGGGTAGAAAATTTATTTGAAGAAATAATAGCTGAAAACTTCCCTAATCTGAGAAAGGAACTGATATCCAGATCCAGAAGGTGCGGAGAACTCCCATCAAAATCAACTAAAGCAGGGCAACACCAAGAAATATTTTAATTAAACTTGCAAGTTATAAAGAAAAAATCTTAAAAGGAGGAAGACAAAAAGAAGTACTTAACTTACAAGGGAAAACCCACAAGCCTAGCTAGAGATTTTTCAACAGAAACCACAAGCCAGAAGGGAGTGGCATGATATATTCAAAGTGCTGCATGGGGAAAATCTGCAACCAAGAATCTCTATCCAGCAAGGCTACCATTTAGAATAGAAGGAAAGATAAACTTTTTCCAAGAAAAAGAAAAATTAAAATTAGAGCTCCTGACCACTAAATCATCCCTGCAAAGAATATTAAAAGGGCCTCTTTTAATGCAAAGGAGAAATAAAAAGTGACAAAAAATGGGTCAGAGAAATCTCAAGAAACAAAACAAGTAATAAAATGGCAATAAATACATATCTATCAATAATTACTTTCAGTGTAAATGGACGAATGCTCCAATCAAAAGACATAGGATGTAAGAATGGATTGGAAAAAAACAAAAAAAGAACGACCCATCTATATACTGCCTCAAAGAGATTCATTTCAGACCTGAAGAAACCTGCAGATAAAAAGTGAGGAAATGGAGAAACATTTATCATGCAAATGGGTATCAAAAGAAAGCCAGAGTAGCAATACTTACATTGGACAAACTAGACTTTAAAACAAAAACTGTAACAAGAGACAAACAAGGGCACTATATAATAATAAAGGAGACAATCCAACAAGAAGCTATAACAATTGGAAATATACATACACACCATGGGAGCACCCAAATACATAAAACAATTCATAACAAATAATTTAATCAATAATAATATAATAATAATAGGGGATTTTAACAACCCATCTACATCAATGGAGAGACAATCCACAGAAAATCCACAACAAAAAAATGGCTTTGAATGACCTATTAGACCAGACAGACCTAAGAGACATATTAAGAACACTCCATCCTAAAACAGAAGAATACATGTTCTTTTCAAGCACATGTAAGACATTCTCCAGAAAACATCTCATATTGGGCCACAAAATTAAGATCAAAGCCATGCTGTGAAACTTTTCTGACCACAATGTTATGAAAGTAGAAGTCAACCACAAGAAAACATTTGGAAAGAACATGAATATATGGAAGTTCAACAACATTCTACTAAACAATGAGTGAGTCAATCAAGATATAAAAGAAGAAATTAAAAAAACATACATGGAAACAAATGAAATGAAAACACACAGTTCAAACAAACCTTTGGGATGCAGCAAAAGTAACCCTAAAAGGGAAGTATACAGTAATACAGGTCTACCTCAAGAAGCAAGAAAAATATGAAACTGCCTAACCTTAAACCTAAAGGATCCAGAAAAAGAAAAATGAAGCTTAAGGCCAGCAGAAGGAAGGAAATTACAAAGATTAGAGCAGAAATAAATGATATAGAAATATAAATATGAATGACTAATAAAACAAGGAGCTGGTTCTTTGAAAAAAATATATAAAATTGGTAAACCTCTAACCAGACTTATCAAAAAGAGAAAGGACCAATTAAATAAAATCACAAATGAGAGGAAAATTAACAACAATACCACAGAAGTACAAACAATTATAAGAGAATATTATATTATGGGTGGCTCAGTCAGTTGAGCCTATGATTTCAGCTTGGTCATGATCTTGCAGTTGATGAGTTTGAGCCCCATATTGGGCTCTGTACAGACAGCTCAGAGCCTGCAGCCTGCTTCATATTCTGTGTCTCCCTCTCTCTCTGCCCCTCCCCTGCTCATGCTCTGTCTCTGTCTCAAAAAATAAGATGTTAAAAAAATAAAAAAGAAACTATTATGAAAATCTATATGCCAACAAAGTGGACAACCTAGAAGAAATAGGTACATTCCTAGAAACATAAACTATCCACATTTAAACTGGAAGAAATAGAAAATCTGAACTGATAACCAGTGAAGAAATTTAATCAGCAATGAAAAAAGTCCCAACAAACAAAAGTCCAAGGCCAGATGGCTTCACAGGCAAATTCTACCATTTTTTTAAAGATGTTTAATTATTTTAAGATACAGAGAGTGAGCAAGGGAAACAGAGAGAGAGGGAGAGAAAGAGAATCCCAAAGAGGCTCTACATTGTCAGTACAGAGCCTGACATGGGGCTCGAACTCATGAACCATGGGATCATGACCTGAGTCAAAATCACAAGTTGGATGCTTAACTAACTGAGCCACCCATGTGCCTATACAAAGCATTAAAAAAAAAGTTAATACCTATTCTCAAAAAATGAGAAAAAAATATGGAAAAGGAAGAAAACTTCTGAATTCATTTTGTGAGGCCATAATTAACCATGATGCCAAAACCAGATAAAGACACCACAAAAAGAACTACAGACCAGTATCCCTGATGATCATAGATGCAAAAATCCCCAACAAAATACTAGTAAACCGAATCTGACAATACATTAAAAAAAAAAATCATTCACCACGATCAGGTAGGGTTTATCCTGGATTGCAAGAGTAATTTAATGTTTGCCAATCAGTTTGATCCATCACATTAATAAAAGAAAGGATAATAACCTTAGATCATTTCAACAGATGCAGAAAAAGCTTTTGACAAAGTTCAACTTCAATTTATGATCAAAACCCTCAACAAAGTAGGTTCAGTGGCAACATGCCCCCATATAATGAAGGTCATATATGAAAAACCCACAACTAATATCACCCTCAGTGGGGAAAAACAGAGCTTTTTCTCTACCCTCAGAAATAAGGCAGAGATGTCCATTCTCATCATTTTTATTTAACATGGTACTGGAAGTCCTAGTCACAGCAATGAGACAACAAAAACAAAAAGCATGGAAAGCTGCAAGAAAGAAGTCAAACTTCTATTATTTTCAAATTACATCATATCCTGTACAGAAAACCTGAAAGATTCCACCAAAAAAAACTGCTAGTTCTGATACACAAGTTCAGTAAAGTTGCAGGATACAAAGTCAATGTACAGAAATCTGTTGGACTTCTATACACCAATAATAAAGCAGGAAAAAGAGAAATTAAAGCATCAATCCCATTTACAGTTACACAAAAATCCATAACATACTTAGAAATAAATCTAATCAAATAGGTGAAAGACCTCTACTCTGAAAAGTATGAAACACAAATGAAAGAAATTCAAGATGATACAAAGTAATGGAAAGCCATTCCATGCTCATGGATTGGAAAAACAAATATTGTTAAAATGTCCGCACTACCCAAAGAAATCTACAGACTTAATGCAATCCTTATCAAAGTACCAACAGCATTTTTCACAGAACTAGAACAAACAATCCTAAAATTTATATGGAACCACAAAAACCCAGAATAATCAATGCCATCTTGAAAAAGAAAAGCAAAGCTGGAGGCATCACAATTCCAGACTTCAAGTTTTATGACAAAGCCATTGCAATCAAAACAGCATGGCCCTGGCAGAAAAATAGACATGTATGTCAATGCAACAGAATGGAAAACCCAGAAATGAACCTACAACTATAAGGTCAACTAATCTTTGACAAAGCATGAAAGAATATCCAATGGGAAAAGGACAGTCTTTTCAACAAATGGTGCTGGGAAACTGAACAGCAACATGAAGAAGAATGAAACTAGACCACTTCCTTGCACCATACACAAAAATAAACTTTAAATGGATTAATGACCTAAATGTGAGACTGGAAACCATAAAAATCCTAGAAGAGAATACAGGCAGTAACTTCTTTGACATTACCCTTAGCAACTTATTTCTCAATGTCTCCTGAGGCAATGGAAACAAAATACCAAAAAAACTATTGGTACTATAACAAAATAAAAACCTTTGCACAGCAAAGTAAATAATCAACAAAACTGAAAGGTAACCTGCTAAATGGGAGAAGATATTTGCAAATGACACATCTGACATAGGTTAGTATCCAAAATATATAAAGAACTTACCAAATTCAACACTCGCAAGCCAAATAATACCATTAAAAATGGACAGAAGACAGGAATAGACATTTCTCCAGAGAAGACATAGAGATAGCCAAAAGACACATGAAAAGATGCTCAACATCGCTCATCATCAGGGAAATACAAATCAAAACTGCAATGAAATATCACCTCATACATGTCGGAATGGCTAATATCAACAACGCAATAAACAATAGGTTCTGGCAAGTAAGTGGAGAAAGGAGAAGACTCTTGCACTGTTGGTGGGAATGCAAACTGATGCAGCCATTTTGGAAGACAGTATATAAATTCCTCAAAAAGTTAAAAAAAAATAGGGGCAAGTGGGTGGCTCAGTTGGTTAAGCATCCAACTCTTGATTTTGGCTCAGGTCATGATCTCACAATTCGTGAGTCAAGCCCCTGCTTGGAATTCTCTCTTCCTCTCTCTGCCCCTACCCCATTTGTGTTCTCTTTCTCTCAAAATAAATAAATTTTTTTAAAATTAAGATTAGATATAGTCTACAATTGCTGTAGTAATTTCTGTAGTAGGTGGTTACCCCCAAACTACAAAAATACTAATTCAAAAGGATACATGCTCCCTGATGTTTATAGCAGCGTTATTTACAATATCCAAATTATGGGAAAAGCCCACGTGTCCATCGACTGATGAATGAATAAAGAAGAGGTGGTGTTTGTATTACTCAGCCATAAAAAAGAATGAAATCTTGCTATTTGCAAATTACATGGATGGAGCAAGAGAATATTATGCCAAGTGAAATAAGTCAGTAAGATAAAGACAAATACCATATGACTTCACTCATACGTGGAATTTAAAAAACAAAACAAAGGAGCAAAGAGAAAAGAGAGAGAGAGAGAGAGAGAGAGAGACAGAGACAAACCAAGAAACAGACTCTTAACTATAGAGAACAAACTGATGGTTACCAGAAGGGATGTGGGTGAGGGGATGGGTTAAATGGATGATGAGGATTAAAGAGTGTGTTTGCTGTGATGAAAACCATTTGTTGTATGGAAGTGTTGAACCACTGTATTGTATACCCAAAACTAATGTCACATGGTATGTTTATTAACTGGAATTTAAATAAAAACTGATAAAAAAGTTATTTAGAGACCTACTTCTAAGGAATTTGGGTGATATAAGTGATGAAAATTGATAGTAATAGAGTAGGAATAGGATCAGATTAGTCTGATGCAATATTCAATGAAGAATAAAGGCATAGAATAAAACCACCAAGATAATGATATAGGTTTTTTATACCTTTGTTCCCCCTCAAGAGAAGAACTAACAACTATTCCTGGCAAGACACCACTGAAAGAATCCTAAAACAAGACAGTGAGGCTGAAGCACCTTCGTGCACCACAGAGACAAATACAGACTACATTAGAAAGCTATGGGGAATAGCTACTCTCTGACCACACTGCCCAGACCAGTGCAGTATCACGTGGAGAAGTCTCTCCTGAGACTATAGTTCCTGAGGTGGGGAAAGAGAGCCCATGGATGACATCTGGTACCTCCAAGCATTGTGGGTTGCTTTGTGGGAGACCCTATCTTGGTTTCGACCCATGACACTTGCAGGGGAATCTACAGGGTTTAACCACTGGGAATCTGATTGTGATAGAAAAGCAAAGAGGAACTTCCAACAACCAGTACTTGGATTTTGGCAGGCCAAATTCCTACCTGCATTGTCCAAGTAGTAGTCTCAATCAGTGTCTTTGTTCACCTGCAGAACTAACTTGCACAGTTTGAGCAAAGAATATAGCAGGATGCAATTCTGCCTCATTTGGGTCCACAAATGAGGAGTTTCATTGTCCCTGGAGCCTGGTCTCCCCACACCTAGGCAGAATTGCTGAGTCACGACTCCACATGCTTTGGAAATGGTTCCCAGACTCTCCCAACCAGAAAGGTTGTGACAGAGTTACCTGAAAGTGAGGAAACTGAATCACAATGCCACCTGCTATGAAGTGTCTAAAAGGAAGGCTGGTGAGAATACCCAGAAGCTGCATAACATAGCACCTCTTGAGCTGAGAAGTAATTGGATAAATTGCCCCCAGAGCAAAGCCAGTGTCCCTATTCCACGAGGGCCTGTGAGCATGGGTTGACTTGAGTCATCACAAATAAAAGTAGCAGTGGCCGTGGACATTCTTCTCCTTCCCCATGTCTGCACAGTCATAATAAATCATAGCCTTACTTATTGCTGAATACAGCCTGTGCAGTCAAAACACCTTTCTAGAGAACATGGGAAGCTGCATAGCCAATCTGACAGCCCTGTTTACAGTGGCACTTGAACAGAGAACACAACCTGTGGCTTTTCTTGTCTATAGAAACAAACAGTTCTTCACCTGACCAAAACACTCAGTGCACACTCTTGTATGATTTGGGTTCCAAACAATGAGATGTGTAGGTCCTGGGTTTTCTCCTACTGCCCTTCCAGGGCAGGGAGCTAATTCATAGCACCAACTAGAGCTGAGTATAGTATCCAGTACTAATCATTTAGTAAGCCTGACTAGAGAATCCAGGCAACTCAGAAGCCCATCCTATAGCCTCAGTTGGGCAAAGAAACAAGTCAGCAGTTCTATCCAGCTGTCATAAGTTAGTGGCACACGAACACCCCATTCCTTACCTCAGTGCTTAAATAGTTGCCATGTTCCCAAATAGAATCTAATAGAAGTCCCACCTGCCCTAGAACATTGCCAGCAGACATGTCCAGAAATCCAAACTGAACTGACTGGTGAAAAACTGTGTCTGTCAAAGCAAATTTGTGAGGTCTTGAAGAGAAGACTACTTAATAAAATGGTCAAATGACAATGTAAGGAATCAAGGATTATGAAAAATCAGGTAAATATGACACCACCAAAGGAAACTAATAAAACTGTAATATTTGACCTTAAGTAAATGAAGATCTATAAATTGTCCAAGAATGCAGAATAACCCTCTTAAAGTAGTTTAGCAAAAAAAATATACATACACATATATATGTATGTATACATATATGTATATATATGTATATATATATCAAGGGTAGCCTACTATACTTGCATTAAACAAAACAGACTTTAAACTAAAAATGGCAAGAGACAAAGGCAATTATATAATGATAAAGGGGTTGATACATTAAGAAGATATAACAATTATAACAATTGTAAATATTTATGCACCAACACCAGAGCACCTGAGTACATAAAGTAGAAACTAACAGAGATAAAAGGAGAAATAACAGTATAAGAATATTTGGAGACTTTACTACTCTACTCTCAACAATGGATAGATCTTAAAGACAGAGACTTAATAGGGAAACAGCAGATTTAACCAACACTGTAGACCAAATGGACCTAACATATACAGAACATTGTATCTGACAAAGGAGAAGGCACACTCCTCTCGAGTGACATTTTCTAGGAGAGATCATATGTTAGTCCTCAAAACATGTCTTAGAAAATTCAAGTAGACTGAATTCGTATGAAGTACCTGACAATACTGGCATAAAATTAGAAGCCAGTAATAAGTGGAAAACTGGAAAATTTATAAAGACATGGCAATTAAACAACATTCTCCTGAACAACCAATGGATCAAAAAAGAAATTAAAGGGGAAATAAAGTAGTTTCTGGGGACAAACAAAAATGGAAACACATATACCAGAATTATGGGATGAAGCAAAAAAAGTTCTAAGAGGAAAGTTTATATTCATAAATGCCTACATTAATAAGAAAGTATTAAACAAACAATCTAATTCTATGCCTTAATAAACCACTCAGAGAAGAACAAAATGAGTCCAAAGTTAGTAGAAGGAAGAAAAGAATAAAGATTAAAGCAGAAATAAATTAAATAGAGAACAGGAAAACAGTAGAAAAGATTAACCAAAATGAGTTGGTTCTTTGAAAAGATAAACAAAACTGACCAATCTTTAGCTGTACTAACGAAAGAAAAAGACAGAAGACCCACACCAAAAATTATGAGAAAGGAAATATTACAACTGATATAACAGAAATACAAAAGGTCATGAGAGGCTATATTGAACAATTAAATGCCAACAAACTTAACAATTTAGACAAGTTGCAAAAAATCTTAGAAACTACAAGAAGTAAATATAAAGATGGAATAGACCAATTACTAGTAAGGACTTTGAATCAGTAATCAAAAATCTCTCAATGAAGAAAAAGCCCAGGACCAGGTGGCTTTACTGGTGAATTTACCAATTATTTAAAGAATAATTTACATCAATCTTCCTCAAACTTTCAAAAATCAGAGACAATACTCCCAAATTCATTTTATGAAGTCAACATTATCCTGACACGAAAGTCAGATAAGGAGACTACTAGAAAACTACAGTCCAATATCCATGATAAATACAGGGGCAAAAGTTTTTCAATACAATACTACCAAACCAAATTCAAAAGAATCATTCACCATTATCAAATAGGATTTATCCCTGAGATGGAAGGATGATTCAACAGATGCTTATGAATCACTTTGATATATATTAATAAAATGTAAGAAAAGAATATGACTCAATGGATGCAGAAAAAGCATTTGACAAAATTCAACATATGTTCATAAGAAAAACACTTAACTAATTAGGCAAAGGATCATATCTCAACATTATAAAGGCCATACATGAGAATCTTATAGTATCATTTTTTTTAATATCAGGAATGAGAAAATAGTGCCCACTCTCACAACTCCCATTCAATATAGTAATGGAAGTTCTAGCTAGAGCAATTAAGTAAGAAATAAAACACATCAAAAGTCAAAGGAAGAAGTAAAATTGTCTCTATTTGTAGATGACATGATTTTATAGGGAGAAAATTCTCACGATTTAACCAAAAACTGTTAGATCTAAACAAGTAATTCAGTAAAGTTGCAGGATACAAAAGTCTGTAGCATTTCTATACATTAACAATGAGTCATCTGAAAAAGAAATAAAGGAAATAATCCCATTTATAATAACATATAAAACAAATAGATGAGTGAGGATTTGAAAATTATATTGGAAGGATACAAATAACTCTAGATCTACAGTCTTCAAAAACCTAGCATAATTATTTCATCTTTCAGTAGCAATTTGCTGCCATTTGTATTGGGCTGAAGAAATTACTATTCCGGTATACTCATGTCTTTTTTAAAAAATATTTTCCTCTTTTAACTAATGTCCTTGGACATTATTGGGCCTGCAACATTCCCTTATACTGGCTTTCTTGTGTTATTATCACTTCAGGCTTCATTTTGCTTTAGAACAAGCTGAGCACACTATTAAACCATGATTTTTCAGGACCTTTGGTTTTGGACACTTTTATTTTTGGGCAGGGAGAAGTTACATAGGAGTATGGAATATGCTATAAATAAAAACACAAGCTAGTGCTTTGTCTCAGTAATTTTAAGAAATTTTAAAATATATTTAATTTTTCTTCTATTAAAAAGCCCTATGATTGCACATTTTGCATTCCTATAAGTAGGTTAACTGTGTTTTTAAATTGCTATAATTTCACATCCTTTTGAAATCTGCCCTACAAATTTTGTTAGGCATAAACTCACTGTTGTAGGTGAAAGATTTCTAATCTGAAAACTACATATACTGTTGAAAAAAATCAAACAAAACACAAATCAATATAAAAGTATCCCATGTTCATGAATTGGAAGAATCAATATTGTTAAAATTTTCAGTGTCAAAAGCCAACTCTAAATTCAATGTAATCCCTGTCAAACTTCAATGGCACATTTTTAGAGAAATAGAAAAAAAAATCCTAAATTTATATGGATTTCAAAAGATCACCAGTAGCCAAAGCAGTCCTGAGAAAGATGAAAAAGCAGGAGGTATCAAATTTTCTAGTTTCAAGCCACACTATAAAGCTATAGTAATCAAAACAGTATAGTACTGGCATAAAAAAGCAGACAATTTAAAAAAAAAAGGGAGGAGACTCAGAAAAGTGAATCAGAAATAGAATAACTGACACCCCAAAATTACAAAGGACTATGAGACTAAAAAAATTATATGCCAACAAATTGGAATCTAAAATAAAATAATAAATTCCCAGAAATATATGATCTTTCAAGACTGAACCAGGAAGAAATAGAAAATCTGAACAGACTAGTTACTAATTACAAAATTTTGTCAATAATTAAGAAAACTCCCAAGAAGCAAATGTCAAGGACTAGACAACTTCACAGGTGAATTCTAACAAATATTCAAAGACTTAATACCTATTCTTATCAAACTACTCCAAAAATAAATAGAAGAGGAAGGAAATTTTCCAAATTAATTCAACCAGATGAGCATTGGGGGGCCTGGGTGGCTCAGTAGGTTAAGTGTTTGACTTCAGCTCAGGTCATGATATCACGGCCCATGAGTTCAAGCCTGGCGTCTGGCTCTGTGCTGACAGCTCAGAGCCTGGAGCCTGCTTCAGATTCTGTGTCTTCCACTCCCTCTCTGCCCCCCTCCACTGCTCACACCACATCTCTTTGTCTCTCAAAAATAATAAACATTAAAAAAAATTTTAAAAACAAGATGAGCATTACCCTGATAACAAACCCAGACAAAAATATATAAAAAAGGTAAATTATAGAACAATATCCTTGATGAACATAGATGCAAAAATCGTTAAGAAAATATTAACAAACTAAAGTCAACAATACATTAAAAGGATTATTCACTATCATCAAGTGGAATTTATCCCAGGGATGCAAGGATAATTCACTATCTACAAATCAGTGCAGTACAACAGAGTAACAACATGAAGAATAAAAAGTGTATGATCACTTCAGTAGAAGCAGAAAAAATAGTTGACAAAATTCAACATCTATTCATGAAAAAACTCTCAACAAAGTAGGTATAGAGAGAACATACCTCATCATAATAAGGGCCATATATGACAAACCCACAGCTACCATACTTAATGGTGAAAAGCTGAAAGCTTTTCCTCTAATACCAGGATCAAGATGAGGATATCCTCTCTCACCACTTTTATTCAACATAGTGCTGGAATTCCTATCCAGAGCAGTCAAACAAAAAAAAAAATAAAATAAAAGTCATCAACTTGGTAACGAAAAATAACACTGTCAGTTTTCTCAGATGACATTATTATATCTATATGTTTAGAACTTCCTAAAAACTATTAGAAATAATAAATGAAATCAGCAAAGTTGCAAGATAAAAAATATACAGAAAGCTGTTGTATTTCTATACTCTTAATGAAATAACAGAAAAAGAAATTAAGAAAATAATTGCATTTAGAATTACACCAAAAACAGTATTTTGTAATAAATCTAACCAAAGAGGGGAAAGACCTGTATTTTGAAAACTGTAACATTGGTGAAAAAAACTGAAGATGACAGAAATAAATGGAAAGGTATACCATGCTCATTAATTCAAAGAATTACTATTGTTAAAATTTTCCTACCACCCAAGACAACCTATAGATTCAATTCAATCCCTTTCAAAATGCCACAGTAGTATTTCTCACACTAGAAAAATTTGTATAAAACTGAAAGGGCCCTGTATAGCCAAAACAATTTTGAGAAGGAAGAACAAAAGTATAGGTATCACAATCCCAGATTTTAAACTATACTACAGAGCTATAGTAATTGAAATAATATGGCACTGGCCCAAAACTAGACACTTGGGTTGTTAATTTTAGCCACTCTGACTGGTGTGAGGTGGTATCTCAATCTGGTTTTAATTTGTATTTCCCTAATTATGAACAATGTTGAGCATCTTTTCATGTGCCTATTGGCCATCTGGATGTCCACTTTGGAAAAGTCTCTATTCATTTTGTCTGCCCATTCCCTCACTGTATTATTGGTTTTTTGGGGTGTTGAATTTTGTAAATTCTTTATAGATTTTGGATACTAATATTTTATCCGATATGTCATTTGCAAATATCTTCTCCCATTCCATCGGTTGCATTTTAGTTTTGTTGATTGTTTTCTTTACTGTGGTCCCAATATTTCATTTTTGCTTTTATTTCCCTTGCCTTCAGAGATGTGTTGAGTAAGATGTTCCTGTGGCCAAGGTCAAAGAGGTTGTACCCTTTTTTCTCTTCTAGGGTTTTGATGGTTTCCTGTCTCACATTTAGGTCTTTTGTCCGTTTTGAGTTTATTTTTGTGAATGGTGTAAGAAAGTGGTCCAGTTTCATTCTTCAGCATGTTGCTGTCCAGTTCTCCCAGCACCATTTGCTAAAGAGACTGTCTTTTTTCCATTGTATATTCTTTCCTGTTTTGTCAAAGATTAGCTGGCCATACATTTGTGGGTGCGTATCTGAGTTCTCTATTCCATTACATTGATCTATAGGTCTGTTTTGTGCTAATATCATACTGTCTTGATGATTACAGCTGTGTAATACAGGCTAAAGTCAGTGATTGTGCCCCTCCTGCTTTGGTTTTCTTTTTCAACATAACTTTGCCTATTTGGGGTCTTTTGTGGTTCCAAACAAATTTTTAGAATTGTTTGTTCTAGGTCTGAGAAGAATGCTGGTGCAATTTTGATTAGGATTGCATTGAATGTGTAGATTGCTCTGGGTAGTCTTGACATTTTAAACATTTGTTCTTCCTATCCAGGAGCATGGAATGTTTTTCCATTTCTTTGTGTCTTCTTCAATTTCTTTCATAAGTTTTCTGTAGTTTTAAGCATACAGATCTTTTACCTCTTTGGTTAGGTTCATTCCTGGTTTATGGTTCTTTGTGCAAATGTAAATGGGATGGATTCCTTGATTTCTTTCTCTGTTGCTTCATTATTGGTGTAAAGAAATGCAACCAATTTCTGCACAATGGTTTTATATCCTGTGACGTTGGTGAATTCATGTATCAGTTCTGGCAGTTTTTTGGTGAACTCTTTTGGGTTTTCCATGTAGAGTATCCTGTCATCTGTGAAAAGTGAAATTTTGACTTCCTCTTTGCCAATTTGGATGCCTTTTATTTTGTTATCTGATTACTGAGGCTAAGACGGGTGAAAGTGGACATCCTGGTTATGTTCCTGATCTTGGGTGGAAAGCTCTCAGTTTTCCCCCATTGAGGATTATATTAGTTGTGGGCCTTTCATATATGGATTTTAAGATGTTAAGATATGTTCCTTCTATCCTGATTTTCTTGAGGGTTTTTATTAAGAAAGGATGCTGTATTTTGTCAAGTCGTTTTTCTGCATCTATTGATAGGATCATATGGTTCTTATCTTTTCTTCTATTAACGTGATATATCATATTGATTGATTTGTGAATATTGAACTAGCCCACGAATGAATCCCACCTGATCACAGTGAATAATCCTTTTAATATACTGTTGAATTCTATTTGATAGTATCTGGTTAAGAATTTTTGCAGCCATGTTCATCAGGGATATTGGCCTGTAACCCTCCTTTTTAGTGGGGTCTTTGTCTGTTTTGGGAATCAAGGTAATACTGGCTTCATGGAATGAGTCTGGAAGCTGTTCCATTTCTACTTTTTGAAACAGCTTGAGAACAATAGATATTAACTCTGCTTTAAATGTGTGGTCGAATTCCCCTGGGAAGCCATCTGGCCCAGGACTCTTATCTGTTGGGATATTTTTGATAACTGAATCAATTTCTTTGCTGGTTATGGGCCTGTTAAAATTTTCTGTTTCTTCCTGTTTGAGTTTTGGTAGTATATGGGTGTCTAGGAATTTGTCCATTTCTTCCAGATTTTCCAGTTTGTTGGCATTTATTTTTTCATAGTATTCTCTAATAATTGTTTGTATTTCTGTGGTGTTGGTTGTGATATCCCCTATTCCACTCATGATTTTATCCATTTGGGGTCTCTCTCTCTCTCTCTCTCTCTCTCTGATATAGAGGAAGGGGAATTCTCTTGCACTGTTGGTGGGAATGCAAACTGGTGTAGCCACTCTGGAAAACACTGTGGAGTTTCCTCAAAAAATTATAAATAGAAATACCCTATGACCCAGCAATAGTACTACTAGGAATTTATCCAAAGGATACAGGAGTGTTGATTCATAGGGGCTCAAGTACCCCAATGTTTATAGCAGCACTTTCAACAATAGCCAAATCATGGAAAGAGACAAATGTCCATCAACTGATGAATGGATAAAGAAGATACGTATATATATGTATATATACACACACACATACACATATGTGTATACGCACACACACACACACACACAATAGAATACTACTTGGCATTGAGAAAGAATGAAATCTTCCCATTTGCAACAATGTGGATGTAATTGGAGAGTATTATGCTAAGTGAAATAAGTCAGAGAAAGACAAATATCATACGTTTTCACTCAAATGTGAAATTGAGAAACTTAACATAAGACTATGTGGGCAGGGAAGGGGAAAAATAGTTTCAAACAGAGAGGGAGGCAAACCATAGAGACTCTTAAATACAGAGAACAAGCTGAGGCTTGATGGGGTAGGGTGTGGGGGGAAGGAGATATTGGGTGTTGGGCACTGGAGAAGGCACTTGTTGGGATGAGCACTGGGTGTTGTATGTTAGCAATCAATCATGGGAATCTACTCCCGAAGCCAAGAGCACACTATATATACTATATGTTAGCTAACTTGACAATAAATTATATTTTAAAAAATAGACACTTAAATCAGAACAGGATAGAAAGCCCAGAAATAAAACCATGCTTACATGATCAATTAACCTATATCAAAAGAGGCAAGAATATAATAGGGAAAAGACAGTCTTTTCAACAGGCAACACTGGGAAAATTGGACAGCTATATGCGAAAGAATGAAACTGGACCCCTTTCTAACAATATACACAAAAATAAGCTCAAAATAGATTAAAAACCTAAATATGAGACCTGTAACCATAAACTCCTAGGAAAAAATATAGGCAATAATCTCTTTGACATTGACCTTAGCAACATTCTTCTAGATGTATCTCCTCATGCAAGAGAAATAAAAACAAAAATAAACTCTTGAGTATACACACACACACACATCTTGCAGTGAAGGAAACATCCATAAAATGAAAAGGCAATCTAATGAACGTGCGAAGATGTTTAAAAATGCTACATCCCATTGGGGTTAATATACAAGACATAGAAAGAATTTATACAACTCAGTACCAAATAATAGTAATTTAATTAAAAATGGGTAGAAGGCCTGAATAGGTATTTTTTTGAAAAAGACATATAGATGGCCAACAGAAACATAAAAAGATGCTCAACATCACTAACCATCATGAAAATTCCAATCAAAATCACAATAAGATATTACTTTATACCTGTCAGGGTGTCTAGACTCAAAAAGAAGCAACAAGTATTGGCATGAATTAGAAGGGAATGCTCATGAACTGTTGGCAGGAATGTAAATTGGTAAAGCCATTGTGGAAAACAGTATGGATGCTCCTCAAAAATTAAAAAACAAAAATACCATATGATCCAGTAATTCCATTACTGGGAATTTAATGAAAGAAAACAAACAAAAAGCAGTAATTCAAAAAGATGTATGCACCTCTATGTTTATTGCAGCATTATTTACAATAACCAAGATATGAGAACAACCCAAGTTTTCATCAGTAGATAAATGGATAAAAAGTACACACACACACACACACACACACACACACACACACACACACTGGAATATGAGTCATAATAAAGAATGGTATCTTGACATTTGCAACAACATGGATGGACCTAGAGTGTATTTTGCTAAGTGAAATAAATCAGAAAGGGAGAAATACCATATGATTATGTTTATATACGGAGATCTTTAGGTTTTATATATAAACAAATGTATAAAATCAGAAACAAGCCCATAAATACTTGGAATAAACTAGTTGTGAGGGGGGAGGAGACTGGGGAGATGAGCAAAGTGGGCTAATGGGAGTGATAGTTACAAATATCCAGTTATGAAATGTCTAAGTCACAATGATGTGAGATAAGGTACAAAAGAGGGAATATTGTGATAATGTTGCATGGTGACAGATGTTAGCCACACTTTGTGGTGAGCACAGCATAACATACAGAGTTGTCAAATGCCTATGTTTTACCATGAAAGTAATGTAACATTGTAGGTCTACTACAAAAAAATTAAAACTCAGAGAAATAGACCAATGGAACACAGCTGAATGTCCAGTTATAAACTTATGTAAAGATTGTCAACTGATATTTGATAAGGGAGTTGAGAATACTTGATAGAATATAGTCTCTATCACCAATAAATGGTAATCATAAAATTGTATGTTCATATGTAAAACAAATATAACTAGACACCTATATTTTACCACTCATGAAGATTAAATAAAAAATAGGTTGAAGACTTAAACTTAAGACCTGAAACCATAAAACTCCTAGAAGAAAACACGGAAAGAAAGCTTCTTGACATGGGTCTTGGTGTGAGTTTTTAGATAGGACACCTAAAGCACAAGCAACAAAATAAAAAACAGTCAAGTGATACTATATGAAATTAAAAAGCTTTGGCACCAGAAAAAAAAATCAAAGTGAAAAGACAACTTACAGAATGGAGTAAAATATTTGCAATTCATATTTCTTCTAAGGGTTTAATATACAAAATATATGAAGAACTCATACGTTCAATAGCAAAAATGAAAATAATCCACTTAAAAATGGGCAGAAGACCTTTCTGACATTTCTCCAAAGAAGATATATGAAAGATACCTGAAAAGATTCTTAACATCACTAGTCATTAGGGAAATGCAAATCAAAACCACAATGAGATATCAAGTCTTACCTGTCGAAAAGACAAGGGATGAGGAGTTAAAATGGTGGAGAAGTAGGGAGACCCTGAGCTTCCCTTGTGTTCAAACATAGCTGTATTGAGGTCAGATGACTTGGAACACTCAGGAAATAGATCTGCAGAGCATCAGAAGGGTCTCCACAGCTGGAAGGAGACAGCTTGGTAGATGTGAGGTATGTGGCTGTGTATTGGGGGAGAGAAAACAGTGAAGCTGCAGAAAGGAGAGAACCCTTTGGGTTGAGAGACAAAAAACAGACAAAAAGAATGGGGATGAGAAAGTGTGGCATCAAGTTAGCACAAGGGGAAAACCACTCTGAACCATGGACTGGGGAGCAAGAAGTACTGAGTGTCTCAGTTCTTTCTTGCAAACAGTTTTTGGAGCTCCAATTCTGAGGTTTTGGAAGTGAATGAGTTTCTTAGTTCTCTTTTGCAAATAGCTTTTGGAGCTAAAGCTCCAAAGTTTTGGAAGTGAGGGACTTTGTTTGGAGCAGAGTTATGGCAAATGCTCCTGGGGAGGAGGCAGATGGCCCCAGAGCACACAGTGTGGTGTGGACATCCCCAGGGTACACTGAGAGAGAACAGTCCTCTTCCTGGAGTACTTTTTGAAGAGGGTTTATGGCATCTCTAAGGTCAAAAGACCCTCCAAGTGCCAGCCAAAGGCCTTTCATCAGGGTGGAGAGGCTTCTACTCTGGAGGAGGGGAGCAGGTCTGCACCATGCTAGGCTCTTTACGACATTGGGTTTTGAACCCCACCTGTGGGTCAAGGAGAAGGCCCAGTATAGTTGTGGTGCAGGGTAAGCTGACTGCCTTTGCTATTTATGGTAGCTATTTATGATAACCCTGAAAAAAGCAGGGGTTGAGATCCCTGACCCGGCACAAGAGATTGGGTGGTGCCATTTCCCCCACAACATCCACACAGTGGGACTTCAGAGAGCAACACAGCAGCCCCCAGTGGAGGCAGGACTTGCTTATAGCAACCTTTACAACAACGTAGCTTGGCAACTGCTTATTTACTGGGGCAAGACTGACTCAGACAGCACAGCCACCAACTCCCAAGGCACCAACAGACAACTCTTTTTTTTCCTCCTTCCTTATTTCTTTTGGAATCAGGTTCATAGTTTCTGATTTTTTTTGTCATTTTGTTTCATATTTTTTTTTAATTTGGCTTTTTTTCTTTTCTTTTTTCCTTCTTTTCTTTTTCTTTAAAATCCGCCTTATAGTTTTTTATTCTCTGTTTAATTTGTTGTTGTTGTTCCCTTTCCCTTTCTCTTCATATGGGATCAGGCTCTCCCCCCTGCTTTTTCCCCAGGGTTAACACAATAGTCCAAATCTTTTGGGATGCAGCAAAGGCAGTCCTAATAGGAAAGTATATTGTAATTCAGGCATATCTCAAGAAGCAAGAAAGATCCCAAATATGCAACCTAACATTACACACAAAAGAGCTAGAAAAGGAGCAGCAAATAAACCCAAAGCCAACAGAAGAAGAGAAATAATATAGATTAGAGCAGAAATAAATGATATAGAAACAACAGCAACAACAACAAAAATCAGTAGAACAGATCAATGAAACTAAAAGCAGTTTTATTTAAATAAACAAAATTCATAAATACCTAGCCAGACTTCTGAAAAAGAGAGAAGACCCAAATAAATAAAATCATGAACAAAAGAGATCACAACCAACACCACAGAAATATGAATTGTAAGGTAATATTATGAAAAATTTGAAAAATTATATACCAACAAACTGGACAATCTAAAAGAAATGGACAAATTCCTAAGTACTCACACACTACAAAAACTCAAACAAGATGAAATAGGAAATTTGAACAGACCCATAACCAGCAAAGAAATTGAATCAGTTATCAAAAATTTGCCAGGGGGACCTGGGTGGCTCAGTCAGTGAAGGGCCTGACTTTGGCTCAGGTGATGATCTCGTGGTCTGTGAGTTCGAGCCCCACATCAGCCTCTGTGCCGACACCTCAGAGCTTGGAGCCTGCTTCAGATTCTGTGTCTCCCTCTCTCTCTCTCCCCCCCCCTTCCCAGTTCATACTCTGTCTCTCTTTCTCAAAAATAAACAAACATTAAAAAAAATATCTTCCAACAACCTAGAATCCTGGGCCAGATGTCTTCACAGGGGGAATTCTACCAGACATTTTTAATAGAGTTAATACCTAGTCTTCTCAACCTGTTTCAAAAATTAAAAATTAAAAGAAAGCATCCAAACTCATTCTGTGAAGCCAGCATTACCTTGATTCCCAAACCATACAGAAACCCCACTAAAAAAGGAGAATTACAGACCAATATCCCTGATGAACATGGGTGCAAAACTTCTCAACAAGATACTAGAATTCAATACATTAAGGGAATTGTTCACCATGATCAAGAGTGATTTATTTCTGGGCTGTGTGGTTGGTTCAATATTTGCAAACAATCAACATTATACACCACATTACTAAAAGGGTAAGAACCACATGATTCTTTCAATAGATGTAGAAAAAGCATTTGACAAAATACAGCATTGTTTCTTGATAAAACCCTCGAGAAAGTAGGGATAGAAGGAATATCCCTTAACATCATAGAAGCCATTGATGAAAGGCCCACAGCTAATATCATCCTCAATGGGGACAAAATGACAGCTTTCCACCCGAGATCAGGAACACGACAGGGATGTCCAGTTTCACCACTGTTGTTCAATATAGTGTTGGAAGTCCTAGTCTCACTAATCAGAGAATATAAGTAAGTAAGTAAATAAATAAATAGATAGCAGCCAAACCAGCAAGGAAGAAGTCAAACTTTCACTTTTTGCAGATGATAGGATACTCTACATGGAAAATCTGAAAGACTCCACCAAAAAACTGCTAGAACTGATATGTCAATTCAGCAAAGTCACAGGATATAAGATCAATGTACAGAAAATGGTTGTACTGCTGTACAGCAATAATGAAGCAGCAGAAAGAGAAGTCAAGGGATTGATCTCATTTGCAATTTCACTGAAAACCCTAAGATACCTAGGAATAAACCTAACCAAAGAGGTAAACGATCTGTATGCTGAAAACTATAAAAATGTTTGAAAGAAACGGAGAAAGACATAAAGAAATGGAAAAACATTCCATGCTCATGGATTGGAAGAACAAATATTGTTAAAATCTCTATACAACCCAAAATAATCTCTATATTCAATGAAATCTCTATCAAAATAATGCCAGCATTCTTCACAGAGCTAGAACAATCCTAAAATTCATATAGAACCAGTAAAGACCCTGAATAGCCAAAGCAATATTGAAAAAGGAAAGCAAAGCTGGAGGCATCACAAAGTTGTAATCATCAAGAGTGTAAGGTACTGGCACAAAAACAGACACATAGATCATTGGGACAGAATAGAAAACCCAGAAATGGACCCACAAACCTATGGTCCACTAATCTTTGACAAAGCAGGCAAGAGTATCCAATGGAAAAAAGCAAATGAAAAGCAAAAACCTTTTCAGTAAATGGTGTTGGGAAAACTGGATAGTGACATGCAGAAGAATGAAACCAGACCACTTTCTTACACCACACACAAAAATAAACTGAAAAGGGATGAAAGACCTAAATGTAAGACAGGAAGTCATCAAAATCCTAGACGAGAACACAAGCAACCATCTCTTTGATCTTGGCCATATCAGCTTCTACTAGATATGTCTCCAGAAGCAAGGGAAATGAGCAAAAATGAACTACTGGGATAACTACCTTATCAAGGCAAAAAGCTTCTGCATAGTGAAGGAAACAATCAGCAAAACTAAAAGGCAACTGACAGAATGGGAAAAGATATTTGCAAATGACAAATTGTATAAAGGCTTAGTATCCAAAATCTACAAAGAACTTACCAAACTCGATGCCTAAAAAACAAATAATCCCGTTCAGAAATGGACTGAAGACATGAATAAGACAATTTTCCAAAGAAGACATCCAGACGGCCAGCAGATACGTGAAAAAATGCTCAACATCACTCATCATCAGGGAAGTACAAATCAAAACCACAATGAGACACCACCTCACACCTGTCAGAATGGCTAAAATCAACAACTTGAGCAACAACAGATGTTTGTGAGTATGCAGAGAAAGGGGAACCCTCTTGCACGGTTGGTGGGAATGCAGACCGGTACAATTCTTATTTATATTGTAACTACAAGTTTGTACCTTTTGATGACCTTCCACTCTTGAAACCAATACTACACTGTATGTTAACTAACTTGAATTTAAATAAACACATACATACTACATAAATGACAAGAGATATCAAATGCTAGCAAGGATATGAAGACAATAAAACCTCTGTGTTCTGATGGCGGGATTGTACACTTCTACAGACACTGTGGAAAACAATATGGGGACTCCTTAAGAAATTAAAAATGAAACTAGCACATCATCCAGCATTTCTACTTCCAGAAATATATCCAAAGGAAAACAAAACACTAACTCAAAAAAAAAAAAAAAAAAAAAAAAAAAAACCAAACCTGGTACCATTGTATTCACAGCAGTGGTTATTTACAACAGCCAACACATGGAAACAACTTGAATGTTGTTCATTGATAGATGAGTGGATAAAGAAGTTGTGGCATACATGCATACACATATATATATGTGTGTGTGTGTGTGTGTGTTTGTATAAACACACACACACACACACACACACACACACACACAGGAATATTATTCAGCCATAAGAAAAACAAGGAAATCCTACTATCTGTGACACCATGGATGATCCTTGAAGGCATTATGCTAAGTGAAATAAGTCATACCAAAAAGACGAATAGTATATGATCTCATTTATATGTGGAATCTTAAAATAACTTAGAAATAATAGAAAAAGAGATCAAATTGTGGTTTACAGAGAGGTAGGAAAGGGCTGGGGGAATTGGAAGAAGGTCATCAAAAAGTACAAACTTGTAGTTACAATATAATTAATAAATCCATGATGCACATGAGGACTTTAGTTAACAGTGCTGTATGTATATATTGTTAGAGTAAATCTTAAGAATTCTCGTAAAAAGGATTTTTTTTGCTTTCTCTTTTTATTATATTTATATGACATGATGGATGCTACCTAAACAATAATCATTTCACAATATATGTAAACTAAACTTTTATACTGTACACCTTAAACTTATGTAGTGATGTATGTCAATTGTATCTCAATAAAGTTGGATTAAAAGAAAAAGAATAGAAACAGGAAGACAAGGTAAATTTCAGTAATTCAAGTGTGGGATATTGAATGTTTGAACTAAGAGGAGAATGCAAAGGATGAATGGAATAAAAAAGTCCATCCTTCATACTAGGGAAAATGGCTCTTGTCACTGACATCTTTTCTTCCTTTCCTCCTTCTCCTCCTCCTCCTCCTCCTCCTCCTCCTCCTCCTTCTCCTTCTTCCTTCAGTCCAGTAATTAAACACTTATTATATGCTAGGCACTGTGCTAAACCCTTCCATATATTATTTTTTGATTTATTTATCAACTGTAGGTCTTCATTTTTACATGTACTGTTTAGATGAATAAACCAAATCTTTGAGAGAAGTGCCTAGCCCAAGCCCCCCAGAGCAGAGTCTGCTTGACCCTGAAATCCTAAGTGCACAACTATTAAAACAAACACCCTATATTATTATGGGGGTGTGTAGTCAATCTTTGATTATTCCTATCTTCTGTTTTATTTTTACATGTTTGTTTAAATTTAAAACTAAAATATGCACATTAAAAAAATCCTCAAGTACTATGAATGTTCATGGACTACAAGACAGATATCCTATTCACCACTATGACCCACCCCCAGCCAATTTCTATCCCCTCTGTGGAGGGAACTGATAATTAGTTTATAGTGTTTTTTTTCATTGGTGAAGGCAATCTTTCTCCCTTAAGAATTTACACTGCTTTGAATTCATCTTGATATGTAAGTGGGATCTTGCCTTCTCATTCCCCTCGGTGTGGGTAGAGGAGGATGGAGGAGAGAACAGGGTACTCAAAAAATATGGCCTATGTAGTAGCATAAATATTCTTTCATGTTTTTATAAAGCTGTCTCTTTACTTCTCAAATTTAAGAAATAAAAAAAAACCAGATCCACCCTGTACGTTTACTTCAATTCAACAAATGCTTATTGAGAACCTACAGTGTTTCATGCACTGATGTTATAAACACATATAACAAGGCACCTATCTTTAAGATGTTCATAGTCTAGTAAGGGAGACAAACATACAAAGCAATGAATATATGGAGTAGACACATGCAATAAAAGTCACCTGAAACCAGATAAATTGTATTATAGTTATTTATTGCTACATAACAAACCACCTCAAAACTCAGTGGCTTTAAACAATTTATCATTCTCTCTCATGCTTTTACAATTTGACTGCACTCAGTTGGTACTTCTTTGTTGGAGTCTTTTATTTGATTTCAGACAGATAACAGCTGCATCTGAGGTCATCTGCAGAACTAGGCTGGTTATCAAAGATGGCTTCCTCACTCACATGCCTCATCCCTCAGTGCCCTTCTTGGTTATTATATCTGTGTCCACCAGAGTAGCCTGGACTTTATATGCTGGTTCAAAACTGTGACAGGGAGGAAGTTGAACTGCCAGGCTAGTTTGGGTTATAAGATGTTATAAGAATTATAACATCATTTGTGCTGTGTTCTATTGGTCAAAATAGTCAAAGGGCCTGACCAGATTCAAGGGAGTAGACAAATAGATTATACCTTTTTAAAAATTTGATTTTTTTTAACATTTATTCACCTTTGAGAGACAGAGGGAGAGAAAGTGAGCAGAGGAGGGGCAGAGAGAGAAGGAGACATAGATTCCAAAGCAGGCTCCAGGCTCTGAGGTGTCAGCACAAAGCCCGACACGGGGCTTGAACCCACAAACTGTGAGATTATGACCTGAGCCAAAGTCAGACATTTAACCAACTGAGCCACCCAGGTGGCCCTAGATTTCACCTTTTGATGGGGGATTGACAATGACAATGTTCAAATACAGAATTGCTATTGGTGGTAGATATTGTCAAAGCTTCTCTGTGAAATACAATCTCTCACAAGCAGTAAAGGAATTGGAATAATAAGGTGTTTTGGGAAGAGACAGTATCATGGGAAAGGCAAAGTTGAATCAAGTTTTTAAAAATAAATCAAAATTTCATAGGTACATAGAGTATTAAATTGCATGCTGGGTGCTAGGGAGAGTTTAAAGGCATATATATTAAGGCAGAAGATTATAAAATATAAGGTCAGGTCTTTGACAAATGGGTCTGGAGACTTGGACATGGATCGAATAGTGAAAGATCCTGTCACCTATATTCAAGTGATAAAAATATTCTTTGAAGGGTTCCAAACAAATGAACAGTAGTGTTAGATTTTCTCTCAAGGAAGCTCCTAATAGCAGTAGTGTAAATTAAGAGAGAGACAGATAGAGACAGAGACAGAGATAGAGACAGAGACAGAGACAGAGAGAGAGAGAGAGAGAGGAGAGAGGAGAGTCAGATAAACCAATAGAGTGTTATTTCACCAAAGGGCAAATGCCTACATTGGATTTGAATTCAGTCTATCTGGGTTTGAACCCTGGCACCAACATTTACTAACTTTGTGAGACTGTGCAGGTTACTTGGCCTCTCTGTGCTTCATTATCTTCATCCGAAAAGTAGACTAATATACAAAGGGTGGTTAGCATTACATAGGCTAATCTACATGAAGCATTTAGAACAGTGTCTGGTGTATAGAAAACATATTTTATGGAATTCTCCTGAAGTTACATTTCACCAGCCTCTTGCAGCAGGAGCTCACCTTGTACCTACCACAATATCTCATTTAATATCTTTAAAAAATTTTTTTTACATGTTTATTATTTTTGAGAGAGACAGAGCAAGAGAGAGAGAGAGTGAGAGAAAGCGCACAAGCAGGGGAGGAGCAGAGAGAGAGAGGGAGACACAGAAACGAAAGCAGGCTCCAGGCTCTGAGCTGTCAGCACAGAGCCTAATGTGGGGCTTGAACTCACGAACCGTGAGATCATGACCTGAGCTGAAGTCAGATGCTTAACCGACTGAAACACCCAGGCGCCCCTCATTTAATATCTTAACAAAGCAATGAGATAGATACCATTATCAGCCCCTTTGACAGATGAGGACACTGAGATATAGAGGACTATGTAACTTTCCCAAGGTCAGTCAACTGCAACACGGACCAAATTTAGCAAAGAGAATGAAATCAGAAAAATGTCAAAGCAGAATCAATTTTCCATTTTAGATTCTATGTTAACAAAAATAAAAATAAAAATAAAAATGTATATTCCTACTTAGAGTACCAAAAGAGTTATCTTCAATGATGATGATTGTTATTTTTAAGAACATCGTCTCTCAACCAATTATTTTAATTTTTGCCTAAGTAGAAGGCCTACCAGTTGCTAAAATTAAATTTATTAAAAACTACAAGTCACCATTTTCTTAGACCAATTAGACTTTTTATCTGTCAGCAGGAAAATAGCTGACAAGTTAACTTGCAGGAAGTGTCAAGGCTCAAGCTCGCCTTTTGTTAGCAGCCCTACGAAACACTTCTATGATTTGGCCTAGTAGCTTCTTGCATTCAACTCACTCTGATATACAGACAAGTAACTCACCCAAAATATACAGCATGGATTGTATGCATCAGAAATTGCAACCTGAATACAAAAGAAATAGGAGACTTGGACTTCCTTCAAAGTGATAAATTATTATTTCTTATTTCCCTGTTTCTTCAATGATAATTTTGTGTCTTCCATGATACATAAGACACTTTGGTGAGAACAGAAATAAAGCTTCAGGAGACCTCTCTAGTTAAAAAAAAAAAATTAAAAAGAACAAGAAAAAAAAAAAAAAACAGATCTGGGCCAACAACTAGCATCCATGGAGTAAACACTTCTTTCTCTTTGAGACATGTTTTGTGGGACAAATTGAAATGACATAGTCAAAAATCTTTCTTGCTCACAACAGGGAGCTCTTGGCTATAGGGAGAATTCTGGTGAACTCCTTGGGCAGGCACTGTTTGAACACTTCCCTTAAATGCCTGGTTGCTTCTCCGTGTATTCATGCTCATTATCCATTGGAGAAGGAATCTGTGGGAAACTTGTTGCATTCTTTTCACTCAGACTCCAACTAACTGTTTCATGGGCTCTTTTATTGATCGATATTGCACCCATATGAGTTAGCTGGAAGGTTGATTTTCATTCAAAACAGCCTGGAAACCACGGGAATCACATTGGCTAAAACTCTTCTCTTGACTGGAAGGGAAAAAAAAAACTGTCTATTTCATTCTCTCCTTTTTCCTCTGGTTTTATTCTAACCAGATGGATTCAGTCACCGGAACTCCAAAAACTATAAAGTAAAATTATGCCTTTCTTCATGATGGGAAGTTCATTGCCAATACATGGAGGACGAGGCATTCTTTAGCTCTAATATTTGGGGTTCTAACTGGCCCCTTGGGAGAGAGCAGCCTTGTCTTCACCAGCAGCTACTTCTTGAGCAATTGGAGGGCAAGATGCAGGATGAAATACCAAAGGCTTTTCTTGGCCACATTTCTTTTCTTTAAAAAGCTTGTTTTTCTATAAATGAGTCATGCAGGCCAAAAAAAGGAAACAGTTCTCCTCCTTTCCTGAAGTCAGGAAAATTGAATCACTTTAGGATTACTTAAAATTATTATCATCACTTCTAGGGCCACTCAAACCATGAACCTGTATTTTTAGCAGCGTAATTGAATTCTCGGTTTTACTCTATTTTACATTGTGTTTTTCAAGTCATGCATAATGTTGGGATCTGTTTCTTAGAGGTTGGGGCAGCGCATATGGTGGAGTCTGTAACAAAAAGAGCCACAGAACAGATACCAAAACTAATTTGACTGCAATTCAGGGTGATGTTTTAAGCAGTGCTAAATATATTGGTTGTGTTTCCCACAAACAGGTTGAATGTCATCTTATGAAAGGTGAAATTACCTGTATTGATGCAAAACATACCAAAGCATGGTCTAGATCCAGGGCAGGGGAAGGAATTGGCAGGAAAAAAAAAGGCCAGGGAGATAAGGTCTTATGTGACTATGCCTCAATTCAGACAGATTACTGATGGAAAATTGAAGAGGTCATTGGAAATCAAAGCAGAAACCAGCTATCCATATCAAGTGAAGTTTAAATAAGGAGGCTGCACACCTGATGGGCCAGGTTCACTCCTATAACACACTCTGTGGAGACAATAAGACTTTCAAACCCCAGTGTAGATTTGGGAGCTTTCACCAGATAGCTCATTGTCCCTGGGCCTGAAGTGGCTAAACATGCAAATAGTCCGTGCAGGCAAGAAGTGATAGACACAGACATCTAATTTTTCTACAAGATTATAATGAAAACTCTGGCAACATACAGATTAGGGCACTGTTAACAACCCCTAGATTTAATGTTGGTAGATACATTTGGATCAAGAGACTGGTTTCAGAGCCAAAAGTGTATCTTTTTTTGCTTTTCTAATTAATTCCAGTCTGACATTCTGTTGAGCAGAAATCAAAGCAGAAACATTTTAATTATTTTGCCTAGGCTTTTGGTCAAACATTGTCAATTTTTGTAACTGGTTTTAAGAGACCTACTCTAAAAGCAAACTTTGAGAACTTAGTTGGAAATCCTTACAGAGACCCAGTATGTGTAAGAATGAGGAGGTGCTTCTGATGCATGGTGCTTTATATTGGAAAGTGCATCCTTTGCAATAAAGCTGTCTGCTTAAGTCAGGAGGAGCTGAAAACATGAGGCCAGTCAGAGACCCCATCAAGTCCTGTAAATCACTGGAGTCAAGCACTCAGCCAGCTTATTCTCACAGCTTTGTAAGTAACTTAGCTTCTGATGTCGGATGAGCCCCAAAAGCTAGGTCTCCTGTGACCAGTCTATGTGGGTAGGGTAGCAGAGTGTCTTAAGATATTCCCTAATAGAGAGCTGAAAGAAAGTCAACACAAGTGCAAGGGGACATTGAAAATACTTTTTCTGTCAGTGGAAGCCTCTAATTGTCTCTTGGAAAACAACAGTTTCATGATGAGCAGTCTGGGGTGTAGTTCCTAGAAATGGATTGGGGCGGGGGGGCTTCTTTGGAAGCACAGGCTTTAAAATAAAGGTAAAGAGAAGAGTTCCAGTCCAAGATGGTGATGCAGGACGACTGTGAACTCACCTCCTCCATGAATGGTTACCAAATCTGTAACCATTTATAGAGCAATTCCTCATAAAAAAGAACTGAGGGCTGATGAAACAGCTTCTGCACAATAATAGATAGAGAAACCACATAGAGAATGAAAAGAGAGACAGAGATGGTGGGAAAGTCCCACCCCCAATGGTGCAAACTGCAGTGGAGAGGGATAGTACTGGAGTACTGTGAGCAGATTCATCTGCCCAGGGGCACATAAAAACAGCTGTGTTTAAAAAACAAAACAAAACAAAACAACTAATGTGTAAAAGATCCATCCTTAGGGCTCCAACAAATAGCAAGTGAGCTGCTAGAACTCTCTGCAGGTTGCAGGGACTGGCAAGCACCATGATTTATAGTCTTTCTCCATACTGACAGTATAGATAGAATCAGAGTTCTGTGTATCATAGCTGGTCTGACCCCTCAATGAGTCTGGGCCCCTAGCTCACACCAGCCCCATTTAGTGCAAGGTGGTCTCAGCATGGCACATATTGGAATACCTCTGGTAAGCACTTACCACAGCTCCAGCCATCACAACAAGATGACATAGGTAGAAAGCACCCCAGAACACTCAAGGATAGCGCCATTCTGGATCCAGACAACTTGGTAAGGCATCCCAGTACAGAGCACTCAGACCCTCAGGCTCATACCTCCTTCAGCTCTATCTACCCTACCAATGTGTCCCCTACATAGAATACCCCAGGAACCCCCAGCCCATGCTTCCCATGATTTCAGCCATGCTTCCAGGGTATTTCCAGTGTACAGCACTTTGAGACCCCTAGCTCACAGCCCACCTTGGCTCCAGCTGCCTAGCAGGGGACCCCCTATGTGGAGTGTGCTGGGAAACCCTGGCCCACACCACCCTTGCCTCCAATAACTCCCACAAGGCAACCCCTGTGCTTAGCATGCCTGGACGTTCCAGCTTGCACCCATTTCAGCTTGAGCTGTCCTACCTGGGTTCCTCTTGTGCAGGACATATAGAGATACACAGGATCATGCCCTATCTTTGCTCCAGTCATCCAACCAGGATGCTCTTTACAAAGAACACATTGGGACACCCTAGCTAGCAGGTACACTACCAAGATGGCCTCTATTTGAAGAACCCTGGGCATCCCAGCTTGCTCCTACTTGGACCTTAGCTATCCTGCCAGAGTTTCCTCTGTAAAAAGAGCCCCAAAACCATGGTGGCCTATGCCCATTTCAGATCCAACCATCCCACCAGGGAGGCCTCAGCATGAAGTGCCTTCATGACCTCCTGCCCACACCAAACAGCTCTAGCCAGGCAGAATCACTAAGTACACCTAGTATACACATGGGATGACCATACACAAGACCATTACCTCAAGTTTAGGAGAAGTAGTTGTTCTGCCTAATTCATAGAAACAAGTACAGAAAGTCAAGCAAAATGGGGAGACAGAAAATATGTTCCAAAGAACAAGACAAAACCTCAGAAAAAGAACTAAATGAAATATGGATATGCAATATGCCTCATAAAGAGTTTAAAGTAATGATCATAAAGATGCTCAGTGGACTAGAGAGAGAAGTGGAAGAATTCAGTGAGAACTTCAACAAAGAGAAAAATACTAACAAGAACCAGTAATAGTTGAAGAATAAAATAACTAATAAAAAATACACTAGAGACAATCAGCACGATATTAAAGGATACAGAATGGATGAGTGATCTGGGAAGACACCCAAGGGTGTAATGGAAAACACCCAAGCTGACCAGAAAAAAAAAATGAGGATAGTTGAAAGGATCTAGTGGACTACATCCAACAAAGTAACATTTGCATCATATGGTTCCCAGAAGAAGACAGACAGGAGTAGAAAACTCATTTAAGGAAATAATAGCTAAAAATATCTATACACTAGGGAAAGAAGCAGATATCTCGTTTTAAGAATCATAGAGAGTTTCAAACAAAATGAACTCAAGGATGTCCACATGGAAACACATAATAATTAAAATATCAAAGTTTAAAGATAAAGTTAGAATTTTAACAGCAGGAAGAAAGTAGAAAAAGTTGTACACACAGGAAACCTTCTAAGTCTATTAGCTGAATTTTCAGCACAAACTTTTCAGAACATAAGAGAGTGACATGATATATTTGAAAGAAAGAAAGAAAGAAAGAAAGAAAGAAAGCAAGCAAGCTACACTTAAGAATATTCTACCTGTAAAGATTATAATTCAGATTGAAAGGAGAAATAAAGAGTCCCAATAATAGCTAAAGGAGTTCATCAACACTAAAAAATTCTTACCAGAAATCTTAAAGGAACTCCTTTAAGTGGAAAAGAAAAGGTCATAATTAGAAGTAAGAAATTTTTAAGAAGATGTATGACAATATATACATAAAATGTGGAGGATGTAGTATAAATGTTCTTTCAGAATCTGTTTGACTTAAATAGCCATCAAATTAACATAGACTGCTGTATCTTTAGGATATTATATATGACCTCATGGTAACCACAAACTCAAATCTATAACAGATACAAAAAAATAAAGAGAAAGAAGGACAAAAATAACACTACAGAAAGTTAGCAACACAAGGAAAGAGAGCAAAAGAAGGACCAGACAACTACAAAACCAACCAGACAACAATTAACAAAGTAAGAGTAAGTTCTTACTTAACATTACTTTAAATGTAAATGAACAAAATACCCCAGTCAAAAGACCTAGGGTAGTGAAATGTTAAGAACAACAACAACAAAAGACTCATCTATATACTTCCTATGAAAAATTCATTTCAGACATAAAGACACATAGAGACTGAAAGTGAAAGGATAGAAAAATATATACCATGTAAATAGAAGCAATAAGAAGAAGAAGAAGAAAAGAAAGAAAAGGAGAAGGAAAAGGAGGAGGAGGAGAATAAAGAGGAAGAAAGAAAAGAGAAAGAAAAAAAAAACAAAGAAAATCAGGTAGCAATACTTATACCAGAAAAAAATTTTAAAACAAAAACAAGAAACAAAGAAAAACATTACATAATTATCAAACAGTCAATCTGACAAGAGGATCTAACAATTGTAAATATTTATGTACCTAATATGAAAGCACCTAAATACATAAAACAAATGTTACCTGACTTAAAGGGAGAAATTGACTTTAACATCCTGTTTACATCAATGGATTCAGACAGAAAACTAATAAGGCAAGTGTCTTTGATGACACATTAGACCAGATAAACTTAACAGATATATACAGAACATTTTATCCAAAACAACAGAATACACATTCTTTTCAATGTATATTGAACACATGAAACATTCTCTAGGACAGACCACATTTTAGGCTACCAAACAAGTCTCAATACATTTAAGAAGATTGAAATCATATCATGCATCCTTTCTGAAAATAACAGTATCAAACTAAAAATCAATCACAAAAAAAAAACTGGAAAAAAATAGAAACATGGAAGCTAAACAACAGGCTACTCAACTGGGAATTGGTCAATGACAATGAAAGAGGCAATAAAAAAAACCATGAAGATAAATGAAAATCAAAACAAAACAGTTTAATATTTGGGATGCAGTGAAAGCAGTTCTAAGAGGGAAATTCATAGCAATATAAGCATACCTTAGAAAAACAGGAAAAATCTCAAATAATCTAACCTATTTCCAAGAGAACTAGAAAAAGAAGAAGCCCAAGATGAGCTTAAAAAAATATTAAAGATTAAAAAAAGACACGAATAAAATAGAGACTTTTTACAAAGGCAAAATAAAGATCAATGAAGAAAAGAGTAGGGCTTTTTGAAAAGTTGAACAAAATTGATAATTCTTTAGCCAACTCATCAAGAAATAAAAAAACAGGGAAGACACAAATAAGTAAAATTAGAAATTAAAGCAGAGAAGGAAAAACCAGCACCACAAAAATACAAATGTTTATGAGAAAATACTATAAAATAACTTATGCCAATAATTTGACAACCTAGAAGAAATGGATAAATTCCTATTTGAAAGAAATAGAAAATCTGAACACACCAATTACTAGTAATGAAATTGGATCTGTCATTTTAAAAACTCCCAACAAGAAAACAATCAAGACCAGACAAACTTACAGATAAATTCTACCAGATATTTGAAGAGTTGATACCTATTCTCTTCAAACTTTCCAAAAAATAGAAGAGGAAGAAAAGCTTCCATTTTTATACGGTCAGCTTTACTGATATCAAAACCAAAAGACACTATAGGCAGACATTCCTGATGAACCGAAGTGCAAAATTCTTCTAACAAAATATTAGCAAACCACATTCAACAATACATTAAAGAGATTATTCATGACAATCAACTATGATTCCTTTTGGTGATGCAAGGATGGTTTGATATTCACACATCAATGTGATATACCAAATTAACAAAAGGAAGGATAAAAATTCCATGATCATCTCAATAGATACAGAAAAAGCACTTGACAAAATTCAACATCCATTTACAGTAAAAACTCTCAACAAAGTAGGTTTAGAGGAAACATCTAACATCATTCACAATGTGAAAAAAATTAATTTCATTTAAGATCATGAACAAGGCAAGGATATCCACTCTGAACACCTTTATTCAACATAGTACTAGACGTCCTAGCCACAGCAATCAGACAACAAAAAGCAATAAAAGACATCCAAGTTGGTAAGGAAGATGTTAAACAGTATTTGCAGATGACAGGATGCTATACATAGAAGACGCTACACCAAAAAGACTACACCAAAAACTAATAGATGATATACACCAAAAACAGAAGAAATAAATGAATTCAGTAAAGTTGCAGGACACAAAAGTAATGCACAGAAATTGTTTGAGTTTCTATATACAAACAATGAAGTAGCAGAAAGAGAAATTAAGAAAACAATTACATTTACAGTTGTATCAACAGGAACAAAACACCTGGAATAACTTTAACTGAGGAGGTGAAAAACCTGTTCTCTGAAAACAATACAACACTGGTGAAAGAAATTGAAGAGGACACCAACAGTGGAAAGATATTCCATACTCATGGATTGGAAGAATTAATGTTGTTGAAATGCTCATGCTACCCAAACAATCTACAGATTAAAAATGCAATCCCTACCAAAATACTAAAAGCATTTTTCACAGAACTATAACACATAATCCTAAAATATTCATGGAACCACAAAAAACTGAATAGCTACAGTAGTCTTGAGAAAAGAGAACAAAACAACAGGTATCACAATCCCAAATTTCAATATACAATACAAAGCTGTAGAAATCAAAACTATATGGTACTGGCACAAAAACAGACACAGAACAATGGAACAAAATAAAGAGCCCCAAAATAATCCATGCTAACATGGCCAATTAATCTACAATAAAGGAGGCAACAATATAAAACGGGGAAGAGATAGTCTTTTCAAAACATGGTCCTGGGAAAACTATACTGCCATATGTGGAGGAATTAAACTGGAATACTTCCTTATATCATACACGAAAACAAATCCAAAATGGATGAAAGATCTAAATGTAAGACGTGAAATCGTAAAACTCCTAGAAGAAAATACAGGCAGTAGTCTCTTTGACATTGACCTTAGCAACATTTTTCTAGATATGACTCCTCAGGCAAGAGCAACAAAAGCATAAATAAACCATTGAGACTACATAAAAATAAAAAGCTTCTGCACAGTGAAAGAAATCAACAAAATAAAAAGTCAGCCCACTGAATGGGAGAAGATATCTGAAATGATGTATCTGATAAGGGGCTAATATCCAAAATACATAGAGAATTTCTACAACTCAACATAAAAAAAAATTATTCAATTAAATATAGGGACCTGAATAGACATTTTTTGAAAGAAGACCTATAGATCAAAGCCAAAATGAGATATCACCTTATACCTGTCAGAATGGATAGAAACAAAAAGATAAGAAATGACAAGCATTCATGACAATGTTGAGGGGAAAAAAAAAAACAACCCTTATGCACTGTTAGTGGGAATGTAAATTGGTTCAGTCACTGGTAAATAGTATGGAGGTTCCTTAAAAAAAAAAATTAAAGGGACACCTGAGCAGCTCAGTTGGTACTTTGATTTAGGCTCAGGTCATAATCTCATGGTTGTGAGATTAAGCCCTGCAACAGGCTTCTCACTGGGCATGGAACCTGCTTAAGATTCTCTTTCTTTCCTTTTGCCCCTCCCCCACTCATGCATGTGGGCTCTGTCTCAAAATAAACACACAAATAAATATAGAAATACCATATGATTCAGTAATTCCTTTACTGGGTGTTTACCCAAAGAAAACAAAAATACTAATTTGAAAAGATATATGTGCCCCTAATGTTAACTGGAGCACTATTTATGATAGCAAAGATATATATGGAAGCAACACTCATGTATATCAGTATGAATGGATAAAGATGTCTCACACACACACACACACACACACACACACACACACACACGCAATGGAATATTGCCCACCATAAAAAAGATTGTGGTCTCACCTTATATGACAATATGGATGGACCTTGAAGGTATTACACTAAGGGAAAAAAGGAAAAGACAAATACTGTGTCATTTAACTCATATGTGGAATCTAAAAACAACAAATGAATAACAAAAAGCAGAAATAGATTCATAAATATAGCAAATAGGTTAATGGTTGCCAGAGGGGAGGGGAATGGGACCATATACAAAATGGGTTAAGAGGAATCCGAGATAGAGGCTTCCAGATATGGAATAAATTATGGGGATTAAAGGTATAGCACAGGGAATATAGTCAGTGATACCGTAATAGCGTTGCATGGTGATAGATGGTAGCTACATTTGTGGTGGGCATAGCATATTGTATGGAGTTATTAAATCACCATGCTGTGTACCTGAAACTAATTTAACCCCATGTGTCAACTATACTTCAATAAAATTTAAAAATTTAAATCAAACAAGGTGAAGAGGCCATGGCCTAAAAGCTATCAGTCATGACAAATGGCCTCTGTCACAAGAGACTAAAAGACTTGGCAACCATCAACACATGTATGTTTGAGATCACAAGAAACTTACACACACACACACACACACACACACACACTTCCTGAACAATGTATTCATTTATTTAAAAGATATTTATTGGGCACTAATAATGAGCCTGGTTAAAGTAATGGTAACTATGAAAGATGCAGAGTGGTAGGAGGACGCGGGGCTCACAGCGCGTCCTGCCGATCACTTAGATTCCACCTACACCTGCCTAAAGAACCCAGAAAACCGCCAGAGGATTAGCAGAAGGGAGTCTCCGGAGTCAAGCGCAGACTAGAGGCCCACGGAAGAGGGTAGGAAGGGCGGCGAGGCGGTGCGCGCTCCATGGACTGGCGGGAGGGAGCCGGGGCGGAGGGGCGGCTCGCCGGCCAAGCAGAGCCCCCGAGTCTGGCTGGCAAAAGCGGAGGGGCCGGACAGACTGTGTTCCAACAGCAAGCGCGACTTAGCATCTGGGAGGTCATAAGTTAACAGCTCTGCTCGGAAAGCGGGAAGGTTGGAGGACAAAGGGAGGGAGAGCTGCTGAGTCCCCGGACGGCAGAGCTCAGCTTGGCGGGAACAAAGGCGCCAGCGCCATCTCCCCCGCCCATCCCCCAGCCAAAATCCCAAAGGGAACCAGTTCCTGCTAGGGAACTTGCTCGCTCTGCGCAAACACCCAACTCTGTGCTTCTGCGGAGCCAAACCTCCGGCAGCGGATCTGACTCCCGCCCGCTGCCACAGGGCTCCTCCTGAAGTGGATCACCTAAGGAGAAGCGAGCTAAGCCTGCCCCTCCAGCCCCCGTGCACCTTGCCTACCCACCCCAGCTAATACGCCAGATCCCCAGCAACACAAGGCTGGCAGTGTGCAAGTAGCCCAGACGGGACACGCCACCCCACAGTGAATCCCGCCCCTAGGAGAGGGGAAGAGAAGGCACACACCAGTCTGACTGTGGCCCCAGCAGTGGGCTGGGGGCAGACATCGGGTCGGACTGCGGCCCCGCCCACTAACTCCAGTTATACACCACAGCACAGGGGAAGTGCACTGCAGGTCCTCACCACGCCAGGGACTCTCCAAAATGACCAAACGGAAGAATTCCCCTCAGAAGAATCTCCAGGAAATAACAACAGCTAATGAACTGATCAAAAAGGATTTAAATAATATAACAGAAAGTGAATTTAGAATAATAGTCATAAAATTAATCGTTGGGCTTGAAAACAGTATACAGGACAGCAGAGAATCTCTTGCCATAAAGATCGAGGGACTAAGGAACAGTCACGAGGAGTTGAAAAACGCTTTAAACGAAATGCAAAACAAAATGGAATCCACGATGGCTCGGCTTGAAGAGGCAGAGGAGAGAATAGGTGAACTAGAAGATAAAGTTATGGAGAAAGAGGAAGCTGAAAGAAAGAGAGATAAAAAAATCCAGGAGTATGAGGGGAAAATTAGAGAACTAAGTGATACACTAAAAAAAAATAATATACGCATAATTGGTATCCCAGAGGAGGAAGAGAGAGGGAAAGGTGCTGAAGGGGTACTTGAACAAATTATAGCTGAGAACTTCCCTGAACTGGGGAAGGAAAAAGGCATCGAAATCCAAGAGGCACAGAGAACTCCCTTCAGACGTAACTTGAATCGATCTTCTGCACGACATATCATAGTGAAACTGGCAAAATACAAGGATAAAGAGAAAATTCTGAAAGCAGCAAGGGATAAACGTGCCCTCACATATAAAGGGAGACCTATAAGACTCGTGACTGATCTCTCCTTTGAAACTTGGCAGGCCAGAAAGGCTTGGCACGATATCTACAGTGTGCTAAACAGAAAAAATATGCAGCTGAGAATCCTTTATCCAGCAAGTCTGTCATTTAGAATAGAAGGAGAGATAAAGGTCTTCCCAAACAAACAAAAACTGAAGGAATTTGTCACCACGAAACCAACCCTACAAGAGATCCTAAGGGGGATCCTGTGAGACAAAGTACCAGAGACATCACTACAAGCATAAAACATACAGACATCACAATGACTCTAAACCCATATCTTTCTATAATAACACTGAATGTAAATGGATTAAATGCGCCAACTAAAAGACATAGGGTATCAGAATGGATAAAAAAACAAGACCCATCTATTTGCTGTCTACAAGAGACTCATTTTAGATCTGAGGACACCTTTAGATTGAGAGTGAGGGGATGGAGAACTATTTATCATGCTCCTGGAAGCCAAAAGAAAGCTGGAGTAGCCATACTTATATCAGACAAACTAGACTTTAAATTAAAGGCTGTAACAAGAGATGAAGAAGGGCATTATATAATAATCACAGGGTCTATCCACCAGGAAGAGCTAACTATTATAAATGTCTATGCGCCAAATACCCGAGCCCCCAGATATATAAAACAATTACTCATAAACATAAGCAACCTTATTGATAAGAATGTGGTCATTGCAGGGGACTTTAACACCCCACTTACAGAAATGGATAGATCATCTAGACACACAGTCAATAAAGAAACAAGGGCCCTGAATGATACATTGGATCAGATGGACTTGACAGATATATTTAGAACTCTGCATCCCAAAGCAACAGAATATACTTTCTTCTCGAGTGCACATGGAACATTCTCCAAGATAGATCATATACTGGGTCACAAAACAGCCCTTCATAAGTTTACAAGAATTGAAATTATACCATGCATACTTTCAGACCACAATGCTATGAAGCTTGAAATCAACCACAGGAAAAAGTCTGGAAAACCTCCAAAAGCATGGAGGTTAAAGAACACCCTACTAACGAATGAGTGGGTCAACCAGGCAATTAGAGAAGAAATTAAAATATATATGGAAACAAACGAAAATGAAAATACAACAATCCAAACGCTTTGGGATGCAGCGAAGGCAGTCCTGAGAGGAAAATACATTGCAATCCAGGCCTATCTCAAGAAACAAGAAAAATCCCAAATACAAAATCTAACAGCAAACCTAAAGGAAATAGAAGCAGAACACCAAAGACACCCCAAACCCAGCAGAAGAAGAGAAATAATAAAGATCAGAGCAGAAATAAACAATATAATCTTAAAAAACTGTAGAGCAGATCAACGAAACCAAGAGTTGGTTTTTTGAAAAAATAAACAAAATTGACAAACCTCTAGCCAGGCTTCTCAAAAAGAAAAGGGAGATGACCCAAATAGATAAAATCATGAATGAAAATGGAATGATTACAACCAATCCCTCAGAGATACAAACAATTATCAGGGAATACTATGAAAAATTATATGCCAGCAAATTGGACAACCTGGAAGAAATGGACAAATTTCTAAACACCCACACTCTTCCAAAACTCAATCAGGAGGAAATAGAAAGCTTGAACAGACCCATAACCCGCGAAGAAATTGAATCGGTTATCAAAAATCTCCCAACAAAATAAGAGTCCAGGACCAGATGGCTTCCCAGGGGAGTTCTACCAGACATTTAAAGCAGAGATAATACCTATCCTTCTCAAGCTATTCCAAGAAATAGAAAGGGAAGGAAAACTTCCAGACTCATTCTATGAAGCCAGTATTACTTTGATTCCTAAACCAGACAGAGACCCAGTAAAAAAAGAGAACTACAGGCCAATATCCCTGATGAATATGGATGCAAAAATTCTTAATAAGATACTAGCAAATCGAATTCAACAGCATATAAAAAGAATTATTCACCATGATCAAGTGGGATTCATTCCTGGGATGCAGGGCTGGTTCAACATTCGCAAATCGATCAACGTGATACATCACATTAACAAAAAAAAAGAGAAGAACCATATGATCCTGTCAATCGATGCAGAAAAGGCCTTTGACAAAATCCAGCACCCTTTCTTAATAAAAACCCTTGAGAAAGTCGGGATAGAAGGAACATACTTAAAGATCATAAAGGCCATTTATGAAAAGCCCACAGCTAACATCATCCTCAACGGGGAAAAACTGAGAGCTTTTTCCCTGAGATCAGGAACACGACAGGGATGCCCACTGTCACCGCTGCTCTTTAATATAGTGCTGGAAGTTCTAGCATCAGCAATCAGACAACAAAAGGAAATCAAAGGCATCAAAATTGGCAAAGATGAAGTCAAGCTTTCGCTTTTTGCAGATGACATGATATTATACATGGAAAATCCGATAGACTCCACCAAAAGTCTGCTAGAACTGATACATGAATTCAGCAAAGTTGCAGGATACAAAATCAATGTGCAGAAATCAGTTGCATTCTTATACACTAACAATGAAGCAACAGAAAGACAAATGAAGAAACTGATCCCATTCACAATTGCACCAAGAAGCATAAAATACCTAGTGATAAATCTAACCAAAGATGTAAAAGATCTGTATGCTGAAAACTATAGAAAGCTTATGCAGGTAATTGAAGAAGATATAAAGAAATGGAAAGACATTCCCTGCTCATGGATTGGAAGAATAAATATTGTCAAAATGTCAATACTACCCAAAGCTATCTACACATTCAATGCAATCCCAATCAAAATTGCACCAGCATTCTTCTCGAAACTAGAACAAGCAATCCTAAAATTCATATGGAACCACAAAAGGCCCCGAATAGCCAAAGTAATTTTGAAGAAGAAGACCAAAGCAGGAGGCATCACAATCCCAGACTTTAGCCTCTACTACAAAGCTGTCATCATCAAGACAGCATGGTATTGGCATAAAAACAGACACATAGACCAATGGAATAGAATAGAAACCCCAGAACTAGACCCACAAACGTATGGCCAACTCATCTTTGACAAAGCAGGAAAGAACATCCAATGGAAAAAAGACAGTCTCTTTAACAAATGGTGCTGGGAGAACTGGACAGCAACATGCAGAAGGTTGAAACTAGACCACTTTCTCACACCATTCACAAAAATAAACTCAAAATGGATAAAGGACCTGAATGTGAGACAGGAAACCATCAAAACCTTAGAGGAGAAAGCAGGAAAAGACCTCTCTGACCTCAGCCGTAGCAATCTCTTACTCGGCACATCCCCAAAGGCAAGGGAATTAAAAGCAAAAGTGAATTACTGGGACCTTATGAAGATAAAAAGCTTCTGCACAGCAAAGGAAACAACCAACAAAACTAAAAGGCAACCAACGGAATGGGAAAAGATATTTGCAAATGACACATCGGACAAAGGGCTAGTATCCAAAATCTATAAAGAGCTCATCAAACTCCACACCCGAAAAACAAATAACCCAGTGAAGATATGGGCAGAAAACATGAATAGACACTTCTCTAAAGAAGACATCCGGATGGCCAACAGGCACATGAAAAGATGTTCAACGTCGCTCCTTATCAGGGAAATACAAATCAAAACCACACTCAGATACCACCTCACGCCAGTCAGAGTGGCCAAAATGAAGAAATCAGGAGACTATAGATGCTGGGGAGGATGTGGAGAAACAGGAACCCTCTTGCACTGTTGGTGGGAATGCAAATTGGTGCAGCCGCTCTGGAAAGCAGTGTGGAGGTTCCTCAGAAAATTAAAAATAGACCTACCCTATGACCCAGCAATAGCACTGCTAGGAATTTATCCAAGGGATACAGGAGTACTGATGCATAGGGGCACCTGTACCCCAATGTTTATAGCGGCACTCTCAACAATAGCCAAATTATGGAAAGAGCCTAAATGTCCATCAACTGATGAATGGATAAAGAAATTGTGGTTTATATACACAATGGAATACTACGTGGCAATGAGAAAAAATGAAATATGGCCTTTTGTAGCAACATGGATGGAACTGGAGAGTGTGATGCTAAGTGAAATAAGCCATACAGAGAAAGACAGATACCATATGGTTTCACTCTTATGTGGATCCTGAGAAACATAACAGAAACCCATGGGGGAGGGGAAGAAAAAAAAAAAAAAAAAAAGAGGTTAGAGTGGGAGAGAGCCAAAGCATAAGAGACTGTTAAAAACTGAGAACAAACTGAGGGTTGATGGGGGGTGGGAGGGAGGGCAGGGTGGGAGGGAGGGCAGGGTGGGTGATGGGTATTGAGGAGGGCACCTTTTGGGATGAGCACTGGGTGTTGTATGGAAACCAATTTGACAGTAAATTTCATATATTAAAAAATAAAAAAAGAAATAAAAAAAAAAAGAAAGATGCAGAGTAATCAAGGTCAAATTAAGACAAAATAATTCCTCATTTCTTAACGTTTGACTGAGAATCCCAGCCTATTCCTTATATTTGCTTCTTTAAAGAGAACCATGAATAAAATTTTAACTTTTCTACAAGTTTAGAACTTGAATTACATCTTTTACAGACAATATCACCACTACGTCAGTTACTTCAAGGAATATTCTTTGACTCCTTCCAAAATTAGTTATAATCTGGACAATTTAAATATAATTGTTCATTATCTTTTCAATAAAAGTATTTTCTTGAATTTCTCACTCTCCTCCCTCTCTTCCAACTCTGAACACAATTTTTTATAAAATGCTTTATTGAGTACCCTCTGTATGCCTGGTGAAAATAGTTAAAACTATGTAAGATACAGAAGGAATCTAAACTCTAGAAAGAATGTCTCATTTCTGACATATTTACAATTCCTTCTTCTTTATATTCATAAAAATACTCCACAGATTATAAAATGCTTTAATACATCATATTATTATTTCTAAGGACTTAGTATGTATCAGACCCTGTCCTAATTATTTGTGTAAATTACTTCCCTAAAGCCAAATAACAACCCTTGAGGAGTTACTAATATTTCCCAATTTTCAAATGGAAATAAAAAATCTGAGATCCAGAAAAAGATTATAAAGGAACAAGACTTGAGGGCAGGGAAGCAAATCTCGCCTTCTTTTCAGTTTATTGCAGCTTCTAGGAAATTACTGATTTAAGATAAATCATGAAATTGATGCTTGCTCACTTGGGAGCTTTTCCAACACTAAGAGCTAAAGGAACCCTCATCTGGCTAAGAGCAAACTTTTATGAACATACAGACAGGTATTGAAGATGAAAACCACTGCTTAACTATTGTGGTTGCCTGCCATTGGTTTCCTGAGCTCACCCAGAACATATTATTTCAATCACCCATTTAATGCCTACCATAGGATTACTTATTCATTAATACAGGGAGCCCATATAATCAAATATATTTAAGCCATAATCTTTTTGAGGTCAGAGACTATAACCAGATCCTAGCCACACAAACAGTGGGTGCTGATATCATTCATTCATACCTATATACATTCAACAAAAGAACCACCAAAATTTTCCTCACTGCTTTAACATTAAGTTCTTGTTTTGTTGTTGTCGTTGTTACTATTACTATTATTATGAGTTCTTATTTTGTACCAGAAAATCTCCTATATTTTAGGGATCTAGGGGTAAAGAAGACAAAATTCTCATTTCACAAGAGAATTCCAGGCAAGGGTAACAGCAAACCCAAAATCCTGAGTTGGAAATAAGCTTTGTGTGGACAAAACAAAACAGAAAGGTGAGTGTGGAAACAGGGAAATGAATTAGGAGGTAGTTGCAGTAATTACAGAGAAACTAGTTGGCTTTAATTATGGCAAGAGAGATGTTGAGATTTAGGCATATATTTTTCAGATCTAAAATCACCGTGATTGGCTGATAATTAGAGTGTAGAAGCTAGCCAGAAACTTTTGTCATTTGTTTGTAAGAGCCGGCTACGTGTGGAGTGGAGATAACCGAGTTTTCCGTGGGTCATGATAAGCAGAGATACCCATTAGAGTAGAAATGTCACGTGAACCATTGGATATATTAGTCTGGTGTCCAAAAGTAAACTCAGGGCTTGACTGTGCTACATGCTGAAGTCACAAAAATAAATAAGCATAATTTCTGATCTCAAGGTCCTCACAATGTTTTGGTTGGACATGATTTGGCTAATAGAAACTTAGCTCTTGTTTATTTCTTGAATAGTCCATTATCTTCGCAAGGACAGGGATGTTACTTCATCCATCTCTGAAACTCTATTCTTTACCACATATTAGATTCTCATTATATTTGTGTTAAGTTGGGCTGAACATCATCAGGCCAAGCCGAGAAGCACTGGACTAATACATCAATAAATGCAAGAACAGAATACGCTTTAAAAGATGGATTCTGCTTCCATGAGCATAAACTTTAGATGAGGCCACAAAGTACTTTCTTGAAAACAGAAATTTGAAAGCACATATACTAGGTATCAAATGCATGTAAATAGAAATACTTAAAGGGTATGAGTAGAAACATATCTGAGTTTGGAGTGATCAAGGAAGCTGTTAGGGAGACATATACCTGGGTCCAAGCCTTGGGGGATATATGGGATTCAGAGGATTGATGATATGTTTTATAATAGCAGGTACCATCTTATATTCTTATAGAATCATCTATGTCAGATATTAATTTGAATCAAAATATGGAATCTTTTTGAGGTCTTTAAATATTGGTTAGATACCTAGAACTTAGCATGTATACAGACCAATTAAATAGAGGCTCTCCCCAGGGTCTATGCAACTAGAACTTAGAGTCCACCAACTATCCCTCTCAACTTTTATAGAAAAAGCCTCTAATGATGCAGTAGTTCAACTGATGGCTGCTAAAATGCCAGGATTCAAGAAGACTTGGAAAATTACCTCATACCCAAAGTGCTCTTCTATCACTTTTATCACCTGCCTCAGTGTAAGAAATGCCACCATTAAAGGATCATCCCTTTAAGCCAAGACAGCTCATTTGTCTTCCATTTAGGGTCTATATTCTAATGCATTTGGTGCTAATGCTTTCAGGGACCTAGGTTGATGGTGTGAAAATATCCAACATAAGATGGCTAAGTGGGGTCCCAAAAGTTGAGAGGGATGTTAAAAGAGATGGCAAGATAACTTACAAGCTCCACTGTGCTCTGGAATGATTTTCTAGTCCTTTCCTCACAGTTTTATAGACACATTTTTTCACAATCAGAGAAGAAATCTGTTTTTTAAAAAACACCATACAACTATCCAAGTAAGGTCCGCATTATATTTTAAGAAGAAAACATTTCTATCATTTCATTTGTTTTTTAAGATATTTGGGAAAATACTGAGAAACAAAGAATAGATTTATTTCTGTACCAGAAAAAGCTAAAGTGTCCCCAGACAGTGGCTAGCCATATCAGAATGCTGGATGTTCTTCTCTTTCCCTTGACTAAGATTCCTTATCCATTTTCCTGTCACTACCTGCCTTTTGCTTCCACATCTCCTCCCTAGAGTATTCAGCCATAATTTTTTAATATTCACTAAGGGAACTTGCTGACTCTGCTCTTCACACCTGAAATGTCAGAACTAAAGCAAGAGAGCTTTTGAATATGAAACTGGAAGCACATGATGAATCGAGTGTGGGCCACCTCTTGTCCCCTAAAGCCATCTATTGTACGTGTCTCACAGCTGCCACACTATTGATCAAGTTCTAGTTCTGTTCTGATGTCAAAATGTCTAGTTGGCTAATAGAGAGTTCACTCAAAAAGGATGAAAATTTGGGGATCTGGGAAGCTGAATGGAGAACTCCACCTAATAAGAAAATTGGAAAAATATCAGTTTCTGCTGGTTACTTTTCTTGGGGCTTGGCATATTCACAAAACATTTTAGCTGTACTAGATTACTTTACAGTAGCCTTCCCCCTTTCCCACCCATGGTGAAAACATTCCAAGAGCCCCAGTGGATGCCTGAAACCAAAGAGTAACAAACCCTATGTATCCCTTTTTTAAATTTCACCATTACATAGCTCTGATAAATTTTGATTTATAAATTAAGCATAATAAGAGATGAATAAAACAAAACAATTATAACAATATACTATAATAAACATTATGTGAATATGGTCTCTCTCAAAATACCTTACTGTACTGTATTCACTCTTATTCATGTAATAATGTGAGATGATAAAATGCCTACATGATGAAATGAAGTGAGATGAACGATGTAGGCTTTGTGACATAGCATTAGTTACTACTATTGACCTTCTGATGATATGTCAGAAGAAAGATTATCTGCTTCCTGACTGTGACTGATTGTGGGTATCATTGTTTAGGAGTACAGACCACTTTTGGTACAATTGATACAAATATCCCTTCCATTCTGTTCTGCAAAGATATCAAGAGTTTGTTATGTGAGTTCACTGTATTTGGGATTATAGTGTAGGCACCTTTTTTTATTGTAATGCAAGTTCTTGACTTAAGCTTTTGATTGCTGAGATATCTGCTTCAAAGTCAAATACACAGATTGTCAGCCATAGTGCTACATAAAGAGTGAGGCCATCCCCCTCTCATCTCCCTACTCCCCCAAACCTTTCCTTCCCCGGGAAAGTTTCCTTTTCTTTTAGTGCTCTCTGGTTGACTTATATAAATGACCACTTGGCTGCTTGTGTTTCCCTTCTTGTAATTTAATTCCCTCTCTTAAGTTTTAAATTCACCAATAAAGAGTGAACACATGAAATTCTATGTCTTCACCATTGACCTCAATAAAAGTAGACCCCCAGGCCTGTGCTCTCTATGCTCTCTTTTTCTCTCCTCCACCACCCCTATCCTCATATACTTGATGTGTGGCCTCAGGTGTGCCATGTATGCTTCCCAACATTCCCCGCCCCCAAATTTCCTGGTTATTGTGGAGGATATTATGCAATTATGATAAAAATCACAAGGGTCATTTTAGCCACAACATTGGTTCTGAAATGGGAAATGTCTTTGGAGAGTTTGCCATGAGCACAGGTAAGTGCCTCCAGGCATTTCTAGCCAGTAACATTACTATCAATAGGTCAAGACCAGAACAAAACAGAAATATAATCACTTTTTCCCCCCTTAGTACCCCGAAATTAATCCTTTCCAAATATTTGTCATACTGGTTTAGAGTGTTTATATGTTTGCATTCTTCACTAGACTAGAAATGTCCACAATGATAAGAAATGGGTTTTTCTTGCTTCCCACTTTTACTTAGCAACAAATATAATAGCTAACATTCATTCAGTGAGACTTTTTCTTACTGGATGCATGGAATGCATGAATGAATGCCTCCACAACCACCAAATAAGTAAGGCCTCATGCCTATTCTAACAAAGCATCTAGCCTAGAGGAGCAGACAGTCCCTCATAAAGATATTCTGACATTTTAGAGGCATTTGCCCTTTTTCCATTTTGCAAGCTTTGAATTCAACTAAGAGATTCTTGTGTAACTCTATGGACTTCCTTAAATAGCAGGCTTTCTTGGTTTTAATGTTTGTCCTAGCCTAAAAATTACCTACTTTGGGGTGATGTCAGAAAGCTGACAGAATAGGAGGACTTAGATCCCCATTACCCACAGAGGTATCATGTTAACAAAATGTGAATCAAATCCCTTTTATAAGAACTTTAAAAGCCAGTTAAGAGGCTGAAGCACCACAGGGTGAGCACAAAGTGAGCACAAAGACAAGAAGAGTCAGATCCAAGTGGGCAGGAAAGTATTTTGCATTTGCCCACCATAGTCCCTCCCCTTCTCTGGCAGTGTGATGTGATTAGATAAAATGCCCAATCTCCAGTCTTCCCCATGGCAGGGTAAGAAAGTAAAATATGCATCTACCATTCTGGCTTTTCAAGTGGCTTCCTAAGGAACTGGTTTCTGTTTCACCTAATCTGGAGCACTGAAGGAAATGATGTTATAATTTGGATGCCAGACTGGGGACCTCAGGGAACAAAGGCAAACACTACCACTTGTTAGAGCACTGTTAGAAAGACTGCAATACAACAGACAGTTACCAGAGGTAAAGAAGGTATTACAGGTTCTTTAAAAGAAATGGAGAAACTACTTCAACTGGAAATTACACACACAGCCCAAGAGCAGACACATTCCCAGAAAAGGTTTCAAAGGTCCCAAGAATCTCTAGCTCCCCAGAATGGTGAATGTCTTCCCCCGCACAAAATTCAGACACTAAAGTTTAGGAGAACTGTTTATTCAAATGTCCAAATATGAACTAAAGATAACAAGGCATGCAAAGAAATAAAGACATGGTCAATCAAAGGAACTAAATCTCTAGTAATCAATGATAAAAAGTAAAGATCTATGAATTAGCTGATAAAGAATCCAAAAGAACCATTTTAAAGGCACTCAATGAACTAAAAGGGAACACAGCAACTACACAAAGTCAAGAAAACTATGTATGAACAAAATGTGGGTATCAAATTGGAGACAGAAACTCTAAGAAAGAACTAAACAGAAATTCTGGAGATGAAAAGTATAATAATGGAATTGAAAAAAGTTACTAGAGGGGTTTGAAAGCAGACTTGATTAAGCAGATGGAAGAATCAGCGATTTTGAAGACAAGGTGTTAAAATACGAGGATAAAGAAAGAAAAAGAATAAAGAAAAGTAAAAAGAGCCTACAGGACTTATAGGACATCACCAGACAGATCAATATACTCATTATGGGAATCCCAGACAGGAAATGAGATAGAACGTAACAGAGAGCCTATTTAAGAAATACTGGCTGACAATTTCTCAAATATGAGAAAAGAAATAGACAAACGAGCTCAAGTAGCTCAATAAACTTCATAGAGACCCACTGTATGACACATGACAATCAAACTGTCAAAAGTCATGGACAAAGAGAGAATCTAGAAAGCAGGAAGAGAAAAGTGATTTATAAGCATATATATAAGCAACCCCCCATGAGCCTGTCATTAAATTCTCAGCAGAAACCTTGCAGTTCAGAAGGGAATGGAAAGATATACTCCAACTGCAAAAACAAAACAAAACAAAACAACTTCTAACCAGGAATACTATGTCAGGAAAAGCTGCCGTTCAAAATTTCAGGAGAAATTAAGACTTTGCCAGATAAACAAAAGCTGAGGGAGTTCATTGCTACTATGTTTATTCTAAGAAACAAAAAAACTGGAAACACAATAATAGCAACAACAAGAAAAAAACAGCTAATAAAGCCCTTCCAAGTTTAAAAGGATGCTAGACATCAATGTGAAAATGTACAAAGTATTTTCTGATAAATACATAGACAAATACAGAATCCTATAGCATTGTAATGTTAGTGTGTAAATCTCTTGTAAGTCTAATATGGAATTTTAAATATAAAAAGAAAAAAACTCTAAAATAATGTTAATCAATACACAATGTAAAAGTGTCATTTCTGACATCATAATATAAATGGGAATAAAGATAGAAATAAAGTCTGTGTATGTAATTGAAGTTGTTAGCAATATAAAATAACTTGCTATAAGTTTAATATATTTTACATAAGCTCCATGGAAACCAGAAAGAAAATCCCTATTGAAGATATACGAATGAGAATGAGAAATGAATCAAAGCAAACTACTACCAAAAAAAGAAAAAAGTCAACAAAATACAAAGACAACTGCCAAGAGGGAAAAAAAAGAGACAACATGGCTGTAAGATATAGAGGAAGTTGTTATAACAAAATGGCAAAAGAAAGTCCTTCTCTATCAGTGATTAATCCAAACATAAGTGGAGTAAACTCCCCAACAAAAAGACATAAACCGGTTGAATGGATAAAATAACAAGTCCCATGGAGATGCTATTTACAGGAGACTCACTTTAGATGTAGGGCATGCACTGTCTGAAAATTAAAGAATGGAAAAAGATATTCCATGTAAGTGGCAACCTAAAGAGAGCAAGTGTCGCCATACTTATATCACACAAAATGGACTTTGGTTAATAACTTATCACAAGAGACAAATGAGGACAATATATAATTATAAAAGGGCCAATTCACCAAGATAAAACAATTATAAGTATACATTCACTTAACATTAGAACTCCCAAATATATGAAGTAAAAATTGACATACTTGGAGAGAAATAACAACACAGTAATAGGATAATTAAATACCCCACTTTTAATACTGATACAACAAGCAAACACAAGATGAATTTAAAAAAAGAAAGCAAATGAAGTAAATAATAGTATAGATAAATTAGATTATAAATATAAATTATAACAGACATATATAGAACACTCCATGCAATAAGAGCATAATATACTTTTTCAAGTGCACATGGAATATTTTCCAGGATACACGACATGTGAGGCTACAAAACAAGACTTAACATATTAAAGATGATTGAAATCATAAAATTAACTTCTCCAACAACAAGGTATGAAAGTAGAAATAAATAGAAGGAAAAGTGGAAAAGAAATACAAGGAAATCAAAGGCTTAATCAATAGGTCAAAAAAAAGAAATCACAAAGGAAATCAGAATGTATCAAGACAAATGAAAAAAAAACATAATATATGAAAACATACAGGATTCAGTGAAAGAAGTATTAAGAGAAAAGTTTATACTGGTAAATGCCTGTATTAAAAAAGAGAAAATATCTTAAACAATTTAACTTTATACCTCAATAACCCAGAGAAAGCAGAATAAACTAAATCCTGAAACCAAAATTGCACTGTATGTTAACTAATTAGAATTTATAAGAATTTGGAATAAAAAAATTAAATGTAAATATAAATTTTAAAAAGTAAAAAATAAAAACAAAATTTAAAACTCTTAGAAGACAATGTAGCAGAAAAAGCTTCATGATACTCATCTTGGCAATTATTTCAATGATTTTGTTGCACAGGCAACAAAAGTAAAATAGAGAAATGAGACTACAGGAAACTTTAAAACTTCTATGCATCAAAGGAAACAACAGAGTATACAGACAACAGAAAGAGTAAGAAATAATATTTGCAAATCATCTTTTAAGAGATTAATATCCAAAACATATACAGAAGTCCTACAACTCAATAACAAATATTCCAATTTAAAATACTTGAATAGGTATTACTGCAAATAAGATATACAAATGGACAACAGCATATACTAAGAAGCTTAGTGTCAGTAACCATTAGAGAAATGTACATCAAAACCACAATGGAGAGCAACTACCAAAACACATACCACCACCACCACCACCACCACCACCACCACCAACAACAACAACAACAACAGCAACAAGTGTGGCAAAGATTAGGAGAAACTGGAACCCTTGCAAATGTGCAAGGTTAGAATGTGAAATGATGCAGCCACTATGGAAAACAATTGGGAGGCCACTCAAAAATTTGAACATAGATTTATCATAGAATCCAGTAAGCCTGCTTCTGGGTATATATCCAAAATAATTCAAAGCAGATATCAAAATAATTCAAAGAGATAGTTGCATTCTCATGCTTATTATAGCATTATTCATAATAATCAAGAGGTGGAAGCAATCTAAATGGCCAGATAGACGAATGGATAAAGATAATGTAGCATAAACATGTAGTGGAATAATAGCCTCACAAAAGAAGAAAATCATGTCACATGCTACAGCATAAACCTTGAGGACATTGTGCTAATGACCGAAATAAGCCAGTAATAGAAAGACACTATATGATTACACCTACACGAGGTATCTAAAATAGTCAAAGTCAGGGTTCCTGTGTGGCTCAGTCAGTTAAGCATCTGACTAAGACTCAGGTCATGATCTCTCAGTTCATGAGTTTGAGCCCTGGATCCAGCTCTATGCTGACAGCTCAGAGCATAGAGCCTGCTTCAGATTCTGTGTCTCCCTCTCTCTGCCCCTCCTTGCTCTCTCTCCTCTCTCCTTCTCTTTCTCTCTCTCTCTTTCTCTCTCTTTCTCTTTCTCTCTTTTTCTCTCTCTCTCTCTTTCTCTCTCTTTCTCTTTCTCTCTCTTTCTCTTT